>NC_060066.1:170352528-171602528 GCF_922984935.1 Meles meles
GGCATCCCAGATTACTGCATCTTATAATCACTGCTGGCCAGCAGGCAGCCTTCATTACCTCTGCTCGCGCACTCGGTCAGGGCTCATCGTGGCGTGCCTTCCGCTGAGTTATGCATATTGCTGTTGCTACATGTGCTCGCTTGGATTGACAGTTAAAGGATCTTTAAAAAGATTAGAGTATGATTCAGCTTTGAAATGAAAAGTTATTTGTACTCGGGAAAGCAGGGACCCAGAGCAGCATGATAGAGGATACGAGTACATCCAGGAGATTTCTCACTCCGTATAAAATACAAATTCTAAATGACAGGAAAATATTGTCATAACTTTTAATTGGCAGCACCTTTTTTTCCCCAGTGGTCCATAAAATACTACTGTTCCTAATAATTGAGACTTCCTAGGTTAGGTGAGTTGCTGAATTTCAATTAATCCAGGCAAATCTTGTATTTTTAGAAGTCATATTGACTCCCCTCCAGCTTTGGATTCACTTTAGATAATGCAATCTGTTTCATGAACTCCTGCCATCCTATCCCTATGGAATTCATTCTCGGAGCCTACACTCAGGACTCTCCGTTTTCTTCCCAGCAAAGTGTCCCCAGGGTCCCAGGCCATTGAGAATGATTCTAGTCGTGGTTCAGCCGCATCATACATTAGCCAGTTTGTGTCATATGTTGTCGTTCCTGGTCACCCAAGGATGATCTTATTATCTAAGCGTATTATTTATAAGGGATTTCATAGCCGAAGCAAGGTACAGAATGACCTCCTGGAAAACAAGAGCGATTAACAAGTTTGGAGCAGAGCCAAACTTGAGAACAAGGTTGTTATTGGCATGATTTTAATCATGATAGACAATGAGCCAAGCTTAATTATATTGAGACGGAAAACTAGAATGAGTGGCAGTAATGAATTTCTCTGGGAACTCTCCTGTGTCTCCAACTCAAACTGGCTGACCTATAAAGTGTATGAAATGATAAAAGATGTTTGCCCACATGTACAAGCTGTGTTTACCTCGAGGAGCAGTCTGTGTGGGAAAGGGGTCTGGAGGACGTTTTGCTATGGGGGACTCGTCATAGGACACACATGGAATTCTTGAGTTCCATTGGCATTTTTTTTGCTTCAGGAAGGAGAGGCAGAAGAGAGGAAACATATTTTAGCTGAACTTGGGGACATTAAATGTTAATGTGATTATGTAGCTGGGGATTCTTTAAATGTTGCCCGTGGCTGAAGTATTACTGTAGTTGTGTGTTAGCACTTTTTGGTGTTTTAAAGGCTTAATATTTTCACTGACTGTGTCAAGCCTAAATAGAATGCCCGAAAGTTCAATAGAATCAGAAAGTGATTAGAATGTAAAAATTTTAACAATTTGACACTCTTTGCCTCTAGGTTTAGAAATGGAATTTAGAAGGAAACTCTCCTTAAGTCTCTAGTCTCTTTTTCCATTATGGGTTTTAATTGACTTATTATAATTAGAATACAGATGAAAGAGAAGATGTAGGGAAAAATTGAAATCTCCATAGTTCATATAGTTCTTTAGGGTGCACAATATCCTGATATTTAATCCTCACCACACACACACACACACACACACACACACATACACACACACACACACCTGGGAAGAGTAAACTTGACTTGTTTTAAAGACGAAGTTGAGGTTCAGGGTTGGGGACTCAGTCAAATAGCACAAATACACATAAAGCTTCTGATTCCAAGAAGACCAGAGGAAGGAAGGAAGGAAGGGAGGAAGGAGGGAAGCAAGAAAGAAAGAAAAAAAGAAAAGAAAAAGAAATAAAGGAAGAAAAGAGGGAGGAAAGGAAGAGAGGGAGGGAGGGAGGAAGAAAAGAAAGAAGGAAGGCAGGAAGCAAGGGAAGAGCAGAAAGAGGGGGAGGGAAGGAAGAAGGTGGGAGAAAGAAGGAAAGGAAGGAGGGAAGGAAAGACAGAAGGAAGGAAGGAAAGCCTTTAAGGTGAAGTTTGGGGTGGGTTGATCCAGTGTGATGGACTTCCCTCAATGGGAAAGGGAAGTCAAATGGTTCACAGCCCAAGCTGTGAACAAATCCACCTGCCTCGTTCCTTCCCTCTCTCCTTTCTTTCCTTCATCTGCCCTCTCTCACTTTGTTCTACTCTGTGCTTTTACTGGAAGCTCCTGTCTTTCCTGGAACAGTCATTGGTACTGCAATTCCATTTACACCCTGTGATGAATAAAATACCTTTTATCATTTTGCACCCTTTATAGGTCCACCAATTTGAGGTGGAGATGCAGAAAAATACAATACAAAATGTGATCTCCTAGACCCACAACCATAGCAGACTTATTCACAGTAATTATTCCACCAAAAGGTGAAAGCAATCAAGTGTCCATCCATAGATGAATACATAAACACATGTGGTATAGACATATGATGGAATATTAGTCAGCCTTAAACAGGAAGGAAGTTCTGACATGTGCTCCAACATGGATGAACCTTGAGGATGGTATGCTAGGTGAGGTGGGCCAGTGACGAAAGAACAAATCCCTAGCCAAGTCAAGTGCAGAGATGGAAAAGAGAATGGTGGGTACCAGGGGCTAGGGGGAGTGCGAAATGGGGAATCATCGTTTAATTAAGTACAGAGTGTGAGTTTGGGAAAAGTGAACACGTTCTGCAGATGGACGGCATGATGGTTGCCCAACAATGTGAATATCCTTAATACCACTGAACCATATGCTTAAAGATGGTTAAAATAGTAATTTTTGTGCTGTGCATCTTTTACCCTTAAAAAATTCAATCCCAGGGCACCTGAGTGGCTCAGTCAGTTAAGCCTCCAACTCTTGATTTGGGCTCAGGTTGTGCTCTCCGGGTGGTGAGATTGAGCCTCCTGTCAGGCTCTGTGCTCAGCAGGGAGTCTGCTTGAGATTCTCGCTCTCTGCCCCTCCTCTCACTCTCTCTTGCAAAAATAAATAAATCTAAAAAAAAAAAAATATTCGATCCCTGTCCTGCAGTAAGTGCCCACTCCGCATTAACACCTTCCTGTAGGGGACAGGCTGCAGTGTGACATGCAGTGTGATGGTGGGAATCACAGCACAGCCTGAGAGCATAGAGAAGAATTCAAGACACGGCCGAAGAATTAACATGGAAGCTAGGAAGGACTCTGCGAAGGGTGTGTGGCAGATGCCTGAATTAAGTCTGAAAGAAATTCTGCTTTCTCCACCAAAGTTGAAGGGCAAAGCTGGATGCTCATTCCATGCAGAGAGAGCTGTGAGGGCAGGAACACAGAGGCTCAAGAAAGCATGGTGTGGTCAAGGATCCATGGAAGTTCTTGGTGGCTAGAGTCCACAGTTCAAGGATGTTTACCTACTATGACAATACAGTTCTTCTTCCTCCCAGAGAGTAAAAGTGACTTGCCCATCGGGTCAAAGACATGTTTGGGTCTTTCTGTTTGAAAAGTCCATTCTCCTTCTGCTACCCTAGACTTTAGAGCTGTGCTGTCAAATATGGCAACTATTTCCATTTAAATCTAACTGATGAAAAGTAATAATTCAGCCACATTTCAAGTATGGCTAGTGACATTTCAAGTTAATTTTTAGTAACTACTAATACAGATAGCACAACAGAAACCATTTCCATCATCACAAAAAGTTCTATGGAACAGCCCTACTGGAGAGTTTACAGAGTAATTCCCTACCTACTAATTTATTTGTGTATTTGAACATTACATAAAAGTCTGGTATTATTATTCTCATTTTGTAGAAAAGGATACTGCAGCATAGAGAAGCTGGTGTACATCACCTGTGGTTCCATGGCTATTGGGCAGTAATGCTGGACCACAGATCCTAAGCCCCGTGAGCCCACCTTCAGTGCGCTCGGCATTAATTCATAGCTCCCACTGCCTTCAACCTCTTCTTTGCTGCTACTCAATCTTGAGATTATTCTTCCTAAAGGACCACTTTCCAGCATGCATGTATCTTTTCTTTATCACTTGGAGGAAACACAGATCCCTTAGTTTGACAACCAAGTTCTTCCACAAATTGGAATAAACACACTTTGTAGTATCTCTCTGTGCCCTCTCCTCTTCTCCAGTACTCTTTTTCAGCTCCAGGTGCAGAATCCATGAGTTAAGTTCCAGCCTCTGAACTTTTGGTGCCCCTGATGCCTTTTTTCTGTCTACTGGGATTTCATTTTACCTTCAAGCTCCAGTTCATGATTCTCCTATTCTGGAAAATCTCCCTTGACCCATGTCAATCCAGGCTGCAAAGATATCCTGTTCCTCTCTTGCCAGGAAGCATCTCATGTGTTACTTCATGGGACACTATTTCTCTGCTCTTTCTTCTCTTTCTACTGCTGAACAAGTGTGACATTACCCATGAAGGACCTTACGGAGACTGCATTTCTCATCTTGGTGAACCATTGGTTCCAGCATGGATCCCCTTTGGTAGCTGTTCTCAGCTCTACGGTTGTTAGTTGTTGAATTCATTTTATCCACATTGCTTGACTGTGGCTTCCCTTGCTATGTGCCAACCTTTGTACCAGGTGCATTTATATTTGTTTCCTGTGCTATCTTCCAACAATCCTATGAGAACGGTATTGTTATTTCTATTTTATCCAAGGGGTAACTGAGGTTCAGTGAAGATAGATGAGTTCCTAACTCACAGACATGTGGAGTGACAGTCAGAATCTGAACCCAGGTCCATCTGGCTCCAAAGCCAGTGCTTCTGTGGCAAGTTAAGTCTTCCCTGGATGTGGTTATACACTTCAAGTTATGACAACGAGTATGTGGACACTGTGAACTTCTCAGTTCTGAATAGCTCCTACCTGTATGTTATATTCAACACACACTGAATAAGGATTGATTACAACCATTTCTCCCAATTCTCCAAGTTCCAATGATATCAGCTCTCCACCTTGGCTATGGCGACTGACTTTAGCTAATATGGGAGGTCGGAGGAGTGCACAGTTTAAAGTCCTTGTCTTGGTCTGAAACCCCACACATAACTCATCGTTTAGACACCATCCAAATACCAGTAGCTATGGATTTTGACTTTTTGTTAAATGAATTATATTTTCTATTAGAAACCTCATGGCTTCTCTCCAGGCATTGTAAGTGGAGTCTCTAGTTTATAAGATGAGATCAAAACAAATGTTTCTGCTAACTGAAATGACTGTTTAGGAGAAAACAATCACAGGGAATCTTACGGGATATGATTTTTTTGGTTTAGTTTCATAAAAATCCAAGAGAACTGAAAAGCTCAAGAAGCCCCAGCCTTTCTACATATTGCAGATGTTGTCATGGAAGATGGTGGGACTTGGAATTATGGTCCCTCAAGTGATGATTATTGCTACAGCATGGCAGACAGAGTGAGCGCTAAATCAGGAGCCAGAAAGCCCAAGTCCTAGCCTCAGCTCTATCCCTAGTGACTGGGCACTCTTGAAATTGTCCCTTACTTGGACCTCAGTTTCCTCTTCTGGAACATGTAACATTGGTTGAGTAAAAGGATAAATTCATAAATGAAGGTTTTGAGAGAGATACTCTCTAAAATTTTCCCACACTAATGGTTTATGAGTCATAGTTTTAATTTAGTTGCATTTACAAAAAAAAAAAAACCAAAACAACTAGTCTGATTAAGGAAAGGAGCTCATATCTTAAAATGCAGTATTTAGTTTAACTGTGTAAAGAAAATAATCCCATGATTCTGTTCCACTGCTCCACATGATTCTTGGTTCCCCAAGAAACCACGGTTTCTTGGTCCTCTGCAAGGCAAAAGAAAGGCCCTGGGCCACCACTCCACGACTATAGCAGTCAGACATAAGGCTGATTGCACAGTTCACAAACACATAGAATGGGACCACAGACCATACTGTGGAGTCACAAGCGATGGAGACCTTGGGAGCCTGCTGGAGGACTGGGGAAAGATGGAACCCGCCTGGAGGATGGGGAATTACGGCCAGCTCTTTTAAAAGGTGCTTTAGAAACCAACCTATTTCCTAACCCAGTTACTCCAAAGATGATTTAATGTCCCTCTTTGCAATAAGAAAAGGATAGCTACCGTGCAACATCTGAGATCTGCTCACACCTGAGATCTGAGAGAGGGATGTGCTTTTTTCAGGAACCACCTATATTCCTTTACCATATAGATATAGATAGAGATAGAGTTGTGTATAGATATAGACAGATAATATATATACCTCCTACAGATTATGTATGTATACATACACACACACATATGTATGTTTGAATGAGGATAGATGAAGTGGAAGGGGACTTGATAGCAGACTGTCACCATTGTTCATAGGGGATGGATGGGGAGACAATAGCCAAGCCTGAGTGCGTCAGTAGATAACCAGGGGTCAAGAGCCAGAGACACCAAATATAAAAGTCAAGTGCCAGAACTAGAGCAGATCTTCTTCCTGAGGCAGAGGCAAGGTCTGGAATGAGATGGGAGTCTTGCCGAGCCAGAGCAGGACCAGAAGCCATGAGGGGGTCTGGAGTGCTTGCCATGGCCCTGTGGGCGGCCCACAGCTGAAGATGGAGACTGGTAATGAGGGTTCCCATTGAACGTCTTGGGGTACCCCAAGCTAGGGAGGAATGATGAGGAACCAGCATCTGCGCTCTACCTCGGGTCTTTCCGCCTCTGGCCTGGGTCCTTCTCAGCACCCCTGAAGTGTCTGGACTTGAGGCTGTTGGGGTGCTGGGCTGCTGTCCCATTTGTTCCTCTGGGTGCCTCCTGAGGGAATCTGGGTTTGAGTTCTCAGAGCCTCTGGCTGTTCAGCCCTCTGCACCACTCCTCAGGACCTGACCCTGCCTGTATGGAGCCCCAGAGTACAGAGGCCTTCTCTTTTCTCCTTCCTTCTCAGAAGTGCCTGACACTCAGCCTAGCCTACATCTTTTCTTCCTCGCTGTGACAGGAAAGGGTGCCGTCTCTGTCGCCTGAGCGCTTCCTCTCCCAAGCCTCCTAAGCGGTGGGATTTGTCTCCACCCGCCTTCATTGTTATATCTGAAGCCAGCCCACTGGCTCACCATTAACAGTTTTATCATAATTGATCAGGAGAGTAACAAAGAAATAAATTAAGAAAAAAAAATCTGAAACTATTATCTTGGTCTTTAGTTCCCCAATCCCTTTCTTCTGTGAGTAAAATTCCCCTCAGGCCCTCACTTTTAGTCTGCAGTTTATTACCATTCCAGAAAGTTCACACTTTCCATCACAATGAGGCACTTAAGACAGTTACAAGGGGTATGAAGGATTTTGCTGGTCAAAAATCAGGATGGCGGTCTACTTGCCCCTGAGTGTCACCTATGACAGCCCTTTGAGGGAATTTCCTCCCTGAAAGTAATGGAAATTAAAGTCAGCATCCCTCATTTGGGAACTGAACGTTTAATCTTAGAATAAGCAAAGCCAACTATGAAGACTAGCAAAGTGACGTTTAACGTACATGCACTGAATAGCCCACACCAAATCTGGACCTCAGTTTGGGCAATAACAACATCCCAGCCCCCCTAAGTGTTAATCAAATGTTTGTAAATTGCTTGTGGTTCGCCTGTGCTTTGGGATCGCATCATTTAAAGGTATCCTGAGGAATCCTCTGGCACTACAAGTAATTAACCCTAATTCATCTGTTTTGTAAATCTGAATTTACTCCTAAAGATTAAGGGTTTGGAGAATTAAAGAATAGACAAAGTGCAGTTAATTAAGGAAGGCTTCCTGGAGGGGGTGATCTAGGGCCAAATCTTAGACGGACAATGATCACAGCTCCTGTTAAGGAATGAAAGGAGAAATGCAGCCAGGTTCAGTGAAGGGCAGCCTTACATCCCAGCAGCAACAAACCTTCCCATGAATAAAAATGGAAATATCTCTTCTGGATATATAGTCCTTTACAGCTTACAAAGGGCTTCCTTTGTAAGGGACATCACGGTGAAGATGACAGCAGTGAAGATTTGCTGAGTGCAGACACAGTACAGCAGTGTGAGTGCTGAAACACACTTTCCCAGCTCTCCCACCAACAGCCCATTGGGTCTGGTGTTACTATCCCCTTTGTACAGAGGAAGAAACAAAGTCTTAGGCTGTTGTTGAAAGTCGTACATGTTGTATGGAAGTCAGGTGACGGGCGGAGATGCCAAGGTCTCAATTCAGGTTTACCTGACACTGTGGTTCTCATCATAACATCCCCCAGGGCTCAGAGCAGGGCGGGGAAAGGGCCGGTGCTTTCCGGATGATTGCACGACGCAAATGGCAAGAAAGTGTTGGCTCCTAGCCACAGCAGAGCACTCTGCAGAGCACTTTCCGGAGAGGATCTCCTTCATTCATCCCACGAACATTCTGACACTGGTATCAGTTCCCACTTCACCATCAGGAAACTTGAGGGTCAGAGAGAGCACCTTCCCTAGGTGTGACTACAAAGAACAAGACTTTCACTCCTCTGTCCCGTGCACCTGGCCTTGCCCTCTACACCTGGGTGCCAGCATCTAAGAGAGAGTTCTTTCCTTTGGAGAGCTTGCCACCTTGAAGTTGAGTCAGACCCGGAAGTAGCCTGTTTCAGGACAGGGCTTGGTGGGGGGTGAGTGGAGAGAGAAGTGTGTACCAGGGATGAGAGGAACACAGGGCTGGGGCATTCTGCTGGGCCCGCAGGTTCGAGGTTGGCTGCTGTTATCACCATTTTATAGACGATAAGGGCAAGTTACCTGCGGTCTTTGATGTGTCCAATTTGACAGAAGTTGTAAGAGGCCATGTCAGGACTATAACCAAGCTCAGTCTCTCGGCCTCAGCCATCAATGCCCTCTTTCTTATACTCTTCTTGTGATTGTCCAGAAGATGTCAGAAAAGTGTTTGAGGCCATTTGTTTCCTGGCATCACACAGACATTTACATAAAGGACACTAACCCCGCGAGCCAATTTTCTCTCTCTCATCTTCAAAGAAAACTTAGAATAAACTCCCAGTTTCCTGCGACCTCCTGTGTCATGCGTATCTGTGTGCTGTCCCCTCTGCTGCCTGCTGGCTCCTCCTTTTCCAGCTCTTTAAATGCTAGGGAAGCTGGGGGCTCAGTTCTGAGCCCCCTTCTCCAGCTGCTCTCTCCTTGGCTGCTCTGAGTTGACCACTGGACTTGAAATACCATGACTATGACCATGACTCCCAAATAGTTGTCTCTCACTTTGACCTCCCGCCTTGGACTCCAGACTCCCTCCACCATGTCCCCACAAGGTCGTTTCCAGTGTCCTAAATGGAACTCTTCAACATTCTCCCAAGCATCCTCCTTCCCTAGTCTTCCCATCCTAGCAAATGGCAGTAGCATTGGCTTGAATTCAAGCCAAACCAAACAATCTTGACTCAAATTATTTCTCACCATCTCTAGGCGGATGACACTAAGCCAGCCATTGTCTTGTCTTGTTTGGACTGGACAGTTTGGACAATTGCCATCAGCTGCTTCTGGCCTCCTTGATTCCTCTCCTGCTTGCTATAAGCTGTTCCCTCCACAGCAGCCAGAGGGATATTTACAACGTGCAAATCAGATCGTTCTGATTCCCTGCCCCCTGGACACATATTCAGAAAACTCCAGTGGTTCTCATCACATTTAAATAAAGTCCGGGCCACTGACAGAGCTCCCGCGGCCCAGCAGGATCTGGCCCTGGATTATTGAGGTCCCCCCTTGAGACTTTTCTCCTGCTCTGCTCCGTGTCACTGACCTTTAGCCTGTTTTTCCAACACTTGAAGCCTGTTTCTACTCAGGCTTCTATCTCAGCGTTCCCTGCCCAGAAACACTTCTTCCTGAGGTCTTGCAGTAGTGTGCCTCTCCAGGCGTTTTTGGTTTATGCTCAGATTGACACCGGCCCCCCAAATCCCACCTTGTGCCTTTGTACCATCTTGTTCTTAAGTTCACATAGCACCTATCACCATGTGAAATATTTTTATTTTATTTTATTTGTTTGACAGAGAGAGAGATCACACGTAGGCAGAGAGAGAGGTTGAAGCAGGCTCCCCGCTGAGCAGAGAGCCCAATGCAGGGCTTGATCCCAGGACCCTGGGATCATGACCTGAGCCAAAGGCAGAGGCTTAACCCACTGAGCCACCCAGGCATCCTTGAAATATTTTTGATGGATTTTCCCATTTTACTTCTAGAATATATGCTTCATAAAGGCTGGGATTTCCTCCATCTTCTCAGTGGCCAAAACAGTGTGTGAGGCAATGTCTGGTATATAGCAGACACTCAGTAGAAAAGTTGAATGAATGATTTGATTATTCTTTCCAGTTCTAAAAGTAATAGATGTTTATGACAGAAAATTAGGAAATAAAGGTATATATTTAAAAAAAAAAAGTAGACATTTTGGTAAATTTTATTCACACCTTTTCCTATGTGTATTTTTTTTTAAGATTTTATTTATTTATTTGAGAGAGAGAGCGCAAGAGCACGAGAGGGGAGAAGGTCAGAAGGAGAAGCAGACTCTCCGTGGGGTTGGGAGCTGGATGCAGGACTCGATCCTGAGACTCCAGCATCATGACCTGAGCTGAAGGCAGTTGCTTAACCGAGCCACCCAGGCACCCGCCCCCTCATGTGTATTTTTAAGTGGAGATTATTAGATGCACCCAATTTATATCAACTTTTTATGCAATTCTCCACATTTTGTCCAATATTTTGTATAATGTGTGCTTAACAGACATAATTTTTTTCTTCCTATCTTGATTTCCTTCCTGAAAAAGTCTTAGACAAGTACCCATCATGCACAGTGGTTTGCATTTAACTAAGACAGTGCAGTGTTTTTAAAAGACTATGTAAACGTGAGCAAGTAATTAACTTCTTTGGAGCTCAGTATCTCTATCTGCAAAATGGGAACAATAAAACCTACCTTGCCTGATTTACAGCATTGTGCAAGGATCTAACAAGGGAATGGGGCAAACCTCTCCTTAGATACTGGTGTGACTCTCTCTTTTTCAACTAGCACTGTACAAGTGGAATAAAAGTTAGAGGAGAAAATATGACACCAAGTAATTTGTGAAGCAATTTTAAATTTGTGCATAGGGGCACCTGGGTGGCTCAGTGGATTAAGCCACTGCCTTCGGCTCAGGTCATGATCTCAGGGTCCTGGGATCGAGCCCCACGTCAGGCTCTCTGCTCCGCAGGGAGCCTGCTTCCTCCTCTCTCTCTGCCTGCCTCTCTGCCTAGTTGTGATTTCTCTCTGTTAAATAAATAAAATATTAAAAAAAAAAATTTGTGCATAAAAAACTATTGGCAATTGTTCTGTGCTGAGTGAGACATGTCCTAATGTTTGTACTTAATATGCTAAACAGTTGCCAGTGCCTAATTCTATGTTCGTACCCTGCAATAGCTTTTTTTTTTTTTTTTTTTTTTTTACAACTTTCAGCTGTAAAACTGGGGTCAATTATTTTTAGCTATTTCTTCAGCCTGTCTCATTAGCAAAGTACTTTGAGGTAATGACTTGGGCATATTTGATGATTGTTCATTTTGAAAGATGTCATTTTAAGACTTTTCTGGAAGTTTCAAATCTGCCTGTGGGAGATCTGTTTTATGCCAAAATGTCATTTCAAATTCAAGCCTACATACCGGCTAACACTCGGCCCTTATAAATGTTTCACACCACCTGCATTTTTTATCATAGCTCTTTCATGCGAACTTGGATTTCTTGTGGCTCACCTCCAGTCTCTGTCTGAGGGGGAGAAAGTAATATTTTTAAATGGCATTTTTTCCCCTTTGTCAGAGGAGATAAAATTCCCCAATTATTTCCCCCTTGTGCATAGATATTTATATTAATATTTTAAAGAATGGGTTCTTTATAGTGTTATTCATGAACCCATGTGTTAAATTTAAAACAAATGTGTCCTAAAAATGAATATTTAATCTGAGTTTAATACCTGAAACCAGATTCATGTTGACTTAATTTCTTTGATCATAAAAGAAATCTATGGAAGGATTCAGATTCTTTCATTCATTCAACAAATATTTTAACAAGTGTATTGAGTACCTCCTACATTATCTCTTTTAATCCTTCTGATAACTTGTCAGTATAAGATTACCATCATAGTCACCTTCAGCAGCAGCATCCCTATATAGTGGATGAGAAAACCAAGACTCTGAGCAAATCCTTGTGATAAGCAGTTTGGAAAAGATTTAGAGGTGTCAAGTACAATATCAGGAATGAGAGACAGAGACCAAGAGGCAAGACCTAGTGGAAACCTGAATGGGAGGATTCAATGGGGAAGAATCGTGGACATAGGGGCGCCTGGGTGGCTCAATGGTTTAAGCTGCTGCCTTCGGCTCAGGTCATGATCTCAGGGTCCTGGGATTAAGTCTCGCATTGGGCTCTCTGCTCCGCAGGGAGTCTGCCTCCCTCTCTCTCTCTCTCTCTCTCTCTCTCTCTGCCTGCCTCTGCCTACTTGTGATCTCTGGCTGTCAAATAAATAAATAAAATCTTTTAAAAAAACAAAAAAGAATCGTGGACATAGCTTTGCTTTGCCTTGTTTCACATTGGGATCATTTGGGACTCTAAAAATCACTGCTGCTTGACTTCCACCTCAAGACATTATGATTTAATTGGTATGGGATCCAACCTGGTATCAAGATTTTTTTTAAGAAAGTTAATGTACAACAAACTTTGGGAACCACTAGCCTTGGTAGCAGCATGTAATGAAACTAAAGTAACTCCCACTCCCACCTCGTGTGGTCCATCACCAGGTCCTGATGTTCCAATGGGCTGTATTGGTTTTTAGGTTACAAGATGGGCATGAAGAGAAAACATGGGTCCCAGATCCCTGTCAGAAGAAGAAAGGCAGCAAGTTTTAATGGAAAGATGGCAGGCTTTATTCACTCAGCTTCCTGACCCTCAGCTTCCAGGTCTCAGAATGGCTGTTACGATGCCTATCCAGTAGGCATGTTGTTGTAAGAATTACATTAATTACAATGAAATCCTTTTTATGCAATGACTTCAGAATCATCAGTCAGTTATTTGAAAAGAAATAATAGTAAATGAAAGCAGGTTTAGAAGATAGTACTTTCCAAAGATGGCCAAAACACCTCCATCCCATATGATCTTCTGATAGAAACATTGTCGCTTTCGCATCTGAGTCAGGGCCCATGTTCCTTCTTGAATCTGGGTGCACATTTGCAAATGCCCTGATCAGTAGGTTATAGTGGAAAGGACACTATGTGACTCAGGAGGTTAGATCATAAAAAGCAATACAGCTCCCACCTGGGTCACTCTCTCTTGAAACATGCATCTTGGGAGCTCAGAACTGATTTGTAAAATGTCTGGCTCCCTTAAAGCTTCCATGTTGGAGAGACCATGTAGAACAGCCACACAGAGATAGAAAGAGATGCCCCGAGAGCCTCTGTGTTGCCTGCCTTTGGCCCTCTGAGTCTTCCCAGCATCACTTTCCAGATAGGTGAATTCACTGGCCCTTGATCCAGCCCTTGATCTTTGAGCTGCCCCAGCTGTCAGGGAGCGCAGCTGCCCCATCCAGCTCCGCCCAAAATGCAGATTCGTGGGCAAAATAAATATTATTGCTACTTTAAGCCACTAAATTTTGAGTGTTTTGCTATGCTGCATTAGGTAGCTAGAATAGCAGGAAGGAACAAAAAGCAATCTATACGAATGTTAAACAGTTTATCTCTAATTAAATGTAATAATTCTTTTATTTAGCAGCCTTCTGATGTTGAGCCAAGGTCTTTTCTGGGAGAATAAGGCCCACTGGCTAGAACCTTGGCATTAAACATACACATAAAGCTTTTTTTTTTTTTTAAGAAAAAAAAAAGATTTTCAGTGTCAGTTTCTTTAAAGTAAAATGAATGTGTCAAAGCACTTAAAATTTTTTTTCACCGCTTTCTTCTGTCCTTTATAGTTATCCTATTCTGACTTAATTCAATGTTTTATTAGGCAGCTCATTTATTTTATCAAGTCTTTCCAAAGCATTCAACTTAGATTTCATAAAAAGAAATCTTTCTTTTTTGTGAATACATTGCATCCAAGTGCATGTTACTTAGTAGACTGCAGGATAAAATTAACAAGTACAATTTGAATAAACAAATGTATGGTGAGCCTGTGGTTCTGCTCATGTGAACGGAAGTCTACAAGTTGCCACTCGTGTGCTTTAAAGTTATAGATATTAGTTGAAAAATCCATCAAAAGAACGAGAACCCCATTAATCTAAGAATCTGTTTAAATGAAGGTGGCTTATGAGAGTTTCTATCATAACATGTATAAAAGCACTCACGTACTGTGAGCACTCATTAAATGTTAGTTTCTCTAACCACTTAAGTCTTAATTTGCCAAAAACTCTGCTTGCAAATCATCTCTGATATCAAATACTAACAGAGGAATTTTTAAAATGTAATCTGTGATAGCCACCCAAATTTCATACTATTTCAGAAAATGCATTCCATTTCTATTTATTGAAAAACATTTCCCATGTATGAGTTCAGACCAGGTACCTAATATTTTTAAATCACTTGCGGAAAAGAACATGCATCATGACTAACTTCTCCAATAGTGTGCCTACTGAATGCACTTACCCATGGAAAACAAATCTGCTAAAGCAGCCCTTGGACCCTGCACTTTCTCTAGCCTCAGCTGCATCTTTGTGTGATTTTCAATAGGATAGAGAGTCCAGTGTCCTGGGGCAGGCATTGAATTTTAGGACGACGTATGGAATGTACTGTTAAGTATATTGTCTTAGAATCTAATGGTTACTCAGAGTTCTAACCAAAGCATAACCGAGCGATATCACTCCAGTCTTGCCTCTGCAACCCTGCACACTACTCCCAGAGGGACCACACAGACCCTTCACACCACAGGGCACAATTCCCCAGTGGTTCCTCAGCACCTGCAGATCAAGTTGGATCTCTGTAACATGGTTAATGCAGGTCTCCAAGTTATTTTCAGCCTCCTTTCTAAACACTCTCATTTATATTAAGGCCCAGGCACAATGTGTAGCATAATCAGATTTTGGTCCCAGCACTTCTGCTTCGTGAAGCTGCAATACTTGGAGCACCTGGGTGACTCAGATGGCTAAACATCCACCTTCGGCTCAGGTCATGAACTCCAGGTCCTGGGATCAAGCCCTGTGTCAGGCTCCCAGCTCAGTGGGGAGTCTGCTTCTCCCTCTCCCTCTGTCTCTCCCCCTGCTTGTGCTCTCTCTTTCCATCTCTCTCTCTGTATCTCTCTCAAATGAATAAATAAAATCTTAAAAAAAAAACCTGCAATACTTACCCTAAAGTATTTTCCAAACTGGGGGTCTTAACCAACTAAGAGGCCACAAAATCAATTTAGTGGACTTCAATCACCATTTAAAAAAATTTGAATGGAATGGAATGAATCAAGGTACATTACACATAGTAGATATTGTTTTGGTAAACTTTGGTTTTAGTGGTGTGTGTGTGTGTGTGTGTACCAATTTGTAATGTAGTGTATTTTTTACAGCAGATCGTAAAATCAAAATACAGAAAAGCTAATACCTCTTAACCATATGGCATGCAGTTTGTTCTACCTGGAAGGCCTTCTCCATGCAGCACTTCTCTGTCTCTCCAGCAAATTCCAACTTATTGTCCAAGACACTGCATCTTCTGTGAAGCCTTCGTCAGGTGTTTACAATGTGTTGGGCATAGAACTCAATACTTAAGATGTTATATTGCCATTTTCATGCTCAGAACAAACTTATGAAGTTAGAACTAATAATATTCCCATTTTACAGACAAGGACATGGGAAGCGACAGATGCAGTAAGTAAGCTGCCCAAGGTCACAGAGGCAATGCATGGTCAGGCTAGGGTTTGAACCTAAGCCTTTTGATCCCGAGTCTTTGCTCTTAGCCAGTACACTGCAGAGCTTCTTCTGAACACCCCTGGCTAAGCCCAGACATTTCCTTCTCTGCCTCCCTGGCACATGGTTAGAGTCTCTAGCGTGGCATTTTCTACACTATGTTGTATTTACTTGTTTACATGTCTGCCCCCGCACACTAAGTAAGAGAATCTACGAAGACTTGAACTGTGTCCTGTATCTTTCTTTTGCTTTGGGACCATACGTATACATGTGTGTCATATAGAGATGACTTGATAAATATGAAATAATAAGTGGCAATGTGAGAAATTATCAGCATTTCACAGATGAAGAAACTGATACTTATCTAAGAGGAAGCTAAGCCTACTGTTCTTTCTGGCCTCTTCCTGTTATAATAAACCTTTTAACGAAGTTGAGAAGGAGCGATCATTTTGGATGAAGGCTAGGGAGATCCTCACAGAGCTATGAGACATTTCATAGATGGATAAAGGCACTACAGGATATGTGACACATAATATAAAATATAATTGTTTTTCTTTTTCATTTTCCATTCATGACCATGCTGTTCACAGGCATGCCTAAGAATCAGGTTTCTCCTACATGCCATTTTCCTCGGTCCATTCACTCATTCATTCATCCAACACATATTTTTGAGTCAAGCCATGTGGTTTGTCTTGGAATATATGGATAATGACATTCAGTTCTTCCCTGAAAGGTGCTAGCAATCTATAATGGAGCTGAGCAAGTAAATAGGAGATTGCTCTATGGCATTGGCAATTATCACCTTGCAGTAAAGGGCCAGAACTTCAGAGCTGGTTGGTCCTGGGCTCAAGGCTGGGCTCTAATGTTATGGACTCCTAACACCTTGAGGGCTTCAAGTGGATTCTGGGAGTCTCAGGTTCCTCATCAACTAGGGCTGCTGTCTGTCAGGTAATGTGCATAAAGCACAGGGCGCTCCGAGAGAGTGGAAATTGCAGGCTGATGACCAAAATAATATTTTTGTATGTGGGCCCTCTCACAGGCTTGCTTGACATTCCTCTCTAAGTGTTGTTGTTGTTTTTTTTAATCCAAAGTATAGGCCCATGATTCTGGGGCACATGGATGGCTCAGTCTGTCAGGCATCCAACTTTTGATTTAGGCTCAGATCATGATCTCAGAGACTTAGGATCCAGCCCCTTGATGGTCTCTGTCCTTGGTAGGGAGTCTGCTTGGGATTCTCTCTCTCTCTCTCTTTCCCCCTGCTGCACCCCACTCTCCAGCCAGCTCACACAAGTGTGCGCTCTCTCCCTAAAATAAGTAAATCTAAAAAAAAAAAAAAATATATATATATATATATATGTATATATATGTAGGTTTATGAATCTGAATTCTAATTAGTATTTATTAGGCATCCTCTATGGGAAGAGAGGAAGGCTCTACCATCTTGTGATGCCAGTTTTCTTCCTGGGTTGGGGTCCCAGGTCAATGTCTTCCTTACTTCTCTTGCATTTACCTGCTAAGTACAAGCCACAGTCTCTCTTCTCCTAGACCCAATATCTCCCCTCTTAGTATCCCACCACTTCCACATTCCTACTTAGTACTTATTTTTTTCAAAGCATCTAGTCTCATTATGATACATATTTATGGCCATTTCTATGTCATAATAACCTCTTAGCTGACATTCCCAAGTACACCCTTAGAGCTCCTGTGTTTTTATCTACCTCAAACACTAAAGTTTCTGAAGGAGAACTTTTATAGGATTTTGTAGGAATGTGTCTTTTTTTATGAAGAGTACCCTTCTTTTGCCCAACTGTTGAATTATTCCATAAAAATGAGCACATATGTCTCTCATAACAGGATATTTCTGGCTAAATACTATAAAATGGTGAAGGAGAACCACTTCTCCCTAATACCCCTGGTCTGAGTTTGTAGTGCTCTCTGGAACAAATAATGGGAAATGCAAGCTTATGCTTCCTAATAGGAGCAAAAATGGAACCCATATGCATCAGATTAGCTCATTGTGTTTTTCTGTTGTGTTGGATTCAGTAAGGTTTCATGTATTTTGCAAACATAGATAGCAGTAGAATGAGGGGAAATGGACTTTTCATGGCTATGAAAATGGGATCAACCCAGAAGCACTGCTGATTTTCCTACGAGTAGTATCCCACGAGTCATGACATCTGAATCATCCAATGTCAGGATCTTGTTTAATTTCATTACATATTTGCAATAGCCTGCTGTCTGCTTCGCTAGAGAATTATAAATTTAAAAAAGTACAAGTTCAGCTATTTGAATTCCTCAGATCATATACTCAGTATTACCATTACTCCAGTATTTTCAAGAGGAGAGAAAGCGAGTAGCTACTTAAATATATCAATATCCCATTAATGTGGTTACTTATAAAACTATAAAACCTATAAACAGTTTAATGGTTTTCCCCTAAATACTTCCTGCAATCTAATGATCTGCATTGTTCTTCTATTTTATGTTGATAGTAAATCTAAGAATACACTTACACTTCTTGAGAACAGAAATGGTGTTTTTCCTCTCCACTGTGGGCAGCTCATCTTTAGGAATGCAATAGACATCTTTATGGCTATTGTGCTTAAAGGAAGATATATAGAAATGGGTACAGGTGGGAGTGTTTATGGAGATGGTCGAGAACAGAGCAGTACAGACACTTCCAAGGTTATTATATTCAAGATATTCGGATCCAATACAGAGAAGCCAAGACAGGATTTTGTGTAGCCTCACTTTGTATAACTTGCCAAGCACCTCAACATGCCAGGAATTGTGCTAAAGTTTCCAGATATGTAGCTAATAATGTGACAGTAGCTACTTTGGGGGAATGCACCTGATGTATCATATAATCTTTATAATTTTGCCTGAAGTTCCCTAGAATCAGAGTCATTAAAAGGAGGACTCTTATGCAAGTGATTGATTGGAAAAGGAGAGTGAAGGGGTAGGACAGGGCAAGGGGAAAGGACTAAGCAAGGTTCTAGACTCTGGAGCTGATATACAGACTTTGCCTCGTTTTGAGTCAGTGGCTACAGGGGGAAACCTCCAAGGTGAGGAGCTTCCCGGAAGAAGAGGGTGTTTCTCCAGAGAAGGGTCCAGTCGACACAGGGCAGCTGGGGGATGGTGCCCAGCCCGAGCACTGACACTCTACTACATACTCTTTGGGGTAGCTCATTTTTTAAATGAGAAAACTAGAGTGCAAGGCATCTAATTTGCCCAGAGTCACTTTTAGGAGATCGGGATTTCAACCCATATCCATCTGACTGTAAGCTCTTGACCCTTCTTCCACTGTAAATGCAGACAGGGTGATGACTTCTAATCGAAGTCGGGTACAGAGGTAACACAGAGAAGGTGATGAGCTTTCCAGAGAGGCAAAGAGTTTGGGGTTGTGTAGAGAAAGAAAGCAAACCCTTCCTGCTCTGTGCATTATATAGAAAAAAACCAGAAGTCACAAAGACAAGGAAGAAGGATTCTGGTGTATTTTTGGCTGCAGAATCCAATTCCATTGTGTGCCATAAATATAAAGGTATGAATGTGCTAAGCAAATGATAGGAGTAGAGTATTGTTTCTAAATAAAAATATATCCTAACTAAATAAAACTGGGAACAGCTTTGCATTTCTTCCCCTGGATTCACCCTCCATGGGTGTTAGAAGTTTAAGTGGCAAATGCCATTGGCCCTGTAGCTGATCTGTCCTAAAACTGCCCAGACCAAGAGCCTGGCTAGGGGGCCAATGAAATATGCAGAGAGGGGGACCAGCCTAGGACTCCCTTCTTGTCATGCTGGCTCTGCTACTTCCTCACTAGGGGACTTAGACAACATGTATGGCTGGGCTTCGTTGTCTCACTTATACAAAGGAAACAAGAGTTGCCCTATTCTCCTGCTTTCTGTGGTTTCAACTGCCATCATTCTTTCTTCCTCTCTGTAACCCCAGATTTTCTCTTCTGTAGGACTCTGTTCCCCAGCCTACACTCTAGGTCCTTCCCAACCAGTTGTTATGCTTGTTACGCCATTGTTACGCTTCCCACACATCAACCTTGACAAATATCTCCATTGACATTAAACTCATTTGAAATGGCTTTGACCCTGTCCAGAGCGGTGTGTGATATAGGAATATGACAGTTTGGGGGGCAACCGAACATATACATCACAATTCTACTTCCCAAACATGATCCAACAATTCTGAAATGCAGCAGACATCTTGATTTCTGCATTATAGAAATTTTGACTTTATCTTTGGTTAGCTCACTTATTTATAAATTACACAGTCATTTCACAGATTGTGTCCCTTGTCCCTCCCTGTCCCCGTTTTGAAAGGGTGGGTTTATTTTGCAAGTAATTCTAGTCATCACGGTCTCAGATCGCTTTGATGTTGGGTGATAGATGGTAATACTGGGTGATATTAAGAGTATCTGGGTGATCATTCTTTAGGATCTGATCCCTTACCTTCTCCTCAGATACCTGGGGGCAAAAGTAAAGTGTGAGAAAGTAGGAATCAGATGCCAACTCTCTGCTCCCTTGATTCAACTCCAGGATGGTGATTAAATGAGTGTTTGCCTTGTTGCAGATCAATTATTTTGAGGACTCAGAATTTCTTGCTGTGTCTTGAATTGTGCTGATGGTTTTTAAGTAGGCTATAAAAATTCCTGTGAATGATTTGTTTAATTATTGTCTTGCTCCTCATTTACATTTTTATCTAAAACTCTGAGAACCAAAATCTGTATTCAATTCCACTTCCGGCGAGCTACAATTTGCCTTGTTGGGAGACATATCTGGACTGTGCTTTATGTATGGCATAATACCAGTCAGGCAGAATTAAATGTCTGTGATGTGGCTATGGTGTCTATAGACATAGCTCTTTTTTGCTGATTTCTCTCTGGTTTAGGACAATATTCAATGCTATCTAATAGCCATGGCTTTTTTTTTTTTTTTTTAACCTCACTCAAGGAATCATCACAGTCTAAACATGTTCAGACTTGAGTTTCTGGATTAGACCTTCTGAAAATAGAGGATTCTGACCCACCACATTACAAGACTGGTTTTTATTGACCCTCCCCTCCGTGATGCACAAATAACCAGACAAAAAGTAACACACACAGCCCATCACAAAACCTTAGATCTGGAGATACCATCGCTGTCACTTTAAACCGTAGCGTGGCATCATGGGAAGAACACCGAAGTCGGCGGAATTTTGCTTTACAAACATTTCTGTGCAGTTCGACACAAGTGCTTTTGAAATTCCGGAGTCTCGGCTGAAATAAAAACTGTGAAGAAGTAAAATTCTGGGGGTGAAAAGCTGCAGTTGCAAAAGAAACAAAGCAAAACATTCCTGAATACTTCTACCCCAACTGCCAAGATTGCTCATGTTGACGAAAATACTACGAGTGTGCACTGGAGTCAGATTTGTAGGAGGGAAGACAGATCAGTTCTCCAGCTCCTGTGTGGAGACGGAGTTCCACAGGAGTGAGGTGTCTGCCCAAGGTGTCCGGTGAGCTAGTGGCAGATTTAGGACGAGAAGTAGCAAATCTTGATTCCAAGTCCAATGTTCTTTCACCCTCAAACTGCTATAAATGTGACAAATTATCTTATTAGTTTAGCCTAGTTCAGCATTTCCTCAAGTGTGGGATGTTAATAGGTGTTACATGAAATAATAGTTTCATGGTCAAATGAGTATAGAAAACGCTGTTAAATAAAATTAAACACATTTCTTCATTTCAGGCTTCTCTGAACCTTTAATATGTTAATATATATTGTGAGTCTCAAAGAGGGAAATCAAATATACAGCTTTCCTAAACTTATTTGACCATAGAAATCTCTTTTCTGCAGAATAACTCACGGAAGACACTTTGAGAGGTTTTGGCCTCACCAGTAAAATTTAATGTCTTTGTACCGGTGAAGGTACGGATAAGAGTTATAATTCAGGCAAGATGGTTCAAATGGTGAAGCTAACAAAGGGGCTACATCCAGAGATCCAATCTGGGCAGAGTGAAGACAACCGAAAAAGGAGAGTGAAGCCCCCAGGCAGGGGGAAGCATTCCCACTGCACTGAAGAAGCAGGGGCAGGAGACCAGGCAGGATACACTCTAGGTTGGAGCTGGGGCTGTTAGTGGGACCTAGCCTCTCAGAGGGATATGCTTCTCCCTGGGCCAGAGTGATAGAGGAGGAAGGGGCTAGGAGGAAATGGGAAGAACTATCCCAACTGCTTTGTCTCTTTCCTCTCTGATATGTTGCGCCTCCTATTGGTCAAATGTAACTGGAAACCAGCCACCTGTGTATCCTGGGCGTGGCTACATCTGTTGTTAGTGTCTAGGTTCAGCCTCTCAAACCCAAAGGTGTGCCATACACTTACAGGCACTTTGCATATATTGATCATTTCCTTAAATTTCATAAGAATCCCATAATCCCGGAATCATGGCCATTTGCAAATGAGGAAACAGACATAAACTCACGTAGGTAATAAGAAATAGGATTCAGCCCCAGGTTCATCTGTCTGCCTTCCGTTTTACCACATTGCTGAGCCAGAAAATATCAGACTTTCAATGAAAGCTTAAAGAATTTGCAGAAGGAGTTTTTCATCTTCAATTTCAAGCAATTTCATCTTATCGCTAACATGATTAATCCTCCAACAGAGTGAGTAAGTTTAATTTGTAGGGGTGTTTTCCCCCCTCTGCAGGGACAGGAGATCTTATATTATTCATCTCTGCAATCCCAGACCTTAACACAGTGCCCAGCCCTGAGTTTGTATTTGTTGAGTGAATGCAAGAATGAAAGTGTGAGTGAGTGAACTGTAAATCAGCATTCCAAGGACGTTTTCTCACAGCTCTGTTGGGACAGAGTTGGCCTATCAATCTATTTTTAAATGTTCTGGCTTGTTTGAAATGGGAATTTTTCCATGGTGAGCATCTGTTCATGACTTTTTCTTGGATAGCGATGATACCTCTCTCCTACAACCCCCAAATACACACACTAAACACACACGTACAGGTGCACACACCCCTCTTTTGCCTCTCTGCCTCCCTCTCTGTCATGCTAATCCTTTCTGTTCAGAGCCACCAGATGTATAAAATTAACCTTTATAACGTACCACAGATAACCACACCCTATGCCAAACCTCTTCTGTTTCCTTCAAAATCTTATAGTAGCTCCATGTTGCCCACTAGTTTAATACGTATCTGCTAAATTCAGCTGAAAAGTCTATTATCCATCCTAAAATTCCAATTTTTCCATACTCTCACTCCATCGAAACTTAATCCATCAACTTTTCCAGAATAAACCCTTCCATCAGGCTGGACTAGAACTTTCTCTCAAAGATGCTATGGTCATACTTTCCTCTACACCTTTATCCATGCACGCTGTGCATGCAATGCCTTTTCTCTTCCTTCCATTGTCTTTTCATTTATTCACCCATTCACTGAGCTCTTGTTGTATGCCAGAAACTGTTGTACTGAAGTGGATACCAGGAAAGATTTAACTTGGTCTCTGAGAAGTGCAAAATCTTTCACGGGAGCCTGACACACTGAGCAAGAACGCACAGCACAGTGTGCTGACTGCTGCAATTAAGTCATGAGGCCAAGGGAGAGGGCCAGGGAATCGCAGTCCCAGGAGTTCAGGAACAGTCTCTATTCCAAGTGCCCGATGCATTGTGGGAGCTCAACAAATATTTGTTGAATGAATGAATGAATGAATGAAGTAACATTTGAACTAGGTTTTAAAGACTGTCTGCCTATATCTTTCAAGAAAGAGCTCAAGGTCTTCTCCCTGCCTACTCTAAAATAAAATGCTCTTGTATTTCTCAGAACATTCTATCAACTTGCTGTCTCGAATTGCTCTATAGTTAATGCGCCCAATAACAATGTAAGCATGAGTAAGTTCAGATTATGACTTATAATTTTTTCATATACCATCTATCACTGATCTTGATATACAATAAATATGGAAAAATAGTCAAGGATTCAGCTGAATTGATTCTAGTGGAATTGAAACATTTCTATATATACATCCATTTGGAAAGGATAAGTTTAAATAGTATTTTAGGGTTGATGATGTGAGTTCATCCTAAGAGAGCTTCCTAGGGCAGCGTTAAAAATGACCTGGAGCTCTTGATAAAACATGGATTCTTAGTCTATGGGATGGTACATGAGAGTCTCTATTTCTGAGATGCTCCTAAGAAGTGAAAAAACAGCTGGCCCATGGACCACAGTTTGAGTAGCAAGATGTTAGAGGAAAGAGGGACAGAAAATAACACTATTGAGTTCATGTTATCTCAGGCACTAAGGCTCTTTGGATGCATTAACTCTATGGTTTTCGCATTATATTCATAGACTGGTTACAAGAAGCTTTAAAATATACAAATTCTCAGGACCCACTTCAGGAGATTCTGACTCAGAGGACCTCTGGTGGAAACAAAGAAATCAGTATTTTTAAAAAGTTCCAAGGTGATTCTGATGCAGTCATATTCAGAATTCTAAGAATGACTTCCAGTGGCCCTTGTCCTGGTGCAATTTCCTCCTCTCTGAGTGGGGGTGGAACACATGAATATGGCCAGCTTGGACTTTCATGCTTATATCACATTATATGGCAAAAGATAGGTTATCTGGTGAGTCTAATCTAGCTGCAAAGCTCTTTAAAAGCAGGGTTTTCTGTGGCTTGTGGCAAAAGAAGCTGAAGAGATTTCAAATGTGAGAAGTCAAGGCACCATTTTGTGGAGCAGCAGGTGGAGAGGGTCATATGAGAATGAAAGCAGAGAGCCTTAGGGACTGAGAGCAGTGCCCTGCTGACAGCCATCAAGGAAACAGGGACCTTGATCCTACAACCACATGGAACTAAACTCTGCCAACGACCTGAATGAGCCTGGAAGCTGATTCTTCCAGAACCTCCAGATAGGAACCCATCTTGTCTTTGACACCCTGACTTTGGCCTTGTGAGCCCCTAAGTAGAGGACCCAGCCAAGCCTGCTGACTTCTTACCTGCAGAAATAGGAGAGAATAAATGGGTGTTGTTTTAAGCTGGTAAATAGATGGTAATTTGTTATGCAGCAGTGGAAAACTAATGCATAAACATTTAGGTTTGGCAGTGACTACGTTAAGGAATGGGATCCTCCCATAGGCTCTGAAGCACAAGTTCATTATTTCCACTTTATGAATGACCAGGTGGGGTCAGAGGACTGAGGTTCGTTTCCCACAGTCTCATACCTAATGTCAGAACTATAGTTTGGAAAAAAATATATGTATATGAACTATATATATGTATACATATATATATGAATATATACATTTGAAGTTCCCTAACGCTCAAAAACAGAAAGGAAAAAGACCAAACATATAGGAAATAGGGAGACTGGATAAAGCTGAAGAAGAAAGACTTCAGTTCAGTAGACATTGAAAAAAATGAGTCCTATTTCTTTAATGTGCCTACGAAAATCACAAACTCCAATCTGTTCACTATATAAGATAGTTAATGGTTCAAACACATAAGGGAGGCTTGGGATATTCTTAGGCTTAATGTAGTCGCAGCTCAAGGATAGGAGACGACTGTAGAGTCAGATCCTCCTGACAGTTGCTCCGAAGGTTGGCAATGTGATTACATTACATTACGTATTGATTAATATGTCAGGAGGCCCAGAACAATTGTCTGGGCTTTGTCCTTAACCAAGGGTCTTACATTCCCCTGGCTCACTGGAGATACAGAGAACATTTAGGTAAGTCCCCCACAGTGTTTCATCAACTTCTCAGAACATACCTTTGTGCATAATGATGTCAGCTGGAATATAAAACACAGAGACTCAATGAAGCTCTGTCCTCTGGCTCTTTAAATCAGGAGTAGTCCCTCCTGCCAAAGGTATGAAGTATGATGTGTGTGCCTACTTCGACCCGGTCTTTCCACTGAGGTTCCTTCTCTGCTGTCTCAGACACTGACTAAGGGAACCAAGACAAGGGGAAGAGCCACCCATCCATCCATTCATTCATCCGTCCTGCCCACACACATATATCAAACTCCTGCTCGGGTGCTCAGTGCGATTCCGAAGCAACTGGGCTTCATCAGACCAGTTTTAGTACAAAACAAAAAGCATCTTCTCCGCGGAGAGAGTAAAAATAAAAATCTATCCCTAATTCTGATCCTGTCTTTTGAAAAGAGTCTTCAACTATATTAATCTGCTTGCATAGGCAAGTTCCAAAAGTGTGTAATAGAAATTCTACAGAAATCCATCCAAGAATAATTTATGTCTCTCTTCCAAATAGGGCTGCCCTGGCTTCACTCCCCGAATGTTTATTCATGTCAGCCATTCATTGGCTCAAGGAATATATACCGGGTGGCTTCTATGTGCTACCCAGAGAGGCAGAGGTACAAAGGTGAATAAAACAAAGGTTTGCCCTCAAAATCTAGCCCAGGTAATCCCCCCCAAAATATTAATAATAACAACACATTTTGCATTCAAAATGCTCTGATGGAGGGAAACCTACATGCCCAGCCATAAACTCTTGTTCGTGCAAGAATAACCTGAAAACCAGAGGACTGTACAAGTAGGTTTTTCTGCCGGGCTGAGGGTTTTGTTTTGTTTTTTTTTTTTTCATATTTAATCTGCTTATAAAACCCTCACTTTCCATTTCTGCAGCCACTCCATCAGGAATTTTGATGAACTGGAGGACAGAAAGCCTATCTGTATGTAAAAAAGCTGAGGTATTGCATAGTGCCTTTTGGATTTTTCCTCTGACAAGTGGTTGGCATCTGCTAACAACACTTCTTTTCTTGAGCTTTGTAACGTTGCCAGCCTGAGAGCTGAGCTTTGAAAAAGGAGATGGGACTGTTAACAAACGCCTTTGTTATCTCCGGAATTGATTATTGTACAGTGGTTCACAGAAAAAACTTGATGTGTATCTTGTCTCAATATTTACCTGCTCCTCCCAGGAAATATTGTGCTAAGAGCAATTCCCTGCAGTACAACAAATGTCAGCTTGCCTAAGATAGCTGATGTGCCGCTCACCAATCGACTGTCCTTTTCCCCATCTGGGGAACCAGTATGATAAGATCCCAGGAAGAATTTCTCATGAAGCGCTTGGAGATCTTTTGGGTATGATGGCTGCGTGGAGTGTTTCATATATCTCTTTTCCCCCCTTGCTTTCGTTTGAGAAATATTTATTGAAACCTTCTACGTGCCGAGCCCTTTTCTGGCCTCTCGGAAAATACAAATGAATGAAAACAAACCTGAAGCGAATGGCCTTCCTGGAAATTACGTTGGGCAGAGGAGAGGAGCATTCTGCAGGCAATCCCAGTACATGGTGATAAGGCAAGACTGCACAGTGCGCGTGCTACAAGAAGTTAATATAGTCGAAGATCAAAGGCAGCTATTTTGAGAAAGTGATTTTTAAACTGAAACTGGAAGGAGAGGTGGGAGTTAGCAGGAATCCAGGCCTTGGGGTGGGGGGAGAGTGAGTGAGAAAGAAGCAGTAAAAATCAGGGAGGTGGCATGTTCTAGATGGAGAAGACAACACTGAACAGGGGGTTCAGAGGTGAAGGAGGACGTGGCAAATGACACTGGGCAAGCTGCTCAACTTCTTGAGGGCTCAGTTTCCTCAGCTCTGAAATGAGGGAATGAAAAATAAATCAAATAAAAGGGGCAAAATGGTAAAAACCCATGTAACAGTGTTGTAGGGATTAACTGGATGGTCCATGGACATCTTTGACATGTATTTCTTGATAAGTCCACATGGACAATAAGCTAGTATTTATTCATTGATTGAGGAACTGAGAAAAATTCGAGATGAGGGTGGCTGGGCTGCCTGTAGTTTTCTCCCAATCTTGTATGCCAGACTTCCTTTACAGCTAGAGTATAGCCTGTGTTGTACATCTGAAGCTCTCCAATGTATAGATGTAGCAAACATTTGTTGTTTATATGTCTGTATCTGACTCAAAATTATCATTCTTTGCAGACAAGTGCTATGTCTTATTTATTTCTGTATCCACACACATAATGTAGTGCCTGGCACAAAGTAGTTTCTCAATAAATGTTTCATGGATGAATGAATAAATAGAAGAAGATAGAAGTAATAGAGTAGAGTAGAATAGAATCCTATTAGATCTTGGTGCTAAGCTAAATGCTACAGGAAATTCAAAGAGTAGCTCTTGAATTAAGTCTCTAAGATTTTTTTTAAGATTTTATTTATTTGACAGACAGAGAGCACAAGTAGACAGAGAGGCAGGCAGAGAGAGAGAGGAGGAAGCAGGCTCCCTACTGAGCAGAGAGCCCGATGCAGGGCTCGATCCCAGGACCCTGGGATCATAACCTGAGCCGAAGACAGAGGCTTTAACCCACTGAGCCACCTGGGCGCCCCTAAGATACTTTTTAAGGGCTGTTAGGACACTGCTGCCCCAGGAAGACATGAATAGACATTTTTTCAAAGGAGACATCCAGACAGCCAACGGACATTTGAAAAGATATTCAGCATCACGTCATCAGGGAAATGCAAATCAAAACCGCAATGAGATATCATTTCACACCAGTCAGAATGGTTAAAATCAACAACACAAGAAACAACACGTATTGGTGAAGATGTGGAGAAAGGGGGGACCTCCTGCACTGCTGGTGGGAAGGCAAACTGGTGCAGCCACTGTGGAAAACAGTATGGAGGTTCCTCAAACAGTAAAAAATAAAACTACCCTATAATCTAGCAATTGCATGAATGGTTATTTACCCAAGGAATATAAAAATACCAATTCAGACAAGATTGGGTATGTTCAAGATGGTATGGCCATAGACCAAAAATACTAATTCAAAGGGATACGTGCACCCTGATGTTTATAGCAGCGTTATTTACAATACCCAAATTATGGAAACAGTCATATATATACACATATATGTGTGTGTATATAGTATATATTATATATAAATAAATATATATAATATATATAATATTACCCAGCCCTAAAAATGAATGAAATCTCGCTATTTGCAACAACACGGGTAGAGCTAGAGAGTATTATGCTAAGTGAAATATGTCGGTCTCACTCACATGTGGAATTTAAGAAACCAAACAAATGAGCATAGGGAGAAAAAGAGAGGCAAACCAAGAAACAATTAACTATAGAGAACAAGCTGACGGTGACCAGAAGGGAGGTGGGTGGGGGATGGTTGAAACAGGTGATGGGGATTAAGGAGGGCACTTGTGATGAGCTCGGGGTGATCTTGGAAGTGTTGAATCACTATACGGTACACCTGAAACTAATATTAGATTGTATGTGAACTACACTGGAATTTAAACAAAAATTTTTAAAAAAAAGCCTGCTCCCCCAGGCTGCCAGATGTTTGGAACAGCAGAAGAATAAAAAGCTCACTCACCCTAGCAGCCTTCCCTCTCGCCTCAGAGCAGGAATTTTGGGCTTTGCATTTCTTCCCCATGCCTCCCTTGAGAGAAAACTGTGCAGTTAAACTCTATTGCTTGACAGTAAATATCCAAGACCCCTCCCAAATACAAATCCTTATTATTATTTCAAGAATTATATGTACACATTTTTTACAATATGGATATTTTTGAAGATATTTAAAATATGCCCAAACATAGCTACAACCTTGGCACCTTTGCACATTATAATAAACTATATGTTGTCTCACATACAATCCACTGTCATTAACTCTGTGCTAAAGATGGGAAGACTGAGGCTCATCACAGCCATGGGAGCTATCCAGTATAGCATAATCAGTAAATGCAATTGGTTCTCAGGCCCGACTATGTCCTGGGTACGCAAGGACAAGAGGCGGTGATACCTCTTCATGATAGATTATGAAGCCCACGCTACCTTTGGACTTGGTAGAGATATCCATTTTAATTTTATAGTCCTTCTAACCTAGCTTTAACGGTTCTCCCTCCCTCTTCCATTTATCTGGACTCCACTCTCATTTGGAGGGTCTGTTAAAGTTTTTCATCCTCCAGCAGCCTTCTTGAATCTGTCAAGCCAATTGATTATAGCTCCCCCCCGTCTCCGTTGTTAGGGCCTTCAGCTTTGCATTTCTGGCTTAGGACTTTCAAATACTACATTACATACATAGCTATTTTTTTAGTTATATGCCAGGCCATTAGCTTAATAATAAAACCACCGAATATTAGACCCGGGAGTCCCCTTTGTCTGAATTCAGATCTTATCTCCATCACTCCTGGGCTGTGTGTCTATCTGCATGTTCTCTGACTTCTCTGTGCTTCAGCTCCTCATTTAAAAATGGGAACGAATACTACCCTCTCATAGGGGGCAATAAGGTAATACGCGTAAAGCATCTGGAAGTTTAGAGTCGCTGCTAACTATTTTCTTAGGCCAACATTTAAAGACCTAGAATCCATTCTTCATATAAAGCTGAACTGAGGAAGGAAGGTACTGACATTTTGTTATGTCCATCTCATTTGTGGGCACCCCTCACTCCACCAGAATCCCTGGAGCTCCGTAGAGCTTTTTGTGGGCTAAAAACAAAAGGCCTGGAGAGATGAAGTAATTTGTGTAATCACACATGGCCAGTAGGTGGCAAGGAGGTCTGGCCTTGGGCCCGTGTTCTTCTCACTTGCACTAGACATGACCATGTCTGACTGCCTGTTATCTTTATGTATTCCTTCCTCCACCCCCCAGCCCAAAGCTTTATATGGCTTTATTCATCCACTGAGGATATAAATAAGTTTAGACCAGTCCCAGCATTTATGGAACTCATACTTTGGCCGGGAGGGGAAGAGGAGAGAAACATAACATAATTATAGAAGAGAATTAATTTAATGATAAAGGTATGCAGAGGGAACACGGATGAGGAATAATTAATCCAATGTTGAGCAGAATGTGAGGGATGAGTAAGAGGCAAATTGAGCTGTTGTGGGATTGGGGGCGTTCCTGGAGAGGCCACTGCGGGGACAAACCCACAAGGGCAGGGAAGAGCATGACATCTGTGAAAAACTACAGTTTCCTTTTCCTGCTAGAGCGTGGAACCCAAGACAGGAAGAGGGAGAGAAGCCCTGGAGAGAAAGTCAGGGATGGCATACTGAGGGAGCGTTGGTGAAAGGAGTCCCATGTGCCATGTTGGAACACCTGGGGATTGATGTTCGTTTCCAAACTACATACTTTAAAATTGAGAGGGTTGTGTTGGCAGAAAAAAAGAGAAAAGACCCGTGGTTTTGAAAAAGTGTTAAAATCGAGCAATACGAAACATATGTTGGTATCTTCTGAAGTGATGGAAAAGGGAAAATTCTCTCCAACATTAGGCCAGCCCAGAAGTGCTGAGAGTCAACAAAATAAAGACATTGACCAATCGCTCTGCGTGTTGCTGCGGTACAGATCCTCTTTGATAAATGGGGTTTCAGCCATGAGGAGAGTCACCAAATACTGTTCCAAGCGACCTTAGTTAGCAACGCTTGTGTTCCACTTCTAACCAAGAACAAGTTTTTCAAATCAGATAAGATGAAAATCCTGTAGAGCTTGATGAAAGACAATTAGTGGAGGCGCCAGACTCTGACCGGAGATGGGCACTGACAGCTGGAGACACACCCTCCCCGTGGCCTGCAGGACCTTCCCAGCGAGGCAGGGGGCTGGCTGGGCATGGAAGCGGGAGAGACGGAAAGGACCAGCTCGGCCGAGACAGGAGTCCTGGCAGCTAAAGTCTATTTATTAGTGTCTCTGCTCCTCCCCTGCTGTTATATTAATATAACGAATTGTTCACAGGTGCGTCAAATGAGGTTTAGACGATCGCTGGGAGCTTTGTTACCCAAACAGGCCAAATTAGGGAGAGCAGATGCATCAGGCAAACTACAGCCCCTTCGCAGAAGTACAAAGCTTGAATTAATGAAGGTCGGTGCTCACATTTGGCCTTCACGGCTTTCACGGCAGTGGGATTCAGCCCCCTGTTCAGCTCTTGCTTGCCAAGAAGTACTCTCTATCTTCACTTCTGTGGGGATAGGACAGATGGGGTGAGTGTCCCAAGGAAATTGTCTTATCCTTCCAAATAATAATGAGAATAAGAAAAACTGATGGCCACATGTACCGGGCCTTACTGTAAAGGTGTGCAGGTTTTGTTGCTCAACACGAAGGTTCTAGAACAAAGGAGTGAATGTGTGCTGGCATCATGGTAAGTAGTGCTCCCCACATCATGTGCCCTGCGTGGGCTGCACACCCTGGAGGAAGGAGCACCTTTTTCTAACTGTCCCCAAAGATACGGTCCACTCAAGGACAGGTGTGCTCGAGCCTTTGTGCAGCTTTTCAGAGGGAGTGATTTTTCTTCCCCCCTATTCCTCAGCGTGGCCCCCCAAATATTATCTATAACCCCAACAACCACCCTGTATGGTGCACATAGTCTTAGGATCCCCATTTTACAGATTAGAAAACTGCGTGCCAAAAAGATGAAGCAACACGGTGAGAGTTATACGGCAGAACAAGGATTTGATCCAAAGCAAGTTCCCATTCCTCTGCTGCCTTAAACCAAAATAAATACATTTTCTTTTTCATCATCTCTCACTCCAGAGAGAGGGATGAGAAAGGAGAAGGAATACGTCAGCACAGCGGCATGAGCGGGGCTCTGTAGTCAAGAGAGCTAAGTTTGATGTTCAATATGAAGCTCGCTTTGAGTCCTCTGAATTTCTGTTTCTTCCTGTAAGATGAGAATTGCCCTAGATGGCTGATCTCCAAGGTTTCTTCTAGTTTAATGTCCAAGAAGTCCAATGGCCTTTTCTTTCGTTCATTTTTTTTTCCCCTGTAGGAGAGTATTAAGACTACATAAACTCCATGCGTCCTGGAGGGTGATCTGAGAATACATACCAAAGCCATAAAAAGAATCATGTGCGTAATTTTGTACAATGTTTACAATTCTGGAGAATATCCTGAGGAAATTATAAAAAAGAAGATCTCTGAGTACAAAGCCGTGGCATTTGCTCATTGTGACAAACAGCCAAGACCTAAATGACCCACAATAGGAGAATGGTTTTGTAAATTTTAGGGTGTACATGTGATGGGATGATTGACCATAAAAACATACCAACTGTGATACCTCTCCAGGTAGAAACATGCATATGTCTTTAGGAAATAAAGCTGAGCAAAAAATAGAGAATTTAAAATTGTACATCAACTATATTATAGGCATGAAACACGTTTACAGATTGATTGACTGAAAGAGAATACAATATAAAATCATTTATTATGGTAATGGGTTTATGAGTACTTTACAAAAATTAATTTTATAATATTTAGGTCTCACTATCACTTTGGGCAGTTAAAGGTACTTCATCAAAACTTTTTGACTTCTGTATTTCTCTTGGGATTATAAAATTGATACTCATTACATAAAATTTGGAAATTCAGAAGAGTATAAAGAAATGGAAAAACATTCAAACTGCATCATGAGAGGCAACCTTTTTTTTTAAGATTTATTTATGCATCTTAGAGAGAGAGAGAACATAAGCTGGGGAGGAGTAGAGAGAGAGGAAGAGACTCCCAAGGAGATGCCCCGCTGAGTGTGGAATCTGATGTGGGTCTCGATCTCACTACCCAGAGTTCATGCCCTGACCCAAAACTAGGTCAGACACTTACCCAGCTGAGCCATCCAGACATCCCACAAGCAACCTGTTATAACAGTTTGGTCTTTTTCTAGTTTCTTTAAACATTGATTTTTGTTTTCCTTTGCATAGGTAGATCATTCTGTCTCTATAAATCTGAATCATATTTTGCTTTTAATATTAGTTAACTTTATTTTGTATTTTCCCATGTTACTAAAAAAGGTTTATAAATATGTAATATATCATTCAGTCCCCCAGTTATGTCTAACTCTTGTTAGATATTTAGATTATTTCCAATATTTTACTTAATAATCCTGAAATGGTCTTTATAGTTTATAAATCACTGTCCAAATTTTAGATTAGTTGCTTATGATAGAATCCCAGAATGGGAAAATAAGGGACTCTTCTTTTAAACCAAAACTTCTCATTCCTGGGCCTTACATTCCATGTATTTTGAAGTCAATAAGGATTGGTAATTCATCTTCAAGGAATTTTTTTTAAGATTTTATTATTTATTTGAGAGAGAGAGAGACAGAGAATGAGAGAGAGAGGTCAGCAGGAGAAGCGGGCTCCCTGCCAAGCAGGGAGCCTGAGGTGGTCCCTGCGGAGCAGAGAGCCCAATGTGGGACTTGATTCTAGGACTCCAGGATCATGACCTGAGCCGAAGGCATTCATTTAACCAACTGAGCCACCCAGGCACCCAAGGACTTTTTTTTAAATTGAGGTACATAGTGGAATATTATTTGAGCTCTTATACGTCTTCCTTTTGCCTACCCATGTGAAGATAGCACAGCATAAACATCTTGGGTCACAACTTTTTCTTCTGAACTCTGTGGGCTTTCCTTCATTGTCCTCTGACTTGAAGTATTAAAGAGAAGGCTGAGGCTAATCTGCAGGTGGTCATCTTGAAGGAAATTGGAGTTTTCTGCTTGGTCAAGGAATGCTTATGAGTTTTTAATTTACAATTTAAAATTATACTCTGTATCATTTGATCTAGCAATTTAAATTCATCAATCTGCCTCATAGGAATAAACAGAAATGTGGTTGTTTATAGTAAAGTTTCTAATACAGTTATGTCTATAATCATGAACATTTAAACTGATTAAAGTGACCAACAAGAAAGCATTAGTTAAATAACTCATGATCTGATGGGCTACTATAAAAATATTTTATAACACTTAAGGGCACTAGAAAATATTTGTGATACATTATTAATTAAAAAAGAAAGCTACAAAAATATGTATAGAATGCATATGTGCTACATATAAATGTATGTAAATAGACTTCTATATGAAATACCTCCCTGGAAGGAGAATGCACACACATTCACACACAAACACCAAAATATTTACCACAATTAGTTAGTGAAACAGTGCAAACCACCATTCTTTCCAGGTTGTACATAGGTGTGATTCTGTTGTTAACTGATTTTGGCTAAAATATAGCAAGCTTTTCTAATTTATGGGCTTAAATTGGTTGTCCTTTTGCCTTTTGTTTTTCTCTCAGGAAAGTTTTCCTCAGTTATATCTTTGATTATTACTTCTGTTTCAATTTTTCTACTTTGCTCCTCAGACCATCCTGTAAGATTGGAATCTTCTTTACTGTCTTCCATCTCTACTATCTTTTGATTATTTTGATCTGGTTTTGTCCCTTTTCTCCTCTGAGAGTTTTCCAAATTTGTCTTCTTCATCATAAATCCCATTTTCTCTCAATGTCTTTCCATTCTTCACAACTTCTGCAAAAGCTTCAATTTTGTTAATGTGTTTAGACTACTTCCATTCTTCTTTCTTGTGGCGTTTGGTTCTGGTTTCCTGGAGATCACACCGACTTGCATGCATTGAGTGATGCCACATAGATTCCTGAAATTATTTCTTCTGGAGTTCCTGCAGTAGATAATTTTCAGAAGTCTTCTGAATACACAATTCCCTTTTCCTTATTCTACAACATTTTTTTTTAATAGTCCCCATGTTGATTTTGTTGTTTACCATCTACTCATCCTTTAACAGAAGAGATCTATTCAGACCTACCGTTTGCCGACAAGTGGTGTGTGGATTGCCCTTGGCCCCAATTTCTGTCCACCGACATGCTGGTCAGATTTCTTTAACAGATCTATGGCAGATGGCAGCTTGATTCTTAGAGTTCTTACCATAATTCTTGTGTCTACCACACATTTGTTTCATGCTGAACTGAAATGGGCTCTTTCCTCTTTGCCCTCCTCTCAAAGATCCCTGATGCTCTGATCAGACAAAGTATATATGACAACTGTATTCAGGATTCACTGCTACAGGATTCCTTGTGTCCTCCGCTATCTTCTTTAGCAATTTATAGTTTTACTTGTGGAAGTCACGCCTTCTCAGATTCACTGCACTACCATTAACATGATCATCCTGATTTCTTTTTGTTTGTTTGTTTGCCTTTTAAATTCTGGCAATTCCAGTTTAGAGTGGTTATAAAAAAAAGAAAAGAAAAGAAAAGAAAAGGAATGCTGATATGAAAAGTTAGGAAGAGTACTCTGGGTTCTACTTTTTTCTTTCAAAAGTGGAACCCACTTAAGAAAATGATGTCTGCCCTGTTTTCAAGTTGAATCAGATCTTACTTTTAGAATAGAGATAGCTGGGAAGAGCTAAATCACATCATTTTTAGGATCAGATGATACAATTGGAACATTGATTGCATTTTCAAACCGTTCAATGCTTGTTGTGAATGAGCAATGCTTGAATAATGTGTCACTATCTTGACAGTGGTTATTGATGGGTTTTTATGAGTTTTTGGATTTTCTGTCTTATTTGGAAGGTTGAGGGAAGATTTCTCCAACTACTTTTTATTTTATTTTTATTTTTATTTTAAATATTTTATTTATTTATTTGACAGACAGATCACGAGTAGGCAGAGAGGCAGGCAGAGAGAGAGAAGGGAGGAAGCTGGCTCCCTGCTGAGCAGAGACCCCCAACACGGGGCTCGATCCCAGGACCCTGGGATCATGACCAGAGCCGAAGGCAGAGGCTTTAACCCACTGAACCACCCAGGAGCCCCTCCAACTACTTTTTAAATAGTATTTTTAAACCAGAGGCTTCTGATATTTAAATTTATATAATAACTTTGTTTTAATATTAAGCATACATGCAAATATATTGTGGAATTTTTATTTTAACTTTATAATTTGAATTCTAATACAGCATCCTTTTCTGGTGGTCAGATATCTCAAAGCCACTAACATCTGTAATCTTTCAAATTATAACTGATTTGATTTCTGTGTCAGTCTTGGACTCTAATAGTGAGAGATGCTGTATCTTTTTTTCAGTAATGCTTAGCAATTTATTCATGCAAACTGAGTAGTTATTAGCAGATTTGACTGCCTTATATGAGAAAGTGTTGAAGAAACTAAATGTTTATCTTAGGAAAGAAGAAAACTAAGAAACCCTTGAGAGCTTTCAAATCTTTCAGTATTTGAAGTGCTATAGTGCATAAGAGTACAGGTTACTTTTATAATTCTAGGGAACAGAACTAGTGACAGTAGGTGGATATTATAGGGAAACAAGTTTTAATATTAGGTTTTAAGTTCCTCAATGCCCTGTTTGCTTTTCTTTATTGTATCCACAGCATCAAAAATAATGCCTTGACCACAGTAGGCGCTCAATAAATATTTATTGAGTAAATGCTGTTAATCATTCTAAAGACATTTTTTGCTAACAACTTCAGGCAAAGAATAGAACATCATTTGACAGTGATGCTCTATAAGGAATTCCTAACTGGAGAGGACAGAGGTACCAAATCAACCTAAGCTTTCTTCCAGCTCTGAGTTCCGTGAGTCTGGGCCCCAGCTGCATGTTAGAATAGAGGGTATTTTCTCTTAATGCCATAATTTACAGGACTGTGAATGGGGTAAGATGGTGGAGCAAAGTCCAAACCCCACTCTTTAATCCTAGCTTAGCTGGCTATGTCACCTTGGGCCAATTACTTTTCTGCGCTGGAGAAATCATGTCCCCTGCAGTAGTTTCAGTCTTTGTTATATTGCCTTGATGATGAACACTGGTCTGCTCGGTGGTTTTGCACCTACAGATGTCCTTCTTTAATCCATTCTCTCCACACTGGGGTTTGAAGGACCTTTGTAAAGCCTACTCTGGCCATACCATTCCTCTCTTTGAAACTCTTCCCCATAGCCTAAAGATAAAGTCCAGACTCTCATGTAATGATGAAGAGACAAGAGTCTAGAATCAGATTCTGTACATTTTGTTGCTGTTAATTCCCAGCTATGTGGCTTTGAATAGTCATGTGTGCCTCAATTTCCTTATCTATAAATTTGGGATTATAAATATTAAAACCTTAGGCTTATGGGAATTATATATACACACTAGATAAGAAGGTAGGTAGGTAGGTAGACAGACAGGCAACCAGACAGATAGAAGCATCTGTTATATATACATAGTAGAATTTGGCTGCTCCATGAACTCATCCATTTCTTCCTATCCAATCTTATCACTGGTACCCCCTAAAACTGCTTATAGTTTCTTGAGCATACCAAACAATTGTCCTTATCTTGGAACATGCTTTTCCCTGGACCTGAAATCTCCTTGAGTCTTCCTCTGGATTATGATCCCCTTTCATCTTTCAATACCCAGCTCTGCGTCTCTCCTTCTTCCCTAATTGTCCTCCCCGCTCCTAGAAAATGCTGTCCTCTCTCTCCCTTGTATCAATTAATGTTCTTTTCACATATCTTTATTAAAGCACTTGCAACAGAATATTGACATAATTTGATTATAGTCTGCCTCTTCTACCAAACTGACCTCTTTGAAGAAAGAGAATTTTTTATTTACTCATTTTAGAATTCCCAGTGTTCAACTTTGTTCTTAGTGAATGATAGGCATACAGTAAAAGTTTGTTAAATGAGTAAAAGAATCAACAGACAGATGCCTAGGTGGCTCAGTCAGTTAAGTGCCTGATTTTGATCTCAGGATCATGAGTTCAAGCCCTACCTTGGAAAAAAATATGAAAAGAATTAAAAATTAAAAATTAAGAAAAATGAACGGAATATCATATACTGGAATCTCTAGCTGTAGAAGTGAATTTTCCTCCCACTTACATAGCTATCTATCATCCTCAGCACATTATCCTGTAGGTTCATGAGAGTTATCTCATTCCCCCTTATAATTGTACCTACCAAGACAGTTGGGAATTAGTCCTGTGGCTATAAAACGGGGAAGAACAGGAGCCACATTTACTATCAGTCTAAGGGTCTAGAAAATAACAGTCAAGACTGGGCACGGTGAGCCTGGCCCACAATCATCTTACAAGAGGTTTCCAATAAGCGTTGTAACTGGTTCGTAGGTGTTCTCTCTTGTGGCCTGCAAGAGACTCCTTCTGCAAATCTGGGAGGAGCTGCTTTAGCCCTGATTCAAGAAATAGTGGAGTTAAAAAAGATGGTCTCTTCCAAAAGACATCACTTCCTAAACTAATCAGGAAGATTTTGTTTTTCTTCTTCGGTGTGTTTGGAGAAATAAGTCATGTCTGCCATAGGCAGCCATAACTGTTTTTTATGAGATAAGCTAAAAATACATACAATAGCACATAATGCACTTGCATCTTAGGTTGTAATTAATGCAAATTATGCGAGATTCATATACAATGTGATTAGACTTCTCTAGCACATAATTTATGGTTGAATTAACAAAGAAGCTGATTAAATGAGAAAATTGATTTCTGTCGCTTGACTTTTTTTTTTTTTTTGGTTATGTTTTTTGTAAGAACAGGTCTGAAGACTCGAAGAAATTAGATTATAAAGTTGCAGTTCAAGGTATTCATTCTACTCTCTGACCTTCTTCCAGAGCAGCAAACCTACCAAGGTCCATGATACTTTCTGATAATATACCACAGGGCAAGTTTCAGTAAAACAACATGAGGCTCTTGTAACTCCAAAATACAAACATGTGGATGATTCACTGATGAAACAGAATAGATTTCTTTTCATGGTTTACTGGCCAGGAGCATTTCCTGGAGTCCTATTCGAAAGTATTACGGCAAATTTTCTTAGATACAAATACAAAAATTTTGTGTATGGTTAAACTTTTTCCTTGCTTCTAATTCCAGTGATGGAACTGAATATGAACTCTGGAATAAGCAATAATTGGAAACCTTTCCCATTTCTTAGAAGAACACCCCCTGTAAACTAATGATCAATATTCATAGATAGAACTTTCATCTCCCAGACAACAAGACTCTTGATGGCCCAGGCCTGTGTCTTCTTAGCTTCTCTCCCTTCTCTCTAACTCCTTCTCAGGCAATCAAGTCCCAAATTCTACCAGTTTACTTTTACTTCTACAATATTTGTTTCCTTCCACTCTTCCTCCGTCTCTTCCTTTCTTCCTTGCTTCCTTCCATCCTTCCTTCTATCCTTCTTCCCTCCCACCCCCTACCTCCCCATGTTTATTGAATGCCTACTCTGGGCCAGGCTTGAAAACACCCTGATGCATGCAACAGACAAGATATTGGTGTCTAGGGGCTCCTGGGTGGCTCAGTGAGTTAAAGCCTTTGCCTTCGGCTCAGGTCATGATCCCAGGTTTCTGGGATTAAGCCCTGCATCGGGCTCTCTGCTCAGCAGGGAGTCTGTTTCTCCCTCTGATGCTTCTCCCTCATGTTCTTCTCTCTCTCCAATTCTTTTTCTCTCAAATAAATAAATAAAATCTTTTAGAGAGTAATTGCTGCCTCCACTACTGGAAAGAGTTATATCCTGGTATACAGAGCTGCTTGTTGGTGCCGCCAACAGACGTTACTGTCAGGGCGTCCAAGTCTATACCAATGCCTATAAGATCAAAGTAGAAATATACAAAGTTGCTTTAAAACAAAAGAATCACAGGGTGCCTGGACAGCTCAGTCTGTTAAGTGTCCGACTCTTCCTTTTTGGGGTTGTGGAATGGAGCCCCACTCCTGGGCTTCACACTCAGCAGGAGTCTGCTTGAGATTTTCTCACTCTGCCCCCCCCCCACTCTCTCTTTCTTTCTCAAATAAAATCTTTAAAGCAAAAGAATCACCCTCCTACACCAGAACAAAGCTGAAATGACACCTTACTAAGCCAAGGGTGGGGATCAGTCACAGAAAGACATGAAGAGAGACTAGAGGATAAGATCTATGGTGCCCATCGAAGGATTTCCCAGGAAGAAAAATCCCAGGGCCTGGCTCAAGGGCCACCAGCCACCCCCCTTACCCCAGTGCTGCCTCTGTTCCTAGGATGGAGATGGAGGGTTCAAACTGTTTTCATCGCTTACCACCTGGTTGGCTGATGGCAAGTTAGTTCAAGTCTCTGACCTTCAGCTTTCTCATCTTGAAAATCAAACAACCTTCTGATAACGTCACTGTCCCAGAACAAAGTGCCCTGCTCATGCTGCTGCAACAGTTATCACTCACGGGTAGTTCTGTTTCCCACCGTAAACTCTTCAGCGCGATTTCAAAGTGTCTTCCTCAGCCTCTTGTGAGGTTTGTTACTGTGAGTCAGTACTCCCAAGCTGACTCACTTCTCGGGTATGACAAATTTCTTTTATGACTCATAAGTCTCAGGGTCAAATGTTAGTTTAGAATGTAAAATGTAACCAACATAAATGCTACTTCATGAGGCCTATGGGCAACCAGCCACTTTCTTTTTGGATGATGACACAGAAGAAGGTACTATCCACAGGTGCCTCTGAGAGTCACACGCAATAATGAATGGGAAGAGGGCTTTGTAAACTATCAAGTACTTCATACATATAAAGTGGGACACGGTTTTGAAAGAAACGATATTGCTAGGGCTTCCACTTCAGGATGCAAAATATCGTAAATATTCTATATACGATAAATGCCAAAGTCAAGGGACAGCTTAGGAAGCATTCCCGTTGACAATTCCACCATTCCCCCCACCCTAAGGATTTGGCCAGAATGGGCCGGGGGGATATAGAAAGAGAAAGAGAGAAACCATCATTTTTAATATCAAGTCCTCCCTGCTGATTCTGTGAAGGCCTAGAAACAGCAGGTAACAATGTATAAGTGACTTTGAATTAAGACTGAACTCACTGTGTCCTTCGCTTCTCCCTCAAATGTGGAATGATTTTCTAAGAATTTAATTATCTAAGAACACAGCATCAAAGCTGTTAGACCCTTGTTAGTGTTAATTCAAACTTAATGTGCATGAGATTTAGAGATCTTGGATACTAGGAAAATGATTTCAATTTAAATAGCCCTCTTTGTCCTACACATCACAAAACATCTTTTAACATAGTTTTTTTTTTTTTTTAATAGAATACTATAACCCAGGTCTCTCCCACTAAAAAAGAGTCTCACTGTGGAGAAATCAGATGTTCTGCAAATCAGCAGGATGCAATAGAAAGGATACATATGGGCTTTGGTGCCTTAGAAATGTAAGTTCAAATCTTAGAGGTTCACTTTTTCCCTGTGTCTGTGCGCAGAAGCTTAACTTCTTTGAACCTCAGTAAATTAACCTCTCAGCAAGGACTGAGAGCAGACAAGAGGGCATGTGGGAGAGCCACCAAAATGGGGTGAAGGCAGAGGCACGTCTTGAAGCTGGTGGTCCTGGTGGAGTCTGGGGTCTAGAATTATCCTATCCATCCAAGGCAAGGAGGGGACTTGTAATGAATGTTGGCCTGAGGACACGATGGGTCCATTGGATTTCATGACCCACAATTAAATCATGGCTAGTAGAATCAACAAAGCAATACCTCCTTACAAAAACATAACTGCTTAAAAAGCATTATGGTATTTTAAGTGAAATGTAGGTCTCATATGTTAACTGTGGAACAATTGGGCAATAGAAACTAGCCAATCCTACTGGAATATGTTTATTTCAAAAGTGTGAGATAAGCCCTGTGACACAATAATTCCTTTGAAAGGCATAAAGGAATCATTAGTTATTATAAACTGAAACTATGGCTTCAGGTAAATTAAAGTTCATTGTTTTGAAGTCTGAGAGTAGAAGTTTATTACTGGACCAACGAAGATGTATGTATGTATAATTACTTTTAAATCAGTGTCCCAGCTTACACTTGCTTCATTCATCTTTTAGAGGTAATTTGAGGTTTCCAGGGCAGTATAACAATTTTCCTGCCTTATTAATACCTTACATGTGTATAGCCTATAATCAATATTACTTCCCCCCAAAATTTGTGAGGTGTTAGGGCAGACTTTGTTATCCCCTTTTAATAAACAATAATTTAAATCTCAGAGAGATTAGGGGCCTTTTTCAGAGCCCAAAGAAGAATCTGAACTTAGTATTCTTTTCATCAAATATATACTCAAAGGACTCATCATAAGCTAGATTATTTGGTAGGTAATTTCTCCCCCCTCATAACACCATGATTCCCCTAATTCAAAACCTACCGTATCTTCCTCTTTACCTCTTCTCCATCAAGAGCTTTATTCATGAACTAATACTGAATGTCAGTCATTTCCACTCTGGTATGAATTCAAGCCAATGTGGCCTCCTCCTTTATTTGTTTGCCTTCCAGTCATTATCTTTCAGCTGAATAATCACAAACACGTTTCTCTCTCTTTTTTTAGGATTTTTAAAAATGTATTTATTTGACAGAGAGACAGAACACAAGCAGGGGGAGTGACAGAGGGAGAAGGAGAAGGAGGCTCCCTGCTGGGCAGGGAGCCCAGAGTGGGGCTCGATCCCAGGACCCTGGGATCATGACCTGAACCGAAGGCAGACGCTTAATGACAGAGACACCCAGGTGCCCACAAACATGTTTCTCTTATTGAAAGAATTTCAGGAGCATAAGGAGCTTTAACAGTTTGTGTTTAGAGACCTCTGCTAGAAGCGCCGAGTAAAACACTGCCTGGGATATATCCGTGAACCTGAATTATAGAATGTCCCTTGCCACAGGATGGTAAGCTTCTTAAAGGAAGGGACCACAGCTGTCCAGTTGGCTTTTGTATGCCCAGTGGCTGGCTACGAAGCCTGTCATATATTTAACACTAAATAATTCTAGAATCAATAGAATCAACCTAACAGATACAGCAAGTCATGTCAAATATATCACATTTTCATAAGCTGAGTAAAAAAAAAAGAGAGACACTAAATGACATATTTGAAAAGAATTTCACAGCCATCAGTCAGATTGAAAAAGAATCTTTTAAGGCACCTAAACAATCCACCCTCTGCCTGGGAACCGCTTATGCAATCAGGTCCCAAAGAAACTAAGATGCTGGGAGCACCTGGGTGGCTCAGTGGGTTAAGCCTCTGCCTTCAGCTCAGGTCATGATCCCAGGGTCCTGGGATCGAGCCCCACGTCGGGCTCTCTGCTCAGCGGGGAGCCTGCTTCCTCCTCTCTCTCTGCCTGCCTCTCTGCTTACTCCTGATCTCTCTGTCAAATAAATAAATCTTAAAAAAAAAAAAAAGAAACGAAGATGCTAAAGAAGGGCCTGGGGACTCCAGCTGGCACGGTGGCCGTAGGGATCCAGTAGAGTTTGTGCTTACTCATGACTTGAATGTGATACCTGCGTGTTCTTATATTGCCACAGAAAAGTAGAATCCTGCCTTTGGATTCATGGTTGATCCTATTTCTTACATGAACACATTGCTCCTTTGAAATGCAGGGTTATGTTGATGTTAGATGAGGACTGGTTATAACCTGGTGGTGGGGGGAGAGTTGCCCCTTCCCTCCTGAGCCCACCAAAGCCTCCAGACCCCACTTCAGAAGGCAAAATGTTTATCTGAGATAAGAGAAGCTGCTGTTGCTCGGGAGGAATCAAACTCCTACTCAGGTTGAGGAAAAAAAAGTTCCTGTGTACATGAGCCTTAAGGACAGAAGTGGGAAAATAAGGACATAAGCAAAATTTGGAACATAAAGTGCATGAAGCTTACTGATTTAGAACTGGGGACGATAAGAGTGTGCAGCAAATTCCTAATCAGTGTTTTCAGTGTAGTGTGTGTGTGTGTGTGGAGTTGGCTTGATAGCATGAAGGAGTAAGACAGATCAACCTGGGGTGCCTGGGTGGCTCAGTGGTTTAAGCCACTGCCTTCAGCTCAGGTCATGATCTCAGGGTCCTGGGATCGAGTCCCGCATCGGGCTCTCTGCTCAGCAGGGAGCCTGCTTCCCTCTCACTCTCTCTGTCTGCCTCTCTGCCTCCTTGTGATCTCTGTCAAATAAATAAATAAAATCTTAAAAAAAAAAAAAAGATCAACCTGTGTCCTGTATTGGTTTTTACTTTATGCGACTAAGACCTCAGAATAAATGGAAATACTCTGCTCCTTGAAGGCAAGGATGATATCTAATTTCTTAGACAACAGTTTGTTTTTGTTGTGTCTAATAGATGCTCAGTAAGTATCTATTGAATTTATTCATTCATCCAAGGAGACAAATCCAGTGATGTTTTTTTATATAATCATACAATACTCAAACGTTATTAGCTACAGGTTGGGTTATTTTTAATCTGACTCTTCATATTGCTGGAGGGTGTTTTTCATGTAACTCGTTTATTGCCTCATGGAGAAGAGTAGTGTCACTTCTTAAACTGGTTTGCGTTTTCTGTGTTTTGTATTTTATTTTCTCAGAAGGAGAAAAAAATGATAGCAAACCCTGATTTCAAGGCACACTTCTTAAGTAGGTGCAGACAGCTATGAAATAACGAAACACTTACAGTGACTCACATTTTCACCCAGGTGCACCTATGCACAATGGCCGTGACACAGAGAGGCAATGTTTACAAACTATTGGCCAGTTTAGCATTTGTCGAGAGAATACGTAATGGATCGGCACCGGGGTAACTCAGGAGACTGATAGCAAACCTACAGATTTACATTTTTACGGAAGTAATAGGAAATACCCTGGAACGCTCTTCACTTCTCCACTGACCTCTTCAATGTCTCCTCTGGCCACAACCTACAGGGGTTCTGCCCGGTGGCCTCTGATGCGCGGGGTCCTCTTGATAAGGGATGCCGCAGAGTACACAGGTGCTCACCATGAAGGTCCCGTACGCCAGACTAAAGACCCTGGATTTTCTCCTCCGGGCGCTGGAGAACTATCAGATGATTTCAGATAAGGGCATGGTATAATCAGACCTGGGCTTCACATTATGGAACCGTCGTACAGTATTTTTCTCTGGGAAGATGCTTCTTTATTGACCTTTCTGAAAAGAAAGCCCACAGAAGGAGTAAATTTCCCCCTAAAAACCAGTGAAATATACTGAGGTGGTCACAAACCGAGTGCAAGTGTGAGCACAAATAAAGTTATATCTCATCTGGGCAGTAGCCGCTTGGTTGCCCAGAGAGAGAGAAATCTTCACAAGGCTTTCTCTCTTTGGAACTTCTCTGAGAATCTTAACAGGGTGATCAGTGTCACTGGAAAGGAATTAGTTGGAGAAAACCTCTGAGTAGTGAAGAATCTACTGATTCTTCACTGATTCTACTGATTCTAGCTGAGTGGCTAAGGGATGAGATGACCTTTGTCACCCATCTAATGGACTCACAAAGTCTTTCTTTTGAAGCTGCTGATCACTTCCCTCTCTCTCAGAGGTGGGGAGGCATTTAAAGCACTCAGTCCTTACCTGTATTATAGTACTTAGGGCACTATTTTATTTCATTTATTATTTTTTTAAAGTTTATTTATTCAAGTTGTTTCTACACCCAATGTAGCGCTTGAACTCATGACGCCAGGGTCGAGAGTCACTCGCTTCACCAACTGAGCCAGGCAGGTGCCCCACTTAGGGCAAGACTTTTTTTTTTTTAAGATTTTATTTATTTATTTGACAGACAGAGATCACAAGTAGGCAGAGAGACAGGCAGAGAGAGAGGGGAGGCAGGCTCCCTGCTGAGCAGAGAGCGGGATGCAGGGCTCCATCCCAGGATGCTGAGATCGTGACCCGAGCAGAAGGCAGAGGTTATGACAAGATTTTAAGAAACTACCTGTTTACTTATCTTTCTCTCCCATTGTTCTGTGAGTTACTTGGGAATGGAACTAGTCTTTCTTTTCCTTACCATCAGCGTCTAGCACAGAGCATCATTCACAGGGAAAAAATACTTGGGTTTTGTTTTGTTTTTAGACAAATGAACATACGAATGATTAAAAATATGAACTTTATAAATCAAAACAGACATGGTCGTTCAGAAAAATAGATTCCAGGGAAGATGTTTCGGACTCTGGTCCCAAGGATACTTAAAGGTATAATGGTTAAAACTTATATAGGTGTGTGTAATTAAAAATCGATATGCAGCTGGAACTTTGCAAAATGACCTTGGGGACTCCTCCGACTATGACAGGAGTCTCCAAATTGAGTCATGTATAGTAAATCCGAAGGAAAGAACACACCAGGTTCTCACAATCATTGTGCAGTTTTCCTGACAGGTATAGACAGGTATTCACGGCATGTCTACAGGGAGGATAGGACAACTGGGGACACAGTGACAAAAAAGAGCATGTGTTTGGGAATTAAATGATGTGGCATTACCAGTACTGGAATTAGTGCCTGAGTAGCTAGATAGTGAATGGGTGAGTGATACACAAAAAGGTCATGTCAGTTGCCCAAGATCATACAATTAGGCCAGTGAAATAAATCCAGCAATGCTGATTTCCAGAGCTCTATTGTGTGTTCCCACATAGAGGAAGAGGAAGGGAAGAAGGAGTGAGTCAAGATACTCCTTTTGTACTGACAGAAACATATGTAGTCTTTTCTCTCATGCATACATAAAATATGAGAAAGCATTAAACCGTAATCATTAGAGACTCCTTGAGTGGAGTTATCCCTAAGTCAGAAATTAAGTGGGGAAAAAAACCTTAGTACTCAAGTGCATTAGTTTACTCCGTGCATTTTAATATATTTTGGGGTAAATTCTTAAATGAAGAGATAATGCCTGATAAGCCGCTTAAATATTTGAATGCCAATAATGAAATCATAATTAAATCAAGTAAAATGTAATAGTAAATGTCTATCTAATGTTGATATTCCCTCTTGGATTCCTTGGAATTTGAATGGATAAAAATTTTATCTCACAATTCTTGGGATTTAGTTCAACATTTATTTCATTATCAGTGCAGACCTACACATACTAACTAGTTTAATGACAATGAATGCTGGAGTCTTTGACTAAAGACAGCAGCAACATAGCAAATGATTTTAATTAGAATAATGTAATTGTACTTAAGGAAGATACTCTAGTAGATGTTGGTATAGGAATTATATAAATAAATGCAATTTCCTTCAGCCTGAACCTGCTGTGTGACCTCACGTAAGTCAGATAATCTTTCTCAATTCTATAGTTTTCCTTTATAAAAGAGAGAACATTGCCTAGTTAAATCTTTGTTTCTCTTGCATATTTAAGCTTTAAAAATTTCATACGCCTGTATTTTTTATAAAATGAATTCAAATTAAATGAAATTTAATAAATAATTTGAGCACCTAGTGTGCTCTGTTCACCGTGCAAAGATCTGGTATATAATGCTGGACAGGTATAACTTTGGCTCTATGAAAACTCACTTGTTCATTCAGCATGTACTCACCGATCAGCCCTCGGTGATATACCCAATACAGAATTATCTGTGTCCTAGAAGTACAGAAATATTGGTGCCATAGAGCTGCTGTAACAAGTTGCCACACATTTGGTAACTTAGAACAACAGGTGTTTATTCTCTCATAGTTCTGGAGCCCAAAAGTCTAACATCGAGGTCTCCACACAGCTGGGCTCCCTATAAGGTCTTTAAGGAGGAATCCATTCCTTACCTCTTCCGGTTTCTTCTGCCGTCAGCTGTTTCTCGGCTTATTGCCACATCACTCCTGTCTTTGCCCCTCTGGTCACATTGCCTCCTCTTCTCCATGTCTCCATCATGGGTGTCTTACAAGGATACTTTTAATTTGATTTAGGACCCACCTGTATAATCCTGGATTATTTTTTAAAAGGGTTTATTAATTTACATGTTAGGGAGAGAGAAAGAATGATCACAAGCAAGGGATGGGGCGGAGAAAAGGAAAGAAGCAGACTTCGTGCAGAGCGCAGAGCCAAATGGGGCTCCATCTCACAACCCTGAGATCATGACCTGCGCTGAAGTTAAGAGTCGGACACTTAACTGACTGAGCCACCCAGGCACCCTGTCCTGGATTCTCTTCTCATCTTAACATCCTAACTTGAGATACAAAGACAGCAAAGATTTTTTTCCAAACAAGGTAACACTCATAAATCTGGGGACTGAGTCATGGACATATATCTTGGGGAGCTACCATCCAACCCACTACAGTGACCAAACACAAAAACAACAAACAAAATCATCACTCTAACCTTATGGAGCTTATAGTCTGTGAGGGGAAATAGACATTAAGCCAAAATATTATTATAAAATGTAATTATACTTTATATATTGTTATGCATTAATAGTTTAATATTGTGATTAGCTCTGTGAAGGAAAATTACAGGTGCCTTGAAAGATTTTAACCAAGGAAACTCATTACGGCTGGGAGTAAGGTCAGACCGTTAAACAAGGGGCAGTTAAGCTAGCACTGGTGAATATGTAGGAGCTGGGGCCTGGGCAGAAGCTGTTGGCGACATGGGGAGATACCATTCCAAGCAGATAGAACATTACTTGGCAAGGCCTTTATATGGGGGTGTGTAAAAGTGAATGAAGGCCACTGTTGCTGGGGTATAATGAACAGGGGCAGAGTGGAGTGAGTTGAGGCTAGGTCAGATCATGGAGGGATCTGAAAGCCTTTATCAAGACTCTTGGAAACTGAAGTACAATGAGGCATCATTGATGTGTTTTAAGTAAGAATATCTGAATTATATTTTTAGAATGTTACTGCAGGGGCACCCGGGTGGCTCAGTGGGTTAAACCTCTGCCTTCGGCTCAGGTCATGATCTCAGGGTCCTGGGATCAAGCCCCGCATCGGGCTCTCTGCTTAGCAGGGAGCCTGCTTCTCCCTCTCTCTCTGCCTGCCTCTCTGCCTACTTGCGATCTCACTCTCTCTGTCAAATAAATAAATAAAATTTTAGAATGTTACTGCAGCTAATACTTGTATTTCAGGGAAGCAAGAGTAAAAACAGGGCAAAGGACGGTTCTAGGCCAGAGATGGATGCGGCTGGGTCCAGGGTGATAACAGGAGAGAAGATGGAAGGGAAGGGATTTGAGTTACGTGTTGGATGTACATTGACAAGGTCAGGGAACGGGCTGGCTATAGGACAATGAGGCACAGGGAAGGTACAGTGATGGCTTTCAGTCTGTTGGTGGGACGGGCATTAAACAAATGCCCATAGGACAGGGGTTCTTAATGGGATTCAATAATGGAGATGAGACAAGTGACAGCACCTGGAACCAGACTGGGATGCATGCCTGCCTGTCTTCCTTCCTTCCTTCCTTCTTTCCTTCCTTCTTCCCTTCCTTCCTCTGTCATCCACTCTCCTGTCTTTTTCCGTAACTTCCAGTTAGATCAAAGTCTAAGCATTCCTAATCATAAAGACTTTCCATCTCTTCATAAGGTGCTCTTTAGATGCTTTTGATTGATGATTGTTCAATGGCGGAATTACAACCACATCAGCTGAATCACCCTTGAAATTAGTGCAGTGACAGGTGTCACATACATCTCTCTCTCTCTCTCTCTCTCTGCTGTTCATAAGGAGCTTAGCATCTACTCTAAGAGATTGTAGTCCTTATGGGGAATCCCACAATGCGTGGTAGGGATCAGGATTTAAGTATATATATAAAGGAAGCAGAAGAGAGAATAATGGGGGGAGGCTTCGTTTAAACTAGGTCCTACACAGTGGGAAGGATTTCAGTACATGGGAATGGGGAAGAGTCATCCTGGAGGAAGAAGCAGCCCGAGGGAAGGGATGGAGGCAAGCATGTAGACATATGGTCAGCAAGAGACCCATCATCTCTGTGGTTTGATCAGGGATATATAGGACTGCACGGCTAGAAGAAGGTTATAAAATGAATCCAGGTGAAACAGAGAAAAAGGAACCAATTTTCTCTTTAACCCCTGAGGGAAACTTCTGATCTACGTGAAATTCCAGAGCTATGTTTGTCGAAAGGCATTCCTCTCCTTCTCCCAGTCATCATGTCATTGTTGTCATCATCACCATTGCTCAATTTTATGGTTGTGCAGCCTTTGCAGTTTCTCATTCATGACCTCATCACATTGATGATGTGGTTTGGGCAGAAGTAACAGAAACTATCAACAATGTTGGCTTAGATAATCAAAAGGATAGAGTGGCTCCTGTTATCGTTACTGCAGTGCAGACTTTAGACAGTGACTCCATATGACAGGATGAGTTCTTGTTGGTCTCTCTGCTTTGAGCTCTTTGGATCCAGCTTTATCATAAGACCCTTCCCTTTAGGAGCCTACACTGCTGTGTCGTGGTCTACAGGATGTTTTTTTGTCTCAGGTCACATGCTCTCATCCAGAGCTGAGGCTGAAGACAGCTTCTGAGAAATCACACACTTCTCCAAATTGCAACTGGGTTTTTAGGAAGGGAGAAATGGTCTGGGTATGGGTGGGATGAGAGCCAAAGAAGGAACTAAAGGGTATCCTTTAGAGAGACATAGGTACTTTCATTGCCATTTTATAGCTGAGGAATAGAGGTTCCCAGTACTGTTGCTTGCACAGAGATGTACTAGTTCCCTTTCTGTAGGAGAATCATACATGTTGAGACAAAAAAGTTACCTGTATATGGGAATTCGGAGGTGAAAGTATATTACTATCCCTTCTGAATAGAAAGGACAGACCTGTGTCATGGGTTGTATGACCCTGAGCTGAACAAGTTATTTAACTTCTCTTTCTTTTACTTTGTGTGTGTGTGTGTGTGTGTATGTGTGTGTGAGAGAGAGAGAGAGAGGTGTGTGTGTGAATGTGTTTATGTGTGAGTGTGTGTGTGTATTTATGCTGAAAAATAGAGATGAGAGGAGCACCTACTTCACACGGTTGCTGGAAGGATTAAATAAGACATTTACAAATACAGGTGACCAAATGACTTTCCTGTTCATTATGCGCTTTGTCTTAACAATGTCCAAGAAATTAGCTGAGGGCATCCAGTCTAAGAGATGAAATTCCTGAGGCCTACTATGGTTACTAGCCAAAGGAAATGCCAAAGCAAAGTCTCGTGATTCCAAGTTCTACCTACCTCTCTTTCCACTACACTGTGCCGCTGCTTAATGAGATCCCCGGCTCTCTCTCTTTTCGCCTTGCAGATAACAGGAACCACACTGAAGGAACTACACATGCAAATTATTATTAGCACGAAAACAGGTAATTATTATTTTTTTACATTTGCATCACCACAGATGATCTTTGCATTAGACAACCTTTAGCAATGAATGACTGCACCAGAGGGCTTGTGGTTCATTCAGACAGTCATTAATTTTAAATAAGAAATTCATTTACTGTCACTCATGTTGCTTAAACAATGCGAAGCAAAGAACAACTACAGAGCCGTCTTAGATTATAAGGGCTGGGATGGAAGCTGGAAATCACCTAGCCCAGCCTTCTGATTTACATATGAGCAAAATGAGGGTCAGCATGAGGAAGGTGACACAATTAATTAGTGACAGAGCGGAGACTAAACCCATTTTCTTTATTTCTCTACCCACGCCATGCCATTAAAGCATGAATGCTGGTCATCTGACTGCTATTTAGTTAGGAATTCCCTGATTGTTTAAAACACATTGAGGACATAGGATGGAGAGACACTTAACATGCTAAAGGTTCCAAGGGAAAACATATTAAGAACCTTTCATAAATTCCCTTGTGCTGTATTAATTTTATCCTGTTTATTTCTACAATGTACTTGGGGGGGGGGGCGGGGAAACGGGTATCTGTCTGTACTGAATGGACTGATTTGAGTCCTGCCAGTGTAAAGGTATGAAGGAAAAACATTTTACATTAAAACAGAACAAATTGCTTATGGTAACCATTGCATAATGAAGGAACACAATGAAGAATTACAGTTCAAATTACTTATCAGGTCTCTTCCATTTTCTAAGTTTTTAAAGTAGAAAATTGCACAGTATAATTACAGTAAGTTAATTTGCATTCATATTACAATTCAGTGAGCAATTACATTCTTTTTATTTTAAAAAAATATTTTATAAAGTGTGATTTCCATCAGTACATTTCCAGGAAAGAGTGGTGACTTTTTCCTTGTGAGGTTTTCATACAAATTCAACCACACAGCCTAGACCTTCCAGTAGAGAGTTTTATGTAGCCTTTATTGTCTTTCTGGGACAGGAGAGAAGAGAACCATTTGAAGTGTAACTGTGGTTTCTGAGTTTCTTGAGAACTCTTCAAGGAATCATCAACTGTTGGGGTTTCAAAGGACAACTTAAAAGTCTTATTGCTTAAGATTCCATTCCTCCATTTACTTCCACAATCCGAAACTTAAATTTGTCTATCCCATTTCTGCTAAACTATCATCCAACCTACATTTGAGTAACTCCTGTGCCAGGAAATCCTTTACCTTCTGGTGACACCCACAGCATTGCTGACAGTACTTTCATTCTGTGTGTGTGTGTGGGGGGGGTACTCTATTTTGGCCTAACCATTCTTGCATTAATGCACTTTAAAGGATACTTAGATGAAACAAGAGAGGGAGACAAACCATAAGAGACTCTTAATCTCAGGAAACAAACTGAGGGTTCCTGGAGGGGATGGGGGTGGAAGGGATGGGGTGGTTGGTGGATGGACATTGGGGAGGGTAGGTGCTGTGCTGAGTGCTGTGAATTGGGTAAGACTGATTAATCACAGACCTGTACCCCTACAACAAATAATACATTATATGTTAATTTTAAAAAAGGGATACTTAAAACACACACACACACACACACACACTCATTCATTGCTTTGGTTGTGCCTTACATAACACAGAGCATTCTTTTTGTTAAGGTATAACATTTCATTTAGAAGTTGCAACATTATCACAAACATCTGTGTGGGCCATCATGGAGTGGTTCCCATGAGGACTGTGGGGTCTGATGGGCTGCTCCACTTTCTCTGCACTTGATATCTTAAAATTTTTAAAAGGATGAAATTAACTTATATTGCAATGCATAGATCTTAAGAGTAATTTGGCCAGTTTTGGCAAATGTATTTGCCTATGTAACCAACACTACATTAAAGAAAGAGTATATTCCATTATTCCAGGAAGTGCCTTGTGCCCCTTTCTAGACAGTCCCCCTCCACAGAGGCAGCCAGTGTTCTGATTTTTCTTATCATACATTTAATTTGCCTGTTCTTGATCTTCTTATAGAAGGAATCATCATAATGTCTGGTTTCTTTCATTCAATATTTTCTAAAGATTGGTCCATGTTGCTGTACTCATGAGTAGTCTATTTTGTTTCTTACATAGTAGTATTCCACTGTACGACTTACCCTCCTGTGGAAAGACATTTGTGTGGTTTCCACTTGGACCTATTATAAGTATATAACTTTCTAGCATATGTGTTTGTGTGTATGTGTGTGTATTACGTGTGCATGTGTGTACTTATTTTATTTCTCAGAGGTAAATACTTATAGAGTGCAACATCTATAAATGCCCAAAGAGTAGATGTATCCTTAACTCGATAAGTTTTCCAACATGGCAACACCAGTGTACACTTCCACTGGAAACATATGAGAGTTCTACATCCTCATCCAAAATGGAATGTTGTCAGGCTTCCAAAATTTTAGCCATTATAGTGGGTGTGAATTGATATCTCATTATTTATTTGCATATTCTTTATGATCAGAGATGACACACACCTTCTCGTGTGCCTATTGGCTATATTCTATATATATATATATATATATATATATATATATATGCAAAGTGTTCAACCATTTTGTCCATTTTGATTAGGTTGCTTATCTTTTTATTATTAATTAATAGGATTTGTTTATATTTTCTGGATTTAAGCCCTTTGTCAGATATGTATTTTGAATATTTTCTCTGGGATTATAGTTTACCATTAATTTCCTTAAATTTCCTTAAATGTCTTATGATCATCACATGTCTTAAATTTTTATAAAGTCTAATTTATTATATTTTCTTTTATGTTCAATGAATTTTTTTTCTAAGAAATCTGTGTATACCTAAAACCTGTGAGGATCCTTTTATAGTTCTTTTCTAGAATCTTTACTATTTTAGTGATTGTATATTGTTCTGTACGTGGTGGAAAGAAGAGATTGAGGTTAATTTTTTTTCCATATCTTTGTCCATTTGTTGCAATACCATACTTTAAAGACTTTTCTTTCCTCAATGCATTGCAATGACACATTTGTAAAAAAAAAATATATATATATATACACATATATATATGTATATATATATATCAGTTGGCCACATATATGTTGGCCTATTTCTGTTTCTCTATTCTGTTCCATTGATCACTTTATCTATCCCTAATTCTAAGACTGTACTGTCTTGATTATTGTAGCTTCATAGTAATTCTTGAAATAAGGTAGGATAAGCTCTCTAATTTTGCTTTCCTTTCTCAGGATTGTTTTGGCTATTCTAAGTCTCTGCATTCTCACATACATTTTAGAATTATCTTGTCGATTTCTTGAAAAAAATGTCGTGGGATTTTTTTGGGATTTGTACTAAATGTGTAGTTAAATTTGGGGGAGAACCCTCAATGTTGAGTTTTGTAAACCGTGAACATGGTACGGTTCTCCATTTATTTGGGTTTTCTTTAACTGTTTTCATCAAAAATTTGTAAGATTTGGGCAGAAATCTTGCATGACTTTTGTTCAATTTACTCCTACTTTGAGACATGCTTTTATAAATAGCATTTAAAATTTTCATTTTCCAAAGGTCTAACTATGTGACTTTGGGAATGATTTAACCTGAGTTTATTTTAACCTATAAAATGTAAATTCATGTATTTCTCAGAACAAGGCTAAGTATAAAAATATACAAATAGTTTTTTGGTGTTCTTTAAATATTGGATTAACATATAGAAAGTTCATAATATAATACATGGTATATTAGAGTTTTGTTTGTTTGTTTGTTTGTTTAATATTTCATTTATTTGACAGAGAGAAATCACAACTAGGCAGAGAGGCAGGCAGAGAGAAAGGAGGAAGCAGGCTCCCTGCAGAGCAGAGAGCCCAATGCGGGACTCGATCCCAGGACTCTGGGATCGTGAGCTGAGCCGAAGGCAGAGACTTTAACCCACTGAGCCACTCAGGTGCCCTAGAGTTTTTTTGGTCAAAAGTAAAAAAAAAAAAAACAAAACAAAAAAAACCATGAAAACAACAGCTAACTAACCCAAACCGACTTAAGTAATAGAGGGGATATTTTGGCTCATATTGAAAAATCTGGGTGGGAGGATCGTAGTCAACTTTAGGCATGACTAAGCCAACATTCTTCAAGAGTTTCCTCATACATCTCTATTTTATCACATCTTAGTCTGTTTTCTTCTCTGTTAAGGATTTTCTTTTTCTTTTTTTTTTTTTTAATTTTCATTGAAGTAGTAGTTTAGTACTTCATTTAAGTAGTTCACATACACTGCATCACCAGTTCCCTGCTTAGAATTTAGTGATTCTTTAGTTGCATTTAACACCCAGGGCTCATTCCATCAAGTGCCCTCCTTAATGCCCATCACCCAATTACCCCCCCCCCCACCTTCCCTTTAGCAACCCTCAGTTTGTTTCCTAGAGTTCAGAGTCTCTTATAGTTTGCCTTCCTCTCTATTTTCACCTTATTTTTCCTTCCATTTGCCTCTGTTATCTGTTTTGTTCCCTCAGTTCCACATATGAGTGCCCGACTTATCTCACTTTGCATAATATCCTCTAGCTCTATCCACATTGTTGCAAATGGCAAGTTTTCATTCTTTTTGATGGCTGAATAATATTCCTTTGTATTTATAGCCTACCTCTTCTTTATCCCTTCATCCTTTGATGGACATTTGGGCTCTTTGCATATTTTGGCCCTTATGGACATTGCAGCTATAAGTATTGGAGTGCATGTGCCCCTTTGAATCACTATGTTTGTATCCTTTGGGTAAATACCTAGTAGTGCATTTTCTGGGTCATAGAGTAGCTCTATTTTTAAATTTTTGAGGAACCTCCATACTGTTTTCCAGAGTGGCTGCACTGGTTTACATTCCCACCAACAGTGTAAGAGGGGTCCTCTTTCTCCACATCCTTACCAATACCTGTTTTTTTCCTGACTTGTTCATTTTAGCCATTCTGACTCGTGTGAGGTGGTATCTCATTGTGTTCTGATCTGTGTTTTCCTGATCTCTGAAGGCTTTTCTTATGGAATGGCTTCTTAGAGCTACAGGCTTACCATCTTTCCAGTTTCTGGAACAGCAGTAAGGAGAAAGCATTTTCGCTAGTTGCTCTAGCAAAAGAATACAGGTCTACTGGACAATCCCTGAATTGTGGCCAATTGATGTGTTGCACCTGTCTATCCCTGGAGTTCAAGGTTGGGTCAGCTCTCCCAAAACTAAACGGAAACCAAATCACTGAGTGGAGGAAATGGTTCCCCAACAAAATCTGAGTGGCGTTTACCAATGAAGGGGGAATGGCTGCAGAGAGGCCAAATAACCAAGTATTTGTCATAACTTGAATATTGTAGCCACAAACTACACGGCATTGTATACATGGCATTATGATTCTTCCCTGCTCTCATACTCCGTAGGCTCTGGGAACTTGGTCTTTCTGATAGCTTCCAGGCTCCTCCTATTTTCAAGCACTAACATCCACTTACGCTCCATTTTATGAGTGAAAAAAAAATTGGGATTTGTGTTGGAACATAAGAGCCTTTTGATGATCGTTTCAGCTCTGCGCTTTGTTTCTACTATGCATTTAGCCAAAAAGAGCAGACTGGTGGCATAAATACAATTGTAGTGCTGCTAGTCCCCTCCACACCCTCCCTGGAGAAATAAAAGGAGGGCTATTTATAGGAACTGTAAACCAGAGTCAAGTTTAGTCATAATACTGCCACACAACCTTTCCCTGGAATCAAGAAAGGCCAGCATCATAAAAGAAAGGAACTTCTGTTTTGATGAAGACTTACAGAAATTTCTTTTCTTTTTTAACCTTCAGAAGAGAAATAGCAATTGGACATCTTGCTTGAGCCCAGGGTGTGTAAGAAACATATTTGAAATGTGGCTAATGTAAGGATTGCAAAATATTTTTTCTTGCTTTTTAAAAAATCTGAGCCCTTTCACAGTAAATTCCAAGGTCCTTAATATGGCAAACAAGACCCTTTAATATTTGTTTACATTGCTTCCCTCTATATAGTTAATTATATCCATCCCCCTCCATGCCCATGAGAGAATTTGCCCATTCTCTTTTCTTGGTCTGAAATACCTTTCCCTGCTTCATTTGGTTATTCCGTCATCTTTTGAGATGATATCACTTCCTTCATGAAGTCTTCCCAACATCCTACTCTGTGTTAAATGCCCCTATCTGATATTCCCCTAGCATGCTGTACTTAACACTACCATAGCATGGATCAGAATGCAGCATAATGATGTATGGCCTCCATGTGCCTCTGAGTTGTTTGAGAATGAGTTTTGTTTTTGTTTTGTTTGCTTTTTGTTTTCTTTCTTTGCCAATGCCAAGCATTGTGCCTGGTATGGAGTAAACAATCAGCAAACACTTTTTGAGGAAAGGAGTAGAATCTGAGTGTTAACATGAACTTGAATGAAAGGGCCTGTGAAAGGCTCATTTACTTTAGGTATTAACCTTTGAAATTTTGCGCATTCTGTATACTAGTATACTTTGAACACATGATGTCTCTAGTAAGCTGGGTGGAAATGTTCCTACTGAGCATTAGTCAAAATTTTATTAATTTGAGAGCTTTATGTATATAGAATATTAGTGCATTCCTGGCATATGCAAGCACTAGAAACTATTTAATAAACAGTGGCTATGTAATAATTTGTGTTTGAAACCCCCAGAGCTTATGGCCCAAATATATTTATTTATTGGAAAAATTATAGGAATAAACTTAGTTTTAAATAATATATACTACACAAAATGAGCTACTTTCCATTCCTTTCATAGGAGGAGTAATTTCTGCTAATTGAATTGATGATTTCTGACATTTGGTTTTACTTTTAATTCTGGGTCAGTTTCAAACAGTAACTCATACAGGCTGCTCCTTTGTGTAGCTGGACAATCAGGTGCATCGGGATGAATTATGTAAAGTTCAATAAAACTCCTTTGTGCCCATCCACCTGCCCATGCCCTTGCTTTTTTATTCAGTTGACTCACAGCTCCTGAAAGGCAGAGTCCGTTTCTGATTTATCATCATTCCCATTGCGTAGCACAGAGCCTGATATATAAAAGGAATGCCTTAGATGCTTGTTGATTTAAAATGAACTATTATGGTTCTCCTAGGAGGAGAACCAATGTTTACTAAGTGATTCCTTTGGTACTAGCTATGTCTACTGCATTATCTCTTAAGACCTGCTGTGATCTCAATAAGCAGGTGTCTCATGAAGCAGGTAACACCATAGTACAGAATACTGGAGTGCAGAAAGGTGAGTAGCTTGTCCAAGGTGATTCAGGCCCATCAGATTTCAAAGTGGGCAGTCTATCCAGTACATGCTAAAAGCGATATTTCTCTCACTGAGCTGCCATGAAGATTAAATGAGTTAATGTATGGAAAGCACCCAGCACAGTGCCTGGAGCATAATACACAATGCATACATCTTTGCTGTTCTTATTACTTTGCGGTTCCTTGGAGTAGATGATAAAGAAATGTTTATTGATTTTTTTTCTTTATGCCACAGTTAGTAGAAAGGACATTGTTATGTAAAGAGAAGAAAAGAAAAACAACACCCTTTTAGCTATGTTCTTTCTTGATACGTTTACTACAATAACTCAAAATAGTGCTTTAAGACTTGGTTTGGGGTTTAACCCAGAAGAGTATTAGTGTCTTCACCAAGTCCTTGGTGAGCAGCTTGTGCGCACTTACTGTCTATATGTTACACTTTCTTCCAGCCTGGACTTGGGAACAGCTGTGTCTTATTGCCCCTGCTGGATGTAATGGGAATTCTGTAGTTGACCTTATTCAACATTGAATAGAGAGAGAGTTTTACATGAACCTCTTCCATTTCTATTACTTGTGCCTAACAGTTTTATACACTCTCTCCTCCTATTTTCAACAATGTCTTCTCTGGTTTGTCCTGTTTTCTCTCTATGGAGTTCAGACCCTTGGGGTCTGTCTTTATAGATGAGGATACCTAAGTGTTTTATTAAGTCTTAATAGAGTTGCCTGGTGAGCCTGAATTTCCTACTAAATGAATCATAAGCGTTTTGGTGGCAACTCTTCCCACTTTCTAGAACTTTAGAAAAGTTGGAGAGACTTGAGCCTTTCCCTGGTCCTCGCCTTTAGATGTGCTGGTCACATCCAGAAGTGGCTAGAAACAGTAGTACCAAGGGTGACACCTCCCTCCCACCTTGCTGGGAGTTTCCTCTGATCAACTGTTCTCCCAAGATTGCATCCTGCCAATGACCTCACCAATTTTTTTTTTGTCTCCATGTAAATTGCTATCTTTTCAGGAGGAGCATGACAGCCTCCCTTTGCTCGGCTTCCATTTGTACAGAAGCTGTTATTACAGAATAAGTTTAATGGGTCGTGAATTTCGTGCAGAAAGGGAGGGTCTCTCCATGACTTTGTATGTACCAGCTACGGACGTATTGGCTCCACAAGGAGTGCATTAGGCTAAATATTTTTAGCCCATTGACTCTGGGGGTAATAACCCTAAATGCTTCATTAAATTTTCATGGGTGAGTGGCAGAAGCTATGAGGGGAAAAAAAACAAAACCCAAATCCGCCACATTAGCTTTATGATTACACAGCTGGAGGACAGGAGTGTGGCCCCTCAAAAGAATAAAAAATCAACTTTTTGAGGAGCTGTTGCCTGTCTTTTCTTCCCTTTCTCGGCCCTGTTCCCCATGAGCAGCCCGTGATCAGATTTTTTCTCTCCCCCACACCCGGCATTCCGGCGTCTGGAGACAGGTTATACCACACCAGACTTTTACTGGAGTTGAACCCGATCTCAGGGTACAAGACTTTCAGACCAACACAGTCTTTCCTGCAACTTGGTAGCTCTTTGTAAACTAGCACCAGAAGGAGGGAGCAACTGTTTCCCGGCTGGGGCCTTCTCCCGTGCAGGCCGCATGTTCGAACTGAATCTGAGATTGCCTTCTCCCGAGCATTCTAAGAACGCGAGTGGGGCGAGCAGACCATCCCGCATACCCTCGGGGGCTTGAGTCCCTTCCTAGGACTGAGGGCAACGTGAGCGATGCAAGCCTTCTCCAGGGGAGCCTCGGTGGAGACGCGGGGCTGCCTAACCGGGGTTGGCCGCTGGGAGCTAGCGCCCCCTCCCGCGAAGGGGCGAGGGGGCAGCCAACCCTCGCCGAACCCGCCTCTGGCTTTCACCCGCGGGCACTCTACCCTTGGGAATGCGTGAGAAGTTTGGAGGCTTGGATAAAAGAGTAGACCCTAGGGGGAAATGAGTCAGGTCGGGAGGGCGCTGCTGCTGGTGGGGATGGTGGCGAAAAACACTGGCTACTTTGACCCTTTCCCTCCCTCACCCGCTCGGCGCGATGCGGCTGGGGAGGGGACCCCACGTCCTCGGCTCCGCTCGCCTCCGTCCGCACCGGGATGCGGAGTGAGCGCAGGGGCTCCAGAGGCGCGACCGAGAACCGCGGCGCCCCCGCTCGCTCGTTCGCTCCCTCTGCCTCCTCCATCCCGCCGCCGCCGCGACTCGGCTAAGCTCTCGGAGCGCGCTCAGGCGACGCGGAAAGCGTCCGGGCGGGAGCGGGGGCGGGCGCCGGAGCCGGAGCAGGCGCCGGAGCCGGAGCGGCGAGGCCCCGGGCAAGGGCGCGCCGCTGGCGGACGGAAGAGCGGCCAGTCCGCGGGGAGGCAGCGAGTGGAGCCGGCAGGTGAGCTACGTCGCCCGGCTCCGGGAGGGCGCGGGGGCGGACGGGGCGGGGGCCGCGGGAGGAGGCGGGGCTGCGCGCGCCGCGGTCTCCTCCCCCAGCGCTGACGCGGGCCGGTGGCTCCCGGGGAGGATGGACCCTGCGCGGCGCTCGCCGGGGCTTCCCCGGGCTGGAGAGTGCGCCTGAGTGCCGTGGCCCGCCGGGCATGGGGAGCCGCTTCCTGCGCGGCTGGAACAGCGGAGGAGGATGCTGTCAGCGAGCGGAGGTGAGGCGCGGCGGGGGCGAGCGCAGCTCCGAGTTTAGCGCCAGCAGGTGCCGGGGGCAGGGGGGGACTGGGCGCCGGACGCCGCCGCTGGGGCCCCGGGCGCGGAGGAGGGCTCCTGGGGCGCCCGTCGTGGGAGTTTGGCTGGGGTGTTGGGGGGATGGCGACTGCAGTTTTCCGCCCTCTCCCTCCTCTTGCTGGGGGAAAAGGAGCGACCTCTCTTCCTTCCTCCTGGCTTTCTCTCACCACCCCCAGTCTCCTTACTTCTGACCGCGCGCGTCTTCTTTCCAGACATCCTCACCCCAAACACTCGTCTCTCTCCTAGACCCCCTCCTCCCTCCTCCCTGCCGCGAACCCGGTTCTATCCACCTCTGAGCCCTCCCTTCCACTCCAAAACCTCCCCATTGCTCCGGAGCCCATCTCCCGCCTCTCTAGCGGCTTCCCGCGGCCGGACCCTCTTCCCCACTCATCTGTGGAGCTCCGGCTCTGCCCGCAACTGTCGAACAAGCGGGTTTCTCCTATAACCGCTGCCTTTTCGCATCCTCAGAACTGGACCCCGCATCTCCCCGGACCCAAGCCGTTCCCGAGTCCTCCGTCGACTCCGTTCTGTGCTGCTCCCCGCTCTGTCCCATTCCCCAGGCTCCCCGCAGCCCCGATGGCTCTCCTCCCTGGCCCGCCCCCTTAGTTTCGGCTCCAGACTGGATGCTGTGCCTGGGAACCAGAGCTCAGGGCTTTTGTTTCTGTTTTTGCTTTCTTTCTTTTTCTTTTTTTTTTATCCTACTGGGGAAACTTTAAAATCCCCGTGGTTCGGCTCCTAAAAAAGCCCTAACCGGGGGGCCCAACCGCCGAGAGAATCTGAACGCGGGGAGACAGAGATGGGGGAGATCGTGTCGCTCTTCGGAAGGGAGCCATGGGATGAGTGTACAAAGTAAATTTCAAAACGGAGGTGGTTGCTGCTGCCGGGACTCTCCTTCCCCGGCAGATTCCGTCCCGCGGAGTATTATTGTGACCCCTGGTGGGAGGGCGCGTCTTTTCTCTGCACTTTTTAAGGAGCCTGTTTCTCCCCCCCCCCCCCCCGCCGCTCCCCCGCCTTGGTGGTGCTGGTGACCGGTCGGGGGTGGGGGAAGAGCGAGTGGGCACAAGGGAAATCTGCTTGGAGAGGCTGATGCCACTTGGCTCCTGCGTTGCTTGCTCCCGGACCCGCCAGATTGTGTATGTTTCACTCTAAACTACCCGCCACCCCCAACTGCATCACACAAGTCCTCATTGTTGGGGGTCTGCCTGGGCACTTCCGCCTGGGCTGGGAGAGTCTGAAGGAATGGGATGGGGGTGGGGAGGCCGGGGGCGCTCGGCGAACGAGCGCTGGCAGAAGCCGGAGGCTCGGCCTCGGCGGGCGGAGCGGAGAGCGCCCCGGTGCGGGCATCCGTGCGCTCCGGCGACTGTCGGCGAGCGTGGTTGCGTGCTCGCGTGGGTCGGTGCCTGGCGGGTACGTTTGGAGACCCAGGCACGCCTGGACTTAGATTCTTTAGGAAGAGCCGTGAGTGGAAAGCTTGCGGAAGCGAGTGCGTCTTTTGCTGTCCCGGCGCTGGGCGGTCGGGCGAGCGGGCGAGCGGGCGAGCGAGTCCTCCCAGGCGGATGCTACTAAGCCGCTCCAGCGAGTTACCGGGACCGGAGCGAGGATCCGCTATCGCGTCTCCCGCCCTCCTGCTCCCTCCTGCTGGCCGGTTCTACGCACTTTCACAGTGTTGATGGTTTTTGAATAAAAGCCTTGTGGGGGTTCCGCTGACACTTCATAACACTTAACATGTTTTCAAGTAATCATATAAATTAAAGGTGGCTTACGTTCAGAACCCCCTAATTATCCGGTTCACGTTTGTACATTTATGTGCCAATTATAGGTCTTCAGGAAATCCATAAAATTATAAACCATTCCCACCCCCTGAATTAGCGCGCATTGTTTTTATTATCTCAACGATGAGTGATTCTGGATGGAATCCTGAATTGAACAGGCAAGAAGATAGATGTGCGGGAGTGGGGGGAAAGGGGGAGGAGAGCTGGGCTGGAGGAGGGACACTTAACAGCAACCCCCTCCCCCATCTCTCTCACTTCCTATCCTGGCAGGGCTTGGTGACAATTCTGGAATCTGAAAGGGATCAAAGATTTTCTTGATTTCCTATTGAGAAGGGCAACCTAATCAGAGCTGTGTAAAAGTCAAGTTCTAAGCAATCAGAAATTGTCTGCTGATGTCCTTGATTGAAACCCCAGCATTCAAATGGAGTATTGAAGAACTCGCAGACATAGCTTTTGAAGTGCTATTGTTCTTTTCCATACACAGAGGCCCTCATAAAGGTTTAGGAAGTTCAAAATGCAGTGATTTGAAAGACTGACATTGTAACTATTTGGCGACGCTGAGGGGATCAGCAGGGATGAGAGCAGAGGCCGAGGTGGGAAGTGCAAACGTGTTGCTACAGTCTTCTTGGGAGCAGTGCCGCTATCAAGTGGGAATTCAGTTCTAAGCATCAAGTTGGCAATTAAATCTCTTCCTAAAGCAGATTTAGAGGATGATTTTTACTAGGGTTTTTTTTTTTTCTTGGTGGTTTGCTTAAGGTCTGAATAGGCATATCTGAAACATTTAATCATGTTCATTGTATTCAACAATAAAATCTGAATAAAAATTACTTATTGTTGATGAAGCTCATCTCACAAGCTGTTTCGCAGTATGTTTCATTTGCAAGACACACCATTGTAGGAGGCTGCAGGGAAGAGATGCCATCACTTATTGTTCTTGTTCTCTTCCCCAGGCCAGAGAGGAATCTGCTGCTTCACTCCCCTCTGCCCTCCAAAGTCATTTCCCTTAAAGGGAGGGGGGTTTGCCTTGGTACCTGATAGGACCCTTCCTAAAAATTGCATTTGGTGGATATATGGATGCCTGGAGCCACCCTCCAGGCAGATGAAGAATCTAATTGAAGCAGCATTTCATTTTGATAATTCACTCAAGTCGAACATTTTGGTTTTTGCAGGAATTTAATCCCTCTCTCAAACTAATAAAGCTAACAAAGCAAGAAAATCACAGTTTATATCTTTTAGATGGCACTTTAAAAAATTGCCTACATTGAAGGCAGTTGTCAGGAACTTTCAGTGTTATTTAGGGCTTACTGTGAAGAAGACTGCACTGGGTGAGTTAAGTAATTGAGGATAAATCTCGGTGACCTTTCAGAACCTCTGTTTCATTATTTGCAAAACAAGGATGGTATTATCTACATTGTATGTTCTTCAAGCAATTTGATAGGAAAAACTATCTCATTGGGCCCTTTGACGGATAACAGGATTTCAGGGGAATGGTAACTTTTGGTCATAGGATGGACCTGCTAAGGAGAGAGGATATTTGGCATTGGAAGGCCAGGATGGAATCCTGACTTTGTGATGTTTGGTAAATCACCTCTTCTATTAAAAAAAAAAGAAAAAAGGAATAGTTTACCTTTTTGGAGCACTTACTAAGAGTCAGGTACCCTTTTAAGCACTTTGCATGCATTAGTTTATTTAATCTTTAAATAACCATGAATAATCTTTGAGTAACCATAGGTTGATAGTTGTATTTTCGTTCCCCTTTGATTGATAAAGAAACTGGGGCCCACAAAAAAAAAAAAAAAAAAAGAAACTGGGGCCCACAGAGATGGTAACTGGTCCAAGGTCACAAAGTCAGTAAGTTATAGAACTAGGGTTTATTTATTTAGAGAGTGCGCATGAGCAGGGAGGGGCAGAGGGCAAGGGAGGAGGAGACAATTTTTTTTTTTTTTAATATTTTATTTATTTATTTGACAGAGAGAGATCACAAGTAAATAGAGAGGCAGGCAGAGAGAGAGAGAGAGAGAGAGAGAGAGAGAGAAGCAGGCTCCCTGCTGAGCAGAGAGCCCGATGTGGGGCTCCATCCCAGGACCCTGAGATCATGACCTGAGCCGAAGGCAGCGGCTTAACCCACTGAGCCACCCAGGCGCCCCGAGGAGGAGACAATCTTAAGCAGGTTCCATTATCAGCATGGAGCCCCATGTGTGCCTCATCTTCACAATCCAGAGATCATGACCTGAGCCGAAATGAAGAGTTGACAGGTAACCAACTGAGCCACCCAGGTGCCCCTAGAACTTTAAGTCCAGGCTTTCTGGTTCCTGGGCCTGTGTGGCAGCGCACTGTTGCCTCTGTGTGGGGGGTGACCCCAGCTATCTCTCAGTGGTGGTTGTAAAACTTAACAGGGAATAATGGAATAGACTTCCCGCAGGAGCAAGTTATAGGTTTTTCCCAAGGTTCAGATGCTAAAACAAAATGAGTATTGTGTTATCCACAGGGCATTGGGCTGATGGTAGACTTTTTGAACACTTGGGACTTCATGATAGGTATTGGCCAGTATGTTCACATCTGTCTGTGCTGTCAAAGTATTCTTTAAGTAGGTATACAGAAATTGCATTACTGCTGTGGTCTGTTACCAACTGTGATAAGCGGAGATTCTTATTAAAATGTGGCGTAACAGGTAGTTAGAAGTCTGGACTTGGGTGCTAGAGTGCCTGAGTTCAGCCCCTAGTTCCTCCAGCCCTGCCAGCGGTGTGGACTTAACCAATTTCTCTGACTTCTCCATGCTTTATAGTCCTTGATAATAAAACAACAGTACCCACCACCTATGACTGTGGAGACGATTATAGGAATTAACACCAAGTGCTTAGAACAGCAGCGAGTATGTAATGTTACTTAGCTATGTGTAACCCTTCAAATGAAAGCCAGATTCTTCTTTTTCATAATACAAAGGTCTCTGTCATTGATATCCCAAGGCCTCAGTATCCTAACAGTATGTGTTTTTGTTTTTATTTTTTTCCTAAACAGGAGATAGGGAGAAAGAGATATAGTTCAGGATTTCAGAGAAAGGTTTTGTTGTTGGTGGTGGTTTTGTTTTTGTTTTTTTTAGTTTATTGGAAATATTTCCTTAACATTTACTTCTTTGTGAAGGGAATTGGGAAGTACACATAAGGCTAAACTTTCTTTGGAATTGCTCTTTTCAGAAACCATTTTGAGGAAAAGAAAATGACTGTTTGACTGATTGGATTCTAGTAGTAGGATAGTCAATTCTCCCCATTTACAGATTGGAAAACAAGTCAGATTGAAGGAAACATATAAACATAATGGCTGAGCGACACCATTGGAACCCAGAATTCTTGGGCTCCTTGTCCACTGCTTTTTCCTCTGGGCCAGATTGCCTCCTGTACCAGGATAGAGAAGTAGCCTAAGTATAAACAAGTATACTTATAAGTATAAGCAAGGGGAATGTTGCCAGACTAGGAGCAGGAGCCAGTCAGATGTTCTGTACTGAAAAATGTGTCCAATAGGAAATGAAAACCCTTCTTATAAGTACACTTATATCCGTGAAAACTGGTACTAAACTCAATCTATGAAATGCATATCAGGATATGAACCCATGTTAAACACACACACACACACACACACACACACACACACACACACACACCAGTTGATAACTTGAACACCTCCCTTAGGTTGGAAAGCAAATGAACAAATGATTGGTTTTCTTTTTCTGTGAGATGCTCTTTGTGTTTTTCTTCCACTTAGTTCTCAGATATGGGAAGGTTTTGGTTCAGGAATCCTAAAACTCCTCCGGCTTCTATTTCATGAAATATGCAGCATATACTATTGGAGAGAAATTGCCAGCTTGCTTTTATTATTATTATTATTATTTTTATTTGAACCCAACATATAACCAATCTACAATGCCAGTGGGGGATTCTCATAAAGAGAAAGGAAAACAGAAATAAAATTTTTGCTGAATGGAACAACTCACAGCCAAAATGATACAAGTTTTGTGATGGCCAAGATGGGTTGTTTAGTTTAGGGGATAAAAATGAGAGGAAGGCAGTCCCAGACAGATGAGACCATTCAGGGTGAACCCCAGTTTCTGTCGACCACCTACGGTGAGCCTTGCAAAATAGTTAACTTGGTATATTGGCTCCAAGATTCAATTTCTGACTCTCGCTGTTGGTCAGTGTCTCTGGTTCTTGACTGGACAACAGTGATCTGTTGGTCCATCAGTTAGTCTTCCTTTCTCCCTCTTTTCCTCTTGTTTTTGTCACAGAGTTTGTCTCTCTTTCAGTCTTTGGATCAGTTTGTATCTCTTCTTGTTAGTGTCACTTTTGTTAGTAAAGACTGAAAAGTTACAAATATGTCTTTGAGACTATCTGGGAAATGGAGGAAGCTAACTCAGGGAATGCACATAGACATTACTTCCATGCCCATTTAACACACACTTGCCTGAGCACCTAGTTTGTGTCTGGCTCTGGCTTTGTGCCTGGCATTATGAACAGTACCATGAGCGAGGGTGCAGTCTCTGCCATCTAGGCACTCTGCCTCATGCATAAATTACTGCCACAGTGTGAGATACGGTACAGAAAATATCTGCATGGCACTAGAAGCTTCCAGAAGAGTAATTTATTACATCTAAAGAAAAGAAAAGGAGGGGAAAGCTTCAAAGAAGAGATTGCATTTCAGCTGGAAGCTGAAGGTTGACCAAGAATTTCTCAGGTCTTGAAGGCATCCAGACCGGGAGAACTGTGTGGGCAAGGATAGGTGGGCGTGAAGGTTCGTCATTGGTTTGGAGACAGGCAAAGTTGAGTGTGGCTGTAATGTACAATATGTGACTGAAATGGATTATTTTGTAGAGCATTTTCCAGATTTTGTTCCAAGGAACACTAGGGTTCCCCAAGATGGTTATGAGTATTTTAAAAGAAAGAACATACAGAAGGAAAAAAGTTCTGTGCCCCCAAAAGTTTGAAAAGCATTGAAAAACATAACTCACTCTTGCTAAGACATGGTATTTACTGACATATTAAGACTTCAGTAAGATGTAAAAGCAAGCAAGCAAGCAAGCTCATTGAAATCATTAAGATCTTCTAAACTTAATTGCCAGAGGCCCCCTGATTTCAAGGAGCCCTTTTTAAAAAGTGTCTTATGGGATAGAGTGGGGAATGTGTTTGTAGGTAATCACTTATGATTTTTACAAAAAGGAGTTGATTTTTTTTTTTAAGATTTTATTTATTTATTTGACAGAGATCACAAGTAGGCAGAGAGGCAGGTTGGGGGGGGGGTTGGAACCCCGCCGAGCAGGGAGCCTGATGTGGGGCTTGATCCCAGGACCCTGAGATCATGACCTGAGCTGAAGGCAGAGGTTTTAAACTACTGAGCCACCCAGGCACCCCAAAAGGAGTTAATTTTGTCATAAAAGTAGTATGTGTGTTTTGAAATGTAGTATAGTATATGTGAGACATACAAAAAAGTATAAAAAGAGAGTAAAAGTATGATTAAAGAAAAAAAAAACACAAAAAAGCTCAGAACACTCAGCTTAAGAAATAAAGCCATGTAAATACAGTTGAAGCCTCCTTTCCCTGATCATATCTCCTTCCCTTCTGCCAGAAATAACCACCACCCTAAATTTGGTGTTTATTAGACCATATAATTCTTTTGAATATTCTTTTTAGAAGACAAAGAATTTCTTTGAATTGTCATTCAGTTTCTAGCTTGTCACTACAGAGATAATAAAGAAATTGTTGTTCTGTCCAGGAATTGTTGTTCTGTTCCTGGAATAAAGGACGTTTATAAGCTCTTCAGAAGAAGGAACTATGGCTTCTCCTTTTAACAGTATTTGGAATGTAGTAGATGCTTGATAAATTTCTGCTGAATTGAATTTAACTAAATGTGTGCACTCTCATGGGGTATATTAAGTTTACGTGGTAACGAAGATTGGGGAAAAGTAATTATTTTTCATTAACAGTATTGAAATTCTTTGTGATCAGAGATCTTGAAAACTTTTGTTTCATTTTTGTTTTGTTTTGTTTTGTAATCTGGATCTGTAAGTGAATAGTAACAACTTCTGACTATAAGTCCTTTTCATGTTTTCTTGACATCTTTTGGAATCATTAATGATAACTGCTTGCCCAGATCTGCCCTATTAAAATAGGTGATTCAGTAAAACAGCTATCTACTTCCATTATAGGAAAAATGACTCCAAGTGCTTTCAATCAAAAAGGATATTTGTAAATTACAGTGTAATTAATTACTCGGTGCCCAGACACCAAGTACTTTGAAGGTTTATCCTTAGGGCCCCAAGAAATAACTGTCAGTAACAGGATGTGACCTTAGGTACAGTCATGCCAACACAAGCATCTCTCTTGATATATGTAAGGGACATCTCCTTGAAAAAGCTCCATCTGAAACATATGTCATATTTGGGAGACATTTTCCTTTTATGTTATCCTAGCCTGTACTCCTGAATTACTCCTGTTTACATGTCAGCATGCAGTAAATGTTGGAATATTGCTGAGGGATACATGGTAGAAAGAAGGAAAGGATGAATAAAGTGGAAGACCTGTAGTCTCAGTGGGGGGAGACTTTTTTTTTGGTATGAAATTGTGGTTGTATGGGAGATGGTAGATTAGTTTTTCCCATGGGGCTGGATGTTGATCATGGCTGACAGTCCACCCCTATGATTTTCTTCCCCTGATTTCACCAGTACTGATTTCTCTGAGTGATTGTGGGAGCAGGAGTAAAATTCCAAGAGATAGAATGAGGATCAGCGGGGTGCCTGGGTGGCTCAGTGGGTTAAGCCGCTGCCTTCGGCTCAGGTCATGATCTCAGGGTCCTGGGATCGAGTCCCGCATCAGGCTCTCTGCTCAGCAGTGAGACTGCTTCCCTCTCTCTCTCTCTCTGCCTGCCTCTCTGTCTACTTGTGATCTCTCTCTGTCAAATAAAAAAAAAAGAAATTAAAAAAAAAAAGAATGAGGATCAGCTTTGGGTTCGAATGACTATCAACAATGCATCAACAATGCAGACAGAGTACATAGGGTCAGGAAGAAATGCCGTAGACTGCCATGCCCACATGATTGCCTACAGATGCCCATGGGCTAGGATTACGGCACATGGCGGTGCTTGTCTTGAATTGGAGGACACATTCTGAGTGGTATTATATGCATGCTCACAAAAGTTCTAAATATAGAACACAACCATTCAGACATTAAAATTAAACCAGAAGTGCCCGTAATCCAATTGTGGATGAAGTCAAAGATGGGCAAACCATATGCTGAATCTGAGCTCTGGTATGTATTGTTAGAACATAGTGAATGCAAAAAGGTTACTGTAATTTATTCCTTTGGGAAACTGAATAGATTTATAGGCTACATAGAAGTTGGAGTCTTGCCAACCTTCTGCTATCTAACTTAGTAATTTTAATGTGGTTGAATTTATCAATCTTTTCTTTTATGGTTAGTACTTTTTATGTCTTGTTTAAGAAAGTCTTTTTTTTAGGGGCGCCTGGGTGGCTCAGCGGGTTAAAGCCTCTGCCTTCAGCTCAGGTCATGATCCCAGGGTCCTGGGATCAAGCCCCGCATCGGGCTCTCTGCTTAGCGGGGAGCCTGCTTCCTCCTCTCTCTCTCTCTCTCTCTCTCTCTCTCTGCCTGCCTCTCTGCCTACTTGTAATCTCTATCTGTCAAATAAATAAATCTTAAAAAAAAAAAAAAGAAAGTCTTTTTTTTAAATCCTGATGTCCTAAAGATATTCTCCTTTATTATCTTCTAAAAGTTTTATTGTTTTGCCTTTCACATTAAGTTCTGTAATCCACGTGGAGAGAGAGAGAGTGTATGGTGTGAGGTAGCAATTTATTTTATTCCTAATTTTCTTCCGTATAGGAAAGAGTCACTGAGGCACTTAGGGTCAGTTTCTAGGTGTATATTTTGTCTACTCTTTGTCCAGACCACATTTCTTTATTATTATAACTTTATAATAAATCTTGATATTTGGCAGGACAGATGCCCATAATGTCCTTCTTCAGAAATGTCTTGGTGCCTTTTTTTTTTTTTGGCTTTTTATCTTCATATTCATTTTATACTTTCGAAGTTACACAAAAATACTCTTGAGATTTGATTGGAGTTACATTGAATTTATAGTCTAATTTGGGGAGATGATATCATTATGATACTGAGTCCTTCCAGCCATAAACATGCTACCTCTCTCCATTTTTTCTTTCCTAATGTCTTTCAATACAGATTATAATTTTCTTCATAAAGTTATGCACTCTTACTAGATTTATTTATGGGTGCTTTATGTTTTTGTAGTTGCTATTATAAATGCTATCTCTAAAAACTATATTTTCTAAATATGTATTAGTTTTCATCATATCCCACCTGTATTTCTTGCTCTGGATGGTGGGGAATTAGGAAGGGAGGAGAAAAAATGGTGCTCACTGACTGCTTACAAAGTGTTAGGTGCCTGGGGCACCTGCTTAGCTCAGTTGGTTAAGCGTAGGACTCTTGATTTCAGTTCAGGTCATGATCTCAGCGTTGTGAGATCGAGTCCTACATCAGGCTCACTGCTGGGTATAGAACCTGCTTAAGAGTCCTCCCCCCCCCCCCAAAAAATTACTAGGTGACTTGCATGCTCTCATTTGATGTCCAGAACAATCTCCTCCATCCTTCACAGATGGACAGAGCAGGGGATAGCCTTTGTCCCAGTGGCCCAGTGGGAATGCAGAAGTGAAGAATGGAGCTCCGAGGACTTAATCATACCCCGTAACAGTCAGTCACCTTGATCCAGTGGCAGGATCTTTGAAAGATGTCTCTAATTTTGGAGTGTGCGGTGAAGCAAAGAACTTCACTGGTTAGACACTGTTTCATCTGAGTAACGTGACCTGGGGCCATTCTGGCTCCTGATACACTGGTCTGGCATTTCAGGCCAGCCATAGTCATCTGGCCACCTGAGGGCCAAATTTTGGCCAGTAGCCATGGTGTGGTTTGACCTTCCAGGCACATCTCAGGTCAGTGAATGTTGCTGCTACCTTCAGCAGCCACCGGTCTAGGAAAACGAAAAGGCATTTCGGGTCATCAAGCTGAGCGGGAATAGAGATCCAGGTCTCCTGTACCCTCGTCGGTATTCTTCCCACCTCCCCACTTTGACTTAACCATCCTCAAGTATATTGTGTTGATCGTGTGAAAGACTGAAGCATTTTTTTATTTGAGGAATCACCATTATGCATAAACATTATAACATAACTGCAAAAATGTGGACAGCAGGACAGATGTCTACCTATGGCCCAAGGGATGATCATGATTTGCTGATTGCTATCCTTCTTTCTCTGCTGCTGTCTCTCTGTGTCTTTCTCCGGAATTCTTTTTTTTTTTTTTTTTTTTTTTAAGATTCTATTCATTTATTTGACAGAGAGAGAGATCACAAGTAGGCAGAGAGGCAGACAGAGGGGGGCGGAAGTAGCCTTCCCGCTGAGCAGAGAGCCGGATGTGGGGTTCGATCCCAGGACCCCGAGACTATGACCCGAGCTGAAGGCAGACGCTTAACCCACTGAGCCACCCAGGCGCCCCTCTGGAATTCTTTATGTTATTAACTCTTTCATAAACCCACTCCCAGTCATATTTTTCCCATTCAAATATTATTTATATTTTAGGACCTAGAGGAGATACTCATTTCTCTCCAGAAGTTACGCCTGGGCTATTGGTGTGGATAAAATTTCAAATTTTTCCTCTCTCCTTGCTTACTGGGGTAACTCTCTCCTTTTTCTCACATTCTGTCATCATGTTTCATTGTATTTTCTGGGGTGAAGATAATACATGTCATACTAATTTAGGTTGATGTAAAAAAGGGTGTCATTTTAAGGCAAAATTACAGGGGGAGAAGCTGATCATTTGGTTACCCTGATATCACTCCATATTTTCTCTTTGCTCTCCATGGGTTCATAGGAGTGAGGTCAGATACCATTCTGTATACATTTGACTGCTCCAAATGTTTCAGTGGAGAGAGAAGTCTTGATTCCAGTAGCCATAAGTTAATGTGGCTGGGAGGAAGGGGGTTGGGAGAAGAGACTGACGTTGTCCTTTTTTAAAAACAAAAAACAAAAAAACATGAGTCATTCAGCATAGGCTCAGCCAAGTTTGATGCCTCCCTGTGCCTGCCTTTCCCAGGCATGTGTATTGTTCTCAGGCTTCTGGAGCCTCAAACTCTATTAAACACCATACTTCATTATGTCCTACGTTGTTCGGCTCCGTGTCTGTTTCTCTTGATTCCTCTAAAGATTGGGAGTTTCTCAAGGGCCCTGTCCACTTGTCTTCCATGCCTCAGAGGCTTAGCTTTTCAAGGAAGTTCACCCTGGATTCTTGCTCCTTCTGGTTTATAGTGCCTGCCACAGTTACTTTGCAGTAGAGAGAAGATTGTCCTGTCCCTTTAGTGAACTATTTTGAACCTTGGAAACAAAAGAAGGGCTTTCTGTTGTAATTTTAAATGTTTCCTTTTGGGACCAGTCCTTGGCTCCTTTTATGCCCAAACTGTGCATCTCCTGCCATATCCTCTCTCCTTCCCTCCTTTACCTTGCTTCCTTTTTTTTGTTTTGTATTTTGTTTTGTTCTGTTTTGTCCTTCCTCTTTCATCAAATCGAAGAAATTACATGAAATCAACAACCACAAAAGGGCTCCCGACTTAAAGGTTTGTAGTGTGATTTTGCACCGTTGCTGGAATGTGCTTTATTCCCTCTCTCACGTGGTATTTCTGTGGAGGAGGGAGCATTTGGGGGAATAGTCAGTTTCTTGCCCAGTCCCCTGGTAATGTAGGTATTTTACCTGGGTGATTGTTCCCTTCATGGGTTGTCTGCACGTGGTTTAAAATTACAACTTAAAGATGGAAACTCTGCCAACCATTGTGTTTTGGGGGCAGGGGGAGAGTGTCTCTGGGTGCTCTCCCTGAGCACACCTCAAAACCCAGCCACACCACTAGGACATCCAAGCAGAACGTAACAATGTTAACAGTAGACACTGTATCAGTGAGTGCTGTGTCAGGAGACACATACCAGGTAGCTTAATAGAAGGAACTTAATACAGGAAACTACAAGGACAATTTTCATAGAATCACACACGTGTCTGAAGAGCTGAGAGTGGGATGGAACAGCAGTGGGAAGCTCCTTCTGGGGTTACAGGCACAACGGAAAGGGGTACTGTTCCCAGAGCCCAGGAATTGGGACTTCATGGTGGGAGCAGGTCCCATACAGGGCTGGGTGGGGTCCACTGAGGAGACTGGGCCACTGCCCAGGATGCCACCTTGAAGCAGAAAGAGAGGGAGATAGATACCCTCGTTTCTCCCCCCCCCTTCCTTCCTGTCTCCTGCCTGGCATTCCCATGGAGTAACCCTAACTGGAAGTCAGTTGGCCAGGGATCCTGGGAATGGGACTTGGGCTCAGCTTCCTGCCACACCCAGCAGTGCAGGACAAGGGGCCTGGAGTGGATCAGAGAGAAACAGGCAAAGGACTAGTTCCAATGCCAGGAAGACTAGTCTCTTACAAAAGTGTTCGCTAATATTGCAGAGCTTGGGAACGTGAAGTAAAGCCCTGCTCCTCCTCTTAGCTGCCCTCCCATGCTGTCCCATCTAACCTCCCTTGCTGAACTGTGAGAGGGACCCCTGGCATTGAATCTCTATCTTGCCAAGGGGAGCTGCATCCATGCCACGTGCCGTGGTGAGTAGAACAGTAACAGTCCCTTTTCTGCAGTTCCCAAATCTAGAAGACTCTGAAAAGTCTCAGTATTTTTTATAATTCATTGAATGGCAAGACCTGATCTGATCTGAATGGACACAGGACTACCTATCATGTCTATTGATCCCCCTGAGTGTAAACAATCATACATATGGCTTGAGAGGTACTGATGAACTTGATTACAGAGGGAGGGGCCTAGCTAGGGGTCATCCAGATACCGAAAAGCTAAGTGTGTGACATGTGACATGCGACATGCTGCCTTTCTAAACTGCAGAATAAAATCTGCATTCTGAACACATCAGACCCAGGAAATTTGGATTGTGAACCTGTGTTTCAACACGACAGAGGTAGAAGGAGCGGAAACGTGGCCTGATCAGAGGCAGCTCTAGGCCAGTGCTCCTGGTAAGCAGTACAGCTGTTCCCGGATCACCAAATGCCAGAGCGGGGTTCCTAACAGCCCACTCAGTCTATAGATGAGGAGACTTCATCGAGGTTGGAGAGCTGGCCCATGTGTCGCGGGGTCATCAAGGGCTTCTCAGTGGAGCTGCTATTACGTGGGTTCCCTTTGCAGTCCAAGCTGCTTTAGGTCTGAAGCTTGGGTGACTTCCAACGTTGAAGTGTCAGAATGAAGGAAGCCAGCTGGTGAGTGAACATACAGGTAAATCTGCCCTCCAGCTGTGGTCATCTTATCCTTTTGTAGCACTTCACATAGGCACGCACATTTGCACACCTACACGCACGTACTCACACTCATGCAAAAACTATTCAGCTTCTGATCTTATCAGACAGGCAGGATGGGTGTCACCATCCCCATTTTCCAGACCGTCAGACCAAGGTTTGAGTAATAACTAGGTCTATGGCCGTGGGCAAGTCCCTGAACGCTTGGAACCTCCACTGGAAAATGAATTCTTACTCATGCCTTTGTTCTAATTGTTCAGCCACCATCAGACCCACAGGGAGAACGGCAACACAATTAGAACTGTGCCTGGTGCCCATCGACCATCCTTTCTTCCTCACCCCTCCACCTTCAGACAAGTAAAGTAGATTACATGAAACCACACAGCTATTCCCTTTGAAAGGGCAGGCTTCAGTATCATGAAGAGAATTTAGTAGTTGACTGATGACAGACCTCTTCTCTCTGTGCCTCTGCTTGCTTGCTTTCCTGGCTTTAAGAGGAGGGGCTTGAAGAAATGCCACCATGTGCTAATATTCTCTTTCTCTCCTTGGAAACTGGGTCGCAGTTGGCTGTGACCTTTGTGGCCTTTATTGTCTTCACAGACCCTATTGTCTTCACAGATCGGGATACGCACAGGTTGTTACTTTGTTTACTTCAAATCTGACTGGAGAGGAAACAACCAGATCACAAATACAATTTGCTGCAGAGAGCAACTTTATTTCTTGTCAGCACACATGGGACTTCGCTTATCATAATTCACGGTACATAGGCATAATAAAATATTTTCTTTTACTGAGTATTTTGCAAGATTAATAAGGCTGCATTCTTAGGGAAAGTTTATTAATCCATAACTTATAGAAAACTCCAGAGCAAGAAGATAGGAGATATGTCCTATAGGTAAAGATGTCCGCATTGAATTATGCGTCCATTATTCAACTAGCTCTTTGCCAGGTGTAGTGCAGGTTGCTGATAGGATAGCAACTCTCCTTGGATGTGATCTAAACCAGCAGTTGTCTTCATTCTGTTTTCAAATTGGGAGGGTGTGAAAAAGTAGGCGGCCGCCCATTGAGTAATCACAGTCCTTGGGATGCTGGTCCCTTCCGCCCCTTTGGTAGCACTGCAGCGACATTAGACGCAGAGGCATTTGGACCCTGGCTGCCTTGCGTCAAGCTGTGTGCCCTGGGTCTCTGCTCTCTTAGCACATGGAGATGGTGTGCTGGTGGCAAGGGTGATAGCAATGATGAGGGTGATGGTGAGGAGGATAGTTACCTCTGTGTCCATTACAAGGGGTACTGGTTTATGGGGAAGTACTCTCTGCTCTGTCCTGTCACTCATTTACCCAGTGTTCATTGCGCCCTTGCAGGGTATTGGCACAATGGTGGGCTCCGTGGAAATGGCCACAAAAGACAGGCTTTCTTCGCAAGATCGAAGATTGGTGTGTGAAGCCCAGATACACAGATGACAACACAGTGGCTAAATACAACAAAAAAAGTAGAATTAGCTGAGGGATGAGTTTTGCCAGCACCCAGCTAAGTAATTGGGAGGTGAACTGGGATTTGCTGATGGATCGTTCTCATAGTAAATATGTTTCAGGGATTGTGCTGGGTGAATGTGACAGCAGCTGTCGTCTACCAGGGAAGACACAAATCCACAAATGCATGGAGGAGGCACGTTCTAGGTCAGGAGACCATGGTAAAGGTAGAGATGGGCGCCTCCATGTGTGGTGATCCCTGAATGAGCTGGTATGAGCTGGCCAGAGCTGGGGAAGGTGAGGCCGTGAAGGTAGTACCTGGTCACCATGTTAGCCTTGAGATTGTGGCTGATGGTGAAACAGCCTTTTCTTTGTGTGCCCTTCTGGGCACGTCTCACCCTTCTCCTCTTCCCCGGGGTGAATGGGCAGTCTAAGGAGAAATGGGGTTATATTTATTTAGGTGAAATGAGGATGGGTATGTGGCAGGTACGGTGTATTTTAATGGTCTTTCAGTGGCCTCCTGTGACCATACCTGCAAGCCCAGGTGCCTACAAAGACCGCGTAGTTGACATTGCTGAATGAAACAATCCAGGGGAGGTGTTGGGGGACCCTGGGTTAGCTACTATTCAGCTCCAGCCAAGGGTTGCCATAAGAGAGGTCTAGACCAAAGTAGCCAAGTCTTCAGCTTTATTGAGAAAAGTTAGAAATTTTTAAAAAGACTTATTTATTTATTTATTTGCCAGATTGAGAGAGAGAGAGAGAGAGTGAGCGAGCACAGGAGCAGGGAGAGTGGCGGGCAGAGGGAGAAGAACTGAGCAGGGAGCCTCATACAGGACTCATCCCCAGGACCCTGGGGTCATGACTTGAGCCAAAGACAGATACTTAACTGACTGAGCCACCCAGGCATCCCAAGAAATCTGTTTTTTAAATGTGAAATCCATCAGTTTAAAAATGTGGCACGAAATTAGTTACGCAACAACAACAACAGAAAAATAACATTTGTAGGCTAAAGATAACTGGCCTGTGGGCTGATTTTGACTCATGAACTCCCCCATTGGTGGATTCTGGCCTATTCTTGATAATTATTATGTTATGACTACATAGATCTCTCTCAAATGGAAGTTCAATAAATATACCAAGGGGTAAGTTGGACCATTTTTAGTAAGGAAAAGTTTCTGCAAGACAGTTGGATGGTAGGAATTGGTCCTTGTTTATTTCTGTGTGTTTCCTCAATCATCTTTTCTGTTGTTCTTGATTAAATGCTTCTGATACAGGGTATACCTTCGGTAAAACTGGTGTCCGTGGCAATCCCAGTGTGTTGCTCACTGTTTGCTGGGCAGCACTGAGGTTTATGTGTGTCTGACTCTACAGCTGCCTTGGCGAAGCCTGGTATGTCCTGATGCCCAGGCAAGTCCCCGTAGTAAGTCAGGTGAGTGGGTGTAGTGTCTGTAAATGACAGCGTTCCGTGGTGTTCTCGTTTAGGATTGAGCCTTGACTCCTAGCCTCTGAAATATGCACATTTCAAACCAGAGTGAGAACACAAGCAACTTAGTAGTTACTGTGGAATTGAGTGAATGTCATAAATATTTATTTATCTTTTTCATAGCTGGCATAAAAATGTTAGGATATAAAAAAGTTGTTCACTATAAAAACAACAGAAAATTCATTGGCTATCCATCTCCTGAATGCGTGTGTCTCTTTGGGTTTTCATTAGCGTCTAGCAATATACTTTGAGAAATTAGATTTGAACAGAAGCTTCAGCAGAATATGAAAGCTCCTGGTGTTCATAATTAACCCGTTTTCAGCACTGATCCATTGCGTACAACAGCCTCCTTTTAACCATGTAGTGGCTGTAAGCAGGTTTAATGTATTTTTCTTCCAGAATTTTTTTTTTCTTCAGAAATAATCCCTTGTTTATTGAATTTGGAAAACACACAAGAAATACGAAAGAAAAAAAAGTCACATAATATTTCTACCCAGAAGCAGTCTCTGTTAATGTTTTGAGTTACAGAGATAAACAGGCTAGAGATTGAGGTCAGATGAATATGGGTTTCTATCCAGGCTTCTTCTTTTATGTATTCTGAATCAGTCTTATTTTTCTCACCTATGAAATAGAAATATGGATATTATCTCTTTTATCTGATATTTTCTTGATTAAACCAGATAATGTACATGAAGCACGTAGCTCTTTGGTTGGTGCACAGAATGTATTAAATGAGCAATATGCTTATGTCGTCTATTCTTTTGGCTATGAACATTTTGCTTTGTGGAATCCATGTGGTCAATGACCTGTTTTCTGTTTAAAAAAAAAAAAAAAGGACGACTCCCCTTGTTCCCATATCTCTTTAAGAATCACTCTCTAAGTATCCTTTTTAACAAATTTCTTTACAGACCTGAATCATCCTTAAACTTTTCCCTTGCATGTTTAAGTTGTTTTTCATCCTTCTTTATTATAAATAATTATTTGATGGATATCTCTCTTCATCAATCTTTGGTGGCAGCTTGATTTTCTGGTTAATATAGTGACTGCATCTCACATGGGAAACGGGCAGGATTCCTGCCAGCATCCTCCATTGGAACTCTTGCCGATGATGGATGGGAATGTTCTGTATCTGCACTGTCCAATATAGTAGCCACTAGCCATGCATGGCTATTGAGCATTTGAAATGCAGCTAGTGTGACTGAGAAACTGATTTTTTTTTTGAATTTTTAACATAATTTAATTTTAGTTTGAATAGCCCTGTGAGCTCATGGCTGCCATACTGTACAGCATGGGCTTATGCTGTTCTGGTTCAAGGAGTAGAGTAGACCTAGGCTGGGGTTTGTTTTTTAGAGAGACCTGTCAGTGAAACATCTAGCTTTATCTTTTGGCCTTTTCCTTTAGTTCTCTGGTATAGGTACTTAAGTACTGGATTTTCCCTTTCTTTGTGTACATTCTTTTTATTTTGACGGAGGGTTGGTAGAGGACACGTCACGTGCCAGCTACCATCTTAACTTAGAAGCTGAATTTTAAGTTTAGCTGATGTGAGGACAGTTCAGGTTGTCAGTGACAAGAACTTAGCTTAGTATGACTTCATTCTAAAGGGGAACTCCTTGGCTTGTGTTCTCCATGTCATTGGCTTTGTTAGTGGGTTCTCCCAAAACAGTGGCAAAGATGGCCGCCAATAGTCTAGGCTTATATCCTACTAGCCTGGGCTCTAGCAGAAGTAGAGAGGACTTCTCCCTCACAGATCCACAGAATGGCCTAGACCTGGATCTTGGTGAACTTGTTTTCATTCCTGAGTCCGTCTCTGTGGTCACAGTTGGGGAGGTAGGATTCGTGTCCCTCGGTCAGCTCTGGGCCCAGGTCCGTATAGAGCTGAGGTGAGTTCCCTGGTAAAACTACTCTGCCACTGGGTTGGGAAACGTGTTTGTGAGGCAGGCACATGCTGCACTATGGATACTCGCTGCACAGTATCTTTGAAGCATTCTTGGTTACCCCAGTTCTATTCTTAGGAAAGCCATTTTGTCAGGGGGGAGGGTGGATTTTTTCGTCTTGTGAATTGCTATCCATTGGCCTTGCAGGCTTTTATCACTTAATGGGACAATTCCCTTACCCCAAGGGGGCCAACTCTTCTGATGATGAAAGCATTGGGGTGTTTGGGTTGTGTCTGGTCTCACTCTGTGTTCTGACAGTATGCTCACAAGCTAATTTCTTCTCCCTGGGAAGTAGGTAACTATACCGCAGAGAGTGAATGAGGTTAAGTAAATCAATGCATCTATTGTGATTATTTTTCATTATGAATAAGGCAAAAGATATATTGCCTTAGCCCCTTCCTACAAGTATCTGAATCAAAGCTGATGGGATTTACATGTCAGACTTCAGATAATCTAGGAATCTGGTGGAGAGTGGGTACTTCAGTCCCCAGCTGGTGTATTGCAGCAATATCTTGGGACTTATGGGTGTAATTAAACCATCCCTATTAGTAATTACAAAAAGGGACTCACTGCCCTTAAACGTGACTGTAACATATCAGATCTTCATAAAAGCATGAAGCTAGTTATTTCATCAGCAAAATCCATGTAGAAAATATTTTATTAATGTTTCAATTTTCTGATTCAGCCCTTTGTGTAATAAAATATGGTGGCTCAAACAGTTTCCCTTTTACTGTTCCTGCTCGGCCTCGTAAGAGAGACTGAAATTTTGTAGTACCGTTTATGCCAATTTTCCTTTAAACTCTCCAGCGTAAAGCATATCAGCAAATTAATATTCCCCGACCATAAGATGAGATTGACCTCCTAGGTATAAGATCATTTTTTGTCCTAACATCTACTGTACCATGAAATTAGGGGTCTTTTCTTTATCTGTCTATATATTTTTACTTCATTTTCACTGTGGCAGGAGTGGGGGTGGGGAGCTCAATCCAGATACCATGTCACCTTAACGTATTATCAACTTTTACCTAGTCAGTCATTACGGTATAATGACGCAGGCAATGTCATGAACACAGCTTGCTTTTCTGTGCTCTTTTATTCCAGATGGAATGCGAGACAAACTGTCTGTACTTAGAAAGAACCTAAAAGATGGAGCACAGGCTTGGTGAAACTCTGTGCTCATCTTGGCTGAGTCGCTTGTGCTGAATCGTGTTACCGGCAGGCAGGTAAAAGAAAGGGACCTCTGATAGGCTGTGCATCGGGGAGTCTTAAGATCCTGTAGGAACACGTGGGATCTCCTATTGAAAGGTCCCCCAATAATGGGTCCGTGATTAAAGGAGTGAGACTGATACAAAGCGAAGGTCAAGCAAAGCTTTATTTTGCACCAAGCATCGAGAATCAAACTGACCTGTCAGGGCTGTCTCTTGCAAAGAGGCGACCTCTCTCTGCCTTACAGACTAGCTTTTAAGGGCAAAGGCCATGTGGTTGGGCCTGGCCACACACAGGTATAACACACAGATTGTAACACAGAAAGCTGCACAGTCATGCTAGGTCACACATAAGTGACCAATTGAATTACAATTTACCCTGTAGTAGATATTTGAACTAGCCTATCACCTTGGTCAGAATTGGCGCCCAAAAGGCGCCCAAAGGGCGGGGCCCATACTCCTTGGTAGCTAGGGAGACAGTATGCGCCCCCACTGATTGGATGCCTCCACCTGGCCTGACCCACCCTTGTATTTGGGCTTTGTTACCTGGGACTGGTTTCCAAGACTTGTTTTTAAGTAAGTCCCTTGGGGGAAAGGGGGGCAGGGACAGTTTAAGTTTTACTGCATAAACAACAAAGTCATTGTTTAACCGGATGGAATCTCTCTGGCTAAATAGGTCCTTACACTATCAGGTTAGTCAGAAGACCTGTGTGTCCTTGAACTACTTACTTGACTTCTCAGGGCCTACCTTTTCTTGACTGAGAAAGAAGGGTTTGGATGAATGATCCCTAAAATCCCTGCCCACAATAACTCTCTGATTTTTATGCAGACTGACACTTTTTGTTCATCGATAGTAATATGTAATGACTAGTGTCTAGTACACAGTTATACACATGCTTTCCCCCCCCAAAAGTCTTTCTGGGTTCTCTCATCCTTCTTCTGAGTCCGTCTCTGTGGTCACAGTTGGGGAGGTAGGATTCGTGTCCATCGGTCAGCTCTGGGCCCTCATCTGTCCTTCTCTGTTCTTACTATACTTTTCACCAATGATACTGTATATTAGAGTGGATATTTTTTGTGTCTTACTTTCGCCCTCGAGGCTGTGAGCTCTGAGGGCAAGAGCCTTTTCATCCATGTGTTTTCCATATAGTAAGAGTATTTTGCAACACGACACCCGATCAATATTTGGCAACTGTATGGATAAACTTCACATTACATTTTAGAGATTGTGTAGGGAAACACAGAAACAAACACAGATAAAAATTTATCTGAAAGGGGACCCTTATATAGCTGTGGTGATATTGCTTAGGTCCTTAAACCACGGATAGTAAATTCAGTAGTTTCTCAGGGAGATTTCACTTTAATGTATATGAAATGCCAAATTTTTGCAGTTGAGCGGAGAGGTAAATTATTTGGGGCCGATAATGGAATCCTTTTATACATTTCTGATTATTCAGCGCCTTATGGTAGGGCCATGCTATGTGATTTCCTATCATGTCAGAATGTGGCCTTTGTGGCGGTGAGGTCATTCCAGTGCTTTTAAGAAAGAAGATAGAGCTTGTACTGTCCTCACTGGTGTTTTAATGTTTTGAGATGGTTTTTGCCTGGGCTCTGGAGGAGCTAGTCTGCAAAGCAAGACAATGTGAATACATCTCCCCAAATCAATGAGAATTGTGCTGTCCTCTAGAAAATTAGGTTTGAGCCACATCAACGTCAGTGCCGCAGACTGAATAAATCCCATTTCGTGATTGCACCGTGTATGAATTGTGTAATGTGCCTAGATGGGCACGAGCTATGATTGCTTCTCTTTCCTCAGCATTACGAAATGGTAATGCAGTGGATTCATGGGAGGAGAAGTGTCTCAAATAAACAGCCCAGGCTACATGAGATAATTTAGGGCTCGCACTTGGGAAGTCTCCCAAGTGGACCAATGTAAGATGTTGCTATTAACTAGAGACAACGGGGAAAACACTCTTGGTGACTTGTTTTGAGAAGATAAGGAAAGGGAAAGGGAAAGGGAAAAGGAAAAGGAAAAAGGTACTGGCTTGAAGTCCCCGCATCATCTTGCTTTATGCGGTGTTTTGTGTAAGTTTGTTGTGAAGTGGGGAAAAAACCTCTAGTTTGGTACCTCCAGGGGGAGTTCGTGGGCAGGCCAGATGACCTTCCATAACCTTTGTTCCTTTAGCCACTTGAAATAAGTGCCTTCTTTTTGCCCTGCCACCACTATAGGTGTAGGGGAGGAGGTCTGGCAGGGGTGGGTTTGAGTGTCTAGACAGAACAGCTTCACGGGTCCAAAGCCCACTAGGTTTTCATTCTCTCCACCTTGGGTGTTAAAATTCACCTGAAAAATAAAGGCTCCTCTACCAATGCACTGTTCATTTCGTGCACAGACCTGCAGACGCTCAGTAACCGTGTTTCAGATCGCCAGCAGTTGATACTGGGAGGTGAGCCCTCACGGGGATGAGCCCTTGGAGCTGTGAAACGCTAGCTCCGTCTGAAGTTCGGAAGACATTTAACGGTAATTCCAAAGGCCCTCTTATCTCCTAATCCACTGGAAACTACCTGTAAGCTGAATTCAGTGAGTGCTGGGGGCATAGGCAGCCCCGCAGTCAGTGAGGACCCCGAGCACTGGGAAAGTAGGACAGGCATTATAAGCTAGTGCTGTTGGTCTTAGAGCGGTGATCTCTTTCAGTTCAGCTCTGGCTCCCCATGTCCTCATTGCAAGACAGAAACCCTAGCATCCATTGAATCCATTATTCTGTCTGTTCCATCTATTCTGGCTCAAGCTGATGCCTCTCAGTTTTCTGCCTTAAATGTGAATGATCAGCTTTCATGGGTAAGCAGCAATAAATTCAGCCCAGGCAGTGCAATGTACTAGCTGTGTGGCCTTGGACAAGTCACGGCACTTCCCTCAGCCTCACTGTCCATATCCATAAAATGTGGGCCTGTGAGCTTTGAGGTTCTAGGTTATATGGATGGGATTCTGGCACTTAGCACTGTGCTTGCAACATCAGTGAGCTGATGAGAAGCATCTGGGTCCTCTGTACTCCATAGGTTCCTGGGATTCTCAGATCTGGCCTGCCTTTTCAAGCATATGCATGGTATTCAAGTAAATATGCCTGTCAGTGCCCTCATTTATTTTAGAAAACGGTAGAAGCCTAGAATCTTGGGTCTGAGTTACTACTAAAATTTTATTTAATTAGAGCAATCTCCTTTTGAGATCAGGAAACGGTGCCATCCGTCCATTCATCATGTTATTCTCTTATTTAATATTTATTAATATTACGCACCTGGTGTATGCTTGGGGCTATGCGCGGTGCTGAGGAAACCAAACAGAGTGAGATGCAGTCCCCATCCACAACCCTCTCCCCGTTCCCCACAGAGGAAGAGCACCCGTGAACTACAAACCCGTCGCTCTTCTTGTGCTGCCTTTTGGTTCTGTGCGGCTGGGATGATGGGGCTGGGGAGCCGGGGGACCTCCCGTAGAAGAGAAGGTGGGGGGAGAGTTCCTCAGCTCTGGCTCCCGCAGCCATTCATCATTTCAAGCTGAAACTAGAGACTGAATTCGAGGGCAAAACTGTGACAAGCCTGTTTATCAACAAAAGCGCCACCGGGAATCGGAGAGCATTTCTCCTGCAGAAGGACTTCCGTATTGGACAAGCACACACTCAGAACCTGAACCCAGCCTCGCAGTCCGTGTTCAGAGGAAATAAAGGGCCACATAGAAAATAAAAGCAGAGTGGGCACCCCGCAAGGAGTGGGACAAAACCCAGAAAGTTCTGAAAGGCCTCTGTGTGGCCGGTTCCCAAGCCCAGGCCTGAACCTCCAGGTCTGACTGTGGCAGATGGGGTAGCAGTTCGCCCCCGACTTGTAAACGGGGCGTGGTCTTGCTTTACATTTTCCCATAGAAAAGAAATACCTTTTATTATAAAGTCCCAGATGAGAAGACAGCAGTGAAACGAGCCACTTGCGGTTGAGGAGAGGACTGTGAGAGGACAGTTAGGTTACGGACTGCGACTCAGCAGAGTTTCCAGAAGGGAGAAGAATATCCCCAAACAAACAAAAAATAGTTCCATCACTTGCATCATTTAAAAACCCATTGCCTTCAGGTTCGTCTTATCTCCCTGGTCCCCAGCCCTGCCCGCTGAGCTCCTTCTCATTGGTCAAGACTCCGATCCTTTGCCCTCTCCTCTCTCAGGCCTCCCTCGACGGTCTCCATCACATGGATGGCTGTTGACATTGTGCTCCATAGCCTCAGCCCCAGGCCCCACATTTGAGTTCTTCGTGTCCATGTTGGTCGCCTGTGGAAGACCCCGACAGGTGTCCCCAAATACATGGACTGTTGTCTCTTTCGCTCTGCATTTCCTTCCCCTGCCTGTGGGCCTGGCTCAAGCACTCAACAATGTTGACCGAACTTAAATATCTAGTATCTCTGGTGAGCTTGGACGATCACGTGGAGGTCGCTCACCCTGTAAGTCGTGTCCTCTGGGGAGAGAGGGGGCGTGTGGTGGGAGAAAGTGGATGAATGATGCCTGCCTGATTGGCAAGTGACACAGCAACCAGAAAGCCAAAATTAAAAACTGATCTTCACACACGAGAAGGGTTGATTGAGTGAAACATAGTAAAATCTAGGACTAAATGCACACTGTTGCCCTTAGACGCAAAGCATGAATATCAAAGCAAAATAGCATGTGGTGAGTATCCGCCCGTTCTTATGCAGGAGATGGGGGAGGGGGATGATTTAAGTTCATACAAGTCTCCAGGAAGCTGCCCAAGATGTCTGTTCTGTGCTGGGGTGGATTTACTGAAGAATTTAGTAGCTAAAGAAGAATTTGGTCTTGGATTCTTGTCTCTGCTCTCTGGAGGACCCGCTGGAAGTTCAAGTACACGAGGACACACCTGCCTCTCGTGCCAGGCAGCGACAGCATGGATGTGGCGTAGACTCTATGAATGTCAGTGGCCTGGGGACCCGTCAGACTGGAGTGTGTCTGGAGGAAGAGTGCTGAGTGGTCAAAAAAGAAAAGAAAGAAAGAAAGAAATGAAGAAAAAGATTGTCCCTCAAAGAATTAGAAAAGTACTAGAAGCAATCGAAGATATTTATACTTCAGGACACGTGTTTGTTGGCAGGGATGGGTGTGGGGGGGGAGTGCGGAGCATAATCACTGTCTTCCAGCATTTTAAGAACTGCTGTGTGGAGTGGGAATTAGAATTCTTCTGTTTGTCATCAAATGAGTGGAGGTTAGAAAAAGCAAGTTTTGGCTCAAGAAATGTCTAAGTGTGAAATGGCTTATGTGAGATAAGGCTCTCCCTTTCTCATTTCGTAGGCTCAAAAACTTGAGGGAAAAGGGTACTACAGAGGATTGCCACATTGGGTTGGGGGATTGGGTGAAATGATTTTTAAGGATCCTTCTGATTCTAATGTCTTACGATTTCTGTTGAATACGTAGTTCCTTTTTGACTCCAGAAAAAGATTTAGAGTATGAAAAGAAGATGAACAGTTCTCATTTTATTGCGTAAAGCATGTTTATTGACATTATCTCAAGTGACCCCTCTAAGATACACATGTGGAGGAGATATTATTATTGTCATTCTGTAGATGAAAAAACCTACAGACTTGTTACGGACTAAGGACTTTTTCAAGGTCATTGGAGGAGCTGGGTCCTTGACTTCATAACAAGTGTTTACAGTCTGGTTCTCTGTGAGTAGTTAGACCATCCCTAAGAGGTAGATTCTAATCTTAATTCCATTTCATAGATGAGGAAACCAAGGTATAGAGCACAAGTCAAGGTCACGTACCTGTGAAGTGGCAGAACCAGTGTTTGAACCAGACGGTGTGATTTCAAAGCTTATATTTTTAACCTCTGTGCTAGCATGCATTTCTGTAATTAGCATAATATCTCAGCTGATGAAATGTTAAAATTGTGAAGTCAAAGAGCAATCAATAATTTATTTTGCCATCAACCGTTCAAATGATCAGAATACAAAGTTAACAACTCAAAGTGTGTATTTTTTCCCCCTGGGACAAACTTTGGTATACTGGAATTTGTATCGAAGGTTAACATGAAAAGTTGGGAGGAAAAAAAAAGACATACCTTCCCAAAGGACCCCAGAAAAATCTGGCCCCTCACTCTCGAAAGTGGTTCATGACGCAGTTAGACATCACTTACCTGGCTTGTTCAGCATGGAGATGATAGGTTAAATGGATTTTGCTAAAACGTGCATCTAATGTTTTGAGCATCCAAACTTCTGTGTGCTTCAGCGGACAGCAAGTAGAGTAAGGGCAGCCTAACATGGTGGCTGAGAGCCCGTGCACTGTATGTTCTGAATGACCCCAGACTTCTGGCTGCTTCTGTTTTTGCTGTGCCTTTGCCTAATCACCTGATAGCTTATTAAAATGCTTCAGGTGCTTTGGCCCAACAAGAAGTGCCCCTCGCTTGCTGTGTTCCTTTAGCTTGTGCTGTTTTTCCAAAGTTCTTGCTTTCTTTTCCTATGTCTACTGACCACTCCCCCACCGCCAGCTTTCCTCTCACCTGCTGGGATCTGTTGGCTCCTTAATTAGTAACAGAAGGTAAAACTGGAAATTGCTAGGGAGAGGAGTTTGGTGTTTCTGTAAAACTGAGTCTAATAGCCTTTGTACTTAAAAAAGGAATGCCAGGGGTACCTGGGTGGCTCAGTGGGTTAAAGCCTATGCCTTCGACTCAGGTCATGATCCCAGGGTCCTGGGATAGAGCCCCACATCGGGCTCTCTGCTCAGCAGGGAGCCTGATTCCTCCTCCTCTCTCTCTGCCTGCCTCTCTGCCTACTTGTGATCTCTGTCTGTCAAATAAATAAATAAAATCTTAAAAAAAAAAAAAGAAAGGAATGCCATATATGTGTAGAGAAAAGAGTCTCCAGTATTGTAGCCACGGGAGCCCTGTGGCAATGCACATTTCAGCTAATTAAAAGAAAACATCCGATTTCTCAGCCCTACTAGCCACATTTCAGGGGCTCAATCGTGTCCTGTGACTAGTGGCTGGGGTAGGAGAGTTGGTGGAGCACAGATAGAGATCATTTCCGTCATCACCAAAAGTCCTCTTGGCACTCATTGTTTAAGCGCCTGTGGTATTGAGGCTTGAGGATAAATGGAAGTGGACAGATGTGGATTCCCTGCTGGCGATTTTGTAGTTGAGGAAGGTATTTACTGGCTCCCAATCTCCTCATATGCAAAATGGAAATAATAAATCATTATATCACAGGGCCAGTCTGAAGATTAACTACAGTGTCTTGTAAAACAGCTTTTGGCTTGCAGTACTGGGGTCCAGGGAAATCCATTTCCGGAAGTTACCCGTTGTATGTGGCGTCCAGTCTGATAGGGCCGGTTTGTGATGCCGAGGTTTGCAGAGCCTGCTTCCACAGAAACCCTCCTCCTCGGTACTGAGTCATAATGTAGGAGTTAACATGCATATTAGTTACTATTTGCTCCTCGGATGCGCAGAATGGAAAACATAACCTTTTTTTTTTTTTTTAAGATTTTATTTACTTATTTGAGAGAGAGAGAGAGAGAGCATGAGAGGGGAGAGGTCAGAGGGAGAAACAGATTCCCCACTGAGCAGGGACCCTGATATGGGACTCGATCCCTGGACTCTGGGATCATGATCTGAGTTGCTCAATCAGCTGAGCCACCTAGGTGCCCCAAACATAACAAATTTTTAAGGAGTAAATGCTTTTTAAGAGAGTATGTAAAATACTTCATATCAGGAAACTTTTTTGTAATCTATTATTTTTTAAAGATTTTATTTGTATGAGAGAGAGAGCGCAGGAGCCAGGGGGTTGGAGGGGCAAAGGGAGGGGGGAGAAGAAGATTCCCACTGAGGAGGGAGCCCTACTATGTGGGGCCATCCCAGGACCCTGAGATCGTGACCTGAGCCTAAGGCAGCTGCTTAAACAACTGAGCCACCCAGGTGTCCCATTTTTTGTAATCTAAAGACCACATTTCCCAAGCCACCTTCCAAGGAAAATTAGACCCGTAATGGCTTTCTTTTATCAAGTTAGGTTTGGGAAACCCTGCATTTCCTCTTTCCTTTGCATTTCCTCTTGGAGATTCATAATGTGCAGGTTAAAGGCTCTGAGAAGTCCTGCTGGAAAGCAATTATGTTTAACATTTTTTAACTCAGTGTTTTGAGCTTTCATGGATGTGGCACTCCTCCCTATTCTTACAGAACACTTATTAAATAGTTTTCACAGTAACCATTTTAAAACATATACTGCTCTCAGGGCATTGTCAACCACTGTTTTCCAGAGGCATCTGTAGGAAGGCTTGAAAAGCATTTCCTTCTGCGCTAACCCCTAATTCTAACATGACAAAGGGATGTGGTGCCCACAGCTCCCTCTCTTTCGTGGTTCCTTAAGGAAAGGATACATCTGAAGCTAGTTCAGGACCTGAAAGTAAGCTACCTTGTCAAGGTTTAAGGTTCAGTAAACAGCAATTGAGATCTCTTGTATTTCAGACAAAACTGCAAAGGCTGGTTTTGTTCTTGGAGATGAGAGACTAATGGAACCGTGCTTCCATTGGATGGCCAGCAGGTTTCCAAGACCTCTGTCCTCAGCAGTCTGTCCTTGCAGTGTCCTGCCCATCGGGTCTGACAGCGGTCTTAGAGAAAAAGGGAGATGTGATTCAACCAGTGTCAGGGAAAGGATTGCTTTGAATAAAGCTGAACCTGCATTGGCTCTGGTAATGTGATAAGATCTAAGAGAATGGTCTCATTGTTGTTCTCTCCCTGCACCACGGGATAAAGCCTGACAGATCACCCGCTCATACACGCCGCTCACAAGGTGGTGGGACGCTGGGAACTTTAGTCTAGCAGGGAAGGATAATGAGCACGTTCTCGAATCAAGTTTCTGGATTATAGATACCTGTGCCTGTCTGTCTGGATGGATGTCATCTCTCTCGCACTTTTCAGTCATCTATCTCAGGGGCCAGCAAAGAAAGGAACCAGCTAACAAATATTTGTGGCCTGGCAGGCTGTTTGGTCTCTTCTGCAGCAACTCAGATCTGGTGTCTTAGCTCAAAAGCAGCCAGAGACAAGACAGAAATGACTGTGTTCCAGTAGAAGTTGCTAAAACAGGTGGTGGGCCGCATGGGGCCCAGGGGCCTGAGTCTGCTCACCTCTCATCTGTCTCTTTGGTTATCAGTGTAAGCACCAGCTTTGGCTGTTTCTGTTTCTGTAATGCTTGCCTGAATCAGATCGTGTCTGTGCGTGTGTGTGTGTGTGTGTGTGTGTGTGTGTGTGTGTGTATTCATCTACCTTTAGAAAGGCTTTGAGGGGCGCCTGGGTGGCTCAGTGGGTTAAGCCTCTGCCTTCCCTCAGGTCATGATCTCAGGGTTCTGGGATACAGCTCCGCTTTGGGCTCTCTGCTCAGCAGGGAGCCTGCTTTCCTCTCTGTCTCTCTGCCTCTCTGCCTACTTGTGATCTCTCTCTCTATCAAATAAATAAATAAAATCTTTTAAAAAACTGCTTTGAATGCATGGCTAGATGCAGGCTTCAGACGTCTTCTGTGAAGTTATTTCTATCTGCGAGTGTCGAGACTCGGGTGTCACATACGTCACATCTCTCTTTGTTTCCCACAGCATCTCTTTGCACATAGTATATGTTTAGTAAATGTTGGTTGCTAGGTAAACAAATGAACTATGAAATACATAGGACTCGTGCTCTTAGAGAGTCAAGTGTAACTGTGTCTAGAGAAGCATTAGTTAATTGATATTTTTAGTTTGCCTTCCAGGTGCCAAGCAGGGAGCTGGATCTGGAAGATTCGGCCGCTAGCTACAGGACTTGGCAGCTCTTCCTGGTGCTCTCACACAGGATAGAGTCTGTGATAAACACTTGTGAGTTAGCATACTCACATACTCGTTAGTGTCACAGCCTTCCAGAAAACTCTGTCATGAAGATGCAGCAGATGCTTTGGTGACAGCCTCTTCTTTGTCCATACCTCTGAGTGTATTCTGTGTCCCTCTTGCCTCTTAGAGTGTCCCCGGGGCCATGCATAGTGCTGGGCTACTAAATCCTTGCGAATGAATGAATATTCCTGGAACCAAAAAAATAGAGCTAGTGTGTTATTCTGGAATGAGCTTTAGTTGTGGGCAGGGCAGCTGGGTTCAGACAGCAGCTCTGGGCACAGGCTAGCTATGGTATGGATCAGTTGGGCTTCTCCTGGGCAGCAGAAGAAAAGGCATGGTCAAGACGCTTGAGTGGCTTAGTCAGTTAAGCATCTGCCTTCGGCTCAGGTCATGATCCCAGGGTCCTGGGATTGAGTCCACAACGGGCTCCCTGCTTCGCGGGGTGTCTGCTTCTCCCTCTCCCAGTCCCCTGCTTGTGTTCCCTCTCTAGCTGTCTCTCTCTCTGTCAAATAGATAGATAGATAATTAGATAAAAAGAAAAAGCGTGGTCACTGGGAACAAGGTTGAAAGACTTCAACTCTTTATGACAAATGATCATATGGGTCCTTTGGGGCTGAGAGCATGCCAGCCAAATGATCGTGATAGCCATAGGGCGTGCAGACCTAGAAAGAAACACAGCCACTGTGGGAGGAGGAAGGTTGGGAATTTGGAGATCCCCAAAGCAGATTTCCTCCATGCTGTCAGCTGGGACCATAAGTAAGGGTAAAGTTTGTAACAAACAAATGTTGGAAGAAGAGAGAAATAGCAAAAGAAAAAGAAGAAAAAAAACAGCCCTAAAACACAAGATAAAAATGCTGAAATCATGACAGGCTGACAAAGTGAACTTAAAAAGGACCAAAGCTGGCTTTCTTTTTGGTTTCTCCTTGATTTCTCCTTGTCTCATTCGGGGAGAAAGCTGAAATCGTCTCCGCTGGTCCCTTCCACAGGGAGGATTTGAGAGCAGGAGTAGCTTTATACAGGAGGAGAAAAAGGTTACCTGCCAGGGCTCTGATTATGCACAGCCCCGGCAGGAGGTCAGGGCCCGGCCTTCAGGATTTTTGCACTCCCGAATTCAGGAGCTCCTGGTGATCTTCATATGGGGAGACTAATCACAGTTATTCTGGTGTCTGACTAGAGCTGATGGAATTGAAATGAGTACCTTTTGCAAAATATTTTTAGCAGCGTTGTCTCACCTAGGCTCTGGAGTATCCCTGTGAGGGTAGGGTAGGTGTTAATATCTCCATTCCAGGCAGAAATGGAGGCCCCAGTTAAATGATTTGCCTAAGGCCACACAGCTAATGAGCAGCAGAGATAGAAGCTGAATCCCATCTGGTCTTCTGATTCAAACTCCATGTCCTTTTCACCACGATGGGCTTCAGAAGGAATGTTAGGGTCTATTTCAGCCAGCCACTCAGGGCCAAAGCCCTCATCGTCCATAATAAGCCCACGAGCAGGTGTGGTACTGACGTTCTAAAGAAAATTTGGTATGTGTGAAGAGAACCACAGCAGTACTAGGGGCCGAAGTTAGCAGCGTTGGTTTTGGGGTTCACACTCCGGCCCTCTTTTGAAAGCTCTGTGGCTTGGAGCAAATTAGTTAACACATTGGCTTCCTTATCACTTGCTGAGGCAGGCGTGAATTAATATATGTAAGGGACTGGTAGGTCTTCTGGAATTGGCTTTATTTTTATTGTTGTGCTATGATGCTGATTTATGTTAGGGCATCTAGGTAGCCAGATGACGGTGTCAAGGGAAGTATAGGGCTTCTTACCCACCACGCATTTCATTTGGGGGGAAACAATTTCAGTGTAGTTGATATAGGGAGAACTCTTGGTCAGAATGTTATCTAAGTATATGCTCTGTAGTTGCTTGCGCCTTCCCTCTTTCCTTGTTTCCTTTTCTCCCATCCTCCTTTCCTCCCTCCCCCGCCCTTCGTTTGTTGTTGTTGTTGTTGTTGTTGAGTTGAGGCTAGAAGGATGAGAGGATCAAAGAAACAGGATGATAAGAGCGGATGTCTATGTAATGAGGTTGGAATGGCATTCGCCCCAGAAGAATATTGCAGTAGAGACTGGGCAGCATGAACTATGGTGTGTTTCCTACCAAAGTTGCACCCACGTAGGTCCACAGTGCCCTGGTGTTACTGCTCTCCAGTGAGCTGGGGTGGCGGTGGGGGGAGGGATTTGAGCTGGTAGTGGTAGGCGGGGGCCAGATGAGGGAATGCCTTGTGTTCCATCCTGGAGAGTGTTGACTTTATGTTGAAAGTCATGAGGAACCATTGGAGCCTTATGAACTGGGGAATTAATTGATCGATTGGCTTCTTGGAATCAGTCTAGAGTAGAGGGTGTGATGGCCAGATGGAAATTGACAAGAAAGGAGGCAGGGAAGTGGGCTAGGGGATTAGGAGAGAAATCATTAGGACCAGAGCCAAGGCAGTGACGACAGGAATGTGAAGGGAAGATGTGGGTTTGAGGGTGCGTCAAACAAGGCTCCAGCCATGTCTCGGTTGTGCAACAGGACAGAGGGTCGACACACGAATCGATAGTTACCCTGGTGGTGTGAAAGAGAACGTCTCTGAATGTTTTCCTAAAAGAATGTCGTAAAAAGAAGACAAGAACAGCTGGAAGGACTTCAAGGGCCTGGAATAAAAGAAAAAGCGATACAGATCCCGGGGCATGTTTTCAGATCGTGGTATTGAGGCTTCCGAGTGGGAAAGAGGAGGAGACGTTTGTGAGAGGCAGCCGTATTCAGTGAAGACGGGAGATTTGGGGTCATGGAGAAGGGAAGTGCTAAGTTACGAAGGATAAAGAAGAAAAGAAAACCGGGCAAAGAAATCCAGAAGGGGGAATGAGCTGCGAGAGTAGGAAGCCAAGCTCGCCTCGGAAAGGGCTGCCTTTGTCTGAAGTGCACAGACAGGGGAAAGAAAGGGGAGGGAAGAGGAGCTTTCAGAGAAGGGGGTGGCAGCAGAAAGGAAAGTCAATGGAGATAACAGGCCAACTGTAGGTGGGACACGAGTTTCAGAAGGTGGAGAGACACAGGCAAGGGGAGGGAGCATTGAGCTGGGCATAAAGCTGGCGCACGGTCAAAGGCAGCCAGAGAAAGAAGAAGGGGGTACAAAGGAGCCTTGAAGAGTTCAATGAGATCACTTCAATATGGGACAGAACGGCCCACACAAGAACAGGGAAGCACAAATAGCTTGAAATGCCAAAGGCCTGTGGGGCTCTGGCAGAGGGGAAGCTGGTCATAATTTTAGCCCAAGAACAAGGCTGTCTAGGATGATGGAAATGTTCTGGGTGCATAGGGACTGCGAGGTCTGGTCAGGAGCAGCAGAATCCTATATAAGGACTGGCTGCTTGTTTAACAGACATCGGGTGGATGTGTGAAAGGAAATCTTTGTTGAAAGATACATGATCTCAAGTTGTATTTATTTGGGAGGGGAAATAACCGCACTTGTGAATGCCCATGCCCCACCAGGAGAAATGTGTCAGGGAGAATGTCTGCCAGGATACAAGGCCTTAACTGCGTGAGGGAGAAGGGGGAGCGTTGGGAGGGGGTTCCAGCAGCTCATTAATATGCTGGCAGAGGAGAGGAAGGAAAACTCCGCAGCACTGGTTGAGAATCTGTGTATGACTGGAGAAGGACGTAGGCGAATAGAGCAGAGAGATCGTGGGCTCAGTTGAGGGCCCCTAAATTCAAATCGGCTTTTTGTCTAGTGAAGTGACCTGGTGTCAGGAATTTGACCTCTGACCCTTAGTTTCCTCAAAGCTTTACAGTGTTTCTATGGTGATTAGAAGAGGGATGACGTGTGTGTGTGTGTGTGTGTGTGTGTGTGTGTGTGTGTGTGTGTGTGTGTGTGTCTCGGCAGTGGACGGTGTGATTTCACAGTAGTACATTTTATCACTAAATGTAGAAGTTAAGTTCAAAGTCAAAGATGGAACAGTGGGAATGTCCTTGTACATTTTGTTTATTATTTTATTTTTTAAAGATTTTATTTATTTATTTGAGAGACAGAGAGAGATCCCGAGCAGAGGACAGAGTTAGAGGGAAAAGCAGGGAGCCCAATGTGGGTTTTGATTCCAGGACCCTGGGATCATGACCTGAGCCAAAGGCAGTTGCTTAATGACTGAGCCACCCAGGCGCCCCTATTTATTTATTTTTAAGATTTTGCTTATTTATTTGACAGAGAGAGGGAGGCTGGCGGAAGGAGAGGGAGAAGCAGTTCTCTTGCTGAACAGGGGGCCCGATGGGGGACTCCATCCCAGGACTCTGGGATCACGACCTGAGCTCAAGGCAGTGCTGACCCTGGGGGCTGTCTGTACTGACAGTGTTGCCAATCCTGCCACCCCCACTCCTCCTCCTCACTGCCATCCCCCCAGCCCCAAGCTGCTGCTTTCCACCTGGCATCTTGTCCTCATAATGATTTACAGAGGTGGGTGGTATTGCTTGGAGAGGTTAAGTGACTTGCCCTAGTCTCTTTCCTGCGAAGTGGAGGAGCCAGAGTCAAACTTGAGGCAAATCCAAACCTCATTCTGGGCCTTACGGTGGGGTGGGGGGAGTGGAGAGCTGGATAATACCTTCGGAAGTAGACTGATCCTGCTGATTCTACTGCCAAGATCCCTGTGGGTTTGGCTCCACGAGCCTCCCTGCCCCTCCCTGACCCCAGGCCAGATCCATGGGAAATTGCATTTGGCCTCTTGGAGCAATACTGCCAGAAGGCAGCCCATACAGGTGCTCGTGGACTAAGAGAACGCAGGATCCTTCCACAGCTGGGTTCTGTCTGCGCTTCAGCTTCTAGGAGGTAAAACGTGGTGCCACTAGTAGCCAGTTTTTGGATTCCCCCCTTCATTTGAGAACTCAGGTGTGAAGATCACACTCAGCTATGAAACAGCAAAAGAAAAATACAGATTTAAAAAGAGAAGAAGGATGGGACGGCCGTGATGGAGAAAGGAAGGAGCACTGGCAGGAGCAAGGAGCCAACCGAACGCAGTGACCTTTGGCCTCTCATGGGGTCTTTGAAGGCTTGTGCTGTTCACCTGCAGAGTGAAGCTGTCCATCCATTCACTGGTCGTTAGGGTCCTTTCCAGGTCTCACAGGCTCTGTGGCCGGATAGTGAGTATAGCACCCATGTCCCTTCCTTTCAGTCTCTGCCTCTTTGTTACCAATATTCCAGAGCCGTTCTTAGGTTCCTGTAGACTCTAGTAAAGCCAATAGGAATTCTGTCCCATCCTTCTTACGGAAATAATCTGCACAGGCCCCTTCTTTCAGGGGGCCGAAGTGGTGGAGAGTAAACAAACTGACATTGTTGTCCTCTATCATTACTTCTGTCTGACCCCCTAGCTGGGGAGCTTTTAGAGAGGTGAGGACCGCGCCTTATTTATCTTCCAATCTCCAATGTCGAATAGTGCCCTTTACTTGTCTGGTCAAAGAGTGAGTAAGTGGATGAATGCCATGCGTACCATTTACAGAGTGCTTCGGGCTAAGTAAGGACCCCACATCCATGACCTTATGGAAGCCCCATAAGGACCCAGTGAGATAGGAGCTCCCTGCTCCCATGTTATAGTGTGTTTGCAGACACTGGCCCGCTCAGTCACTCCCCCAAGGCCCCATAGCTAGGGAGGGGGGCACAGACACACTTGGGATCAAAACCTTGGCTATTGTGAACTCTGTCACCTGTGTTCTGAACTCACTGGAATGTGAATCTCTTAAGAGGTGACCAAGGACCCATTCACACCTCCCCAAAGGAAGTGATCTGTGAACCATCCATTCTTTTGGAAGCAAAGTGAAATCAGCAGTGAAATGAAGCACCATTTGGGTGCATTAGGTAGTCTCCATGGCACCCGGCCATGTTGGGGACAGCATTAATGGGAAACCCTGCCAGATGGCTACAGTTACCTTGCACTTTGCTGTAGTCCAGTAACTTTTTAGCCCCTTCTCTTTCTAGTCCCCTGCCTGCAAGCCTGAATCCTATCCTCATCAAGATGTTTACTCTTTTCTCTGAGTGCCTCATGCTGTCTCTTGCCTCTGGATTCCGTACCTGCAGAAATGTAATTACAGGTCTTGGTCTCTGACTCCTCAATGTGGCTGAGTCTCCTTGAAGACGGGGGGGCTCCATCTAATTTACCTCCATGCCGCTGAGACCTGGCCAGGGGCCAGCCCGTGCTAGTTGCTAAGTAAATGTTTGATGAGTGCATGCATTACAGATGATCCAAAGGGTGATTTCCTAAATGCCCCAAACCTGCACACGCAAATGGCGTATGAAGCTATTTCTGCCACACATCTGGTTTTATACAGGCTGAGCCGTGCCTCTGACAGTGCAGCTTTCTGAAATATCAAAGAACTGAAGGGACCTAGCTTAAATCCAAGGAAGAAGTTTATGTGGAGCATCTAGACTCAAGACTGTCTCGTTTTCCCTTCTCAAAACACAGTAACTTATTTTATTTGTGTTGATCCCCGATGTTTGGATGACCGCTAATCCATCAGTTCTTCCGAGGTCAGTGGGAGTCCACAGAGGGCTGCAGCCGCCTTGAAAGGGGTGTCCTGTTGCCGCTGCTGAACCCCGGGCAGATCCCATTTTCTGTGCTGCTCCTCATGGAAGATCTCAGTGGGGCGTGTCACGTTTTTTGGTAACCCCTCCCTTCTCAAAGGGCAGGTCATGGGGTGAGGGCAGGGCTTATGTTGCTAACGTGCTTTATAAACATCCCACACATACATCTTCCCTGATCTTACATTATTATTTTTTTAACTAAAAATTTAACTGTGGTAAAATACGCATCCTGTGAAAGTTACCACCTTAACTATTTTTGAGTGTTGGGTATATGCATGTTGTTGTGCAACCTATCTCTGGAACTTTCTCTCTTGCAAAACTGAAACTGCGCCCATGAAATACCTCCGCATTTCTCACTCCCCCACGTCATTGGCAACCGCCATTTGAGTTTTTTGTTTTGATGACTGACTGCTCTAGATGACCTTGTGTAAATGTAATCTTACAGTATTTACTTTTTGGGGACTGGCTTATTTCGCTTTAGTCTGTGTCCTCATGTTTCCTCCGTGGTGTAGCAGATGTCATAATTCACTTCCTTTTTAAGGCTGAATTTTACACCATTGTATGCATACACCACATCTGTTGGACATGGGGTTGCTTCTACCTCATATATTTGCTGTCTATTTGTCTTCTTTGGAGAAATGTCTTTTGAAGTCCTCTGCCCACTTTTATTTATTTTTTATTTTTTAAAGATTTTATTTATGTATTTGACAGAGATCACAAGTAGGCAGAGAGGCGGGCAGAGAGAGAGAGAGAGAGGGAGGAAGCAGGCTCCCCACCGAGCAGAGAGCCCGATGTGGGGCTTGATACCAGGACCCCAAGATCATGACCAGAGCTGAGGGCAGAGGCTTTAACCCACTGAGCCACCCAGGTGCCCCATCTCTGCCCACTTTTCATTGGGTTATGTGTTTTTTGTTGTTGAGTTGTAAAATTTCTTTATCTATTCTGGATATTATATCCCTTTATCAGATACATGATTTGCAAATATTTTCTCCCATGCCTTTTTACCTTGTGATGGTGGCCTTTGATTCAAAGAAGTTTTAACTTTTGATGTAGACTGATTTATCTATTTTCACTTTTGTTGCCTGTGCTTTGGGCATTGTGTCCAAGAACCCATTGGCAAATCAATGTCATGAAGCTTTTCCTCTGTGTTTTCTTCTGAGTTTTTTTTTTTTTTTAAGATTTTATGTATTTATTTGTCAGAGAGAGAGAGCAAGTGCACGCACAAGCAGGCAGAGGCGGAGAGAGAAGCAGGTTCCCTGCCGAGCAAGGAACCCCATGTGGGACTCGATCCCAGGACCCTGGGATCATGACCTGAGCTGAAGGCAGCAGCTTAACCAACCGACTGAGCCATCTAGGTGTCCCCCTTCTGGGGGTTTTCTAATTTTTAGGTTTTACATTTAGGTCTCTGATCCATTTTGAGATAATTTTTTACATAATAGAAGGTAATGGTCCAACCTCATTCTTTTGCGTGTGGATATCCAGTTTTCCTAACACTGTCTGTCAGAGAGACTGTCTTTTCCCTGTTGAATGCTCTTGTCACTCTTGTCTCAAATCATTTGACTTTCTCCACAAGAGTTTGCTTTTGGGTTTTCTGTTGTACATTTCTGGTCTGTAGGTTTACCTTTGCGCCAGTCCCACACTGTTTGGGTTGCGCTTACTGACCTTTATTCTTCGAATAACGTGGGGTTCCAGATGCAAGTGCCAGTGAAGCCATGAACACGTTGAGGTTCAAAGGTGGGACAATGACATCTCCGGGTCTCCCGGCCAGTAATTTGCAGAGCTGGGCCTTTGAACTCTTCACTGTGCTACAAAGCCTGTTGCATCCTGGGCCAAGATACTCCACCATCAGGATTAGAGGACCAGACTTGAATAGGCTTTTCTTTATTAAAGAATCGTTGCTGTTGGAAGGGAAAAAAGAACTAGTATGTGTGAGGACCTCTAAATACACTTTTGACGATTAATGTCTTTATAACTGTTGAGTAACTGCAGCTCTTTCATAACCTCAATTCCATGCATTCCGCATTCCTCCCTCCGACCAGCAGCTCACTCTCTGTAATATATGTTAGTCAATACTACAGTCTCTAATGCTCCGGTACATCTTTAATACTACCGTCTGCCCCCCCAGGTGTGGCACTCTTTACCCTCTCCACCTTTCTCTACTTATATTTTTCCCATAGCACTCATAGCCTCTAACAGACTGAACACTGGCTTTTTGTAATGTTTCTTGTTTTTTGTCTGCCCCTGCTCACTAGAATGTTTACTCCCTGAAGCAGGGCTTTTCCTTTTGTTCACTGATGTATACAGTGTGTGTGCATGGTAGATAGCATAATGACCTCCAGAAGTTCCCGTGCCTTAATTCTCAGACCTCTGGATCCATTACCTCCTGTGGCCAAAGAGACTCTGCAGATAGGATTGAGGTTAAGGACCCTGAGATGTGGAATTATCCTAGATTATCAAGGTGGGCTCAGTCTAATCACCCAAGTCCTTAAAAGCTGAGACCCCTTCTAGGCTGTAGAGAGCCAGAGAGATGACACCATAAGAAGGACCCAACCTCCACATTGCTGGCTTTATATCCGAAGGGGCCACCGTCAAGGAATCTGCCCATGGCTAGAAGCTAGAAAAGGCAAGAAAACGGGTTCTTCTCTAGAGGCTTCAGAAAGGAAGACAACCTTCTTAACAGTTGATTTTAACCCAGTGAGAACTTTGTGGGGCCTTGGCAGCACTGAAAATATATTCATGTTGTTTCAAGCCACTGAATTTGTGCTCATTTGTTGGGAAAGCTATAGAAAACCAATATAGCACTCAATAAATATTTGTTCAAAGAATGAATGAAGGGGCCCCATATTAATGTTGGGAGTAAGGACTCATCCTCCTTAAGAGGGAACAGACTCAGCAAGATGAACAGAGTTGACCATTGGCTCTTTGACCCCCAGTTGGCTTCCTGTGTTTCTTGTCTTGCTGTCGTGTGAGAGGATGTTGGTTTGGTATTGACCTTTTCAACCACACACACCAAGCTGCCATATTGGTTCATTCTCAGATCAGGTGTGCTACAGTGTGGATGGCTTTTGACTGGAAAAGGGAGAAGAATGAAAGTGTTGTTACACTCCGTATACTTTAGAGACATAATTAAAGATTTCAGTCTCTGCTCTCATATACAGTGAGTAGAAGGGCCACCCAGCAGCTTCTTTGTTGTGACCTACAAGAACCAGCCACCTTTGCCTTCAGCATCTGACTTGGGGAACCAGATTTGGGAAACTCGCTGGGTCAGGTCATCCCAGGACCAGGGGCTGTTATTAGATCAGGGAAAGCAGTGAGCTGAAAGTTGAATTTCATACCATCAGTCCCCAGACAAATCTCGAAACCAGCGTCCAATTGTTAATATTAAGGGATTGGTACGGGCAGAGGAGCTAAAAAGTCATATTCTTTGAGAATTGCTTGTGCAGACACCACAGATTTATTTCAGTGGATTTTGGAGTCTCTCTGCATGGTAGGCTAGCCAAAGCAGATGGTGTGTGGAGCAGAAAATAGTGGGGAGACTGGTTTCCTCACAAAAAATTTTCAGTGAAAACTTCACTAGGATGGGCTGGGGATGCTTCCTGGCCTCGAACGAAATAGAGACCTCCATATGAAAGAGCGGAGAGCGAACACAGCAAGCAATTTGCATGAGTGATGTATACAACTCCGTGATACAAGGCAGCTTTTAATCTACAGACATTGACACATCATCGGTATTTTAAGAGTAACATCCTGTATATAAAAATACTCAAGAGCCTTATGCTTTATGCTCTGGACTCCAAGATGATTACACTATCTCCACGACTGGTTGCAAGAAGCCTGGATTGATTACCCAAAGCTTGTTTCCTGCATTTCTGTTTCCCTCTCATTTGACAGGTACCAGTATCCATTTATTCCATTATCTTCTGAGTTTGAATTGGAAAAAATAAGCTAAATCAGAGCAGTCTTTCTTGAGTTATAAAACCAACCATGTGAAGATGCTTTGAATGCTGTTGTGCTTGTACATAACTAAGAACCAGCTCCTCGCGGTAATTTTGCACGTGATTAGCCTGTCGTGTTGAAGCATCCCTTCGGGAATGACAAAGGAACATGAGGTTGTATTTCTTTACAATCAGCAGATTACTCAAGAGAATTTCTCTCTCTTCTCCCCTCCTCTCCCCCAACCCCCAAAATCTCTAGAACGAAGATAATTTAGGAGAGGGGTGAAACGTAAGTTTGGAGGAGATATGGGGACTCCTCATCATCACCCTTTACATACTAAATGTAATCTGTATACTGTTGTGCACATGGGAGGGCTGGGGTTTTGAGGAGCACTTCGACTCTCCCTCTCTGTTGGAAATGCCCTTTAATTGTGTGTTTGTCAAATTTCTTCTTATTCTGCATGTCCTAAAGCAAAGGCTGTCTCCTCTGTGACGCCTTTCTTAGTTTTTTTCTAGACACATGCAGGTCTTAGCTCCTGCTGTAGCACGTTCATTAGCGCGCTTGGCACTGGTCTCTGTGTGTCTCCCCACCAGACTTAGCCTCGAGTGAGCAGAGAGGCTTGGCTGCTTCAGCCTTGAATCCCTGGTGTTGGCACGTGATGGCAATAATGGTAAACACACTGTTGTTACAATCATCACTGTGTTCCAGGCCTTGTTCTAAGCACTTTATCTGAATTATCTAAAATGCTGACCACTGGGGCGCCTGGGTGGCTCAGTGGGTTAAGCCTCTGCCTTCGGCTCAGGTCATGATGTCGGGATCCTGGGATCGAGTCCCGCATCGGGCTCTCTGCTTGACGGGGAGCCTGCTTCCTCCTCTCTCTCTCTGCCTACTTGTGATCTTGCTCTGTCAAATAAATAAATAAAAATAAAATAAAATGCTGACCACTTTAGGATATGGAGAAAGGGGAACCCTCCTACACTGTTGGTGGGAATGCAAGCTGGTGCAGCCACTCTGGAAAACAGCATGGAGTTTCCTCAAAAAGTTGAAAATAGAACTACCCTACGACTTAGCAATTGCACTACTGGGTATTTACCCTAAAGATACAAATGTAGTGATTTGAAGGGGCATGTGCACCCCAATGTTTATAGCAGCTATGTCCACAACAGCCAAACTATGGAAGGAACCTAGATGTCCATCAACAGATGAATGGATAAAGAAGATGCGGTATATATATACAATGGAATACTATGCAGCCATTAAAAGAAATGAAATCTTTCCATTTGCAATGATGTGGGTAACTAGAGGGTATTATGCTGAGTGAAATAAGTCCAAGAAAGACAATTACCATATGATCTCTCTGATACGAGGAATTTGAGAGGCAAGATGGGGTGTCCTGGGGGGTAGGGAGGGAAAATTGAAACAAGATGGGATCGGGAGGGAGACAAACCATAAAAGACTCTTAATCTCACAAAACAAACTGAGGGTTGCCGGGGGCAGGGAGCCGGGTAGGGAGAGGGTGGCTGGGTGATGGACATTGGGGAGGTTATGTGCTATGGTGAGTGCTGTGAAGTGTGTAAGCCTGATGATTCACAGACCTGTACCCCTGGGGCAAATGATACATTCTGTGTTAATCAATAAATTAAAGTGCCGACGACTTTAAAGAAAATTATTTAGTAAGTAAAGACCCAAGTGTTAGATATGGTAAAAACAAACAAACAAAACAAGAACAGGTGGCATGTGATTGGTATGTGGTGAACAGTGTGCCGAGCAGCACTGTAAAATGAATGATTATGTCCATGGTAGTAGGTGCTATTTACTGGGACCCACCCACTCTGGGCTAGAGCTGTGTTTGTATAATCTGGGATCAGCTTTCGAGCAGCCTCAACCAAAGACCAAGCCGGGTTGCTTTGGGTCCATTTTCCTACGTCTCAATTTTCCCGTTGAGACAATGGGACTAATAGTATCACTTCAGAGGGTTGTTGTGGGGGATTCACTAAAATGGTGAACAGTGTCTGGCACCTAGCAGGTGCTCAGTGAATATTTGTTGAACAGTACAGTGCAGCTTTGCAAAATGCTTGGCCCATACTAACTTGTTGACACAATAACGACAACAATGGCTAGTATTAATCCTTCACTATGTGCCAAGCAGCTTTCTCAGAGCATCACGTGGATTTATGTAGGAAGAAATGTCGTCACTTACATTTGACAAGTGAAAAAACTGGGATCAGAATGGTGACCTGTCTTACCCAAAGTAGCAGAGTTTGAAAGCGAGTTCCGTAATGCAAAGCCTCGATGGCTTTCTACTGCGTCTCAGTTTGCCCGTCTGCAAAATGCTGAGTGTAAATCGTGTTCTATATGTGACTTGGAGGTCAGCCCTTATGTAACAAGTGATGCCGAATCTGTCCTCATTTGCATAATTTGGGAGGAAGTTGTTCCAGCTGGTGAACAAGCAAACAGCATTGTCTGTGTTACCCTGGAGTGCCAGCTCGGTTGAATGACGGAAGCCAGCTTGCCTGTTTCCAACCGTAGGCAGTAGCTCACATGGAGTGATCCAACTATTGCTAGAGCAGCTAAACCATGCCTTGGAGGAGGGGGACCTGTTTTACCTTTATTTTAAAAAATATTCATGACAAACCTGCCCCTGAGCCAGAGTGTTAATTTCACTCAGAGTGCACGATACTTTGTAGCTTCATTAACTACAGTAGTTCATGCTTTAGAACAGGGAAGGAGGCGCTGGGAAATCCTCCTTCCTGGCTTCACAGCTCCCAATGCAGTGGGATGCGATTGAAATCACAACGCTTTCTCATGTGCGATTTTAAGGAATCTTCGAGATCACCTACTTCTGAGTGGTTTTGTTGTTTTTTTTTTTGTTTTAAGCAGTGGGAACCTGCTGGAAAATGAGATTTCACACCTAACTCCCTGTGTATGAAGTTGGTAAAGACTTGGGAGGGCGTCCTTGCCTGTCAGCCCCTCCTTTACTGGGTCCTTCATCCTTCGCATCAGGAGCCCTCCTGCTGGGCCCTGAGACAAGTGTCTGAGATTATCCTGGGGCCACCCACCCACGTCCCAGTTCTCAAGCTCCGGGCTGGCCCCAGCCCCCAAGGTGTGCAGTCCAGCTGGGCACAGGGGTGGCCTCTGGGAAGCTGGGTCTTTGGACATTGCTTCTGGTACATTGTTTCATTCCATTATAATTAATTTACAAAGGAAGCTAATCAAAGGTAGGGAGTGCTTAAAGTAGCAACCATTTTAGTAAGCAGTGACATCTTCTCTATTCTCCTTTTGGGTTTATGAAAAAGGCTGTTAAACATATGTTCTTAACCCACCTCCAAGTTGCTGAGACATTCTGTGCCATGTTGCCAAATTCCGTACATTCCAGTGACTCCTTCTCCCTAATGCATTGCTAAAAATAAGAAAACTCATGCAGAAGCATATGTTGTAGTTTGCCTTTGATTTGGGCACAGATCATCCAAGTGTGAAAACAAAATTGGTCGCTCCCTCCTCCTGATGCACAGATCGGCACATCTGCACTCTACTTAGTGGGGGCAGTTTTAACTCCGTTTTATAAGGCTTGGCAATTTCACGAAGACACTTAATACCCAATATCTCATGTGATGATTATGGGAGACATACAAGCACCACCACAGTGGGTGGTTTCATTTATACCCATTTCACAGTTGAGAAAGAACCCCAAATGTGAGGCTCCTGTTCCACAGATTTCAAATGAGGTTTTCAATTCCAGAGCTCCTCCTGCTCTTTGGCTGACCATCTCCCTCTCTTTTTTAGACAGAAATGGAATATTAGCAGTTTCGTTGTTATCACCAAGCCCCCCCTTGGGACTGCGAGTGATAATACAGCCACTATCCCCCTTGTTCATCTTTTGGAGGCACTTACCCTCTGGCTGCAGAATTGCAAATGTGGAGTGTCAGTCCCGAATTCTCTTGAGAGACTGGGGGTTTACACTGGGCATCTCCTCTTTGCCCTCCAGGTCCTGCCTCTGCTTTGCTTTGTGCCCCGGGAGGCTGACTGCCATAATCTTGTTCCCTAGAGGCTTCTGATTCCTTTGTCCCATGGGAACATCGGCAGGAGGACAAGTAAAGTTGGAGAGTTTATTCTCCATCTCCCTCACTGGGGGATCGCCACAAGCTGGCGTTTCTTTCCACTGGAGGTCACAGTCCTGTAGCATGGCCCTCTCCACCCAGCCTTTTTTTTTTTTTTTTTTTTTTTAAAGATTTAATATATTTATTTGAGAGAGAGAGGGAGACAGGAGGCAGAGGGAGAGGGAGAAGCAGACTCCCCGCCAAGCAGGGAGCCCGATGGGGGCTCAATCCCAGCACTCCGGGATCATGACCTAAGCTGAATGCAGATGCTTAACCGACTGAACCACCCAGGCATCCCTAAGCCTCTCTGACTTTTGGTTCTAGCAACCTCTCTTTCTGCCTTCCTTCAGGCCTATGGGGTGCTAACAGCTCTCCAGTAAGAGGTCCCCATGGTTCCTAGACCTGCAGTACTGCAACATCCCGTGCAGCTAACCCTAAAACTCCCCTTGCCTCTTTGCCAAGTCCCTTCATTGAGCTTTTCTAAAGCTATGCGGTTGAGGACATTACCTCTGGCTTTCCCGGGCCCTGACTGATGGAAGTGTGTTCCATCACATGTTGTCCAATTCTAATGCCTTTCCTTTTGAGTCTTCCAGGTAGTGAGGACTTACTGGAAAAGGTCCTCTGCATTGCCTTGTAGACAGTTCCCTTTCTCCAACTTTGAAATATACCCTTAGCAGGAGCTAGGGCTGAAGCTTATGTACATGCACCTGCGATTCTCAAATTTTATGTAGGTCAGAATCACCTGGGGAGCTTGTCAGAATTGCCATTCCTGGGCACCTGGCCCCAAAGAGGCTGATTCTGGAGACCAGGTGTGGGGCTCAGTTATCGTCGGGGTTAACAGATGCTCAGATGAATGTGTCATAGGTAGAGCCTGGACCATGTTTGAGAAACAACCTCGTCAGGCCAACAGACTGCGTCTGTGTCAGACTCCGTAATGGGATTCATATCTTCCAGTTCGATGAGATTCTGCGTGCATGTATGCTCCTGTGTGTTTTACAAGGGAAATTTTGTTGAAAAGAACCATTAAGCAAGACAGTGCTCTCTGTCTTTTCCCTTAATAAAACTGGTCGATGATGGTAATTTCTCAGTCGGCTTTTGTGCTTTGATGAATCTCTTTATCTTAGAATGGTTTTCTGCCTCTCCCTCCACCCATCCATTCATCCGCTCATTCATGAAACATTTATTAAGCATCTACCCTGTCACAGGCACTTTGCTAGGTACTGGAAATACCAAGCCTTCCCCGTCCCGAAGCCGCCCACAAGTTGCTGGAAGCAGACATGTGTTTTACGCCACCTGTGACAAATAGGATTTTATTTATTCACTCAACAAAGCTGCATCAAGCACCCAGTATCAGCCAGGGTTGTTCTAGGCGCTGGGGCTCTATAGTGAATGAAACCATCCAAGAGCCCGCAATGGTGGAGCTCCGATTCTTGCGTGAATTCTCTAGTGCTAGACAGTATGGGGAGAAGCAAAGGACGGGACTTTCACCGGCACCTGTGAGAGGCTGGTAGGCATTATGAAGCTGGAGCATTGTTGGACTGACCCCCATCCGGCAACATCCACATCACTGTGCCGTGCCCAGCAGCGTGCAAGGCTAGGTTTTCACTGAATGCCCCTGATTCCCTGCCCACGAAGATGGTCATTGTAAATCTGGGAGGACGGATTAGCGAATCCCAGGGCTGAGAGCAGAAAGGGCTCACGCATGGGTTGCATAGCTCAAGACGGCAGTGTTTGGGAGCCCATTCTGGTATAGCGGTCAGTTTGGGGAAAATATTTAAGAAAAGCATCGAATGGGTTGGGTGTAAGGGGAACACAGGACAGTGAAGACATAACGTACGAGGAGCAGCTTTTGGGAGGTGCTGAGGTCATAATAGTGGTGACCTCAGGACATGAGAGCCCTTATAAAAGAGACCCCAGACACATCCCTCCCTACTTCTGCCATGGGAAGACAAGCAGCGGAAAGAAGGCTGTCGGTGAACTGGAAAGTGGGTCCCACTGGACACCAGCATCTGCCACCACTTTGATCTTGGACTTTCCTAGTCTCTGGAGCTGTGAGAAATAAACTTCTGTTGTTTATCGGCCCCTCAGTATGTGATATTTGTGATAGCAGCCCACACAGACTAAGACCGGCCTTTGTCATCAGACTTGGGTTCACATCCCACCTTTGCTACTTCCTGGCTCTGTGACCCAAGCCAAGGATATCGCCACAGTGCCCACCACTCCTTATGATGATGGTAATGTCACCTGACGGAGAGCAGCTGTGAGGGTTCAGGGAGATCCTGTGGATCAAGCACTTAGCACAGCCTGAGGACTCCTTGTCACCAAGCCTGTGTAGTTGTGGTGGAGGGAGTCAGTGGGAGGAGAGAGAGCCACCTGCTTAAGTGGATGATTCCTTTTAGGGTAACCTTAAGACGAAGGCCACAAGAGTCCCTTTGTCCTCATCAGGTGCCACATGTTTCATTCTGTGATAGCCAGGGAGAGACAGAAGCATCGAGACCTGTAAATCAGGGTGACAGAACAGGCCCTAAAGGAAGGCACTATCATTAGGATCAGGGTTTTTGAAACCAGGCCTGTGAGCTGGGCCCGGGGTGGGATGCGGAGCACGAGGATTTAGGTAGAGGCTTTCAGCTTTCTAGCTCTGAAGGGTGGGCTCCACCGACAGTCCTGGGATGAGGCAGAGCCCCCCAGGCACCATTACAGATGAAATTGTCCTTAATACCTATGCACCAGCTGATTTCAGAGCAATTACATCATTGTCTTTGGGAGTGCCACCCAAGTATTTTCTAAAAGACCCATAAGTGATTGTATCGTGAAACCAGGCATTGAGAGGTACCGGGGCAGAACCTTTGGGTGGAGCAAAGCTGTACTGTTTGGTAGGAGAGGCAGAGTGTTGGGATGGGCGGACATGACAGGAATCCATGGGGTCTCTGGAGACTGGGTCTCTAAGTTCCATGAAACTGAGACATGTCGTTTTTGGTTTCCAAAGAATGCATCTCTGAATTTATTCAGCATCATTGGAAAGGTGATGTACTCTGGGATAAATTTCTTTTATGTCAAATATTAGTAGTGCTGTAATTTGTAAGATAATTTGCTTCTATCAAAACTTACTTTCCAGGCAAGAGATAATACCTTTCTTAATATAGAAGTTTAAAAGAAATTAATAAAGGTTTGCATGTTCTTGATTTATTAGTGCATAGGGCATTGAAATTATGAAACTCTGTCCTCTTAGGTGATCTATATTATAATAGCTTCTGACAAAAAAGCTTATCTATTCTTAGGACTTTTTTGCTTCTTCTTGTCTTGTTTATTTTCCTGCTAAAACATTTAGCCTTATCATCAGTCCTAAAATAATCTACTTGTTCATTTATCCAAATGTTTACTAGTAAACAAACTTTTTTGTTAGTTGGTTGGTTTGTGTGTAATATATTTAACCTGCGCATAGAATTTTACTGGCTTTTGAAAAAATCATGTCCTTCTTTTGTTCCTTTGGGATATGCTTCCTGGAGGGGTCTGAAATAAGGTTGGAAAAATTATATCCAATTCTTCCTTAATAATCCTTTAAGTATCTTCTGCTGTGCATTTCAGGATGGTGCCACGGATAAGTAATTTGCAGTGGGGAAAAATGAACTTGAATTGTATAAGAACCTAGCAGTTATGTTCTTGAAATATGATTGTGCCAATGCCAGTGGCCAGGGGGCCACTGATTTATTCCACTTGGACCAGAATTTCTGATTCCTGGTTTCTTTCCATCCACTCCTGCTAATTGTTTCAGTAAGTAATTTTCCATTGTGGAAGCAATAGATCATTGATCATCCAAGTAGAGCATAGACAGTTGGGAGGTAGATACACTTAAACATGGTGGCAGTCTTCACCCTGCTTCACCCTGTTTTGCACTGTTCACTTTCATTTCCCACCAAATGCAGAGGCTTTCCACTGAGGGGTTGGGAGTTGGACAAGGACTGCTCCCTTTGAGTGTGCATGGGTGTACAAGTACACACACGCAGATGTATGCACACACGCACTTTCTTTTCTCTCTTCCGGCGATTTGTATGTGCCCTTAACTGCTCACTTGGCTTATCAGCCTTGTTAGGTGTTGTTAAAATTTTATCACTGTTGAGCATCATTAAGGGATCATGGAAGCTGGTCAGAGGACACGGAGGGTTGAGCAAACAGACCAGCCAGTTAAGGATGTCCGTCGGTGGGTGTTTTGGTCTGTTTTTTCAAGGTAGCCATGGAAGGGAAGAGAGAGCTTTTTTCTTCTTTTTTTTCTTGTAGAGAAGATGAACCCAAAAGTGTAGTGTATATTCATCTTAAAGGTCACATGTATAAGTAGAAAAATTCTTGAGGACATTATCATATTATTACAAGATAATCTCCTACGCATACCATGCATGTTGGCACTCTGAAAGCAAAATGATATTTTTGTCTGGGCTCTTCAGTCTTGATAGAAAGAAAAAAAAAAAAGAAAACAGGAACTTAGATGTATTTTCTTCAAGGCAAGGTCTGTGAAAATCCTTTTATGGAGCTTGTGTGCCAAAGCGCGCTGTGTGAAGTCAGCCGGAGGTCATTACTGTTTTTATGAGGTGATTATATTATAACTATGAGTTGGGCCTCAATCATAAGCATATCCTTTATGTATGTTTCTGAACATTCTGTCTCCAAAGTGCTAAATTCCACATTGGAATATTGATTGTCTGATGCCTGAGTTGCAGCCTTCCTCAAATCTTGAATTAGGCCTCAGGGTCCATGTGTCTTTCTGGAGATAAGTTCTTCTTGTAAGTGGGAGATGTGAGGTCTTAAACAGTGGGCCCCACAAGGTGGGAAACCAAAGACACACTCCAGTACCATTTTCCCCCAGGTGAATCGGGAGGTATTAAACACACCATTTTATGGCATATATAAAGAAATTGTCATAATTTGTAAGTGTCCCTGAATTTCCTCTCGGGTAAAGCAAACATTAATGTATTCCTGCAAATGTTTATTATTTTCGTGCAAATCTAACTGAATAGTTTTCTTCCATTCTTTAGATTTCCCCCTCCCCCACTTAACTACAGGCTTCTAAAATTTCCAATTCTATAAATAGCCCTGATTTTTAAAAGTGTCGCCATATTATTTTTAGATTGTTCAAACACACCTTAATCAGGACTTCTCAGTTTCAGTACCTTTGAGATTGTGTGTCTTGCAGGAGGGCTTGCTGCATCCCTGGCTTCTGCCTGGTAGGCTCCTGAAGCCACCAATTGTAGCATCCTCTAATGTCTTCCGTTGTTATCCCCCGTGGGGGGTCAAAGAGACCCTGATTGAGAATCACTGCCTTCACATGTGTTCAGTCAAGGTCCTTCAGCATTCTAAATACAGAGGGAAGCGAGTCTCGGAGTGTTTAAACCAAGAGGCCACGGCAAATGTCAGTGTGACAGATGCTTGTTCACGTAATGACTTCCCCTCTAGGATGTCAGGGGAAGGCAGGGCTGTTAGGTGTTTGCATCCCTGTGACGTGGGATGCACGTTTGCACGCCCCTGTGCAGCTAGCCCGCTCAGGGGCCCCCAGTAAGTGTTTGCTGGATGCATAAGAGGAACAAATTACCTGTCAGTAAATGTGTATTCAGCTTCCATAAATGTCTGCTTTTATGTATTGATGTATGTGTGTTTGTAAGTATTATGTACGTATGTATGTTTTCCCATAAAAATACTTACCTGAGAATCTTTGTTACATTCTTTTCTACTTCCGCATCTCAACAGTGGGCACATAGCCGAGCTTTCAGTAGGCGGAGGTCGGCTGGCTTCCTGGACGTAAAGCGTGTATCGAAATGGTGAACTGACGGGACATCATGGGCCCACGCCATCACAGATGCATTTTGGGGGTGATGACAGCATCTGCTGTTGGTCATGGGGTCCTCCCCCATCGGGCACCCTGAAAGTCCTGCTTAGGGTTGCCTCCTTTGTAGTTCACATTGGATACAGCGGGGGAGTCCAGGTCTAAGGAGGCATGTTGGGTCTTTTTGAAGCCGCACTGGCCAAGAGGGAGAATGTTTTGGTTTATTGGGGGGGGATGAACGATTCTACTTTATATTTCTCCAGGCTTCGCAGTTGCTACCCAGTGGTGTGGCCACTTTTTGTTCCCAGAGCTCCCCTGGCCGCCCTGCCAGGGCTGTGACCGGTCTTGCTGTGATGGCTCTTTTCTCTAGGCTTGCATTGAAAGTCATAAAAAAAAGTCCGAGGAGAGCAGCCCTTCCCAAGATTTATGCTGAAACAGCACAAAAGTTGAGTGTTCTTGGAAGGTCTTCCAAGTCACTTAAAAACTTTTAGATTTAAATTCATTCTCCAGGCTTTGACGACCACAATAGTGTGAATTTTAAAAGGACTGTAAAAAACATTTACAAGGTACAGTGGATTTCTAGGTCAGGATTCAAAGCTCTGGGAGGAAAGTGGAATTAAAAGGCAGTTCTGTTAAAGTCACGAAGGATGGTGGAAATGACCTGGTTCAACCTTCTCAGTTTACAGATGAGGAAACTGGAAATCACTGGGAGACTTGTCCAAGGGCAGAGGTTTTTTTTTCCCCCCACTTATCTTTTGAATCTCTCTTTCTGTCTCTCTCATTCTCCACCCCCCTCCCCAAAAAATTAGACCCAGAGTTACAAGCACAGATCAACAACAGTTTTCTCAGACCACAAAAACATTGGACCTAGCTATGGTAACTTAAGAATAGTCAAGTGCCACTAGTTTTTTTTACTTTATGAGTGAACAGAAATCCAGAGAAGGGTTATTGTGCTGTAGAAGTTTTTTTTTTGTTGTTTTTTAAGATTTTATTTATTTATTTGACAGACCGAGATCCCAAGTAGGCAGAGAGGCAGGCAGAGAGAGGAAGGGAAGCAGGCTCCCTGCAGAGCAGAGAGCCCGAAGAAGCCGGGGCTGGATCCCAGGACCCTGAGATCATGACCTGAGCCGAAGGTAGAGGCTTTAACCCACTGAACCACCCAGGCGCCCCAGTTTTTTTGTTTTTGTTTTTAAAGCCAGTGTCCAGCACATTGGCAACTTGGATCCCGGTGTCCTTTCTGTTCTGTTATCCTTTTACTAAAGCCTGTGGCTTCCTTGTGATTCGACTGTGCACTCTCCCTGTGGTCATTGTTCCTGCATTTGTGAGCTAATACTTCCTGGGCACCAGCTGCATGCTGGGTGACAGGACATGGTGTTTGCCCTCTGCAGCGCCCATTTTGGGGAGCGAACAGAAACAAACAAGTGGTGCAAGCTGATTGTAGCGTTGGAGGTGAGAAGTTGGTGCTTTGGGGCAGGGGGCGCGGTGCTGGCTGTGCGTCATTGAGGTGACACCAGGGAACGCGAGAGTCATTGGTCATTGAAGGTGGAATGTTGTTCATCACAAGGGCTGAGAGGAAGCGCTGAGCCAGGGAGAACACCTGGGAAGCGGGGTTAGCGTCGTGCCACGGACGAACACAGGCCTTGATTGAAGAGCCGGCTCGCTCAGCTGGACGGCCTTCTTAGAAGTCTCAGAGCAGAGCCTTGATTTCATCCAAAGCCCAAACCCAGAGCCCAGGTGTGGCACCTGTGCCCCCTTCCAGTGGGCTGAGAACAGTTGATACAGGGCAGTGTACACCGTACTGTACAGTGGTGGTTCTGTAAAGGAGTTTTCCTGTGTTACTTTGCAGCCCACTCATGGGGACGTACATGTGTGTCACTCATGTCTCCTATGTGCTAGTCTTCCTCTCATGGTGGCTGGGTAAACTGTGAAAAATGAAAATGTTTATTACTAAGAATATTAAGCACGTGTGGGATGGGGGATGCCTGGGTGGCTCAGTCCTTAAGCATCCGCCTTCGACTCAGGTCATGATCCCAGGGTCCTGGGATCGAGTCCCCCATTGCGCTTTCTGCTCAGCGGGAAGCCTGCTTCTTCCTCTCCCTTTGGCTCTCTCCCTGCTCGTGCTCTGTCTCTCTCTGACAAATAAATAAATAAATAAAATCTTTAAAAAAAATGAACATTAAACACTTGGGCATATAGAGGGGAAAAAAGTATTTTTCTGGCTTTTTGTTTCCCTTTCTTTAAATAATTCCTTAAATTTATTTCGTTTCGATATTATGTGGGCACCAACTCCAGGGGAAGGGTTGGATCTCCTCCTTGTCCCTCCCTCATCCCATGCTTTGTTGGGTTTTTACTCCAGCTGATGAAGCTCTGTCTCTGTGCCAGCCATGTGATAAATCCTTACAGTGATCCTGGCAGGGATGAGGAAAGTCAGGGCCTTCGAGAGATTGTCTGACTTGCTGCTAGCAAGAGGAGGAGGCAGGAGGGGACCCCAGGTCTGTGGAGCTCCCACAGCCAAGCTTTAACCATTGAGCAAGACCACTTCAATTGGAGTTAATTCTTTTGAGCATTTTCTGACACCCCAATGGTGCAGAGGTAATATTTACTTTCCTAGAGTCATAAGCGACATCCTCGTGTCCCCCACCCGTGTAGAACCTTTCTCTTGGTATGTTTCCAGTATAAACCTTTTGCTAGATCTGTGAGAAGTAAAAGCACCTCTGGGGTAAGTTTGCCCAGTTTCGGTAAGGCAGGCAAATGCATGGCATGACCCTTCGACTGGAACTTCCATGGTCTCGGTAGGTAGGTGCCTCTTGGGACGCATGTGCTATTTCACTGATGTGATTCTCACTGTAGTCTGCTGAGGTGGATTTACTGGCTTCAGTGTCTAGAGGAAGAGATGGAAACATGCGAACACGAGACTGATGGGAGTCATAGAATCTTCGGGTCACAGGCCCAACCCTGGCAGCTCTCTGGAAATCTGTGTTGCTGATGTCCCCTAGTGAGGAAGGCACCTAGCTCTGATTGGAAACTGTCTTTCAGACTCTCAGGCTCTTGCTTTTTTCCCACAGTCCCACGTTGTGACCTTTCTGTTGTCATTTTACATTCCTGGGTTCCATTCTTCCCTTCTCTTTCCCCCTTTTCTCCTTCCTGTTCACAGTAACAGGGGGGTTAAGAACGTAGATGCTGGAGCCCACAGCCTGGTCCCAGGTGTGTTGCTCCCCAGCTGTGTGAGGTTGGACAGGTGCCATAATCATGCTCATCCTTGGTTTTCTGTCTTTGAGGCAGGATAATAACAATACCAATGCTGGAGATTCTTGTAAAGATTAAATGAGTTAGTTTAGGTAGGTCTCATGCTTAGAGCAGTATCTGATTTATGATAAGCCTTTTCAAATGTATGTATTAGCTACCATACTTATGAGCTGTTATTATTTACTTCTCAAACATTTGGTAAGCCACTGCCGTGTGCCCAACACTGTGCTAGCTAATGGGGTGGATTCCTGGTGTCCCTTTCGGCTCTGACGCTCAGTGATGGATATAAACAACCAAACCTTCCATCAGTGGGGGAAAGCACTGGATGGTTAGCTGCAGGGGACTTTCTGACTGTCTGCTTACAAATCGTTCTGTGCAAAATGAAAAATGCATTTAGCTATGACTTTCTTTTACCCATCTTGTTCACGTAGGTGGATTGTATTTTACTACCTAATTAAGAGTAATGGGAAAAAATGGAAGGAAACACATTTGGAGCTTATGTGTGGGTTGAAATTTCTTGAGATGGGAAACAAATTCATAAACAGCAGAGACAATAGCACTACTTAAATGAGAACCTCTGTGGATATCAAGAAATGGAGTAATGCCATTTTGCTGTTTGGGGCAGGGAGGGGGGAAGCTTGAACATATTTGCACTATTTGCACATAGCATCCTTGGAGAAAATTGGTCTTGCAAAGAGCAGGACGCCTTTGGATATGAAAATTATATGCAGACCACTGTATTAGCATAGTCCTATCTTTCTGTACACCTTTCCACTGCCGCACATATCAGAGATAAATTCCCCGACCTCACACAAACCAGATCAAAAGGGAATAAACTGGAGAGGCTTAGTATATTTCTTTTGGAGCTAGCATGTATAATACCAGTTTCTCCTTGACTGCATTTTGTAGTATTTGGTCATGCATGCTGGAAGGAGCCTGACCTTCAGGGCCAGAGTCTGAACTCCTGCCCTTTTAGTTATAAAGTCCTGGACAATGAGGGGAAAGTAATTGTACCCCCCGTGTACCCAAAGCCTGGTGCCGTGGGAAGTGCATGGACCTTGCAGTCTAAGTCTCATCTGACGCATCGCCCCTCCTCTCTACTCAGCTGCTTAGAATCAGTTTCCTTGTCTGCGAAGCGAGGACCTGCGTGCCCTGTGTTGTCAGGCTGTTGTGGGGTTAATAGTGTATCGGGTATTTGGTGGGAGTGCAGCACTCCCTTTTCATTACAACACTGGAACCTTTTAAGACGTGTTTTCCTATTGCGATACATAGACTATGTTCAAAGAGTTCATGACCCCTGTGGGGACAATTAATGAGTAATAATAAACACAAAAGAAAAACTCAGGTATCTACTCTTCAGGCCCCAGAATAGAATGTTGTGGGTCTCTGGAATCTTCCAAAGGGCTCCTCATTGACAGTGTCCGCCCTTTTCCCTCCCCAGGTAGCTACCAGCCTGAATTTCATGTTGATCATGTTCTGGATGCCTTTCATTTTGCCTGCTTTTGGACTTTATATAAATGGAATCAGATTGGAGCACCTGGGTGGCTCAGTCATTAAGCATCTGCCTTTGGCTCAGGTCGTGAGCTCAGAGTCCTGGGATCGAGGCTCGTGTTGGGCTCTGTGCTCAATGGGGAGCTTGCTTCTCCCTCTTCCACTCTCTCTGCCTTTCCCCTTGCTCCTGCTCTCTCTCAAATAAATAAATAAAATCTTTTAAAAAAATGGAAGGAGATTTTACAATATTCTTGTGCCTTTGGTGCTCATTGTATTTTTAAGTTTGCTTGATATTGATGCACATATGTATGGTTAACTTCCTCTGCTGTGTAGTGCTCTGTTCTAAGAGCTTCCCACTATCTCCTCAAGTAACGGTAGGCATTTCACTGGTGTCTACTTTTTTGCTCTTACAGAATATGTTGCTACAAATATTCTTCTATCCCTTTGATTCTTCAGCTGGAAAGGTCTTTATAGACAGTTTAGTCTGATACCTTGTCGCTGCCTAGTTGTTTCGTGTAAAAAAGGCAGCTGAGGCCCAAGAGGGCCAGCAGATTCCCAAGGTTTCCCAGTTAGAACATGGCAGCGTAGGGCCAGTAACCATGGTCTCTTGTCCCAGTTTGGCTCATTGCTGTGACTAGACCACACATCTGATGGCTCGTTTTTTTTTATTTTAAACAACTTCCCATGCTACTGATAACTCTAATCTTGGAGTTTTTATTTGGGCTAGCTCTTCACCACTCTTCTAGAAACATACTTGGCATTTAGTGTTGAGATGATTTCTCCCCACCTCCAAAGCGGAGGCAGTGCTGGCTTCTCTGGGGCCCCGTCCCCATTAATGCTGGCCCTGGGCACACCCCATGGCTATGGACCTGCCGAGAAGCTTCTCCTTCTTCAGCAGTGGGAACCTCTGAGACGTGTTTCAATCAGGAAAGGAATCAAAATAGACCCAAAATGGCCGGGGGGGAAAAAACTGCTGAGGAAAGAAGATCTGAATCCTTACGAGGCACTTTCTTAGGAAATGTCCTTTTACTATAAATAGGAATGGATATTCAATTTTAGCCCCCCTTAAAAAAAAAAAAAAAAGCCAGCCTCTCAAGGACTGAAATTAGATTTGAGGCTGATGGGATGAATATAGGATGGGGTGATTCTGTGCTGTGCTAAGACACGTCTGAAAGTTTAGAGCAGCTGGTGCAAGGGAACAGCTGAGCCACAGACAAGTAGCAGCTGATTTTAGCACTTCTTTCTAGATGCCCTGGTTTGTTAACTCTGGTGTATGGCTTGCTTGTAAGCTCTCTTCTGGAAGCCCCTCAGCATCTCAGCGTCTCCTCCAGCTCTGCCACCGAGGAGATGGGCACCTGTGGGCAGCTTGTTCCTCTTTTGGGTCCCAGTGTCCTGCGTCCTAACATGGTGGCAGTAGGTCATGTTTATGAAGAGCTTATACTGGTCTGGGAACTGTGCCATGGTCATGGGTCATCTCATTTCATTTCTGCAACACCACCACGAGGGGAGAACCATTATGACCCCATTTTGTGCAGGAATTGCATGCAGAAAATTGAGGTACGGTGGGCCCACCGATCCCCGTGAAATGGGGGATTTGGAATCTTGTTCTGGGAGAGACCTGTCTGGGCCTCCCTCCTTCATCCTTTGATTTGGGAACTGTTGTATGTTACAGGCACTCCCCTTTCTAGACACCCCCTCTACCAGCGACCTTGGCCATCCCATCATCTGTCAGCCTTGGAGCCACAGGGGAGATTGTGGCCGGGATTCCGAATTCTTGATGGGCATTTGTCTGGAGGGAGTGTCCAAGGTTTTTGTTGCCTCCAAGGGGGAGTGCCACCTCTGAAAGCTTAAGAACTGCTGACTTTGATCTTTAAGTCGCTAAGACGACAAACCGATGCAACCGGCCATTTGAAGACAAGGAAATAGATCCATTCGGCTTATGAGTGAATAAGCGTTCAAAGTTTTTAATGATTGGTTTTTAATGATCTGGCCAAATATTTAGAAGTCCTGAAATTGCACTGGAAATTCACTGCGTGGAATTTACTGAAGAAACAAAAAGCAGTAACCTATCTTGTGAATTACACAGTCTTCAATCCAAGTATTTCAACACTGTGTCTTTGCACGGAAAGGTCTTGAAGGAATTGAAAACAGCTTCTCGTATCACTTATTCAAAGATGGTGACAGACACTAGCAGGAAAAGATGAAGGAAAAGGAATTTGGGGTGCTGTAGTTGATGTCATTGAGGAGGTACAGATTACAGGTACAATTAGTAAATTGCAACAGGTGTTAGTTGTTGAATGTTCATAGGAATAAATGCGGACAGTAGTTTACATTTATTGAGCACATAGGGCATCAGGCTTTCTTTTAGGGACTCCACCTAGATTAAGTAATATAATGATCAGAATTGCTGTTTATAGTAGATGGAGAGCTGCCCTTTGTATCTCTGTTGTCTCATCTGTAAAATGGACAGAGTCAAAGGAAAGTATGAGAGCCAGTCCAGAAAATGTCCAATTAATTCTGATGGCAGGTCTCTAATATGGAGCAAATTAATGTATTCATGCTTTGGCATGACCTTCATTATAATTGCTTAACTCTGAGACTGTTGTCTCTCTCTGCAAGGTCCAAGGTGAAGGAATCAGACATTGATTAACTGCCTAGTATGGGACAAGTGTCTTTACAAACGTAATTGGTTCTTCAGTACCATCTCGCGCATATATTTATCATGACGCATCTCTGATTATGGTAAAACTACCTGTCTGACTTCCTCTTAGCCTGGAAGTTGTTCATTCACTTGTGTATTGCTGACCTTTTGCTTTAGTAACAAGCCACCCCCAAATTTCAGTAGTTATCCAAGCTCTCTGCAGCTCTGCTCAGCTTTATTCCGGGAGTCTTTTTGCTTTGGGAACCCAGGCTCGGGGAGCAGCCTCATCGGAGCCACGTGGTCCTCCCGCCTGGGGGGCTGAAATGCAGTTGTAAACTGAATGAACAACATAAGTGCATTTTAAGTTTCTGCACATTACGGTGGCCAAAGCTAGCCACGTGCCCAAACCTGACAACAGGGCAGGGAATGTTCCTCGTTTCCCTTGAGGTGCTGGCAGTCACAGTGCAAAGGGCACAGATGAATGCCCATCTCATTGGGAGGGACGCAGAGAGCTGGGAGCCATAGTCCTGGGTACTACCATCTGAGTGTTCCTGGAACTCCGTTTTCATTCGAGAGAAAACCGAAGCCTGGAGATGCTGCGTACATACTGGATAACATGACGATGAGAACTGAGCTCGTTTTTCTGATTCCACGTACGTGCACTTTCCCCATCTGGTTTCCAGTGTCATTCCTTTCTGCTCTGACACGCATACTCTGTTCCTGTAACATGTGGAGTTTTATGTAATTTGCCTGAGCGGCGTGTGCAGTCCCGTGTTGGTGGCTGAGGGCACGATGTTAACATGTGCAGTTGCGTTTTCCTCTTCCTGTGCTGGTGAGGGCTTATTTCTTTCCGAAAACTCAGGGCATCTGAAAGCAGTGTTTCTCTGGGACTGCTTGGGGAGCTCCCACTGACCATTCCGTGCTGCCCTCTGTCTCCATGTCGTCCTTGCCCCTCTGCATTTTAGGTGCGTGGGGACTTTTTTCTTCTCCTGACAACACTGGGAGTTTCTGGAAGACAGAGAGAGAGTGGCTGCTTTTTGCTGATGGGTCCCAATGGTGGGTACAGGGGAGGTGCTGTAAATGTACACAGAGATAATGAACACATGAAGCTTGCTTCCATAGGAATGGCACTTGTCATTGTGGGGGCAGTGATCTTTGTTCCTTGTACATGTCAAGTCAGGTGGTTTGAAATCATTGTAGAACAAAGGGCCTGGGAAATCCGTCCACTATTATGACTTACATGTGTCCCGTCTACGCATTGTTCTTTCTTTGAAAACTCAGCCATTTTTCTACAGTGTGTTTCCAAAGTGATTTTTATCCCTCTGTTTTCAGGGACAAAATAGGCCCCAATTATTCTCTTTAATTAAGTGGTTTTATTTTATTAATTGTTTCTAACTTACAGAATTCCCTGGAGACCCTTTACATGTTTCCAGATGAAGCTGGGAAGAAAAGCGCATTAATTATACACACAAACTCTTTTTGGCGAATTAAGCATGATGCACAGTGAACATGAAATGACTCGCCCTCCTGAGCTATCAATCTTGTCATTAGTGATGGCTTGTATCAGTGGTATTGACACGGGCTTATCCAAATTGGATTCTGCAAAGAGTCATTTTAATTTTGCACAAATGTAAGAAGACAGAGTAGTTTGACATTTTTTTTTAACCCTCTCTTTTGCTGAGTGCCTGGAGCTTTTCTGTTTGTAATACCGATTTAATATTTTATAGTGCTCTCATGTTTGTAAAACACCAAATGTTACCTGAACAAGCCACAGGGCAATCCCTGGAGAGAGCTGAGTTTCACAGGAGAGGAGATGCAGCCTTTGCAGTTAAAGTTTATGCCTCAAATCAATACAGCCAGAAAGGGGTAGAGCCTTTCGAGTTACTAGTATCTTTTTAACATCTCCGAGCAGGAACATGGGTGCATTGTGCTGAAGCCCCTTTCCTGTCATTTTCTGTGGGCATCTATTAAGGAAATTCAGATGTGTGTATGTTACATTGTCAATTCAGTAAGCATTGTTTGAGCACCTGTTATGTTCTAAGATGCGCCAATGCGAAAGTACCACATTTTAAAGATTTCATTTATTTATTCATCAGAGAGAGAGAGAGAGAAAGAACTAGCACAAACAGGGGGAGCAGCAGGGAGAGAGAGAAGCAAGCTCGCCACTGAGCAGGGGCTCCGATGCAGGACTCGGTCCCAGGACCCTGGGATCATGACCAGAACCAGAGGCAGATGCTTAATCAATTGAGCCACCTAGGCGCCCTGAGAATACCACATTTTTAAAGACATGTACTATGTGCCGGGCACTGTTCACTGAAGGTTGACTCGGTTCATCTTCATAGTGACCCTGTGAGGTAGGGTCCTTATTGTTCCCAAGGTGTCCTTGAGGCACAGGAGATTAATTGCTCTTTGCAGGTTATGCAACTAGAATGTGGCGGAGTTGGGGTTCACTCGGAAGTTGGGCACTGAAAACTAGGCACTTCCCTCTCCAGCTTACTTCTCCCCCAGCCATGGTGTCCTTCTATTAAGATGGGGATGGCCTCCTGTGGCAGGCGGTCAGAACGTCAGAGCCCTATCAGAAGCTGCTGTGGTAGCTCTATGATGGCATCTTGGAAGGGGGGTGCCAGCTCCCCCCTCTCGCCCCCCGGGAAGCCTGGATACATGGCTTGAGGAGCCTCGCTGGCCACCGCTGAGCTTTTTTAGTTCCATAAACCACCATGTTTGAAGAACACATTACATTCCTGAGTCTTCTGTCTCCCCGAAAGGAGCTTCTTGAGACGTGTAGAATATTCTAGAGAAATTGCTCACCTTCTGACCTAAAGGGAGAATCCCTTGGGTTGATGGTCCAGATTTCTCATGACTCAGAAGCCATTCTTGGATTCCCTAGTGTGCACTGGGTGAATAAGACCCGGTTTCTTGCTAAGGCATTTCACATGCTTTCTGCAGGGGATTGGCACTGGGCGTGTTGACGTGAAGTGTCCTCTTTGAAGACCGAGTCTTTTCTCCAAATAAAGCATTGAGATGATTGAGTTTCACTGCCTTTCAAAAGACCCGACTTGTTCAGCAGTATTCACAGGATGCCTCCTACGTGCCGAATGATATTCTGGGTCCAAAGGATAGAGCGGTGGATGAAACCAAACTCCCTGTCTCTCAGAATGGAGCTTGCATTTCAGTAGAGGCAGACGGATGATGAATAAAATTAAATGAATCCAACACCAGGCAGGGATGAGAGCAGTGGAGAGAAATAAAGTAGGAAGGGGGGCAGCTGCGTGTGAAGTTGCAGTTTTAAGCAGTGTGCTGGGACAGGGACCTGCCCATGTGTTTATGGAGGTTTCATTAACATCGAGTCACCCTACCACTTCTGCTTAAGACTTACGATTTATCTTCATTGCCTTCATAAAGTTCTTTGGCACAAAGCTTCTCATAACTGGGGCCTGTTGACCTCTCCAGACTCATTTCAGACCCCTTCCCCCAGAAACCATGCTTCAGTGGCACTGATCTGTCTACAATTCTGGAAAACACTGCGGCTCTTTTCTCTTGGTGCCATTGTGCGTGTGCTGTGTTTTCTGCGGGCAGCACCCTGCCACTTCACCTCAGGAAGCTTGTAGGAACTCCCTCGTCAGTATGCCTCTGTCCATCACAGCACCCTTATTATAGCTCACACTATATTGGGGTTGTGTGTGTGTTGGGGGGGTGTGCCCCTTTTCAGTAGACTGGTTTCTCCCTTGAGGAAATGATTTTCCTTTGTCAGTACTTAATCGACATAGAAGGAAGGAAAGGACATAGATAAGTAGGTGGGTAAGAAAGGAGGAGGAAAGACAAGAGGACACTCCAGAAGGCAGCTAGGACAAGAGAGAAGTTGTGGAGGGAGGAAGGAAGGGAGGAAGGACAAAGGAGGAGGGGGAAGGAAGAACTCTCAAGAGTTCTTTGAACAGGCTTGACAAGGCCAGCATTGTGTTTGAGAGACCTCCCTCTGGCCATTGTGGGAAGAGAGTTGTAGAATCCCAGCATTCATCCACCCCACCTCCCCTTCAGCAGATCCTTTAAAGTTATGCTCTTGGGTAAGACCGAGTTTTCCATGGCCCCTAGGACTTAACTCTGCCAACAGAATAAAAGACAGGGCCGAGGGAGGAGTATGTGTCCACAGACTTCACTCACCTGCCGCCCCAGGCCATGATCAATCATGGAAGTCTGGTTGAGAATTCTGATCACAGCTTTGCTGTCCTTCAGACCCCAGCCACTGACCATTGAGCCCCTCCTTCTCATGCCCGCCACCCCTCTGTAGTTATCATTAGAAGACAAAGCATGATGGATTGGCTAGGGTTCCCTTCATTCTTAGAACCTGGGAAATGCTGCTTTTTTCAGACTCTCGGGGCCCGTGTGGGACATCATCATGAATGAAAGAAGAAAGTAATACAATTTTGGATGTGCCCTTTTGCTGCCACTGTGTAGAAAGAGAATGATGCATTATGGGCACCGTAAGTATATGGCGTGCGTCCCAGCCCTACCCCCCCAACCCAACGGCAGCTGATGCAGAAAATCATTGCTCACAGTCAATGTCCCAACTGAACTTGATGGTTGATGGTTTCATTGAAGATGTCCTACCCTTTTCCAAACCTACCCTTTTCCAAACCAGAGTAGTCAACAATTTCTAAAATGGAATCTCAAGGAGAAAAATCAACCCCCATGAACTCTTTGGACTCCGAAATGATCTAATATGCAAAAGGATTAGGATTGATTGATTTTTATCTTGGAAGTGGGTTCCCAGCAGTTCTCCAAACTGTGGCCTCTCTGGATATGAAGCTGTGAGTGTCAGCCAGATACTAGTTTATTTCATTTTTTAATTTGATTCCAGGGCCCTGAGTCTGTATTTAATGTTTCAGTGAGCAAAACAGTTATGTTTGGCTCCAACAAAAGATTGATAGAAGTGATTTTCAGATGTGGAATCAAAACAGAGTGGGGAAAAAAATGTCACGTCTAAATAAAATGCAGTACTTGGAGGCATCATGTGATCTCATAATAAATGAATTCACGGCACAAAGTTGACATATTTTGAAGGAGAATTTCTTTTAAAAATTTGAGGTGATTCATTTTTATGATTAACTGTGGTAAAAACAATTACTAGAGAATTTTTAAGTGAAAGGAAAAGAAGCTTTGAGGTGTTTATAGATAACATCCGATTGCCTTCATTTTTATACTTGGCCTCGTGCAAGCTATGAAGTCATATGTGTGTGAAGCTTGGCTGAAGGCCCTGGCGCTCTAGGGGTGGTCATTCATCCCCAGCTTCATCTGTTGTTCATAGTTGGGAAGGGGGAGGAGCAGGGAACTGGAGCAGCAGTGGTGAGAAGTCCAAGTGTTCAGACTCTGACAGACCCGAGTGTGAATTGCTCTGTGTGATCTCGAGCAGGTCACCTGACCTTCTGGTGTCTCCCTTTCCATTCCCTAAAATCTGGACAAAATGACGTGGACATTAATGCCAAGCCCCCAGCACAGAGCCTTGCACGTACTCAGTCATGGGTTAAAACGGCAATGGGAGGCATATAGTGTATTCATTTTACCAACATTGATGTGTATTTACTCCGTGGTCTATTTGAAGCTCTGTACTTCATGCTCTACAAAGACTTGTCACAAATCTCACGGATCTTGTAATCCAGAGAGGAGATGGGTGGACTTAAAGGGATGGAAAACAAGGGGCAGAATAGAAGTGAACAAAGAGCATCTTCCCAACCTTGTAATCTAGTATAGTGCCCCGTTCATGGAGCTCTTAGAAATACCTGCTGAAGAAGTTGAGTGGAAAAGACAAGGAATGGGGTAGAAGGTAAAAACAACAACAACAAAAACCCTGTGTGTCCGTTCTTCCTGTGTAGCATTCTTCAGAGAAGCAGAACCAATAGGATGGGTGTATATATAGAAAGAGATTTATTATAAGGAATTGGCTCATGTAATTATAGAGTCTAGCAAGTCCAAAATTTGCAGTGTTGGCCAGCATGCTGGAGATCCAGGAGAGCCAATGGTGCAGATGAAGTCTGAAGGCCATCTGCTGGAGAATCCTCTCTTCCTTGAAGAATCTAGTTTTTCTGCTCTAACTAGGCCTTCGACTGATTGGGTGAGGCCCACCCACATTATGGAGGACAATCTGCTTACTCAAAGTTCACAATTTAAATGTTAATCTTATCCAGAAACACCCTCCAAGTTGACGTATAAAATTAACCATCACATTCTGGAAGTAATTAATTTTAAACAAATGCATTAAAAAGGCTTTAAGTTACTAGAATGTCTGAGTATAAATCTTATTCCTTCAGCTCCTGTTTGTATTAACCTTTGGGCAAATTATTTCATTCTGTGCCTTGATTTCTCTGCTTCTAAAATGGGGTAATAATAGTGGCTTCTCCACAGAGTGGTTGTGGAATTTAAGTGAAACAATGCAAGACATTATTATGAGTGCTCCGTAAACCAGAGCAGTGGTTACTGGTAGTATTAGAGATATACAAGCATTTAAGTATAGGGTCACTCTAATCAAGCCTAAACTCTTCATATGGTTTAAAGACCTGTTTTAGGGGCGCCTGGGTGGCTCAGTGGGTTAAGCCTCTACCTTCAGCTCAGGTCATGATCTCAGGGTCCTGGGATCGAGCCCCGCTCGGGCTCCCTGCTCAGCAGGGAGCTTGCTTTCCCCCTTCTCTTTCTGCCTACTTGTAATCTCTGTCTGTCAAATGAATAAAATCTTTAAAAAAAAATAAAGACCAGTTTTAGGCAGAAGTGTTTTTAGATTGATATTAACACATTTTTGTGTTGCCATTTAAGTTTTGTTTGTCATCCACTGAACTTAAGTTTTTCACGTGCATTTTCTGACTTAATCTTTATCAGAAGCAGGACACTGGGTATATTATTGTGCCTATTTCCAGATGACATGTGGAAGCTTAGAGGGGTTACGTGATTTGCTCCAGGCCATACAGAGAGGGGCTGAATGGGTCTCCATCAAAATTCTCCTGGTTCATTTTCCACCTTACTGTGTCTGTGCTGTTGGTTGGGACCAAGCCAACCAGGTCAAGGGTTGCTTCCTCCTTGCATTTGGAAATACGATCATTTCAGGGAGTTCAAATTTGATAGTCTCTGTTTCGTGCAAAGGGATTGTGTACTCACATTCTATGCATAATGTTGATTTTTTTCTCTACTTTGCTTCATTTCCTTTTTGACTATAGCTAGGCCCCCTTGGAAAATGACAGGTGCAAAACAGACCGCATCTTAACGCGCTCCGTAGCCGAGTCGTTACTTCTGAGTAGGGAGGAATGACAAATAAACACGTGTAGGTTTTTATATAAGCTCGGTGTCAGCAGCCTGGGCTCTTTGCAGCTGAATGGCCCCATGAAAGTCAATGATGGCCTTGGCTGAGTTCTGCTTGTTTTTACTCACACCAGGGGTCTAGTAAGAGTCAAGTTGGTCCCTGCGCTGGGAAAATCCCATAAAAAGATTGTGTGTGTCCGTGTGTAAGTGATGTTTGTGCACCCGTGCACATGCATGATGCTTTAGCCTGTTTCCTGTTTCCTGTCTATATCTGCAGCTAACTTGTTATCTTTATACCTAGTATCACTTTAAAAATTGCTGTACAGGATTCCTGGCAATGCTGTGGTCTTTTATGCCTCCGGGCTTCTGAGTTCTTCCTGTCTTGAGTGTTTAACTCCCTCCTTTATCTGCCCAGCGAACTCCTATTTAGGCTTCAAAACCTGATTTAGATGTTGGCCCTGTGAAAGATAACCCTGCCTTTCCTCTGTGTCCACAAATGAATTCCTTCCTCCTTGCAGCTCCCCTTAGACTTACTAATACCTTTGTTGGCTGTCCTGATGCTGCTGCAGTAGGATTCTGAGTGTGTAGTCAGTACAATGCAATGGTTAAAATAAAAGTCTTTGGAGTCTGAAAAATCTAAGTTTGGGTCTCAGATCTGCTGTTTACTAATTTTTGAAACTTGAACAAGTGACACATATTTCTGAAATTATATTGTTTGTAGCCAGCAGATCACGGGGCACCTCTTCAGAATGTTCAGTAACCGTGAAGCAACTGACTGAGTACCTGGCCTGTGGTGAGGGGTGCAGTAAGTGGGGTGCTGGCCCGGCTCCCTCCGTACGCTGTCTCTTCTGCTTCCTTCCAGCCCTCTGAGGTCAGGGACCTTGTCCTGTGGATTTCTGGATCTCTGGCTCCTGCCATATGTGCTCATGGATCTCTAGTAGATGCTAACTGACCTGCATCCGTGGAATCATTTTACAGACCCACAGGCTGTGGTTTGCAAGGTTTACCAGAATCGCCCACTGAGGGGACTTGGATTTTATCTTAATGTTCGTGCATGGGACTGCAGCAGCTCTCTGTCTTTGGAGGCCCCTGATGCCAGATGTTTTGACTTTGTGTGGAGTCCCCGGGAATTTGGGATTTACTTCTCTTTTGTTTCCAAGGTCATTGTCCCTTCTTAGTGCCAGTCAGAGGTACAGGTGTGCCTTTGATTGGCTCAGCTGGGCAGGAACTTCGAGTGGCCGCCTTGCTCCCTGAGAAGCAGCTTGCAAAGGTGATCTGAGTACGGAGAAGTGTTCTTCCCTTCAAGTCTCAGGGCCACGTGTTGTGCTTTTCCTGTGCATGTTTCACTACGCAGTTCGTGCCGTCAACTGAGCGTTAGCCCATGGTTGGTTATTACACAGCTTGGAACCTAGACGAGAAGTCACCTCTCTCAGTGGCTGATGATGGCAAGCGAGGAGGAAATACAAGGCGATAACATCAAACAGATCTGCGTTCGGATCCTGGCTGTGCCCCTTGGAAGCTGGTGGCACCTAAGGGCAGTCCTAAGGCTTTCTGTGCCTTAGTGTCCTCGCGGAAATACAAGGAACAAGGGGAAATCTAGCGTCTGCCTCCTAAATATGCTGGTTAAATGACTCGACAGATGTTTAGCTTATCACGAGGCTCAGTGCGTGGTAAGTTCTCAACACAGGAGAGCCGATCGGGGCTGCGATTCAAGATGATGTGTCCCTGTGGGATAAGGGAAGGAGAACTGGGCTCTTGGCTATGTGGCTGTTTAAGGAATTAGGTCCATTTACAAGTATTTGGGCCAATTGCAGCGACCTTCTGCTGCAGAGGCGAAGGATTCTAGGCCTGTCATTTCTTGCCCATGAATAACTGGGTCTGGCTCAGGACGGCTACAAAATAGTGAGATGCCACCTCCGTGACTGTTAAGGAAAAGAGGCTTCCACTGGTATTTTAATCGTAAAAATGTATGTCTTTGTGGCGACCCTTGCACAAAGTACGGACGCACATAGTTCCTTTTTGTTATGACCTGTATTTTTGTTCCCCCGGAGGAGGGAGAATCCTCCCCATCCTGTGCAAGTCGCGGCCGTGGAGCTCCCGCACAGACACTGAAATAATGCATGTTGCTTTTTTCCTGGAAGGGGCCTACGTGGTACGACTATATGTTAATCATCAGTCCTGAAAGGTGTCATTTAGCAGCGGGGGAAATATGTTACTCGGTGCATTAATGGAAAAGAGATTATTTTCAAACATTTCAAAACCCTGAGGACCTCTTCAAGGAACTTGCTTTTTTTTTTTTTTTTTTTTTTTTCCCCTCTCTTAGCCATTTAGAGCAAAGGTACCACATCTTTCCATGATTTAGAGATAGGGCTGTAAGTCTAGCAGAAGAAGCTTAATGTCGGAAAATTAAAGGCAGAAGGTACGATGCTCCGTCCGCGTGGGTGCTGCTGTAGGCTGGGCCACAAAAACCCACCACACACACATACACACCCACACCCACACACACACATGCACATGAGACAAAAAAATATTTGACCCAAAATGTGGTTCTTTGTAGAGGCAGGCTCAGAGAGAGATCATCACCGACACCTGATAATTTGGGATGGAAGACGTCGCAGAGCAGAAAAGAGAGGTGAAAACAAAGACAAGTGGAACAAAGACAGATGGTTTCCAAGGACCCAAGGTCACAGATGAAGAAGACTTGAAGGGTGCAGGGTCTTTCGAAGAGGGTCAGGGTCTCTTGCTCAGAACTTGGGGGCTTTAAGGTTTTCTGTTCCCAGGAGGGAAGAAAATGGATCTGAATTTTATGTCGGCGCTCATGGCCTTTCTTATAGATGGCTGGGCTCACAGATGGCTGCCCCAAGCGGCAGAGGGACACTGTCGTTGAAGAACAAAGGGGCTAGGCCAGGGGCAGCAGGTCTGGCTGCTTCTCTGGAGAACTTTGGAATGTTACTGGAGAGAGAAGAGAATCCCAAACCACGGGTAACTAAAAGAGGCCTTTCTAGATGGGAAAGGCCAAGTGACATGGCTCAGGCTTTGTATCATTGCTTTGAGTCAGGCAGGAGGGCGAGAGTTGGCTGCAAATCAGACTGGAGAAGTCGCCGTGGAGAAGACACACTTGGATAGTGTGAGAAAGACATTCGAGTTGGTTTTCTTGGGGACCGGCTGTGGCACGGGGAGTTACGTAGGGAAAGGTATGTCACTGCCCTGAGTCTCAGCTTCACCTGTACAACGGGGAGAGAAAATCCAGGTCCCCTGTACTTGAGCGCTTACATGAGGCAGTAACTATGGGACATGCACTTCTGGGTCTGACATGTAAATATTGACTTCAGTTATTTTACACCCATTCTTTCTCTCAGAAGCCATAGATCAGCGGTTGCCTCCTATGTGTAGGGTCTCCTTCCCTCTTCAAAGTTGGAGCCAGCTGGTCCCCATCTTCAGCTGTCCCTCTGTCTCCTCTGCAGCTCTTTTAGCCCTGGGACAGTTTGGCGGACTTCTTACTGGTGGTGTGTTTCCTACAGTAGACAGTGAGCTTCAGGGGGCAGGGAAACGTCTGTACCCATCTCTCACTGACTCAGCAGCACAGGGGCAGTGCTCCATACGTGGGGAGCACGTCGCTTATCTCTGTTAGGCTCTTGTTGAGGTGTCACTGGAGGTGAGTTTATATTCCTGTGCTCCCCTGAATGCCCTTGATTGCTACAGGCAGTAGGATCAAAGGGACAGAGGCTCCATCTAGGAGGGAATCTGAGAAGTTTTCAAGTTTTGTTCATTTCCTTGAGGTTACAATGGAAACAAATAAGGTTTGCTACCATACTGGTGGAGTGTTGGAGCCCTGAAGCCCATCCACAGACAGCGACGTGGGAACCCCTCTTTGTGCCCTGCGTCCCCTGCTTATCTAGAGCTTGTTCTTTTTTGTACTAACTCAGTCACAATAGGATTGGGAAAGCAGATCTGATACATTAAAAAAAAAAAAATACAGCCTAAAACCAAATTAGAATAGGGGTTTTTGGTTAGCTATGCTATTTTTGTCTCTCATTAGTGCGGATAATTAGCAGAATTAAGAACGGGCACTTAAATTATGGTTTAGACAACAAAACATCTCTAGGAATGAAATTACCATTCAGCTTACATTTTCAGGGAGATCTTGAAATCACTGAAATAAAATGAGTCTGAAGGACGCTGTGATGCTGGGGGCTCTGAACGCCGGAGCCGAAGTAGATCATTGAAATAATGATGAAAATCAACGGTGACCACCATTATCTCATTCATTTATGCAGCAAATTAGAGTTCATAAGGCTATTTCATATCACTAGAATCTTCACAAATTAGAACAGGAAGAGATCATAGACATCAAATGATGCAACCCCTTCATCTTATGAGTGAGGGCGCTGGGAGTTCTTGTTGTTGTTGCTTTAAAACCACTTCAGGGGCGCCTGGGTGGCTCAGGCAGTTTAAGCGTCTGACTCTTGATCTCAGCTCAGGTCTGGATTCTGGGGCATGAGTTCCATGCTGGGCTCCGTGCCGGATGTGGAGCCTACTTGAACAAACTCACAAACAAAAAACAGTCCAAATGTCTAGAAAACCACAACTCCTATTACTTTGGGATGGCTCTCCTAGGATGGTGTTGTGTTTCATTACACACATTTCCCATGCATCAGTTTGAACCTGGACCATTTATCTTGTGAATCTAAGTACTAAAACACAGAAGTATAAAAAGCCGCCGGAAATCTTGTTTTAATTGAACCATGACTGTCCTACCACACTGTATTAGTTTTAGGTGCATGGCATCATGATTTGATCCACGAATACAGCATGAAATGATCACGAGAATCGGTTCCGCTAACATTTAACAACACGGTCATGTATTTTTTTTTTTTTTTTAAGTTGTGCGGAGTACTTTTAAGATCAGTTTTCTTGCAACTTACAAATAGACCATACAGGGGCGCCTGGGTGGCTCAGTGGTTTAAGCCTCTGCCTTCGGCTCAGGTCATGATCTCAGGGTCCTGGGATCGAGCCCCGCATCGGGCTCTCGGCTCAGTGAGGAGCCTGTTTCTCCCTCTCTCTCTGCCTGCCTCTCTGACTACTTGTGACTTCTCTCTCTGTCAAATAAATAAAATATTAAAAAAAAACAAAAACAAACAAATAGACCATACAGTGTTCTTGTCTAGCTTCCGTGCGATACCTTATGTTCCTAGGACTCATTTGTCTTATAGCAGGAAATTTGTACCCTTTGCACACCCAGCAGGCCTGTGTCACAAGGCAGGCAGGGCAGGGGTTCCTATTCCCGCAGTACCAGGTGAGGAAGTCGAGGGTTAAAGATGAGAAATGTTTGGGCTGTGTGGATGTGGTGGAGTGGCCTTGGTCCCAAGCTGCTGACTCTAGGTCCCCTCCAGCTTTGCGGGGCTTATCTTTGTTGACAGCCTGACCTGCTCAGAGAGGCCTTCTCTCCCATTAACTAAGACTAACCCCCACCCCAGCTTCCCATCTGCCCCATCACTCTCTCTTCTCAACCTGCTTGATGCTGTCACTCTTACTTCTACCCAACATTCCAGAAGGTCTCCTCTACTTGTGGGTTTTCTCCACAACGTAAGGTGCACGGACCTCTGTTTTATTCACCAGTCGAATCCGAGCACCAGAAACAGTGCCTGGCACAGCATAGGCACTCAATAAATATTTGTTAGAGGGTTGAATGAGCAATTGAAGGAGGTAGATAGCATATAGAGAGTCCTGTAGAGACTTAACAAAACAAAACAAAACTCACTGTGTTTTGAGAACTTGACATCAGGTCAGGAAAGTGGTGTCTCCATTTCCTTAAAAGCTGTTAAGTGCAGCTTTTAAGTCCTTCCTGCATGGGATACATAACAGAGGGCTTCCCGTGACCTGCACACCGTTCCAGGTGCCGGGGAACTGCCGTGACCAAACAGATTAGAGATTCTTGTCAGGGGAGAGCTTCCATTTCCAGGACATTGAGAGGGCAATAAATACATTAAATAAATTAAATTTTTAAATAAATGTATAAATAAATTTATAAATGTGCATCTGTACGTGTATTATAATAATTAAAATGTGAGCAGAAAAGCGGGGGAGAGCGAAGAAGCCTGGTGGTTTCGTTTTGAGTGAGGTGGCCAGGAAGGTCTTTCTCAGAATTGACGTTTCAATATTTGATGAATGGATGAATATTTAACCATTAATTGTTTGTTGAAAGGATGAATGTTTTCAAATACTAATTGTTTCTGCCTCAAAGTATCTGTCAGCAAAGTTACTTTACTTCAAGTACAATGTACAGAAGGCTTTTGAGCTCTCCCCCCTGTGAAAGCAGGTTGGAGCTGAAATGTTCCCTGGATTCCACCTCCATCCTCTTCCTTCACTTTTTTGAAATTGGTATGAGTGGCCACCTACGAGCTGACGGTGGTGAAGCACTGATTTCAGCGTTACTCAGTCCAGTGAAGCCCTTTTGTGAGGCCCAGGGGGTGCAGCCTGGGTGAGCAGCAGCCTTGAGCTCCAGCCTGACGCATCCCTTGCGTTTTTGAGCTGAGCTGTCACCTTGGACCAGTGACCTCTCCCAGCCTCAGGGTTTTTGTTTTTTAAACAGTGGTGATAATGTCTGCACCAGCCCATTTCTAACATGCCTCCCAGTTCCTGACCTACAACAGTAGCGCAGCAAATGTTACTCTCTTTCCCCTTTTGCACAGCTGTGCATTAAAACAGCCCTTGCTCTGCAGGGAGTAGAGTACAGTGCAAGGTGGAAAAGTAAGCAATGCAGAGTCTTTTCCCACGTAGCCCCCCACCCCCCCGATTGGGGAGGCCTGATGCACGATCACCATCTCATCCCTTTTAATCAGATTTTCATCATTATGAAGGCTCCGGTAATTACGGTTATTTTTGCCTTACAACTGAACTGCTGTTATTAAAATTCCTTTATTAAATCTTTTTTTTTTTTTTTCTTTCCCATTCGGTAGATGAAAGATGATAGAATTTCCGAGTCAGATGACCAGATACTGGATGTCGCTTAGCTATAAGGCCTTATTGTTGAGATGTAGGAATGGCTCGGGAAAGGTAGTGTTGCTGATTCAGGACTTGCGGGTAATGCCAGAGCCTGGACAGGAGGCAGCAGCTTTTCCGTGGTCTCTGCTGGCTCTCGCTGATTCCTCTTCATTTACTAGTGGGGCGCTGTTTGCTACACACTGTGCTGTATGCTGGGTGTTGTACCTGAAGGTCAGACGGTCTGTGTAGAGGCACCTGGCCTGTTGGAAAGACAGATCCAGCAGGGGGACACAAGTCCCCAAGTCCAGCTCAGTGCTGTGTTCATGATATTCTGCCAAAGTGTCGGGCAAGACCTGTGACCCATTCAGAGTCCAGACTAGAGTATCACTAACTTTCGTGATAATGAAGATAATCTTCCTGAAGACCATGGGGCTCTAAAGTCATACAGCTGGGCGGGGATCATCAAGGAAGACAGGACTGGGTCACTGCCCTCAGGAGCGCACATCCTGCAGGGGTAGCGCGTGATAACAAGTGTCACCGGGCTTCTTACCTGTGTGGCTCTGTGCAAGGGGTGTTTCATGCACACTGTAAAGTCCTGGCAAAGCTTTTTGATGACCACAGTGTTGCACCTGTCTCACAGTTGCCAGAACAAAGGCTTCAGTGTTTTACCTAATCCTAATCCACCCCAGGCCATGTAGCCTATAGGTGGCTCAGCTGGGAATTAAACTCAGGTGTGTGTGTGTGTGTCCCAGAGTCTGATCTGGGTGAAGCACAGGTGTTCCTGGGAGGGAATGTCATCTAAACGGGATTGCAAACTGGGATGGACACATCCGTACACAGTCCCATCACGAACCAATTACACTTCTCTTCTTTTAACCGGAACTTTCTCTCACTCTCCCTTGGTTCATCGGGTGACCATGGGAGCCTTCTCGTTTGAGAGGCTGCTGGGTATGCCTAAACCCATGCCATTTGAGCTAATTGTGTACAATTTAGCATTCCCAAAGCGCTGACAGTCCTCATTCAAACCAAGTGTGAAAGTTTTTAAATTAGCTTTCACAGTTTGATTCACAAGCAGCAAATGCAAAACGGCACAGGATTAATTTTTCCAACCATCACCAGGATGGCATAGCTGAGGGCTATCTGAGCTCATTTCCTTTAACAGAGAAGAGGCTGGGCGGAGGCACTGTTCTTTGGAGAGTGACATTCTAGAAGAGATCTCAGTGCTCTGGTTACAAAAAGAATCAGATATGCAAATTACGCAGGGTCTGCCTGGGACAGCATGGGTGAAGAGCAGGAACTTTGGAATTGAATGGTCTTGGGTTTGCATGGTGGTTCTGTTGATCTTGAGGTGTGGTGTTCTCGCACACTGGTTGTACGAATTACCCTTCTTTAGCTTGGTTTGCCTCATTGTAAAATGGGGATAATGTTTCCAAATGTCTGAAAAGCTTCTGGTAAAAGGATATGCACTATGTTATGCTTGACGTCATGGCTGACGTGTCAGAGGGCTTTCAGTCAGTCAGAGCTGTTGGCACGAGGATCATCCCTGAGTTTTGTTTTCCTGCAAAAACATACTATCATAGGGAGCTTTCTCTTTAGGTAACATTTATTGAGCAATGCTGTTTGCTGAGTGCTGTGCCTGGCATGGGGGACAGGAGGCAACAAAACACAGGCCTGCCATGAGGAAGTCTCAGCGCACAGTCACAGAAGACAACGCGGTAATTGTGGTGAGGGCACAGGGAAGGAGCTTCTGATCCGCCTTGGATCATATCCGCCTTGGATCATGACCACCTTGGTCATAAAAACCTTGGGAAGAAGCAGAATCTCAAAATATACGTAAGGAACAGCCAGGGAGGAGGGTTGAAAGTGAGTTCCAGGCAGAGGAAATAGCCCACCGCAAAGGCAAAGAGGTGAGAAAAGCAGCGTTTATTCTAGGAATGTTTAGATGGTTCTAAATGGTTGGAACAAACTAGATACGAGCAAGTTAACTTAACCCTGCCTCAGTTCCCACATCTGTGTATGGCCATAATAGTGGTGCCCACTTTCTGGGGCTGTTGTCAGGTAAAATGGGCATGTCAAGGAAAACACTAAAATGATGCCCAGTACAAAGTCCCCAGAGAACATTCTCAGCACCGACTAGCAGTGAACAGCGTTCCCATGGATTTCATTACACTAAGAGTTACTCAAGACCTTCACAACATAGTGGGTCTTCTATGTTATTGAAAGAGGTTTCTTATGCACTGTTCCCCTAAACCTGTTTGACCCATTGGATTGGTGAACATTTCTGTTCTTGGTAATAATCTTTCTCAGGAGTTTTATACTCTAAGGTTTGGGAAATGCTCTCATTAGATGCGGCAGACGAGATCTGTTTTCTTGCTCTAAAAGAAATTAACGTAGTTGAGTGTCTAACAGCCACCCCCCCAAAAAGAGAAAATTAAGAAAATTTTCTGTCTCTCTCTCTCTTTTTAGGGACCCATTGTCTTACATTATTTGCCCTCACTTGGCATTTGAATAAAATCTCCCATTCAGAGGGGTCTGAATCTGAAAGGTTACCAAGAGTTTCACTTTATTTTAGTGGGTTTTTGATACCTTGCCAAGCTAATAGGTTTTTTGGTGCAGGTACCTGTGGGTGTGGAGTGGACAGGTGAAATAGGCGCAGTGCAGAGCAGTAAGCCCTCTGGCTTGTCTGCCTAGCGCTGAAACCAAGGTCCGCCGGCGGAGTATCACCCAGAGGCCTCCGAGCTGTGTGGTAGTGCATGAGTGCGCAGACCGGGCTGGCTCCGTTGATCTGAACACAGGGAGGAACCGAGGTGAAAGGGCAGGCAGGGGAGGCATCAGACATCCAGCACGGGGGTTCAGCCAGTGCAGTCCCATCAGACCGCCCCCATCACAGTCTCTGTGCTCACCAGTTGTGTACCCTTGGGCAAGTTACTGATTTCCAGGAGCCCCAGTGCCTCATGGCTCAGATGTGGGTCAAGAGCAGCAACCACCTCATGGAGCTGCGGAGTCTTACGGCGTGAAACTCTTAGAACAGCACCCGGGGAGAGGAAGGGCTAGGTGCCCGCAGCTTCTCCCGGCCCCCGTTTCCTGAGATCTTCCTGCCCAACACGCAGAACCACTGAGGAGATGGAAAGAATTGTCAAGTGAGTGGGTGCCCAGGACAGGACTCAGCCCAGAGGGACCTCCGAGTGCCGAGTTCAGGTCCTGGTGGCTTGTTGGGAAGCCTTCCCCATCTCTTGCCTCTGCTGCTGCTTCCTCCGCGCACGCACTTAGGGTGGTTGTGAGCAAGGCACGGTGCAGCGTGTGCCCTCCGTGCAAGGATGCTCTGCAAAGGTTGGCTTTCGTGACATCCGGAGCCAGGCTGGCCAGATGTAGCTTGCCTCCTGCAGTGCCCATGGGGGGTGGAAGTAAATATAGATTGCGTCTCCATGTAGCCTGGCAAATGGTTACAGTGGCTGCCTTTCCATGGTGGCCGCAGGAATCAATACAGACTGCTGCCCAGTCAATTCAAGTGCAGCGCATCTGATAGACAGACTTTACGGGCCGTGACCTGCAGACGTGGAGGCTTTCCCCGAACCGTGGCGGCAGGATGGATTTTCACTGTTCGCTCCTCATTAGACCCAGGGTGCTTATTTTCCAACACAGAACACATGCAAATTGACAACAGGCACATGCTTTTAAATGTAATCAAGAAGAATGAGCTTGTGTCCCAGCATTAATTTGCCTCAGTTCGGTGTCAGGATACCCAGAGTTTTATGATATGTTTTTGTCTGGGGTTTCTTCCTTCTTGGAGAAGGGCTTAGGCATACGAAGTGGTGTCGTCCGTCTTCTTCCATTTTCAAATGAATCAAACTGTGGTACGTTTGCAGGAACGCCTACCATGCAAAATCCTTTCCACTTGGGGTAGCTTGCAGGATGGGAGGATTTTGTGCCTGCTCTCTGGCACCTTCCAAACATGCCTGAGTGCCCGGCATCGAAATTTCCATCACAGGACAAATCCAGAGAATGATTCCCAAGCATCCTAGACCCCCTAGTAGCTCAATCTCTGCTATCCCTGCAAAGCTCAGAGTGCTGCCTCCCTGGTGTTCATTTGAAAATTAATTAAGTGCTACTTCAGAATGCATATCCATTGCTTAAACATTAACACCTTGTGTTGACACTTGACTTTTTGGCACTCAGTGTCATTTCATCATAACCAGATTGTAAGGGCTGTGATAAGGCGTCACGTTTTAATGTTTAAATTCAACACGTATTTCTAATCAAGGTTTTTGAAAACTCATATACCGTCTAACACAGCAGTGTGCATCCAGTGTATGCTCAGCAAATACTGGCTAGAGTTTGATGAAAAGGTGACTTTTTTAAAAAGGAGACTATTTGTACCTTAACTATAGCAGCTCAATTAATGTGTCAGCCTGAAGTCATTGGTCTGTAATCACTTCTTATTCCCGCTTTCCTTTCTTAAGTGTACCCTTAGAAATAGCAATTTAGGAATAAGAATGTAACACAGTACTTTGTTAAAGGCTTTGAAATGGTTTATTCAAAAAAGAAGTCATGTGTTTTCCTAAGTCAGTAGGAAGATGGGCAGAAACATTATGGAGATGGACATGTCATAGGAGGGACAGTGTCAGCATTCATTATCCTATTTGGGAAATGGGGAAACTAAGGTTTAAAAAAGTAATAAGTGGGGTGGGTGCCTGGCTGGCTCAGTCAGTTAAGCATCCAACTCTTGATTTTGGCTCTGGTCATGATTAAAGGGTGTGAGATCAAGCCCCACATTGGACTCCATACTGAGCACGGAGCCTGGTTAAGAGTCTCTCTTCCTGGGGCGCCTGGGTGGCTCAGTGGGTTAAAGCCTCTGCCTTCGGCTCAGGTCATGATCCCAGGGTCCTGGGATGGAGCCCCACATTGGGCTCTCTGCTCAGCAGGGAGCCTGCTTCCCTTCCTCTCTCTCTCTCTGCCTGCCTCTCTGCCTACTTGTGATCTGTCTGTCAAATAAATAAATAAAATCTTAAAAAAAAAAAGAGAGAGTCTCTCTTCCTCATCCTCTGCACCCCCCCCCCCCCCGCTTGCATCCTTACTCTTTCTCTCAACAAAATGGTAGTAATTTCTCCAAGGTAATATAGCTTCTAAATATTAAGAGTTTATTAGCTACTTGTAACCATGTATCTCATTTGTATCTTTTAGTAAACTTATATAGGCATTCTTAGTGACTTTATAATTGAGATTATAAAGGCAAGATGATTTGTCAGCGGCAGGGCCATGACTAGTACACTGGACTGTGGACCTTAAAGACTGCACTTAAACAATATCCCATTATCACTCCTTGAATGACAGTCATGTGAAGATTTGCAGACTTAAATGGAATTCCAGCTATATAAGGCTTAAGCCAGATAGATACCATATATGTGTTCAACCAAGTCCATTTGCCTCATAAGGTTATATTAGATGCCAACTTCTAATTTTTGAAAAGAAATATTATTTTTTTTAAATTGTATTTATGTGAGAAGAGAGAGAGCTTGAGCGTGTGCATGTGAGTTCGTTGGGGAGAGGGGCAGACAAAGAGGGAGAGAGACAGAGAATCGCAAGCAGACTCAGTGCTGAGCATGAAGGCTGACCCTGGGGCTCGATCTCATGACTCTGAGATCATGACCTGAGCCGAAATCAAGAGTTAGACACTTAACTGACTGAACCACCCTGCTGCCCCGAATTTTTTAGAAGACATTGTACAAAAATAACTGGGTCTTGTATACAGTTGCTTGGGTTCAGGCTACCAGATACATACTGAGAATGTAGTGCAAGGACGGTATTGAAATAGTAAAGAAGGATGCATACCTCTTGTTTTGTATATACTCACAGCCATCTTCTACAATAAGCAAGGAGTCTTTTTGTTCCTGATATATTACAGGATTTAGGTTTTTCAATTAGCAATAATCGCGCCTCGGATAAACCTCATTGGCTACGATACTGCCACTGCGCAAAGCTACAGGATTTAGGTTTTTCAGGTAAAACTCAGTTTTTCTGAATTGCGACATAAGGAATGCAAGTAAGGAAGGGGGATAGAGAGGAGGAAAAAAAACATGAATGGGGGCGCCTGGGTGACTCAGTCGGTTAATTGTCTGCCTTTGGCTCGGGTCATGATCTCAGGGTCCTGGGATCGAGCACCGCATGGGGCTCCCTGCTCAGTGGGGAGTCTGCTTCTCCCTCTCCTCCTGCTCTCTCTTGCTCTCTTTCCTTCAAATAAATGAATAAAATCTTAAAAAAAAAACAAAAAACAAAAAAACATGAACAGAAAGACCTTGAAGTATTGAAAGTTCCTGGTGGAATATGGGTGTTCCCGCTCTGTTGGGTATACTCAAGGAAGCCTAAGCAGGGTGAGGAGGCACTTCTGTCTTCACTTACTCATTCCCTCTGATACCCACTAGCACCTGCTCATGCCACTGGCATTGTTCTAGGTCCTGAAGTTCCATCAGTAGATCACACAGTCCCTGCCACGGTGAGGTTCGCAGTGTAGGTGAGAGATTTGCACTATAAGCAAAATTAATGTGCAAGTTACGTAGTATATTAGAAAGTTTTGTGGAGAAGAAAATAAAGGGGGAGACAGATGGGGAGCATGGGGGTAGGGTTTGTTATTTTAAATTGGGAGAATGGAAAGTGGCATTTGAGCAAATATGCCAAAGAGGTTGTGGGTGCCTGCTCTTATGGTATCTGAGACAGAGGGAGCAGCAGTGCCAAGGGCAGGAGCATGCCACGTGTATTTGAAGAATGGCAAGGCAGCCAGTGTGCCTGGAATTGGGCTAGGGAGCGAAAGAATGGTAGCCAAGGAGGTCAGAGAAATTAAGGGAGTTGGGCAGCATGTTCACAGAGAGCCTTATAATATCGTAATGGAATCCGATGCAGTTTTGTAAAAAAAAAAAAAAATTGGAGGGGAATCTGAACAGAAACGGAGAATGCAGTTGGGAGCTGTTGCAATAATGAACAAGAAAGATGATGGTGGTTTGTTGCAGTGTTAGCCTTGCAGCTGGTGAGAGGTCTGGATTTTGGACAGCGTTGCTCAAGTGCTTTTTGAGTTTGTGCTTACATACCAGGCACTGAGACACAGGACACTGAATAGTTGCACAATCTGTGTCATTTAGGAGTGAGAAACATGCACTTTCTGCGGGGGGTGGTGAGAGGCAGTGCTGTGTTCCAGAAGGAGACAAGCCTTCAGGGCTCTGGTCCCATCCTGCCATGTGCTGGGAGGGGGACCTTGAGGAAGGGGCTTCATTTAACTTCTGAGTCTGTTTACTTAGCTGTAAAATGGGAGGGTGGTAGCTGTTTCCTCATGTACTTACTGCATGTATAAATAACAAATACAAGTTGCTTAGGGAAATTCTCTTAATAAACCGAGGCTACATGGCGAGGTAACATCTAGAGACTTGCTGTTCTGATTAAGATCCCAGACTGAGAAGACAGACCCCCTCCAGCCCTTGTTAACTGTGTAATTGTGGGCAAATTACTTAACCCCTCCATGCCTCATTTGTAAAATGGAAAAGGTGAACCTACTTATTAAGACTGGTATATGGATTAAGTCGGTTAATATGTAAGCCTGTAGAACAATGCCTGACATGCGGTAATTAACACTAGTCCCCAGCATGGTTGTGAGTTCCAAGGAAGTTCTTCAGAATATCCTTAGATCATTAGCATGTTTGAGCGGCCTTCTACCTGTTTCCAGGCCAATTTTTATTTCAACGTTCTGGGAACCCACATTTTGTCTAAGTGGCCAGACAGTTTCGGTGAAACCAAATCCATGCGCTTGGTTCTCTGTTCACTCGTCCCGTCCCATCGAGAGTACCGCTTTAATTTCTTCTCGGATTAGTCATGTTTACCAACAGCTTGAAAAGTACATCCCAGCCTTCAGAAAGCAAACGATAATAGCTATAACAAGGTATTAGAGGTTGTATCAACTTGTCTTACTTGAAGTTAATGTGAAAAATGTGGAGGAAAAAATAACAAGGGGAAATTTCGAAAATTGGGCAATGATGGTTAAGCAAAATGACATGTGCATGTCTGAATGTAAATCACAACTGTGTTAATGCCTTGCCGGCTGCCTGCCATCCCGAGGTTTTATCACATCATAATGCAGTGATGAGGTATTTCTTTGCTTTTTTAGTTTTTCCACTCGCAGATGCCAACAATGATTATTTGTAATTTCAGAAATAAAGACGCTCCAAAGCAACATCTGTGATTCCATATTTTTCCGTGGAATTCAAAATGCATGTCTTATTCCTATCTGTAACCGGGGAGTATTTGCAGTCAAACATAATTCCTGTATCCTTGATTTAGCTCTGGACCAGATTGACTAAAAGGTTTTAAAATGGGGCCCGATGCTCTCAGTATCTGTACTGTGTGGATTCTCGACCTTTTAATCCCCATTTTCTTTAGTACAAATAAAAGAGAGTTTATCGGTTGATTCAGATGAGTGGGAGTTTGCCATGTAAATTTCAAGGAATTATGCACTAAATTACAGTACCCATTTGGGGGCTTAAATATCATTCTCCACTACACAGAACTGGCATGGATTTTATTTTAAATGAAATGGCACACAGTGGCAGGCAATTACTTTTGTTATTGTGTTTCCTACCCTGGCCTCCAGAACCTAAGGACAAAGGAAGGGGATGTTCATTTATAAGCTGACCTCCTGAATTGTTCTTGAAATGCAATTTAATCCTCATATCAAGCAAAGTCTAATGCTGTATTTGCCAGTAAAATAGTCATTTGCATTTTTTATTGACAATACAAATTGTGTTTAATCAGGCAGTCGGCATGTTAGCATTTCCAAATGATTGAAGACCCAGTTTTGTTCAAACTACATCCCATTTTGGGTCAAATGTATTTTGTTCTTTTTAATTATCAGAGCACATAAAGTTGATTTTGAGCAGTATGCTTTTCTTTCTTTTTTTTTTTAATTGTCCATGCCCCATAGAGCTATATCTGCTTGTCTCCAAAGAAAGCCAGGAAGCCCTAAGTTCTTAAGTTTACACATTTACAGATGTTCAGCCCAGCTTAGAAGAATCGTCAGAAAAGATTTCTGCTGAGTAATGTATTTGAGCGTTGAAAAGACTATGGAGAAATGGACATGGTCTTGGACCACAGATCACGAGGCTGTTTGTTACCAGAAAGACACTGTCCGTTTCCTTATTTATGAACAGGAGGGACAACAACCTCCCTTCCCTTTCTTGAGGATTTTCACAAGTCTTTATCCTTTGAGAGGTGCTGGGGCTAAGGTCGGGGAGAAGCCCAGCTCCACTTGGCCTAGCCAGGTGGCCTCAGGCAGGTTCACCCGTCCCTGCCTCACCTTCCTCATCAGGAGAGTGGGAACTGTCCTAGCATTTACTTCCTGTGGCCACGGAAAGTAAGAGTTAATATATACAGAAAGCTTAAAACAATGTCTGGCCTGTGGGAAGTGCTGTTTATGTTTCTCATTATATTATCGTCATCCTTCTTAGTATTAATAGCATTTCTGCCGAGGTTTATTGTGTGGATGAAATCAATTCATACTGGTAAAGTACTTAACAAGAAACCCTTGCACGCAGTAAGTTTTATAAGTGTTGGCCATTATTTGTGTTATTCGGATCTACCATTTATGAGTGCTCACAGTATGAAAGGCATTAAGTTTAGGAGTCCTAGCAACGTGGGAGGGACAAGGAGTTCTGCCTTGACTTTGTGGATGAGGACAAAGACCGAATGGCTGAGACCCTTCCGACGTGGCGTGCTGAGGGAGCCTCAGGCAGGACTCGAAAGCGGGGCAGGCTGACTTCACGTATGTGTTTCCTCCCTCCCGAGCTCGGAGGCCACTCCACACAGGTCTCCTCTGAGCAGCATTCCAGGCTCTTCCTCATACAGGACCATGCAGCTGAGTGTTGCCTCCATACTTACCATGGGGACCTTGGCCAGGCATCCTTACCCCACTAACACCCACCAGGACATCGTCCACTTGACCTTATTTTCCTTATTTCTAGGGAACAGGAGTCGGAAACTCCCAGGGACCCGTTTCTATGTCATTTTCTCTGCAAAGACTTGCTCCGGCTCCCTCCCTCTTCCTACCCTTTTCTAGCCCCATCTCTGTCCCGTTGTTCCCAGTGCGATGCGCAGCCAGGAGGGTCTCAGGGCCGCGATGCTTGACTGATGGAGTCTTGTTTGTTTTGGAGGAGACACTCAGTGATAATTGAAAATACCAAATTTGTTTACATTGGTCCACATAGACAGATCGTAATCATAACAAACATTTTTTGAGAGTTTGCTGCGTGCCAGAACGGTTCTCAGCAGTTAATGCATATTAATTTATCTAATCCCCACAGCCACACCAGGCAGTAGGTACTAATACTGTCTGCAGTCTCTAGATAAGTTCCTGGCCCATAGTCTGTAGGGAGCTGGGGCAGCTTGGCGAGGGCAGAATGGGCTGATCTCTCTCTGTGTCGTTCTCCTTTCTTCCTGTCTGTGCCTGCGGGGGGCCAGAGCACAGCTAGCCATGTCCTGTGCCCCTGCAGGTGACACGGGAGAGAGAGGAGGAATACAAAGGGGAAGAAACAGGGGCTTACCGGGCATGTGTGAGTCAGGTCCAGGGTTACAACCTTTGCCCCTGTGATCACAGGTGACACTGACAACCCCGTCAGGGAAGTATCCCCCTTCTCACGGTAGGGGTGAGGGCGCGGGGAATCCGAGCCGCATAGTGGTTTGCTTTGTCTTCTGCTGTCACACAGCAAAGCTGGGATGTGAACCCAGGTCTGTGGATCCAGAGCAAAGCTGTGGATTTGAACCCAGATCCAGCTGTGGATCCCATACTTTTGCTTGCGTTTAAGTTCTTCCCTCTGTCCCTCCCTCTAGGGTTAGGATGATGGGGACAAACCAAACGGACAAGATACCTGACCTAAAGAGGCTTACCTTCTAGACAGGGAACCGGTCAGTAAACAAACAGATAAACATATAAACAGAACATTACAGAAGCGGTGAGAGCCCCTGATCTAGGGTCTTCAGAGAGGATATCTCTGAGGTCCAGCAGAGGTGAAGGAGACAGCCACGCAAAGACATGCAAAGAGCAAGGCAGAGTCCCGGGCAGATGCAGCAGCAAGGACAGGGCTCCAAAGCAGAGGAAAGCAGGGGATATTTTAGGAACAGAAAAAGGCCAGTGTACCTGGTAGGGGTCAGACAGAGGTCCGATCAAGCAGGGCCTCATAGAAGAGAGTAAGGAGTCTAGATATTTTTCTGACTTTCACAAAATGTAGAATAAAATCAGCACTGTGACCCCGGGCCATCCATTTAGAGCTCCGAGTCTGCAGCTTTTAGTCTGCTCAGTGTGTGTAATAATCCCTGCTCTGGGTCCATCTCGGGGATTGTTTGAACATTAGACACAGGGAAATCTAGAGGCACTCTTCAGAATTAGCCATTCCTCTCTGTGGCTTACAGAGAGGAATGGCTAATTTACCTGACACATTTATTTGTGTAAAAGAGAGGAATTCTCGGAAGACTGACTGTATAAAAGAAAGGGAGCTGAGCATTGGAATTCCTGAGTGCCGAGTCTCTGGATGACGAGTAGTGGTCATAACTGTAGTTGGATGAGAATAATAATAGGTGTCCAGTAAGCTCTCACTGTGTGCCTAACTCTAAGCTAAGCTCTTTAAATCCCTTATCACTCAGTCCTCATGACACTATAGAAGACAAATACTATGATTTCCTCCATTTGTCAGCTGAGGGACTGAGGCACAGTGAGGTGAAGTCTCTGTGTCCACGGGCTTCGTCATGAAACGCTGAAAACTCAATGGCATCTGGCTCGAACAAGCAAGATGTTTCTTTTAATTATATAAAAAGAACCGACCCTGAGAGTAAGTTGTGCCAGTAAATCTCAAAGTCATTAAGAACCCAAGGTCTTCTGCCTTTCTGCTTCATCATCTTTACTATGTAGTTTTTGTTCCTCATGAGCACAAATTAGCTGCTGCAGCTCCCATTTTCGTATCTGTATTCCAAGTCAGGAGAGAAGAGGGAGAGCCAAAGGAGATGAGCAATTGTGGAAGGGATAAAAGCTCTCAGCTTGTGAGGTTTTGACTTTTGGAGGGAAGGGAAATGTTCATCTATATCTTCTTTGCCTCCATCTGAGGTATACAATCAAACCTAACTGAAAGGAAAGGATTCTGGAATTTCACTTTAATTTTTTTTTAAGATTTTTTTTATTTATTTGAGAGAGAGAGATAGGGAGAGAGCCTGAGTAGGGGGAGGGGCAGAGGCAGATGGCGAGGGAGACTCTCCAGCAGACGCCCTGTTGGTGCAGAGCCCAATGCAGGGCTCGATCTCACAATCCTGAGATCATGACCTGAGCCAAAATCCAGAGTCAGATGCTCACTGAACCACCCAGGTGCCCCAGGAATTTCACTTCATATACTTGAGATGCTGCAGGTTATAGAAGAGGGTATTAGAAAGTGTGCTAGTGAGCTAGACCCCAGTCACACAGTTAGTAAATGATGAAATGTATTTCACCCGTGTCATACCCTTGACTGTAATGCCATAGTATCTCCCTACAGGGGAGAGACTCTGGAATCTTGGGCCTGTTATTTAACCTCTCTGTGCCAAGAATTTTCATTTGTTAAATAGAAACAATAAAGAGTTTTTAAATAATAGGGTTTGGGGGAAGATAAAGCAAAGTCATCATAAAGCAATTGTCTGGCATATAGTTAAGTACACTTAATGTTAGCTGTTCTTAACTGTTACATTGTTCCATTCTTATTGTTAGCGGTTTCTGTGCCGGCATGAATAGGGAGGGTCAAACAAAATACAACACAGCCTCAGCTTTGGAGTAGCTCACCTGTTCAGACTATGCATAAATAATAATTTATAGTGTTAAGTTCAGTGCTGGAGTGAGAGGCAGCAGCAGCATAGATGAGGGAGCAATTGTGATTCCTAGGGGATGAGCGGGAAAGATGAGTGAGAGTGAGAGTCTGGGATGAAAAGATGGGTTTTGAACAGAACGATAGGCTCTTTAGATGGCCAGAGAGGTGAGGCCGGGTTCCCTAGGAAGAGGAGAGGGAAGGATATTCTTCTTCTTCTTCTTCTTCTTTTTAAGATTTTATTTATTTATTTGAGAGAGAGAGCACAAGCAGGGGGAGTGACAGGCAGAGGAAGAGGGAGAAGCAGGCTCCTCGCTGAACAGGGACCCAGATGTGGGGTTTGATACCAGGAATCTGGGATCATGACCTGACCGAAAAGCAGACACTTAACTGAGCCACCCCGGTGCCCCAAGGGAGGGATATTCTTGATAGAGGGAACAGCATATGCTTAGCAGTTGCCACGCTACACAGGGTAACTCTGCACAGCCTGTTAGGGAACTGCATGTATTTCTTTTTCTTTTTCTTTTCTTTTTTTTTTTAAGATTTTATTTATTTATCTGACAGACCAAGATCACAAGGAGGCAGAGAGGCAGGCAGAGAGAGAGGAGGAAGCAGACTCCCTGCTGAGCAGAGAGCCCGATGTGGGGCTCGATCCCAGGACCCTGGGATCATGACCTGAGCCGAAGGCAGAGGCTTTAACCCACTGAGCCACCCAGGCGCCCAGGAACTGCATGTATTTGTAACACACTGAAAAGTGGTATGAGGGTCAAGGCCAGCCTGGCAGATGTGAACAGAGCTTTCCTTTATGCCTCCTTTATGCTGAGCACTGCCCTAAGCCCTAGGGACACAGTGAATCATGAGAGGCAGCTCCTGCCCTGGGGAAGCACATCACATCAACACTCAGTTTTTCTCCTTTGCTAAATGGGGGAAAAATGAAAGAAGCCCAAATTGTGTTAACTGTCTGCTCTGTGACAGAATCAAGGGTAGATGTTTTGTGGACATTGTCTCATTAAACTTCGAGGTCATTATTACCATGTCCCATTGACGGGTGAGGAAATTGGCATGGGAAGAGTCAGCAAGTTGTCCAGGATCACCCAGCTGGTAAGTGGTGCAGCAAGGATTCCAATTTTCCTGATTCCAGAACCTGTGCGCCCTGCTTGCTGGACTGCTTCCAGAACCCTGGGCGGTACGAATGTGCATGCTTACGTGTGCGCACAAGCGCGCACACACATACACACTCACACTCCTCGTGATGTAATGCAGCAACATCCAAGAGCACTTTGGAGCCAAATGCAATATAAACATTAAGAGCTGGGACTTTTATTTTATTTTATTTTTAAGAATAAAGGAAAGGGCCTTGTTTACTACTATAGTAAATTTCCATAAGCTTGTCAGTTCTCTCTCCGCCAAGCTGATCAGCCAGAGTGGAGCTGTCCAGGTTGCTTAAGTGAAGGAGGATGGCTTTACTGTAGTTCAGTGTCTTGGCTGTCACCAACCCGCCTTCCTAAATATGATCCTTACTGCCCTGCTCACCTCTCTTATAAACACCACAGCAATGAAAGCATAAAACATTAAAAATATCCCCTGGGTGACTGCTATTGCCTTTTGAATTAACACCAGAAATGCTCATTTGAGAGATGTGGTTTAACTCAAGCGATATATTTTGAGGGGTTAATGAATATCATATGTTATACTTTAACCTAATATAACGCCATCAATTATTTACTTATTTTTATTGATTCACCTCTTCCAGATTATTTAATAGTAGATTTTTCACTATTTGGAAGATTTAATGCTAAGCACTTAGGCACCTTCTTTCTCTGTTAGGGGAGAGTCCTCTGAATATAGAGGCATGTGTGTATGTGTGGGTACGTACTACTACTACTATTATTATTATTATCATTGTTATTACTTGTTTTTTGCAAGAGACAAATTGTAGACCATCCTGGAATTAATGAACATGATACATACATCTTGTAAATCTAAAGATAACAAAGAATTGAACTACTGATGACACCAGAGAAAGGTTTCAAAGGGTCAGGTAAACAAGCCTGCACAATTAGAGGTACTGTTTAAAAATGCAAAAAGCAGAAAGACAACTCTGGAAAGAGAGACTGTGTTTGAGAACTGCTGCCAATATAAAATACAAAGAGTAGCCCATGGAAGCCTATGTATCAATGTCTTTGTAGCCAAGAACTAGAAAGCTTGTGTTGTGGGACAGTGTTTCTGTTCTCAGGGACCCCAGATGGGCCGACAGGAAGAAGGGAAGATACATCTGGAAGGCAGGCTGCCTGGGATCCACTTCTCTCGGGATACTCATTAGTTTTCTGACCTTGGGATTAATTGGCCTGCGAAGACAAATCTCTTGACTAGTCTAATTCTCTTTACCCTGGACCCTGGCTGCTTTGTGGGGTGTCATCCTGGGTTGGCTGTGGGTTGTGGAAATGGATACAGTGTATGAATTATAGAATTGCTGACAGGTAGGATACTGGGATGCCAGAAATTGCCTCCTGCAGGGAGATGGAATTTGGGATTCATTTCTTAAAGTGTTGTCGACATTAATAATTTTTCCCAAGGCCCTTGTTTTGATGTCATCCAATGAGCACTCACCTTAAACTAATATTACTACTAGTAATTTTGTGAAGACTAGCCAAAATGTATCTAGTGATTTATAACTTACAAAGTAATATTTAGATAATTTCATCTCTTATACCTTACTGGGCTGTTGTTATTTCAAGCAGGTGCCCAGTGTCCGAGTTTTGTCCTTAGTAGTTTTAAGTCAGGGAGGGAAACAAGAATCCTATCTCAGTCTTCAGGCGGAGAAGCTGGTGGAATGAGGAGAGACCCGGTCGTCAGAAGACCCAAGTGTTGAACCCTGGCACCTCCAGCTCTTAGTTTTGTGACCCTAGGCAAGTCATCTAAACTTCACAAGAGCCTTATTGTAGTACATATTTTTAAAACATTTGAAATAAACATAGTGAAGAAAATGATATAGGAGAGGGCCTGGGTGACTCCTCCATTAAGCGTCCAACTCTTGGTTTTGACTCAGGTCATGATCTTGGGGTTGTGGGATTGAGCCCTGCTTTGAGCTTCATGCTCAGCATGGGGGCCACTGGAGAGTCTCTCTTTCCCTCTCTCTGCCCCTCCCCTGCTCATGCTGTCTAAATCGATAAAAATCTTTTAAAAATGTCAAAAAATTAAGCAAACAAACAAAAAAGAAAATGATACGGGCATAGAGTTCATTAATATATATGAAAGTCCTCGTTACTAGGGAATATAGTACCAATGTGTAAGATTCTTCAAGCCTTGGGATGCCAAGTGGCTGGCCTCTGGGAGACCGTGGCCCGCCTTGGCAGTGGACATCTCTGCTCTCTTGCAGTTTGCTTTTTCACCAGCCAGTGTGCAGCCTCAGAATTTCTTTCCAGATGAAAACTCTCATGTCATCCTAGCCCTGGCCTACGTTTGGGATCCAGACCTACCTGCAACCTCCCTCCTTTTCTTTAGAGGTAGGCATTTCTCTTTGCTTCCAGTGCAAGCAGTCTGGCCCAGAAACATGCACAAACCCAGCAGCCCCCTCTCAGAAGCTAGGCAGCTGCGTCCAATGCTGCTGGTTAGGTGGCAACTTCGAGAAAGTTCACGGTGCAGGCTGCAGCTGCCGTCATAGGTAGCAGACAACCTGGTAAGGTTGAGATACGTGTATTTTTAGACCCCAAAGATTCCATAATGTGCGGTTGGCAGTGATTCAATTCCTTCCCCCAAATGTGAGCTGCTAAGGTCCTTAGAGGCTCCAATTAAAAAAATACATCACTGAAGATTGTTTTTCAACATGCTAAAGGTAATGAGACCTGCATTTCATATCAGTCAGTCTCCAGCATTCATGTTTTTTACTCTTTCATCTCTTTGGCTTTGAGGAAAGTTAACTTGGGCAAAGGAAGTGATTTGACCACTCCCATCTCGGGGGGCCACGAGGGAGCTACCCAGGCCGGAAAGGTTCCCCGTCCTCTCCTTCCTGTTCTGCTTCCGTTGCCCAGCCAGCTCAGCACCGTTTTTCTTCCCGTTCACATTTCCTTTCTCTGGCCAAGGTATAGGCGGTGTGTTCGGACACGTGGTACCGTGTTAGTGATCTCTTAACCCCCCTTTTCCTCCTTCTGCTTTCCATGGTGGAGCTAATCATTTTGGGGTGCCTTACTGCCAGGTTTGGCAGCAGGTCTGAAGACGCCCCATCTGGAGCCTCTGCAAGATAGTTTTCTTGTGGGTCAGGTAGAGATGCATTCACACCTTCAGAGAAGTTACCCCCTTGCAAGGCCCCTGGTGCTGCAGGAGGCGGGTTTGTGGGGTAAAAACCCTGGGGAGACCGACCGACATGTGTTTCTGTCTGCTCTGAGGACCCATACTCCCGATTCCTCCACAGGTCTCCCAAGTGGGAACCTGTGCACATAACCCCATCTAGTCTTCCCTGAAAAGAGGGCTCTATGTGGTTGGAAAGACAGGGCAGCACTGCCTGTTATGGACCAAATGTTTGTGCCCTGTCCCCATTCTGATCTTCATATGGGAAAGCCCTAAGCCCTAATGGGATGGTATTCAAAGATGTGATGTTAGGAGGTGGTGAAGTTCAGCTGAGGCCAAAAGGATGGGGCCCTCAGAGCAGGATTGGTGCCCTTGTAAGGGGAGGCACCCGAGAGCTTGTTTCCTCTCCACCATGTGAGGACACGACCAGAAAATGCTATCTGTGAGCCAGGAGGAGCATCCTCACCAGAGGCTGAATTTGCTGGCACCTTGGTCTTGGCTTTCTAGACTACGGAACTGTGGGAACAGTGTGTGTTGTGTAAGCCACCCAGTCTGTGGTCTGTTGTTGGGGCAGCAGACGAAGTTGCTCTCTAAGAAGCTCTGTCTTCTTAGAGAATGTTGAGCAGGACACCATGCACCAGCACGGGGGTGTTGGGGGAGAGGTGAGGGGACTCCATCTCGGAGAAAATAACAAAGGTCATCACAATGCCAGACCAGGGAGAAGTCCAAGCGTTTCTGCCCATAGTGCCTTGGTATTGTAGTCACCAAGGACAACAACAGTCACGCAGCGGATGGAACAATAGTATACTCACATAGAGAAGAGACAGCGTGATCAGCTCCAACAATGGGCATCCATCCCTCAGGACTAGTGGGTCCCCTGGTGACCAAAGCAGAGGAATTGGCTTAGATACACCCCTTTCTGTCTCAGTAGAAGGACCCTGACCCCTCCCCCATGGAGTCTGAAATATTGAAAGCCAGGGGCACCTACCCTTAAACACAACAAAGGAGAACACATTGACTCTGAAGCAGGAAACTCTTCCCACGGGTGGCGGTAAGCGCGGCACAGACTGTGTGGACCCTGTCTCTTGGTCACGGGTCGGGGGGAAAGGGCTGCTCTGGGGTTGAAGAACCACATACGGACACAAGACTGCCTCTCGCAACAATCACAGTGTGTGTGGTCACATCAAAGCCTCTGACAGGGCTCGGATTGGAGAGAGAACTTAATCCTGGGAACCTTGAACCTAGAGGTCCTGAAGTTGCCGTCCATAATGATTTGGCCAGTTTGTGGGTGGCCAGAGCAAGGTGGACTGAGCAGAGCCTGACATTTTGGATATAAAGGGAAATTATGGAAAGGAATAGAATGGTCACCCTATGGTGTAGTGTTAATTATCCCAACACATTCTATTGGTGGACTGAGCTCCCTGAGGGAAGGAAGTGCGTCCTATTCCTTGTGCCCATGGTTAGCAGAAGTGTAGAGCCCAGAGAAAGCTCTGGTAAGTGCCTGCTGAGTAAATGAAATCATTTGCTGGTGATGATAGATTCATAACCTTTAATACTGGAAAGAAACCAAGCACTTATTTAGTCTAAATTCATTCTAGAAACGAGGCAACAAAGAGTCAGGGAAAGTGTCTGGTTGAAGATCCGTGGTAAGCTGGTGATGTGGCCCTTGTGTTGTAGATTTGAGAAAGAAGAGTAAGGTCCAATAAATCCTTGATTCCTTCTCTATTCTAGGGAAGGAGTGTGCTCGCTGGGTGGGGGTCTTGTGGGAATGGGAAGAGGAGGGTGGCCAAAGACATATCCAGCTTAATGAGTTTGCCTGTTGTCTCAGTTTATTTTTGGTAATTCACTCCAATGACTATTATTACCTATTTGCAGTGACTGGCTGGCTCTTAGTTCAGGCTGCTGTATCAAGTATAATAATAAACAAGGAGCCGCAGACACTTAGAGACAACAGAAATATATTTCTGACAGTTCTGGAGTTTAGAAGTTCCAAGGGCAGGGTGCTAGCATGGTTCTCAAGGAATCCACCGAAACCCCAGCAGAACTGCACACAGAGCCACCAGAGAGCATCAGGGAGGGGAACACGTGCCCATGCCTTGCAGGTGTTGAGGGTGGTGGGCCAGGGGAGCGGACTGTGCAAGTTTTTCACAGGGTGCAGAGTGGGGAACTGTGCCCTCAAGCATAACTGGGATGTTGCTGGGCATGGGGAGAAGAGACAGTCAAACTAGGGCAAGTCTTGAGCAAAGGCTTAGAGGCTGAGAGGGAGGGTGGGTGTGGGCATGGGGTGGCTGTGGGTCAGCAGGAAGGGACAGGAGTGAAGAAAGGACCTTCAGAGCCTCCACATAGAGGCATTCCGGTGGTGAGTGATGCCCATTTCTGAGCCCTCTCCCCTCCAATGCACACTGCTAATGGAATGTTTTTTTATAGACTCCAAGACCCACATTAACACGGTCTACTTTTAATTCATACAATGGGCGAAACTCTCTTGGTTTTATTGACTGCTTCTTTATCTGACTTCACCTAATTGGAAAATAAACAGATCAAATGATACCTTTACTACCAATGAATAATTCATGTTCTCTTTGTCTTTTGTCAGAAAAGAAAGCTGAGCAGATCTGTCTTTAAATTAGGATATCTGGTAGATGAGAGAAAAATGTGAGCGATTAACTCCAAATTGAATTCAGTGTGAATCTCTGAGAGCCGGAGCCCTCCTCTGTAATGAAGTTTAGATTGGTTCACGGAACGGTTCACCTGGCTCTGGTGGAGCCCAAATTCAGAACATATGAGGGCCATTGACCTGTTAATTTGAAATGTTTTAATCCGCATAAAAATGGATTGTATTAATTGTTTCTCATTAACCAGGGCTGACTGTAATGTCTGATTGGATTAGGCTGACTTTTCTCTTTGGTAGCCCTTTGTAGTCTTATTTGCCCCAAACACGGGTAACTCTTCCCCCCTCCATGCCTACCTCTGAAGTGGGGTGGGCTGTGTTGCTCCCAGAGAAACCGCCCTGCCATCCTCACAGACCACACCCCCGGGCTGTGTGAAGCGTTCTTCTTTTCTAATTACCCTGGGTCATTTCTCCACTCCATCTCCCTGGCTTACATCATTTTCTTGATAAGTCAAATCTCAGTAAGTAACTTTAACTGCTTATGTCAATCTGGGTTTCAAAGAAAGTATTCCAACTGAAAATCTATTTAAAAAACAAACAAAATGTAATCATTGTCTTAAAAACATCCTCTTGAGATCTAACGTGGGTGGCGCACCCTGCTGGACACGGAGGGTATGTGATGTAGTTGAACCTGCTTCTGCCCTTGGCGAGGTCATGATCTGGTTCTGGTGATAGGGTTTCAGTGGAGGAAAAGTTAAGGGACAGTTTGAATCAACACTGCAGGGAAGGGCCCTGGCCAGGTATGCTGGTAAATGAGGGAAGGCATCTGCGGGGACCAAAAAACACTTAAGTTCCCTGAATGTGCGTTGAGTTTTGTTTTTCCTTCCCATGATTCTGAGGCTATGCCCAGTTTTTTGCTGGGTCTCGTATCTTCCCTCTGTATAACAATGAAATCGTACACAGCTTGATCAGGGAAGCCTTACTCGGCCACCCCCACCACCCCCACTACCCCCTTGTCGGATTAAGTGCCCTCTTCTGGGCCCTCAAAGCTCCTGTCAAACCATCATTGTATTTACCTTACCATTTACTTGTCTCTTTCAATCAGCGGGAATGAAAGGTTCAACTTGCAGCATCAAGGGAGGCAAGGCTGGAGAGGGAATTGAGGGAGAGTTAGACGGTGTATCTCAGGGTAGTGCTACTCAACGGTGTGATGTGAGCCAGCAGCATCAGCCTCTCCTGGCAGTGAATTAAACATGCAAAATCTCATGCTCCACCTCAGACCTACGAACTCAGCCTCTGCATTGTAGCAGAGCCCAGCTGATTCCTATGCATATTAAAACTTAAAAAGAACTTGGCTGGTCCAGGCTGCTGCTTCTCGAACTTGGCTGCGCCGTTGGAATCACCTGGGAGTGGGGTGTTCGTGCGTATGGAGGCTTGGGTTCCCACCCACGGTGGTTCTGATTCAGTTGGTTGGGGGTGTGGCCAGTTACAGTCTCCCCCAGGTGATGTTCATGTGCAGCCACACGTGTGAACCACCCTTTGCTAACACTGCCGACACCACGCGGTATCGTCTTTTCATTCACGCGCCTGTCTTCCCTGTCTCTGACATGCAGGGATTCTTTTATGTACTCAGAGACCCTAATACAGTATCTCTCACTGAATAGTTGTTTCTTAAAACGAATGTCAGCAAACCTGAGTAGGGGCCTTCAGTGCCGAATTTGAGGACGGCCTTGGAGCAAACTTACAGAAAAAGACTAGCCATACCTTAAACAAGGAATTGAGGCAGACTGGGGGAAAAAAAAAATCTGAATGTTCTCATTCTGGCCAAAGTCAGTGTGTACAGGATATGTTCAGTTGTTGGTGCCCAAATCCCATGGGAATAGGGCGGGGTGGGGGACCCAACATGATTTTTTAAAAAATTTTATTTATTTATTTGACAGTCAGAGATCAAAAGTAGGCAGAGAGACAGGTAGAGAGAGAGGGGGAAGCAGGCTCCCCGCTGAGCAGAGAGCCCCATGCGGGGCTTGATCCCAGGACCCCGAGATCAAGACCCGAGCCGGAGGCAGAGGCCCATCCCACTGAGCCACCCATGCGCCCCCCAGCATGATCTTTTTTTAATAGGATGAGAGGAAATGTACAAGATTAATGGACTTCAAGCCCTGGGTGATGCAAGAGTGATACCTAATGGTCCACTTAGAAAATCACGGTTTGACCTTTCAAATGCATTAATGGAAGTTGCTGTATTCACTTGTCCCAGGTATCAGGCTGTTGTACCTCTTGGGTACCACGCTTTGAGTAAGTAGTAGCGTGGTGAGTAATCTAGAAATTGCATCATGGGAGCGGGTTCCTGGGAATGAGTGCCTGGACAGGAGAGGAGATAGTGAGGACCTGATTGCTTTTTTCAGAATTGCCTCTTGTGTCGGAACAGAGCAGCACCGTGTTGTGCTGCTCCACAGGACATAACAAGGGCCAGCGGAAGTCATGGAGGCAGGATTTGGCTCAACCTAGGATAGACTTGTGCCAGTGAGAAATGTCCAATAATAGAACCGGCTGCCTAGGGAGATGGTGTGAGCGAGCTGAGCTCTCTATCTTTGGAAATGTTCTAGCAGAGCCTGGCTGGCCATCTGTCATGGGTATTGTGGAAATACTCCTGCATTCAGTGGATGAACAAGATTTTGTTGATGATAATAGTAGTAAATGTGACTACTATATCCTGAGTGCCTACAAAGGGCCAGGGACTGTGGGAGGCGAGTTAGTAGCCATTATCTTTCATCTTTCTACTCCCCAATGAAAGTTACAGTCACCACTTGCATTTTATAGAAGAAATGGGTTCAGAGCTAGGATTTGAATCCTGTGCTTTCTACCTGGTAAACCAATCTTTTCATTATACCACGTGCCTTTGATGGTCCCCCTGTCCATGGCTAAGATCCTGTGATGTCCAGTGTATTTAGACACTGGATTTGAAGTGATCTTTAGGTGTCTATGTGGAAAAGGTCCTGTGGAGAGCTGGACCCAAGGACTTGGGAGTTGCGAGGGTGGTCAGGGTGATAGATGGAGCTTGAGCACACTCTACCAAGAGGTGAGGCCCAGGATGCCTACGTGGCTCAATTGGTTGAGTGGTTGCCTTCAGCTCTGGTCATCATCTCAGGGGCCCTGGGATTCAGCCCTGCATTGGGCTCCCTGCTCAGCAGAAAGCCTTCTCCCTCTTCCTCTGCTGCTCCCTCTACTTGTGCTCATTGTCTGTCTCTCTCAAATAAATAGATAAAATCATTAAAAAAAAAAAAAGTGAGGTGAGGCTCAATACCCTTTGGTCAAGATTCCCAAGGAAGTGAGTGTAGAGAGAAGAGATCATTGCGGGCCGGGCCCTTCTTGTGTGCCATTGACAATTCAAGCCCCAGGGAATGAGACCTGCTGGCTAAGTAGGAGGTAATAGATTATTAGTGCATGTTGGAAGCCTGATTTTTAATCTCCATAAAATGTGGAGGCTTCTGTAAATTTTCAGACTTCAGATCGAGATGATGCAAGTCCAGTGCTGAAATTGGAGTCCGCGTGATTCCGTGGCTCAAGGGATAGCCTCAGCCTCTGAGTTGATACCTGGACACTGCTTCTCTCTAGCTCTGTGTCCTTCCACAGATTACCTTCCTATGCCTCAGTTTCATCATCTGTCAAATGGGGATAACACTAACTATCCCACAGCTTTATCATGAAGCTTAAGTAAAATGATGGACATAAAGTGCTTAAACAGCGGCTGACATGTGGTAAGCACTTGGTGTTTATATTCCGATCAGTTATTAAATCTAAGTAAACCTGAAAGGACCACAAATGGGATAGTTTACTGAGGACACTCACTTGTCTAAGAATTCAGCTTACTTTTTTTTGAAATTAAAACGCACAACCGATGATACCTTTAGTTGACCAAACATTTTAGCTTAATATTTCAGTCCATTCTGTTGCAGCTTCTAGCCTCCATCAGTCTACTTTCCCATTGTAATACTCTATCTACTACAGAATTGAGGCAGCGTAGAGGAGAGGTGAAAAGAAGGTTCAAGCTAGTCACGCTGCCTGGGTTTAAATTCTGTCTTCGTCCTTTGCTAGCACTGTGACCTGGGGCAATTTGCTAGTGACTCCAAGGCTCATGTCATTCTTACAAAGTGGAGAGAGTAGTGATACCTATCTCATTAAGGTTTATCGATCAGATGAGATTACATGGTTAGAGAGCTTGGAACAGTGCCCCAGGACCTCCCACATGGTAAGCATTCAATAAATGGTGATGATAGCTATGTCTTGTAAAGCGCAGGAACTTAAAATGCCTTGGGGTTCTTACTGTATATATCGGTGTTAATTATATAACCCTGTACTTTGTATGCATAATCTGTGGACAAGTTTCTCTGTTGAGCGAGAGACTTATGGTTTGGGAGATGACCATGCAAGATGGTGGTCTGTGATGCTCCTGCAACTGGAGGCAAGACTTAGAGCTATGCCTGTCTTTTTGGAGAAGGTCTAGGCTTTCGTTAGTCACTGCGTGACCTTATGAAGTTTAAGAAGTGTTAGCAAAGGGGTGCCTGGGTGACTTATTTGGTTAAGCATCTGCCTTCAGCTCAGGTTATGACCTCAGGGCCCTGGGATCCAGTCCTGAGTTGGGCTCCCTGCTCCTCAGGGAGCCTGCTTCTGCCCCTTCTCCCTGCTTATGCTCACTCTGTCTTTCAAATAAATAAATAAATATAATTTTTAAAAAAACAAGTGTTAGCATAAGAAGCCGGAATGGAGCCTGAGACTGTTAGTAAGAAAAACTGAAAGCATAACCGACAATGGTTTCAGGAATAAAGTCTTTTTTTTTTTTTTTTTTTAATCTCCTATAGCAAAGAGTCAGAGGTGGGTGGTCCCAAGACTGGTGCAGTCATTCAAAGATGTTATCGAGGCTCACGTTCTTTCTTTCTGCTCCATGTCATCCTAGATTAATTGCTCCATGGTCCCCCGAGAGCTGCCATAGGAACAAGTACCATATCCTCTTATAACTTCACTGAAAACAGAAAGAAACCAGGGCAGCCAAGATGGACTGTAGTGTTTTCATTATCAGTCTTTTCTCTTTTGTCGGTGGTGGTGAAAACAAAAACAAACAACAGTTGCCCAGAAGGAACTCCCACAAGGCGAGATACTCCCATCCTAGTTTCTCTTTATTTGCCAGAACTGAATCTTACTGCCTCTTCTAGCCGGAAACGGAGGCCAAGAAACCAAGGATCTGGCTTTTCAACATCTCTTAAGGGAGAGGTGGGCAAGGGGAAGAGGCTTGTAGGTTAAAAGTATTCTAATGTCAGTGCACTAGTGAAAATGTGAGGGTGTGGGGCCCGCAGAAAAGTTACATAAAGCATTTGAATTTGCGGGGGAGAGACAGTTACTGGGTTAGTAATGGGCAACATCCAGAGAAAGGAGCAGGAGAATTGGGAGGGCTTTCAATGCCTTCAGGTTGCCTTATCCTGTAAGCAGGCCTCATTCATCAGTGAGCAATATGGAGGACGTGCTTGGATTCCAAATTTGTGGGTAGAAAAATTGCCACGGAAGAGTCATCCAATTACTCTTGTTTGCAGCTGCTGATTCTGACCCAGATCTGCCCTCCCCCCCAAACCTCCCATCCTCAGCTGCCGATACTAGCTCTGGGGAGCCGGGACCGTGTGCTTTGCCAGGACAAAGATGCCCATTTCCCTTCCCTCCCTGCCAGTCTCCAAACAAGCTGTTCCTGGAGAAGGGGGAGAGCATGGTCAGTCGTAACAGGTCCAGTAATTATCAGCTGCCCAAGGGCCTTGCAACACTTCTAAAGAGACAAGGTGATTCAGTAAGATCTGTCATTCCCCTGAGAGTTTCTCAGGTGGAGGGGCAGGTGGGGATCTCCAGTGCTAAGGATGTGGAGGCCTTTAACCTGCCCATGTTCCAGGGCATGGGTTGGGGGATGTGGGACAGAAGTGAAACAGGTGGACATGGAGTCGGCACGGCTGGTGGTGATGAAAGAGCTGTTTTTAGTACATGCAGTTGGCCGGTCGGGAGACCTTAAGGGGCAGGCAGAGAACCCGTAGAATTGTGATGGTGCGGTCATAGCAGAGGCGAAGACACTGTACAAAATCCAAGTCTGGCCCCATCTCCTCAGTCTGTAGAGGCTGAAGAACTGGAAAAACATTCATTTTTTAAACATATTAATTGGCAAATAAAAGGTTGAAAGTTTAAGAAGGTATTTATCATTTTAAGTCGAAATGCCCTAAATTACTAAATAATGATTATTTCTAATAGAGAGCAGAAGAATAGAATAAAATCAGTGAAGAAAGCCTTTCTACATCTCCCTGGGCAGCTAGGGAGCACCTTCCAGAGGTAACTGGGACTGATTCTGGAAGGCTGAGTAGGAACTTGCCAGGCTTATAGAGGGACATAAGCGGAGGTCGCTGAGATGAGATGAGTTTGTTTGTTTGTTTTGTTTTTAAACGTAGGGCATTGCAGGTAGAGGAAAAGCATCTGAAGGGGATAAAGTTGTAAAATGCAATGAGCATCTGATATTTTGTTTACCTAAGACTTCTCTCCCCTTTCTTGGAAAAAAAAAAAAAAAATCCCATCTTCTTCTGGAGATGCCTCTGCGCCACCTCAGTTGCATGGCTGGATTTGAGCTAGCATTTCAGCTCCAGCCTCGCCGACCCAACTGGCTGGTCTGGGAGCATCCTCCCTGGGATTTTTGAAAGCTGTATCTAGAGCTTTCACTCTGTGAAAGTGGTGAGTGGTCCGCTCACCACTCAGATCACACTGAGAGGTAAGGTGAGAGATTTGTTGATGGCTCTGAGCCTGACATTTCAAAATACTACCTGCTGTGAGGGACAGAAACCCAGTTCAAGCACGCATAGATGAGAGTGGTATTGATTATAAAATCTGCGTAAGCATAGGCCCCCTGGGTCTCATTTCTGTGTTTACAGAAAGCAGACTGGATGCTTCTGAATGGTAGAAATCAGGATCAACAATGAGTTCCTTATCCCACTTTTCCCTGGGGTTGGGAAGAGGATAGGAGACGGGGAAAAAGGGAAAAAAAAAAAAAAAAGATTGAATAAATAAGAAAATCTGATAGAGTGTTACAAATGGGTGTTTCTCAGAAATGTTTGTGTACCTGTAAATGGGCTGGAAATCTTCCTGTCACGCAGGTTTGCATTCCAACAAGCTCCCGTGGGACACTGAGGCCGCTGGTTCAGAGGCCGCACTTTGAGTGACAGCGTGCACAAAGGGCACATCTGAGTTTCCAGGAAGTGGGATAAGCTGGTGCCAGGTGAGGTGGTGTGGGAAGTGAGTTGTTACTTTCAGTTTGGTGATTAGCATAGGCCCCTGGGGGTGACCTCTGAGCCGACTTGAAAAAAGCCCTTGCAAGGACATGATTTTAAAGAAGTACACTCTTTTCTGTTGCTCACTATGGCTGGGTAACGAATTACCCCCAGACTTGGTACCTTCAAGCAGTGGACATCCGTTCTTCTGGTTTCAGGGGGTGGCCTGAGCTGGGTGCCCTTGCTTGGAATTTCTCACGGGGCTGCGGTCAGGGCTTGGCCAGCGCAGCTGCCACCATCTCCAGGCTCGCCTGCCGCGGCCCCGTTTGCAGGCTCAGTCCAGGGGCTGCTGGCTGGGCCCAATTCTCCACGGGCTCCCTCAGTTGGTTCCCACAGGGGCCTTTCTGCAGGGCAGCTTGCAAACATGGCAGCTGGCTTCCATCAGAGCAGGCCGACGAGAGGGCAAGAGATGGCCAGCAAGAAGCCAGCCAGAGCCCTTCCGTAACCTAATTCATGAAGTGACTTCACTTTCACCATGTTCTGATGATTTGAAATGAGCTGCCAGATCCAGCACACACGCGGGGAGGAGGTTCTTAAAGACATGCATGCTGTGAGGCTGGATGGTGGGGGGCCCTTTTAGGGACTGCCCACCACAGCATCCATTTGCCTTTGACCCCAGAATCGGGTGGCTCGTGCTTTTTCTTATACAGGTGGGGGTTGTTGCCGGTTTGTCTGGCAAAGAGGATCATGGGAGTTTCTTGGCTCCCAACAGAAACCAGTCTTGGCCCAAATGGTTCCGACTAAGCTAGCGTTGGCTTTGGCTGACCTTCAGCTTTTGAGGTGGGTCCAAACCGGTGTCTTCTTTTCAAGACATCCAGGCAGAGGCGGGTAGGCCACCTGAGGGCCTGTGGGCAGCTGAGCTCTGACTGACCCCCTGGCCATTTTACTGCTGCCGGTAGAATCGCCCTAGGAGCCTGCCAAGGAGACAGATGCTGCTGCTGGAGAAGCACCTTCTGTAGGCTGGCATTTGTCCGGTAATTGCTCTCCAAGAGAAAATAAACTCTTCACGAGAGGGAGAAAGGAGATGGTACCTGGTAGAACCAAGTGCTGCAAAGGAAATGGAAAAGGTATTATTAAATTAAATATAAATATTAAATTAAAGATATTATTAAACAGTATAGATCTAAAGTTGGGTTCTTTGAAACCATCAACCAACTTAGGAAATGCTTCTTGTTTTCCAGACATAGGCCAAAACACCATGGATTGAATTATGTGCAGAGTACGTCACCTGTTCGCTCCTGTTCCTTTTGCAGTCCTGTTTTTGTTTTTGGCTTGTTTGTTTTGCAGTAGTGAGAATCATTATTTCCTTCTGGCTTAGAGGCTCATAATGCAGTAGAAATCACACTGGCTTAGACTGGCCGTAGGTTCCACATTTTTCCAGTAGGGGATTTCAGCTTTTGTCTACAGTCCTCTGTACAGTCCTCTTTACATCGGGGTTGTAACAGTTCTCCCACGAAGTGGTTTTAAAGATTAAGTTAAAGCAACATCAGGAAGATTTCCTTGCCATTTGGTAAATACTTAATAAAGGACGTCTTTAGAGCTGCTCTACTTCAAAGAACAGCACTGGCTAGAGCTTTTAAATATTCAGTCCTTCAACGTGGACGGGGAAACCAAACATGATAGCAAAGTGTCCCGCTCATCCCTCCAGTCATCCTCCCGGCCATTCATCCAGCCAGTAGACACAGAGGTGTACCCTGTGACTACACTGTTCGCGTCACAGTCTCCATAAGACGAACCGTCAGGAAAACTACCTACCCTTAAGGGCTTAGCTAGACAGTGATCACACATGGTATTGATGTGTTTTCGATGAAATAACTACTATAAAATGAAGAGAGGTTGAAATGAGAGACACTGGTAGGAGGGGCGTGGAGAGGCTGCCGTAGGATGGATGATCTGGCAAGGACACTTGAAAGAAGTGGCATTTAAGGCGGAGACCTGTGAGACAAGAAGGGATCAAGAAAAGGAACAGCGCGCAAAGACGCAGAAGTGCCAAGAACCAAAAGATGGCGAGGGTGGGCATTTCCCAGACCAGATGGGATATTTATAGTTATGCCGGGGGGGGGCAAAAATTGGCTTAAACAAATTCGGGATTTCTGGTCATTGAGGGAAAAGAGCTTTCTTCATCTCAGGATCTTGCCGAGATTTTAATACACTAATATTCACTGTATTTTTTTCAAGTAATTGAGGACCACTGTGTTAGGAGTACTTGCAGAACTATTTAGCCATGGGTTGGTTCCATCCTGCCTTCCATCTGTCTTTCCCTTCATCTGTCCATCCCTTATTTGTAAAGAGCATTTTTAAAAAAATGATTTTATTTATTTATTTGACAGACAGAGATCACAAGTAGTCAGAGAGGCAGGCAGAGAGAGAGGAGGAAGCAGGCTCCCCACTGAGCAGAGAGCCCGATGTGGGGCTCGATCCCAGCACCCTGAGATCATGACCTGAGCCGAAGGCAGAGGCTCAACCCACTGAGCCACCCAGGTGCCACATATAAAGAGCCTCTTAAGGAATAGAAGGTTCTGTGGGAAACCTTGGGAAATGGCTCAGTGAATCTGTGAGCCTCACATCGTTCCCTGATGGAGAAAAAGGGCTCCTTTTGAGGCTCACAGGGTGAAGGAGGGGTCCCATCGCCTTTGGGACTGTGTCACACCTGCAAAGCTGTGGGTGACACTCCAGGTTAGGTGGGCTTCCAGAGCCTCATGGCCCCAGCTGCAGGTTCCACCCATAGATCCTGGGACCTTGTTTTTTTTTTTTTTTTAAGAACTCTTGATATTTTTATATTTTCAAAAAACTAATAGCAAAGACAGTTTTGGTAAAGTTTCTCTTGGGTGGAAAAATATTTCCTTTTAAGCTCATCGTCATTATTCAGGATGTGCGTCTGTTAAACGATGGCTTTGTTCTCACAGCTCTAGGGAGATTTTGAGGGGTTGATAAATGAGTAGATCACAGAGGGAACAAAGTCATGCTTCTTCTTCTTCCGAAAGGCTCATAATCCTGTTTTCGCTGAAGAGCAGCAAAGTTACATTTTTTGAGTAGTAGCAATAGTATAATATCCAGAGCCCCTGCGTGCCCGCTGGACACCAGGCGTGTGCCCAGTGCATTCCATATTAAACCACGAATGCTCAGAACGTGGTGGGAGGAAGGTGCCATCAGCTCCATTGTTTGGTTAAGGAACCATGGCCTACTCTGTGGGTAGCACAACACAGTGCCTCAGGGCTTACAGTACTTCTAGGAGTCCCCCACCCCAAGATGTTTAATTTCTTTTCAAATCAGAAAAAAGATGAGCTGAAGCCTTGAATATAATTAACATTTTTTTTTTTTTTTTTTTTTTTATGGAGGAGGGGGCTGCAGAGGAAGAAGTACTTGGGGCATCTGGAGGTCACAATGTGAGGAGTGGGAAAGGGCTTGGGGAAATTGGAGCTATTGCTCAGAGCCCCCAGGGCAGAAAGGCACAGACCAGGCCTGAACCCCTATGCTTTCTCACCCAGGCCCTGAAGGCTTGTCCTCAGCTGGCTTTACCCCACACTCTCTAACATTTCATCTAAGCATTCTTTCCCCAGAAACAGGAGGTGCCCGAGAAATGGGGCCCTGCCTCCTTAATTTTCATAGCCAGTGTGCTCCTGGAAAATGAGGCAGAAAGGCACAGAACGTACTTTTCAAGGGACCTTCCCCCCAAATTGCTGAACAGACGCCCAGTCCCATGCTGGGTCGTGATGAGGGTGAGTGCCCTTGGGAGTCAGACTGTGCCGGCCCTGCCTTGATAAAGTGGACAGTGGACAGTTCAGTCCTGCAGAAGGGCCCCTGTTCAGTTAGACCGAGTGTGGACCAGGCCTCTTGGATGCCTCTGATAACGCGCGAATGGAGAAGCAGGTGGAAAGCAGCGGTGTGGGAGTTCAGACACAGGACTCTGCCCAGCAGCCACTTCTGCCAGTTAGCATGTGCGGCGAGTTTGGCCTTCGTTTCCCAGAGCAAGGATCCAGTGCAAACAGGGGCCCTTTTGCATGCAAGGCACAGGGCACCTTCCTCCACCGGCCCATGTGAAGTGGAGTTTTAATAAAGCCTTTGGATACGATTCTGGGTATCACAACAACTCAGTTGGATCCTGAGCACATTCGTCCATGCCCTGCTGTCTTTGGCAGAGTTCCTCATCCAGGAAGAGGCTTCTGAATTAGTATAGAAGGTAATTGCTTAGGTAATATTATAATATGCCCTCTCTTGGAGCCTCACTTTCCCTCCTGGTAAAATGAGACTTGTAGATCATTTCTAAACTCTCTCTTACCTTTAGATTCTAGCTTCTGAGCAACTACCAAGTGGAAGGACTCCCAAGTTGGGGGCTGGGGGTTTGTTGTGGGGATCAAGTGAACTCAATGGATGGATAGATACTACATAAATCTCATTTACCTTTATTTTATTTTGTTTTATTTATTTATTTTTTAAAATAAAGATTTTATTTATTTATTTTAGAGAGAGCATGAGAGAAAGAGAGCACGAATGGGAGGAGGGGTAGAAGGAGTGGGAGAAGCAGTCTCCCGCTGAGCAGGGAGCCCAATGGGGGACTCAATCCTGGGACCCTGGGATCATGACCCGAGCCCAAGGCAGACGCTTAACTGACTGAGCCAGCCAGGCGCCCCCCATTTACCTTTATTTTAATGGATAATTATAGCTCTCAGTTGCTGAGGAACTAGTGTGAACCAGGGACTTCACATACTTTTTTTTTCTGTAATAATAACACAACAAGATAATGTTATCATTCACATTTCAGAGATGAGGCATTTAGGCGGTGAAGTGAGAGGTGAAGCGGCGGTAAAGCCTGGAATTCAGCTTGTGAGTTAACCTCACCTCAGTGGTCTCTGTGGTTTTTGTCGTCCTCCTCGTCCTCCTCCTCCTCATCACGCTATCGCTATTGCTGGCACTGTTTTGCAGTCAACTGAGAAGAAAGTTGGGAAGATGCATAAGCACAGACAACATGCCAACACGGTCAGGATCCAGTAATCGGCTTGAGCTGAGGTGTCCGCTGGTGATCTTCGCCTGGGTATAGATGCTATCGGAGAGAAACCATGTGAGGCAGTCCAGGGAGAAAAGCAACCAGAAAATGTTAGCTTCTGATGAGTTAACTGAGTCTTGATATATTGGGAGCAAGGTCCAATGCCATAAACATGTGCTGATCAGCATAACTGATCTCCTTTCCTCTCCTTTAGGGGCCTGGAAGCAGGAAGCCTTCCTTTTGAGGAGTCCCCTGTCATTCTGAGATACTTTTGAGGTCTTTCTGTCTCTGTCTCTACCTCTCTGTCTCTTTTCTGTTTTTTCCCCTGAAGTTTGACTCTCTTAAGTCTGGGAGATTTGATGACCTAGATGGCTGCCTCAGTTTCCCTGCAGGATCATACCTCCGGAACCCAGACTCACTAAGAGAAGCCAGACAGCTGTAATCTCGGCACCCTTGTGTTGGGGAGCGTGCCCATGTGGACTGCCCAACTGTTACATGGGAGAGAGCACTTTGTTCCACTGTCCCGTGAAACACAGTGTCATAAGGACAACCACAGCCATCACAAGGCCATGTGGCCCTTCCCATACCGCTTTTCACTTCTAGCCATCAGTTTCCTGCGGCCGTACCACCAGCAACTCAGCGCTGTAAGGCCTTTGGAATCCCAACGACCTGCATTCAAATCCTGCTTGTAGCACTGCCTGTGTTTTCCTGAGCAAGACTTACCTCTTGCGTTGGTTTTTGTCTGTAACATGGAGCTAGAAATATTAAACCCCTGTGGTTGTTGCATGGAGGAAGACAGATGATGCATGAGAGTCCAGCATTTGGAAATCATCTCAAGGGATGATTAGGGAGTAGGATTAGTGGGGGAGATGAGATGAGACTGTTACTGTTCTAATTTGTAAATGGGGAAGTGGGACCTCACAGAAGTTTCAGTTCTCCCAGGGTTGCAGGGCTAGTGACCCAGGAAGCCAGTTCTGAAAAACGAAGCCTTCTGGGCAGAGTTGCTGCTAGATTGTCGTCTCCTTAAGAGCAAAGACCCTGTGGTTCTGTTTCCAGGGTCTGGCGCTGGCCTCTGGCTCTTTCCCCTCCCCTCCGTCCCGTGCTAGCCACCTTACTGCTCTTCGAAAATACTCTTTTCTACCTCAGGGATTTGGGGCTTGCTGTTCCTGCCCGATATGTTCTTTCCCCAGATCACTATCTGCATGACGTGCACCTTTCCCTTCTAAGCGATGCCATGTAATCTCCATGAAGACATTCCTTTGACTACTCATTTAAAAAACATCTCTCTTCCCAGCACTTCTCATTCCTCTCTCCTTATTTACTTTTCTTCATAGCGTTTCCCAACATCTGACTTACTCTATACTTACTCCTTTTACGGTCTGCCTTCTTCCGCTAGGACAAAAGCTAGAACCCCAGGACTGAACAATACATGGCAGACAGCGCCAGCAGTCAGTAAATGAAGGGACCTGTTGATGGAATGAGTAAAGAAATGCATTTGGAGGAGAGGGGGCCTGTGTTTGAATGCCCTTTGCCCCGATGACATTGGTAGCAGAACACTTAACTGCTTCTCTGCGTGTGATCGCACTTGCCAAGCTCCTCTGGCAGTCACCGTGACTCCGTAACTGTGATCCCAGCTGTGTACTTTGTCCTTCCTTCTTTGTGGGGTGGCTCTGAGCTCCCACAAGGGCCGGGACAGCTGTCTCCAGGAGCTGTGCTTTGTAACATGACTACAGGGGTAATGTAACATTTAATTTAACTTTTTTTTTTTTTCTATCTCTGAGTAGAGCTCTTTATTAGAAATTAATTTGCTCAAGTTGTTACATTTTGTTTGCTTTTATCATGCTAGGTTATTTCCCCTGGGTCGAGGATGGTTCTCTGAGCTCTTTCCCACCTGTGCCTCGAGTTCTAGGAAAATGCTTTCTAGATGGTCACTCTGTGTAGCTGAGTTTTGGTAAATCATGTTGTGAACAGTGTGGGCTCCTTCTACAGTGTGTGCGAAAGTCTGACCGTCTTTTAATCCTGTATGCTTTTTTTTTTTTTCAAAGATTTTATTTATTTATTTGACAGACAGAGATCACAAGTAGGCAGAGAGGCAGGCAGAGAGAGAGAGGAGGAAACAGGCTGTCCGCAGAGCAGAGAGCCCGACGCGGGGCTCGATCCCAGAACCCTGGGATCATGACCTGAGCCGAAGGCAGAGGCTTTAACCCACTGAGCCACCCAGGCGCCCTCCTGTATGCTTTTATATGCTAATTCCCTATATGCTTTTTGAAATGTTTCAAAAACAATTTGTTCTTAGAGTAGGAATCCTGTAAAAGTAATAATGTTAGAAATGGTCTAGGAATGGGAGCTATGGCAGTGCTTTCTCTGATATTATAAATGGTGTACACGTTGGATCACTGTGTCAGAAATGGACGAGGGATCTGGTGACCTGGTTAATTGCTCCATGTGATTCCCTACCTGAGTGACTTTGGGCAAACCATCCAGTCTCTCTAAGACCTGTTTCTTCACTGCAAAATGAAAAAGGACTCCAGGCTATTGGTTGAGGGGATACCCAAGATCCTGTCCAACTTTAAAATTCTAGGCTGGACGCCTAAAGACCTTGAACTTAATCTGGATACGGCCACTTACAGCCACCGGAGTTCTGGTGGCACACCTGTCTTCTCTGGGGCCCCAGTTTCTCGTCTGTAAAATAACAATCAAGGTTCCTATTTACTTTGTGTCTTTCCAAGGTTATTAAGAAAATTTTATTGGGACACATCTTTTTTAGCTGTAAAATCCTATTAGAAGCAACTAACTTTATTATGATTTCATGGCAGTGTGCCAACAGAATGGTGGGATGAAAGTGGAAAGATGAAAAGTCATTGTACATCATATTGACAGTTTTTAAATTGTGCTTTTAAAATATTGGTTTTACATTTCACCTTTGAATTTTTTTCCCCCCACCATATGTCTTAAGTTCTTGACTTGAGCTTGGGGAGGGGATGTAGCTTTCATGAAGTTTTTCAAAGGAGTATTTGATATCCCCATTTTTTATGACTCTATGCTTTTTTGTGGTGTTTCCGCCTGGAATTCCTGGGGGAAGAGATCCTTTCATGCTTTCTCTGATCATATATCCCTTCGCCCTTGGATGGGTATTAGCAGGTAACACCTAGAGAGTCACAGGTGATTGGTGAATGACTGTTTGCAAGACTAGGTGGTGGCCTTCTGGGAACCACCGGTTAATGGGGACCTAATCAAGACCAGCTCACTTTTTATATCCATTCAAAAATCAGGAGTAATTCATTTATCAGTTTAGCTCTTGGAAGCCAATGAGTATTAAATCTGTTATCTTTGTCTTGATCTTTGTATCCTTCAAGAATACTCCTAATTTAGGCTGTAAATTCGAATAACCAAAGGTTGAAGGTCATCATTCCTGGGGAAAGAAATCATGATTGGGATCAGTGGCCCCACAGTCCTTGCTCCTGGTGGCGATGCAAAGATACAGAGATTCAGCTGACGGGGAGCAGAGGAGAGGCCTAGAGTCAGCACATAGAGTAAGAAGTGTGGTCTTGCCAGCTGGGCACCCCCAGGGGTGGGTTGGGAGCTGCTAACATACTACCAACAGAGATTGCCCTCTCACTATCTCCCATCCTGGCCTCTACTCCCCTCCCCAAGATACAATTTTAACCCTAGAGCTGGTAATCTATAAGGAAACATAACACAGAATCAGGAAGTCAAGTATTTGCAAGATACAAAAAAAGACCTTAGCATCCAGAAGACTTGGATTCCATCCTCCATCCTCTTTTCTTCCCTTTCTAGCTGGAGAAACCTGTGGCCCATCTCCTCTCCTTGTCCAGCCATGGTAAAATAGGGATCAAGCAAAGCTGGAGATCCTTTCCTTTGACTGCTGCTGGGTTCTGCTCAGGAGTCTTTTCTTCCCATCAAATGAACCTGGGAGGTGAGTGTGGAGTGGAGGCAGCCCCTTGTTTGGGCCTTAGGCGTCCACCTCCACACGAAGCTCACACCAGCTCACCATTGCTACCCCAAAGAGAAGGCAAACGGAATTAATGATGAAATGTCAGGAAGGCACTTGAGGGCTTTTAGAAAAACTCACATGTTATGTTCATGTAGGGTGGATGTACAGAACTGCCACAGTTGTATTAGCAAGCATTTTGTTGTGTTCATTATTAGTCGTAAAGACTTTAACGGAGTCCATTTAAAAAAATCTGGTTGGGTGTGCTTAAGGAAATGAGCATAACAGTTCTTGTAAAACTTTGTCTAGGAGAAGGCTACCCAGCATCCTCGTACTTGGCAGGCAGAAATTAATCTAAACTGTTTTCCAAATTTACCAAGTGCTTGACTGAATAGACAAGGAGCCTGGGGGTATTTCTTGTGGGAGTGATGAGTTGTGAATCCCAATATGAGATGTGTGTTAAAAAAAAAAAATGGGTCTGTTTAAAAGAGGGAAGAGAAGCTTCTGAATATATGGCAAAACAGGTTATTTTTAAACTGAGGAAAAATAGGATTGTGGGGATTTCAAAGATTCTGTGATTTTATTTATTTCACGGTTTATTTTTGTGGGACTTTTTTGCATCTCATCCGTATAGCCAGGGAAGAGGATATGCGAGAGAAATAGAAGACCGTCCATGGCCTCTGAGCCTTCGTGCTCATGAGGGGACAAGGTACAGGTGGATGACAGAAAGATGACTTATGCGAGGCAGGATGGTTTGGTGGAAATGTGTTGTTCAGAGTCAGGTGTCCTCGGGTTCTAAATGGGACCTGGGCCTGGTGTTTCATCAATTCTGTGCCTCATTTTCCACTGCTACAAAATGGGGATAATGCTCCTTACCTTCCCAGATTGTAAAGATGAATGAGATGAGACGTGTACAACACTTAGCACAGACCACAGCACACAGCTGGTTCTGTTTTCCTTTCCCCCTTCCTCCTCCCATGTTCTGCTGCCACAAGGAGGCAGGAGTTAGGAGGTTCCTGAGGAGTTTTGAAGACAAATATGGGCTGTGGCAACATTTTTCATGGGGGGGGGAGGGGTCTTCCCTTGGACCTTGCACTGGCTCTCTTCTGCTTGCCCTTCTGGGTGTTGTCCCTGCTCTTCTTTCCCCGTCCTCCTTCCTCCAGAAGGCTCACTGTGTGGACAGTATCCACGGGCTGCCTGGCCCCCGGCCCCTTCTCCCAGTAGCCAGTGCTGAGTCCCAGTGGGAGGCCGAGGAGCAGGAAGGAGGGGGTAAAGTCTTTATGGTCTGTTCTTTTTGGCATTCTTTTTGGCATTCTTCTGGCACAGTTGACTGGGGCCTGCTATATCCTAGGCTGAAGGTCACCACTCCTTTCAAGGCAACTTTCTCTACCTTTTGTCTGGTTCTGGTCACCTCTCCTTTCTTTCCCCCCGTCAGGCCTAGGAGAAGGGAACAAACAGCTCTGTTCTCTTGTCCATGGGCTACTGCAGTGCCCTGTGGGGTTTCCCTCGAACACAGCTTACCCTTGTGTAAATGATGTCTTTACTGACTTCTCTGGAATGGTTCTCGGTTTTGACTTTGGCATCGACTGACCGGTGCGGTGTAGGAGTGCGGGCTGAGCTGGAGGAGGCGAGGAGGTGCGGCATTGGACGATTGAGGTGTGCTCCCGGGTCTGACCCACCTAGTGTGGCTGTAGCCCTTGGTCCGAGTGAGGAGGAGCCCCCGAGCTGGGAGTTGGGGAGGCATGCCAGATGGGAGCTCGAAGGTCGGGTTACGTCAGCATACCTGATTTCATATCCTAGCAGAAAGAGTTTTATTAGGTCATTGTTTCCTGATTCATTTTGACAGGCAGGTATTGTAAAACTAATAGGCATGTAGTAAAGGAAATATCAGAAAATTTCCCCTTTTCCTCCTAAAGAATTAAATGCACATGAAATCGTGGGATGGGAAGGCAAACAATGTGTAATGACTACCTCCTGTAGTACCAGGCAATTTGTGTACATTATCTTAATTATTCTGCTCAGTCATTAGGGGTAAGTTTCCCAGCTTTACAGAGACAGAATTTGAGGCTCAAAGATGTCAAGGGATTTGCCCAAGGTCGCACATCTGGGACTTCGTGGAGCCGTGATTTGAAAACCCAGGCCAAGTCTGTGAAACTGTGATGTTCATGTGTTTTGTTTTGTTTTGTCTTTGTCTTTGTCACAGTATGAATCATGATGTCTTTAAGGGTTCAGGTGAGAGAGATTGGTGAGTATTCCTCAGTCTCTTCATGATAGGCCCTTCTAGTAAGGAGATGGGCAGCCTTGTCAGGCCACGCACAGCAGGGAGGAAAGGAGGAGTTTCTCTGCCGTGGCCTCCAAGAGAAGGGGGTAAGAGCTCATAACAGTCCCCGTCCTGGTTCTCTCTGACTGGGTTCTCTTCTTGTCTTTGCACAGGACATCCTTCTCGCCCTGCCTTGGGGCACCCTCAGTGACTGCTTCTACTGAAGATGATCTGTTTCTCTCTCTTAATTATATAGATATTTTTCTGCTTGGTGGCTTCTGTTCATCTGCACTTGGGCTAGTTCATCCCTGGTACTTAGTTGTTCCCTTGCTGCCTCCTGGCTTCTCCCTGTGCGTCTTTTCACTCCTGGTCCCATCACTGCTGGACAGAATCTGTATTAATACAGTCAGATTCTTGAGAGAGAGAATGTGCAAATTATCACCTCTATCTGCTTTAACTCTTCCTGCCAGGCCAAGTCGTGGCTGCTCGGTCAGCTGGTGGATCGTCCTTGGCTGAGGAATTGACTCCTGGTGCAGTCAGCTGGGATTTGGAATAGGGAGTGGACATCTGTGGGGACCGTTCTGTCTGCCCCAGTCCATCCTCTGCCCCCCAAAGGTTCGCATCCAGCCCGAATGCAGGCTATGGGCAGGGTGTCTCCGGGGTCTCGTTAGTTCACAGTCTCAAATCTCATCGAGACCTCATCTGTTCAAAAGCCCAAATTCTTAGGACCTAATTCACCTAAATTATATTCTGATGATTAGGTCATGGACATCTTGGGGCAGGGGGCATTTTCCCACCTACCCGCTGCCCTGACCAACAGATGATGCACATTTTATGTGGCTTCTGTCGTATGGTACCCGCCCTGCATCAGGTGTGTGTATTCTCAGGGTCCTCCGTTTTGCAGTGAATGCATTCAGACCTGGGGGTTCAAACAGACTAGGCTCAAACCTAGTCCCAAACCTAGGGACTAGGGAGTGGGATCATGCTTGGCCCTGAAGACGCTTGTACTTCCCAAATGTTGGCGAGCACTCAGACCACCTGGGGAGATTTTAAGCATCCCAGTGGATGTAAGAGTCTCAGGGTGGCAGGTGAGCATCGGTAGTCTCCCAGCCCCTCAGGTGATGCCAGTGTGGGGCAAAGTTGGGGAGCCTCTGCTCTGTCCTCCGTAGAGGCTGCTGTACCACAGGGAAGGGAGCACGCCATCAGGGAAGCCTTCCCCGTTGGGGGGGGGGGGGGCTGGACTGCCATTCTGAGGAGGATGGAGGGTTTGACAGTGAGGAGGAAATTGCATGGAGAGGAAACAGCTTTCCGTGTTGGTGATTTGCTCAGTATTTGCCAAGTGTGATTGAATTTTTATGTGTCTGTGAGAAGGTTCAAATAAATACATTCACAAATCAGGAAACAAACCAAAAAGAGCTCCTTTGTCAGCGCATCCATCCCTATTTACAGCTTCAGGAAAACATAGCCCCACGGTTAGCACTGTTGTGTGTGCTTTTTGTGAGGGAGATAATTGTGGAAATTGGGTTGCTTCCAGTCAAGTGCAGATCCTTTTGTGGAGAAAATTTGAGCCATCCGTGTATCCCATTTTACGGTAATTGAGATCGAACTAGCAAATCATTAGGAAGCAAAGGAAGATGATGGGCCCGTCCCCCCCCCCCCCCCCCCGCAAAAAAGGAAGGTGGTAAAAATGAGGTGTTTGAGAGAGAAAAGAATTAAAATAAGACATGAGGGAGAGGAGAAAGCACGCCACCCCTCTCTTGGCTCTGTGGGCGGGGAGAAGGTGGCACCTGTTGGCAGCCATGGGAAGGGCTGCCCCGGGGAGGAGCCCACTGACAGCCCCTATGAGCCAGACAGCTGGACAGCCGCTGGGATGTGCCAGCTTCTGGAGGAGCCTGGCCCCGGGACCACCCAGCAGACCGGGCCTCTCGGGAACATAGTGCACACCCGCTGGGCTCGCCATACAGGTGGCGGGCCCCTGTGCCTGTCTTTCCCTGTTGTCAACTCTGAAGTTAATGAAGTGTAGCCTGTGGAATGGAGAGTAAATAACGGCAGTATATATATAGTTCAGGTAAATCAGCACGTGAAGCCGCCAGATGTGGCATTTGTTTATTTAAAATCCCCTTCACCGGGAGGGCCTCATTAAATACTTGTCTTTTCTTCCTGCAAGACCCCAGGGAATCGGGGGAGTTCCCTGTTCCTCAAACATGCGGTAGAGGGACCAGGGATGACAGAGGAGGGCTTTCGGTTTGTGATGGGCAAACACACCGTGTGGCCTGCCTCCCCGTTTGGCTAACAGGGTTAAAGGGAGGAATCAGGTCCTGGCCAAAATGCCCCTGAAGAAGGTGCCCCGTTGGGAGGAGTGCTGGGGGAGAGGAGTGAGCGCTGCCTGAGGCCAGTGCCTGGCCCTAAGAGGGTGCGGCAGCCGCCAGACCTTGATGTGTCTCTCAGTACTGCCAGCATGGAGCACAGGGGCCGCTTTGCACACAGTAGGTGCGAAGGAAATGCGTGTTGAATTGATTAGATCTCTAGAAACTGTGAATTAATGGCTGTGTGCTGAAGGGATTGGGGTATTTGCTGCTGCTGCTGCTGCTTCTTTTTTCCTGAAGATTCATTTATCTAGAACACACTTGGAAAGGAAATTTGAAGCACATAAGCTTTTAAACTTACTGGGTCCACTGACGCAGGCTCCCCCGGCTTGCTTCCTTGTTTTCCTGCCTCCAGTCCCGGCATGAGTCCTGGGCTAGCATCATCTTGAAAGGATCTGAACAGTATCAGTCGCTACCACTAAACCACTGTTAGTGGCCACCTGCCACCTGCCACCTGCCACCTGCTACCTGCCTGGTTGTCGCCCCCCCATCAATGAATAATTTTTGAAGACTGCACCCTGTACCAGGGTATGGATTCTTATGCATAAATTTACATAATGTGCTGTTGATCTGCAAATTTAAGTAGTAAGCTACCCCCCCTTTTTAAAGATAAAAATAGTTTCCAATAGTTATGGCAGAGTGTGAATTTTTCACTCTAGTGGAGTTTCTTCAGCACTCCCTGGTCTGCATGTTCCCTGTTTGAAGACTGTGGGTTCCACTGGATCCCCATTTTCCAGATGAAGAAACTGGGGTTCAGAATGGTTACGTAGCTCTTGTGCCTAACGATATATAGATGATCGGCGGGAGAGTCGGCGTGATTCCATCCCAGCCTCTGGGACAGTTTCCTGCTTTAGGTTCTCACCCCTCATATTTTTATAGAATCAAAGGTGAGAATTTTAGAGGTTGGCTGAACGTGGGGCCCCAAATAATGAAAACACTACTGGCATTATTTTAGGTTTATACAATTGTATTTTCTGATACTCTTAAAAGTTGATGTAATGACTTTTCATGGTGCAATAAAAACTTAATGAAACTATGTGATCCATTAGTTAAATGACATGTTCCTAAGTATACATTGTTGCTGTCACATAAATTCCATTAATATTGCTGAAACCTGGTTCTGACTTTTGTTAGCTTTGAATTTGATTATTCAAAGAAACACATTTTGTGCGCCTCCTATCATCCCCTTGCTGAAGATTGACTGATACCTGAAAAATAACAGTGCTTGCCCTCTGGAACATAGAATTTTATGTTCCCCAAAGTGTTTTCATGTAACTTTCACGTGTTCCCATTCACTTAATTCCATGAGTCATACCCACCACCATCCCATTTTATAGATAAGTAAACTGATAAACCATTTATATTATTAATTTTTTAATTCTAGAAAATTCTTAGAAAAGCCAAACCATCAGATAGCTGTAGAGTAAGATCCTACTTATTTTTAACTTTAGTTAAAAAAACAGAAATCATACTCTATTTATAGAGAATTTAAAATGACTTGGATCACATTGTTTTGACCCTATTTAAAAGCAATACTACTAAATTATGCTTTAGTATTATGCTTATAGCATAAATTAAGGACCACTGAAAATCCCCTCTTCAATATTTTGTAGAGACAGTGCTGATGTCCATGACACCACATAGTGTTGTTTTTGTGAAAAATCCCCTTTCAAAAATTCCCCATTTCTGTTTCAAAGGGGAAAGAAAAGGCTTTATTTGAGCATGAACCTTGTGAAACTCAGAACAGGTCACTGATCACATTTCCTTCTTTGCTCTGGCCTCTAAGAATCTCATAGACAGCTTTATACCCTCTCTTCTGCAACTTTACAGATTTTTCTGGGGCTCTATCCTAGTTTCTCCCCTCACCATCTTTTCCAATTATTTGTTTCCCTTTAACTCACTTTTCCTCATTAATTTAATTTGTTCTGTCACAGAGAATGGCTTTCTAGAGTGCTTTCTGTAAGCTGAAATTCTTTTTGTTTTTTTATTTTCTTATAATGGGAAGTAAACATAACCCAACAAGACAGAGAAGGACGATGAGGTCGCAGGCCAAGAGAGGTCTCTGACCTCTGATATTTTTCCCCTTCACACACACTGTCTGGCAAAACTGCCTTGAGTGGGTCTATGGTGGGGTGGTTGATTATGAACTTGGGGGCCTTTAGAGTTTTAAAGTCAGTGTATTATTTTTTCTGAAGGGTTTGGTCAAGATAGGGGGTGGCTCTGTGTTTGCTGTGGCGATGGTGGTCTTTCATCAGTAGTGAGGGTGCGTTCTCCCTGACCAGCCTTCTGCTAACGCTCCTGTAACATTTGTTCTTCTCATACCTCCAGCGGCTTTTAATAGATGTTGTCTTTGGGTTCCAGCAAAACATTACCCTTTCCTAATTTTATTGTCCCTGAAGAGAACCCATGTGCAGAATGAGCAAATTTTTGGCATCTTCCAGATGGGCTAGATCAGGCCAGGTAGCCCTTGACATATGTTTTAAAAAAGGGAAAGGTCTGACGGGCTAAATCTGTAGCCCCACAGATGGAGAAGAAGAGGATGCCGGGAAGGCTGGCGTTGGCCAAGTAATGAAAGGAGCTTGCAGTGATCTATCGGGCAGGTAAAGGAAAGGTCTTGGTGGCCAAATTCCCGGCACGGAGGGCAAGTATGAAGAGGATGTCCAGAGCTCGGGAAGAAAAAGGCCTGCTGCAAACAGCCTTGGTCCAGAGACTTCTGCCAAGTCAGGCAGTTTGGGCAGATCTGAGGTGAAGTTGGAATCTCTAATAAGAACTGACAGCCATAAACTAATTTTAACCTGGGCTAGCCTTGGGAATTAGAAAGTATGCCATCTAGGGAGCTGGAATGGGTCTGAACTTCAAAGTGAGGCCAGAACTGGCTTTGGGACCTACCTTTGTGTGCCAGGGTCTGAGCTGGGATTTCTAAAAACTTTTTTTTGTTTTTTTTTAGAATTTAGAAATAACCTCAAAATTACAGGAAAAGGTTTAAAAATGATACTTTTAAGAACTATAAAAACTGCCATACCCTTTCCTTAGATTCACTTATTGCTAACATTTTATCCCATGGGCTGTATTATTTGTGTACTCTGTGGATATAGATACATACAGACATATGCGTGCATGTACATATATAAGTCTATGATACATATAACTGTATGTAAGGGGCACATATCTTAGTCCTGTATGCTTAATCCATAACCATAAGAATATTATCAAATTGAGTAAATAACACTGATACACTATTTTTAACTAATAAGCCATCTGTATTCAAATTTGTCCATTGGTCCAGTAATTCCTTTTATAGTATTTCTTTTCCCTCTGGCACAGGATCTTCTACAGATGCTGCGTGTAGTTGTTCTATCTCTGTATTTTCTTTACAGATACTTCCCCAGCTTCCCTTTGTCTCTTATTACTATATTTTTTAAGGATACACCCCCCTCCCCCCTAATTTTTAAAGGCATGATGTTACTAGATTCTGGGCCAGAATGCTACACGGTAGTGATGAACTCTGCTGAGGGTATTCCGTCATCCCCATCTGCCCCTGCTTGTTAATGTTCACTTGGAGAACCTAATCGAGGTGTTGTGCAATTTCCCACTGTGTAATCACACATTTTCCCTTTGCAACTATAAGCAGTAGGTGGGAAGACACTTGAAGACCATCAGGTGTCTTCTCATCGAAAATTTCCCTGGATTTACCACTTAGGGATGGTTCTTGCCTAACGAAACTTCATTCTGATGACTTCAAAATGTTGGCTTTATGCCCCACACCCCCTCTGTATATCCCAGATAGTAAGACAGCTTTCCCTCCTTCCTCCTCTTATCTGTTATCAGTATCGATTCATGGATTGTTGCCCCCCCCGCAGTGGTTTATTATTTATTACCATCCTTAAAATGACATTGGTGTGTAAATTATTCCAGATTGGGCCAATGACTGCACCTCCGAGGTGGCTTCTGTATCCTGTGACATGCCCCCATCATTTGTGTTTGTCTTGAGCACTTCCTGACTTGCTGGAATAACGAAATATTTCAGGCTCATCTTTTCACCGGTTCCACCCCAGCTCTGAAATCAGCCAGCTCTCCAAGAACCCCTGGTGCCTTTTACTGGGGAACGGTAGTGAAAAGCCAAAATCCAGGTGTTAGGGATCATGTTGTTCCTTGGGTGTCTTTGCTCCTGGACCCGTTCAGTGGACAGAGCTAGGAGATGTGTCCATATAAATGCATGTGTGTGTGCATACATAGACAGATGGATGCGTATTTCATAAATCATGAGTTTGCCGGAAATGTCCCATTTCCAGTCTATCCCCATTGTATTTTTCCTGGCTTCATCCTTTCCATAATTTAATGTCTCTTTCATCGTGAGAACTGGGCTCCCAAGAACATCAAAGAATTTACCCCTTCACTTAATCCTGTAGGACATCTAAAATAGTTTTGTAATTTGCCCAAAACACTACCCCCGCCCCCAAGCCCAATAGAAGAAGTTTGGGGGTTGTTTGCAGCTCCCGCTGCTACAGCCCTGCTGAAGACTGAGTGTAAACAGTGAAATTCTGTGTTCATAAATTATTTGGATTAGTTCTTTCTCTCTCACCCCTTTAGAGACTGTTTGTGATGTTAATTTGATACAATTGGATTAATTTGTCTCAGTCCACTTCCAGTCTGAACCTTTCCCTCACTTCCCACCCCTGTGCATTTAATTTAATTTTCTTCATGTGGGTAGAACAGTGGGCTTCCAAATGGGGGAAATAACGCAAAAAGCTCGACTCAGAAGTATCACCCTCTGCCACATCCTTCCACCCAGACACCTGGTCATTCCCCTACCCAGATGCCCCTGTGTAGTAAAATGACATCCTGGTGCCCTGCCTTGTTTATCCTGTGTTTCTTTATGTAAAGACAAGCAGATCTATGACTCTTTTCTTTAATCTTCCAAATATTACATCCTTGGGGATAGTCTTTCCATTTTACCGATGACGAAACAGGCTCTTCATCTGGTTGGTTACAAACTCTTGTGCCTTGTTAATAACCTGTTTTGGATGCTCTATAGTTTGGACAAAGGGAGTAAAATGCCTAAGTCCCCAAACACGCAGGTAGTGGCATGCAGCTTTTAATCCCAAAGTTTGCCTTTTGGGAAGACTGTGTTTTCATCTGTGTTTTAAGTCCAGGTTATCTTTTTGGACTGGAATTTGCATTGTTCCTAGCACATCACCAAGTGACGTGCTGGATGTGGGACGTGGCTTGGGGGTTTTCTTGTTTTGTTTCTGTTTAATTTAGGTGAAATGCACACAAAATAAAATGAACATTTTCAGCATGTACAATCCAGGGGTATTTATTATGTTTATGATGTTGTGCGACCACTGCCTCTATCTAGTTCCCAAACCTTTTAACACCCCCAAAGGAGATCCTGTACCCATGACGCAGTCCCCTCCCCTCTTCCTTGCTTCCCTTAGTACCTTGAAACCACTGATCTGCTTTCCATCTCTCTATGGAGGTATCTGTTTTGGATCATTCATATAAATGGAATCATACATTGTGTGACCTTTTTGGTTTAACTTCTTTCATTTGGCCCTCCTGTTGTCACAGGCCATCCACATTGTAGCATGTAGCAATACCCCATTCCTTTTTATGACTGAATAGTATTCCCTTGCATGGACAGACCACATTTTGTTTCTCCACTGGCCAGCTGATGGACATCTGGAAGGCTTGGTGGGGAGGGAAGTTGGGGAGAAGAGTAGTTTGTACCCTGACCTGTGCTGTGCTACTTAAGAGCCGTGTGACCATGGACCCCCTACCAACCGGCTTCTGCTTTCCTTTATTTGTTATAACTTTTCAAGTGGTTGAAAGATTGAATAAAAGAAGTTCATAGTAGCATATCTGCCAGATAGCAGGCCTGCCTAAATGCTGGCTGTTGTACAGTAGGATCTTATGAGGGGGATGGGTGGGGGGAGAGAAAGCACAAGCTTGTATTACAGTAGGTGTTTTCGTATGTGTTTGTTCTGTTACGGATGCTCAGACCTTTATGCTGCTGCTGCTGCTGCTGCTACTTCTTCTTCTTCACTTTTAAGGCCTACGTGTTTTCTCTGCTTTGTTGTTTGGCGTTTTTTTTTTTTTTTTTGCCCCCCTCCCCACCAAACTACCCCCACAACCCCTCCCCCCCAAACTCACTGAACCCAGGATTTTACATTTAGAAGCAGGGCCCTAGACAGAATGCCTGTAGTAGAATGTTACATAATTCACATTTAGATTTGAAGAGCTCATTATAAAAAAACCTGACACACTTCAGGAATATTAAATTACTGCAGATTGTGTGGAGCAAAGAAACATTATTGAAGCATTTCACAATTCTAGGCGAGTCTGAATTTAACTGATAGGGTCTCACAGCTTTTACTGGGGGAAAATGATTTCAGTTGTCACGTGGTTCCTGGCCCTTGGGGGACTTTAATCTCCTTAATTACAAAGAAACAAATTTCCTAAATAATTTGGAGTTACTTCACAGCATTTTCCCAACCTCTGGCTTTTGGAAAATTAAAGGGGATGCCAAGACCCGGGCTGTGGTAGCTTCTCTCCTTACTGCGGCTTCCTTGTTGAAGTTTTTATTTGAAATAATGTTGGTTTCCTTTCATTATTGATATCAGGGTGTTCTTCAGAAATGCACAAGCAATGCTTTATAACACTTGAACACAGTCCTAGTTTGTTGAACAAGCAGTGTTGGAAATACCCACGAAATGGGGAGAGGTGCTGTATGGTGCTTTATGAAGTTGAAGGGGAAAACACAGCCTAGTTCCCATCCAGTTTTATGTAGGAACTTTTTTTTTTTTAAAGATTTTATTTACTTATTTGACAGAGATCATAAGTAGGCAGAGAGGCAGAGAGAGAGAGAGGAAAGGCTCCCTGCCGAGCAGCCAAGCAGAGAGCCCAGTGCGGGCCGCCATTCCAGGACCCTGGGATCGTGACCTGAGCTGAAGGCAGAGGCTTTAACCCACTGAGCCACCCAGGCGCCCCTATATGGGAACTTTTAAGAAGGCTTGAAATTGGGTAAAATCTGTATATTTCAGCTCATTCTATTATTTATGTTAGGTACCTACTGTGTACAGAACCAGCACGATGGAAATATCTTAGATTCTATCTTTTCCTGCACTGTCTTTACAAGGAAGACTTAACCTGCCTTAGTTTCATCTTCTGTAAAGGGAGAATAACAGTATGGACTGGAGGTCACGCACTGCCACGTGACCTTGAGCTATTAACACAGGAAGTGGTTGGCGCCTCATCTTTTTAAAGTGCTTTCCAGAAGGGGTACCAGGTACTCTTCCAAGCATGTGACGGGTGTGGTCACACTTCATTTTCCACAGCGGCTCCCTGTTACCCCCATTACAGAGATGGAGACGCTGAGGCAAGGAGGGGCTGAGTAACTTCCTCAATATCACGTTGCGTATTGGTGGCTGAAGCTAGGCAGCTGGCCAAAAAGCGGGTTGTAACATAAGTAGGGAGAGGGGCGCCTGGGTGGCTCAGTGGATTAAGCCACTGCCTTCGGTTCAGGTCATGATCTCAGGGTCCTGGGATCGAGCCCCACGTCGGGCTCTCTGCTCTGCAGGGAGCCTGCTTCCTCCTCTCTCTCTGCCTGCCTCTCTGCCTAGTTGTGATTTCTCTCTGTTAAATAAATAAAATATTTAAAAAAAAATAAGTAGGGAGAAATCCCGTTGAATAGAGAGATCAGAAAACCTTTCTGCCTACAATACTTTGAACTCAACCTTGAAGGGTCAGTAGAATGTCAAGGCAGACTTGAGAAGAAAGACTGAAGGAAAGGTAGCAGCGCAAGTTACAGCTGGAGATGTGAGGAGGTTCATCGCCTCCTTACCAGACTTAGATTTCCTTTTATTAGTTGGGCTGTTCGTTGCCAGTCTCCATGCCTTTGCACAGCTGATCCTTCTGCCAGAAACAACCAACCATTCATTCATTTATTATACATGGACTTACTGAGTGCCTGTTGGTCCTCTCTCTTATCCAGTTGGCATAAGGATCATTCTTTGAGACCCCACAGTATAGGGCTCCTCCTCTGAGAAGTTTTTGTTTTTTTGTTTTTTTAAGATTTGATTTATTTATTTGACAGACAGAGATCACAAGTAGGCAGAGAGGCAGGCAGAGAGAGAGGGGGAAGCAGGCTTCCTGCTGAGCAGAGAGCCGGATGCAGGGCCCATCCAAGAACCCTGAGATCACGACCTGAGCCGAAGGCAGAGGCCCAACCCACTGAGCCACCCAGGTGCCCCACCTCTGAGAAGTTTTAGTGACTCTTCCAAGCAAAGGAGAGTCCTTGCTCCTTTGTGTCCCAGTGTACCTGGTGTCTGTGTGTGTGTTCCGGTTGTGTGTCCTGCAGTCCCTTACCTGCCTGACATCCTCGTTAGACTGAGCACCTGTGAGGACAGGAATAAAGAGTCCACACTCCTAGCCAGGGAGCCTGCACAGTAGCTCTCTCTTGACCTGAATGAGCCCGCATTTGGGCCTGGCCCGTCGTAGGTTCTTGGTCGCTGGCTGTGGCCGTGAGATGATCAGTATTATTAAAAAACTTAATTATGTCCATGTGGGGCTTTGTGGCTCTGTCAGCTCCTGTAGGATGTCGTCTTCTGTCAGGGGAGAGGTCGGGAAGTGGGGGTGAGGGCTAGTGGCGTGGTGCAGCTACATGGCACAAGGGTGGCAGGGAAGGTTCCCGTTTCCTGTGTTTGATTTCACGGACCCCATTCTAGGAAGACAGTTTTGCATTTTCTTTAGTTGTAGCTTTGGGTCCTATCGTTGAGACATCATTCAGGGCCAGCATCATTTAAAAAAAAAATCGCTTTTTAACAAATAAATAAACCAAGTATCTTTGGCTAAGGTGAGAATTTCCCTATTATCGGGCCTTCCTATAATTAATTTTATTGTCTTTTTATTTAAGTATAAACACACGGTGTTCTGTTAGTTTCAAGCGTATGGTAGAGTGACTCAGCTGTTCTCAGGGCTCATCACAGTTAAGTGTACTCTTAATCCCTTCACCTGTTTCACCCACACCCCCCCCCCCCCAGCTCCTCTCTGGTAACCCCCAGTTTGTTCTCTGCATGTAGTGTGATTGTTTGCCTCTCTTCTTCTTTGTTTTGTTTCTTAAATTCCACCTATGAGTGAAATCACACGGTGTTTGTCTTTCTCTGATGTAGTTCACTCAACATTATACCCTCTCGCCATTTTAACAACATGGACGTATCCAGAATGCACAAAGCCTTCCTACAGTTTTATGTGGCTTTTACATTAGATCTAGTTAAGCCCTCCTTAGTTGTCATGATTAAGAGGTTTGGTTTACTGTTCTTTTTGAGCAGAAACTGGCATTCAGGGTCGGCCTTTCTGGATTCAACCATTCTGGGTCTGTGGGATGAGCTCAGAATTGGCTTGCACAGTTTAAAGACCCATTTCCAGCAGCTTTATCTTCATTTTCTTTAAAAATGGGATAACTAGTGAAATGTTTATTTTCAGCTGAACTCTCTCCGATGTAACGCTCAGATAGATGGTCACTGGGAAAGATGGTTGATTCGACACAGGAGATACATTCATTCAATTTAACTGAAATCAAATGAGATAATGTATGTGAACCCGTAGCTGAGGGCAAAGTATAGAGTAAGTGCATAGTAAATACTCGCTGTAATTGAAGTGGTTGTATTATCATTATTATCATTATCCTCTCTTCCCAGCACAGAGTCTGGACTTAATAGTACCTAGTAATGTGCGATGCATATTTATTAAAGAAAGAACAGAATGAGTGGCTGCCTGCTTCTTCTCTTTTGCGCCCCACATTAAATGCTGGTCTGCTCTTATAGCTGAGGAAAAAGCTGACATAAAAATTGGCTGGCTGGAAAGTTTCTCAGCCCCATTTGTCACCTTACCCTTGGAGCCCAATTGTATGTCAACTCCATGTCCCCGCTGATGCCTGGCAGTGAGGGAGAGACCACAGGTCACTTCCCTATGATCTGCCTTAGCCGCCATGGCTCTGATCAAGCTTGGCTGATGGGTGGGTGCCCTGTTGTTGGAAATGTCTCCACGGGGTTGCTCAGGAAATACTCCTTTGCTGTATTTTCTGGGTGGCATCTACTGCTTGAAAGTAAGACATCGTGGAAAACAAGGAGTTGGGTTTTGTCCTTCTTGGAAATCCAGAGTTTAAAAGAGATCTGTGTCGAGTTATGTACCTAGGTTGAGAGTCCATGTTTCAGGTAGACCTGTCATTCCCTTTGCTACAAACCCTGTCAGTGGCTTGATGACATCGAGTGAGCAGTTTGTACACAGAGACCAAGGTTTTCCTGGTTTTGTATGTTTGACAGTCTGTTTTGCCACCCCCGACTAATTTCTCACAAAGGTGATGATTCTGAACGTTCTCTTGGCTTGATTCACAGCGCTCGGAAGGAGTGAATGAGATGTGCAGCTCGGAGCGTTGTTTCTGAAGGGAGGAGTCGTTGTCTTGAAGAGGAGTCCTCCATGAGCCTGGCCGAGGCCCGGGATCTGTGTGAAGTGGACTAAGGATTTAGTAGGATGTCAACTGAGACAGAACTTCAAGTAGCTGTGAAAACCAGCGCCAAGAAAGACTCCAGAAAGAAAGGTAGGGCTGTTTTGTTCCTTTCTTACAGGCTGTTTATCTGTGCAGTGTTTTATCTCTGGAATGATTTATAGCACTGTCTTTGTGATGGCGTATGTTTTTTAATGGGTGCTAGCATTATTTGCTGTTTTCTGTACTCGTAGTGTGTATTTTAATGGCTCTCCATTATGCCTTGGGTAAAATCCAAAATTATTTTCATAACACATAAAACCCTTCCTGGTATGCGTTCCACCCATCCCTCCAGTGAGCAACGTCTCTGCCAAATCCTCCCACCCTCCTTATCCAACCTTGTGTATCCTCCAGGCATTCTGTCTCTTGGGGTTCACTTTCACAGGTTCCCAAAGTTTTCAAATTCCAGCAGCACCAGAATCACCTGGAAGGCTTGTTAAAACACAGATGTTGGGCCTCATCCCCAGAATTTTCGGGGTTCAGGAGGTCTGGGGTAGGGCCCACACCTGCATTTAGAATAAATTCCCCAATCGTACCGACGCCGTTGTTTCAGAGTCCAGACTTTGGGAACCACTGGACGATTAATCTAGCGTGAAATCCTTTGTCACTCCCCGCCTGTTCCTAGGCTGGCTCCCACTTAATCTTCAGGTCAGTCCTTTCGTTCCTCCCCACACTGGGTTAGTTGTTTTTGTTTGTTTTGCTGCAGGAGCACTTTGTTAGAATCTCACTTTATTCAAAATTTCCCGTGTTTTTGTTTATCAGCTGGACCAAGCATTCCTGCAGAGCCAGACCTCTCATTCACCCTTCAAGTCCAACACTTGGAACATGCTTGACCCCGAGCGGGCACATAGAGACCTGCTAATGAGGACTGGCATGCATAGTATGATAATGAAGTAACTCTCTCTCTCTCCGTGTTTTCTGGAGAATTGGGTCCCGTGGCTTTATGACCATGCCTTTCAGGATGCTTGTCTTCCGGTTGCAGTTAGGCGTAAGCGACTTCGTGGTGTGTGTTGTCTTTCTCTCCCTCATCTTCTGAGCTGCACAGAGGAGGATTAATAGACTTCTCTTTCAGGTCTTGAAATCTGTCAATATGGGCTTGCAAACCAGGATGCACTCGGTTGCTTTGTATAGGCAGTGATTTGTTTGAGACACTGCTGTGCCTGCCCCGTCATGTCTCGTGATGGCATTTGTCTGACACTCTATAGGAAACAAGGGACATAAATGTAATACACAGGCAGTTCCCAGACAGCCAAAACCTCAGGAAGGGTGGTAAATGTTGCTTTGGATGTTTATTTGAAACACAAATATTTTGGAAGCAGTCTATTTTATTTGCTAAAACTTAATGTAAACCTTGTATTTCATGCATCATGGTCTAAGAATAATAGAAGGAAAGCAAGTCAGTGAGAGAGCAGGTCTTGGGAGAACTACTACATGGGGAAGAAAGATTGCAGAGCATGATAATGCACTAGAATTCAAATGCTTTTTCAGTGAAAACTGACAAGTTATATTTTTGCTTCAGATTTAACCTTTCCACTAAACTTGTGCTCTTGAATGCTTAATGCATTAAAAATTGAATCTTACTGAATATCTTTTCATTCTTAATTTTAACATGCAAAACCAGGAGCATTCTAAAATGAGGATTCAGGTTTTCAGAACATTGGCTTAGTTGAAGATTTGGGATGGGAGTATGAAGGTGACTTTTTAGAACCTCTTCATCTTCATGTCTTACAGGACTCTAAAATCAGCACGATACATATTGCAAGGAATATCTCCTCGTGAGTGGCCAGTACCACAGAGTCTGGACAGGCAGACCTAGATTCAGATTCTAGCTATGCCAGCTCCTAACTGTGTGACCTTAGAATGTTACTTAACCTCTCTGAGCATCTGTTTTCTCTCCTATAAGTAAGGATATTATATTAAAGTTCAGAGGCTTACTATGAAGAATAATTGAGATAAGACAGATTAAATACTTAATATAGTACTTGGCATTTATTAAAGGATCAACAAAGAGCCTTTTTAAAAAAGATTTTATTCATTAATTTCACAGAGAGAGCAGAGGGTGGGGTGCGGGCGGAGCAAGCACCAATGGGGAGAGGTAGAGGGAGGGGGAAAAGCAGGCTTCCCCCTGAGAAGGGAGCCTGACTCGGGGCTTGATATCAGGATCCTGGGATCATGACCTGAGTTGAAGATTGATGTTTGACTGAGCCAAACAAGTGCCCCAACAAAGAGCCTTTATGTATGTTTTTCCTCTTCCTTTTCTCTTTTTCCTTCCCTTTTCTCCTTATCCTTCTCTCCTTACTACTTCTTATCTCCTTTCTTCCTGTCATCTCTCTCCATTTCCCTCCTCTCTTCCTTTCTCTCTCTTCTCCTTTCTGTACTCTTCTTCTTCTTCTTCTTTTTTTTTTTTTAAAGATTCTATTTATTTATTTGAGCTAGAGAGAGAGAGAGACCACGAGTTGGGGGGAGGATGAGGGAGAGGGAGAATTAGACTCCCTGATGAGCAGGCAGCCCAACTCGGAACTTGATCTCAGGACCCTGCCAAAGGCGGCCATTTACCTGACTAAGCCAACCCACCCAGGTGCCCCTCTGTGCTCTTCTCCTCCTCTTCTTCATTTTCATCATCAGCATTATACTGTTTTCTCTTACCCATTCTAGAACCAAGGGGATCTTAAAAAGTATATAGCTGATTTGTCCCAAAGTAAGATTTTACAATTGTTCTTAGCTTTGTAACAGTGATAAACAATATGCATTCTTGATAGACTTCTCTGGCTCAAGGCATCGTGAAAGCACACACCTACATTCAAAAAGGGAGAGAATGTGCTCACAACAGGATTAATTTATTTCTTACTCTTCAGTTTTCCCTGTGGAACTTTAAGTATTCTTTAAAGCAAATGTTGCTGACTGAGCCAAAATATGTAGAATTTTAAAAGGAAATGTTAACAGTTTATTGATCTTGAATCTTGATTATAATAGCATTACTGAAGTTTGTTACTAATTCTTCCCATTCCTCTTTGATTTTCTATGGAGGCAACGTAGAACCTCATAAGTAGATTTATGTCTTCCTCTCTGATCCTTAAGTAATTCTTTTTCTTGTCTTATTGCATTGGCTGGGTCTGTCACTACAATATTTAGTAATAGGAGGTATTCTTAACTTGATCTTCAATCCTGAATTTGAAAATTGAATTTTGCCATATGCTCTTTCTATATTTATTTCAATGATTATACATATTTTTCCTCTCAGTTTATATCGCAGTGGATTTTACTGATAGATTTTTCTAAACTTCATTTCTAAGGTAAATATTACTCTTTCATGATACATTATTTTCTATGTATGGATTTGATTTTTTGATATTTTACTTAGGATTTTGATATCTATATTCATCAGCATGATTGGCATATAACTTTCTTTTCTTGAAGAATCTTTGTGCCTGGTATTAGTTAAAGTTTTTAATTTCATACAGTAATTTTTTTTTTTAGTGCTGAGGAAATACTGAATAATATTTAAGCCCTTTTCTGAAAAAATGGTTTTCTTTTTTCAGTAATTTTATTTGACTTTTTAGAAGGTATATATTCTCTTAACTGAAAATTAAAACAGAAAATCAAGCATGCCTAATCCCATTACTCAAAAATAACTGCTCTGGACTGTTTTCAGGATGTGTGTTTGAGATCAAACTAATTCATACAGTTTCATATCCTGCTTTGTTATTTGACATTATATCATAAGTACATTTCTCATATTATTACATGATATTACAGACTAGAGGGGGTGTTTTTGCCCCTTTGGCAAGATTTAGATGGTTCCTGGGGCAGATATTTTATTTCCTAGAAGAGAATACCTGACAATACGGGTCATCTATCAAGAGGGAGAGTGGCATAAAGAAAAGTTAAGAGGCCCTTTAGAATTTCTCACAAACGTATCACCCGCTTCTTTAACCCAGGCTTTTGAAAGGAAGTCAGAGAGTTTCCAATACAAGTCACCCGGGGGCATATTTCACCATAAAATGCATTTCTCGACAGGCCCTATAGGAGACATAACCGGAGTATTCACAATTCAAATGAGGAAGACTTGAACGTAGTAAGAAATAAAGTTGTTTTCTTCATTTCATTTTTATTGGATTGTGTTACTACACATGCAGCTTGTCCAACGGTGCCTATTCCGGCAGTGGAGTTGATGGAGGACGGGAATGTAGAGTTTCAGGTTCATTACCTGCCATCAAAGGGGGAGAACAGCTGATGCGATTCTGATTATTTATAAACCCGGCACCAGGCCACCCAGTGGAAGACTGTGAGAGAGGAGGGGTCCCAGGTGAGCAGGTGCAGAAGTCTTTGGGGACAGTGCCCAGGGGTTTCAGTCAGAGCCACCTGGCCCCAGAAGGGCGGGGGGGGGTGGGCGGTCATCGTGGGTGAAGGTCCAGCGTGGGAGCCACAACATGGCAGCTGCCTGCTAGCATTAATTTTTCTGCCCTTTTCCTTCTGAGATCACAGTTCAGCACTGTCCCCTGATCTTCTAGAAACACCTGCAAATAAACTTACTCACTTTCCATATATTAGAGTTATGTCCAAGGATCATTAGTTAGCAAAACAATAACAACAACAAAATGCTACCTTATTTCCTCCCTAAAAGATTCGGCCCCGAGCATCCGAGCCCTGATGGGTCTAGGAGAAGGTGGTGGTCATACGGCACATGCATTAGCTTTGGAGCCCCAGCAAGCTGAGTTTTAGCCCTGGCTGTGTGCCTTAGTAGCTGTGTGAACTATTGGGAAGTTTCTTTTTTTTTTCTTCTTTTTTTTTTTAAATCTTTTTATTCTAAAATTTTATTTATTTATTTGTCAGAGAGAGAGAGAGAGCGCACAAGCAAGGGGAGTGGCAGGCAGAGGGAGAAGCAGGCTCTCCACTGAGCAGGAAGCCCAATGTGGGACTTGATTCTAGGACCCTAGGATCATGACCTGAGCCGAAGGCAGCGGCTTATCCAACTGAACCATCCAGGCATCCCTACTGGGAGATGTCTTAAAAATTCTGCTTAGTTTTGGTTAAGGAATGGTCTCAGTAATGCCATAGGGGTTCTCATCCTTCACTTGGTCAGTTAGCCCAGGAAGCTATCCTATTAACTAGGGCTTACCCCTGAGGAGCTTGTAAAGTGCCATCACATTCATCATCTGATTGGATCCTTGGGACTGGGGTAATTAATTAAAAAAATCTTATTATGATGCCTGTGGTGCAGAGCTGCTATTTTCCTGCCTCTGCCTGCTGCTCTTGCCCTACAGGGAGGCTGCCTGCCATCTGCCAAGACCTTAGCCCGGGGCTCCTGCCTCAGGCCACTTCCGCTTTTCCAGCTTCCGTTTCCTCAGGCACCAGATGGAGGCGGAAATTAGATCTGGGCGACCAAATCTGAAACCTAGAGGAAGCATTAATGAACGAATGAGGTTTTTTTGTCCACAAGGATTTATCCAGCCCCAGTGTGAGCCCTGCTGGCAGTCAGTGTTCTGTGGAGAGAGAAGTTTCTGGAAAGGAGACCCTGACTGCAGGCAGTTCATGTAGTTGGAAGACCTTCCACCTCAGGAGGCACTTCTGATTTTTTATGGTTTCATCCTTCCTTGAAAAGACCTGTTCTCTGCTTTGCAGCTTTGATTCATTCTCATCCTATCACTACTCAAATGTTAACGTTTTGTTTTTACCCCACACTCATATTTGTTCCTTAAAATATGGCACGTTCCTCATAATAAAAATATTCTTAAACTCTTTTCACGGCTTTTCTGACTTAAAAGCAAGTGAGTTTTCATCTTCATTAACCCGCATAAGACAATATTCTAAAGGAAACTTGAGTAAGTTCTCTAGAAATGGAGAAACAGAAAGGGTTCTAAGGAATTTACATTTGGAGGCCAGCTGGAGCCTCTTGCTCACAGATGAGCTTCTCGAAAGAAGGACTTGCCGCTGGTCACGCCTTTGGGTAGTGGCAGAGTCAGGGCTGGAGGCCAGGAACGGCTCCCGTGGCTGGTGTTCCTCCAGCTCCTCAGGCTACAGACAACTTAACCTTCTTGGGATTGCCCTCTTGGCGTGTTTGTTCCCTCTTCTTTACACTGAAGACTCCTGGAAGAGGTCATGCCTTAGAAGCAGATGAACTTAAGTTTGATTTAAGACTTGACACGACGTCTACTTGCATGTCTCAGGCTAGCTACTCTAACCGTCTGAGGCTCAGCTTCTTCATCCATAAAACAGGGACAAGAGCACCTATCTCAAAGTGCTGTCATGAAGATTACGTGAGTGACTAAACCTACAACACCCAGCATGATTCTCTGTACATAGACCCAGGATGAAGAACTTTGCCTTTCCCTCCAGCGTCCCAGCTCCTCACTCAGCTCCCAGAGGCAGCAGGTCTCCTAGTGCTGTAGGACATAAGGGAAAAGTAGAAGGCGCCCTTTCCTCCAGAGGCACCTGGGGGCATCCCTGAGAAGAAGGAACTGGTTCATCTTCCAGTGGATGCTTGTTTCAATAATAATGGGGAAGGCAGACAGGAAGTACAAAGGAGAACGGACCGTGTTGTTAAGCTATAGATGTTTATTAATAGCCATCATTTGTATTGTGCTTCCTGCCTGCAAACCATTTTAGATAAACTGTCCCCAAGGAGCCCAAATCTTACATCGCCCCATGGAACACATGAGAAAATAACGTTCAGAAAGATCAAGAGACTTGCTCTGGGTCATGTGGTTTGTCTGTGTAAGCTGGAAAGACCTAGGTCTGCCAGACATTAACGTCTGTGTGGTCTTCCCTGAAAACATGCTCTGGGTTTGCCCTGTGCCTTGCTGCTGGAGGCTGGTGGTTCCAACAGAATTACAGGGGGGGCTGCACTCTTTTTGGCAGGGGAGGCACAGAAACCGATGCAGCACATCACACAGATTTATGGCACCATTCTGCCTTGGCAGGGTTTTGGATCTTGGTGTGCTAATTGTTCTCTCCTGACTCTGTGATTTGCAGGCTTTGGAAATTCAAAATCCAGGATTTAATTACATGATGACATCAATTTCTCTGAGGTTGATCCATAAAGCTCTGGGGCCGAAGGGCTTGGGAGGGAGGGAATACTGTTTTGGGTCAAGAAGTCCAGTCCTTTATGGTAGGACTGGCTGTCAGATCGTATGATGTGTGGTGGGGAGAGAATTCTGTACTCTCTGTGAGCACATGGTCTTGAATTTATTACAGGACACATCACTCACTCTGGCCATTCCCTGAAGACAAACTCATTTCAGGTTTCATTGGTGACTTAGTTCTGGGCTTCACTTTAACTGGGTCCTTTATAAGAAGTCAGGCTTTCTTCAAGCCCTCCTTCACATCCCTTTCTTCCCTGAATGTGTTGCATAACCCCAGCAGCGTACCAAAGAGGATAACACCCCAAGCAAGCCCTTTGAGATTTGGTCCCCATGTCTTTGTCACTTGGCGTTCTCTTACCCTGAGCCACACCAGGCTTCAGTTCCCAGAACTCACCTCTGTGACCTCTGTGTGTCAGTTCTTTCTACCTGGGTCATCTTTCTCACCCTGTCTATTCACTGGGCCAACTCCTGGTCAGGACCCAACAACCATTTGTCTGAGCCACCATCCTTGACGTTTTGAGCTTCATAAGATTCTCAATTAATCGCTGACTGTCAGCCCCCGTGACCTCCTAAATGTCTTCCAAAGCTGTCCATGCTTTCTCTCCTCACAGTTCCTCTCCCAAGGACAGTCCGGGCTGCCCTCGTCTGCCATCTGGATTGTTCTCACACCCCTCCTAAGGGGTTTTGGGGTTTTCAGGCTTTTCCATCTCCAAGCTGTTCTGGACACTTGGAGATTTGATCACGCCTCCCCTCTGCGTCAGACCCTTCAGGGAGCAGCTCTGAGTGCCCCCAGAGTGACATCCACACTGCTTCTCATGGTGTCCCAGAGGCTGCACCTGGTCCAATGCCTCCTTATCTCTCTGGTCACATCTCTCCATGCTGTTCTGCCGTGATTGTCCATTCTGTGGCACAACTATATGAATTTCAGTTCCCTGATCATACCATACGACTGTTCCTATTAGGGGTTTGGCAAATCCTGTTTCTTCTCCAAAGAATACATTTTCCTTTATTTATTTTCAGAGCTAACTCCACTTATCCTTTAGTTTCAAGTTCAGAATTGCTGTCCTCAGAAATGTTTTGGTGCCCCGTTGCAGCCCATGTCCCTGACCCCCAGCTGCAGGTCATGACTCTTTTGCGTGCTCTCAGACGTCTCATGTTGCTCACTGTTACCTATTTTTAGTTTTTTGTTCATCTGTGTCACTCATCAGGCTGGGAGTCCTGTGACAGCAGGGACCATGCCTGTCTTGTCAATAACCACGTCACTTCTACCACTGAGCACGGTGTTGAAAGATGCAGCAATGTGGGCAAATGAATAAGCAGGTGAACGAATGAATTTATGACAGAGATAAGCCTCCTTCAGCTGGATTTGTGAGGGGTTCCCTAGCACCCTGCACTTCCTCAAATCACCCCACTTGCCATGGTTCTCCTATCGGTTTTGGCTTATTTTTCTGTCTCTACTGTTAGCCCTAAGCTCCTAGCACAGCACTCAGAACATGGTGAGTACTCAGTCCGTGTTTGTTGAATTGGTGATCATGTGGTGGGGCCAGAGTAGGGGGATGATCTGCACAAGGAGAGAGAAAATGACAAAACACAAGCATCTCCCCGAAATGCTGGCTCTTGAGATTCTTATTATGTCGCCTTGAAAATTCCTACCATTCTGTGAACTACTTCTCCTTTTGTGATGTGTGTCCAATCACGTCTGGTGCCGTAATTTAGCGTGATGTGGGCCATATTGGTAGTAAAGCTATACGATTTGCCATATTAGTTCATCCCACTGCTTCATTAAGCTCAGTGTGCTGCCCGTGGCCGTGGCTGGGCTTGAATTTTGATGTTGGGAAGAACAAAGCCCTTTACATTATCCCTCCAAGTCCCGTGAGTCAGGTAAGGGCACATGCCTTTGTGGGGCTGGAGAGTATTCATCTTTGCAGATAATCAGCACATGCCCAGAGCGTGGGGTTTTCTTATCCGCGCAGTTTGCTGAGTGAGCAGACGATGTTCCAAGGTGTGCTGGGATTTCAGCAACCCCCTCCTATTGCCGCAAAGCCTCTGGGTTGGTCAGAGTGCGTATGTTGCAAGACTGAGCAATTCCGTACAACCCATCAAGAGAGTACATGGAGATAAAAGACAGGGGAGAGGTTTGCTGGGTTTGCTGGGGGTGAAATGTTGTTTCATTTAAGCTTGAAAACAACCTTTGGACAAGTGTTCCCATGTTAGAGGAGAGGCGACTGAGGCGCAGATGGATGAACGGCTTGCCTGAAGTCCATGCAATGAGGAAGTAAAGGAACTCATTTGCGGCTAGATCTCTCTGATCCAAAGTCCTGTCTACATGCTTCACACTAGACTAAGCTACTCCCTAGTGAATGGTGTGTCTTCTTACCAAATACTGAGTAGGACTTAAAATGAAAGACATCTTCTGGCCGAGCCCAGCAGAAAGACTCTTAGGTTGCTGTGGCCATACCGAGAGGAAGGAAGGAGGGCAGAATACGTGATACAGTAAGGAGGGGAGTTGGAAAGGCAGAGGAAGCTCTAGGTCTTCACTTCCCTTCTGTGGCAGGCGGGAGGTTGCCGTACACAAGGGTTCCCTGCGATTGACTAGGAACATTTCCCTTTCTAAGGAGAATGCCAGTTATTCTGTGTTTTCCAGATATAAAAAGGTAAAGACTAGGTGAACTTGAGGGACTTTGTGTGCATTCATCAGAATGCAATTCTAGCTCATAATTTGGAACAGGCTCTCCAATTTTGCAAATGCCTCCAAATCGATGGGTCGTCCCATTAACCCATTTCACCTCCCAGTGGGCTTCCCCGCATCAGAAATAATCATGACAACGCTGGTGAAGAAGGTAGTTACTGTCTGTCCGCAGTTAGAAAGTGTCAGGCATTGCATTTGAACGCTTACGTATATTTTCTCCTGAACAAGACCTTGAGGGAGCTCCTCTTTTTAAAACCTCAAGTTTACAGACAAGGAAATGGAAATTAAGGAGGCAGGACAGAGTTCATGCCATGACTCCGGGCCTTCTGCTCTGAACAGACCTGTAGTTTTGCCTCACTCGTGCATTCAGCAGGCATCACACGTGCCTTATGTGCACGTGGACCTTCTGAACACATTGACTTGCTTGGCCCTTCCTGCACACTCGTGAGTTTTCTCCAGCTCATTCTCTTCTCTCTCCCTGGGGAAGAAAAATCGCCCGGATCTCTTAGCTCACTGCCAAGGCCTGCCTGATCCTCCGAGACCCAGCTCAGAGAGCACGTCCATGAAGCTCTTTCTCAGCATTCTCTTCCCCCTGAAGCCTTCATTCCCCCATGATTTTCAGCATGTTGGGTTTTTACAAAATTTTTCACCCAGAGAAAGCTTTTCTGTCTTTCCTTTATCAACCCGAAATACACTTAACTACCTCTCTTCCTTACTAGATGTGCTTGTAAGTAGAGACATGATGGCAGGGACTGTTGTCTTGGGCATCGTTATATCCTCTCGGAGCTGGGATGAGAATTTACCGAAGAGTTGTCAGTGTGCAAGATGGGAAATGACATTAACTGCACGACTACTCAGTGCAAGCAGAGAGTATAGTGAGAATACAGGAGTTGATGAGGTCGGTAAAACTCCCATTTTACAGATGAGAAAACATCAACTAAGTTCGGAATATGTCCAAGGTCACCCATCGTGTAAATGGAAGAACATGAATTTTTAAACTTCACTCTCAATGATCCAAAGCCCAGGCTCTTTCTGCCATATTCGCTGTTTCCCAGCAGTGGCCGTCAAATAAAATCCCAGTGAAAAGCTCAGTTCCTGGGGGTCTGTGTCCTGTTGGTACGTGGCAGCAAGATTTGCAATTTACTTTTACAAAGAATTTATATATCATCATTGAGGGACTGTCATCGCTTGAGTTTTTCGGTTCCCCTGACTGGTGATACCGCTCTAGGGAGAGCTTGCATTCCGATTGTTAAACCAGAGGCAGGAAAAGCCACGCAGGAACTCTCTACACTGGAAGGAGCCCAGCAGATGATGAATAGCAGACCTGAATCTTATCATGTATTTCAGGATGATGTACGGGACTGTTGGAAACTGCCTTTGACAAATGTGCACAGGAAGGGGAATTATCTCCAACAATGAAAAATGTTCTTATTATGTGATCCTAAAAAGGATCAGGACCCCATCATTGGGAAAATGATCATCCCCGTATCCCTTATTAACAGCGATATGGAAGCATGTGCTAAAGACATTGGACGTTGGGCTGAAGCTGTGATGGATAGCCGTGAGTGCTGGATCACGTTGGACTTATGAAAGGTAGCGTGATGCTTGATAGCAGGTGGGAAACGTGCAACTCGCTAAGGTCGCTTTTAGCCCTTGCTTCGCGAGGCTCTGCAGTACTTGTTCCTGCTATCTTAGCCAAGTACCCAGCGGCTTTTGGTCAGGCCCAAAGCTCTGATTCAAGAGTAGGAGGTATGCGATACACGTTTGTAGGAAATAAAACCATTTCCGTAAGGAGGAGAAGACAGGCATTTTAAATATTTAATCTTACTTTATTTTCACATTTCACATGCTTATGTGGAAACCTGGAGTCATAGAGATTCACCAGCCTACCCGAGGCTAGAAACCGGCAGAGTGCAGATTTGAACTTGAACAGTTTGATTTCAAAGTCTGTGCGCTTTGCAGACCATGGTAGTTTTCAATAAATAAGCTCCTGGTTGGAGTTCGGAATAATAGAAATAGAAACAACCGAATGTGTATGTGAAGTGCATACTGCAGGCCCTAGCACAGGGTAGACGTTGAAGAGATGCGAGTCTCCCTGCCTTTCCTCCTTCCCTCTTTCCCTCCTTCTTTCCTTCATTCCATTCTTGAGTGTTTGAGTGTTTTCCAAAACCAGGCAGAGTGTTGGCCACAGAAGATTATAAACAAGTCCTGGGCTTAGGGAACTTGAGATCTCTCCCAAAGACAGACAACTAAGAAGCAATTAGAGTTCATTATAGTAAGTTGAAAATCCCAGAGCAGAGATAAGCAACCACCCAAGGGCTTCCTAGAGGTTGTGCCATTTAAATAAAGATTCTTGGAATGCAGATTTATTACTTTTTTCAGTTCAATGGGTGCTTTGCGAAATGTCTTCTATTATTATAGACACTGTCTACCCATTAGATTTAAATCCCTAGTTGTGAAAAATAAATCCTACATTGTCCTCTGGTGAAAGGAAGATCAGCAGATCAGAAATCTTGCTGGGCCAGCCACGGGCTCCCCCCGACTTGACTTCTAGAATAAAAGGCCTCTCAAGTTGTACACATAATTTTATTCATTTCCTATTACATGTAGGACCAGGCACATAGTATGTGTTCATTAAGCATTTGTAGAACAATAGAGTAGCCTATATTAGATAGGTAATTCTTTGGCCTTTGGCCTGCATTTTCCTAGAATCAGTTTTATATTCCATTAGTTTTCCTTTGATGTTTTAAAGTAATGATTACTGTGGCTTCTCCTCCTGCTCTCAAAGTTATAGATTGCAAATAGATTTTTGTGTCATTTGCCAATGCCGGTCGATTTTTAATGGCTGCTTCGAGCACTGTGTGGGGGAGTCTGAAGTCATACCCCAGCTCTGAGCAAGAACCGTTAACATTCAGGCATATTTTCTTTCAGTCTTTTATTTACTTTTATTTACTTATTTTTTTTGCACATGAGTGTGTGTACACAAACACACAAACACATGCATTCTACTTTGATCCTACTGGGCTTTAATTCTGCATTACTTTTCCACTAAACCTTACCATCTAAGCTGTTCCCATGTCATTATAAATTGTGCACTTATCACTTTACAATAAGCGAGGCGATCTCATTTCCCTGAGCTCTTACTCACAAGCTCTCCTTCCAGACTCTTATGTCATTGTTGAGTTTTTTCAGTGGTTCATTCCTAAATTTGATCGCACTGGAAGAATGCGAGCCCATTCGGTAGTGGCCAGTCACAGGTGCCTCCCGGTGCCCGGGCTCTGGCAGGACAGAGCCGCCAGGTCCCACGGCCCTCCTCCCCCGGGGGAAGGGCACAGGCAGGAAGTCGCGGAGAGACTGGGGCCCCGCCACCCCAGCCGCTCCAGCTCTGTAATAGCACTGATCAGTGAAAATTTAACAGGAATGTAGCGGCGATGGAATTAACCTGGAACTGTTCTTTTTGGGGAAAAATGAAACAAACACAAAGTTTTCTGTGTCAGGTATTGGGCTGGCTGGGGCAGCTGTGTGTTGGGGTGTTTGGTTTAGGTTTTCGTTTTTTTTCTTTTTCCTGGTTTTTTGTTTTTGTTTTTTTGTTTTTGTTTGTTTTAATAATGTTTACAATCTGCCTCAATCACTCTGTCTTTTATAAAGATCCCACCTCCAGCCCTCTCCCCTCCCCCACCCAGGCCTTCGAGGCTGTTAGGAGATGCTTGAAGAACCCAACAAGATACCAGTTGAAGTAAAACTTTGCACATATTTATATTTATACTCAAAAAAGAAACATTTCAGTAATTTATAATAAAGAGCACTATTTTTTAATGAAAAAAAAAAAAAAAAAAAAAAGCTGTGGCACACAGAATTGCTTTCAGTGATGGATGATTCATTTCTCTTTTCACCCTGGGACTGATGCAAATGTTTGTCTTCAGTATTTGTGGCTGAGGGATGAAGCTAACTTGTTTCCCTGCAGCAAGAAGAAAAGGAGACCTTGGGAGTGGGCTCCCCTCTGTGGGCGTGTCCCCAGCAGGGGCCGCCACTCCAGGAGAGCCTTGAAATTCAGATTTGCCAATGGATGCCTCTGGATGCCAGTGATTCTTGCAGTTCACATCTTTTAACCTCAGCTTTATCAACTTTAATATGTTGTCCTGGTGCCTTGATTTTTTGGTTCATCTGTTTTAATGTGATGAAATGTAAAGACGGAGCTCAATCTTGTCCCCTCACAGCGACTGTAGGGGTTTTCCGCTGATCGCCCATCCTCCGTCTGTTAAGGATTCGAATTTTAAGCAGCCAAAAATACATTTTCCTGGTATCTGTCATCAAGTGATTAGTGCAACTATTTAGTTCTGGTCGTCTTTCCTATTCTTGGTGGATTTATTTTCTCTTAGAATTCTACTGCCGCCCTCTCTGTCTGGGAGACTGGAGATGTCATTTAAACATTGCTTATTAGGATTCCAGTATTTGTCTCTCATATACAGTCAGCTAAATCAAAAAGTCAGACAGTGTTTTTAAATTGCAAATTTAAATGACAATTTATAGACCAGGTCTACTGGAAATTTTCTGTCCTTGGCATCCATCACTGCTTGCGTGTACATAGTGTTATGTTCCTCTCTTTCTCTCTCTTTTTATCTTCTTGAGAGTACAGCACACATATCCATCAGAAGGATCAGAACTGCTTGCAATCCAACAAAAATGCAATAAAGATCTTGAAAGGAAATGAAGACAGACACCGCATCCCAGACCTTCCTTAGATACTCGTTCTCTTCCTCCTCTCCCTTACCCCTCCCTCTTAAAGAGGAAACTTGCCTTAGTCACTTTTTAAAAAAGTATTGAAGCACCTGGTTTAGTTTCAAATAAACATTCACCAAAGGCCCGAAAAAATGCCAAATATTGTTACCTCAATTAATTTGCATGATAAACCGATAATGGCACTATTATTAGGGATGGTGTCATAGCTGATATTTACTGAGCACTTACTATGTACTAGGCACTGTTCTGTGTGTTTCTGGTGCCGTTACTCACTTAAGGTAATAAGACGTTGATTTCTAAAAGAGAAGACTGAAATGCACGGGAGCCGGCTTGCCCGGGGCCCAAAACTTGAGTGACTGGTGGAGCTCCAGCTTCTGATGCAGAACTCTGTCCACCACGCTAGCTTCTATTTTTATCCTCAGTGAGAAAACTTGGGGCCTACTTAGTATCTCTATTTTGTAAGAATGACAGATTGAAAAGTCATCACACCATGCTTTACTGAGTTTTAATTTTTAGCAGATTGGGTTAGAAGGGGTGGGGGGGCAGGCTGTAAACCTTGAAATCATCTTCTTCTGCCGGTCCATTTTCTCTGGGATCAGAGTAGATTGGCAAAGCATTATGGTCTTCCATTTCAGAGCTGAAGTATTATCCATCTCGATGGGGGAAATCATCTCTAAAATCCTCCCGAAGCCAGCTGCTGCAGAGGTTGGTACATTTCAGAAAATGTCTGCGGTACCCAGTAACTTCGGTGATGAAAGTGAACAGAGTCAAGTCTGCATTTGGAGGCCCATATTTAGTATGCCCCCCCCCCGCCCCCACATCCATGTTGTGTCCTGTGTCTCTTCTTGTAACAGAGCCAGGAGGTCTGCCTTTCAGCCTGTGCTCACGGGGCTCCAAAGTCAGCAGCAGCTGGGGGTGTCAGGGCTGGTGGGGTTCCAGTCAGACAGAGGAGGTGATGATAGGGAGAGATGGAAGGACTTTGTCTTGCCTATGAGAAGACATGGGGAAGGAGCCAGAGGAGGCTAGGGGAGCCATCAGACCACAATGCAGGTTTGGTCCTGAGTGAAAGAGGGAAGGCGGGAGGGAGGGAGGGATGGAAGGAAGGAAGGAAGGAAGGGAAGGTAGAAGGAACATCTCAGATTTCAGCAAGGTCATTGCGGAGTCCTTGAGCCAGAGTCACTCATCAGAACAGGCCCGCCTCCTGGGAATAGGCCTACTTGAGTATCCCTGCTTGCTCCATCATAGGCTGCTCCCAGGCAACACGGTCTTGCTGTAGACATGGAATGGATTTCTGAGTGCAGCAGTTGGGCTCTTTCCCTTCTTTGCAGCTAGAAGTCTACCAGATGCATTCTTATCCCCCCCACACCCCACACCAAACTGATAGTCAAGGTACCTTAAATCATTCAGCCCTTCTAACTTCTTCAGTTAGGTGGTGTGATGAGCAGTTCAGATTCCTCCCCCCTTGTTACCCCATATGGACACATGTTGGTTAAAAGGAGGTGCCGATTGAGATTGGGGCCCTGGATTCTCTGGCCAGTTTGTCCAGCAGTCCTCAGAACATTTTGTCCTTTCGAAGCCTGCGAGGCCTGAAAAGAGGGGATTGAAAGCAGCTCTTGGGTTGGTAGCCCGAGAAGGAAGCCCTCTTTGTACCTGGTGATCTCCCCACACCTCTTTTTGTGTCGCAGGCAAAAGGGAGTGTCCATCCCCTCATGCCCCTGCACCCCCACCGATGCCGGAAGGTCAGAGTGCCATTTCTGGAACATCTTTCTGATGGCCAGCATGCATAGGGTCTTATTTAAGTAGATTGCATGAAAATGACCAGTAAGGTCCATATTCTTTGGAGCATAGCCTAGTGATTGTGTCACTGTCTTCAGAATTCCAAACTGACCCATCACAGCTCTACCATTTATCAATGGCAGTTACCTTGGGAACTTCAAGTCCTGTAAGTCTTCTTTTCCTTACTTATAGAATGGGAGTGATGGGACTGATCTCTCAGGGTGAGAATGCAGACCAGATGTTGTCTCTGTATAAGGGCTCCAGATGGCGTTAGACATGGATGTGCTAGCTTGCTGCCCTTCTGACTATGGGAGAACCAAAGTCCGTGTATTATGTCTGGTTCCTGGGACCTTAAGGCTCATGGGAGGTGGGCTGGATGAGCCCATGTGCATGCATCCATCCCTGCCTAGCTCTGTTGTAGAGGTGGTGGGGGATGAGTGGGGGCACTGCACCTGCCCCTTTCGTGCCTTCTAGAGGGTTACAGCTTAGCACTCAGTGTTACTCATTGGTCCTCAAGCACTCCGTGCTACTTTATGCTTCCCTGCTCAGCCTTCACATTGGCCTTCTTCCAGAATAATTTGTTGCTTGGAGCAGACCCCACTCATAAAAGAAGCAATCTGGAAGGCTGGGCACCCTGAGAGCCTTGAGCCGAGCACTGAAAAGCCAGGCACTCACATATCTTTCTTTCATCTCTCCAGAGCTACTTTGCTTTTTCCAGACTAGCTTCTGTGTTTCTCCCTCTCTGCAGTCAGGCTTGCCTTGGTCACTGTGCTGCTCATGGCCGGCTTTACTGGCTTCTGCATTCAAAATCTCAATGAAGACTGAGTCACAGGGTCCCCGTTCCAGATCTCAGGCAGGGCAAATCTGTAGGCTCATCCCACCTGAGAGTGAGCTGTTTAAGAGTTAGAGACCTATGACGGACAGTAGTAGGTCTGGGAGCCCACGCTATGGGCAGTGGGAGGGGATCGCTATGCAAAGTAGTGAGGCGTGGTCTGAACAGACACAACCACCAAAAAGATTGGATTTAGTTGTTACTTCCTCCAGGAAGCCTTCCTGGACCCAGCTGATCAAGGACAGGTCAGCCCTCTTCTGGGCTTTTCTGATTCTGGGCACTGGCCTCTGTTGTGTTCTACTACTCTTAATCCCACATCTGTCTTCACACCTGGTGGTGCATCCTGAAGGTAGGAACGGGGTCTGCTTGGTCTTTGCAGACACTGCCAGTGTCCAAAATGCCTACCAGCCAGCAGGTACTCCATAAATAGTTTGGAGACCTAAGTATCATCCGGGAAACTGACAAATAATTGTACTGCAGTACTACTTCCCAGTATAACAGCACGAAGCATCTGCTTTGCCAGAAAAACAGTTGTCCTCTCTGCCCCACCCTCACGCCCGCCCCCAAAGTGCAGTAAACATCCATGGGGACAGAAGCAGGGCTCTGGCGACTGCCTTTCATGTGCAGTCATGCTCCGTGTCTTTGATCCCGATCGCCTTTAGGTATTGAATCCTGAAGGGCCTGCTGCAGCTCCCCACGGAACAGCCATCCGGCACCCCACGCATTAATGCCAATTAGCTTGGGAAAGATGAAAACTTTGGGGACTTAATGAGCTGAGTTGGCACCTGTTCAGTCAGCGCTCCAGCCTGCGTCTCTTCAGCTGCTCGCACCAACTGGATGGTGTCAGGTTTGGCCTTTCTGGGGAAAGGCTGACAAAGGCATTTTTGCTCTTGTGTTTTCCAACTTTTCCTTTACCTTTGGGTGGCTGACTTCAAGATTTTTGGAGCCACGCTCTTCAGGAGCCTCGTTTGAGGCCATACCCGTACCCCCATCCACCCCATACTCTGCCCCATAAAGCGGAGGGGCTGAGACTAAGGCTGTGTGTGAACCGGGAAGACAGCGCCAGTGTGACATCCCAAAGCAGCCTTTCTGCTTAGGAGTGGTGCGATAGGGCGGAGCGTGGTGTGTGGCGCTAAGCAGCCCTGTGAGTGTTGGTGGGAGGACCATCGCCCAGCGCACGGCTGCATCACAGTGTGTCTGCTCCACGAGCACACCGTGGTGCCCATGGTGGCGTGACCGGCACCCTTACCAGTGCCCGTCCACGGTAGTGCCCAAGTAATACCTGTTGCATGAATGAATGAACAGATGATGAGTCGTGATTAGAAGCTCTAGCAGGAGAGAATCCTGGATTGGAATCCCATTGCTAGCTCTTCTGTACACTGTGAACACGGGCGGTTTGCTTCCATCTCTCTCCAACCCTGGTCTTTCACCCTTATCGGAAGGACCAGTGCTTCTCATGGTTTTGGGCTTACATGTAAAGTGCTTCCTTAGCCCGGTGTCTGGCACAGAGTAAGTAGTTGTTCTTTTATTATTAGTGGAGTAACTTTAAATAAAGTGCTGGATACCCACATCTCCGTGCCTTCATTTATACAATGAAAATGCTTCTCTGTGCTGTACAGGGTTCGTATGAGGCATAATTTGATACCGTGAACAGAGCACAGCCAGGTCTGGGCTCAGAGCTCCGTAGATGAGAGGCAATGCCAACCCCATCAGGAGAAGGCTCTACGGGCTCAGGCGGTGACCACTCAGCTCTCAGGGCCATGCATAGGAGGAAGGGGGCAGGTTCGGAGAGGGGCTTTTCTGTAGCTCTCCGACGTGACATTTATGTGGGCAGACACACAGGGCTCTGGTCTTCTTTTGCCTTTCACCTTGAAAAAACTAAGGCTTTTCAAAGGGATCCTAGGCTACATTATCAGACTTTCGCCAGCAAGCTGTTCTTTTCAGCAGACTGACTTTTATAATTCTCATGACCAAACACCAACCCTTCTTTACCCAAACCCCCTTAATCCTTTGATCTTGTCTCAGTCACAAGAAATGATTGTCTGCTGCGTCTTGCCATACATGCTTTAGGGAGGATTACTGAGCAACCGCAGTCCATCCCTCACCTTCCCCTCCCCCTCCCCCACCAGCAGTCACTTCCTCCTGTGAAATCCTCCTAGGGGCCCCAGACCCTGGGAAATATCCTTGGAAGGAAAAGAGCTAGGCAGGGCAGCTGGGGCAGAGGCACAAAGCGTCTCAGGGTAAGAGGTTGAAGAGAATATTCCAGAGGAAGGGAGGACAGGTGTGAGTGTGGACATACTGTTTTGTCAAGTGAAAGAAAGCCTGTTCTTGCAGCTCAAGGTAAGCAGACCTGCACCTGGGCCTCGTCACCCTGTCACCCTGCATGTCACCTGGCATGACTCTCCAGTGAGGTCTCTGAGGCGGCGGGACTGCCACAGCAACTCCCGGATGCTCTTCCAGAACAGAACCACAGGACCTGTGTGGCTTGCCTGTAGACACAGGGTGAGCGACGGCCTCTTCTGAGACTGGGCCCTAGCCCCCTCCAGCAGATCCACTCAGCAGGATGCAGGGCTAAAACGTTCAGTCAGGTCTGGTCCTGTGCCTGTTGCTGTCAGATTCATTCTCCACCTGGACACAGCAGAGCATCCTCTGTCACCCACGGAGCAGCGTCTTGCAATCCCATTCTCTCCTAGGCTCTCCTGACATTGGGCTTCAGGCAGGGCTCAGCCCGTGGGGGGTACTGGTAGGAGATGGGAAAAGTGGGGCAAAGGGGGGTGTGGGGGCTCTCCCTCTCCTTCTGGTTGTCGTTTTGGCAGTCGCTACATCCTGGGGATCTGGGTCCTGCAGGATGGCTCTTGTCTTGACGGCTGCAGCCCTCCAGGGCCACCTTGCGTCGTTCCAGCTGCCTCTCCACAACCCCGTCTCTCTGCTCTGGGCACTGCAGCTCCTGCTTTTGTGGGTCTATTCCCAGGGCTGGTGGCAGCTTCCTGCACTCACTAATCCTTGGATCACTTCCTTTTCCCCTGGCTTTTCAGCTCTTCCAACACCATTGAAAGGGTTTCCTGCACTAAATTCCCTCTGTGAATAGCTGGCAAGGGCTCACGTCGTCTGACGGGTCCTTGACTGATCCTTTGTTTGAAAACTGGCCTCCTCATATGTGAGAACTAGAACTTCGGACCAGCTTCTTAACCTGAAGAGCCTCTTCAGTCACCTATGAGATGGAGATTTTAGATTTAGAGGTTATGTGTGTATAGAAGCTAACTGAGGGCTTGGCGCATAGTAGGTGTTTAATGAGTGGTAACTCTTTTATTCCAAGTCACTGAGGAAGAGAGTAAGGCCCTCTCAGGGAAGGAAGCTGGTCTTTTAATTTTCAACTCCTAGCAGGATGCCACACATTTAATAAATAAGTAAACTTAATAAAGATCTATACATTTATATGTATATAGAGAGAGAGTTCAACAGAAGGGATTGAATGAATTAAGAGACCACCACTATCATCCCAATGTTCCTAGGACTTCTAAGAAAAGATTCAAAGAGGGTTTTGGATTTCCTGTGCAATTCTGTCAATAGTTTCATTTTGGAGGCCCATTTGACGGGTTGATAGCCATAAAGTCAACAAATGGAGAACACTCCGGGAACCTTCGGAAGGTACTTAATTGAAACAGCGCAGGTTGCGTCCTGTGTCCTGTCTCCTCCGCCCTCCCGCAGTGTCTCTTTCTCTCTCTCTCCTTCTTGGTCCCTGTTTCTTCGCTTACCCCCAGACAAGTTGAAAGCTGAATGCCTTAACAGTTCTCAGCGCTCTTGGCTGCACCCCTGGTGCACACAGACATTTGTCTGCCTCAGAACTCTTGAAGGAGTGGCCAGATGCTGCTCGCTTTGGGGAGGGGAGTTGGAAGGTTTCATTAGTCACACTTGCTAAAAGTGTAAAACCTCTGGTGGGCTTGTTGAACATGGGGAAATCTCTGCATGTAAATATTTATGGATTAAGAATCAAATATTAAATATTTACTTCAGCTTCTTGGAATTATAAATGATTTAATAAAACCTATGGGGAGTTGGAATGGCTTTGGTTCAGAACGAACACATATATTTAATTGTTTCCCCAACCCCCACCCACTCCCTTATGTCACAGCATGGCGGAGTGTGGGGTGCCCGTGGAAAAGAAAGAGAGCTTGGCTTTCAAGTTAGGGTTTGCTTCATTCTCCTCATTTTCCCCTTCTGTGTTACAGGATATGTGTTTCAAGTAGGCATTCCTACAGGCCTGTGAGGGTGAAAACTCCACCCTTCGGGGCTGCATTTCTCAGTTGTACCATGAAACACAACCCCTTGGGGGGGGCGGTTGTCAAGAAATGCAGGTGCCATTGCCCTCCCAGTGATCCAGTCAGTGGTCATCTCCGCAGGGAGGGCCTGGCACCTGTATGCCTCAGAAGCTCGAGGTAAGAACCATGGGAGGCGTCTCTGAGGCGACTCATGGGAGAATCTTGCCAAAGACTTTGCAGTAAGATAGGTTCTGATCTGAATCTCATCTCTGCTGATGAAGAGCTACGTGACTTGGAGAAAATCCCCTCCCCTTTCAACCTTGGTGTCCTCATCATTTTTTTTCGTTTTAAAGATTTTTTTGTTTATTTATTTGACAGAGAGATCACAAGTAGGCAGGGGGTGGGGGTGGGGGGGAGAAGCAGGCTCCCTGCCAAGCAAAGAGCCCGATGCGGGGCTTGATCCCAGGACCCTGGCATCTGAAGGCAGAGGCTTAACCCACTGAGCCACCCAGGTGCCCCAGTTTCCTCATCTTTATAGCAGCCATTAGAGTGCCTCCGTGGACTAGTTCCCTGAGGGTGCTATAACACATTATCACAAACTTGGTGACCAAAAACAAAACCGAAGTGTTGCCTGGGTGGCTTAGGTGGTAAACATCTGCCTTCAGCTCAGGGCATGATCCCAGGATCCTGGGATCGAATCCTGCGTTGGGCTCCTTGCTCTGTGGGGAGTCTGCTTCTCTCTCTCTCTCTCTCTCTCTCTCTCTCGGCCTGCTGCTCCCTCTGCTAGTGCTGTTTCTCTCTCTGACAAATAAAATCTTCAAACAAACAAACAAAAATGAGAACAGAAATCCACTCTCTCACAGTTCTCATTCTCTCTGAAAGTCCAAAATTTAGGTAGGTCAGCAGGGCTGCTCCCCCTATAAAAGCTCCAGAGGAGAATCAGTGTCTTGCCTCTTCCAGCTTCTCTCATGGTTGCTAGTTGGGGCTTTTGGTTTGTGGTCACGTGTCTCTCTGCCAGTCTCCTCCTCTCCCTGAGTGTGGGTCTTTCTGTCTTCACATAGCCTTCTCTTCCGCGTGTCTCTTGTAAAGACGCTTGTTACTACATTTTGGACCCATCCAGATGATCCAGGATGATCTCCTTATCTCTAGATCCTTAACTTATTTATGTCTACGAAGATCTCCCCCCCCCCCCCCCATATGGCCATACTCACAGGATCCACGGATAAGGACACAACAGTATCTTATCAGGGCTACCTTTTAGCCCACTCGAGTATTTCAAGGGCTGATGTCACCGACAGCAGCTCTCATGGGCTGGACCCATACCCTAAGTTTACTTTAGAACAAGTTACTTTGTGGAGTTTTGGGGATGATTGAAATTTTACACCCTCAGTAGCTTATTTTATTAACATTTACAAGGTATTGACACATATTGTCCAATGTTTATTTGAATATTTATCCCTTCATTCACTATTCATTCCTGTGAACAACAGTTTATTTGAGTATCTGTAATGGGCAAGTCACTAGCCAGGCCCTGAAGATAAAATTAGATAGATGGATAGATAGATAGATGGATGGATGGATGGATAGATTTCTTGAGATACGAACTTGATATGAAGATAAACGGGGAAGCTACTATGGTCCGGTGTGACCAGCACCACAGTGGATGTATTTGCCGGGGATTAGAAGAGCCAGAAATGTGCCCAGGAGATTAAATGTTTTTTTGGTTGTTGTTGTTTGTTTGTTTGTTTTCATTTGACAGAGATCATAAGTAGGCAGAGAGACAGGCAGAGGGGCGGGGAGGAAGCAGACTCCCCGCTGAGCAGAGAGCCTGATGTGGGGCTTGATCCCAGGACCCTGAGATCAGGACCTGAGCTGAAGGCAGAGTACCCAGGAGATTAGAGGAAGCTTCACAGAAGAGGTACCATGCAAGCTAGATCATACGAGTTGAAAGGAGTTGGTTAAACAAGAGGAAGACGTGCAGGCACCACCTGAGCCGCTCCGTGTATTCAAGCGTAAGAGATCGAAGTGTTTTGGAGGAATGGTGAGAAAGTTAGGGTCCTGGAGCTGCAGGGGTCTCGTAAGGAAGCATTGGAAGTGAGCCAGCTGTAGGAACCAGAAGCCAACTTTTATTTAATGCCCACAAAGGGGAAAATAGTATTAATCCCATTTTACTGGGAAAGAAAGAGAAATTAGCTTGCCCAGCATCACACACCTAATTTAAAGGAGGACTTGTGCCCCGTTTTCTGCCTCCCCTTGTGTCGGGGAGCAACAGGCAGATATCCCTCAGTGCTCTTCTCCCTTGGTCTGCAGCTGCTTCTTTGCTTGTGTCTTATTCCCCCAATATTGGGAGCAGCCCTTTGATTTCTAGGAGACCTGCCTTGTGCCTAGCATGTGCCCCTGTCCTGCCTCATGCCTGGCACCCCACAGGCATCGAGGAAATCTTTGCTAACTGAGTTTTATCACAGGAGAAATCCTGGTTCAAGCAGGAGAGCTAGATGAAATTCTTCCTGACGTCCTCTCTGACCTCAAGCTTCCAGACTGAGTTTGCTTACATGGGAGGCTGAGATTTTCTTTTGGAGTCCAAAATACACGGATACTGCCCGAAACCTATTGTTACTTACTCCTCTGGGGGCAGGGACGTATTTCCACACACAGCCCGCTCTCCGTCTGCCACATGCTTTTTTATTGGTTTACACGGTTACATCTATTTACGTTTGCCGTCCACATGAGTGCTGCTTTTTCATAATTCATAGAAACGTCGCACAAAATTAATCTGCGGTGAGAACTCGAACTTGACTAAAGCCAAGCGCTCTGCCTGCGAATGTCTTTGTTCCTGACAGCATGCCCTTCGGAGCCCTTTTCGGTGTCACGTAGGTTCCAAATTCTCCTTTAAGGAGAGCCAGATTGAGGAAATCACTAATCTCTGACAGTTGTGTAGATATAATTAAAGATATACGAATTTAAAAATACCTGCTATTTCAAATTACTTCCTAAAAGAACAGGGAGGGGAGAGAGAGAGTTCTGTTTAAAATGTCAGATACAGACGCATTAGGCCGGGTAGTCAAAGCACTGTATGTCTGTCACTCATGAAAACTGACAATTAGGTCCATAAATAGATTTTACAGGCTTCCACACAAGAACACACATCCTGCACATCTCAGCCGCATAAAGATGAGGAGCGCGGATGGCAGCCGCTGACTCATGGGAAGGGAGCAGCCATTGGGCGGTGATAGTGAATGAGATGTTTGGAGCAAATCCACTGCTCCTGGGGGCTGGGTGTGGGGCTCAGGGGAGGAGGGGGGAGCTCAGCAAGGTGGGAGAAGGGCGTAGCATCCCATCACGGCTCTGCCACGCAGCTGGCACGCTACCTGAACTCTGGCCAGTCTCCTCATCTCCCCGAGTGTGGGTCCCTTTCCCCATCTGCAAAATAGAATAAGTAACAATCGTCTCAGCTCTTCCTACTTGCATGGGTGGTCAGGGGAGCAGATGAGATTTGAGCCCACATAAGTAAGCTGTTGATCTGTTCCTTGACATAGTCAAATGTACACCAGGAAGAGACAGCGCAGGTGATCAGAAAGCATGTTAAGACTGCATCAGGGAAGCACAGAGAGCATGCCCGAGAGTAAAGCTGGACTTGGCCTCAGCTTTGATAGCGTGAAATCCAGCCAGGTGAGCAAGAGCCTGGGAGGTGGTGAGGACAGGGCCGGGAGGTAGATCTGATTGATGTAAGACCTGCTCTCAAGATCTGAGCTCCATGCTTTGGGGTCCTCACTCTCTAGATTGAACCCTATTCAAGGCACTTGGCATCTCTGACCCTCAGTCTCCCTCTCCACAAAATAGGTAAGATGATTCTATAATTACTTTCTCCACAGGACTGATGTAAAATCAGCTAAAATCACATTTAAGTGTATGGAAATTGTGGTGCCAGCGTGAAGTTTATGATTGAAAATATCATGATCCCATTGGAAAGGATCAGAGAGGCAGGTCTGGGTACCCATCCTCTCTTATATTATTATTCATTCATTCATCCACTTAGCTTATTTGATAATCCTTTTTAATTTACTTATTTCTTATGCTTCTTGTTTATTATTTGTCTTCCATCGATGGCATGTTCCAGGTAGGCAGAAATTTTGGGGTCTGTTCTGATCATTGAAATGTCCCAAGTGTCCAGAAGAGCTCCCATCACCTAGTAGGTGAACAATAGATATTTGGTGAATTAGGTATGTTGTCGTTTTGGCATTATGATGGGAACAGGTACTGTGGTACCGAGGAAAGACTCTTTTCTTCAAAAAGTTCATAGTTTGTTTGGGGGTTCAGAGGGGAGACATAGGAACCAATGGGTCTAATGTAAAATGTTAAGCACAGCGTGATATGTAGAGAAGTATGCTCCCCAGCTCTTTTATAATGTATGAAAGAGGGTTTTCTCCCAGGTGGGGATTAGCCAGGGTTGGTGCCCTCAGGGAGCTGCTGTTCCTGGTAGCTACAGTTGGCCCCGGTGGTAAAGGGCAGCAACCATGGTATTGGAATGAGGCACTCTTGAGTTTGAACACAGACCCCACCACCATCACACAGCTGTGACCTTGAGTAAGTAATCACTCTGAGTCCCCCTTCCTTCTCCTGAAAAGCTTTGTGAAGATTGAGTGAGAAAAACAAATGTAACAAAAACCATTGACCCAAAAGCCGGCTCTTCTCAAATGGCTTCCAGTCCACTCACCATTCCTTTGCCTTTCTCTCCAAACCTGAAAGAAATACAGCTTTTCCAGATATTTCATCTGTGAGATGCAGTTTTTCTCTCTGTCTCTGATATTACCAGTGAGGTCTAGCATCTTTTTTCCTTCTCCTGCTGTGGCTGCTCCCACCACCCCTACTTCTCCTAGAACACCCCCACCATGGCCGCCATCGCTCCTATGGCCGCCATTGCTTCTGCGCCTTCCCTGTCCTCAGCGTCCGCTGGGAGCAGCCCCCATGCCCTCTGCTATGATTACCATCTCCTGTCCCTGCCATGATCAGCCCTTGTTAATGAGCACTTACTAGTCTAGGCATTGCACAAAGCATTTCGTATTAATCATTTCATTTAATCATCACAGCACTTGAGGAAAAAAGGTGTTATGTCTCATTCGACAGACGATGAGCCTTAGACTCAGTGAGTTCACTCGTTTCCCAGGTCACAACGCTCTTGAGAGATGGATGCCAGCGAGAGCCACTCTCTAGTCGTGATCTCCTTGAAGGAAGAGAAGCCCTCACACTGGCACATGTGTGGAGCTCACGAAATTCTTACTGCCTGGACAAGGGCACCGTGCTCAAGTCTGTGGTGTTGAGACACCTGGGAGGTGGTACCTGTATTTCTAGGATCGGAGAGTATGCTCACAGGGACCTCCCCTCTTACACTCTGGCTGGGAGCAGAGGTGTGAGGGTGGTGGGCTCCTGCCCTCTGCAGTCAGAGGAAGAAGAGGCTCTGGGTCCTCTTGATCCCATTTTACATTATGGGTTCAGTACCTTACCATGGGGGGGGAGCCTCGCCCCTGTGGTCAGACTAGATGCAAATGAGCCTCTTAGAGATGCAAATGAATTTCCTACAAAGAGCTCTGGATAAGAGCTGAAAGGATAAGTGTGACTAAAAGCAGGGACTACTGGAAAAAAAAAAAAAAAAGGAAAAATTCCTTTGGGGACTTGCCAGCTAATTAGCTATAGCAGCCCTCCTTGGTGGCCAGCCTGCTGATGTGGGCAAACCTGAGGGTTTGGTGCTTAGTCTTCATCCTCACAGCCAGCTCTGGGGAGAAGCATCTGGGGCAGGAGCACAGGCCCTGGGCCCAGAGATTCTTAATCACCTGTAAGAGGCTTGGTAAGAGTTCTAGACGAGAAACAAAACTTCTCTGGGACTGCCTCATCTAATTATTGTATCTGATGTGATTCCAGCCCAATATGCTTGCTCCAGATGTGGTTCTCCCACATAAAGCTGTGTGACCTTGGATAGGTCATTTTAATCTGTCTGGGCCTCAGTTTCCTGATTGGTGTGATGGGAATAATAATGTTCATGACAGGAGTGGTCGTGAATATTGACAAATAGAAGCTGTGTGTTGACATCCTTTTCTCCCCTCTCTGACAGTCGTTCCTGGATTCCATCTGTTTTAATGGTTCCTTCCTCTGTTTACCTGCTGAAAACCAACCCTCACTCCCAAATCCTTCTCTCTTCCTCCCCCAACCAGTAAACCCACTTGAGGGTAGTGGCGGTGCCTCTTTGATTTCCATTTGCTCAGTGCAGGAACTAGATAGGCGAGAGATGGCTAATGAATGAGTTGACTGTTGGTGTCCCCGCCACTCCATACTTAAAGGCCATGATAACATTTCTGTACCGTGCTTCTGTTCGGTAAAGTATTTTTAACGTTCACTTGTTATGTAATTGGCATAAGCATCTGTGATAATGTTACTATTTTGCAGGTGAGGAAGTTCCAGTTTCCTAAGGTGGGCATGGCTTGTCCAAGGTGACCCTGCTGGTACCTGGCATGGCTCACACTTCATTCACTAGTCAGCAAGTGTTCACTGGGCACTTCCTGGTGGCCAGTGATCTGGGTCTTTTTTTTTTTTTCTTTAGATTTTATGTATTTGACAGAGAGAGAGCGAGAGAAATAACAAGTAGGCAGAGAGAGAAGGGGAAGCAGGCTCCCTGCCAAGCAGAGAGCTCAATGCCGGGCTTGATCCCAGGACCCTGAGATCATGACCTGAGCCAAAGCAGAGGCTTAACCCACTGAGCCACCCAGGCACCCCAAGGTGGTGCCTTTCTTATTCTCTAACTTCTTTACAGCTTCCCCAGGGCAGCCACATTCTTCTGGGACCAACACCTGAGTGAGCAGTTCCCAGCTGCTTGGGACCCCCTGTTGTAGATGGGGGCTGCTACCTTCATGGAGCTGATGTTCGGTAGTGGAAGCAGAGAGCAGACAGAAACGGCACATTTGTTAAATAAGTAAATTATTGAGAATTTTAGAAGGTAATCCCTGATATGGGAGTGGGGGAGGGAAGGGGCTCCAAGACCTTTGGAAGGACTCTTCATCTCTAGAGTCTCTTATTAGAAAAAGAATGTTACTTTGTCATTGATTGTGTCCCTCTCCACACTTCGAGAAAATGTATGCCTGGTCCCCAAGGATTTCAAGATGAAGAATTAAGTCTGTAGGCTGACTGTGTTTCTTGCAGAGTTAAAGGGCTGGTGGAGGCTGCAGCGAACTACAAGAGGGCCAGCATTTACCAGTGTGTGCGAACAGATTAGGAGGGTAGGAACAGTAATCTTAAATACAGCGAACAGTTAGTAAGCACTTACTACATACCAGCCACTGATCCAAATTCCTTAGACATAGCAACTCATTGAATCCTCACGGTAAGCCCTTGTGATCGTGCTCATCACGGCCCTATCTCATGGAGGGGGAGACTATGGCACAGAGAAGCTAATAACTTGCCCAAGTTCACACAGCAGAAGATGGCAGAGCAAGCTCAGGGTGGTTGTTTCTTGGCTCTTTTAGCCATTCTACTATGCTGTAGGGTGAAAGCTAGTCCCCCTTTAACCAAAGGAGCTGGCATGATGTAGCCTGAGAACTGCTAGGGTCCTACTGACCGGACGGGCCATGGAGTAATGGGGGGATAGATGTACAGTGAAATCAGTTCAGATATGAGAAAAACCAAGAGCACTGGATACCTCGAATCATACTTTTGGCCTATACTTCCCCGTGCCTTGGTTTCCTTATCTGCACTGTGGAAGGGGATTGGCTTAGAGGATCATCTAGAGGCCCTTTGCCATGGAGCCTCAGGAACTAGGAGGGCTGTGCCATTTCATCAGCTCTGGACCGTTAGGTCCTAAGCTCTGAGTGCAGACCACCTTAGTTTGAATTGTGGCTCTCCCTTTTGCTAGGGGAGGGCACATGGCTTGAATCAATAGCTTATATTGAACAATTCGAGCTTCAGTTTCATCATCTGTTAGATGGGTGCACTGAAAGAGCTCTGGCCACAGTGTTGTTACGAAGATAAAATGAGGTCATATGAGGGGCCTCTGTACTGTACTGCCTTGCTCTCAGGCCATGGTGGCTTGATCTCATCATGATGTTGTGTGAACTGTGAGGACCAGCCACTGGCAGGACAACAATTAGCAGAGAAAAGAGTTTCTCTTAAAACTGGCTAATAGTTTTCTTTACTACTTCTTGCACCCTAGTTTCACTGTGACCCAAGTACATTACAAATTACAGCACTTTCCCATGTGTGCCATTTACTCTAGCTCTCCTCTGCCTCTGCTCACCAGGAACCGGCAGGGCCTCAGACCTCCTAGAACTTTCCCCTGGCTTCTCACCCTTTAGGTCTGTGTACATCTCATTCGCTCAGCCTGTAATGTTCTGTGTCTCTCAAGGCCAACTTAGTCCAGCTACTCATTTTGGAATCAGATGCTGTGATGGCTTACCCCAGTTGAATTAGTCACTTTGTTCTCTTCTCTCCTAGGGTATTCTGCTTCCCTCCCCAGAGTCCTCATTTCACTGTGCTTTAATCACCTCTGTACTGCTTTGCCTCTTGTCTAAACTGTGAATCTCCTGAGAACAAGGACTGGCTCTGTGTTCATTATCTCCGCAGCTGGTGCTTAATATGTTTTGTTGGCTGAATGGTCCATAAACCAAAAGAGGTCACACCAGGGCTGGGATGCAAAGAGCACCCTACATGGGAAAGGCAGAGACCAAAGGACAGAAAGGTGGCACAGGGAGTTTTGACTCTAGCCTCTGTTACACAACAGCTGAATGTGTACCATCCTCCAGATGTCAATTATCTGTGCTGTGTCGCTCTCCGAGGTGCTGAATTAGAACCATCTCATTAATCCTCACAAACATCTTCTAAGGAAGTGAGAAAGTAGAATTCATTTTTTGTAGCATGAGAAAATGAGACATCAAAGGTGCTGAACCTGCACATTCGGGGGGTGAAATAGTTCACTCCCCAGCTCCTAGGGAGTCGGTACAGAATACAGCCTCCTCACCATGCCTGCACCTCCCCTTCCCTGCTGACATCCTTCTGACATGTCTCTGCCACCCCCACCCCACCTCCCACCTTCCCACTCCCATCTATTTATGACTCGCTGTGTCACATTCAGGTTCGCAGATGATTTTAGAAGCAGAGAGTGAGCAAATCCAGTCGAACAATTTAACCAGATTCAAACGGATTTGGATCATTTGCGTAATTGGGCTAGCAGATGGCAAATGTAGTTCAAAGTACAAAAAAGTAGAATAATTACAAGGGGAGAAAGCAATGCAGTTTATGGATGAGGGAAATGATTTGGGAGAAAAGGTCATTGAAATTATTACCTCAGTTTGTTAGAAGGACAAACAGCACAACTCTGGGTAACAGAGGCAGAGCACATAGAGTACTCCGGTGACTACTTGCTGGGTGGAATGCAGGAGAGAGGACCTGTCTTCTAGAAGTAAGAAAGGAAACAATTGGTGGGGAGAAGGATCTGGGGAGGATGATGCTTGTCTGGGCAGAAAAGCCATCATGGTCACTTTATGGGTTTGCATTTCTCCTGTTCCTGTCTTACCTCTGGCCCCTTGGTGAGAATCTGTTTCCCCTTGAGCTTCACTTTCCCTTGTTGTAACATGAGCAGACTGGTGTATACTTTCCTGTTGCACTGAAGCATTTATGAGATCATGGATGTGAAAAATGCATGCAACTTGTTTGGAAACCCATGAAATTCACTCTTATGAATATAAATTTATGTTCACAATGCCCCTCCCCAAAATCCAGTGTTTTCAATGACTGGAAATTGGAAAGGGGTTGTTTGCTAGTGTGATAGACCAAATGATGGCCCCTCCCCCCAAATCCTTGTCCTAATCCCCAGAGCCTGTGAATGTTATCTTCGATGAGACATGGCAGATGTGATTAAATTAGGCATCTTGAGGTACAGAGATTATCCTGAATTATCAAGGTGGGGCTGAAATGTTGTTACAGATGTCCTTTTAAGAGGAAGACTGAGGGCTCTTGGACATAGAAGAAGGAGATTGGAGTGATGTGGCCACCAGCCAAGGAGTTCCAGTAGCCATCAGAAGCTGGGAGAGGCAAGAATAGGATTTCCTGCCTCCAGAGCCTCTGGAGGCAGCAGAGCTTTGCTGATAACTTTGATTTTGGCCATGTGAAACTGAATTTAGACTTCTGGCTTCCAGAACTCTAAGAGAATAAATTTTGGTTGTATTAAGACACCCAAGTTTGAAGTAATATGTTATCACCATCGTAGGAAAAGGGAATTTGACCAATACAGAAGAGATCTGGATGCAGTCCAGGCTCGGGTTTTCCCTTCTGTGGAACCCTGGGTCATCTCTCTTGACCTCTGTTTTTTCATCTTTAAACCGGAGTAATAATAGTATATTCCTTTATATGGATTATTGGGAAGTTGCAAAATAGATAATGCATGTACCCTGACCATCACAGATATATTTAAGAGAAAAAAAAAAAAAAAAAGCTAGGTGTAGTTTTAAGTTTTGAATCAAGCAGTATTTAGTGAGCACTCAGAATTACAGAGAAGCTGACAGGGCACAATTTTGGAGCATGAAGGTAATACTCAGTATTAATGACGCAGCTGGAGTGTTGGTGACATCTTGACAACGTGTCTATAGGAGGCAGGATGATGGCCACCAAAAAGGGCGTCAAGTCTGGCTCCTGCCCTAGAGAAGGTTGGGGTTCTAGGAAAGGCAATCCAGCAGAACCTAAGAGCTAGCACCATGACTGAGAGAGGGGGATATCTCAGGTTAGGAAAACAGGATTTTGGTCAAGGATGTCATCCTGGGGATGCCTGATCTCAAGTGTGGTTGCCAGTGAAGAAAACTCAGGTAAGACTGCTGGGCCCAGATCCTAAGTTTCTAAGGACATCGTAACACCAGGTCCTAAGATTCTGAATTCACTGGTATAAATTCTGCCTCCATCAGAGTGGGTCTAGTCTAGGAACAGTGGCTGCTAGGATGTCAGAGATTACTCAAGGCTGCTTTAGAAATTAGGTTACCAAGTCAAAGAAATCTGAGCTGAACCTAGGTGCTTCCAAGGTGCTCTTCAGAATCTGAAAAGACCAATGACATCTAGAAAGTTGAGTGCAAGATGGGTACAAGTAAGAAGTTCTAGCTAAGACTGTGGATAGAGTCAGGGCCTGATGACCTTGGTGTTTACACGTGTGGTGCTGACTATGGCACAGGGAGGCTCTGATGGATAAATATGAAAAATGAAGACCAGAAAGATTGAACAACTTGCTTAAAGACTTGGCATGTTAAGGACAGAACTGGACCTAGAAACTTTATCCTTTGTCAGATTCTTAAACTGATCAAATATGACTCTGTTGTAAGGTCTTACAGAGTCTTTGCTCTTGAATTTAGAAAGATTTGTTCAAGATCCCATCTCTGTTGTAATCAGTATCCAACATTTAAAAACTCCTGTGCTCTATGATTATATGGCAAGTTTTTGATCGTCATTTAAGGAAAGAATGTGCAGAGAGAAAGGGAGGATTCTAGGAATAAAAAGTAATTAAACATAATAAGTCTCTTGAGATTAGCCATTAATTTGGATGAGAAATGTAAAATTGCCTTTAAAGTAATAAGGGATAATATCAAGTGATTGTAATATCCAGCCTGGGAGGTAACATGCTGATAACATTGCACAAGGCAGATAATACATGTGGCAGTTCCCTGATTTTTGTAGAATTAATGATGTTGGTTTCATTTCAGTGCTGATTTAAGATACACATTTCATAAATAGCAATTAAGGCAAATGTATCAGAATTGCACCTAAAGAGCTGAATAGCCAGGAAATGGCAGCCCCTTGAACACTGTGGTTTTATGGTATCTTAGATTTAATGCTTAATCAGTATATACTTACTACTGTTTATTTTAATGCCTTGAAATGCCAGTTCATCAGAAATATTGGAAATATTTTGAGAGGGGCCTGGGAGCATGCTGGGGTAACATTCTGATACAGACGGTAAACTGAAAAAGAGACCAGAATATTCTTAGAAGACTTGGTACTTTTTAAATAGGAGAGCCGGGTGTTACTTCTTATGTCAGAAGTGCTGTGTTGTTTGGGTTTCATAGAAAATATATCTATTTTATATTATATATTTATATTTATATATATTTATAATATAATTATAAATATATTAAGTATAATATATTTATAATATATTACATATAATATATTTATAATAACATAATATAATATATATATTATAATATATTATAAGCATATAATAAGGTGAATTAAGGAATTTTCATAAGCAGGTTTGCATCAGACTTTATTAACTCCATGAATTACTATGATGGAACCTGCTTCCGAAATAGTGGGTTCTTGAAAAAGCTGAAGCTGTTTCCAGGGAAAAAGCATCCAGTCATTCATGAGCTCATTGCTTCATTTATTCATTCATTCCATTCATTCATGCTATTTCATTTATCTGTTCATCACTTGCTTACTGAGTGCCTACCCTGTGCCAGGCACTGTTTTGAGTGTTGGGACTCAGTAGTTTTAAAAAAGTGGTCTCTTACATTCTGTGTTATGGAAATAAGATACAGTATTGTGTGCTAAGTTTTTTTTTAAGTCATTAAGGACTTGACAGTATGCTTAGGATCTAAGTGAAAAAGCAGAGTGAAAGTTTCTGGTTTTAGTTTTATCTCTGTGTGTGTGTATTTGATAAGAGTAGAGGAATTGATGCTTGCAGTGAAGTGCCCCACGTAGTTAATGTGTATGTCTCTGATTTTGCAGATAAAGCATATGTTTTGTTTTCCTTTCCGTATTTACATTAAGTTTCCCACAATAAACATTCAGGGCATCGCCAGAAAAGCAAAGCAAATAAGTAACCAGTGTGGTCACTGATACCACAACTGAGCAGCTTGGGTGAGTTCTGGGTTTTTAGGAGCTCAGCTATGTTATATAGAAAACAGTGTGTGAAACAGTAATCCATTTGAATTCTTTATTTATTATCCTGAATTTGTCCTTTTAAAGCCAAGAAGTCTTCTTTCTTGTTTGGCATATTCTTCCCCCTAGCAGGAGCAATGATTTCTGACATGATGAAGAGATTTCATGCTAGTGAGGGATTATTAAAAAAAATAGCTGGTTTTGGTAATTGATTATTTTTTTTGTGTTACCCCTAATGATACTGTCTGAAGGATGAAATATCTTTTCTCCATTTTCCAAAGCAGCCTTGGCAACCCCCGGTGACACCGGGTTTTCCTCACTGACTTTAATTACTCCATGTCGAGGCTCCTGTTCCGAGTGTGGGTGTGCTTCGCCCACAGTGAAAGGACCCAGCTGATGAACTCCCCCACGAGAGCGTCCTGAGCTAGTCACAGAATTTGGAAACCATTAGAAAGCTGGGCGATTTCATTATTCATTCACTTGAAATAATCCCGGGACTGCTTTCAGTGACATGGTTCCTTCAGCAAATAAAGATAAGCCAAATCCCTGGGCACTCAAAGAAGGAGAAGATTCTCTAAATTAATTCCAGGCTCAAATAATTCAGTAGTATTTGTAATATTCTGTGCATAAATTGGCAATTTGCTAGAGAGATCAGGAAATGATAAAGGCTTTCTTTCCCCTCCCCCTTCTCATCTTAACAACTGCTGAGGCAGCGATTGGGATAAAAGAAATGTTTTATCTTTAATAAATGTCCTATCAGGTAATGCACTGATTAAGGGTGTCTACACATGGTGCCCCCCCCAGCAGTTATTTTTCATCAGCGAACCTGAAGTATATGCAGACTGGAAGACGGTCTTAATATGTTTTTCAGCGTATGAAAGATTTATATGAAAGATAAATACATTAACAATATCAAGAAATACAGAAATAACAGTGCTGACTTCCAGGGTTTCTTCTTTTTCGTTTAAACGTGTTTCACGTGTTTTGTCTCGTGGTGGTTTTGAAAGAATGCTTGCCCTTACGTGCTGATAGTACCACATCTTCTCCCATCCAAGTACTAACCAGGCCCGACCCTGCTTAGCTTCCGAGATCAGACGAGATCGGGCGCGTTCAGGGTGGTATGGCCGTAGACAGTACCACATCTTCAACCCAAACTTTAGCGTGTCTGGTGTCTCTTTCCTCCTTCTCATCCCCAAGGCCCTTTGTTGGATTTGGGCTCATACTGGGGAATGTCTGGGAGGGTTGGCTAATCACACCCCCTTTCCCTGTGCATTTGGAGCCAAATACAAACCAGACACAGGGACCATATAAAGATAAAATACTCTCACGTTGCTGGCCATGCTGGACTGGAATGTGTGGTTTAGCTGGAAATCTGGAATCAGACTGCCTCCTACCAGCGCCCCCTTGACCTGGAGACCTACTTGAGTCAAAATGAGGTCTGTAGAACTGGAAGTCACCCAGCCCCCCACCTATCATAGAGATAAGGACAGCGGCCCCCTCCCATCCTCTCTGTGTTTCCTTTACTAACACGCACAAGGAAAGGGCTTGCCTTGGTTGGCTGGACACTAGTGTGCTCACGCTCCTCTTGCAGATCCAGAAGTGGAAAAACCCCACATGGGCTGAGCTCCAGTCCTCACAGCTATTCCCAGTCTCCAGGATCCCACAACTCACTCCTCTTCTTAAGGGAAGTGGCAGGAGGGAGGGAGGAAAGAGCCAATACCACCTTCCCATTGTTTGAAAGAGATGAGGGTCTCCATTTTGTATGGGCTGCCAGCCTCCTCCCTTCAGACTCCATCCATCTGTCCATCTGCCTGGCCCTCGGCTGTCTGATTTCATGTGCCTAAAACACAATACTCATACCGCCACTCTCCTGCTTACCAGTCTTTCAGGTTAGCATTGTTTTAAGCTCCTTAGCGATATGCCTACCATCTTCTCCCCTATTTCATGGCTACACCCCAGTCCTTGTCAACTATTTGTTGATGGCTCCTTAAACAGAGCCTGCTCTCTCTCAGCCCTGATCCTTTGCCTCTAATGCAAGCCCCCATTCTCCTGGTTAAGGTGCCCTTCAGCTCAGAGACCAGACATCTGTATTACTCATCACAGCATTTCCCTACTTGGTGTGTGTATTTCTCTATCTCTTCAGTTAGATATGTGAGACCTCACATTTGGCATATAGTAGGTGCTTGTGAATTTTTGGTTGGCTACGTCAGTGAATGAACATTTGGAAAAAATAAGAGCAATAAGCCTTCCACTGAGTCCATCTAAAGAAGGTTCTCAACATGATTTTTAGGTTTATTTTGCCTTTTTGTTTTCATGGAAATAAGTTTTTGAATGTCACTTTTCACCATTTTAAAGATTTCTTTAAAATATTCTTGAGTGTTTCCTTTGCTGTGCAAAAGCTTTTGATCTTGATGAAGTCCCAAAACCTCATTTTCGATTTTGTCTCCCTTGCCTTTGGAGACGTGTCTGTCAAGAAGTTGCTGTGGCCAGTGTGGAAGAGGTTACTGTCTATGTTCTCCTCTAGGATTTTGATAGATTCCTGCCTCACATTGAGGTCTTTTATCCATTTCGAGTTTATCTTTGTGTATGGTGTAAGAGAATGGTCGAGTTTCCTTCTTCTATACATAGCTGTCCAATTTTCCCAGCACCATTTATTAAAGAGACTGTCTTTTTTCCCCACTGGATATTTTTTTCCTGCTTTGTCAAAGATTAGTTGACCATAGAGTTGCAGGTCCATATGTGGCCTCTCTGTTCTTCTGGTCTATGTGTCTGTTTTTGTGCCAGTACCGTGCTGTCTTGGTGATTATAGCTTTGTAAATCAGGCAACATGATGCCCCCAGTTTTGTTTTTCCTTTACAACATTTCCTTAGCAATTTGGGGTCTCTTCTGGTTCCACACAAATTTTAGGATTGTTTATTCCAGCACTTTGAAAAATGCTAGTAGAATTTTGATTGGGATGGCATTGAAAGTATAGATTGCGCTGGGCAGTATAGACATTTTAACAATGTTTATTTTTCTGATCCATGAGCATGGAATGCTCTTCCATGTTTTTGTGTCTTCTTCAACTTCTTTCATGAGTGTTCTGTAGTTCCTTGAGTACAGATCCTTTACCTCTTTGGTGAGGTTTATTTCAAGGTATCTTATGGTTCTTGGTGCTATAGTAAATGGGATTGGTTCTCTAATTTCCCTTTATGCTGAGTGAAATAAGTCAAGCAGAGAGTCAGTTATCATATGGTTTCGCTTACTTGTGGAGCTAAGGACTAACACGGAAGACACTGGGAGATGGAGAGGAGAAGGGAGTTGGGGGAAATCGGAGGGGGAGATGAACCATGAGAGACTGTGGACTCTGAGAAACAAACTGAGGGTTTTGGAGGGGTGTGGGGTGGGGGGATGGGTGAGCCTGGTGGTGGGTATTAAGGAAGGCACGTATTGCATGGAGCACTGAGTGTGGTGCATAAACAATGAGTCTTGGAACGCTGAAAAAATAATATAAAGTTTAAATATCCGAGAAATAAAGGAAAAAGGAAAATAGTCATGAGGTTTTTTATGATTATCAGTGGAATCAAATAGAATAAGAGCCCTCACTTCATCTAAGGTCCTTCATCGTAAGCTACATGAGTTCTTAATCCAGTACCTAGAGTACGCAGACTGGTTTTACTCAGCTGTGATTGTATCCTCCCTGCCACAGAATCACATAGGGGACTGTGGGCCATGGGCCAGGTTTGCACAGATAATTAGTCAGCAGTGGATGGAAGTTCTTTTAAGTATAAGGGGAAGGACGAATGAATGTATCTTTACAGTAGGGATAAATGGAATTTCCCCCTTTACTAAATCTGCTCTTTTAAGTGATAGAGAACCCTTCTTTGAAGTCTTTGCCTCTCTGATACTGGGGAACAATGGCTGTGATTATCTTTAAGGACTTAAAGGGAAAGCAAGACTGCTTGAGGTGTGCCTTACTTTCATCTCCTCTCCTCACTGTTTGTCCCTTCCTGGGCCTGTGGTCTAGGAGGTTTCCATGGAGTCTGCAGGCTGCAGGGCTCCTAGGACCAAGGTCTTTCCCTATTAGGGCTTCTGCATCAGCCTGCCCCTCCCAAATCCTCTGATCACATAGAATTCCAGCATTTTCTGTTTCTGAAATCATTGTCTCCAAACAAAGAAAGAAAAGTTCTCTCAGCGGGTTTTGTTTGGAAGAAAAGGGCTTCAGGGTCCAGAAGAAAAACATTTTATTTCAATAACCCAGTTAAGAGGGAAGGTTTTGTGTTTTTTGGTTTTTTTTTAAATTCTTCTGCTTTGGTTTCTGTTGAAACTGATCTGTTCAAAGTCCTGAAACGAGGAAATCCAGGGGGCCGCAGTTATAAGCAGTTGTCTAATGATATGTCTAATGACATCTCTTTTTGTCTCCTCAAATGTGTGTTTACACTTCTTGCTGGCCGCTGCAGAGTTCTTGACGTCAGTCATTGGCTATATAAAATGCTAAACCTTTAGATTCTTCATTTATAAAATTATTCAGCTCTAGCAGGCTGGATAGTTTTAAAATGTTGGTCTAAAGGAACCAGCTGGTTATAAGATGAAGCTGTGTACGTCCTCACAAAATAATTCCATCAATTTTGCTATTTCAATAGCTTCTAAGGACACTTTTGATTAATAGTGAGATCAAGGCAATATGGTTGGTACCTGGCTTCTCAGGAATGGCCATGTAAGCTGGCAGCCCCAAAGCCATTCTTTTTCTTCTTGCAACAAGACCTTTCACTTCCAAAGATGTTTCAAGTTTACACGGACATTTGACTGTTTAAGCTAGCATATTCTAGCAACTGTCATTCACAGTAAGATTTGGCGGCTTTCTTTGGTGGCCGGCCCATAGTGACTTATGGCCAACTGCACATCTCAAGGTCTTCATTTAAGATAATATATGATTTTTTTCTGTAAACACAATGATAACACATTTTGTTTTTCCAACCAACTAATGCTATCCCTTCCCTCAGCTCCCCACACATACACAGCGTCTCCACACACACAACTTCTGAGCTCTGCTATGGTAAAAAGCGTGTGAACTTTGAAACCAGGAAGACCCACATTTAAATCCTGGGCCTGAAAAATGCTGCCTGGATGACTTTAGTCAAGTTACCTCACCATTTTTGGTTTCAGATTCCTCATCTGTAAAATGAGGAATAGAAATATTCTCCTTAAAGAGATAACATAAAATTATACATATAAAGCACTTCGTAATTTATTGGGATAAAAAAATTAAATAAATGTATTTTCTAAAATAATGAATCAGTGAAGAACTGTTGACTGGTGCTTGAATCTTAGCTTTGGGCCCAATATTCTATAATGATGAACAAGTACAAGCTATAAAAAGCTATAGATTCTTACTAGAATGTAAGGAAATAGAAAATCTTGGAAAGATTTGCTGGAATGAGTCTGTTTTAAGTGAACTTTATTGGAACCCAGCTTTTTGTGCTGTGCAATAGGAAAGTCTCAGAAAGAACTCTATGAGTTTTCCCTTAAAAGATTTTAGAATATGGTAAAAGGAAGAAGATAAATATTATAGTTTTTAATATATTTACTGGTCTCCCCTAGTTCCTGACCTCCATACGTAAGTACTTCCTTTGTTTAAGAAATTTCATTTCTTAATAGTTGTAGCCTTAATACAAAAGATATTAAAAGTTTATTGGCATAAATAATTACCCTACCAAACGTAGACAGATTGGTATACTATATTCTGCCAGTTGAGGTGAGGAACTAACATTTGTCTCCATGCAAAATCCCTGCAAACCACATGGTCCATGGCAATGAATTCGATTTATCTGAGCGAGGGCATGGATCTAGTTCAACTGTGCTACCAGCTAGTTCTGTGGTCTTGAGCAAGCACTTTTATTTGGACTTCCTTTCCAGTTGAGTTCAGGACAGCAGAAGTTTCCTGTGTTACTGTATGCCGGTCCTGATTCTGGGCACGAGACCTAAAGGCAAATAAAGTAAAGGCAAATATCTGTTCATTCCTACGTGTAACACGACAAATGCAAAAGAGAAAATTAATGCAAGATACGCAGAGTAGGATGCGTTTTGGATTAAAACAGATTATCAGAGCAGTGCAAATAGAAGAGGAAATGCCTAGGCACAATTTTGAATGGAGCCAGAAGTTGTCAGATGCAGAAAGTTGAGTTGGTGGAGGAGGAAGTGGAAAGAGCACTAGGACATTCTGCGTAGAAGGTTAATGTGTGCAAAGTAAGGAAAAGGCATGGTACGTTCAAATCAAATTATAACTGTTTGGTTAAGAGCTTCACGAGAGTGGGGAACGTTGTTCTGTGCAGGGATGTATTCCCATCCCCTAGCATAAGGCCTGGGACATGGTACTCAATAAACAAATAAATAATGGAGTAAATAAATTGGCATATATTTTTCTCTATATATCCAAGGTCCTTATCAGAGTTCAGTTACCAGTTCCTTTGATGATTTGTCTAATTTTCCCAGCTAGACCGTAAGTTCCTCACCAGCACAAAGCTCTTGGAATGCCTTCTCTAGACACCTGACAATTGGATAATTGATCCAAGCCTGAAGTGCTACTTGAAACCTTTGTGGAAGGACTGACTTGGCAGTGTCCACATCTAGGGATCACGAACTTGACATACCCCTCTTGTTTGAGGGGCAGCAGAAAGCAGGTGGGTTAATTCTGAGAATTACCCTGGGAAGTACGATAACGATGCCAACACAGCATCTATAAGAAACACAACTGGGTTTCCTAAGGAGGAAGAAAAGTGTTAGGGCCTCGTCGGAGATTAAATAACATCCATACGCCATAATGAGGGCCTGAGCAAGCGCAGAAACCTGTGGTTAAAGAAAATCACAGCTTCTCCACACCCAGCACAACTGTGGGCGTAGGGGACCTTCCTGCTTCATTATTCTGAGGAATAGCATTATCGGGGAATTGCCAAGATTTGAGCATCTAAATCAATATGTGCTGAGAGTTACCCGGCAGGAAAGCCAGAAACTATAATACTTTGAACACTGTTTTTAGAGTCAATTTTGAGAAAGTCCATGAATTCAAATTCAAGGACACGTTTTCAGTGCTGGCACTCGTTAGCCGATACCGTCACGTGTTTGTTCTTTTTCTCTTTCTTTCCTTTTACAAGTGTTTAATGAGTCTACACTATTTGCCAAGCACTGTCCTTGCTCTGTGGCATGCTCAGTACGTGGACCCTGCCCTAAAGGAGGGTACAGTCGTGTGAGGGAAATTCCAGCCACTCTCAAATGTGTAATCATTCAAGAAAAATCGGAGTTAACTTCCTGCTCGTGTAATGGTCCCAGATAAAGGAACCGCTTGGTGAGCATTTCGTTTTTGTGTGGTCATTCAGGAATGCAGACCTAAGGAGGCTCTGCCGTTTTCTACAAGTAGGTCCAAGGGATCTTCCTGGGGCTGGTCTCCATTCCAGATGGTTAGAAGAGACAAAGGGAAGAAAAGAACATCCACAGGGGTCTTTCTGGGCTAGGTTCGAAGGTGGCACTCATCATTTTCACTTGGGTAGAATGTACCTGCCTGTGACAGAGGATGAGAAATGTGGTCCGGCTGCACCCTGGGGATTTGGGGGGGGCCCTGCAAGTCTCTGCCATCACGGTCTACTACAGAGAACAATAGGTCAGGTTCAGAACTCATGGCAATACAAGAGAAAGGAGAATCAGGTAGATTTATTGACTACGAGGTCAGCCGTTTGCTTTATACTTCCCCATGAATTAGAGCATTTTGGTCCTCGAGGCAAAATTTCATGGGTTACATATCATTATCTTCATTTTTACAGAGGAAGAAAGGGAGACTCAGAGTGTTGCAAGCAACTTTTGATAGTGCTCATTTGAAGCCATAGATGAAAAGTAAACAGAACATTTGCAGTCCCCGTGTCCCTAATTTGCAGGGAAATTAATAGTGTTCTCACTGGTCAAAAATAACAATGCAACAAATACTTCTCCAGACAGGGTTTTCAGATAGAGATCATCGTTCTCGCTCTAGCCTGCCCTCTACCACGTTTCTGGTGATGTATGACTTCCCATAGAAGTTTATGTGGCGATACTCAGCTATAAAGCATAGACCAAAGACTCATCACTCTGTCATTTCTTTGCCCATCTATCCATCTTTCCTTCATTGGTTGGTCCATTCCTTCCCCCCCCCCCCCAATCACATCTGATATTTACTGTGCCCATTGAATGTGCCCGGTGTTGTGGTGGGTGTTTGAAACACAAAGACGGAAACTATGGTGCCTTGTCTTGGCAAGCTCACTGTCTAGTCGAGGAATCAGACATGAAAATGGGTGATTAAAGTGTAAGGTTTTTAGAGGGTGTGGGACAGAAAATGCAGTTGGACTAAGAGATGGGAGAACCGACTTTGCCAGAGAACACAGTCCAAGAGAGGACCCACAAAAAAGGAATAAACAGATTTGGGCAACTGGAAAGTTTTCCCAGGTTAAAGAATCAACAGCCAGAACATCCCAGGTTAAGGAGATAGCACAGATAAAGGAAAAGAGGAATTTGAAATTGGGGTATGTTTAAGATTGGTTAAAAAATAATAATAATAATAATAAGCCAAGTGGAAGGTTATGGCAGGGAATAGGAGGAAACATGGATGGGTGGGATCTCAGTGTTTTAAGAAAGTCACTCCCCAAAGCTAATGTGTGTGTTTTTTTTTTTCTAGTGCCTCCGTGATAAGTCATGCTTTGGTGGAGTTGTCAGGGGGGCTCTGTGGTGTGGGGGAAGCCATCACTGACACCGTTAATGCCATATAGTAGGCAGAGTTGGGATCCATCTGCCACCAGCGGACCTCTCCAGAGGCCCAAGTGAGGACAGGAACTGAGGGAGGAGTAAACCTGCAGAGCCTCCAAACCCAGCTTGGTCTGGCAGGAAAATCAGACATGCAGAATGGAAGTCCTGGGGGTCAGAGACTGGCTAGATGCAAGACCAGAAGGGTCTGTGAGCAATAGCGCCGGGATAAGGGGGATAGGGTGCCAGGGCTTTGGGTTTGGACATTTTTGACTGTCTCTTCCCCATTCCTCCACCTTCTTAACTCCCTCTCCATAAAACGTACACATACAGACACACACAGAAATGGAGACATAAAATGAGAGAATGAGATTCTGGTTATTGGGGGTTTGCTGGATGTTTAGAATTTGGTTAGCTTAGCCGTAAGGAAAAAGCCACGGGGTTAGGGGCAAAAAGTGTTGGGTAGAGCTACTGTGCGCATGGGAGTTTGTAGGAGGGATGCACGATTACCCGCTAATTCTCTATGGATTTTTTCCAAGTACATCTCCGCTGTTCTGTTCATTTACAGTGATGTCAGGGACCACTCATAACTACACCAAATAAGGCAGCCTTTAAGAATGATTCAAATAAAAATAATAATAATAAACGTGTAAGTATTGATCCGTCATGGCTGATCAATCGTATCTTTTCCATTTAGCTAGTGGATAATTAGTGCCGTTAGCAGGCTTGATGGCTCACACATCAGCTGGAGTCCCTCCATCAAGGGTAGCCTCACAGCACCCATGCTGGGACTCTAGCAGTTGGCAGCAACCCATTTCAAGTGAATTAAGCAAGGATTTATTGAGTGTCTACTAAGTATGTGAATCGTGCTGTTAGAATAACAGTGATCAAAGGATACCAGTCTGAAATTGTCCTTCCTGGAATTTTTCCATTTGGTTTATTATGCTTGGAACTGTGGCTCTGGGGAGTAACAGATGAGACTGTCTAAAAAAAATAGCTCTGCTTAAATGTGCTTTGAAATGCTTAGAGAGTGTTTTGTCTCTTTCATAAATGAAGAGCAGGTTAAAAGTTGCTTTAGGAAGTGGTCCATCGATATCGGCCTTTATTATTTGGTAAATATTAGGATTTTTAATAACAAGTTACTTCACAATTGTGTAGAGAAATATCTAAAAATTATAAAGCAACCAGCAGGAGGTTACACCTAGACCCAAGGAATTATATGTATGTTGCTGTTATCCTTGTGTATGTGTTTAGTTTTGTCTTCCTCTTGTTTCCGTTTTTTTTCCCCCCTTTCTCTTGAGAAGTGAGAATAAGGAAATTAGAAGGGCCAGTAGATTCTGAGATAGTGCCTGTTTCGAACATCTCCTTTAGAAACACAGGCATCTCCTATAGCCCCCTGAGACATATCCCCCCACCCATCCCTCTGAGAGGGCCTTGACTCTTTCCCACTCCAAGGGAGTCTCTTTGTCTCTTTATGTCTGTGCCCAAGGAAAATCCTTTATGATCCCGTGGCCTAGAGTGGGAAGATTAAAGGCAGAAGAGAAACACCTGAAAATACTTTTGTCACCAAGATGCTATGAATTCCTAAAGGGGAAAAAAACTGTGAAGATGCTTTTACCTCTTAGAAAACATTCTGGGTAAATCAGAGGTTGCTTTCTCTAGGACCTTGAAGTCAGGTTTGTAAAATACGCCCAGCTGTTGTCCATCACAATCTGATCCATAAATCTATGACCATTTACTTGTATTGTCTCTTCATAATTAGTACCTAGAAAAGATAAGCTAGCTCCCTCAAACCCAAGACTACATCATTGTCATTGCTCAAGCAGGCTCTTCTCCAAGATGTTCTAGGACTTTAAGATTGAGAAATCTAAGAATTAGGGGAAATTTTTTGTGGCTGAAAGCATTAATAGGAGGTATGCATGCACCTCTTGGAAACTGGGCTTTCCTGCAGCAGGTGTCAGAAGGCAAAGGGATTATTACAATGGTAGATGGGGCAGAAGGTATAAACAGGGGGTGTTTGATGCCCCACAGGTTAGAGGAAGAAGCCCCGTGGCACCTTCCCATGATAAAACCCAGCCAAGAGCTCACAATAAAGGAAGTGTAAGAGGGAGCCTGCTTCCCCCTCTCTCTGCCTGCCTCTCTATCTACTTGTGATCTCTCTGTCAAATAAATAAATACAATCTTTAAAAAAAAAAAAAAAAGAAGAAGTGTAAGGTTTTAATTCCCCAGACTAGGATCTGGCAAGGGCTAGACTCAGAAGTCTCTATGTGGGTGGCATTCCCAGTTCAGGTGAGAAGTGTACAGCTGCTAACCAACTTGAGCACGACCAAGTCCGCAGAAGACTAGTAACTCAGTTACTGTCCAGACCCCACTCTAAGCCCCACGGATACTAGGTACAGCGCCACATGATCAATTCCAGGCCCTCACTGCTAGTGAGGTTCAAGATCAGTTTTCTGCTCTGGCTGACAGTCTCCAGACTCGAGATACTGGAACCTAGCTGTTGCATAGAGAGGTCCTAAGTCTCTATTAGAGAGGGACTGGAGAAGGAAGGGGCAGGCTGACAAAGCCATGATGTTATAGAACAGTGTCTTTCTGCATTCCTTATTCCCGCTCTTCCCCTTCTCTCAGTTACACTGCCTATCAGTGTGTCCCTTTTTGATGAGGTCCCTGTGGTGTGGCAGAGATTGTGTTGACTGATAGTTGACAAGAAAAAGAAAAGCAGCTAAGCTCACTAACATAGTACACACCTCCCGAGTACCTACTCTGGGCTGGGCACCTTGCTGGGTGTGTTGGATACCATGAGGAATAAGGCATACCGTAGGTGATTACTAAGTGCATGCAGTGAAACTGTGATTCAGTGTTGGTGTTGTATGAGATTCTAATTTGCGTTTTTGAGTGTATTCTTTTTTAATTACATTTCTGGGTTGTTTTTTTTTTTTTTCAATGTCTTGTCTCTCTAATCAGATTCTTAACCCATTATGGTGCCGTTTCACTATATTTGTTGTGTCCTCTTTGTTTTCCCTGTCCCAGGTCTGATCACAGGATAGGGCTTTAAGAAGTGCTCAGCAAATAGTAATATATTGTTTCTCTTTTCTTTTCCAGCACCAATTAATAAATGCTTGTCATCAGTGTGTATAAAGACATTACTTCTGGGCTCAGTGCGCTGGGAGGGTGGGTACAGTGTGCCACAGACAAATGAAATCTAAAAATGAGTAACGGTTCAATTCCAAATAATCAGGGTCAAGAGACAAGTAAGCTTCTCAAGGATAAAGGCTGTTTCCTTTCTCATCTATGAATTTCTGGTGGAGGGACTGGCTCACAACAGGGGCTCCTTAAAATTTGTTGGTTGGTTGGATGGATAAATTAATTAGTTAAGGGGCGCCTGGGTGGCTCAGTGGATTAAGCTGCTGCCTTCGGCTCAGGTCATGATCTCAGGGTCCTGGGATCGAGCCCCGCATCGGGCTCTCTGCTCCGCAGGGAGCCTGCTTCCTCCTCTCTCTCTGCCTGCCTCTCTGCCTACTTGTGATCTCTCTCTCTGTCAAATAAATAAATAAAATCTTTAAAAACAAAATTAATTAGTTAAGTGACAGATGACCTGACAGCCAATAAAAGTCTTTGAGAATCAGAAGGCAGAGAATTTGCTAGTGAAGTGGAATGTTTGCATTTTTATCTGAAGAAGAACCTCATTAATTGATCTGGGTTCTTTCAGAATGAAATAATCTTTTGGGTAAATAAATAGAAAGAAACAAAGAAGAAGAAGCAGAGTTGTGGGCCTCCAGGCTGGGAAAACAGAGCAGGTGGAGCTTGTACTTTTCCTGAAATGCCTTTTTCTCTTTATAACTTTTTTTATGTCTAAATCGAATCTGTTCTTCAAGATCTATATATAATTCATCTTCACATTGACCCAAAGTGTTTTCCTTACACATGGTCAGTGACGACTTTAGAATAAATCTGGTTTTCAAATCTCATTCCACCTCTTAGAACCTATGTGTGTTCGAACACTTTGGATAATCTCTGAACCTCTCCTTCCTCCTCTGTAAAATGGGCATGAAGATTTGAAACTTATAAGGCTCTCGTTGGGATCAAGCCCATTGTGCTTGAGCAAATATTTCATAAACCAAGAAGTACTATTAAACACTAGTTATGTGAGTTATTATTTTGTTCTTACAGTATTTCTTATAGTTAGGAATATTAGAAATAGAAAAGTTATTATTTATTTGATATTGGAAAATTTATAATTAATGCCCTTGCTTAGTTAGTGGTAGAAAATTAGAGTGGCATTCCTAGAGAGGAAGAAAATCTGCCTACTTTGCACAGAGCCCTGATGCTGAGAAGAAGTAAAGAAATACCTCTGGGTCATTCAGAAAGCCTCAGAAATGGTTTGTGTTTAATTGTCAAAGCTTCCCCCAAGAGAAGATGAATTGTCTCCCTGTGTGGAAAGGTTATCTTTCATCTGGACAGTGTCTGCTTCAGCTCAAAAGACCTTCCTTGAATCAGGTCCCGAGCTAGGCATGTCAGGTATACACAAAGAAAAGACACAGTCCCTGTCCTCAGAGAACTCAAATCCAGTGGGTGACCTCTTAGTAAATAGAGTGTGCAGAAATGTCTTCCCCCGCCCCCGGGACTATCTCCTCTCAAAGAATTGGGAGGCTAGAGCGCTGGAGAGGAGGATAGGAGAGGGATTATTTGAGCAAATTTTAACTCTGTCTTCTCTGATAACTGTTGTCACTTGCCACATGTGGCAGCCTTACATGTAAATTTAAATTTAAAGCCCAGTTCCTCGGGGTGCCCGGGTGGCTCAGTGGTTTAAGTCTCTGCCTTCAGCTCAGGTCATGATCTCAGGGTCCTGGGATCGAGCCCCGCATCGGGCTCTCTGCTCAGCGGGGAGCCTGCTTCCCCTCTCTCTCTGCCTGCCTCTCTGCTCATTTGTGATCTCTGTCTGTCAAATAAATAAATAAAATCTTAAATAAACGATAAAATAAAATCCAGTTCCTCATTTGGAGCAGCCACATTTCCATGCTCTAGGGCTACCTGTGGCCAGTGGCTACCCTGTGAGCACAGAATCTTTCACAATCGTAGAGAGTCCTGTGGGACAGCCCTGGAAATCTGGCTCCTGTGCAATCCCTAGGAGGACCTGCAGGCCTGGCAGAGAGGTTGAAGTCAGTCTCTAGTCAGCCATCTGCCCCTGCAGTTTGACTCCTCCTACTCAGGGATCACAGAGATCTCTTCTACTCACATATCAGGATTTCCCATTCTAAATAAAAACCAGTCCTTGGGGCACCTGGTTGGCTCAGTCTGTTAAGCATCTGCCTTCAGCTCAGGTCATGATCCCAGGGTCTTGGCATCGAGTCCCACATTGGGCTCCCTGATGAGTGGGGAGCCTGCTTCTCTGCCCCTCCCCATGCTCATACTTTCTCTCTCTCAAATAAATCAAAGATTAAAAAAAAAATTAAAAAAAAAAAAAAAAGAAAGAAAATCAGCCCTTGACTTCCTGTGCCCACCAGGAGCAAAAATAAACAAACACTAGCATGACCTGAAAAGCGCATGGTTATTTGCTCTTCCCGTGCTGCTCCTGTCTCACATCCCAGGTGTGTTCGTGCTCTGCAGATGGCCCAATCTACAGCAGTTCAACTTAGGATACTCGTGCCGTGGCCCAAGAGTGATGCACATTCAGCAGAAACTGTACTTTGAATTTTGCATCTCCATCTTCTCCCAGGCTAGAGAGAGGGGAACCCACATACTTACAACCATTCTGGCCCCAAGCAACTGGTCTGTTTTTTACTCTCCGTATGTCATTCTGCAAATTGTGTGAGATAGTCAACATTTGATTATGAAAAAGGCTTCGTTGTAGATGACTGTACCCAAGTGCAGGCTGACGTAGTTGCTCTGAGCATGTTGAAGGTAGGTGAGGCGAAGCTGTGATGTACCTAGGTTTGGTATATTCAGTGCATTTTCACCTTACAATATTTTCATCTTACCATTGGGTATCGGAATGTAACCCCATCATAAGTCAAGGCAGAGCCGTATCGAATTCGCCATTTTTCAGCCACACCTTATAGTTTTACTCCTGTAGCCCACTGCCTGCTTCGCAGCCATTCCCTCCTGGCCACATTCCGTGTGCTTATCGTTCGGGGCGCAGGGTAAATGGCAGCTGGCTGGCCCTTCCTTCCCCATGCTCCTGTAGCTTTCCCGTGGCAGTTCTCATGTCCTGCCTACTGATCTATTGGCATGTCTCTTCTGCTCAGCGGCAAGCTCCTTGAGAGCAAGAACTTCACTGAGTTGCCTTTGAATCCCTGCTTCTCATTTAAAAAAAGGAGATTGAAAGTGACAGACTGAAAGATGGATTCCCACATGCATGCAGGAATTGCGGTGCAAACAGGTGACTGCATGCATGCATGAATGAATGAATGATAGAAAAAATTACAAACTTGGGATGCCTGGGTGGCTTAATCGGTTAAGCCTCTGCCTTCGGCTCGGGTCATGATCCCAGGGTCCTGGGATTGAGTCCTGCATGGGGCTCCTTGCTCGGCAGGGAGTCTGCTTCTCTCTCCGCCTCTGCCTGCCACTCTGCCTGCTTCTGTGAGCGCTCTCTCTCTCTCTCACTGACAAATAAATAAATAAAATCTTAAAAAAAAAAAAAAGAAAAAAATTACAAACTAGACTCCCCAGGCCAAGTGACAGTTAAAGAGCTTAGCAAAAAGCTTTTGTATCTCCAGTCCAATTCTCTCCTCTCCTGTGCTGTAAAATTCTGGTGATCTCTCAATGTCCAGAGTCCAGTACCTTTGAACTCAGGATGTTAACCTAGATACTAGGGGCATGGCACCTAAGTGTGAGTTAATCATCTTAAGAAGAATGCAGGTCAGGAGATAAGAAGGCCTGCTGGCTTCTGCTTAGACAGATGTTGCTAACAGGCTCTGTGTGTACTCCTAATGAAGTGGGCTATAAATTCTGGGCTGTGCACGCTGCAGCAAGGTGGGACGCTGGCATTGTGATGACTCTACATTATTCTGTGAGTTTAGTGCGAGGGGGAGTCAAATGCAAGCCATTAAATGGTGCTTACGATGGTGGATGCAATAGACGTGATTCAGCCACACACAGGGCGATTGTTTCGTAAAAGTCTGGGGTGGAAAACCACCCAACTATGGGCTAAGACAGAGTAGGTTGACCTTTGGCTCTGCTCTCATTTAATGACAGGCACTGTGTTAAGTCCTTGAAACTTTGTTACCTGTAAAACACACATAATGATAACTCACCTACCTGATCGGGATGCGGTGACGTTTAAACAAGACGGCTCACCGCCAGTTAACCCATAAACTCTGGGAAGAAAGGAGCTAATGTACATCAGGTACCTTCCATGGGCCAAAATCTCTTCAAGGCCTGTTGGGTTCTTATTCGTATTTATTCCCCAACACCGTCCTCAATATGTAGATGTGATCATTACTACAAAAGAGCGTCTTTTGTTTCCAAACCCTACTATCCATTTCTGATCACAGACTACGTATCACACATTATTCTGGTTAGTTTTATAGGTGTGACTTCTGTAAATCTTTCTACCTAGTAAACTAGATAATAATGTCCTCCCTTTGACTTACCATGCTAGTGAGGCCCAGAGAGGTTAAGTAACTTGCCTAGAGGCAAACAGGAAGTAAATAGCAGAGTGGGAGTCTCACTCTTTATCACAACTAAGACTGAAAACTCTTTGTACTCATTTTGTTGGCTATAACTATGCTAGGCAGAATGTCTAAAGTGGGCCCCAAAAGATGTTACGCCCTAAACCCTGAAATCTGTGACTATGATGAGGGACCACGCCAGTGATTACATAATGTTATACTCACAGTTTACATTAAGAAGGGAGATTACGCCACTGGGCTCAGTCGAATCACATAAGCCCTGAAAAACAGAGAGAGTTCTCCATCTGATGGTAGAAGTCAGAGGGATTTGAAGCACAAGGGAGATTCCTCGTACTATTGAGGCTTGAAGATGGAGGCCCCCATAGAGGGGACCTGAGCAGCCTCTAGGGGTGGTGAGCAGCCCCCACTGATCACTGCAACCACAAAACTGAATTTTGCCGACAACCTGAATACACCAGGAAGTGGACTGTCCCCAGAGTCCCTGGATGAGATTGGTGCTGGTTGGCACCTTGACCTTGGCCTGGTGAGATCCTGAGCAGAGAAACCCACTGAGCCTGCTGGGACTCGTAAACACCGAGCTGTGATCTGATCCACAGGCGTGTGTGCTCAGCTGCAGAATTTGCGATGACGTGTTACACAGCGAGAGAAAAAGAATACAAAGGCTTCATATTAGTTTATGTGCGTTAATAGCACGTACCTGACAAAATTATATTATGGACTAAGTAAAAAAAAAACAAAAAACCCCACAGCATTTAGCACAGTTGTTGACATTTAGGAAGCATGTAAAGAATGTTCCTTCTTATTTGTGCCCATTGTACAGGTAGGGAGACTGAGGCCCCGATGGCTAAATAACATGCCAGGGCCCTGGAAGAGGTGGGAGTCAGGATCAGTGTAGGCACCAAGGGCTGCTGCTCTTCCTCCGTAGACCAGGTGCTTAGACATGAATGCACATTGGAATTACCTGCAGAACTTGCTAAAATGGGGATTCTCATGTCCTGATCCCAGTGATTATGATTCAAGGTCTTGGGTGATCTTGAGTAACTGTATATTTAAAAGTATTATGGATGCTTCTGATGTATACGCCCGTAGAGTGACTGCACTAAACTGTGAGTTTCTTGAGCCAGGGGTGTTCTTGTATCTTGTTTGTGCCCACAGCGGGGCCTGGGACCTACAGTAGAATAATATATCCATCCTTCCAATGGATTGCCAGGTCTTTACTGTTTCTGCTACACCGCCATTGACTTTGGAGTCGTTGTTGGTGAACCTGCAACCCTACCGTCCTCCCAACTCAATCTGCCATTTTGGCGGCTGGCAGTGAGCCCTGCATTTGTTCTGAGACCTCCCAGAGCTATGAATCAGCTCCCCAGCGCCCACCCGCCCCGCTCACATCCACGTATGTAGTTTCTCTGTCTTTTCTTAGTCCGCGGAGGAGGCATTGCCACTCACCTGACAGCAGCAGGTTTAAAATAAGTTGGTGAAGGATTGGAGCAGTGACTCGAAGCCACATTGCTGAGCAGGGTGAGCCCTTCCTGAGTGGGCAGAGCTGCTGCAGAAAGGCACATAAAAGGCTGATATGGAGAAGGATCACGCTAATGCAAGTAGGATCCCAGCTTGGAGCACCCGCACACAGTTTTTCTTTCTCCTCTGGGGGACAGGTGCCAGTGTCTTTCTGTTTTTCCTACTCAGCTTTATTTTAAAACCCGCTCGCCTTTCTCCAGACAGCCCACACGGTTCTACTAGTAACGTATCTTGCACTGAAAACCTTCAGGGAGACAAAGGAAGGCAAGTGAAATTCCTCAGGAGCGTCGGCTGCCTGCTGAACATTTTACTGGACATGGTCATACTGACAGTCCCATTCTAAAAAATTTATATGGCTCCTGCTGTCTTTCCGAAGAAATTGCACTACACTGTCAAATTAGTTTCCACTGCTTCTGGTGGAGCTGCTGACAATGGAATTGAGGACTTTGAAAAAAAAAAACAAAAAACCCTCCATTCTTTGAATGCCAAGCCATTTGAAATGTCCCTGCTTTCATGGCGCCTAATAAATGTCAGCTCACATGTTGCTCATCAGATGGGCGCCATCTGGTGTGCTGGAAAGAGATTTCGATTAGGAATGGCAGAGAAAGTGCCGTTTACTGGCTGGTTGACTTCTGGGTCTCACTTTCCTCCCTAAAACGGGGAGAGTGTGTTTAGGTAATCTCGAAGGTCCATGTTGTCTGTTAGAGCTCAGACCGTATATTAAGAACGTAAGCTTCATGGGGCAGGGAAACCATCCGTCTTGGTCACTGTTGTGTCCCATCGCATCGCACAAATCCCGCAGGTAGCTGTGGCATAATGAGTATTTGCTGAATAAATGACGGACTGGCTGACCACACTGACGCTGGTGAAGCGAATGAAGAGATCCTCACCATGTCTTTTATTGTCTTTTATGCCCATTTTGATGGAGTTTATGCAAAAAAAAAAAAAAAGGCGGGTGATACACTGCGTTTGGAAAGTGTATCAGCTGTGGCAGTGTGGGAGTGATAATGGATTTGTTGCTCTTGGGCACGTCACACCCCTAGACAATTAGTCTCATTATCACTCTTGCGTGGGATGTAAAAACCCGGGGTAGAGGCTGGACCGTGAATTACATGTCTGATGGGGGATGGTTGACAGTGGCCCCCAAGGGTGCCGAGGGCTCAGAATCCAGAGATTTCCTCTGTACCTCAGGTTCTAGCTATTAAGGGTTGACATCTGGGGAGGGCGTTTCAAGTGAAACAGAGCAACTCTGCAGGCTTGGGCAGGTGGTACACAGGCTGGTGGGTGAGAGACTGGGGAAAAGCAACAATGACGTAGAGGTTTGACATCTGATGTCAGGGAGGAGGCTGGATAGGTTAGAAAGGATTAGAAACAGATGCCTCATTTCTGGGGTCCTAAAAATGCCGATTTCCCCCAACTAGAATTCATTCTATAAGATGGGTGATAAAGATGAGTAGAGAGAACAAGGGTTTTAAAATTAGAAAAGTGGCAGCTCCTGGGTGGCTCAGTCAGTTAAGCATCCGACTCTTGATTTCGGTTCAAATCATGGTATCAGGGTCGTGAGATCGAGCCCTGTGTCGAGCTCCGTGCTCAGTGTTCAGAGGGGAGTCTGCTGGAGCTTCTCTCTTTCTCCCTCTCCCTCTGTCCCTGTCCTCTCCCTCTGTTCTTACCTGCCCCCACTACAATACCTAAAGAAATATTAAAAAAAAAATAAATTAGAACAAAGTGAATTTGAAAGCTTGTGCCATCATTCATTTATTATATGATATTACTACATAATGTATTTGCTGTTTATATTGAATGGTTTCTTTCTCTGAGTCTCCCTTTCTCTCTCTCTCTCTCTCTCTTTATGATTTTATTTATTTATTTGACAGACAGAGATCACAAGTAGCCAGAGAGGGACGCGGCGGGGGGGGGGGGGCAGAATTCCTGTGGAGCAGAGAGCCCAATGTGGGGCTCGATCCCAGGACCCTGGGATCATGACCTGAGCCGAAAGCAGAGGTTTAATCCACTGAGCCACCCAGGTGCCCCCCTTTCTCTGTCTTTAATACACAGTGAATAATAGTGCCTACTTCCTAGTGTTATTATGAGGACTGAATTAAGTGTTCTGTAAGGTGCCTAGCTCTGTGTCTGGGACACAGCAGGTAATCAGTAAGTACATGTTTTGTTTCTTTCTCACTCCTAGTCAATCATTAAATATTCATTGAGCACCCAGTCTGGTAGGCACTGGGCTTGCTGGAGGGATAGAGACCAGAAAGACAGCCTCCTCTCCTGCCGAGCGCACAGCTGAAGCAGCAGAGCAGTAAAGGAGAGTACATGGCAGTATGGTAAATCTATATCAGAAATAGAGAAGCATGAACCATTGGTGTCCGGAAGAGGAAATGCCCAGCTCTGTCTTATTAGAGAGTCGGGGAAGGTATCCATTGTACTCCAGCTCAGACATTTTGAAGATGTCTCTGCTAACCCAACCTGGGGAAGGAAAACTTTCTCTAGTATTTTGTATCTTCTTGTTTGGGCTCTCCTTTTGGAAGTGTCAATTCCACATTGGAGTTATAGGAATCAGGGACTGTTGATTGATGATCCATTGAAAATAGTTACAAGGTCTCACATGTGTCAATTATGTGTGTCAAGTGATGGCCCTAATAGCTAATATTTATGGCAGCTAAGAATAATACTAATAGTTATTAATTCATGTTTATTATGTGACAAGCATTTTTCTAAGCACTTCCATTCATCGTCTTAGTTAATTCTCCACAGATTCCCATAACATGCATTTTATTATCCCATAACACTTTTATTATCCTCATTTAACAAAAGAGGAATCTAGACTTTAGAGAAGTTAAGTAACTTTTACAAGGTCACCAGTTAATAATTAGCAGAGTTGGACTTGAACCTGGTTCTTTCTGTCCGGCTTCAAACCTCATGCTCTGTAGGAGAATATTATGTTGCCTCCAGAAATCTCTTTATTTAGAAAGGAAAGCTAGGGTGGTTGAGTGTGTTAGCTGCAAATCCAAGTTAGAATATTGGAAATGATGTTCGTTCATTTCTGTACAATTATTTAATTTTAAGGACTGTATTTCCTTATCAGGGTGACATTCTTTTTGGAGATCGGATAAGTACACTTGATATCTCTGATGCTATTTAATTCATTTAGCATCTGGAGCTGCTGTTTTATTTTTTTATGAAGAATTAGTAGCTGTAAACTTGAGGGAAATTTTTTACTCTCTCCTCACCCAAATCTCCACTACTGAAAAGAAAACATATGGTTAAAGCAGTCTCTGAGTCATAGTTTACACATTTACAGAGTAATGGTTAGCTTGCAGAAAAGATAATATAGACACTGTCAGAAGGAGAGTTGAAGAGTCCAACTTGAGGTTGCTGGGGAATCATCCATAATCAAGAGAAGGATTATTTGGGTGTTCACTGAGTTCAGAACTGAAGTTCGCAATGGTCCAATATATTTCCTGTGTTAAGGAGGGGAAATGTACGCTTCAATCAACAAGTCTCGATTACAACGACCAAATAAGGATGATGGTGGGAAGGTGCCTAATTCAAACTGTAGTCAGTCTCTGACAAATTTCCCTCCTTATGATTAGGGAGACAAGTTTGGGACATCCAGTCAGGGGCTCTCATTTCCAGTGAAGGCCAAAAGAAAGATTCCTGTTTAAGTTAAAAGTGGCCCCATGTGGAAAAATGGCAAATTGAACTTTTCTGACAATGAGAGTAATGCATGGTGTTGACTCATACATGGGAGCAGAACCTTAACGTTGGGGAGACTTATACAGTTCTACAGATGGCCACCAAAATGTTGAAAAAGTCTCACAGCCCAGCAAAACCATCCTGATGTTTTATCATTGCTTTTTAAATTATGAATATTTTAAGCATATAGGTAAATATAAAGAATAATGGACCTCACTATACCCACTACCCAGTTTCAGCACAGCTTAATGTTTTTGCATTATTAATGTCATATTTCTTTCTTTCAGAATCAAAACAGTATAGACACCAGTAAAGCCCTCTGTGGGATTCCTGGTTGAACCCACTCCCTCCTTCTCTAAGTGGAAATTGGTATTTTGAGTTTGGTGTTACACATTTCTTAGAGGGTCTTTAAACTCTTACCGCATATTATACATCTGAAGCAAAATGTCCTGGAGGAGATTATATGTTTTCAAAAACTTTACAAAAATACATTCATGGCGAATAGGAACATGTCTCTTCACTTTTGGCTCAATATCTTTTGGAGATGTATCCATGTAGATAGAAGTAGCTCTGATTTTGTTCATTTTAATGGCTACTTAGTATTTAGTTGAATGAATGTAACAATATTTATTTACCCAGTCTTCTGATGATGAGCAGTTAGGTAGTTTACAATATGGGGCTGTAACCGAAAAAGCTTATGTAACTATTCCTTTATCTATCCCTTTGGCCTCATGCGAGAGACTGTTGCAAGATAGAATATCCAGGACCAGATTGTTGGATCTTACTGCATATGTGCCTTCAGTCTTGGTAGATAATTGCCAAATTATACTTTATAGTGGAGTTTTCCAGTTTATATACCCACCAGCAGGGTATGAGTTCTCTGTGCTCCATATAAAACGCAATAATTAAATCATTTAGTCCTGTTAGGCTTTTAGTTTTTGCCACTCTGGTGGGTATAGAATGATTCCTCCTCTTTGTTTTAATTTGCATTTGCCTGAGTACATTCTAGGTTAGGTTATTTTCCCATGTTTATTGGCTGTTCGGGTTTCCTCTCAGAGGTTTCAGGCCTTTGCCCTGTTTTTGCCCTATTTTGAATGGTTTTCCTTTTTCTTACTGATACGTAGTTCTTTCTGTATTCTACATGTAAATCTTTTCTTGATTACTTTATAAATATTATTGTTGCTGTTTTTGTAGATGATATAGTAGATGCAGGGAAATCCAGATCAAAATCCTAACATGGGTGGGTGCGTTTGTGTGCAGTTTGACAGATCCCAAAATTTCTATCAGAATGCAGATGGCCCAGAGCGGTGAAGACTGTTTCGAAGAACAGAGAACAGATATTATACTCCCAGATACTGAGATAGGAGTGTGCCCCGGGAGCCAGGCATTTTTACAGACTGTTAATAGGATGAAAAGTTAGAAGCATTCCCTTCAGTGCGTCAGGAATAAGAAGCATTTCTGCGGTTTCTGTTCCAGGTTACGTGCCAGGTGATAAGTAATGCTTTTGACCCAGCCATTCACTGTGAGACGTGATGCTCACTCCCGCCACTCACCCCTCATTCACTCTGCCTTAACAGAGCTGGCCTCTTGCTTCTGCTTCAGTGCGTTAAGAACACCCCTATCTCTGTTGCTTTGCAGTAGTTGCTTTCTCTGGCTCCCCATATTTTTACCCAGCTTTATTACTGTTTATAGCTTGTTACCACTGGCCATTGCCCACTTGGTTGTGTGTCTCCCTCATTAGACCCTAGGCTCTGTGATGACCCTTATTTACATTTATTGCTGAATCACCAGCACTAATCTGGATTAGTGCCAGGCATGTCCTATGTTCTAACTGTATTTGTGGAGTGAATGAATGATTGAATCTGTACCACACTTTGGAATCTTGTCTAGATGAAGTGATATATTTCAAGTCCACTAAGGCTTAGGATGTCAGTGTATTTTGCATCTAAAGCACGAAGTGGTTTCTTGGCAATATGGACTCTGATTAAGAGTATGGGCTTTGGATTTAAGAGCAGGTGGGTTTAAATCATTCTTGTCCTACCACCGACACTTACTGGGAGTGTGACTGTCGACTTAACCTTTCGAAGCCTGTTCACTCCCTTGTAAACACTGACATAATCTTACCACTCATGAGTAACAAGATTGGCTTGGCTCTGTTGAGGATCATTTGAGATGAGGGAGTGCACATGGGAACAAGGAAACAGTGCCAGAGACGAGTACAGCCTAGATCACAGCTGGGGAGTGGACGGGCTGTGAAACAATTTGATTCCACATGGGTTTTAAAGACAGAGCCTGATTGGGAGTTTGGCTGTGGTGCATGAGAGAAAGAGTAATCCAGAATGTCTCCAAGGACTTGGGGATGAGAAGCTGGTATGGCACTGAAAGAAGCAAAGGCTGGGGAAATGCTAGTTGGGACATTAAGTTTGAGATGAAGCGTAGATGCCAAGTGTCATTGTGAAGTCAGCAGGTGGATAAAGGAATTTGGCGTTCAGGAGAGTGGTATCTGCAGCAAATGGCAGTTTGAGAGACTTTGTCAAGGAGATGCCACTAGAGGCCATCAGCATAGAGGAGAGAACCTACATAATGACTTTAGGTGGAGAAGAGGAGAGTTTCGAGGTCTGAGCTATGGGGTATCTCAACATTTAGTAGTTGGGGAGAAGTGAAGGAGACCAAATAGGAGTGGCCACCTTTCAGGAGGGCTGAAAAATCCGGAAGAGTGAGAGGCTAAGAGGAGAAGGGTTTCCAGGAAGTGGGAGTGACCACATGTGTCCATTGCTGCTGGGCTGAGGGTAAGATGAGGACTAGGAGTTGATCAATATTAGACCACATGTCTGTAGCCTTGAACATTTATTAACAGGGGTATGGTGGAACTTGACCCCGGAATCTTCTGAAAACTCCTCTTGTAAAAAAGAAAAACTGAAACAAAAAACTCATCATTTCCTCCCCACTGATCTTCTTAAAAAGTTAATGAATTGTGATTTTAAAGAGGATTGATTTGCATCCGGACATTGGAGAATTTGCTCTCACTTAGCTGTGCTTTTCGTTTTAAAGACTGTTTCTTTGGAGCAGGTTTAGGCTTAGGAGCAAATCGAGAGAAAGGTACAGACTTACAGCCACACATGCATGACCTCTGCTATTATCAGTATCACTCACCGAAAGGTGCATTTTTACCAAAGATGAACCTGTTCTGATACCTCACCCGCAGTCCTAAGTTTACCTGAGGGTCCACTCTCAGTCTTGCCCATTTTGGGGCATGGACAAATGTCTGACATACATCCCTCTTAATAATATCCTAGAGGGAACTTTTACTGCCCTAAAAATCCCTTCCTCTGCCTGTTCCTATCTCCCCTGCCCCCCAACACATACCCTGGACCCCCACTGAGCTTTATGTTGTCTCCACAGCTTTGCCGTATGAATGGAATCAGACACCTTGTGGCCTTTCAGACCAGCTTCTTTCACTTAGTCCTACGCATTTCAGGTTCATTCCCTTTTAACTGAAAAACACTCCCTGACTTTGATGTATCACAGCTTATTCATCCACTCACCTTCCGAGGGACATCTTGGTTGGTTCCACGTGCTGGCAGTTTTGAGTAAAGTGATATAAACATCCATGTGTAGGTTTTTTGTGTAGACATAAATTTTTAACGCCTCCGAGAGGTTGCTGGATCAGATGATAAGTGTCTGTTTCGTTTTGTGAGAAATCTTCAAACTGTCTTCCAGAGTGGCTGTGCCATTTTACGTTCCCACCAGCAGTGCATGAGGGTGCCTGTTGCCCCACGTCTTTGCCAGCATTTGGTGTTGTCAATGTTCCAGATCTGGGGCATTCTGGTGGTTGTACGGAGTATCTCATTGTTTAATTTGCGTTTCCCTGACGGCATATACGTGGAGCACCTTCTCACGTGTGGCGTTTGCCATCGGTGTCTGTCTTCTGTAGGGACACAGCTGCCGCGGTCTTTAGCCCATTTTGGTAGCTGTGCTCTTTAGGAACGCATCTCGTTAGCCCCATCTTTATCATCAGTTACACACTCTTCTACCCCAACCCTATGAATTTATTTATATTGAGATGGCCTGTCGTCATCTCTAGCCTGTGTCATAAGCTCCTTGGGGGCAGGAACTGTGGCTGACACATCGGTCTCTGGCATACCTCCCACCTGCTGATGTGGCTGGCTGTTGAAGGTTTGGTTGGACAGACCCGAGCAGGCCAGTTGTGAGGGGTGTGCTGTATCCTTGATGATAAGGATGGGTGGCAGAGTGGACTCTGGGATTCCCTTTCAACACTAGTTCTCCGATACCAACTGGGTCAATTCATTTAGCACAGACGCCCCAACTGAAGAGCTCAGTCCTGCAGACGGCCCCCCCCCCTTCAGACCCCAGGTATCCCCAAATGATCCACACTTCCACCTCACTGACTATAGATGCAGGGGTTCCCATGACCCCTCGGGTTCAGAATTTCCTAGAACACATCACAGAACTCAGAAGAGCAGTATACCTGTGATTGTCTTTTTATTATAAATGATCCCAATGAACAGCTAGTTGAAGAGATACCTAGCGCAGCAAGATGGCGGATGGGAGGGTGCCGGAGCTTTTGTCCCTGTGGAGTCAGCATGTCAATATGTTCATCACCCAGGAGTCTCACTGTTCCCAGTTTTCATTGAGGCTTCATTACGCAAGCATGATTGATGACATCGATGGCCACATGATTGAACCCCATCTCCCCAGAGGCCAGGGGGCCCAGCTGAAATCTCCAGCCTTCTAATCATATGCTCTGCCTTTGTGGTGACCAGTCCCATCCTGAAACTATCCTGCAGGAGTCACCTTGTCAGCATAATGGAAGACTCTTATTACTCAGGGAATTCCAAGGGATTTTGAATTCTGTGCCAGGAACTGGGGATAAAAACCAAATATATATTTTTTATTATGCCCCAGTGATGATGATAAACAGGACCTGGGGAAGTGCCTGAGCTCCAGATGTGCCCTGAAGGGAGATGCTTTCCAGAGGAATACGGAGGACCCTGATGTGACTCAGGCCGGTGCGGATGACCAGGGCAGCCTGACTGCTGGGTGGTGTTGGATGGGACATGGGTGGGACTGACTAGTTAGCTGGCAGTGTCTTGACGCAGACTGGTTCGCCCTTTTGAAGCAAGCCTTCCACCACGGCCAAAAGGAACTAGGTTGGAAACTAGGCTGGCCCTGTTCTCCAGAGGGGTTGATAAGTTGCTTGTGATGGGGATATAATCAAGGATGGCAGCAGAACTCGGGAGGTTACCAGGGAAGACGAGGGGCCAGAGTAAGAGGAGCAGCTTTTTTGAAGGGCTCAAACCATGGCCAAGATCTTTACACATTCCACAGCCGTCCCTGGAGGTAATGATTCTGTACCGGTCTCCACAAACTTACTGAATTGCTACTAGTGGCAGGCGCTGTATCAATCAGGTAGGCCCTGGGGATAAGACTGAGTAAGCCGGAGGGGGTGCCTGCCTCTTCCGGAACTTTCAGTCTGGTTGGGGATAATTACAGCCTGGCGAGAACAGTAAAATGTTCTAAGCATGATGCAGGGAACCTTGCTATGCACGGAAGCAAGGTAGTATTATAAGAATCAGAGAAAAGTAGGTTAGCTAAGCCACACACTAAGAAGGGGTGGAACCAAGGATTGAACCTGGGTTTTTCCTTTTTTCTTTTATTTTCCCCTTTAAGATTTTATTTATTTGACAGAGAGAAAGAAAGAGAGAGCCCAAGCAGGGGGAGCAGCAGAGGGAGAGGGAGATGCAGGCTCCCCGCTGAGCACGGAGCCTGACTTGGGGCTCTATCCCAGAATGCAGGCATCGTGACCTGAGCCACCCAGGCGTCCCGAATCCGGGTTTTTCTGACTCCAAAGCCAGTTCTTTGCACAGTATTAACACTGCCTAATCTGAAGGAGCATGGTGGGGTGAGGAGGAGGGACGTCTGTTGTTCATGGCTCACCCAGGTCAGGGGCTGTGGAGCTGGGACCAACTCCAGCCCCGCCGAGTGGGTGGGTGTGATGGGCAGGGCGACGCAGCGGAGCCCAGCGAGCCTCCTGAAGAACCTCTGTGTTGGCTGCTAAGTAGGGTCAGCCCCGCAGAACCCACTGAAGACCTCTACAGGGTTCCTACAACTCCTCCGGTAGCACAGGTGCTGCCGCAGCGTCCGCCTGCCCCTGCCGGGTGCCTCCCCAGGCAGCACATCCCGGGACAGGCTCGGCTTCCATCCACCCTGCCAGCAAGGAGGCGCGTGCCCGGACCCCTGTTGCCTCTGTCTGCTTAGCGAGTGCCGAGCTCTGCCAAGCAGACAGGCGGGAGACAGGGCTCTCGTCTGGTCACTTGTACCTGAAAGAGGAAGTAGCAGACATGGGACTACAGTGATCCACTGTCAGTGTCTAAGCCAGCAAAGCACGTTTCCAACTTCTGGGGAAGGACGGGGCCACGTGGTCCTGGCACATCCTGTCACTGTGGACAGAAGTCTTGCCGTTCCCACGTAAAACACCCTCTACTGTAACACCTGCTATTTTGAAACCTCTGTTTTCAGCTCTTCTTTCTTTTAAAAATAAAATCAATTCTCAGGGCATCGGGGAGTGGTTAAGCACCTGCTTCGGCTCAGGTCATGATTCTAGGGTTCTGGGATTGAGCCAAGTCCGACTCCCTGCTGAGCAGGGAGTCTGCTTCTCCCTCTCTTGGACCCTCCTGCTGCTCGTGCTCTCTCTCTCTCAAATGGGGTGAATCTTTAAAAAATAAAAATAAAATCCATCCTGGAGGTGGTCATGGAATGTGCTTTTGTAACCTCTGCTGTCCTGGATGGCGTTTATTCCACATGGCCCCTTGGTGGCTTCTCCCTTTGCTTCTCTAACAAATGACTGTATGGACCATTCTCGGAAGCCCCTGCCTTTGCTTTCTTGCCAGCTGAAGCCTGAGAGAGATTTCTGGGGTAGAGAGGAGTTACTACATATGGCAGCTGTCGGGGATCTCTTCCTGCAGGAGCCTTCAAAGGGAGGACCGGGAGATTTTAGCCTGCTAGGAGTAGCTCCGCAAGGCTGCACAGGGAAGCCAGGCACTTGCCTTAATGCCCCAGGAAGTATCTGGTTTGGGGCAGCCCCGCCCAGACTCAGGTGTTACATGGCTTAGGTACAAGTCACTGCTGTTAATAATAAAAGATGATCACTTGTAAATTCTTCTGAAAAGAAAAGTCAGACTGGAGATAGGATTATTCCTCTCATTAACTGCCATGATACTCGATTCTCTTACTTCTTAAGGAGGGGGGAAACAGGGAATGCAGTTCCAAGAAGTGTGCAGGGCAGTGAGCTGAATTATATATACACCTGTGAGAACAGGTTGCCCAGGGGAACGCCTTCCCCCTGCCAGTCTCTCGAGAAGCAGACCGTGTGAGCCTGGGCTGTGGTGGATGGAGTCCAGATCACTTAGCATGGCATACCAGCCCCCCGCCTGGGCCCTCCTCTCGAGATGGATCTCTGCCAGTCCTTCATTCACTTTCTGCACCCCAGGCATGCCAACCATGGAGCCGGCAGTGCGCCCAGCCTACTCGGCTCACCTGCTCCTGGACTGCATCACCGGAAGCTCACCGGGCCCTGTGCCCCAGTCTCTTGGAGGACGGAGCTCAGCCCGGCTCCCCCAGACAGCTCGGTATCCGTGACCTTCTCCCCACTAACACTATTCCTGTTTCTCTCTGTCACAACACCTGGGACTTTGATATTGTTCACCGCATCGGTGTTCCTTAGCATAGGACCAGAATTTTCTATCCCTAGCGGCAGAGATATTTCATGTATTTGGAAGGAGGACAGAAAGGAGGGGGAAAGCACAGACAGGCCAAGGTGTCCTGTGTGTCTGGCTCTGTCACAGCTTTGCTGAGTCATTGCAGGCAACCTTCTTCACCCCTTCACCCTTTCTTTATTCCGTTAGAAAAGAAAGGGGGAAAAAAAGGAACAACAACAACAGTAATAATACTTTTCTTATTGATTTGTTATAAGGATTAATGAGAACACATTTGTAAAAGACCTAACGGGGTTTGGCCCTTGGAAGGCATGAAGTAAGTGCTAGTTCCTGGCCTGTTTCTCCCCAGGGGTCCCTTTGGGCAAAGCAAAATGAAGAGAAATTGATGTGAAAGGAAATAGGAAAAGTAATCCGTAAAACAAAAATCGAAGTTTAACCACTGCCTGCGTTAGGGTAGACCATTTCTGTCCTTTAACTATGAAGCGGGGGTCGGGGGTCATGCTGCAGGTCGGAGACCGTAACTGGGGCATTTTGTGACAGGAGAGGAAAAGATAAACGCACTTTTTGCGCATCCTCCTCTGGGAAGATGGACCACAGGTGTGGTCTCTGTTTCTCAAGGAACAAAGGAGGGTGTGATTTTCCAGAAAGCACAGGTCCCTATCCTTGTGCTCTCATCCTCAAAGGTCTTACCTTACTTATTAGCTCAGGGGGGCAGGGCATGGAGATTTAGGATTTCCTGTAAATTGTGGATTCAAGCCCGTGGGGGCTAGACAGTCTGATGCTCTGATGCTAGAGCATCATTATTTCCTGAAAATATCACTCAGTTTGGGTAAAAGAAATGTCTCTGCTGTTACGGAGCAGGGGACCTCCGGCCCGTCTTGTAGCTTCTTGAGACTTCATTCCCCGGCTGTACAGTAGATCCACTATTACTACCCATGTGTGGTATCAGGAGACTGCTAGAAAGGATCACACTCCAGGATGGGTGGAAGTCTGTGTGTTGTGCAGTCGTCAGTCCTGGTTATCATGGTGACCATCCATCCACCCCCACGTCAGGCCTCACCCCGCCCAGCCCCGTGGGGGATTTTTTTTTTTTTTCTTGGATTTCGGGATGAAACAGTGCAGCTGAATATCTGATTTATAGCTCAGGACACACAATCTGTGCATGCTATTACTCTCATGTTCTTCAAGGATCCTCCTGGCTTTCAAGAAGGATTAGCACTGTGACACAGCCCAGAGGAGCCCCTCACGAGAACTTTTGGATCCATGAAGAGCAACATGCCATCGCCCCAGCTGCATGCCTTTCCAGGTGTGGCAGCCTGAAAACAGACAGCTGTTCCTCACCGCCTGAAATCAGGGTCGGTCCAGTTGGGCCTGGAGTGTTTCCTCCCTCACGTGCATGTGCAGACAACCGTTCCAGGCCCTCTGAGATCTTCCCTCAGGGAACTCGTGGCGTGGTGCTTTCCTTAGCTACCACCGCTGCACCGTAATTACCACACTCAGTGGTTTGACACGGTTACACTGATGATCTGACACCTCCCACGGGTCAGAGGTCTGGCCTCAGTTTAGCACAGTCCTCTTGGGGTCTCACAAAGCTCCAAGGCTTTGGCTGGGCTGTGGTCCTTTCTGGAGACCCAGTTCCCCTGCAAGCGTCGGGGGTCACCGGCAGAATGACATTCCTGTGGTCGGAGGACCGAGGTTCCCGTTGTCTTGCGGACTGTCATCCCGGGGCCGCATTCACCTCCTCTAGCCCTTGCTGCTTCCTGCCATGGAGTCCGCTCACCCCATGGCAGCGTCCTTCCTCACATTCAGCAGGAGACTCTTACCATCAGGCTGCGAAGAGGGAGGCAGAGAATTTGTGTGGTCACGGGAGTGGGCGGCCAACCCGTCATCTTTGCCGTATTCTGCTGACTAGAAGCAAATTCCGGGACCTGCCGGCTCTTGGAGGGGAGGAAATGATACACGGGTGTCACCTGAGGGCGGGTCGGCCACGGAGGGTACTGGAGAAAACAGGGCGTTACTCCAAGTAAAGAAATTTTAAAGGACCGGTTTGCCTAACCTGTACTGGTCTGCTTAGAAATGACAAAAATAAGAAAAAACACTGTGGGGTTTATAAAGCCACAGTGGTTGAAGGTAAAGTCTCTATCTTTTATTTTTGAGGTGATCCTTCTGCATTTTCATGTTGAAATGGTTTTCTTTTATGAAACGACAATGATAATGGATATATTTTTTATAAAAAATATTTTTTAAAAGATTTTATTTATTTATTTGACAGACAGAGATCACAAGTAGGCAGAGAGTCAGGCAGAGAGAAGGGGAAGCAGGCTCCCTGCTGAGCAGAGAGCCCGATGCAGGGCATGATACCAGGACTGGGATCATGACCTGAGCCAAAGGCAGAGGCTTTAACCCACTGAGCCACCCAGGTGCCCCTATAAAAAGTGTTCTTGATTGGTCAGGTATAAAGACAGCAGTCCTGTCATGGTCCCTGTGAGCTTCGTTATTTATTTATTTATTTATCTGCCAGAATTTCACTGATCCACTAAAATTCCCAATCCAAACCGATGTGACATATTCACTTCCCAGTCACTGTCCCCTCTGGGGGACCAACCCTTTTACATCAGCATGATTGAAGACAGAAAGCTCTGCATGGTTCCCTCAGCTTACTCCCTGGCCAGGAAGTTTTTCTCAGGACCTGTCCCCAGCATGCAGAGTTTTACTGTACAATTTTTTTTTCCTGTACAGCTCCAGGCCAGAGCAGGCGTCTCTGATCCGGTTCAATAGGGTCCTCCCCCACACCTCTGCCTGCATCAGAGAGAGACCGACGGGGAGGAAGGCTCCGGCACCTCTTCTCTCTGCCCAATCTGCTTTGGGAAGGCAGCACCTCCCCTCCTGCCCCCCACGTTAGCACACACCTCTCTTCACGACTCACTGTCTTTGTTTTGTAGTCACTGTGAACACAGAGCAGCCTATGCAAGGTGCTAAAATGTGGGTTCGGGAAGCAAAAAGGAAGGAAAAGATGACTTCACCCGGGATGACAAGCACAGATTACTTGCAAGCTATATTACCTGAGAAGTGTTTTACAAACAGGGTGGAATTAAGCAGCTAATGTAGCGAAGTGGGTGTTGGAGGTCACTGCGGGCTTTGAAGCCAGGTGGTGCAAAACTCAGGAACAGTCTTTCTCCTGCGTGCCTTTGCCCACACTATGTCTTCTGCCCTTAGTGCCTTTCCCCGGTCTAGTCCCACTGGTGAACACCATAATCAGCTCTCCCGAGGCAGCTCAGACAACTCATCAGGACACCCTCTGCATCTGGAGCACTGGGTCGTGCTGTCCCACGTCTGTAATTACAGTCTCCCTTGCTAGACTGAGCTCCTAGGGGCCAAGGCCCATTATTTGTGTTTTTACCCCCAGTGCCTGGCTGTGCCTGACACCCGTACCCAGGTCTGGATGAATAAATAATGGACAGTAGGGGGATTAGACCCTTGCAACTTGAGTAAGCTGTCGAAGGAGACGTAGCCAGGTTTGGGGGCCTGGGGGTGGCAGATGTGATCAGACCTCAAGGGTTTCCGTGCAGTCAGTCATTTCTTCCTCAGCCAGAGGCGTCATTGTCCCCGAGCAAGACGGTGACACCATCACATCTCTGACTTAGGGTGAATCATTTTATCGGGAGAGTAAAACAGGACCTCGAGCCTGCACCTTCTATGGCCCCGTGAGTCTGCGCCCTCTCCCTGTCACTTGCTCCCCTTCTCTGGCTGCTTTGGGTTTCAATGCTGGGTTTCTGTGTTTTCAGGGCTTTTCTTCATGTTCTCCTTTTGGGTGATGATACGGATGGGAGTCAGCTCAGGGTCATGTTGAACCACTAGGGACATGCCGCTCCCGGCCTGCACTTCATCCATCCACTACCTGGCTTTGCCTGGTCCCTTCTGGCACACTGACTTTCCCACAGGTGTCGTGGGGTTGAGCAAGAATTCCTCGAGTGAAGATCAGACTCCTTAATGCCCTTCTGCGTAGAACTGAGAAAAACAGAGATTTTGATTTAAATATTTCTATCTTCCAGGAACTTTAAAAGCCTTTAGGATACTGGGTCATTTTAAGCATTGTGAAGGAAATAATGTGTATTTCAGGAGGAAAGTGTGATGTCTCCTTACTGAAGGCTACCTTTCTTGCTCAGATATTCTGCCAGTAGGGGTTATCTGGGTCAGCCCGAGAAGGCCAGTTTTGTAAGCCATGAAATAGAGACAAACCTACCCAAGATCCAAATGCTCAGCCCATGGTGGAGTGGGGAGTGCCAGCATCATGCCTGACACCAAGGTCCTGGGTAGGCCAGTACGTATCTGTTGAATGAATGAATGAATTTCTGCTGGAGCCTCTCTAAGGAGGAAAGCAGAAGAGACCCTGGTTTTATTTTTTATTTATTTATTTTTTAAAGATTTTATCCATTTATTTGACAGAGATCACAAGTAGGCAGAGAGGCAGGCAGAGAGAGAGAGAGAGAGAGGAGGAAGCAGGCTCCCTGCGGAGCAGAGAGCCGATGTGGGGCTCGATCCCAGGACCCTGGGATCATGACCTGAGTCGAAGGCAGAGGCTTTAACCCACTGAGCCACCCAGGCGCCCCAAGAGACCCTGGTTTTAGAACGAAGAACTTACAAGTAAAAACCCCAGGCCTGCTGTATACCAAGTAGTCTTGGTGCGTGGGCAGTCTCCAAAACATTTCTGATTCCCTGTTTTCTCATAAGTAAAAATGAGAAAAATAAAATGTTTTACAAGGTTATCTTACAGGGAAATATATATGAAAGTACCTTGTCATCTATGAAGTAGGATATAAATAAAAGGGCCCATTATAAACATACTCACTGTATTTTATTATCTTGCACTTTATTATGGGTATTTCTGAATATGCCTTTTTCCCCAAACTAGATTTAAAGTCCCTAGAGGCCAGGGACCTTGTTTCCGAGCCTAAACCCATGGTGACCATTTCACCCAGAGCTCAGAGTGGCAGTGTGTCATCTAATAAGAACATGTTTTACATCTAGGGAAATTAAAGAGAAAATTTGAAAATACCTCCATCCTAGGAGATCTGGGACACACCCATAACTCTATGTGTCCTGAGGGGGCCTGGCATAGTGCCGTAATCTAAATGAAGATTGGTGGAATTACCGGTGGAATTACAGTGTTATATAAATTACAATATTATATAAATACTGTATATTTATAAAAATATAAATATATATACAGTATTATGTAAATGTGGCACAAAAGTGCCACATTTCTTGACTCCCTGGTATGCCCCAGACACCATGCTGGAGACCTTACCTATATGTAATCCTTTTAGCAATCCCGCAGAAAAGAAACATCCACTCTGTTTTATAGCTGAAGTATCTGAAAGGATCAGAAAGGGTAAGGAACCTTCCCAAGGTCACACAGCAGGTAAACTAAAGAATAAAAGCTAAGCCAGCATATTTGATTTTTAAGGGTCCTTGTTCCTCCCCTGGCCTCTCTAAGGGTCACAGCTCCCCCATGCAAAGGGCAGTGGGAGTGTATAAAATGCTAAGAATGGTCAAGGACATCTGTTTCTGGAATTAATTCTGCCTAGTCCCTTTCCATCTCTCAGCTCTGGTCTGACTTACCTGGTTTTCCGATCAGATGGGTCCTGCCCTTAGATCTCAGAGGGGTCTTGGAGTCTTTTGTGGACACATGCTGATCACAAACAGGGGAGAGCATTTCACCCACCTGCCCTTTTCGAAGACAGCGGCCAGTCTGGGCTTGGCCTTGTCCAAAAAGGGACTTCCTGCAATACACAGACACTACCCAGTGTGAGTCTGAATTTGGGCAGAAAAAGGAAAGTAGGGAAGAAACCAAGTGTCTGCCTGGGGTCTAGTTGGGGATGAATACTAGAGAAGGAAGGAGGCAATTTTTTACTTTCAGTGATCATTGTGTTTCCATCAGGAGTGGGATGACCTTCTCAGAAAGGTGATAGAACCCTGATTAGAGACCGTCAGAGCTGACTAGACACTGGATTAATGGGGATTTGATAGATTTCTATAAAGAGAGCTTGAAGGCAGAATTCATGGGCCAACACAGACATTTTTCCAAACTTCAAAGACTGTGCACTGAGAGAGTTTCTGGCCCTAGGAAACTGATATTGGACATAATTCAGGGTGCAGAGCATGCAGGTAAAGCTACTACGGGTAAGGGGGGAAGTCTTGGAAGGTGCTTTTGTTTCCTTTTCTCCCGCATTCCAAGGACAGCATCAAATATGGAAACAGTTGGTTTGTTCTAGCAGGTCCCCATGGGGAACAAATGGTTCTTTGTTTTTATTAAGCCTCTACTTGCAGATTCTTCCCTGATTGCCTTTACTTTCCATCTGATTTGGAAAACATTGCTTTTTCCCTGCATTTTTCACATCAAGTTAATATCATGCATCTGTCACAGTATGGAAAGCCATGAGCCTGCTGCTCAGGATCAAACCCCAAAAGTAACAGTCTCGGTGGGCTAAATGGACCCTCACAGGGCAAACCTGTGGAGGGGGAGAGGCTGTGACAGGGCCCTGAGAAATCAGAGAAATGCAAGTGATTATTTACTTCATTGTCTCTTGGTCTGAAATCCTGCTTTCCTGTGATGCGCAAATATAATGAATCCCCAAAAACCCATGTTCACATTTTCATCATGCTTTGTTGTTGTTCTTGTTGTTTGGAGCCCGAACAGAAATCATGCTCTCTCCTTCTCCTTCTTCTTTTTTTTTTTTTAAGATTTTATTTATTTATTTGACAGACAGAGATCACAAGTAGACAGAGAGGCAGAGGGGGTGGGGTGGTGGGGGGAGCAGACTCCATGCTGAGCAGAGAGTCTAATATGGGGCTCGATACCAGGACCCTTAGATCATGACCCGAGCTGAAGGCAGAGGATCGACCCACTGAGCCATCCAGGTGCCCCATGCTCTCTCCTTCTTAGGCTGCTTTGCTTTGAAGTGAAATTTCTCAGCTCCCCGTGGCCACCCCGGATGGCTCTTGCTTGTCCCGGTGAAGAAAACCGGGAAAAGAAATTAATGCTTTAGTTAAGTGCAGCGTGACAGACAGCATCTCTCCTCTGTTGGACTTTTTCTGATCTCCCTCAACCAAAGGGTAATCAGAGGTTCTGGAACACTCTCTCCCAAGTGACCCCATTATACGTTGTGTCTGTCTGTGTTACAGTTAGCTTTTTACACATCTTGTTTCCCCCACTACACTGTAGCTACTGAGGACAGGAACTAGTCACTCTCAGCCCCCAGGGCCTAGCACAGGACTTGTCAATAGTCCTGGCTCAGTGAATGGTGGAAGTTTATAGAGAGGGAGGATCAGAGATATATGTAAGTCAAGTGTGTATATGTGTGCTTGTGAGAGAGGGAGAAGGAGGGAGGGAGAGGGGGATTTATAAGGAATTAGCTCATGAGCTTACAGAGTCTGAGAAGTCCCACAATCTGTAAGCTGGAGTCCCAGGAAAGCTGGTGGTGTCACAGCAGTCTGAGTCCGAGGACATCAGAACCAGGAGTGCTTATGCTGTAAGTCCCAGTCCAGGGGCAGGAGAACACCAATGTCCCAGCTCAAACAGGCACAGGAGGAGAGAGAATGCCTTGCCTTCCTCCACATTTTTGCTCTGTTCAGGCTGTCCTTGGACTGGAGGAGACCCACCTGTCTTCCAGAGGGCGGTCTGCTTTCTTCAGGCTACTGATTGAAAAGCTGATCTCTTCCCAAAACATGAGAACAGACATACCTAGAAATAATGTTTATCCCGATATCTGCGTCCTCTGTGTCCCAGTCAAGTTGACACATAAAATGAACCATCACTATAAGCAAAGGGAAGGAAAAGGTTAATGAAGCCCTGCAAGGGCTTCTGGGTTAGTGGGGCCACCTCATTTTGTAAGTGAAGCAACAGGGTCTCATAGAGCTTACCTGCCTGGAAGGTAATGCTACCTAAGCTTTGTTCTGTAGGTGTTAAGGGCTTCCTGCTTCCTCTCGTATTTGCTACCTAAGGCAAGAAGGATGGAAGGAGGAGGAAAGTGTACTAATGCAACAGTGTTTTCTTGTTCCTCCTCCTTCTGGATCTGCCCAGAGCCCAGAGGTCACGACCCTGTCCTTCATGACCTCTGTCTGACCTCTGTACCTATGCTGACCAGTATAGTCTCCACTAGCCATATGCAACTATTAAGCACCTAATGTGCGGCTAGTCAAATTGGAGAAGTGCTGTAAATGTAAACTACACATCAGATTTCTGCATCTTACAACAGCAACAATAAAATGTGAAATAGGTCACTGATAATTTTTTATAGTGATTACATGTGGAACTGATACTACTTTGGATACATCAGTTTCCATTAAATGCATTTGTAAAAGTCCACCTGTTTCTTTTCACCTTTTTAAATGTGGCTACAAGAAAATTTCAAATTCTCTCTTGAGCTCGCTTCCTCTTTCTTCTGGACAACGCTGCCCTAGGTTATCCATCCCAGGCCCTTGGTGTCTCAAGCTTCGACTTGTCTCCCACCTGCTGCCCCTCCTGTCCTCTCATTCTCCGGCTTGAGGTAACCCCCTCCTGCCACATGTCAGTGGCCAGATCCTTAGGCCCTCAGGGTTCCTTCTCTGTGCCTTATAGCTCAGAGCATTCTGGCGGAACGTGATGTGAGTTTGAGGTCTGATCTAGCCACCAAACTCCGCCACCGATTAGCCACTGAACATTGGGAAGGTCAGCGCTCCTCATTCCTCTTGTTTAAAACGAAAATCACAGGACTCCTGGGTGACTCAGTTAGTTAAGCCTCCAACTCTTGATTTCGCTCCCGTTCTGATCTTACAGTTGTTGAGAGCAAGCCCAGCATTGGGCTCCCTGCTCAGGACAGAGTCTGCTTGAGATTCTCTCTCACACTCTATCTGCCCCTCCTGCTCACTCTCTCTCAAATAAATAAATCCTTAATAAAATAAAATGAAGTGAAATGAAATGAAATAAAATGGAAGGAACAGTAATACCCTCCTTCTTTCATGAGGATAAAAATCAGAGTCCATATGACTGTGCTTTGTAAGTAACAAAATAGTGTGTACCTGTTAATATTACCAATAATTATGTTTTTGTTTTTCTATCATAATCATGTATGGTCATTGTTCAACCCCTGCCTACAGCCCCCTGAACTTAGACCCCTTAGTTCCCTTCACTGAGCATCTGGTCATCAGTAAAGTAAGAGAATGGACTGGGCATCCCTCAACACAGAGGACATTAGTTTGGGAAGCTAACCACCAGATCTTAACTTGCCCTTCCGATCATTTCATGTATCTTCTCTAGGGCAGCCTGGATAGAGGACTCCTTGTACTAATGGTCATGATCACAGTGAAAAAAACAAAAACAAAAACTGTGTAAGTGTATACATGATAAAATCAAAACCTTATATAGCTCTGAGAATTTAATTTTTGCATACAACATTTTTTTTGGCAATAGGAAGCTTTATTTTTACTCTCAAACTGCTCGCTGCTCAGAGACGGCAGAAGTCCTTACAAGTACTCCACATCCATGCACAGCAGAGTGAAATTTAATGCCCCCACCCCCACTTCGGAGAAAGGGAGATCGCACTTCATACTTTGAGAGACACCCAAAGGTTGTCTGGTACTTTGGTGGTCCTGAAACAATTTGGTCTGATTTCTAACTGGCTCCGGGTACTGAAAGCCTTGTCAAGTTGACGGCTCAAACCTCTGTGGGTGAGGGTAGGACAGAAGGTGGGCTGGGGCATGATTTGGAATAGATGGACAGAACACGTGCTCCAGCTCTTGTCAACAGAGGGAGTTGGTCCTGGGTGGACACGGCAGCGGCCCGAGTGCTCAGACTGGGTAGATGCTACTTTGGTGGCCCTCATCTGCTCATGATACCACTCTGAAACCACAGCTGGGTCTTTTTCTGGGCTCCTCCATGGAGCCACTGGTGTGGGGACCTTGTAGTCTCCCCAGATGGTGCTGGGAGTGACCGCATCCAACCTGGTGTATTATATCTTGGCCTTTGAGGTGTGGGCCATGCTGGGGCCTTCCCAGACCATGGATGCTCTCTGGTGCCTGCACACCCTCATCTCTACCAGCTTGAAGAGCCACTGATACACCCCATCTAGTTTTGCCACCACCGGGGTCCACTCCTGGGTCTAGACGGGCCCGCCTGATCTGGAAGTGGGCTTGGCTTTGGGCCCCAGGCCAGGGGCTGAGTGCAGAGAGGAGAGCACCCTGACCAGCAGAGCTGGCGGGAGGATGGGAGGGAAGGTCGGAGGGCCACTTAAGACATTGTTGATTTGACATTTCCTCCACACTTTGAAGCAAGTCTTTGTGTAAGTAACCCTAGTTTGCAGATGACTAAAGGGAGACACCTGATGGTGACTGATGCCTCGGGGTCACCTGTATGAAAGGTGGGAGCCAGGATGTAAACACAGGCTCTCACCCTCTCCTGTACATCATGTTATATCTGATGCAACGAGAAGCGAAACAAATGTCCTTTTAGCTAGTTGCCTTGTCACTTCCACCTCTCTTAACACCTTGGCCTCTGTGCAGGGTCTCCCTCAAGAAGGTCTGCGGGGTTCCCCCAGTTTTCAACACAGCACCACACTTGGAAGGCTGCAGCTTTTTTCTCCAAAAGATCCCTCACTGAAGAGCCTAAAAGAACTCTGAGTGTTTTCATTGACTTTTCTGATCTTCCAACTCAAGTTAAAAGCATCATTTTGCTTCACTGTCAGTCAATTTCACTTTTGTGAGAATTTTAAAGATGTATAAGCCCCTAAGGTGACAGTCCCAGCCTGATGCTGTCATGCTGAGCTGTGTCATATTGAATTCTGTCACTGAAAAGAAACAAAATGAAATGCACCCAGGTGTAAAATTCCAGGCCTTGTTCCTTCTTATCAATACCAGATTAGAATGGCAGAGTCTAATATTATGAAATTGATATGATGAAGATTGATGTTTTAACTTTAATGGGCTGGTAGCAAAATGTATCATTGTATATTCATGTATTCATATACATGCACAGACTGTGAAAAGGATTTCATTTGGCCCCCTTCTTTTTTTAAAATTTTAACTATTTTTTTAATTGGTAATTAACATTGTTGAAATATACGCACTCCCTTGTTAGCCTAAAAATAAAAGAAACAGTTATTTCATCAGCAGAGTGGTTTATGTGGGAAGAGCAGATACTTGCAACTTGAGACACAGGAGCTAGGGAAAAATCATAGGCAAGTCTGGAGAACAGAAGAGAGGATCTTTTATGACAAAAAGGGGAAAGTTCAGAGAGCCTGTTATAAACAAAAAGTCCCTTGGGCTAAACTGGAATTCCAGAGTATACTGGCTTTTCATTGGTTGAGTTGTGATGATCTCATTGGCTGGGCTGTTGCTGGGCAAGAAGAAAAATCTTCCTCTCTTGTGGTTCCCCTTGGGAACTCAAATTACCTTGATTGCTGCTGAGGTCTCTTAGCGGTAGTATACGAGAGCGCCCCCTTCTGTCCTCCCGACTATGTTTAGAATGAGGTGGGTTTTTTTGTTTGTTTTTGTTTTTTTAAAGATTGTATGTATTTGACAGAGAGAGACAGCAAGAGAGGGAATACAAGCAGGGGAATGAGAGATAGCAGGAAGCCCGATGTGGGGCTCAGTCCCAGGACCCTGGGATCATGACCTGAGCCGAAGGCAGATGCATAAGGACGGAGCCACCCAGAACCCCCTAGAACGAGGTTTCCTTTATTCAGTGTCACATTATCCTTTGCTATCCTTTTGAAAGCCAGTGAATTTGTTTGCAACCACATGGTATTTTCATCAAATAGTGATGCGCCTTTGGTTTGAGATGAACTTTCATATGCATGTGTGTATGTGTGTGTGCTGGTGTTTGTGTATGTATTCTTAGAGTGTTCTTCAAAATGCAGACTATTTTTTGTGACAGCAAATTAACAAACGAAGCCTTTGGTGTATCACGCATGAGACACAGTAGTCTAGGAGCCACGAGGCTTTTATAACACTTACTAAGTAATTGCTATCCCTCAATCTCTGCCCCCCCCGCCCACCCCAACAAGTGGGATAAGCAAGCTCCTGCTCACTTCACCTATAGGACACTGTCTGTAATGTTTTATTTATTACTTAGAGTTTTATCATTATCTAGTCCAGTAGTTCATTCTCAAGTGTTTTATGGCAGAAAAATATCAGATGACTGTCCTTTCCTATTGTCCTTTTCAAGTATGGTTTGGTTATGTTTTAACATCATAGCCACAGACACTGTTCTCTCAGATAGTAATGGAAGTTCTATGTCTTTAAATTACACAATAATGACTCTAGCAACACAATGCTTATTAATATTAATACTAGTGCTAATGAGAGCAGCTACCATAGGTCAAGTTTTTAAGCGCCGGTTCAGATAGTTTTTTTTTTTTTTTACCTTTCCATTAAATCTTCACAGTAATCCTAAAAGTTAGACATTATTATCTCAGTTCTCTTAATGAGGAAACCAAGGCTAAAGGAGGTTAAGTCATTTGGCTAAGGTCACACCATTTGTAAGAAGCTAAACGGAAATTTCAGTTTGGGTCTCATTAGTCCAAGTGATGAGGCTTTTCTGTAATCCTATAAATACCTTTTCTTATGAAATTGTGTTATGCTTCCATTCCAATAGACCAGGCGTGTTGAGAGAGTGCCTGGTATGTGCGAGGGGAAGGTAGAGTATGCAGGCTTAAAGACCAGAGGAGAGGAACAACATAGAACCATTGAATTAAACAACGGTAAGAGAGCAGTAGTGTTGTGATCTAGGTATTATCCACATTGGTTTCTCCCTAGTGTTATGCACGTGGGTTTCTCGCACTTTGCAGTTGCTGGTTATCCAGTAACAGTAGTCAAAGTTCAAGAGCAGATTAAGGTCAAATAAAGCAGCAAAATGTTAGCTGTCAGATCTGTTCAGCTCAGTGAAGGGAGATGTGAGTTATATTAGAGGGTGGTCCTCTTTGCTTGCAAAACAAAGGTGTGAAGTAGAATTGAAGCTGACCGCCAGGCATCCGTCTTCCCTTGTGATTAGGTAAAGGGCATTATTGACAGCAACAAGCACACCCTGCCGTGGAGGGACAGTTGTCAGTAGAAGCTTTTATGACCGCTAATACCCACCCAGCTTCAATGCAAAGTACAAACTTCCCCCAGTTCATTTGGCTGTCATTACAGCAGAGGGAGAACATGTGTTTAAACAGAAACAAAACAAAATAAAACAGTGTGTTTATAGCATAAGATTTGGTTTGGACTTTCTGAGTGTTGCTTAAAAATACGGATGTTCAGCAAATGCTGGTCCAGTGAATAAAAACCCAGTCCAGAGACACTGAGTGCAATAATGCGAGTTCCGGGCAGAATCCCTCAGAACTCTCATCCTGGGCATCCCCTTGGTTCATGCTGCCATTTATCTCCTAGTCTCTCATTCAGCTTGCTCTATTCAGTTAGCTGCCATGGGACCCTCACTCTGTGCCAGGCCCTGGGTGATGTGCTGGGCATTGGTGGTGGGGGGGAGAGTTTCACAGGGTTCTGCCATCTGGAGCTCACCTTCTCAAGGGAGGACTTAGCAGTTGAATTGTTTTTCCTGTATGGCCCCAGATACACCCTGTGACCCTGTGCATTCCTCTCCAAAGCCCAAGGTGAACTCAGAATTCCTGGTAGCCTTAATGAACCTACCCTCTGTCACCCTCCAGCTCACTGAATTGCAGTCCTGCCTAGGTGAGAACATGGCTTTAGAATCAAGCAGTCCTAGATTTGAATCTCTCTCTTGCCACATTTGAGCTCTCCATCTTTAGCTCTTGACTCATCTGTTTCCTCATTTGTAAAATGGGGATGAAAATTAATAAAGACGGATATCATGAAAACTAGAAAAAGGAAATGCAGTGAAATCACTTGTCACAGTATCTGCCTCTAAAGAGCACTCAGGTAAGAGTGGACTCGTTATTTTAAGGAAAAGTGCCGAGTGTTTATCACGTGCCAGATTCTGTTCCGGAGGCTTCCACTACAGAGACGATTGAGATGCCAGTGGTTGTAGTGTATAATGCTATCAATAAGCGGTGTTAGAGGATGGACGCCTAAGGAGATGGCTCCTGCAGGGTAAGAAGGAGTAGGCAGGGGAGAACATCACCAAGATTGTTGTTGCTGGCTAAGGGAACGATGTGGTCCATGGCATCTAGACCAAAGGCCTCATGAGGGCCTGACCATATCTGTTATTCTCTGCCGTTTCAGTGCCGGTTGCCCAGACCTACATTTCTGTGCAGACTTCTGTGGAACTGAGGAAGGCCATTCTGCTGCTCAGGGTTGTTGACATCTCTCAGGAGCAGCCTCTGACCAGCGACTCTGAGAGTTAGTGTATAAATACCCCAGCTCCTTCACCCTTTGGGTCGGATCATTCTAAGGTTCTATGTTTACCTTGCTTTGTATTTTTGGCATGTTGGTGTAATCCCTTTTCATCAGCTACCTTCCCTTTCTTCGATCACCTCCTCACGCCCGTGACAGGGCTTCCTGCCTCTCCCATGTCACTTACTTGCCCTGGAATTCTCATTTTAGGGTCTGTTGGAGGGCAACTCAAACTAAGACAGGAAGTATTTTCTCAGCTTCGTTTCTGGGAAAGTCATGTGTTGGTCTCAATGACTTTGACCTTTGTAGATACTTCCACATGACCTGACAAAGTCAGCCATCAATGTGCTTCAAACTGTGGTTTTACTGAACTTTGAAGAATTAAGCCCTTTAAGACATAAATACATACATCTTTCCCGAGACTCAAAGCCTTGCCTGAGGAAATAAATGTCTAACAAATGCATGTTAGGCTCCATTTGGAAAGAGAGGCTGTAAAATAATTCATTAAATTGTGTTTATAAATGGACATACAGTTTTTCTGCTTTTCTTTTGGGGACAGCTCATGAACTGAAGAAACCAAACTTTTATCCATCTGCATTTCCATGATATCTGGAGCAAATAGCATTTCTTAATAAAAATAAGAATGGCTGGATACCTGGGTAGCTCATTTGGTTGGGCGTTTGACTTCCGGTTTCGGCTGAGGTCATGATCTCGGGGTCATGGGATGGAGCTGAGTCAGTCTGTGCACTGGGCGTGGGGCCTGTTTCAGATTCTCTCTATCCTTCTCCCTCTGCCCCGACCCCCACTCACGTGCATGCATACACTCTCTCTTATAAATAAGTCTATAAAAAATAATAAATATGGCTGTCATTAGAGAGCCCAGTGTGTGTCAGACATCTTAGACACAGAATGCCACTGAGTCATTACAGTGCCTGTATCTGATCCAGGAGATTCACCGGAGTCAAAGGAGAGGCTTTCTGACTTTTGCAAACATCTGCACATTTCCCTGTTTCTACTCCCTGCCTCTTGATAGAGTCCCTTGCTTGGGACTCCGTTTGGAGCTGTAGACACGGCCCAGCGGAAGAACCACAATGACCAGGCCTTCAGAAGCAAGACAAGCAGTGTGAAAGTCAGACCCGAGCTTTGACACCCTGTTTTGAGGAAAAGAAAGAACCAGGAGCCCCACAGGCTGGCATACAAGGTCAGCCATTTATTTTGTGAGAGGAACCACAAATGGGAAGAGACGGGTTTGGGGGCTGAAATTTTTTTTTTTTTTTTAAGATTTTATTTATTTATTTGACAGAGAGAGATCATAAGTAGGCAGAGAGGCAGGCAGAGAGAGTGAGAGGAAGCAGGCTCCCTGCTGAGCAGAGAGCCCGATGCGGGACTTGATCCCAGGACCCTGAGATCATGACCTGAGCCGAAAGCAGCGGCTTAAACCACTGAGCCACCCAGGCGCCCCTGGGGGCTGAAATTTTAACTTGAGTACAAAGGAGTGGTAACAATAGGCACGATGATGTTGAAGTCTCTTGCCTTTTTTCATAGGCTCTTAGACTGTATCCGCATCACAGGTCTTACTGACAAGGCAGCCGGAGTTAGAACCCAGGGAGCTGAAAATAGAACGCACATCTTTTGACAGCGAAATCCGGCTGGTCTCTGCTTGGACGGAGGTACCGTTTCCTCTAGGCTGGAGAAAGGGTGCTGATGGAAGAGCGTATTTCCTACTGCTTTGCCTCTGGTTCCCTTAGCTAAGCATCTCTTCCTTTCCGTCTCCCTCCTCCCCTCTCCCAACCTCCCCCTGCTTTCCCCCAAAGCCTTTCTAACAAGCTCTTAGTTACCTAAATTAGAGAACAAAACCCGCTTCCTGCTAACCCCTTTGGACTTCAATTAAAGACATATTCAAATGCGTTCCATGCTCCAGCACCATCAGCACTAAATAGCACATAAGCACTTTTGCAGGGCTTAATGTAAACTTGTTGAAAAATGTACATTATTTTTCGTTGACTTTAAATTGGATAAATGCTCATTGAAAAGAATAAAGTGAATTGGTATTGGAGAGAGCATTAAGAGAGAGAAAGAGAAGTGCCAATAAAGACATGTGGTTTCTAAATGGAGAGCCACTAATTTCTCTTTGCATAGCCATTTGGTCTGTGGTGTTTGGATGTACTTGGAGACATCGTACATATTAATGAAATTAGGTTGTAAGCCAGAGTGTGGGAGACACAAGCCTGGTGCAAACACCTTGACTTTGAGATCAGGCGGTGTCCGGTCAGCCACTTTGTCACTGCGTGACCTTGAGCAAGGGGCTCTGGCTCTTCCGGGGCTCAGGGGTCACATCTGTAAGGCCAGAGGGGTAATACCTAGCTTCTGGAGGGCTGTGAACTTCAGATGAGGAAGTGTGTGGACGTGTCCTGTGGTTTCTGGCAAACTAGAGATGCACAGTTGCTCTGTTTCCAGATGAGCAAGCAGCTGATGTCTTAGGCAAAAGACTCTGACTTTGGGGCAATAAGGAGAGAACCTTCCTACCCCACTCCCTGCTTGCCCCTTGACTCAGCCTGGTGAGGATAGGGACTGTGCCGATTTTGTTCTCTACTCTCAATGCCTACAGTGATTTCGCTTTCTAGGGACTCTGCCTCTCCTTAGATGGTGACACAAATTCTCCTTTGTGTTGGGTGTAGGGGACTTCACCCCCACCCCCACCGCCCTGGGCTTTATGGTAATGGAGGGATGCCACAGCAGTAAGAGAACACACGAAGGGTCCTGATGCCTTCAGAGAGGGGTTTCTGTTTTCTGACATTCCATTAACACCCTCAAATGGGCGGGCTTTAATTTCCCACCAAGCAGCCTTACTTTCAAAAGGTGAGAAGCTCATATGAGAAATTGTTTCAACCATCTTTTTCTCTCTGCATGGAAAGCTCTTTAAAATTAGTGTTGCCATTTGTATTTTCGTGGGGTGGGGATTGAAGAATTATTGCCATTTTTCAAAGCCTTCTAAGCATGGATTTGATCACAGTGAATGAAAATCTACTTTGGTAAAAAGCGCATGGCAAGAATAAGTAGCATGTTGACCTTAATCATAAATGCTAATTCAGCTTTTATTTGCTGCCTGCATATTCCACGAAACTCTTTACCTCCGTGTTTCCTGATCTACAGAGACAATTCCGGCAAAGCCTTTATCAATCTGCACCATACATAGAAGGAAACTGAGGCTTCATTTTTAAAATTTATTATTATTATTATTTTTTTAGATAGACACTGAGGGTTTAGGAAGCTGGGATGGCTTCCCTGTGATCATGTGGTCAAAGACGTGCCCAGGTCAAGAATCAGACTCTGGTGATTCCAAGTCTAGGTCTTTCCCCTTAATGGTGCAGGTCAGGCTGATCTTACAGACCAGCTAATACCAACACTAGACATGTCCCTAGGCTGTTGTTTTCATTTCTTGCTCTATGGAACCTTCAGTCTATGGAGGTGCCTCAGGAGTCAGGAGGTCAAGAGAGAGCCTAAGTCAGTGGCACCCAGTGCCCCCTACTTCTCTTTAACTGTGTTTTACCGTTTTTTAGACTTGTTTTTCCAAGTGCTATTTCATTTGGGGGGGTGGTAATATATATAGATATATATATATAGATATATATTTTTTTTCTCCCCCCTCCTAAAGCAATGCTCTGAGAAGTCAAGCCAAATCTAGCAAGGCATGTCTCCTTGTCTATACCAATTGTCCGGAACCAGAACAGTTTGCATAATGTCCTGCAACAAATAGGCATTGAAACGCAGAGATGAGAAACACCAATGTGGGCTTGGGTTGGAATGGAGACCGTGCATCCACTTGCAAAATCCACCGAACACAGTGAGCTCTGCCACTGAATCCCTCAAGGGCCTTTATTTGTTGTCAGATGGAAGTTGTGCAAAGATCCCACTGGTCAGTTGGTTCTTGGTCACCTTCGCTTTCACTTGGACACTTGGGCCTGGGTGTCCTTCTGCTGCCATTGACATAGTTGTGTGTGCCACTGACAATAGGAACATGGGCAGCAAGGAGACAACCAGTCTCTGAAGTGACTGGTTCCCATCTCACCAAGGCCTCCTGGCTCCTGGTCTCGGGCAGCGGGTCCCCACTCCGATCAACCGTGCACCTGTACATCAAGCCCCAGGTTTAACTTTCCTTGTCTGCGGGGAACTTGCAGTCCGGTAGGAAGAGACAGAGGCCTGTGCAAAGCTTAGTGGAGGAGCAGAGAAGAGGGGAATGGGAAGTGAGAGGGGACTGCCAGGACTAATAAACGTTTACCTCATGGAGAAAGAAGGATGAGATCTAGAACTGTTTGATTTTTTCCAAATCTTGAAATTGGCAGCAGTTGTGGAGCAAGTGATTCTGTGTGGCTCCGACTGGGGGAGATGAGGCTCTTTCCTTGAGCTCCTTTGTAACCACTGTTTCTCATGTCTGAATCCATCCCTACATTACCCCCCGAGCCTGCTCCTCCCCATTTCACCCACTTCGCAGACAGATGGCAACTTTAACCCCCTTTCCTTCCAGAGCCATCCTAATAAGCATGTGCTTGAATTGATTGTCTGCCTGACCTCCCTCTTTGTAGTGGAAGATCATAGTAAGCAACGACTGTGCCTGGGGAACGAGTAAATGACAGAAGCCAGAGCTCTGAAAGTGGGTTAAAGTTAGCTATGGGAAGCCTGGATTTTGGACATCAGCCTGAAAGCAATAGAGTGTTTCTGAACTTACTAATGGAGGGGAATTACATGATCTGATTTATTTAAAAAAATATATAGTACCAGTGTGATATCTTAATCACAGGGCTTTAGTGAAGATGAAATGAAATAATGGATAAATATTAAAAAAAAAAAAGATTTTCCAAACTGTAAAGTGTTTATCCAAATGGAGGGTGTAGCTAAGATATTTTTTCTCTTTGAAGTCTGCTGTTCAGAATTAGTATTTCAGTGAATGAAAGCACCCCTCTTCAATTTCTCATCTTGATTCAACTGGTAATTCAGTGGTTAATTCCACTTCATCCCCAGTGAATGCAGGTAGAGGGATCCTACTTATAGACCTGGCCTCTCTTTGCATTTCAATGGGTTCCCAAGCAGAACTGCCAAATTCCAGTGCGCTATTAAAATGGGCAGCACACCAACAAAAATCTATCCTCATCAAAAATTCAGAAAAATAAAATAAAAAGATGTAAGGCCACATTTTCAAAGGATTCAGCCTGACCCCCTTGTATTTTTTTGTGTATGCAAAGTATATTTTTTCGCACCTGCAGGCATCATCTCTATAAGCCAACTATAGCCTCCAAATTGCCAATGCTTAAAAAAAAAAAAAATCTGCCTTTCAGATTCAGCCCAGAAACTCAGTAATGAAACCAGGATGAGTGGAGGGCTGCCTAAAACTATTTATAGGAATATTGGGGGAGATAATTACTACCTTGTGGCTTGTTCTGAAATACCTCTGTTTGGCAGAAATATGTGTCCTGCACATCAGATGGAAGGGACTCCTGAAAGATGGCAGATTAAGTTGTGACAGTGGCAGCCTGAGTGCCTTCCTTTTCCTTAACCTCGTGTTTCCATCAGGCTGTCGAAGATGCTTTGGAAATTCCAACTGCAGTCATTCATGTGTTCCTTCATTCAGGCATTCCTCTTTCATCTGAAGTTTCATCGAATTACCTTATCGAGTATCTTCCAGGTCTCGGGCTCTGTGCTAGGCTCTGGATTCAGCGGTGAATGCAAAGGCCATCCCTATTCTCGTGCATCTTCCAACTGAGTGTGGAAGACAGCCCGATGATGGTCATTCAGATCATTCATGGCAATCAGGATAATCGGAGAAAATGCAAGTCTCTCTGCCAAGGACGTTGCCGTGAGGGCAGGGAGTTTTGTCTGTCTATGATGAAGTTCTGTTTCTCTAACAGTGCTGGCATGGCTTTTTCATGAAGTTTGAAGCCTAGGGTATATTCTCAGAGGATATACGAGAGGGTCCTAATGCAGGTGGAAAAGTCCAGGCAAGTGGACTTGCCCAGGGAAATGACACATAGGGTGAGACCGAGAGTGACGTCAAGTCGGCTGGTTAAGGAAGGGCACGCAGAGGGGATGGAGAGGAAAGAGTCTGTGAGAGGACCCCTACCGGAAGGTGGCCGTGTGCCCTTGAGGCACTGAGCAATGGCTGGAGTCCTCAAGAAGGGAGAAGAGTGAATCTGTGGGCATAGGCAGGAACCAGGTCACGTGGCATGAGAACATGAGAAAGTACGAAAGGCTTCTCATCTGGGATAGTCCTGCTGCCAGACTCCAGGAAACCCTGCTTCGTAGTGGCATCAAGTGCACTGGGAGTGGCTCCTGGGAGGATTTGCACGTTGATAGAAGCCATCCTTTGGCAAAGACTGCAGACACACTCTCACCCCAAGGCTCCAAGAAAGCGTGGTACGCGTGTAGTGAGTGTGTTTAGACTAACAGCGGGTGAATGAGTGCTTATTCATGCCCACCGTGAAGGCCTACTGTGTGCCAAGCAGGAAGGGGGGGTCTCATTTACAAAGGTACAGAAATGTGACAACAAAGAGCGGAGAGATTCTACAGCGTTTTCAGTGGTTTTGGTTTAGGACCCCAGCCCTTGTTCTCGCGTGGTTCTGTGGCCTTGAGAGAGTCCTGAAGCTGTCTGAATTCAGTGTGGGAGGTGCAGCTAGCTAGCCCTGTGGCGGTCTCAGAGTCAGTGCTGCCCCTGTTCTTTTGTCCGTGTTTATTCACTCAACAAACATTTACTGCATGCCTGTCTGTACCTGGCCCTTGGCGAAGTACTAAGGATGCAGTGATCAGTTAAGACATTAAGAAGAAGTTCTTGCCTTGCCCACCTCCTCAGCTAGTTTGTTTTGATGATATGAGAATATGTAGGAAGATGTGTTGCAAACTGAAAAGTGATGTATTATAAACATGAGTTGTTTTTATTCTACAACCTTGCCTATGTATTGACCATCACCTATAAGCATTAGCTTATAAAATTACCTGTTGGAAGGGCGCCTGGGTGGTTCATTTGGTTAAGCGTCTGCCTTAGGCTTGGGTCATGATCCCGGGGTCCTGGGATCGAGTCCTGCTTCGGGGTCCTGGGATCGAGTCCTGCTTCGGGCTCCCTGCTCAGCAACTTCTCACTCTCTCTCTACCCTTCTCCCTTCTTGCGCTCTGTCTTAAAAAAGAAAAAATTATCAGTGAAATCACTTGTGGACCTGGTCAAATGCAATTATAAAAATGTTAGCTAGCTTTTATTTTTGTTCTTAGTGAGTTCCAGGCACTGTCCTGAGCTTTACACATACGAACTCCTTTCGTCCTGACCACACTCCTGTGAAGAAACGGAGGCCCAAAAAGCACTTGCCCCATAGTAGACTGGGGGAAGCAGCAGACTCAGATCCAAACCCAGGCACCGGGCCTCCAGAGCATGTGTTGGAAACCACCGCAGGACACATAGAGTCAAGATTAGATTGTTATTTCCGTGTGAGACCAATCCTGGTTTGCTTCCTCTCTTCCCTGTCACTGACTCGCTTGTCTGTTACCTGAAGGCTGAGGCGATGTTGACGTTTACCCACTGTGCCTAGAACAGTGCCTGGTCTGTAGTATGTATTCACTAAACACACACTGGGTGAATGCTTTCTAACAGGTTCAGCACTATTTGATTGAAACAGATTGAGCTCAGGATGGGTGCAGTAGAACTACAATTCTGAAATGCCTAAAGGTAGTGAAGCAGGGTGGGGGGAAGGGGACACAGTCACCAGTAATTTCTGATCTGCTAGGGAACTGTCTTCAGAAAGAGGTTGAGTTCTTTGCCTAAAGTCCTTCTGGTGATCTAATATGAAAAAATGACTTGATTAAATAAAATATTGGTTGATTTGCAGAGCCCTATTACAACTATAGCATTGACAGTGATGAATACTGGGAGACTGAGATCTCTTGGCCCCCTGCCCAAAAGTTGCAGGTGCACTCACAGGTTTGGGTGACCTGCCCATGGTCACACAGCTTGCTGATGGCAGAGGCAGGATGAGAAACCCAAGGTTTTGGCTCAGAAAATAAAGCGATGGTTTATTCCCACCAGTTTTAAAACTATAGTTTTAGGTTGTGCCTCCCATGTTTTCCCAGTTTTTAAGCTTCGATTTGATGTGGAGGTCAGTTCGGTAACTAATGAGGGGACTGAGAGAAGGACAAGACATGGCGCACTGGGCTTCTCTCTCTGGTTCCCATTTGTTACTCATGTCCTTGGAGAATTGAGGCCATCATACTACTCCCGGGCTTTAACCCTCCCTCTGGCTGCTCACGTCTGCAGGAAGATGTCCATGATCACGTATGGGAAGACATTTCACATTCTTACTCCTGTCTCCCTGCCCACCAGGTCCTACTCGAAGCACTCCAGTGTGCACACTACCCTTGCTCCGCCCTCTCCAGCCCTGCTCAGCTCCTGCTCGGACGTGACCTCCTCCAGGAAGCCATCCTAAAGTTCTCCTAAGCTTTTCGGGCTAATAACCTTCCCTGTTTCCTCTCATACCACACAGTGCTTGCCTGAAGGTAGTACCTGAGGTGAACTTTTTAAGAGAAGGTTCCATCTGGATTCTTCTGTGAATTCAGAGTGGATTTCCATATATGGTCCACCCTAGGTACACAGAACACATAAGTAACAAATTGATGAATCTGCCAGAAGGCCAGTCACGATTGGGTTCACTTCGTGTCTCTTTTCCTTCTCTGGGAGACTTTGGCTTAGTGGGCTTACCTTGAATCTCTTGTGTGTTTTCCACTCATTGAGCCTTGATGCTCAACCCAACCAGACTTTCCTTCTGAAGACCCTGCACTTCCCCTTGAGAAGCCTTGGGGGACCCTAGATGGCAGCCTGGGCAATTGTGAATCCCTTAGCCCTGCTTTGTCCTGGGCTAGACACCGTTCAAGTGCATTTATGTTACTTATTCTTTCAAACCATCCTGAGAGAGACTGGCCATTCTCCCCACTTGACCGGCAAGGAAACGTGGGCTTGGAGACATGAGATACTAGACTCAAGGTCACGGAGCTGATCATGAAACTGGTCATGGAGCTGTGACCGGGCCTTGGACTTTTGACTCCAAATCCCTTTGTCCCTTTTTGTCACTTCCGAATATCTAGTCGCAGCAGTTTTATTCCACAAACACCCATGGTTGCTCTGTCAATAACCCATGATTTCATGACAGTCAGAGTTGTTCTTGTACCAAGAAGAGGTGAAGAAATGACCCATGCATAGCCCATCACCCTTCTCTTCCTGCTTACCACTGGCCGGCCTGCAGTGATGCTTCCCTGCTGTCCCTGTAATGGTGGCTGCTGGGCCATCTCAGGGAGGCCACTTCTCTCCAAGCCTTGAAAAGAAGGTGACAAAGCACCCCTTCCCTCAAGGTTGTGGTACAGCTCCCCAGAGCAACCCTTGGGTGGCTGACGTCAAGCTCCAGGCAGTTCCTGCTGTCCCATTCCTTGCTGAGGGGCCCTATATATGGATTTTTAAAAGGATACTGTTTATTTATCCCTCTTTAAAAAAACAAAAAACAAACAAAAAAAAACCCTGAGAGTTAAAATGTTTACTTTGCCAAGAGAAGAAATTTTTTTTCTTTTAAAGATTTATTTATTTATTTGCCAGACAGAGATCACAAGTAGGCAGAGAGGCAGGCAGAGAGAGAGGGAGAAGCAGGCTCCCTGCTGAGCAGAGAGCCCAATGCGGGGCTCGATCCCAGGACCCTGGGATCATGACCTGAGCTGAAGGCAGAGGCTTTAACCCACTGAGCCACCCAGGCGCCTCAAGAGAAAAAGATTTTTAAAAGAAATTTTAAAAGAAGCCCCGCCTTTATGACGCCATTTCAGAATAGACGCATTAACGAGGTAATGAGGAAGCTAAGCAGAGGCTCCATTGGGCGGATGGGGACTCGGGTGTGGTGGTGGTTTCCTGGACAGGGGCCAGTCTCACTAATGATAATCCTAGAAGGTCTTTCCCGTTCCTCAGTCTCAGTCCTCATCTGGGCAGGGGTAGTCTCTCATCTACAGAGCCGCCAGAGACTTTCTCTTTCAGAACAAATGGTCATTAGACCATTGCTCTGCTTAGTGCCCTTCTGGGGACTACCATGGTACACTCAGCCCATGACAGGGTACTGACCTTGACAGGCAGACCCTTGGCAACTGGGTCTAACAGATGCTCTTGTCTTTTCCCATACCTCACACACTCTGGCACCCTGTGCTTCCCTCTTTCCCCCCAGTAGAGCCTGCTTTTCCACGGGTCAGCACTCTCACCACTGAGTCTTCTGTCTTGCCTTTGCCTTTCCCCTCTCTCTCTCTCTGTTTAAGAATTTATTTATTTATTTGAGAGAGATCATAAGTAGGCAGAGAGGCAGGCAGATAGAGGGGGGAAGCAGGCTCCCTGCTGAGTAGAGAGGGCAATGCGGGGCTTGATTCCAGGACCCTGGGATCATGACCTGAGCCGAAGGCAGAGGCTTAACCCACTGAGCCACCCAGGCGCCCCTCCTCTCTCTTGACTTTGAAATACCTCATCTCCTCCTTCAGATTCCAGCTGACACGTTGCTTCCTCTGGGAACATTTCCTTCATTCCCGTAGGAAAATGGATGCTCAGGGTGTGTGTGTGTGTGTGTGTGTGTGTGTGTGTGTGATTCCCGTAGGAAAATGGATGCTCAGGTGTGTGTGTGTGTGTGTGTGTGTGTGTGTGTGTGTGTGTGTGTGTGTTGGGCCAGAATATGGATGTGTTGGACATTCGAGGTAGAGGGAACAGAGAGTGCAAAAGGGAAAGAGCTTGGGGTACTTGGAAGGACTAAGAGAAAGCTAACGTCCCTAGTGTTTTCCTATTAGGAGATCCTGCTCTAAACTTACAACCTTAGGACATGCACAACATTTTTGGATTCTATTCTAAATAGAGTAGGAAGGTCTTGAGAGGTTTCAGTATAGTCTATTGAATTATCTTGCTTTAGGACCGTATCTGTCTTCCCTGCTGGACAGTGCATTCCTTGAGACCAGCGTCTCTCCTTCTCTCTCCTTCAGCTCCACATCCCTTGCTCTGGAACATGGTGCATGTTAGTGACTGTTTAGTATTTAGGAGAAAGGATACAACGGAGGAGGGATGTGTTAATGAACCCAAGTCTGCTACAAGTTGCTTACATCCCTTCTCATTTCTTCCAAATCATATTTTAATATCCTTCCACCTACTGGTGTAGGTTTGGCAGATAGAGTTTATGGGAAAAACTAGTTTTCATTTATTGTAGTTTATGTTTATTGTACGTACTATATCCTCATTATTTTATGTGCAAAGAATGTTTCTTACGCGATACTCTTTGGGGAGATAATATGCAAAGAGATCTTCTATTTCATTTTTACTAACACCCACTGCAGTTTGCTAAATCATCACCTTCAAACCATAGTTTAATTTAATCTGCTTTATTGCTTTCCAAAGCATTTCCCATGAGTAAGAGTACATTCCTTCCCTGCGTTTTAGAAATAACTGACTCGAAAATATACAAGTAGAGTTAAACAGGTGTTTTGTTCCCTTCAGCGTTTTGGAGTCTGTGTGTCTGTCTCCCGTGTCTGAAGAATGGAACTTTCTGACTCGAGAAGAAGAAGATATCCGAAGGGGATGTAAAACTGCATGCTGTAGTCTGTGGAGTCGCAGTTAGATAAATCCGGCTCTACTGGTAATTAACAGTGTGAGATCTTAGATGAATAAATATTTTAAAGGCTTAGCTCCCCTATTTGTAAGCTGAGGATAGCTGAACCTAGTTCCTGTTAGGGTTTTACATCAGTTTTTATTTTTTTTATTTTTATTTTTTATTTATTTATTTTTTTTAGATTTTATTTATTTATTTGACAGAGAGAAATCACAAGAGAGGCAGGCAGAGAGAGAGGAGGGGAAGCAGGCTCTCCGCTGAGCAGAGAGCCCGATGTGGGACTCGATCCCAGGACCCTGAGATCATGACCTGAGCTGAAGGCAGCGGCTTAACCCACTGAGCCACCCAGGCACCCCGATTTTTATTTTTTTAAGATTTTATTTGTTTATTTGACAGACAGAGATCACAAGTAGGCAGAGAGGCAGGCAGAAAAAGAGGGGAGGAAGCAGGCTCCTCCTTGAGCAGAGAGCCCGATGCGGGGCTCGATCCCAGGACCCTGAAATCATGACCTGAGCTGAAGGCAGAGGATTAACCCACTGAGCCACCCAGGCACCCCTACATCAGTTTTTAAAAAGAAATTGCATAAAGTGCTTGGCAAAGGTCTAACACATGGTAAGTGTTAAAGAAGCTGTTATTGTTAATAGTGAAAATGATAATTTTTACCATATGGCTTCAGTTAAGCTTCTGAGCTTTCTGTGCCTTGATGTCCTCATCTCTAAAATGGGGATGATGATAGCTGTCTACATAATAGGTTTGTGGTATGGGTCGGATGAGCCAGCGCTTACGGAGTGCTGAGGAATTGGCCTTGCCTGTGGTAGGTAACTCCTCAGTAAATGTTAGCTTCTCTTATTATTAATATCAATTATTATCATGTATGTTTTCTCCTTGCTTTCAAACACGAGATAAAAGTGAAATTTCAGACTACATAAAGGCTCTGTTTTTCCCAAGCAAAAAGGACTCTCTTCAGAGATGAATGATCCCTTCCTTACTGTGATGTACCTGCAAATGAGAAATATTTACAGTTCCTGATTTATCTGAACACTTGCCTTTGTTGTGATAACTGTAATATTCTGGAGCCTCCATGGCTAGTTAGCTGGGTTGACCTGGTTGAAAAATGCCCAATGACTCGCAGTTCAAAAACTACCTTAATTAAACAAAATTGTCTAGATCAGTGTTGGGCTAAGACTGAGAGTTATTAAACCCCTTTAATTAACAAAATTTTGTCCTCATTATCTTGTTCAAGACTTCATGAAATGATCTAAAAATGTTTGCTAAGCTCCCTGACTTGCCACATGCCCACCTGCTCCCTTCGTCACTGCGTGACCATCTCCTCCTGCCATGTGACAAACGGAGAGAGGAAAGAGAGGTTTGTTGAGATGGGAGCTCCTCAGCCTCAGCTCCAGCGCGGGATGTGGTATTGTGAAGAGGACAGGAGCACTGAGCTAGTGCCAATAAAATGGGCCCCTCTTTCAATAGAGAATTCACACTCATGTGCCAGAAATGGTTTTGAGATAGCTTGATTGTGTAGTGACTAACATAACCCAATAAAAATAAACAAACAAACAAAAAATAAATGAATATAATAGCTTTATGGAGGTATGATTGGTATCCAATAAATTGCACATATTTGAAGTATAGATCCATTTTGACATGCTCATACTTATGAAACCATTCCCTCAGTCAAGGTAACTCAACACCCATTATTTCCCTAACTTTCCTGTTCTCTTCATCATCCCTCCTTCCTGGGCCTTCCTTCCTGTCCTCAGGTAACAACCCATCTGCTTTCTGACTCTGTAGATTAGAATTCATTTTCTAGAATTTCCTAGAATTTCATTTTCTAGAATCTATGAATTCATATCACATGTACTGTTTTTGTTTCTTTCTTTTTTTTTTTTTTTTTTTTTTTTTTTTGTTCTGGCTTACTTGACTTGGCATAATCACCTTCTAATAAAGATGTGAAGCCACACTGCCCACCTACAAAGTTGAGTACTTGGATTGTTTCTAGTTACAAACACCAATTACCTAGTGTTCGTTTTGTTGTTGTTGTAGGGATTCCATGGGTGCGTCTCTTTAAATCCTCACAATAGCCCTTTATCGTGGCTCAGTGCCCATTTAGGAGATACCCTGACTTAAAGACTGCTTCTCTCCCCCTTGCTAGTGGCTGAAGGCAGCTCAGGTTCTGATGACAGTCTGACTCTGATTTCAGAGAGCACAGGCTTCAGTCCCAGACCGCGGTGCCTCCTGCTGTAAGACTTTGCACAAGTTACTTAACTGCTTTTCACCTTAGTTTCTTTGTTGCAAAGTGGAAATGGGATGGTAGAAGGCCAGCTCACTCTGAAGAGAAGTTGCTAAGTGGGTGCATTTTAGTGCTCAGCCCTGCACAGGTAAAGTACTCAATGAACATGAGATCTCTTTATTACTATTAATGTATTGCGGTTCTTTAATAATAGACATTGAGCAAAAGCAGAAAAAGTCTCCTTCCGCAGTAAACAGACTTAGTATCCACGGACGTCCTATGCTGAGGAGTGTTCTAAGTGGTGAGAGCATGAAAAAGAGAAGAGAAGGTCATGGTGAATCTCATGCTGCTGTTCTAACCCAGCGGGTGATTGGCTGGCTTCTAGCAGACTCGGTTAACATGTGACGAATCAATGTGGGGTGGATGCCACAATGAACATGTTTGTTGACAGTAGTACCCCCATGATTCGGAGAGAGAGAGAAGCCCAAATCAGGCAAGAGTGTCGTATCCCCCCACATTCCACTGAAGGTACAACCTGGAAGGGCTTTTTCTAGTCATTAATTATTTTCTATTCATTATGCAAAGACCTAAACCCTAGCAGTTATTACACTTTCCACTGTTACTAATTATTAGATGTACCGGTGGGCACCTGGATGATAATAAGCCTCTCATCCTGCCATCTGTCTGTTGACAAAGCCTTAGGATATTGTACTGGTTGCATCTTGAGTGGTAGTCACTAGGTCAACAATGGATGTAGCCAACTTCCATGGTTTCCTGATGACTGGCTGGTAGATGGGCTTTGACCACATTGTCCCTGGAAACACGGTCTCTGAGGCCTCACAACTGCCACCAGAACCCAGACCAGTGGGTTTCTGATGGGATGAAGATTGGAACCTGGCACTGAGACATGGAGATATGCTTGTGGGGCTGGCTCCATTGGAAGGAACTGGGCGCAACTAAAATGATACTTTTTTTTTCCCTTAACAAACACCAAAGAGAGAAAGGGGTTTTTCCAGCATGACATAGCATGTGAGAAAGAGCCATGTCTGGCCATCACAGAGCAGCATTGCTCTTGCCTCTTGCATCGCTCATCAAAGCCTCTCCTTTTATCACCGTCTTTGAGGCATCAGGAATATAGTCGCTGGTGTTGTGATGGCGTTGCTTGGTGACAGATGGTAACTACTCTTGTGATGAGCATAGCCTAATGTATACAGTTGTAGAATCACTATATATTACACCTGGAGCTCGTGTAACATTGTGGGTCAACTATACTGCAGTTAAAACATAAAATACAGTACTTAACTGCCCCCAAAATGAAGGAGACCATCGTTATGGTGGGAAGCACTTTGCACATATTGGTTATTGTCGATGCTGGCTTCTTCTGTAATTGCCTTTTCTGCTCTTCTGCAAGGTCATGGTTCTCAGAATGCAGTCCCTGGACCAGAAGATTAGTCCCATCTAGAAACTGGTTACGAACTGAAATTCTCAGGCCTCTACCCCACACCTACTGAACTGGGGACTCTGGGGAGGGGGTTCAGCAGTCTATTCCTTAACAGTCCTCCGGCCGGTTCTGATACCCACTCCATCAGGTTCGAGAACCACTGCTCTAAAGTGGCCTCCCTTTGGGGTCTGCTCCGGCTTCCAGATACTGAGCGGGGAGGGACACTGATTTGAGCATTAAGCTCCAGGCTCCTATCCCTCCCCTGACACTAAATTCTATCCAGTTCCTGCATCAGCTGCTATGCGATCCTGAGGATCCTGTGGCATCCCTCAGGCTATCACGGGCCATTTTGGTGATTTGTTATTGTTGAGGTGTTCTGTTTTGTTTTGTTTTCCCTTTGCTATTCTCTGCCAACAAATGTTGAAACACTTCTGACAGCCAGCCAGGTACTTATGTTTTGGACAAGTGTCCTTGTCTTTTTAATCGCCCTTCTGCTTGCCTCCTTGCAATGCCTGTGCCCATCCCTCCAGTCTTTCCTCCAGATGGCTGGTGGGTGAGCCTAATTCTCATCAGTGACAGTGTGGTGGTGACTTTGTATCTTCAGGCTTGACATCATGACCTGCCTGCCCTTTTACTGTCAGAGATGACAGGGGGCTCAGGAAAGCAGGTGGCAAGAGCTTGGGAGAATCTATTAGGGTTAGTGATTCCTGCAAAACCATTTGCTCCAGACAAGATTGCTTACAAATAACTCTGTCTCAACCAGGCAGGGTCTGTTATCCACTAATTATTTTTGGATTAGGAAGGGCTAACAGGACTTGGCCTTGGAAGGTCAGAATGATTTGAGTGGATAACTAGGTTGCTACATTCCCTGGGGAAAAGAAGGATCGTGCACTTTGATTGAAGGGAAACCGTGTTCCTATTTTTCTCTGATAAATGGTGATAAAGGACTATAGTTATATGATTTTCCAAATGTCAACTGTTAGGTCTTGTGGTCAAACCACTTGGAGGATGAAGCACCTATGGTATCAGCCCCAAGGTTCTCATGGGAGAAGAGTAGGTTGCTTCGGTAGGACAGGAACGGAGAAGACCCAAGATTAGGAGGCCACAATCCATCTTCCAGATGAGCAGTAGTGAGAGCTATGGAATGGGGGGCGGGTCAAGGGAAGTCCCACAGGCTCGATCAGAATTTCCGTCCCCCCAACTCTCACCCCTCCTTGGAGCAGAGACCTCAGGCAAGTTATTTCACTTTTTTGAGGCTCCCATTTGCTGATCTCTAAACCGAAGGAAAATAAATAACACTATCTGTGCTATCATTGCAAAGATATAACTGAGAAAATTTTTTAAAAATTTATTTTATTTAAAGTACTGGTCCATAGGAAATACTCAACAAATGTTAGATCTGACTCTTTTTTTCCAGAAGTGGTGGTAATGTGTTAATGTGGGGGAAGCAGTGAGTAAAGTCTAGGACTGTACCGCAGGATTCTGACTCAAGCTGGTGGAATAGATTTTGGTAACGAGAGAAACAAAATTGAAGAAAATCCAAATACCAGAAAGGAGCAAGGAAAAGCAATGTTGATGCCATATAAAAGCACTGGGGCTTTTACTGTCTCTCTGGAGATCACACACACACACACACACACACACACACACTCTTCTTTGAAGATGACATTAGATCAATGAGGTGTGAGACTCTCCAAATTACAGCTCTCTGTGCCTCTTCTCAGGGTCATTATGAAACACTCTCCAATTAGCTGTGAACCAAATTCTGGTCTTGCTTATTTTCATTTTTCTGGAATACTTTTTTTCTCCCCAAAGCCCCATTTATCATTTCTTCCCCCACCCCTGCCTTCCCCTGTGGATTGTACATACTGAGCTGTTACCATATAGTGATGACTCAGGATGAAAATTTCCAAATCAGAGCATCATTGCTTAAGGCATTCGGTTGGTAAGGAGCCAGACAGATTTTGAGTAGATCCTGGCTCTACCATTTATTGGGCAAATCATTTTTTGCAAGTCAGTCTATCTTTTAGCCTTCATTTTGTAAAACTTAGGGATAAAAACATGTTTTTACATATCTAAGTGCCACATAGTTATAGAGTCTTTCTTGATGTCTCAAGCTGGGGTTAGAAATGCCGCCTCTGTGTTCCCATGACACCTTAGACTCGCCTTTCATGGGGTTTTGCATATTTGCTTAGAATTGTTGATATTTCTGTCACCATTGATGTCTCTGTGGTGTGTCACTGTATCCCCAGCTTCATTGTGGGTGTCCAGGGTGTAGTAGATGCTTAGTAAAATCCAGATGAGTTGAAATTGCTTTACCCTGCCCCTCACTCTTACCTGTTAGTCATCTACAATTTCAAGAAGTGCCTGTGAAAAATGCCTTCTCTATACAATTTTACTAACGACAACCCCTTCGTGGTCCACTTCGTTGTTCCCAGAGCCCTTTCATGTCTGTGACCTCATTGACCGTGTATAGGTTGGGGCTCATGTAGCCAAACAGGGCTGAGAGTGGGTCTCTGAGAAGAAGCATCTGGTCTCCATACTCACAATTTGTAGGTCAGGGAACTGGGCTCTGAACCCAAGCTGGCATAACTCCACAGCCCGTGTTCTTTGGACTCATATTAGTCCGTCTTCTGATTTCTGTCTCCGGGTTTGCTCCTAAATTCACCTCCATTGATTCTCCTGTCGATATTCTTTACCACTTCTGTATCCGCTGCATGGACCAAATTGCTGTATGCAAGCGTGGTGTAGGAACTCTTGCTCACCCTAAGCAGGCAAGGTGCTCTCTTACTTAGAGATCACAAGACCCACCTATTTCTGCAGAGATAAATACAGTCAATCGTAGAAGTATGGTGTTTTTGTGTTTGTTTTTTGGAAGTGGCCACGGAGGCACCTGAGTTAACGAAGGACTTTTTTCCTTTCCAAATATGGTTTTGTACTTAGTAAAATCCAGATGAGACTCTCCAAATGACAGCTCTCCATGCCTCGCCGACTGCTCGAACTTATTTCAAAAATTAAAGATTTTATTCTCTACCGAATGTTCCTTAGAAGTGTTTCTGTGGTACTTCCCAGCCTTGGCTTAAAAATGTAAAGGACACGACAGTGAAGCACTGAGGGTAATTAACCCCCAGGAAGTATACAGTCTAAACAGGGGCCATGTGGCCCAGAGTTCCCAAAAAGTTCCCGGTTTTCAGAATCCTGTGCTAGGAACTCACAAACCCATTTATATCTTTGGTGCATATACTTTTCCAGAATCCTATGCAACTTGCCACATAAAATCTGATGCTTTATAAGTAAGATGCTGTGTTTTTTAACCCTTACGTTCTTACAAAGGTGATGTTGCGGGGGAGGTTCTAGCGATACTTACATTATAAGGAAGGTTATTTAGATAACTACGATGAAAACAAGGTAGTAAATGATAGATAAAATCATGCAACAAGGTCCTTTTTGTTTGGTGTGATAGACAATTGATTCTGAGCTTCCTCATAGTCAAAGGAAAAAAGAAAAAAAAACAAAAACCGTTTCAAGATTCAGTGTCTCTAGGAAACAAACAGTGTGGTGTGGAGAGACCCAGAGAGTATGCACTGCCTATAAAGTATGTTTTAAAATTGTTTGTGTAATATGACGTTTTTATACTACTCTAACTTAAAAAGTGGAAGATTGACATCCTGGGATCTTTTGGATCACACCTTTTGCGGGGGAAGGTGACAGCAGCCATCAAAATGTGGCATTCCTCTATAAAATGAAAATCAGGCAGCTTTGAGCTAAGCTTCTAGAAATTTTCAAGGCCTCTTCAATCGACAGTCTGTTATTCAGTTGAACAGTGTATGTTTTTCCCTGTGTAATTGAAACAGAATAATTTCCCACCACAACATCCTAAGACTTCTGGCCAGCCTTCCCTTGGAATACAGTATGTCTACTCCACTAATGAAACTTTGCTAATTATAAAATTCCTGAAGTTGGGTCCTGGAAGAAAAATGTTTTGCACACTTTACAAAGAATATGCCTCTGTGGGGTGAATGCTGACTCGTGCGATTCAGGTTTTGGCTTATTTGGATATTCATAAGAGTCCCTCTTCGCTGATTATGTCAGCACGACCTCGTTGTTGAATTATGGATTGGGTGTTTAATCAACGCCTTATTATTAGCCATGTAGCATTCCATTGTTGCAGCGGAAAATGGAAGGTGTAAAACCTGCCTCACATGGAAATCCATTGGCTCACTAATAAATAATGTTTTATGATACACTCTTTCATATCCCTATAGTCCTTACCTGCCAGAGAGGTGAGAGTAAATGAGCTCACCTCACCCCTGGTGGACGGGACGGCACTTTCTGTCAGAGGGCTGGTGGGCTGGACACCATGAGGGTTCTCACGAGTTTGCTTCTCCTGTATTAATCCTATACTCGAGAGCTGCGGCTCTTTTTGAGAAATACTTATATATAGGAGAGAAAATTTGTATTCTGATGTAATTGCTCACGTGAGGGAGTTTGATTTAGTCTAGTGATTTCTACCGCTTGTTTCACCTTAAACTTTCCTAGAACACCGAACCCCCCACCCCTCCCCTGGGGACTTGGATTCACCTGGTCTGGGTGGTCCCAGGTGATTGCTCCAAGTGGCGGAGACAGAAGATCACTGAGTTGTGCTTTCAGAGGGACAGTTCCTTTCTCTAATGGCCAGGAGCTGAGAGTCCAAGCTGCACACTGTATCTTTGAGGATGAATGTCTTCCATGATTCCTTCTTCTGGAATCTGCTCTTTGGGGATGCCCAAATGCTTGGGAATTTGTGGTGGCATAGGGGAAAGGGCTCAACTTGGAGTTCCTGAAATACAGGCTTGTGTCCTGGTACTTTTCTAGCTGAGAGACCCTGGGGAATCTACCTCAGTCTCTAGAGAAAAATCAGGAACCTTGCTTTATCATGAATTTGGAATCACTTACATGAGAGCCAGCATCATAATTCTGATGCCTGAAAACCACCTTCGAGCTGTGTTAATACTAGTGAGTATAGGGTGACTCATTGCTAGGGAGAGGACACTTTTTACTTCCTTAGGGTGTTGTGAAGGTTTAGACAAGTGATGTTACAAAGGGTCCTTCATGTGAGAGGTTGCTCGTAAAGGTTTGTGCCATTCTCATTCTCCACCCCTCCTAGGAGTCCTTCTTTTATCTTTCTCTGTGTTCCTCTGGTAGAAGTCTCGAAGGTTTTCATGCGAAGCGGTACATTATATCCTCTTTTCTCTGGGCCCAGGTATCCAAGCCAGAGGCATGTTGATCTTAACAAGTCTCCAGATTCTGACCTCCTCTGCCCACTGACAGTTCATACCTGGTCTTTGGGCCTCTAGATTTTCTGTTCTCTGCATTCTCCTTCTACACCCAGTGTTGTAGCCCTAAGATAAAGTTACAGAGTAGCATGATACATGTCAGGAGAGGGAACGTCCCGTGTTACGGGATTGCAAGGGAGGTCCCTAACTTGGTAGGGGGTGGAGATAATGAGCCTTCAAAGACTTCCTCAGAGATACACCATCTCACTCAGGTTCTAGAGGTTTAGTTGGAGTTGGCGGGTGTAGAGAGGGAAGAGTGTTTGGGGCAGAGGAACAGTATGGGCAAGGACCCAGGGATGGTCAGGGGCTTGGTGGGCTGAGATGATCTGGATTACAGGAGCCCCAGGAGTGGGACTGAATGCTGGGATAGTTCCTCTCCTTTTTAAAGATTTATCTATGTATTTTAGAGAAAGCATGAACGAGAGCAGGGAGGGGCAGAGGGAGACTGAGAGAGAGAATCTCAAGCAGATTTCCCAATGAGCACAGAGCCCAGCTCACCTCAGGGCTCTGTCCCAGGACCACTAGATCATGACCCCAGCCGATATCAGGAGTCAGACACTCAACAGATTGAGCCACCGGGGTGCCCCACTGGGACAGTTTCTGAATGAGATCCAGTAAGCTGACAAATATTTTGATGCCTGCTTATCTGTCTCTGTGCCTTGGGCATCTGGTACATCACATGTGCTGAGTTATGTTGTTAGATTAGTGCTTTCTCAGGGCTTAGTGGGTGGGAATGTGGGGAGAAGTTGTCCTTGAATGGGTAGTTTTGAAATGGGCCATGAAGAAGGGTGGCTGGGAGCTTAATGAGCCCAGGCGTGTGTGCGCATGCACACGCATGTGGTGAGGTATGGTGCCAGGCTCGGTGGAGCCTATGACCCAAGTTTGGTCATACGGGGAGGAGGATTTCAAAAAGAGTAAACTTCCGATGGTGGTGAGGATAAATGGAAATGCCCTCACCGTGTGGAATCAGCTAGCCGAGTCTGACTTATTTTTGGTAACTTTTCATTTTTTATTATGTAACCTGTAATTCTTGGGGTTTGCCGGACTAAGGATATGCGGCGTTATCCTATAGGAAGCCTTAGATGAATTTAAAGCAGAGAGCAGGGGTGGGTAGGGGTGGCATGATCAGATTGGCATTTCAAGATGATATTCTAGCAGCAGAGGGAGAATGAATTGGAGGCAGTCAAGAATGAATACATTGTAACCTCTGAACTCTTTTCTCATCTGATTCAAGAACTCTCTTTTCTCCAAAATGCGTTATAAGCTTCTGCCAGAATCAGATGATCCTAACATTCCCTGTGGTTCCCCAAAGGATTCTCACCCATATTCTCCTGTGTTAGGTCAGAGGGGACAATCTCCCCTAGTAGCAAGCACCCACACCTCTTAACCAAAGGGGATGCCTAGATGTGGGGAGGCAGGGTCCCTAATGCTTTCTCTACTTCTGTTTATGTGGTAGGCTCTTAGCTCCTTTTGGAAAAAGTTGTCTTGATTTTTTTTTTTTTTTTTTTAAGGAATGCTGAGAAAAAGTGGATCTCAGAGAAAGGTGATCTGTCCTTAGATCGATCCCTACCCCATCCTCTTAGACCTGACCCCTCTATGCCTCCTCCTCCATGAAGTCTCCCCCCTTTCTCCTTTCCTTGCCTTCACCACATTCCCTTAGCCCTTTGTTGACTTTAATGCTCCTAATTTGGCATTGCTATGAGAGCACTGCTTCTTTCCGCATGGCAATTTCCAATCTCTTTCTATTTCTTTTCCTACACAGTGGAGTGATTAATGCACAGAAGGTTTTATGTCTCCAGGTGAGCTGGTCCGTAGCTCCCCTGTTATTAGGAACAACAGTAGTTAATGGTCTTGGGATACATGCACCCAGCTGCCCAGTGGGCATCTCCGTCAGAAGGTGCTCCGGGTGAGAGGTAAAGGTGCCCAGACCTCCTCTTTTCTCTGTTTCACGTTCCAGGAGATGGTCACTTTGCACACATGTATTTTCTCCGCCCATCACCCTCAGGGCTGATTCTGCTTCTCCTTGTGCGTCGTTTCGGTTCTCTCGCTCCAGCTCTCGTGTGTTCTCCACCTTTTTGCACCTGTCCATCCAGGCAGACTTGTGCTCCAGTTTCACTGTGTGCGTGTCTCACAGTATCTAAGCCTTGCCTTGCTTAGCCAGGTCACCCCCCGTCCTGTAGCCTTCCTGAAACCCGGACCATTCATATCTGCCCAGAACTCTGGACAGCTCCCCGTCATCTTGGGACTCCTCATGATCACCGCCCTTAGTCCCTCTCCAGGGAGGAAGTGCTCATTACCCTGACAGCTAAGTACTCTAGCAGTTTGCACTGTATCATCCAAGACGAAATACCACCAGGGCTTGCTCATAGAACTTTCCATGATGACGGAGATGTTCTGTCTCTGTGCTCTCCAATGGAGTAGCTATTAGCCACATATGCTTGTCGAGTCCTGGAAGTGTGGTTGGTGTGACTGAAGAACCATATTTTCATTGTACTTATTTTTAATTCGTTTACATTTAAGGGCTGTAGGTACCAGCGTCACCATATTGGACAGTCTAGTGCTAGACCCGAGTGTGCTATGCCTGCCTGTATCTCTCTGTTCTTGGCTCAGGTGTTTCTCTGTTTCCTGAGTGCTCATTCCTGCATTCTTTTAAAACAAAACAAAATAAAACAAACAAAAAAACACAAAACACCTTCTATTGATCCTGTAGAATCAGCTCAACTCCCCACCTCCCAAGCCTTTCCGGATCTTGAGGCTGAATCTGGTGCTGGTTCAGCCTGGTCTCCACCCCCATCACAGGACTCCGAATTCTCTTTATTGTTGCATCTCACCCTCTCTTGCCTCGGTCTTTTTATTTCCCTTCCCTTCTCCCTGTGAGACAGCAGGATCACCCAGAGTAGGGCGCAGTCTCTCCTCCTGGTACTCCCAACAGCATGGCCCAGTACCTGCTGGTCCCTGCATGGCAAGGGACTGGCATACAGTGTCGGGGACAGATCTACATTCCAGTCCCGTTTCTGCTGCTCACCCGCTCTGCAGCTCTGGCTGAGTCCGCCTAGCTGAGCCTTGGTTTTCTTTGCCTGTAGATGTGGCATTTTAATTCCTTCATTGCTCAAGTGGTTATGAGAATTACTGATAATCTACATCAAGTACCTGGGGCATGGCGGCCCTCAGTAATTGGTCGCTGCTGTTATTAGATGTTCTACAAATGTTTGAGCCTTGAGTACTACAATCCCTCAGGTACTTGAGGACTAGCCGGTGTGTTGATTAGCAACGTAACATTCACTCTTTACAATAACCCTAATAAGGCAATTATTATTACTCAGTGGATAGTTGAAGTTACACTCCACAGCCAGGAAGTGACTTGGCTGGGACTCCCACCCAAGTCTGCCCGAGCGCAGAGCCCCCGCTAGGCTTCCTCGCTGTTGCACTCACACGGACTTGTATTTAATGCCAGGAAGCGTGGCACATATTCAATTACAGCTGATCGCGAGGAGAGATCACTTGTAACACAGCCAACGGAGATATCCTGAGCTAGTTGATCTGGGAGACTGTGCATTGCAGTCCTTGTATGATCCTTCCGTTCCCCGTTTGCAGTTTTTAGGTAAAGAGATAAGGAAACATATAATCCATTCCCTCAATTAGGTTGTGTAATAGATTGTCATGGGCATTATCAAGAGAAGAGTTCAATGCTAGTGTTGTGAAGTGCATTGATCAGCTGGTCTCTGAAGTCTCATTGATTATCAGGTCTGTGCAAAGCAGAAAGACTTGCCCATATCTGAGGCTTGGAAAACCTAAAGTTCAGTTTTTGAAGGCAGCTCACAGGACCCTCCAGTCAGGGCCTCACTCTCCTTATCTGTATGGTGAGCCTTGATTTTGAGAAGACTCAGCTGAAGGCTGGATCCTGGGTATTATTATTGACACCCCTGGGGACCCTGTCCCTTCCGCTTCTCTGTGTTTTGTGATCACCTTTCTTTCCCGCCTCATTTACTGAGTGTCTACTCCATGTAGGGCACTGGGTTACCAGCTCTGAAAAGACAGCTCTCACTGAGATAGGGTTGGACGTTCGACCTCTGACTGGAGGACAAAGATAAAATGCCTACACCTGCGATCTCAGCTGACACGGGAGGTAAGTGGCGTTTGCCACAGGTAGAAGAGCCTTAGTGATTCACTCACTCCTCACCTCAACCCAAGGCGTTAGAGTTGAGGAAACAGACACATGAGAGATTACACGCCCTGCCCAAATCACACAGCCAGGAAGCGTGAGAACTAGGATTTGAACCCAGGCTGTCCAGCTTCAGTCTTTGCTTGTGGACCCACAGTGCTCTCCTGTCTCTCCCTTTCTGGACGGACAATTAGGGTATGAGGTCCCATGGCACAAGTGGTATGGAGGCTTTCCACATTGTTCTACACCACCGGTTACCCGTTTAGCCTGGCTGGGCCTGAATCCCTAAAAGAGGGTCCCAGAAAATGATATGCCTCCAAAAAAAAAGTCTCTAAATGATGAGACCGGATAAGGGAGCATCCTAAATGATGAAGGAGTGCCAGGTTTGGGCATCCCTACAAGGAGAAAAACAACGCACCAGTGCTAGGACAGTACAAAGGAAGGAGGGAAATAAAGGGAAGTACACAGGAAAGAGGGAAATAAAGGCTCATTGTTCTGCAGGAGTGGGGTGGGGAGAAGGTGTAAGGAATGGCCTGTGTTTGAAGTATGCATGAAAAGATGGGAGGGCCATTAGCTGGGTGTTCTCCCTTGGGAATGAATGGGATCACACCTGGAAGGTTACAGACTCTGGGGAGAGAGACAGAGACACAGAGAGAGACACACCTTATTCCCATTTCACTGGAAGTGTATGTAGGGAGTCTGATGACCTAATTTTTCGCTGTTACCCAGAACCACAATTAGTATAAAATACCTTATCCTGGATGATGTCATTTTGTGACAGAAACTCTTTGGCCACTTTCCACAAATCTTGAAATCTCCAAGTTCTGCCTTTTGGTTTTAAGCCCTTGCTTATCGTGGCTGAAAAACAAAACGGCCTGGATTGCTGACACACCGCAACAGGGAATTGTAACAATGGCGGTGAAGCTGTTTTAACCCATAGGGGGTACATAGGCAGGGAAATAGCCAAATTGATGGAGACCAAGGCGGGGGAACAGTGGTAGTGAAAATTGTTACTTGCCCAAATAAGGTCTGGGTTAAAACTAGGCATGAAAAGGGAGTGTGAAGAGCTTAGGAGAGAGGGCAGGTGGAGACTACGAGCAGGAGGACAAAGCACCTGTCCCCTGGTGTCCTGTGCTGTGCTCTGTCCCCTAAGGCTGTTCAGACCAGATCAAGTTTGCAAACAGTCATTCTGGGAGTCTGTGGACGAACAGGAGTGGAGCTGCAGAGCCTGGGAGGAGGGTTAGCATTTCAGCTAGGATGTGTCTGGCATGTGCTAAAGAGGGGGTTCTGGCAGGGTCCCTGTTTTCTTGTTTTCCTTCCTTTCTCCCCCACCCCCCGCCTCCAACTAGCATAAAATGAACACAGAAAAGGAAGACCTTTTCTACAACACCAGAACTGGTTTGTGAAGATTGGCATGCTGCTGTAATTCTCTGGTTGACAGATTAATATCCTAAGGGTCAGTGTTCACCATCTGTCCCAACGCGTTTCTTATTTAAATAGTATTTTTCCTTACTACATGTAAAAACAAGCCATTGCAAATTACTATAAACTTATAAGAAACCAAAACCTCATACTGCCCACCCAACCCCCTCCTCTCTCTCTCTCTTTCTCTCTCCCTCTCTCCCCCTCTCTCTTTCTCTCGCATACACTTCCATTTAATCGCTAAACATTGTCTCAGGTACACAAAAATGTTTCAAGTATTTTATTTTTTTAAGATTTCATTGTTCCCTCCCCCCACCTCCCGGCCTTTAAAGCAGATAGAGTTGAGGATTCAAGGTGATTTATTTTGATGATTTCAGTAATAAAACTCAAGGGGAAAATTGGCTCATAGTGAATACAGCTACTTTTCATTCAAAGCAGCTAAGGGCCCAAGAATGAATCTGTGGTGGAGCCTGGATCTGCCGTTTGAATCAGGGACAAATATACAATTTGCATCTGACATAAATTCTCCTAGGGTTGTGTTAGGAATGCAGCAGGCAAGGAATGAAAATGAAATTGACTTCTCACCTATTGTTGTCCCTCTCTGAGCTCTGCTCCTCTAGAAGTCATTAATGGCTGCAGGTACAAAGACGGAGCTGTAGCCCTTTGGGCTTTCCCCAGTCACAGAGATCTTTAGCACGTTGTTGCTTTAGGCCTTGATCCACCAGCCACCTTGGCTGCGCTAGGATCTCCTTTCAATAAAAGCAGCGGGGGCCTCTTTGAGCGCCACAGCCTGGAAGAGCAGCCCCACATCATTAAACAGGGTGTCTGGGCCTTGCTTCTAATCCCCCCCAAGCCCCAGGTGCCTGTTTGCCGTGTAGTGTCTGAATATGGAATTTCAGGATTTCTAAATGAGGTTGAAATCATCACTGTTCTTCCCCAAATTAAAAAAAAAAAAAAAAAATCATTTCTCCTCCATTAAAAGCAACCGAAGTGAGTTAATTGCTTTAGGTTAAAGGAAATCTTTATGGTGTTCTATTTCATGCCTCATTCTCAGCTACGCCGTGTCTGCAGGGGCAGGGGGGGGCTGGGAGCGCCCGTCCTTCTTTTGCACCTAACAGTTTTTCACACACTACGTCAGGTGCGTCATACATAGGATCGCATACTTGTTCTTTTCCACTTTTTTTTAATTGTGTAACATAAAAAGGTACTGAGAATAGCGGAAAATGAGTAAAATGTCAGTGGACAGCCCAATGACCGACTGTAAAATGAACACCTATGAAACACATACCCAAATCAGGATCTTAGAACACAACTCACGCCCCCGACATTCCCCCACGTCCCTTCTCCGTCATCATCCTGTCCTCCCTGCTAACGGAAACCATCCTGTCTTTAATGATACCTAGTACTTCCTTGCTCTCAGGAATAAAGAAACGTGCGATCTGGAATTTCATGATTCATGTCATGGCATATAATAAAATAATTTTAGTTCACTTATTTTTACTGAAATATAGTTTTCCATCATGAGTATGCCACAATTTTTACTGATTCTATGACATCTGGATTTGGAACTCTTAGTACTACTGTCACCAGCTTTTTATAAAAATTTTTTTAAAAACATGTATTCGGATACACATAAGCATGAATTTAGGTGGGCTGGGACCGCGGGGTCAGAGAATGTGTATATTACCACAGTTTCCAGTCCCAGCGATGGTGAGTTCATGTTGTTCCATGCTCTGTTCAATGCTTGGTATTTCAGTTTCGATTTTTTTTTTTTAACCCATGATCATTTTTATTCCTCTAATGTTCTCCTATGGAAAGTAGTCAGAGCCCTATTTTATGAACGAGGAAGCTATATTCTCAGTTTTTTAAAAAAGGTGCCATAAAACATTAAGGAAATGTAAGAAGGATCAAGTCCATGACTGAATGTCAAGGAAGGCCAAACACCTGCATTGTTTAATAGCCACATGGTAAGTTTACATATAATCTGTGACACGCAAACCCCTGATCTGTCTTGTATTTTATTGCTTTGGAGGTGAATGGCTTTGGGGGAAAAAAATCCTTGGATAGCTTATGCTTTGGTCAGGATAAGAAAATAGACTAATAAAGCAAAATAAAAATAATAACAATAATACCTCTGCCTTCCCTTTTATGGGATGCTCCTTCTGGAACAGATACGGAGCAGATTCCATAAATTGTTACCACTGCAGTTTTCCATGACTGTGTACTTGAGTTCTTGAGTGATGTGAGAAAAAGCAAAGGCTTCTTTGGTGTGCAGAGGTCTTGGGAGATTTTATTATCGCTTTGAGGCCTGCATGTCTACTGCCCAGTCCTAAATGGATATTGTAGACCAAGTTCTCCTGTGAAAGATAAACCCACTTTCTTCATCCCGTTCTTACCCCCTCTTTACTTGTGCATGTTTCCCTCCCAGGTCTCTTATCTTTAAGGTCAGAGGTCTCACCTTGCATGGTGGGCTCTCTTGCAAATCTTTGCCCATAAATGGAAGGATTCATTTGACTAGATCTCTTTGTACTCCGGCCCTCCCCCGGTTACTGAGGTAGAACAAACAGTCACAGTGGTACACACCTGTCAAAGAAAGGGTGTGTTTTTCCACCAGGTGCAGATTATTGTCAAGGGATTTTTGTTTAATACAGAAGGACATTCTTCTGCAACAGAGACAATGTTGACATTGTTGACAACAATGTGACAATGTTGACCACACAGTTAATATTGAAACTAAAACGTCAGCCCTCCAAGGGGACCCAAGAATACTCTTACCCTAACATACATCCTCTTGTCTGACTCTCACAACAATCTCAAGAAGTAGATAGTATCCTAACTACATTACAGATAGGGAAACTTTGCATCAGAAAGGTTAAGTAACTTGCCCCAAATCACAAAGCCAGAATGTGACAAAGTCTGCATTGAAGCCAGGTCTGCCTCTGTTGTCCTAATTGCTATGCTATAATGCTTCCAATCAGACAGAAAAAAAAATCAAGCAGGAAAATCCAACCTACTCATAATGGCCTAGAATCTGACTTTCCTGCAAATGAGGCTTTCCTGGGGTTGTCATTCTTCTGGTTTCATGTCCGGTATTTGATACTTTCTATTGTCCACAAACATTTAAAAGAATTCCAATGGCAGAGAGCAAGCACATGCATCGTTTGGAATTTGTATAGGACGGCTGTGCTCTATGAATCTCTAGGTTGGGCCATCATTACGCTATTTGGGGCCATATGATTTCAGTGCAGATATGCTATGTAAATGGTTAATATTTTTCCAGTGTTCACCAAAGAGCTAAATGCAAAGGCTATAGTTGTAAATTGGATGTAATTTTTCGTGGTGATATAAATATGACTCTATTTGAAGTGGGTTGAATTAGAAAACTCATGAATAAATACTTTGACATAATCAGAATTATATAGCAAGGAGCTGACCTACTTTGCAGAAAGACTCCCCCAGAGTTCCTTGGCTAATAGTATGTTAACCCAACAGAGAAATCTTCTGCTAATAGCACTTAGCAGAGAAGATTGGAGCCCATAGTTGGTCAGGTAATCAAAAAAAAAAAAAGTTATTTCAAGTCTGGAATCATAAAAAATCTATTTATGCCTTCTTTTAAATTTTATTTCAACTAAAACATATAATAAATGTACATCAATTTATTTGATCTTTTGATGTCAGTATAAGGACTTTTTCTTGGCCTTGGAGTATGCTTTTGCTAATTGAAATGCTGTGTACTCTTCTAACGAAATCCATACCCATAAAACGTATCTTCTGTCATTTCTAGTTTGGGTTTCTGTAAAGTGGCATGAGGATATAAAAACACTTGTAGAGCAACTCGAATGCAGAATCCTTCTGGGTCCACATCTTTTCTACTTCCTTTATTTGGTACTACTTTCAATTAACAACTTGATCTTTTTGGGGCACCTGGGTGGCTCAGTGGGTTAGAGCCTCTGCCTTTGGCTCAGGTCATGATCTCAGGGTCCTGGGATCGAGCCCCTCATCGGGCTCTCTGCTCCGCAGGGAGCCTGCTTCCTCCTCTCTCTCTGCCTGCCTCTCTGCCTAGTTGTGATTTCTCTCTGTCAAATAAATAAAATATTAAAGAAAAACAACAACCAACTTGATCTTTTTGACTGCTTCCAGACATTGAACTCTGTTTTCCTAGAAATAGCAGATCCCTTTCTTCTTGTGCTCATGTTTCCCTGATACATGTAACATTTAGTAATTACTTCTTTCTGGTAACAAGTACAACTCTCATAAGTAGGTTTGGGAACGAATGTATGGGATTCTTTTTAAACATCTGACTAACAGCATGAAACAGAAAGAAATCAAGGAGCCTCCTTGGTCCCCGGGTTCAGAATGCAGCCAGGAGAAGATGGTGAGAAGGGTCCGTGCAGCCCGTTGACACGCACATTCTCTCTTGTGCCTGCCCTACGGAGGGATGCTGGGAGTATGAAATAAAGTAAGGCGTGTACATAAAGTGGCAAGCATTAGAAAGTAACGAGGACATAGTAAGATCTCAAAAATTTGTAGCTTGAATTTTTTCCTTGTTTCTCTCATCAATTCAGTCAATACATTTTTATTGGGTTGTTATCCATGGTTTACAGCTTTAGTTGTTTTGTTTGTTTGTTTGTTTTTTGTTTTGTTTTTAACCAGAGGATGAGCCCACTGGAGATAAAGGGCTTGTCATAGTCAGACTACTCTGTCTCCATTATATTGTGTAGAATCTGGTAGGGCCTTAGGGAATGTGTTTTAATCCATTGCGGTCGGGCAGGGTTTGGGATTGTTCTTAGGGGAGGGTAGGAGACCTGTGTCTGGGGTCAGGATCCCAAGAGCAGGTCTTAGGGACTGATGCATGGAAAGGCACCGACTCTAAGAGTCCAGTGGTGGGATCCTGATAGGGATTGTGGGGCCAAAGGTCTAAGGCAGACCAACTTTCTCAGGCACTTCTCTGGAATTTCCTTCCATTTTGGGGTCAGACCATCCTGCCAGCTGAAATCAATGTATCAAACTTCTTTTGCAGAGATTGGCTACCCAATAAGAAAACGCTTGCAAAAGGAACCAAACATGATCTCATTCCTAGGAACTTCTTTCCTTACCCTTTCCTTTCCTTTTCTTTTTCCTTTCCTTTTTTAATTCCAGTACATTTAACATAGCCTATTATCTTAGACTCGGGTGTACGATGCAGTGATTCAACACTCAACACTTCAACACGTGCGCTCATCACAAGCGCACACCTTGGTGCCCATCACCTACTTCACCCCCCCCCCCCCGCAAGCCTGGAAACTTCTGAAGGGCAGTGACCACATCCTACTCATTTTTAGATCTAAATCTATGAAAATCTATGAAAAGACAGATTAGAGATTTAATCTGGTAATTCCATGAAATTCCAGACTCTAAACTGAAACCACTGAGAACCTCACAGCCTCCTGCATGGACCGAAATTGTCACAGCCCTTCCTTGCTGGTGAATAAAAAAATATGCTGTTCCAGTCATTGGCAACTCTGTTAATAGGAATCAAATTCCCTTTTTTCTAAACCTTATCTAAAAAGTAAAATGTTGTTTGGGCCCTACGCCAAGCAACAAAGAAATGAAATGGCCTTTATGAAATGTCGAGAGGAAGACCATTTTTGCTGCAGCGTGCTTTAATTTGAGACAGCTGCCTAGCGTGAGCTACGGAATGTACTCTCCTCTCTCATCTGCTTCTTTGTCTGGCAATTAGACTCTCTCTCCACCTCAGGGCTGGTTCTGGCTTTAATAACCCCATGATTTGCTAGTCACACTGTTTCAGGGGGAAGTGACTGGTACCAGGGGCCGCGTGCCTCTGATCACTGTGCCTGTGACATGCAGTCCTGCTTTCTGATGTGGGGGACTCATTATGAAGCCATGATACTTGGGGACAGCCATCCGTGGCAGTGGGCAGACCTGGTCACCACCACCACCGCCAAAGGTGGCGTAATGCGGAGAGCACAGAGCACGTCCCTGGGGGCAGGTTTCCGCCTTAGCTCCATCCAGCCTACCTGGGCAAGTTGGTCAGGTCATTGTATCTTGCTGAGCCTCCATGTCCCCATCAGTAGAAAGTGAAGCACAATGCACGGGGCTTTCTCGTGGAATTTTTGAGGATTAAATAAGGCAGCACTGATAAACACCTGTGTTACATTTGGAGTTATGTTCCCACCACCCTCGCCCCATCCCGAAAATGAATGGGTGGATTGGAGTCCTAACTCCTGGTCCCTCAGATTGGGACCTCACTTGGAAATAGGGTCCTTGCAGATGTAATTGGTTAGGATGAGATCAGTAGAGTGGGCCTGAACCCACTATGCCTGGGGTCCTCACAAAATGGGGAAATGAGTCTGGAGACAGACAGCCAGGGGATGGTACTTGAGGGTAACAGCAGAGGTCAGCGTGGTACATCTGTAAGCCCAGGAACGTCACAGATTGCCAGCCAAAGCCGGCCAGGTGGCCTGGAACAGATTCCCTCTCACAGAACCTCAGAAAGAGCCAACCCTGCTGACACCTTGATCTTGAACTTTTAGAGCTGTTAAGACTACCTGCTTCTGTTGTTGAAAGCCACTTCCTGTGCGGTGCTCTGTTCCAAGAGCCCTGGGAGACAAATGCACACCTGTGGGTCCCTTGTAATTCTTTACCTCTCTTCTGCTTTGTCCTTCCTCCTCCCGTGGCCTCCTTTAAATATATTCAGATGAGCGTGCTGCCAAACTCTTTGGGGGGACAGAGGGCTAGGTGTGCGGCATGTCCATTTCTGATCTTCCAGAGAGCACGTGCAAGACGTGTCCGGATCTCCGTGATTCGCAATATGTATTTTTTTCCTCCTCAGGGTAGTGCCTACAGTAATCTTCTGCACACACATCCTCGTGGGGAAGATTTGACAGTCAGAACTGCCTCGGGAGGCGGACCTGAAAAGGAACAGCAGATATAAACATGTTGCCATTCTTGTCATTTGGAAACAACTTTTTTTTTTTTTTTTTTAAGGCATCTTGGAGACTGGGGAAGAGAGGGATTCTTTCCTTCTAGACTTCCTTTTTTCTCCTGTAGCAGGAAAAGGCACCCGCAGGTGTGGTGGAGACAGCAGGAGGGAGGGTGGGAGGCCTTCCCTGCAAACACCCCTCGGTGATTTTGCATCGGTTTAAGTGAGCACAAACCACCTGGCTTCGTCATTCATATAAATTAAGCAGTTTTCAAATGGAGAATGGAGTCCCTTCTGGGTTCATGCTCAAGGTTGAACGTCTCAGTGCTTTGCTGGCGTTTCCTTGAAATCGGCCTTATTGGGTCCAGTTTTGCTTTCTGTTTGATGTTCTCTGGAGAAACCCCTGCCTGGCCAGACAATAGAATCAGCATCAATGGGCTCGAATCAGCATCAGTGGGCTCAGCGGCTTTATTGTAAAGAAATTCAGGGGGCGCCTGGGTGGCTCAGTGGGTTAAAGCCTCTGCCTTCGGCTCAGGTCATGATCCCAGGGTCCTGGGATCGAGCCCCACATCGGGCTCTCTGCTCCACAGGGAGCCTGCTTCCTCCTCTCTCTCTGCCTGCCTCTGCCTACTTGTGGTTTCTCTCTGTCAAATAAATAAAATATAAAATAAAAAAAAAAAAGAAAGAAATTCAGGCTCTGGGAACTAGCAACACTGTATCCCGTGCCTCACAGGAGAGTTTTCCAACCACGGTGCGCAAAACACAGCCCTCTCTTTCCTACCGATCCATACTGAACCCTTTGCCTTGATCTGAGAACCTAGAATCTCAGCTCCTTCAAGTGGTCCAGGCAGCAGTGAGGGAGCCAGGACCCCGCCGAGCGAGCCGAGCCAGCCGCCTGCAGGCTGCAAAATTCCAGCAGAGAGGGGATTTTTGAAGTATCAAAAGCATCACACCTGTGGGTGATTTCCATGCAGAGCCCGAGAGCAAAAGTAGCCAACCCATGACCTCTCCAAAACTCATAGATACCAGCCCTTTAAGCAATAGAACCATGCCTTTTGTTTTCCTAGGCATTGCAGGAATACAAAGAAGCTGAGGTGTGTGTAGGTTTGGGAGAGGAAAGAGACAATGGGGTCATATGAGAGGACACTGAAGCTGGACTCTTCGAAGCTGGAGATGTAGTCCTGCACCTGCCGAGTTACTTGGTGGGAAAATGTATCAAAGCCCTTGTACCTGCCAGAATCCCGGTTTCTTTATGTGTCAGATAGGTGAATAATGAGTACCTGTGATTGGGCTGTTGTCAGGATTTTGTGCAGTAGTGTACGTGACTATGCCTTGCCCTTCTGTGTTTATTTGTCAGTCTGTTTTCTGTTTTCTTCCCCATCCATCCCATTTATTGAATGATTCCTACGTGCAAGTTCTTAGCTGAGGATATTCTGTCTGCTAATCACGCACTAATGTGTGTATACTCCCCACGGGGGGCAAGGTGTTGCTAGTGGTTAAAAATCCCATTACTTGAGTTCACATTGAGTCCGGCTATCTGTGTGACCTTGGTCAAGCCCCTTTACCTCTAGAAGCCTTGGCTTCCTCTTCCAGGAACGGAGGATGACAGGATCTACGGGACAGGATTTTCATGAGGAATAAATGAGATGATGCTTGCAAAATGTTTACCCAGAGCACTTAGTAAGTGCTCCACAAATATTAGCGAGCGTACTAAAAAGAACCCGTTGAAGAGTAAGTTTCTCTGTAACTTCTGAAGGGACCCACAGACCCGTGAGGTTATCCGATGACTCTGTCTGTGACTGGATTTCAGCCATGTTAGAAAAATGCATTTTTTAAAAGATTTATTCATTTATTTGACAGTCAGAGATCACAAGCAGGCAGAGAGACAGGAGGAAGCAGGCTCCCTGCTGAGCAGAAAGCCTGATGCAGGGGCTCGATCCCAGGACCCTGGGGATCATGACCTGAGCCGAAGGCAGGGGCTTTAACCCACTGAGCCACCCAGGTGCTCCAGAAAAATGCATTTTGTAAATTAGTTGATTTCTGTGGTTTAAAGTATGTTTCCCTGTTTCAATTTTTTAATCCCTATTTATTCAGAACCTTGTCGGTGTGAGCTGAAAAGAAAGGGGCATTGGGTAATGTCTGGGCATGGAATTAATGGACTGAGAGAGATCGAGGGGAAAATAGCATTATGGAAGGAGCTAAGTGAATCACTTAAGAGAGAACTGGGAGGCAAGACCCAAAATTCTGGACAGGGGGGCAGAAGGCGGAAACAGGAAGGTGACAGGTACAGCACTGACCTGGCTGACCGGTCGGAGAAGCTCTTGTTCCCGACAGAGCAAACAGTGTGGGGAGAATACACAGATGTGCAGACATGGAGGCTATCCACATCATGAGACCTGAGTTTCATCGGGCTTCCTTTGGCTGATGCACGGACACGTGTTGGGGAAAATGGGAGTGAGGAAGAAGAAATTCATTCTCTTTCCAGTCAAAAAGACTGAGATCTTCACGAGGGCAGGAGATTTGTCTGTCACGTTCATTCCTAGCTCTCCCTAGTGCTTAGCAAGTCCATGCACAAACATGTTTGATGAAATATCAAATAAATGGATGAGAAGTTTCTGTTCCCATTTGATTTGGAGGAAAAGTGGAACCACTGAAGACTCTGACTGAAGGAATGACACTATAAGCATGTACTGTCAAAGGAGAAATCTTGTGGTTCTCTAGCAAATGAATTGGAGTGGGGAGAAATTGTAAACAGGTATATTGATACCGGGGAATTTTCTAGGTAAAGTAGGAGGATCAGAAGCGTGTGACAGTGAGGACATTTTAGAGACACTGTTTGCAATTCTTAGAATGGATGTGAAAGGCACTGTAAGGCAAAGGGAAGAAATCAAAAGTCTCTCGAAAGCTTCTAGCAGGGGTGAAGGGTAGACTACTCATGGCATGCATTTATTTAACAAATGTTACCTGCACTGTGCTGGGCACTCTTCTAGACACAGAAGACTTAAATGATGAATAAGAATCCCACTGGACGGGTGCCTGGGTGGCCCAGTCAGTCAAGCATCCAACTCTTGGTTTCGGCTCAGGTCCCGATGACAGGGTTATGAGATCGAACCCCGGGTCTGGCTCCATTCAGTGCAGAATTTGTTTGGGACTCTCTTTCCCTCTTCCTCTGACCCTCCCAGGCCATGCACGTGCCGTCGCTCTCTCACTCGCTCTCTCTCTCTTTCTCTCCCCATCTCAAATAAATAAATCTTAAAAAAAAAAAAAAAAGACTCACACTTGGTGCATCAAGCCTGCAAATGAGTGCTCATTGCACTGGGTGCTTTGCTCATGTGGCTCTAAGGTACTCTTGGGTTATTGTCACTAAACTGTCACATGGCCTGGTGAGGCTGCCCAGATGGGGAGGGTGTGAGGGGCGGCAGTGGGCTGGGCCTCGAGAGAGAAGGCTGGTTGGAATAAAGGAGAAATTGCTCACCTCCGTCCTGTCCCTACTAAATGTTGGTCACTGTAAGAAATTCAGTGAAGAATTCTAGAAGACAGGTGGGAATGTGGGCTTGGAGCTTGGGAGAGGTGTGGGAAGTAAATAGGATGACTTCAGTGTTATCTCAAAGAAGGGTAAAGAAACAGACGAAGACTGTGGACAGAACATTAGAGAATACCTCCATCTAGGATTCAGAAAGCAGAGGCTGACCAAGCTGGGAACGCAGGAGAACCAGGAGAGTGACAGAGGCATGAGAAGGGCAGCTTCTTCAAGAGGGAGGAGGCAGTGAGATAGGCAGCTACATGGAGGCAGGACTGTTGGAGCTGGTGAGTCCTTAAGGACTTTACCTTTGTGAAAACATGTCATGTTGTTAACTCTCCTGGTGGCCTTTGCTGTGGCTGTCTCAATCTTAGCGAATTTGGAACCAGATTTTCTAGTCTGTGGACTGTCAGTGTTCTGGTTGCTTCTGAGATTCTGCACATCTCATTGATTTCTTTCCTGAGACAGGGGTGAAAGAATGGTCTTGCCCCACCCAGAATCCCCTTAACTTCAACTAGACTCGTACATTCCCTCCATAGCATGGCTCTGACCACGTTATAATCACGTCCCTGCCCAAAGACATCCTTAACGCCTCTAGAGAAACACTAGGCTGGCTTTCAGAACCCTCCACAGTCTGCACCTAGACTGCGCGGGTGCTGGAGTGTGGTAGAAAGAGCACGGAGTTTGGGGTCAGACAGGCACGTCTGTCTTCAGACCTCATCGCTCCCCAGGCCTCAGGGTTCATTTGACTTGGACAGCTCATGCCCTTCCCCGCCCCTCACTGCCAAATCTCAGCTGCTTCTCCGCATGTGGACATCATTGGAGTGGGCTTTGTACCATTCCTGGCTCATGAGGGATGCCCAGTAATGTGGGACAGTCACCACTGAACAGAATTCAATAAAGGCCCATTTCCAGCAGGTTTAATGACCTTGATTTTGCCTTGAATCCTGGCTGAGGGTGGTCTTCCATGCCTCCCACTTCATGTAAATTGTGCTTATCATTGGACCCGTATCTCTTCCTGAAAACCCCCTCCAGGGACCTTGCTTCAAAATCCTGTTTCTCTCCTCCCAACCCCTAGGACACTGCCTAGTATAATATATAAGCTAGTTATGCCTGAGCTGACCTGGGCCATGACTTCTATTGTTTCTGACTTGTTTTTCTACCTTGATTTCTTGTTTCTCTTTTCAGAGGTTTATGTATTACTTCTCCAACTTGATTGTAAATTCCTTGAGGGTAGAGAATGGCCTTATAATTTATTGCACCTATAATTTGTAGCTCTTTTTTTTTTCCTTTCTTTCTTTTTTCTTTTTATCTTTCAGTTCTTTGGAGGACATGGTTTAGTAGTGAAAACACATTATTGACAGTCACGGGTTTGAAATAATCGACGAGCAAATGAAGATTGACACGGAAGAAGTTACTTTTCTACTGTGAACATTACTTTCCTCATCTCTAAAACTGAAAAAAAATAATACTACCTCCCTCTTAGGGTCACTGATGGCATATACATTGCATAATTGGTCCTTAATTCTGGTGTCTTTTACCCCTTCCCATGACTTTGGTGAACAAGTGTACAATAATGAATATTTCCATTTTGTCAGGATTCCTTTAAAAGATTTGCTCTAGATTCCTTTGTATCACTTAGTACCCCATCGGAATGCCCCCTCATCCATGCAGCCATCCCTGTCCCATCCATCAGAATGTAGTGATTGATTTTTGGAGCTGTCTTTGCACATGGGTGACACCTTCCTTAATGAAGCATTCCCTTTTATGAAAATGTCTTTCTTCCACTGGACTGGGGACCTCTTAAAGGGAGCAATTCCATCTTATTTGTCTCCTCAAGGGAGCAACTTAGGTAGAGTGGAAGACAGACGAAGAGGTGGAAACAAAGCTGAGTGGATTCTGGATGAATCACATCTCCTTATTGGTTCTGTGAACTCTGGGCAGGTTCCTTAACCTCATCTGCACAAAGTGAGGTCCTAAGAGATAGGGCTGGTGAATGGGCTAAAAGAAAAGTAATGTATATGAAAATGTCTATCGCAATACCGAGAGCATAGTAGGTATTTAATAAATGGTAGCACTAGCCACTGGTACCATGTTAGTCACATAAAAGATGCTGATAAAATGTTGAGTGAATTAAAAGATATTTAATTATCTATTTATTTGACAGTGAGAGAGAGAGAGAGAGAGAGAGCGCACAAATAGGCAGAGTAGCAGGCAGAGGGGGAGGGAGAATCCCCACTGAGCAGGGACCCTGGTGTGGGACTCCATCCCAGGACCCTGGGATCAGGACCTAAACCAAAGACAAACGCTTGGTTGGTCTGAGCCACCCAAGCGCCCCTAAAGTTAAAGAGATTGAATGCTTATTTCTGTTTTCCGTTGACCTGTTACATCCTTGGATTGCTGACTATCCAAATTTGTTACATAGTCTTCTTGGAATTTTACTACAGTGCTTTCAGAAGCATTAAGAGCAGGCTTGCGACTACACTGAGATCTTTGGAGGAGAGGTGCTTTGTTGAAATCAGCAAGGCTCTGCAGGTATTCATGCTTTTGTTATCTGATCAAAAAGACCTGTCTGTATTTTTTTATTGGTATAAAAGGGACAAAAAGTTGTTTAGGAAATAATTCACTCTTGCATATTAAATTCACTGAAAGCTAAGACGTTCAAGGAGATGAGCTACAAAAATTAGACTGTTTGAGGTCTGAGATCTTAGTGATGAAAATTGGAGGGAAATCATCTAAACCCCATTCTTTCCCTTTTTATGGATTTTATTAGCAGATAGGAAGTTGGGGAGTGCGGGAAATTGGGGATAAAGCACCCAGCCAGTTGGGTGCAGCCATGAACATCCCTTCTCTTCAGCAAACATTCGGTGACTATCTCTTCTCTATCTGGCGACAGTGGGCAAGGAGCCAGATAGACAGAAATTCACATCCATTATTAGTGAAAGTCTTCCAGTTACAAGGAACAGAAGTCAACTTGAATGGACTTAACTATGGCAGAGGGACATATCAATAAGGCTCTGAGGTGTCTCGTGAAATCTTAGGAAGAACATGTGTGAGCTGAGCCTCTGCAAGGATGACCCAGAGAGTTGGACTCACTAAGGACTCCAACAGTACTTTGTCTCTGTGGCCACCTCTTCCAAAATGTCTTTTCCCTTTGCTTTTTTCCTATAAGATTGACTTCTCTTATTTAAGCAGGAAAAGAGGACACCCCAGAAATTCTATGGTCTTGTGTTGAGATTCTGGTCACACAGACAACGTGACTCCTCTCTCTGCTTCAGTTTTCAATTTCCAATTCAATTTTCTAACCATCACAGCTTGGACCTGGTGTCCCCATCCAGTTTAATTAAGAGAGGCCTGAGGGTGGGCTTATATTGTATAAAGGTGGCCACAGTGAGGACACTGCTGTGTAGGAGAGGGCAGTGGGCTGGGGCTCAGTCACTGAGACTGGACACACAATTCAGGAGGTGTCAGCTCTGGATGAATGAGACAAGGTCCCACCTCTCACTCCGTCAGAGAGATAGAAGCAATATCAAATCAATAAACAAGTAAAACCAGAAACCAAAAACATGCCCCTTTCCTATGAGGAAAATCATGCCGGGAAGAAGCCAGGGCTTTTTAGCAGTGACATGTTTTCAGTCTGAGCTCTGGTACTCAATGTAAACCAGAGGGAGAGGCACTCCCGTTTGTGGAGCAGCTGTGTGCTGGCCACTTCCTTATTCCATTCCCAGACTTCAAGGCAGGTCTTGTCTATTTCGTATCATAAATAAGGAGATGACAGGGACTGAGCAAGGACAGGCTCCCTGATGGCAGAGCGGGCATTCCGAGGTTGCCTCTCTCCATTCCTGAATCCCACACGCCCTGCACACAGCAGGGATGTGAAAGTCACCAGGTTTCATTGGCTTTGTGGCCATCACTGATTAGGACCATGGTGTATCAGGAAGGGATTCTGCCTTCCACTCGGGTCCTGAAGCCGAAATCCACTGTTGTACTTGCTTCCTCCCTTTTCCTGCCTCATGCACGGACAGACTGTGGGGAAACTATATCTGCCTTTCCTCCCAGGTCTGTTTTGATGCTGTGCTCTCCCCCCCCCCCGCCTTCCTGTCTGTAGCCCTCATTCTCATCCCATCTCGCAGCGGAACTACACAATGACTTTGGCTTCAACTACACAATGACCCTTTGGCCGCAGAACCATCAGAGAAGTTTTCACAATGTGTGAGTCATGTGCCTGCCTGATGGCCCTCAAAGGCTCTCACTTGCACTTGGAGTCTAATCCCATACACCTTGCCCTGCCTCCTAAAGCAGCATAGGATGGAGCCCTATCTGTCTATTTGCAGCCACGTCCCATCCCCTCCTCCCCCTGGATTTCTCCAGTCCCATCACACTGGCTTCTCTCTGTTTTGTAAACAGCCCAAACACATTCCCTCCTGGCACCCGACTGCCCTTTTCTCGTTGTTCATGTCTCATTTCAAATGTCATTTCTATAGAAGTGCCTTTGTGGGCTAGCCTGTCTAAATGATTCCTTCCCCCTACCCCCTCTCCGTCACTCTTCATTTCATCAGACTGTTTTATCATCTCTGTAACACTTTTCCCTATCTGGAATGATCTTGTTCATTATTTATTTACTGGCTTACTATCTTCCTTCCCCTTTTAGATCAGAAGCTCTAGGCGAGCAGGGACTTGCTTTTCTCCCTGTGGTTCATGACGGTACCTGGGTCCCCTGCGGCCAGTGCTACACAGGAGGCATTCGACACATGTTTGTGGCATGGATGAATATTTGGCATACTCTGTTAGAGACCCAGGGGTGTCAGGGCTGGGCCCGTGCCCTTGCATTTATTACTAGCGATGTCGGGGGGGGGCACTTAGTCACTGTCTCTTCTGGCACATTCCACTTAAAACCTCCATCACTGAGATTTATCTCTGAGTTTAATCAAATGTAATTTATATTGCAGCCTTCTCAGTAAATAATTGATTTGCCCTCTCTGTTGTCTTCATCACAAATACTTCTTTGTACTCTAAAGAAATAATTTAATCAGTCGATAGTATACACAGCCCTCTTGTTTAGAAGGCAGATGGAAGATAAAGCATGAGCCTTGCTCGCAACCAGAATATACCAGGACCAAAATAATCTCCCTTAAAAAATAGTCTGCAAACAAGTTGGCAACAGAGACACCCAATTAAATCCTCTTATTTTTTTTCCTAATGGAGATGACCCCATGGAAGTTGTAGCTGCTGCAGAAGGAAGTTCTTGGCCAATTGCAGGCTGCGTGTGAAAATAGAAACCCTTGTCCATCTGTGGTTTAATTAACCTCTGTCTGGGTCCGAGAGCAGGCTTTCACATTCCAAGTGTTCATGCACATTGGGTGAGAGCTCCAGACTGGGGGTTCGGCTGCCGTGGGCTGCGCTATGACCCCAGCTCGCCAAATAAATCCCATTCTCCTGCTTCTCTCTCCTTTGCTCCCAGTTGCCTGGCTTCCCGTGGGCAACAGGGCCTGAGCTTACAAGGATTCTTTTGTAATCCAAATCATACAAACAACTTTCCTTCGCCCTCCTGTGCTTCTTCCAAAGAAAGACGTCGGGAGAGGTAAATTTTACATTTGTTTTCACACATTTGTCTATTTTGAGCCCGCACTTTTCTGGAGTGGAAGAGGAGAAGGGGAAAATAATGAAGCATAAATCCTGATACTCTACGGAGGCATCCTCACAGGGAAGAATCCATTCCTCTACTACTTTAGGAGGGGTTTTCCATATCGTATTTGTTTGCACTGTTTTTAACTGGAAACATCATAACTGTCTGATGATGGGGGGATTGGTTAGATGAATTATGATATGTCTTTGGTGTGATGGGATATTATGCAGCCACTAAGAATCATGTTACAAAAAATATCAATATGGAAGAAAAGGTATAATGCGCTGCCAAATGGAAGAAGCAAGCTGCAGGCTTAGAGCATGAAAACGTTTTTGAGAAGTGGGTGTTCGTGTGTGTATACGCTTAGGAAAAAGCTTGGAAGAGCAACTACTCCAGTGAAGCTATTGATACCCCCCCCGGGAGGTATTCTGGCTGACTATCCCCCCCTTTTTTCCCCTCTCCTGCATTTTCCAAATGGTAAGGTTTGAGCATGCTTCACTTTTTAACTAGAAAGGGGAAAATCAAAACAAAACAAAACAAAAAAAACAGTTGTTTTAAAGAATGGAAATAGAAAAGATTTAAAAACGTATGTGTCATTTTTTATCGGAAGACAAGATTGTCTTCACTTCTCATCCACTTTCAGGGTTTTGTAAATGCCTGGTGTCAGCTGTGATGTGCGTTTGCCGCAGCAGTGGTGGGGGTGAAGGGGGGCGTCTCGGGATTTTCAGAAAAGCAAACCCCACAGTACCTCCCAGATCCAGTGGAAATGAGGATGTCCTTGGGTCGCTGGTCACTCCCCTCATTCCTGCTGACTCACCTGCCCGGGATGGCCGGGGAATATTCGATACGTTTGCCAGGGGCCTTCGCCATGCATTTGTTGAGAGGGAGTTAGCCCTGGATGTACCTTCTCGAACAGGCTTCGTCTCACGGAATGTCAGCATCACTGGACATTATGTGAGCTTTGGATGCTGCCTCCGAGCCTTCCTTATGTCACCCTTGGGCTATCGCCGGTAGGCACATGGTGGCTTGCCTCTCCACATCCTGACCCCCTTGTCTTGCAGAGTACTCTCACTCACATGCATTCATTTTGTGCGGGGCTTTGATCAGTTTTCCAGGAAACCAGTGGCAGACCCAGAGATCTCATTAGGGAATGCCCCAGAATCAGGGCCAATGGGGAGTGCAGGTGGCAGGACCGGCTGAGCCAGGGGGTGGGCTGCGATGTCGCCACAGCCAGGACCTCAGCTGACCCCACGTTACCCAGGGAGCTCTGCCTTGCCCCTCAGCATTGTCCCAAATCTGCAAATTGAGGTCGGGGGCTTGGACTTTTATACCCACATGTGTAATCACCCCTGTTGATTGGATGTGAGCTATCGGGGCCCCAGCGAGTGAGGTGAGAGTCACTCCATTGTCTCTCCCACATATACAGGAGGAGTACGTGTTACCAAATGTGTGTTTGTTTTTCTCCTGTTACTCTGTCCTTTATTATAGGAGGGTCTCAGCCAAGAACCTATAAGGACAGAGAAAATTATGATTTTTTTCTCTCCCCCAACACCCTAATTGAAGGAAAACATCATCTCTGATACCCTCACATAACAAAAACCAAAACTTTGGGTCATTCAAGTGCTCAAAGAAATACTAAAATCTGTACTTAAATGCTTCTGAAGAACATTTAGTCTTTTAAAAGTTATAGAACACTTTAGTTACACAGACCTGCGGAAGTTTGTTAGTGTTACAGATCAAAACACACCAGGGAGTGAAGTCAGGGCGATAGGACTCTTTTTGGTGGAAGGCAATTTCTTTCTTTCTTTTTTTTTTTTTAATATTTTATTTATTTATTTGACAGAGAGAGAGATCACAAGTAGGCAGAGAGAGAGGGGGAGGCAGGCTCCCTGCTGAGCAGAGAGCCAGATGCGGGCCTTGATCCCAGGACCCTGAAATCAGGACCTGAGCTGAAGGCGGAGGCTTAACCTACTGAACCACCCAGGTCCCCCTGGAAGGCGATTTCTGAGAGCTGTTCACCCCAGAGCCTTCCTAGGCCAGCGCGTCACCTGGGGGAAATGAGCCTTCAGACCCGAAGCTGCGTGTGGGAGACACACCTCATAGCCTGCAGTCCACAGGAAAGGGATGAAAATATTGTCAACATGAGATACTGGCTAGGAGCTGCCCAGCTGTGCTGGGTGCTTCAAATAACAGGATTGCATTGACAGTAATCATACAAGGGGAGTGTTGCTGTCCTCCTTCGCAGGGAGAAGTGACTTGCTCTAGGCTGAAAGGCTTCCGAATGTCAAAGCTAGCTGAGAATGCACATCCTGATGCTTTTCTTCCCCCTTCCTTGCCCTGCCCTGCCCCTACACCTTTGCTATTTTATCTGCACCCTCTGCCTTCTTCCATGCAGCGCTGCTCCCCTAATAGGACACTTTTGGTTGCAAATGACAGAAAAAAAAAAAAAAATGCTGGGGCTGTGGCTTCAGACCAGCCCTCCCCCTCCCTCCATGCTCCTGCTTCTTACCCTACCCAAATCTTCAGAATCTCCTCCTTGAAACTTCTTCAGAGTAAGTCCACGTGCTGTTTGGCACTCCTGGCTCTGCCCTGTCCCAGCTCTCTCTCTCTTTACCCTCTTAGAGCCTCTGCGTTCTCATCTGTAAGAAGAGGCTAACAGTGCATCCACGAACAGCCGTTGTGAGGAGTGAAAGTGTGATTGAGAAGGATGTACGTATCCTTTAAAGCCTGGTCCGTGCTTTGGTCTGACACTCATGGCAACATACGCTAGTTTAGTTTGCCCCCTGACCCGCCAGAAGAAGACACAAGCCCCACCATAAACCATTCACAAAGCCAGTTGTGTGTGCTGTCCTCAGGCTCTCAGGAAGCAGGCGTGGACCAATACAGCTGTGGATGAGAAGCTAGACTGGATGGTCCCGGACAGGCCCACGGTAGCAGGACACACGAGGCTCCTCGGTCTCCGTGGTGGGGCTTCCGAAGGACTCATTCTGGATGGATTACAGATATCTTTACATTCTTAAAACTGGGAGGTTTCTGGGTTTGCCCACAGGGAGGAAAACAGAAACAGGAGTAAGTCCTGGTAGATCTTAAATAAAAAGGAAATGAAAGAAAGACCATCTATCTGAGCATAAGGATTGGGTCACTTGTATGAGGGTCACCAAAGGTCCCTATTTTACACTTCACTCGTTCCTAGTCTGACTCAGCCTCAGAATCCTAGGCCAGCCTTCGAAAATGCAGATTCCCAGGGGCGCCTGGGTGGCTCAGTGGATTAAGCTGCTGCCTTCGGCTCAGGTCATGATCTCAGGGTCCTGGGATCGAGCCCCGCATCGGGCTGTCTGCTCCGCGGGGAGCCTGCTTCCTCCTCTCTCTCTCTGCCTGCCTCTCTGCTTACTTGTGATCTCTCTCTCTCTCAAATAAATAAATAAAATCTTAAAAAAAAAAAAAAGAAAATGCAGATTCCCAGTCTCTCTAATTAGAATCTTTGGAATCTTAGTACTTGGCTTTCCCAGGGAGGATGCCCATGGATTCCAGATGCTCTTTACAGAGAGCTCTTTTCAAAAGTATGAGTGAAGAACATCTCTTTAAGGGAATGTGTGCATGAATAATAGGTTGAATATTATTTTGGCTCCTTAATTAGTTTACCTTTTAGCAGTAATGACAGCAACCATGTTCATAAAAGCACATTTTAACAGCCCCCTAAGTGTGTTGTCCCCCTTATTCTGCTCGCTACCCAGCTAGTTAATTACACCAAATCAGCATTCTCTCCTACGCAGCCAGTATACATAATTATTTGTCCATTGCAAATCAACACCTGGATAATTGCATGATAGAATTCTAAATAAAATAAGTTATCTCTGCTGCTGGGCTCTGAAACTCCCCCCACAATCTGTTCTTAAATTAGACAACCTAACAGACAATAGAGCTCTTTCGGCAATGGGCAGAATCTTGTCGGACAGGCTGCGGGAGAAAAAAACCTCTTTGAAATGTTCTTATCATCAAGATGGATGGCTTGGTGATTCAGATAGATATGCAGAAGGAGGGAGGGTGTCTCAGTTTGGGTATTGTGTTAATAATTCATAAGGTGATCTCCCGATTGCCTTCAGGAAGGAACATCCTGTTCCTAATTGCACCCTTATTCCCAGGCAACCAGAAGTATTTCCCAAACAGCTGGGACCATCACTCCTACTGCAATAGGCTTTGCTATGGTTAGCTTTGGGCCATGGGTGCTTAATGTGAAATATATTATTTGGGGAGGAGGAAAGTAATAAATATTTACTGAATGACTGTGTTGTGCCATGGAATGTGCTAAGAGTAAAATGTGTGTTTTATGTAATCCTTCTAACTGTCCTAGAGAACAGTGCAGTTAACAACAGTGTTCTGCAGATGGAGAAGCGAACACTCAGAGAAGCGAAATAACCTTCTCCGTGTTATACACACATGAAGTCGCAGAGCTCCCGAAAGGCCATTGGACTCCAAAGCGTTAGGCACGGTGCCCCTCACTGGTCCTGTGACCTTGTGCCACGACCTCACTTCTCTGTGCCCCCGCCCTCACCCTCACCCCCCTCCCAGGTATTGTGAGTCCTCAGTAAGACAGCTTATGAAACTGGAACAGGCTTGTCTTCAGGGATCATCCTAGCTTTCTTCTCTTCCTTCCAAATCCTGACCCCGTTATAAGGACTAAATGTTGGTGTCTTTCTGCCTTGCCCCCCCCCCCCCCAAGAAAATTCATACCTTGAAGCCCTAACCCCCAGTGTGATGGTACTGGAAGTGGGGCCTTTGGGAGGTAATTAGGTTTAGATTAAGTCATGAGAGTCTACCCATGATGGGATTAGTGCCCTTGTACGAAGAGGGAGAGAGACCTCACATGCATTCTGTCTACCGTGGGAAGACATGGCAATCTGCAAACCAGGAAGAAAGCTCTCACCCAGAACAGAATCAGCCAGCACCTTGGTCTTGGACTTTCGATCCCCCAGACTGTTGTTCAAGCCCCCATCCTATGGGATTTTTGTTACAGCAGCCCGAGCTGACTGAGACACTTCCTGAGACATTTCAGTATCTGTCTAAACCTAGAAGTGAGCACTCAGCTCACTGGGAGGAATTTGTTGAAGTTGACCTCTGCCAGACAGGGAAATACTGTTACCTACCAGAAGTTAAAAAAGAACTCACAGCCAGGCTGAGCACAGCAAAACACTTAGCTTGGCTCTTGCGTGTGTTCCTGTGGCCGGGCTCATTACAGTCCGTGACGAGGCGGGGGGATAAAGGGAAAATAACCTTGGGTATGACATAGCTTTTATTTGGCCATTAGCAGTCTTCAACGAACAGCCCGAAGTGGGAGGCCATGTGTTATTCTCGTGGATTCTGCGTCTCTACTCAGTGTCGTAAAAAAATGCTAATTGCCTGCTTCCTCTGGACCCTGACTTCTGATAGGGGTGCTTGTTAGTTGAAGCTTCTGCAAGGTCACTCCCTGTGTGGGACCGTCACATCACCGGCAGCGCCTTCTACTCCAAGACAGGGTCTCGGTGTTCTTCCTGACAGCAGCTTTGAGGACTGTTCAGAATGGGGGACTTTGCTCAGTGCCCCCTGGGGACTGCTGCAATTTAAATTCCGAGGAGAGGCATTTCCTGGGTTGTAAGGGGAGCAGGTTTGTGCTGAGGTTGAGAAAGGCTCTTCCTTAATGGCTCATCACAAAGGCAACGTTAAAATAACCGTGGGTGTGATATTGACGTTATCCCATTAGGGATTTTATTCCTTGGAGACTAAGTGAATTACACTGACAGAATGGATTTGAAATCGGGTCTGTATGGAAGGGGTGTTTCATGACCCCTTACACTTCCCCATAGTGATTCTGACTCTGGGAATCCACTTGCCTCTTTTCAGTAAAGAAATAAATTCATTCATTTATTCAGTTATTCGGTAGACCTGGGCACTGCCAGTCCACTCTGTGCCAGGCACCATGCTAGGTTCAGAAACCAGAGATGAATCCGTTCAGCCCCCACCCCAGTGGAGCTCAAGTGCAGAGAAGAAGGCATGAGGACAAAGTCAGGGAGGTGCCAGATGCCGTGACAGGTGCTGTGAGGGAATAGTGTGCTAGAAAACGCTGCGCCCTGGTACCTCGGTCAACAATTCTATCATAGCTCCCTACGTTCTGGAACTTACAGACTAAGCACAAGGCTGGATTAAAAAGATTATTACAAATGAGATTGAGTCCTCGGGAGAATGCAAGGGGGGAGTATCAGGAGAGTACTATGGAGGCATTTCCGCGGGGGCCTCTCAGATAGACCCTTGGGATCAGAGGAGCCCTGGGCACATGGTACTGTGCTGACACCTCAGGTGTGGAGTGGGGTGGTGGGGCTGGGGATGGAGAGAGACAGGGCAAGGCAGTGCCTTCCAGGCCCAGACAACAGCAGGGCAACGCTGTAGAAAACAGCCTGCCGTGCACACATGAGCTCCGATTGCCAGTCACTGTCCTATGTTGCTATGTGTCATTTCTCTCACCTACACAGTGACCGAGTATGGGAACAATGGTTATTAGCTACTCTTCAGAGAAGAAAGACACTGTGGCGGACATGGAAGGATCTTACCCAACACAACACTATGTGGACAATGGGTGGGAGAACCGAGACCAGAATGCAGATCCTTGGAATCCAGAGCTTCTGTTCTGGGCCACTGAACCCTGTTGCCTCCCAGTGGAAGATCTCAGGTCTTGGCCTGGGACAAGAAAGATTCTGTTCCTAGCTCAGCTTGCAGTAATTTTACTTACCTCTCTGGCTGTGGGTTCTTCATTCATAGAATGATGACAGTGCCTATTTCCGGTAGCCCTGGAGGAGGAAGGGGGAGAAGGCCTGAGAAGGTCAGGCACAGTGTATGTGTTTATACGGTACTTGTCTTTAAGATAGCTGCCAGTTTGCTGCAGGCTCCATAAGGTGTCTGCTCAAAAAGCTGTAACACAAAGTAAGACATGGCAAGTGCCCTAACCAAATACGGAGTGAGGTCGACCAATGCCAAAGAGCTTAATGGCTAAAAGCACGACCGTTGTCATAACACCTGGGCTCAAAGTCAGGCTGTCAGATTTGACTATGTCAGATTTTCTTCCTTTTCATCATTTTTCTAAGATTTTATTATTTTTTTTTTAAGCAATCTCTATGCCCAGGGTGGGGCTCGAACTCACTGTCCTGAGATCAAGAGTTGCACGCTCTTCTGACTGAGCCAGCCAGGTGTCCTGATGATGTCGGATTTGAATAGTTTCTTCCAAGAAGATAGATACAAAGGAACAGTGAGCACAAGAAAAGATGCTCAACATCATTAGTCCTGAGGAAAACGGAAGACAAAACTCTGATATCACTAAATACTCATAAGGCCGGCTAAAGCAAAAAAGACAAGCAGAAGTATTTGTCTAGAGACAAACAGAAATATTGGCAAGAAAATCTGGTAGAGAAACTGAAATCCTCATACTTTGCAGGCGGGATTATAAACTGGTTACATCACTGAGAAACTGATAGTTTCTCAGGAATTTAAACATAGAATTACCATATGACCCAGGATTATACCTAGGAGAGAAGGGGTACCCGGGGAGAAATGGTGTGATACTAAGAATCGGCAAATCCATAGACAGCAAATGGACTAGTGGTTGCCTAGGTTGGTTTCGGGCAGATGGGGAGGAATTGCTGATGGGTGCAGGGCTTACTTTGGTAGTGAAGATAATGTTATGCAGTTAACTAGCGATGATGACTGTACAATTCTATGAATGTACTAAAACCAGTGAATTATATTCCTCAGAAGAGGGAACTGAATGGTATGGGAATTATATCTCAGTAAAGCTGTTATCTTAAAAATTCCAGTTCTGCTATTGGTGTTGGTCATTGACATCATCTTCCATAAAATAGGGCAGGTGACAGAGTGTAACTTGAAGAGCAGTTGCATGGAAGTTGCACAGAAAATCTTGGCACAGTGATTGGTTAAGTTGCACGGAAAATCTTGGCACAGTGATTGGTAGAGTGAATGGTCGAGAATTGAGAGTGACAGTGTTGGTGATTTTCCTAAAGCACGTGTCCTTTCTTTTGTCCATTCTGAAGCATAGGGTCAGTGGGGCTTTCAGCAAAAAAGGCTGGGGATTCATGATGACTCGGGACACATGAAGACTGACCCTTATGCTACTACCCTCGCATCATATGTGTCTCTGATGAAACAGCCTTATGGCTCCGATCTCTGTTATTTATTTCTTTACTAATATAACAGAGACCTTGCTCAAGATGTGCTCATGAAAAATTACCCTTTTAATGGTGGAGCATTTAATGAGAAACCATATTATCTACTGCGTAAGTGCCCTTCATACAAATTAGCTTGGCCCTAGGTCCTAATCTTAAATTGGGCTCCTACTTTCCTCTAAATGGCCTAATATTTTCTTATTAATCTCTGCCCTCGTTCACCTGGGCTGGCTCTGCCTCCTTATGAAGTGTCCTCCTTGGTAGAGCTCTGTGCCTTGACAAATGTTTCTCAAGGCTGTCTTTGTGTCTGACCCATGGACATTTTCTGCGACATGATGTGGAGGCTGGAAGCTGTTGCATTTTCAAGTTGTCTCTCCAGTGGACTTTTAATGCTGCCAGTGTATTAGGTACCGACAGATCTGGGCCAGGTGAGTTTTGGTACCATAAAAAGATGAGGAAGTCAGGGAGAGTGAGAAGCAATTCATCCTGGTGGTTAAGCGCACAAGCTTGAAAACATAGGACACCTGCAAACCAAAAGTCTGGGCTTTGGCTCAGATAGATCTGGGTTCAGGTCACACTCAGCAGTTTTGGACAAGTTACTTGGTCTCTCAGATGTTCAGTTTAGATCCTCATTTATAAAACCCTAAATGACCACACCTATGCCTAGGGTTATATCTGGGGCTAAACAAGTTGGTATAGACAATGTGCTTTGAACAGACCCTAATAAATGCTTCCTATACGTAGAGCTTGGAGAAGCCCCACACAGTGAAACGGATTTGATTAGTGACTGAAATACTGTCCTGTATTGCAGAGGCAGAGACGGTATCCGGGACCCATATCCTTCCCAAGAGCCAGAGCCAGCCCTAGGCCATCCCCACCCGACTTTGCACTATCATGCAGAGAGCAGTGACCTGTAGGACCACAGCTGTGGTTTTGAGCTAGATGTCTGTACAGGGTGTATCCTGGCAAGTGTCTTCTTTGTTCTTAGCTTTAGTCTCTGACATCCGCCCTCACAGAATCCTGAGGCTGAATTTTTACATTGATTATAGGTTCTGACTAATCATCCCTGTGTTATATCTGCCTTGTGGAATATGATTCAAAGACTTGAATATACCAGGAGTTAGCAAGGGTACAGTGGGATAAAGCACCAGCTGGAAATTAGGAGTCGGACTCTGCAGACATTTCTCCTTTGTGCCCTCCCTCCCTCAGCATCCTATCTTCTATGTGCTTCTTTCACTGGGCTGGTGGTAGTGGCGACAGCTGCCATTTTCTGAGAACTTAGCCAGGTGAATCCGTGCTTTGCACATATTCTCTCCTGTAAGTTACCATTCGCCATAAATTTGAACGTAGATATTGTATCCATATTTGACAGATGAGGAAACTAAGGCTCAGCAGACAGTTCAGTTGGTTTTCAAGTGAGAAAGCCATGACTTGAAATGAGGATGTCCACCAAAGCTGCCGCCTTCTTACACAGCTATAGTAGCGCGTTGCGCATTTTAATTTCTGGTCGCCAAAATCTCGAGCTTGTAGGGGCACAGACTTTGTCTCCTACGTCTGTTGCAGTGAGTTATAGCATCTGGCACAGAGGAGACCCTCAGTGAGGGACGACTGGCTAAATAAGTGAACCGCAGGTTAATGTTTTTTCAGTTGAAAAGCATTATGGAGTGTTAACTGTTGCTGCTGCTTTTCCTCTGTTTTCAGCTCCAATAAATCTCAGCCACATTATAGAAAGGCCTTAGTTTGCACATCATGTAGGTAGGTAAAGGGAAGTAGGCTGAGTTCTCTCTTGTGCACTCAGCTCATTCCGCCCCATGATGGCAGGCTTGATGGAGGAGGTGTTGGAAGTTCACGTTCGTGGTGTTCTGGGACATGAGCATCAGAAGACAAGAGTGCCCCAGGTTTTAAGAACCATGGTTGCAAAGTTTATGAAAGTTTGATGATATTAGAAATTTTAATTCCTGTGCATTCTTCTTTTTTTCTGACTGGGTGAACTTGGGACAAACTCCTTGAATTCTGTGACATTCATACTCTTTGTCTAGAAAATGGATATGGTTGAGGTTTTATGAAGAGTGGGGATCAAGTTTACAAAACGTCTCCCAAGAAACACTCAGCTCACAGAAACTTTACTATCCTTATTTTATGTGGATTTATTTGAATGTCTGGTTGACATGTCCTAGCAAAATATTATGTTAATAGTTACCGAGAAAGTCTGTTGCAGGATATGGGCTCACCATACCAAGTAGCCTATTTCTACACACATATGAGTTAGCAGAAGAGATACTGTAAAACCATTTTTTTGATAATTGTCCCTGGGTCATTACTTGATATAAAGCAATTACTCTGGAGTCTCACTATAAAACAGCCCATGGAACTGGGTATAAGAAGATCTTGGACCCTGGCCAAAGTCATGAAATGCTGGAAATGCCAAAGAGGCTCCGTGCTAATTCTGCTCTAACAAGAATGTCAGACCTGAACTCTTAGTAGGTGGTGATTATTTGTTGAATACCTGGTGTGTATCAAGCTCTGTTTTGGGTGCTTTACACGTGTTGTTTGATTTAATTATCTTAATACCCCATTGGGGTTGGTTATTTTTAACTCTTTTTTTGTTTTTTTTTTTGTTTTTTGTTTCTTTGTTTTGTTTTTCCTTGCCTGAGAAAACAGAGGATGCAAGAAAATTAATTTTCCTCTGGATTTAAAAGGATAGAATCAGAATTTGCATCCAGGAGAACTGGCCTTCTTTCCTACTCCCCCCAGTGGTTTGACTTTCTTAGAAACCAGAGAAGGCAGCTCAGCCCTGGGGACATTAGAAGACAATGGGACCTGCATACCTACAGGCCTGAATCCTGCTTTTCTCTGTTTTTAGGTCAGGATCGCAGTGAAGCCACTTTGATAAAGAGATTTAAAGGTGAAGGGGTCCGGTACAAGGCCAAGCTGATCGGGATTGATGAGGTTTCTGCGGCTCGGGGAGACAAGTTATGTCAAGATTCCATGATGAAACTCAAGGTGCTGTGCAAACATTTTACTTTTACCATGGGGGGAGGGAGTGATTATGATCATTATGGTAAAACTTTTTACTTACTCATTTATTAGTAAATTACATGGTTCAGTGATGAATCGCTGCATGTATTCATTGGGAAGAGATTTCAACCATTATGAAAATGTTTATTGTGCGCCTACTATATGGAGGTGTTTTGCTGGGGCCCAGTTTTGTAACTTTTGAGCATATCACCTTTTATTCAATGTTATCTTCGTTGCGCAATCAATACCTACAAAAAGAAAAGTAAGACTGTCAAATTTTATTGTCCCTCAGATTTTAGGAATCTTCGCCCCTCTTATTTTTGAGTATATTTTAAATATTCTACTATATGAGAAATATGGTAAAAGATGCTGTGGTAAGATAAAAGCTAATTTTATTCATTCTTACCATTCCTATTAATGTTTCCAAACACCATGTAAAAGAAAAATATTTTTTAAAATAATATGTAATGAGATTGTGGGATTTGGAGATATCACAGAGAGGTTTCTGATAATAAATTCTTTAAAGAAGGCCTTTTTATTGAGAAATTGAAGAAAGGAATTGGAAAAAATTAATATACACAATAAAATTGTGCTATTAAATGGCCTTTAAAAACATATGAAAAGAGCATCATTTGTTCCCACATTCTTTTTTTTTTTTAATGATTTTATTTATTTATTTGACAGAGAGAGATCACAAGTAGGCAGAGAGGCAGGCAGAAAGAGAGGAGGAAGCAGGCTCCCCGCTGAGCAGAGAGCCCAGTGCAGGGCTCGATCCCAGGACCCTGAGACCATGGCCTGAGCTAAAGGCAGAGGCTTAACCCACTGAGCCATCCAGGCGCCCCGTTGTTCCCACATTCTGGTCTTCATATAGTCTACATTTCTTTCTTTTAAAAAGCGATTTAAAATATTGAAAAAACAAATGAGTAAGCAGGAAGTCTACAAAATACCTTATGCATTTAGCACATAGAATATAAGTATCGTCCTGATTATAGAATTCACAAAATGTTCTTTGTAAAATATTTTGAAAATACAGAAAAATAAAAGGAGAAAAATGAAAATCACCCATGATACACAAAGAAGATCAGTGTCAACAATTTTATGTGTAACTTATGATCTTTGTATTTTTATGTATATGATATGAATTATAAACACATGTAATATAATTGGAATTACTATTTATATAGTCTTATATCCATTTTTTTCTTACCTACTATTATGTTATGAGAATTTTTTTTCATATCTTCAAATAGTCCCTCAGGGCAAAACTTGGTCGGTGTATTTATTTTTTTAAGTGTAAGAAAGGAGGAACAAAAGAAAAAAATATATGTATATATATGCAAGGCTGGCCAAGTGCTTCCAGCTACAAACCGTGATGGTATCTGTAAAACACTCTCTATGTTACCTTTTCTTTCCTATTTGCTTAATAAATCAGAGATATTATTTTTATTTATGCTATATAAATTGTCTCAGCAGTTTAACATGGATATCAGATGCTAAGTGTCCTTGTAGTATGGCTGTAGGAATCATCATTTTAAAAAAATCTTAATTTTCTTTTTTTTTAAATTTTTAAAAGATTTTTATTTATTTATTTGAGAGAGAGAGAGAGTGAGTGAGCATGGTCTGGGGGGAGAGGGACAGAGAATCCGAAGCAGATTCTGTGCTGAGCGCAAAGCCCAACTCAGGGTCTATCCCATGACCGTGAGATCATGACCTGAGTGGAAACCAGGAGTCAGCCACTTCACTGACTGAACCACCCAGGCACCCCAAAATATTAATCTTCCAAACAGTGTACCCATTATTTTTTTAGCTCTTACATAACCAAGCTTCATTTTAATAGTTATGTATCTATTATAAGGTATACTAGAAAAAGGTTTTAAAGATACCTATATCGTGATTTCACAGATTATCACCTTGCAAAAGGTTAATGTTTTCTTTCTTTCTTTTTCTTTCTTTCTTTCTTTCTTTCTTTCTTTCTTTCTTTCTTTCTTTCACTTCAGCAATGTTATGAGATTTTAGAGCACTCTACTAATGAGCTCTCTTCTGCTAAGCTCCAGTCTGATTGCTAAGTAGATAACAAAGTCTGAGAGGAGGAATTCTAAAGTCCAGCCTTATGACTGATAAATGCTGGGATGAAGGATGTGACCAGCATACATGCCACAGTGGGCATCCGTGAAAGAGAGGGACTGCCGCCCTTGGTTTGTGGAGCGGCTGGATAACTGCCTCCCTTCCTATTCCCACCAGTCCCCGTCCGGCCCCCGAGCAGGACCTGTGATTCATGCATGAGGTTAGACCAGAGGGCAGCCTCTCTAGCAGTGGGCACATTGCAGAGAGAACCCAAAACACACTGAGCCCAGAGTCCTTAGCCTCCCTCCAGACTCCCATCAGATAGAGCCACGCCTTCTCCCCCAAGGAGACCCCACTCAGGGATAGGGATGAAGGCCAGGATCTTCATTTTTGCTGAAGGTCTGTCCTTACTGAGTATGAGGCCAGGCAGATAGAGATTTGCTCCCGACAAATATTTATTAAAGGACATCAAGAAAAATCTCCCAACAGCCTGGTTCTCACCCAGAGCCACAAGTAGGTCTACTGAGGAGCTGATGCTTCTTCTCCCGGCCTCCTGGTAGATAGCCACTCACCAGGCACGTGTCACAGAGCACCCCGTCAGCCAGCTCCCTTCGTGGAAGCGCTGAGGTCTGAGGGGCTTGGAGCAGGAGTCTGCCTGTGCTCGCTGAAGCTTCTCTGTCTGCCTTCACAGTGAGTCAAGCTAGCTGGCCCAGACCTGGCGATGATCGCTGACTTGGAGCGTGTGGGTGTGTTACCTGCCATGAGGTACCCCATCACCCCTCAGAACTGTGAGGTCCCCAAAGCCCTGAGAATTTGTCCTGCCTTGACACACTCCTGTCAGATGCATGGAGCTCGTGGAGGGGTTCTTGGTTCCCAGACAGTTGTGTTCCAATATTTGCAAATTGTTGAGAAGAATGTTGACATTTCAGCTCCCAGTGGTTTTTCTTTAGGAAACAGAAACATAAATGATCGATTCTCCATTTGGCCACCTGCCCAGGAAAGAAAGAGGCAGAGAAGTACAAAATGCCTATTAAACCTTGCAAAAGGGCGCACTTGTTCACATTAGGCCGTATGAGAAATAAAAAAAGAAAATCTGCTTTCCTTTGCTAGACTCTTTGAGGCTGGTACCTTTTCCTATTTTAGAGAGTTTTCTTCTGGATTGTAAAGATTTAAGAGGGGAAATCATATTCCAAGTATGAGTGGGCTGTCGCCTGTCCTCCAACAAAACACCATTATCATTGTATTTTAATTCAGAGTCAGCATAAGCATCTTCCCATCTATCATCTCTTTTGATCTTGTGAGATAGATATTAGCCTCTCTGTTTTATAAATAAGACATCTGAGGTTCATAGAAGTTAAAGGATTTGCCCCGGAACCTTCATTTAACCTGTGTTAAGCACAGAATTTCAAACCTCAGTCTCCGGATGTCCTGTGTCTGATAAGACATAGTTTAATGCTTAATTATATTCTTTTTTGTATCTCCGTTTAATTTATCTTGGTTGCCCAATGAGATTTTAAGCCCTTACTGGTAAGTTTCTGCCCAGTACCCACACATCATTGATTACTTACAAAGTAGTCAGCTTTCAGAGTCCTTGGGCAAAACAGTGGTGGTTGAAACTCCAGGAGGGGATGAGCTCTCCCAGAGACGATGCCTGGAAGGCTAATTTCAGAGCTCTAAATGTGTCATCTGGGGTCCTCTAAGAAGCAGAAGCTACCCTGGCTAGGTGAGATGAGGACACTTTAATGAAAGAGACACTTAGAAAGGGTAGGTAAGGTTAAATAAGGGAACTAGGGATGGTGATGCTCTCAGGAACCTGCAACAGTAGAAAGCAGCCACCACCCTGGGAGGAAATATATTTACTAAAACCCACAGAGAGCAGGATTGAGGAGGAAGCCCACTCCCTCACCAAGCAAAACTATAGGTACTGCCAGAGCTGTAGGACAAGGAAGGAAAGGATGTGTTTAGAATACCCTGAGCTCTCTCCCCAACCACCCTCTGATCTCCCGCCCGTCTTGCACTGGTGAAACTCAAATGGAATCCAGAGGGCAGGAAGCCCAGCAAGGAATGAAGTCCACAGGGGCCAGGCTCTGGGCACAAAGCAGAAGAGAGGAGAATATTTCAATTCTTTTTTTTTTCCTTTTTAACTGGGAAAAGTAAAATTTGGGGTTAGTTTTTTCCAATTGTAGCTAATAATTGGGATGGTTGGAATTAGACACCAGTATTTTGTTGTTGGTTTTTTGTGTTTTTGTTTTTTTTTTTTTAAATCATAGAATGTTCTGGAATAGCACTGTAGGTTTTCAGCCATCCATGCCCAAAATCTGTTGTGTTTTCCTACCTGCTTTTCAGGGTCCACTGAGATCACAGCCATCCCACTATGTGCATGCACTGTGCCGGGTAGGGTTTCTCAGAGCCCTGTCCTGTACTTCCCCTTATCTCATCCTCAGGGGACCCGTAGGTGGACAGGGCAGCCTGTTAATCCTGCCTGATGCATCTGACCCTTTGTGTGTCACTTCCTTCATGGAAATACTACCTATGTGTGACTCCCTGAGGGATGTTCGTGTCCATCATTTCACAAGCGTCTGGCGCATGGCATTGCTTCGTAGTATGAGTGTTAGTACCCGTAATAATGATAACTGTTACTCACCCAGCTCTCCTGACATGCGACACACTGTGCTAAGTGCTGTATGGGTGTAACTGTTTTTAATATCTAATATCTGAACACCCTTATGAGGTAGGAAATGTGATTATTTTCATTTAAACTTCCCCTTCACTGTGGAGTCTGGGAACCGATGGTTCCACCTGGCTGTTTGCAAAACATTTTTGACATATCTGTAGTATATTGTGCAGTCTTTTCTCTCTCTCTCTCTCTTTTTTTTTAAATTTATGTGTTCCCAAAAAACTCTAAAAGCAAGGTTATAACAGAAGGAAGCCCAACATCTTATTAGTTCCTTGAGGTTTCAGGAGGTCACTTCAGGTCCTGGCCTTATGTTTCCTTATATGTAAATTAAGGGAGATGATTTTTTACTTTCTAGGATTAGGGCATGGGCTACATTATATGACAGGGAAGAGAACCTGTAGCACATAAGAGTAGGTCCCCAAGAAAATGCTTGACTGTATTTTCCAGATTTCCAGCAGTGACTTAGGTGGCTAACGTGAGGCACAGAGACCCGAAAGGCACCTACCGCCACATCTTCTGACCACCCCTCCCTCCCCCGTCCTCACACACACACACACACACCCTTCCGAGCTGTCTCCTGGACCTCTGCTGGTTCTGCATCCCGGCAGTGAATAATCTTGTGGAGAAATGAGACCGTGAGGCATGCCGTCTGCTGGCAAACTTGCATGGCCTTAGCGCAATTTTTCAGAGCTTGACTCGGGGTCCTGTCTCACAGGAGAAACATGCTTGATAAAATTAGAGTTTTATTTCCCCAAAGACAGCCCTGCATGGAGAGTCCTTCCCTCTTTCATTTGTCATGGAAAGCCACCCCCAGCAGCCCGAAGCAGAAATTCTCCTGGAACGCATGTGTGGGCTCTTTCCATTCTGTCCGTCCCCTCTGTGTACAGCTGCATTCTGCTGTTAGAGGCAGCAGTGATTCAGGGAGCTAAGGACTGTGAGGACTGTTTCCCGGACAGAGACATTGGAGCAGCTCTCCTTGATTGGAGGTGCCGCCCTCTCCCCACCAAGGACTGTGATGTTCTCTCCTAAGAGGAGTTTAACAAGAAGGAAGGACTTCCCGCTCCTTTGACACAGTCCCTCCAGTCCTTCCCTTTACGATGGAGCTACTTCTTGTTCTCTTCTGTGTTACATCTGGAGATCTGAAGTTGGAGGTCTAGCTACAGATAGGTAGCCGCATCAGGTATTTGATTCCAAATCCAGCCAAGAACCCATCATTCAAAGTGAAGATTCCCAGGGTTCAAAGTCCCATGGGCCCACTCCCTGTGGCAGGGAGAGTCACTTCTCCTTTCAAGTGCTGGCTTGAGGCTGAGCTCCATTCTCAACTGGGCACGTAGGATGGATAAAACAGAGTTCTGGGCACAAATGAGCTTTCGTTCTACTGGGCAAAGGCAGATGGTCACCAGATGAACCAATAAGTATGTCAGATGGCAGTAAGGACCCGTGAGGAAAAGGGAACCAAGGAGGTGCAAAGGGGACAGGGTTCAGAGACTGTGTCCCCAAAAAGATAGCTTTAGAAATAAGAATTAACTTTGGCTGTTCTCTCCATGTTCCTGAGAATCTCCCCTCAGTGAATTCACAGGAAAGCAAGCTGCACATTGAGGACTCTAGAAACCTCCGGTTAAGCAGGACCGTTACAGAGACAGAGGACTTAGCTTTGGGGGGTGAGTCACTCTCTTCAACTATTGAGAGGACAGGCAGTGTCGGAGGGTTCTCTGGTAACTGAGCGGCAGTCCTAAGGGACCAAAAGAGCAATGCTGGGGAGGGTTACCTGGAGAGGTTTTTGGCTTGCTGGAAAGAAGCCACCGCAGGAAGGATTAGGTGTCCCCTGCAGTGGAAGTCTGGAGAGCTGAGTTGTAGGCTTAGCTCTCTGCCAGCCCCCTATGCCGCCTCAGCACGGCCGACCCCCACCTCGCAGACATCACTTTCCTCACTTGTCAGCAGGAAACGTGGAAGACTTTCTCTAGCTCTGACATTCTGTGTGTCTGCAGTGGTGTAAGTGGCACTCAAGAATGAATCGGTGACTTGGGAGGGAGTGGATTTCCTGCTAGTAGGTCCCCAATCAGGAACCAGAGCACAGAGTTTTAGGGACAGTCATTCGTTTACTAGAAGAAGTTAACTTTCGTGACATCCCTGTAGTACTGCAGGGACTGTACTGGGTTCTTAATTAAATTTTCATTTAATTCTCTCCCCATGCAAAGATAGTGTTTACACTTGAGGAAGTGGCAGTGAGAATTAAGTCATTTGCCCAAGATCACGGAGAGCCAGGAGCATAAACCAGCCATCGGGATTGCACAGAACATTTCCGGTACCCACAGTGAGGATAACCAAACAGCCTCAAAGGGGGTGCCCCATCCCTGTGCCTTCTGGTCATCTCTGTTCTGAATACCGCTGCTTCTCTGACACTGGGGTCATCAACATGCTCTTCTGATGAGAGCACAGATGACTTTTATCTCCCAGAAACATGACGTCATGCTGATCTTCAACTGTCCTACTCCTAGAAGCCCAGAACTATAACTGCTAATAATTGGACTTGATCTTGCACTCAGGGCAGTCTGACAGTGATGATGGGGTTAGAAGCTCCAAAACTCTTAATGCAGATTTCTTGTCCTCACCCTCTGAGTGACACCCTCCTAGGAAGCCCGTGCTTCCCTATCACTGGCCACCCTAAAAGCTAGTTTAAAAAGCAAGTGTCTTCGCCCTTAACTTACATCATATCAACTGTGGGAGATCTCTGGATAGCACATTCATCCTGCAAGAATAACAGAGTGCCTCTTCCCTCCAGGGACTGTCCTGGGCACCCGGGATAGAGCAGTGAGCAGAGCGACACCCCTGCTGTTTGTGATGTTTGCCTTCTAACTGACTCGGATACGTAGCTTTGGTTTATAAAAAGTTTGGAAAAGTGGGGAGACAGGGGCATTGATCAATGGGATGTGCTTGATAGGTACCTTCCTACTGAAAAGGATAAAGGAAAAAAGAAAACTTGTGTGGGTAAAAACTGCAAACCGTAAGCATGTAACTCTGGTGATCGTATTTTTTCCAGACAAAAGGAGACATGCAGTCTGGCCGTGGTTTTTATTTTCTTTCTACTCTCTAAAATCGATGACGGTGAAAATTGTCTCCAGAAGTAAAGATAAAATCACATTTAGGAATATATTCTGTGACTCCTCTTTACTTAATAGGTTGAAACCATATACAGTATGAAGCCCAGAAACATATTATTAATAAGAGGATCATATTGTATTTATCTTAGGGTCTTGGATTCTGAGCCGATATCTAGGCATACAGGAGGCGTTCTGTAAATTTTAAGTAGTCATGTGAACCAGCGTTCAGGTGTCTGTTGATACAGTGTTAGATATAACGTTAGGGTACCACTTACCCTAAAACATCAAGAAGAGGCCAGCACGCTGGGGAGGGAAGAATGGAAGGGGCGAGTGTGAGAGAGAGCAGCGTGAGTGATTGGTGGTATTGGTGGGTGGTATCTGACTGCCACCGGGACTGGAGGGAATCTTCAAATGTACATACACTCTCAAGTAAAAACCATGTCCTTCTTTCAACAGGGCGTTGTTGCTGGCGCGCGTTCCAAAGGAGAACACAAACAGAAAATCTTTTTAACCATCTCCTTTGGAGGTATCAAAATCTTTGACGAGAAGACAGGGGTAAGTGAAAGAATCACATGGCACTATGAAATTGAATCCATTGATAGATGTGCCCTTAAAAGCCTCTCCTCGCTGGGCAGGAATATCAAACAAGCATAAAAACACATAAAGCGACTGACAAACTTGATCAACTGTGATCGTCCATCAAAGGGAGGCTCTTCCCTGACTTGGCCACAGTGTTTCTAACAGTGTGACTGTGATAAAAGTGTCACACAGGCCGGGAATCTAGCGGGAGACTGATGAGCTTTGAAGCGCGGTGGGTGATGTGAGCGCTGAAGTTAAATTTCTTTGTGTGCTGGCAACTTTAATGACGTGCATCCTAGAGGTGGACGCACGAATGTCTTTTGACTTGGTCAGGGCCTCTAGAGTCTCCTGAGTTTAGCCTGTGCCACCTTGCAATTGCTGTAATCGCCAAGAATGGAGTTTTCAATCTTGGGAAGATCTGTCACCGCATGACCAGGAAATGTCAGGGCTGATGTGTTTGTTGAACCTGCCAAGGAAATGGTTTGTGTTTTTATCAACCCCCCCAGCAGCAGTTAGCTCACACACTCATCCCCAGGGCTGCCCTGACTTTGGTGGTGTCCTGTTCACTGATGATAAGGGGAAAACAGAAAAATGTTCTATGCTCTGTTGGGTCCAGAGAGCAGGAGTCAGATGGACGTGGTTTTTTTCCTTTTACTCCTTCCGTGTTTTACAGCTTATAAAATACTTGACTCATATCACCTCCCTTGCACTTCCCAAGTTAATTTTCAAATGTTGTAGGTGCCACCAGACTTAACCAGCAAAATTACTCACCCTTAGTCATTTTGCATTATATTTTCTCCCCTTTATTCTGACTCCTATTGGGATGCCACATGGGTAGGAGGACGATAATTTAACGGTAAAAATGGGTTTTGAAGAGAAGGTATTTTTGAATAATTAGTAATAGGATAGATATTTGTCTGCCCAGATTCATAGCAGCATTATTCACAGCGACCAAAAGGTAGAAACCAGCATTGGATGAGTGGATACAGAAAATGTGGTGCCTGCCTCCAATGGAATATGAGTCCACAGCAAAAGGAAGAAAGTTCTGACCCGTGCTACTACACAAAGAAAACTTGAAGACATGCAAAGTAAAACAAGCCAGTTATAAAAAGGCAAATTCTGTAGGATTCCACTTCTGTGACATATCTAGAGAAATGAAATTCAGAGAGACAAAAGTGGAATAGTGGTGGTGAGGGCCTGTGGTAGGGGTTGGGGGGGGCATGTGATGAAGAGTGAGTGTTTAGTGAGTATAGAGTTACCATTTGGGAAGAAGAAAATGGCGTTGTGATGGATTGGGGGAGGGTCACTGTACAACACTGTCCATGCACTTTTTACCCCTGAACTCTATGCCAAGAAACACTTAGAATGGTAAATTTTTAGTTATGTGAAGTTTACCGTTATAAAAAAGCTCATGGTGATAACTTCCCTTCATGGGGTACCTACTGTGTACTAACATGCATATCAGTCATGTTACATACATGATTCAGTTTTGTCCTCACAGCAGTCTTATGGGAAAAATAATAACAACAATTAATTCATCAAGCACGTAATATGTGCCAGGCATTGTTGTGAATCCTTTGTAAATACCAATTCTGTTAACCTTCACGACAGCCCTGTGAGGTAGATGGGAATACCCTCTCCAGCTAGAGATACTGAGGAGAGAAACATAGTCATAATTTATTGAAAGTAAGTGGTGGTTAGAGACAGGATTAGAATCCAGGTTAGTCTGACTCGTGAGTCTTCTCCCTCAGCCTTCATGCCTGTTATCTCTCAGGGTAAGTGACCTTGCCAAGGTTATCGAGCAAGTCGGAGGCAGAACTGGGATTTGGCCTCCTGTTGGCCCAAATCGTTGTCAGGGCAGTTGAGCTCTCTGTTGTCGAGAGAGGTGGGCCTACCTGGGGATGCTTTGGGAGAAGGGAGTTTAGAATGAGGGCACGAGCACTGGGAATAAAGGAGCTTGAACACCAGAAGAAATAAGAGCCTAATGAAAGCCTCCCTGCCTTAATAAAAGGACCGTTTCTGAAACCGGGGAAGTTTTTCCTTCTCTTGGGGAGACTACAATTTGGAGACCTGTGTTCGGTCTTGAGCCTCACACTTGAGAAAGGACACAGGCAAATCAGAGAGTGTCCTGATGAGGGGGGCCAAGACCACTGGAGGGCTAGACACTATGTTGAACCCAGACTTCTCAGCACAGGTGTAGCCTCCTGAGCTGCACACAGCAGGCAGAGAGGTGTGGGCTTGTAGAAACTGGTAGGATGTCATTGGTTCCCTTAACATCCTAGTTGAAGGGAGACCAGTAATGTGAATCAAGCCTAACCGAAAGATTTATATGCCCAAATACTAGGTCATCGTCTCTCTGGTCTACCTGCCGCCATGACAGCTGACATAACGGAAGCAGTAGGAGTGAAGTGGGGTATCAGATACTTTATCTTGTCCAGGGGCCATGTTTTTGGGCACTGCTGTTCCATTATGGAGCCCACTGTCAGATAAGCTGTGCCCAGGGGATCGTTAAAATCCCCATCACCGAATTATAACTCATGAGGGGAGGTAGTTTATATTAACTGAGATCTAAATCCTCAGTCAAGGGTAGCTAACCTGGCCCCAAAGAAAGATACCACCAAACTCTCTCATGTTATTTTTGATTCTTCAGCTGGAAACAAAAGAGAACAACAGTAAAATCATTATTTTAGCTCAAAGCATTTGACTTTGGGGCGGGGGGAGAGTCTGATCCCTGGTGGAGAATCAGGGAGAAGGCAGAGACTTACTTCACTCTAGTTCTGTTTGATTCATATTAGGTCCTGGTAGCATCTGGCTTCTGCAACCTGAGCTTGTTAATATGTCTCGACACAAGTCTAGAGAAAGCTAGTAGAAGGGGTTGAATGTGTAAAAGCCTGAAGCGGAGACAGCAGGGGGCAGGACACCCCCTATTAATAGCGTTCATCTCTCCCAAGAGTTGTGTGGTAGCAGAAGGAGCTGACTTGCGCTGCGTGACCCAACAGATAGTACCAAGATCGGGTGATACAAGTTTCTTTGAAGCAGTATGGGTTTATGAGGAGGAGGAATTTTCTACCAGTTAGATGGACCACCTTCTGTGCTAGTGAGTTCCCCATCACTTAGGAGTGTCCAAGCAGCAGCCACACGATGGAAAAATTCTGGATGGGAGTCAAGTAGAGGATGAAGTATTGAACAAAGTCACATTGAATGAATCCTGAGACTAGATTTAAAAATCTGTTTCTTCCTTAAAGTCATCCCTGTTGATGTGATTTATCTTCAGACAGATGGGGGTTTTTCAACCTCCATTGGAGTTTATGAGCAGCAACAGTTTACTAAACCTTTGTTGTCGCCCAGCAGGGGACCAGCTGAATTGTGCGGGATAAGAGTTTAAGTGAAGTATTTTGTCCTACATATCAAGGAAATGGAAAGCTGGGTTTTTGTCATTTGGAATGACAAATTTTAGTTGTTTATCATATCTCAAGTATTCTCAAGCTTGACTGTGGTTTGTTTTTTTTTTTTCCAAACCAAAAAAAGAAACATTTGCAGAACGTGACAATAGCTAGAATTTTAAAATCCAAAAGCTGTCAAAAATGTTTTGATCCCAATTAAAGAGACCCTTTGCAGCAATTTACACCTTGTCTGGAATTTCAAAGGGTTCTTGATCCCAATCCTTACATGGGTAAATTCTGTTTTATTATTAGCATATTGCAGGGAATAAATCAATATTGAAAAGCTGTTCATATTTTCAGATAACTGGATATTGATAATATGTCAGAGGGATCAGTGCGAATGCAGAAAATGTCATATGTAAACTCATTGTTACTGGTAATAGTAGGAACTGTAGCAAATCAGGAGTGGATGTGATTTCATATCAATGTCACTGGGTCCTCCAATCAGAAAGGAGTGAAGTCATCTTCCTTGTGCAGATAAAGAAACTGAGATTTGGGGAGCATCTCCCTCTAACTCGGCTGTAGACTCAGAACAAACCTTCAATTTTAAATCTTCTGTCTTTCCGGGGAAACTCATTGACTTCTCTCTTGATGTACAGTTTTATTCCATAGAATTGCTATAGTTTTTTGACTTTAAAAAATCATACATATTGCAGGACACTGACAATAAGTCTGTTTCTCAAGACAGAGGGCAGTAGTCTGCATCTTTTCAAGAGGATGTAATAATCTTGTTGCCATAATCACGTGTAAATACTGCTTGTTCTTTTGGTTTTGCCAGCCCTGATTTGGTACTGCTATATGTACCCTCTGAAGTACGTTACAATTCTGGGAAGTAGGTGCTATTGTTATCATCATTTCACAGCTGAGAAAACTGAAATCCAAATTAAGTCCCACAGTAAATTAAGTAGCCAGAGCTGAGAGTCAACCCCAGGCAGTCTGGTTCAGAAGCCCTGATACTAGTCAGATAGCACTCATATAACATACCTGCCTTAGTCTGTTTGGTGCTGTAATAAAAATACCATAGAGGATTCAGCTTATAAATAACAAACATTTCTTTCCAATAGTTCTGGAGCTGGGGAGTCAGATATCATGGTCCCAGCAAATTCGTTTGTCTGGGGAGGGGAGAGCCCACTTCCTTATAGTAGGTGCCTTCTTGCTGCATGTCCTCACATGGTGGAAGGGGTCAGGATGCTTTCTAGAACCTCTGTAATCCCAACACTAATCCCATTCAAAAAGGGCTCCACTCTTGTGACCTAATTATCTCCCCTAGGCTCCACCTCCCAATACTATCCCCTTGAGGGCTAGAATTTCAACACGTGAATTTGGAGGGGGGGGGAAGACGTAAACATTCAGACCTTAGGAATGCCAAATTTTATAAATGATGTGCTTTTATATATACTAGAGCAGACTCAGTATTCTCTCTGTGTTATTGTTACCATTACTCATTTTCACGCCGATGACCTTTCCTGAGGGAAGGTACAAGGAGTGGAGTTAGTACTGGAAATGTCTTGCGGATGGAATTTGGCCGTGTCACCGGTATGTGGTTGGGCAAGAACAGATCGGATGCCCCTTCCGTGCCACGTGATGCCCGTTTCCCTGGGGATTCGAAGAGGAATGAGATGTGGTCCTTGCCCCTGAGCTATTCACAGTCTGGTTTCACCAGGCTCACAAAGCGAACTGACAGTTGCTTCGATCCAGGTGTGAATGGAGTTGTCAGGACCCAGGGGCTCAAGACCAAGCATTGCCTGGTATATTCAGGAATTTTCCACAGAAAAAGGCACACAGACATGGCAGTGGAGGCGTGAGCTAGAGAGGAACAGAGAAGCGAGTCAGGGAAGAAAAAACACTATTTCCAAACGTGCGGAGGTTTTAAAGAGAAAGATCTGCGTGTTCATTCTTCTCTGCAGAAAGTATTTCTTGAGCACTTCTGTAAACACGCCGATGAGCAAGGCCGTATCTTTTTGTTTGTCACTGTTGTCTATCTAGTTAGCACAATGACTTCCACATAGTAGGTGCTCAGTAACACTGCACAAAAAAATAAATTGACTTAGTGATTAAGAATCAGCAAATGTACGCAGAATTACTAGGGCATAGCAGGGGAGAGGTGCAGAGCGACCCAGGATTAAACGTTATCGCTCATCATAGAGGGCTAATGATGTTTTAAATGCAATGGTTGCTCGTAAATTTCAGGGCTAATTTAATAATGTTCTCTTCAGTGAAAACCAGATGTCCCTTTTCTTGTATCCCATCAAAAACAGGACTGTGCTTCCATCAGTTTGAACTGGATGTTTTGAGTGGGGCTTGAGGAGAGCAGTTCAGGAAGAAGAAGGAAAGTGGGCCTGGGGAGGGGAGACAAGGGAAGAAGACGAAGGGGCCATTGAGCACAGTGCTGGGACCTGGGAGTCTCTGGGGCATCCCCGTCAGGCTGGGAACCACTGAAACACAACACAAAGTTCTCCCAAGACTACTTATGAGCTAGCCTGTAAGCAGGACAGTGTGGTTTCCAGCGCGTTCTGTGTGTTCTGACTCACTGGCCACCCAGCAGTTCTGGAGGGTTTTACTGTTGTCTTTTACAGATGAGTCTACTAAAGGTACAGGGGGCATGAGTGGCTTGCCCAAGGCTATTATGTGTGGCAATTATGTGTAGGAATGGAATTCAGGTTCACATTTTATAGCGCCCAAGCTTGATTCTCTACTTCATTGGTTCTTTCCTTGTTCTGGGTGTTTTGGAACTTTATATTGGCAATATGTGGTTACAGCTTTTGGGGGAAAGGGTCCTAATGCTCCTATTCATTTATTAGGGACCAAGGATGCTAGACATGCTACGGAGTATAGGGTGTTTCCTGTGCTATACAACTTTCACATGTCTCACTAGACATCCGTGTAGATGAACAAACCTCTTTATAATGAACTGAATCTAAAGCCTAACTCTGCATACAAGCAAAGTATATCCATAATATTGGGGCGCCTGGGTGGCTCAGTGGGTTAAGCCCCTGCCTTCGGCTCAGGTCATGGTCTCAGGATCCTGGGATCGAGCCCCGCATCGGGCTTTCTGCTCAGTGGGGAGCCTACTTCCCTCTCTCTCTCTGTCGGCCTCTCTGTCTACTTGTGATCTCTCTCTCTGTCAAGTAAGTAAATAAAATCTTTAAAAAAAAAAAGTATATCCATAATACTGAATTTTCAAGAAATGCAACTGAACTGCAAGAGGGGAGTACTTGGTTTTGTCAGATCCCCATTAAGAGCTGTTCACAATCCATACCCCGTGATATTCTTCAGGTTTGAGTTACCAACGTGGCGCTGGTTTGCCAGTTTCGTGGTACCTGTCATGTTCGGTATAACTTGACTCATTTGACCCTTCCTTAAAAATGTCAGATGATGCGGGAGAGAGCATCTGCAATATTGAACTGAACACTTCTTAAACCCAAATTTATTCATTATAAGAAAAGGTAAACATGTAGCAGCGTCCTTGTGTTCTTCTGTCGAAGCTGTAACTAAGCATTTACATGTAGACATTCACATTATTGTTTTGTCTGAAATCATCTGTTATTTCTTTATGTTACAATTAGGACATTTTGATGTGCTTGAACTTTATGTTTGTGGGTAGATTGTATGATCATTTACAGGCGATAAGGGAAGACTTACAAAATATTTTCTATAAAGAGGTGTTTGATTAGAAAAGATTAAGAATACCTGTTTAATTAGGCCACAATTTTCATGAGTTTATTCATTCATTCATTCACTCACTTATTCATTCCACAAGTGCTTTTTAAGTGAAAGGGGCATTCTAGTTGGGATAGGGATGAATCCGCCTAAAACCATTCCTTTGTTGAACTTCCGGTGTTGGAGGTCAGACATATATAAATAACTAAAAACTCAAGGCAAGAATAATTAATATAGTAAGAGAAAGATGAAAATTATGAGAGTTTAAAAAAATAATTTCCTCTATCTGAAAAATTATGGAATGATTTAGGAAGAAAGAGCTAAACCTTGAAAAATGGACAAGATGTGAAGCTGGGGGTATTGGAAGACCAGTGTCCAGGCAAAGGGAATTATTGGGAGTGTTTACTAAACCTGTATAGTGGGAAAGTCATGAAGGAGGGCAGGTATGGGAAAAAGTGAGATGTCTATTATTCTGGATCTGAGGATGGGTAATAGCTATCGGTGTGAGAGAAAAACAGAGAAGACAGGCAGGGACCAGATCATAAAGCCTGGAATGTCAGACGGAAGGGTTTTGGTTGAAGCATGCCCATTATAGCTCAGATACTATTCAGTGTACCCAGAAGGAGTTACAGGGACTATAAGGCCACTCTTAGTTCTTAAGATGCCTTTGTGCAAATCAGGAGCAGGTCCTTTTCTTTAAGAGTCATTGCCTTTTGTTGGGAAATTGTTTTGAGACATTTTTGACAGCTATTGTGTGTCTCATTCCAATGGAATCTGTGCAGGGTATACCCTGCCCAAGTGTATGTGGCAGACGTGCGGGTATCATCAGTGGATGAGCAGAAGGCTGGAGCTACCACATCTTGTCATTTGCGATGCAAACTACACACTGCCCAGCTTTTATGATTTTTCTCAAGGCAGCCCTTCCACCCTGAATGTCCTTTGCCCTGTTTGACACAGTAAATACCTCATTTTTTAAGGTCTGGTAATGTCCACAGTTGTACCAACAGTTAAATTTATTAAGACCTTTCTCGGGCAAAGTGCTTCCTTCGACCAAGTGCTTTACGCATTTCCTCCTGCCTACAGGATTCATGCCGAGTCTTTTAGAATCCACAGCCCACACTCCTTGCCAGTCTGATACAGGCACCAGAGAGTGGATAGAGTGGAAGGAACACGGACTCAAGATCCAGACTATCATGGATTTACTCTTGATCAGTTGCATAATTGTAAAATAATTTTTCTTAAAGACCTTGTGTCTCCTTTACTCATCTTTAAGATGGGAATGATAAAAATACCTATGTCTTAGGGATGGGGCAAGTTTAAATGAGGATTTAATCCCTTAAGATTTAGAATAGTGCCTGGTATGTACAAAGCTCTACATGTCAGATGATTTTATGTCATTACCTATATTGTCCCTCTTTGGTACAGACCTTCTTAGGTCCTCTTAGCAGAATGAAGAAATCCTTTTGTAATGTTCCTGCAGCATCCTCTGCTTTCCTCATCATAGCAGACTGCCACACTCCACGAGGTGCCTTGACTCACCCATTGCTGTATCTGCAGGGTCTCTCATAGGCCCTGGCATGTGGCAGAAATGCTAGTTGGACACTGAAGGAAGGAGGGAAGGTAATCAGGGAGCAGTAGAACAAAAGAGAAGGAAGAAGGGTACAAGGAAATACTGAATAAGTCAATTTATAATGAAATGCTGATCATCTGGGCCAGATCTTGGAGCCAAAAATGCTCATTTTGCCATGCAGGCATTGTTCTGGGAAAGAACAATGTACGTGGTTCAGAGTTAACCCAGCTCTGGGATGTCCTGGGTGGAAGGGGCCTTGTGCAGGGACTAACCTACTTATTTGCAAATGAAGAAACCTAGAACCTAAAAAGAAGTGATGGCTGACTCCTCCCCCCTCCTCGACCTCCTGCAAATCACAAGTGAGGGGCCCAGGATTGAACACCCCTCGGGGCTCCCCCAAGTCACTCTCTGATGCTCACAGAACAGGAAATAGGCAGCTTCTTCTCCCATCCCTGGGCTTCCTTATTTTGCCTTTCTCTCCTCCTACAGTTTGTTCCATGCTCTCTCCTTGCCTCCCAGGCTCCCTGGCACCTGACAACAGCCCCAGATCCATTTTAATATCAAAGAGGCTGAACATCTAAGGGGAAAAAATTGGGTCTCTGTATGTTTAGTGTCTTGTTGGATGATACTGGATTTTAATTTATCACAATAAAGAATCAATTTATATAGCTCAAAACCAACATATTTTTAGAAATTGGTACTATGAGCAAGCTGCCTTGGGAAGATCATTTTGACAGGGCGTAATTCATGATTGGGGAGAGGGTGGCAGGAAGGATGTCCCTATTACCCTGGAAAGTGAAACCGTGAATGATTTCAACCAGATCTGGTAAATCAGAAATGTAATATCTTTCCCTTAATGAGTCATTTTTATCAATTTTGGTCTTTCAGGAGGCAAAGAGGTAATGGTTTCTTTGCTAGCTGCTTTGACATGCTGGGTCTCATTTCTTTCAGTCCCCTAAGGACTCAACCAAGGAAGTATTATTACTCCCATTAAACAGATGAGAAAACTGAGACCCCGAGAGGTGAAGGGACTTGCCCAAGGCCAAATATCCAACCAGTTACCCAGCTGGGAACTGCCCCCCAGCATGGCACAGTGGCCAGGCCCATGTTCTTTCTGGTTCCCGGTGGTGGCATCTCTCCCCTTCAAGGGTCAAGGGGCCAGTCTTTGTTCTCCAGCAGGGAAGTCAGACTGTGTTTAGGGATGTCACCACGCAAACCGGCCCTGTGATGGAACGTTCATCAGCTACACTTTGGACTTCTGAAGGGGTTCGTGAGCCAATGGTCTCAAAGCCACAGAGCCTAAATAGGCCGGGTGACCTTGGGCATGGCTCATCTGCTCTCTCCCTGGGACCTCAGCTGATGGTCATTCCCCAGATTTTTTTATTACAGGTCCAGAGAGCAAACATGGTGGGCCAGCGTGGGCTCTAGCAACGATTTCATTTTGCCATTGGATCGTGAGGGCCACCTCACACAACATGCAAACAAAGGCATTTGGTTGAGTTCCCATAAAACTTTATTTGTCAAAATATGTATCTGGTTCGTGAGCTGGACTTCACTGGCTCCGTCCTGGATGAATATTAAGGAGTCTTCTCACTTTCTCATTCTGTGCTCTGAGGAGCCCAGTGGGAGAGCAGGCTGAGCCCAAGCTGAAGATCTCAGGTTCTTCCTCTCCCGGCCCTCTGTTCCCTGACCATTCACGGCTGACTTTTGGGATGGATGCAGAAGTGGGTTTTTGTTTTGTTTTGTTTTTGATAAACTTTGAAGCTAAATATTCAGCTCTGAGGAATTGTATTACTTATTTCTACCATTTGTTGAAGACAAATTGCCAGACACTGTGCAAAGTGCTTCCCATAGACTTTTCTCATTGAATTCTTGCATCTGTTAATTATAGAGTGTTATCCTCACTTCCCAGAGGAGGTGACTAGGATTCAGGGGTCTTGGGTCACTTCACCAGGACTACTCTTAAAGTTCCATCCGTTTCTTCATTCAACCAATATTCATTGAGTACCTACTATGTGCCCGGGAGTAGTCTCAGGGATGTGCATACTCGAGTGAAGGGAACGAAGGTCCCTGCCTCGTAGAGTTTACCTTCTAATGTGGGAAGACGTAGAGAACAATAGACACACATAAATCCTATACTCTGTTAGAGAGTAGTTAGTGATATGGAAAAGGAAAAAGTAAAGTAAGGTCAGGGCCTTTCTCCACTGTACTTTCTTTGTCCTTGCAAAGGGGCCTGTGACATATATGCATTCTAAATCACAAATATTAACGTGCTCTGGGAGCTTCCCGTAGTTTTTTTAAGGGTCAGCTGAGTAATGGAGAAAGACACTTCTAGAAATTCTCATGCAAATTCCAGAGGCCGTTAGACTCGATAAATCAGAGCTGTCCGTTTGGGTGTTTCCGCTTTTATTTAGAAGGCAGATGGCTTTCCGTGGGGTCTGTTGTTGGTAGTTTTTCTCTCTCACACGTTGCTTTTAAATTTTAATTTAAAACACTTTTCCGTGACTCCGCCATGGTTATTTAATGGTTACTTCTATCTTTATGAGGATGCTCCTTACCACAGCCATTTGTGTCGAAATGATGATAGTGAAAGTAGGCACAGTGCTGATATGATGGTTCTTCATGCTTCTCTGGAGCCCTTCTCAGCAGCGGCCTGAGAGTCAGGTACAGTCAAGGAATGTGTGTCCTAGAAAGTCAGAGAGATTGGGTCAAGGTGAGAGCGCAGTCTGACCTCCCCATCTCGGTGGGGAGACAGATGTGCTGGGGAGAACGTGTGGGCTAGACAACCAGTGGCACGGAAGGCTCTGCTGGGAGGGCCTGGAGTCGAACCCTCACTCAGAGAAGAACAGGTTGCTTTGTAACCATGGAGACAAGAGCAACAACAATGGAGACCCAAAGAAGGCTAACACTGTTGTTCCTGATGTTGTTGTACGTGCTTCAGACACATCTCATTCCATACTTTCGTGAAGCAGTGAGACTGTTCGTAGCTCAGTGTTCTCCTTTGGAGTCAGAGAGCTGTCGTCGCTGGCCCGTCTTGATAGCCAGCCCATAAGAGAGAGGTGCTACCTCTTGTTTGTGCGGTGCCTGGGTGGCTCATTAGGTCAAAGCCTCTGCCTTCGGCTCAGGTCATGATCCCAGAGTCCTGAGATCGAGCCTCGCATTGGGCTCTCTGCTCGGCAGGGAGCCTGCTTCCACCTCTTGTTTGTGAAAGGGGACACAGAGGTTCAGAAAGGTGCCATGAGTTGCTGCGCTGTCTCAGATAGGAAAAGGCGCCCCGCATGACACGTTATGTCGTACCACCCCGGGCTGTTGGCCAAACTAAGGAAACTGGTGTAGAGTGTGGATGGTCTCCCATGGATGGCTAGCTGGCACCTTGAACAAAATGCTTCAGTGTTCAGTGATATCCTGGTTTATTTCACATCGTTTGTGCTGTAGTCGCTGAGTGTGTGTGTGTGTGTGTGTGGCATTAATGAGGTGCATTATTATACATTATTATATCTTTTTTTTTTTAATTTTTATTTATTTGACAGAGAGAGGTCACAAGTAGATAGAGAGGCAGGCAGAGAGAGAGAGAGGGAAGCAGGCCCCTGCTGAGCAGAGAGCCCGATGCGGGACTCGATCCCAGGACCCCGAGATCATGACCCGAGCCGAAGGCAGCGGCTTAACCCACTGAGCCACCCAGGCGCCCTACATTATTATATCTTACAGTCACTATTTTCTTACACCTTTCCCCACTTTTCCATGGAGCAGGAGCAATTGTGCTAAGCTGGAAGGCATTTGCAATCCCTGATGACTTGCTGATGTGGGAAGAATGAGAATTTTAAATGAAACAAAAATGCTAGACTGAGTCATTTGAAGGCAGGGCCCATGATTTGGCCACTCTTGTATCTCTGGCCTTATGGCTCAGGTAAGCTCCCAAGCAGATATTTACAGAATTGCACTAGATTCCCCGTTGTTAAGTCAGACAGCCTGTGATTCACCTTTTTATCTAGCTGCGTCTGTCTAAAACCACTGGCCGTGGTGGGTGGCCTCTAAATTCTGCCGGCAGTTTTCTAGCTGAGAGAGAAAAGGGGAGCTCTCTCCATTCTGGTGTTGGGCTTCATTGATAGAACGCATTTCACTCTGTCCTTCCTAGGGCTCCTCGAATTTCTAGATGAATAGGAGGTTACATAAAATGTGCTAAAATTTGCATGTAGGGTATTAAATCTCACCTTCTGGTATTATTAATGACCTTAATGCCAAGGTGCCTTGTTTCGCCCCATGTTTCTTTCTTTCTCCTGACGTAATATACCTTTATCTTGCTCATCCCTGTTCTCCAGCGCTCATATGCATGTAAATAAGTCGCTTTATGTCTATTGCCATGTTCATTTCCAAGGACATTATCAAGCACCCATTGTAGAAGATACAAAGTATAACCTGCTGTAAAAGAAGTAAAACACATCAGGGGAGGGGAGGATCTAACTGCGGAAATGGAAAGGAACAAACATTTCTTGAGCACCTATTGTGTGTCTACCCTCTACTAATATTATAATCCAGGTTCCTGGAGGACCGCAACTCTTGTCTTCTCCTACCCATCCTGTGCCCTGCCAATCAGGGAGTCCTCCCCAAGGGAGGGAGTCCTTCAATGACTGTGGGGTCTGCACCTCTGAATTTTGATGCCAGGCACCCTGAGTCCTGGAGCATGTGCAAGCATGTTTGGTTCCAAAGGATGAGAGAGAGAAGGTTAGCCTAGCAGAGGTGGGAAGTGACAAGGGAGTGCTACAAGGGAGTCTATGTACTGGGCGAATTACACACACCGTCTCATCCAGTTCTCACATTCACGCTGCGTTACTAGCCCCACTCTGCTGGCTGGAGCCATGAACACCGGGGCTGGGGAAGGACAGAGGTTCCCTAGGCACCAAGGACAGAGACCGATGACTTTCCAGGTCTGACTTGGGCCTGGGGCTTCACGGTCTGATGATCCCACATCAGACCCAGCACGCGGCCATTTATTTCCACATTGTGGTTCCAGGTCCGCATTCTCTTGGGAATTCCACGGGTGCTCATCGTCCTCCAGCTGCTTCAATCCTAGAACTCGGGGATTCGACTGCCAGAATGGATCTGACTTCTTAAACTTAGAATTTAGACTTAAACTTAAATTTAGAAAACCAGGAGATTGCAGATGTGCAAGAAATTACCATGGAAGCATGGCCTCCATATTTAAAGACAAAATGTCTGCACCTCTAGAGACAGAGGTCTGAATTTTTCATGATGTCTAAGGGATACAGATGCTGTTTTGAAATTACATATTTAAATATTAAATATTTATATTTGTTTATATTATAATTAAATATAATTATATATAATATAAAATATAAATAAATAAATAAATGTGTTACATATAATATATATAAATCTATATAAAATATAATATAAAATTAAATTATAAATATATTAATAAAAATTAAATATTAAATATTTTAAAATTTGGAATATAAAGATGGTACTGGCAATCGCCTAAACTCCGGACAGTCACCACTGCACCCGGGAGGGGAGATACTGCCTCCTCTCTGTGGACGGGTCCAAGGAGCGTGTCTGAGACCCAGATGCGCAGTCTGGTAGGTTTCAGCCATGTGCGTGGAGGTGCAAAGTCACGCCGTGATAGTGGACGGAGCCCGATCCTCATTTGTACTTAATGCCTCTTCTACTTATAAAAACAGCGTATGTTTATTGTAGAACATCTATGATATATAGAAAAGCTGCAGAGAAAAGAATGGAAATTATCTGAAGTACCACCACTTAGAAACAAACCCAGGCAATATTTTAGTGCCTATCCTGCGAGGGCTCTTTACGCGAGTATGACTTTTTGTCAAAACCAAAGCTTTCCTGCTTTGTAACCTCCTTTTCTGCTTCTGTGCATCTTCTCTTTCATTAAATATTTCTCTAACATTCTCAGTCACTCTAAAGCATTCTAGCATCTGTGTGCAACATAGTTTAATAAGCACTGTCTTGTTAGTGTCTGCGTCTTTGGGTTTGTCTTTTTATATACATCTGTGATGATTTCCTCTGGTCACATATCAGAATCACTGGCTCAACATGTATGTATATTACTAAGACTTTGATTTTTTTTTTTTTTTGGTCAAATTTTCTAGAAATTTGTACTGTCAGATATACAAATACTGACCATTTCACTATGTGTTTTGAGCATATTATGATTTATTTTTTTAGGTTTTTTAAATTTATTGTGAGAGAGAAAGAGAGCATGAGCAGGGAACGGGGGCAGAAAGAGAGAAGGAGAAGCAGACTACCTAATATAAATAATATAAAATATATATAAATTTTATATTTATATATAATATAAATGAGCAGGGAGCCTGATGCGGAACTCGATCCCAGGATCCTGGGATCATGACCTGAGCAGAAGACAGACATTTAACTGACTGAGCTACCCAGGTGCCCCTCATTTATTTTAAAATAGAAATTTGTAAGCTTTTTGATATTGAACTTAAGATGTAATAGCTCTGTCTTGATTTCATTACCCATTCAGGATGATCATCATAGGGCAGCAATATAATTGCAGAGGCTCTATTTTATACTGATGAGACTAATAGTCCTTTGGCTTTACCTGCAGATCGGAATGATGCCAAAAGGCCTTGAGAGTTGGCTCAAACTGGACTTCTTATAGGGGCTGGCTTATCAATCCTCAAGCTGTTGACTGTCTGGATCACAATTATGCTCTTGGTTCTACACTTCTCTGGCCTATGTACAGGGCGATGTTATCGATTCCCCACGTATGCATAAATGTCACCAAAGGGAGAAAACTCGAGCGTCTTCACAATTATAGTTTGAGATTTCTGGTCTTTGACTTTCAAGCACAGTAAAATATATGTGTCTCTTCATCCCTACCCATAAAGATCTCCAGCCTTGGGCAAGCCGTTTCACCACTCTGAGCCTAAGTGTCCTCCATCCCAAATGGAGATGGGGATGACTTTGGCCTTCTTCAGAAATCTATTGCAGTCAGTCAGGGAAAGCAAATGCATGTTAACGTGCTTTACAAATGAGCGCTCCCTGATGACGTGCATGATTTTTGTTCCAAGAGAAGAAAAAATTGGCATTCGGCAAATGTTTATGAGTGAATAAACTTCTCCTGGGGTGTTTTCCATGCTAATAATTTGTGTAATTTATGGAGAACAGGTTTATGGAGCTAAGGAAGGAAGCCTAGGTCTGTCCAAAGTCAGAATTACTATTGAGACCTGAAATAATGAGATCTTTCCTTCCGCTTCCTCCAGATAGCTCCAGCGCCCCGTGGCGCCCAGCACTTCAGTTTCCTGCCCGCAGCGCTCATACTCCTGCCTCTCAGATAAGGTCTTCTAGAGAACCGAATGTGCCTGTACCTCTTGGGACCACTTCTGTAGCTTCAGAGAACTTTCTCCACAAATCTGCCTTTGCTTTTATCTCTTTTTATGGAACTATGTGAATATCATCGGAGAGTTAAAGTTAACTATTCCAGGGTGTATAAAATTCCAGCCTTAAAAACCAGAGCTTCTATCGACATCTTGGAGGAGTCCTTTGTTTTTCTTTCCCTGATATCCTCATCTGTAAGAATTAAACTCTTCTAACAAACATTTACCACACGCGCACTGTGTCCCAGACACTGGCATGCCAAGATGGGTCCAAGAAACCCCCTTCCTCCACAGGACTCAGGACGTAGCGGCCGAGGGAACAAGCAGTTAGATGACAGTGGGATATTACCTCACGTTCATCCATGTGTGCTTCTGTAGTAATGCCCTGAGAAGGGAAGCAAACAGAATCATGCTCCTTAATCGAGCAGATTGTATTTAACCGATCCATACTGGGAACGCTGGCGAAACAGAAATGCGACATAGAGATCCTGAGCAGGGACCAGCATCCCAGAAGCTGTCTTTGGTAGGGAGTAAACCCCATTCAGCTTGGTGTCCCGCTGACTCCCACAACCAAAGGAGAAACCACTGTCAGGTCAGACTGCGTCTGTCTTTTTTGTCCTTTGCGTGTACCATGTTTTGGTTTTATTGGGTTTTCCCTATAAAAAGCCTAGAACTTTCTTCCCCAGTCTCCCCCCAATCCACTCATTGTTTGCCCCATCCTTTATGTGGCTGACTCTAGCTTATCATTCTGGCCACTCCACTCAGGTGCCTGCTTCTCAGAAATTTCTCCATAACCTACCAACCTAGGCTAGATAGCATTTGTCTGTACTTTCGGGCATCTGCCACTGGTCATAATTATAAAAACGTGATTTACAAAAGGTAGAAAAAGCTCAAGTGTCCATTGATGAAGGAATGGTAAACAAAACATGTCGTGTCCGTACAGCGGAATGTTATTCAGTCTTAAAAAGGGAAGGAGATTCTGATACATGTTACGAAGTGCATGAACCTTGAAGATATTATGCCAAGTGAAATAGGCCTGTCACAAAAGGGCAAATATTGCATGATTCCTCTTTTATGAGATTCCTAGAGTAATCACATTGATAGAGAAAGCAGTATGGTGGTTGCCAGGAGCTAGGTGGGGGATGGAGAGCACATGTCAATAAGTACAGAGTTTCAGGACACCCGGGTGGCTCAGTCAGTTAAGCATCTGCTTTCGGCTCAGGTCATGATCCTGGGGTCCTAGGGTTGAGCCCCACATCAGGCTCTCTGATCATCAGGGCGCCTGTTTCTCCTCCCTCTGCCCCTTCCCTCTGTTCATGTTCTCTCTCACTCTCAAATAAATAAATGAAATCTTAAAAAAATAATAATAATAAGTTGCAGAGTTTCAGTTGGGGACAATGTAAAAGTTGTACAATAGTATAAATGTTCCTAATGCCACTAACCTGTACACTTAAAAATGGTTAAAATGGTAGTTTTTATGTTACATATATTTTACATATATGTATACATATATGTTACATATATTTTATCACAATAAAAATATGTTATAATTGGCTATGTTATGATGGTATACCTTCCAATACCTTATCCTCCCTTGAGAGCAGAGGCCATGAGTTTTCATCATTATTTTCTTAGTACTAAGCACAAACCCCACAGACAGGAGTTACTCACTTTAAAAAAGTTGAAGGATGGGCACCTGAGTGTCTCAGTTGGATGAACGCCTGACTCTTGGTTTCCACCCAGATCATAATCTCAGGGTCACAAGATGGCGTCCTGCACGGGGCTCCACGCTCAGTGGGCACTCTGCTTCTCTCCCTCTGCCCTTCCCCCCACTCAGAATGTCTCTGTCTCTTTCAAGTAAATAAACCTTTAAAAAAATTGGTGAATGAGTGAATAAATGTAGAAACTGTCTGTTGTTCCCATCATCAGGCTGATATACCCTAATTTTATAGACAGGAAAACTCAGAGGGAATGCTTACCTTACTAGGACCACACCGCTCGTAGCCGTCCATGTTAGGACTGAGACCCAGATGCCGTCCACCCCGGTCCATAAACATCCTTCTCTTCGTGCCAGCCTTTATTTGCCATCAGTGTCTACACACAGTCCATAGGACCAGAGAAGGTTGATGGAGATGTGTGAAGTCGAAATGCCATGTCTTCGATCAAAAATGACCGTAGAAGCAGAAAAGAAGGTAGAAGAGGAAGAGGAGAGTTAGAGCCTATAGAAGACGTCCCTGAGATATGGTCACTTTTCATTTGCTTTTTACTTTTTCCAGTGTCTTGCCGTGTAACCAAAAGAATTGAAATGGGGAGATTGATTGAGCAAGCAATGGTTTCCCAAGGGCCGTACCAGAATCCCAGTCTCTTTGGTAATTTAACCAGGAAGGGGGTTTTGCTAGAGGGAAGAGCCCACATGGTTAGGGATAGACACGTTGATTTAATGGGCCTCTTTCTGCCCTAATTGCTAATCTTCCTTGTGGGAACCCCCTTCTCGTGCTACATTAAAGACTCCATTAATTTGTTTATATATAAATTCAAGCCACTTGAGTTCTGTCACACTTCTGAGAGGCTCCCCTTCAAGAGTCCCTGGCTTGTACCACCCATTAGGATTTACTGATAAGAGAGATGCATTATACGTTTTATTACCTTGTCCGTGGAGCACATGTAACAACTATAAAGCATATTCATGTGTAGTATGAATAACTGTCAGGGTAATTGATAAAGTAGTCTGTAATAAAGGTAGCCAGGATGGCATTCCTAGATGCTGAGGTCTCTAAGTGCTCAAGTGGTGGGGGGGAGGGGAGAGGCACTAAATAAATCCAGTCTTTCAGAATCCGCCGGCATTCAAAAAAAAAAAGGCCAACCAGAATCCTTAGGCATGCATTTCACTTTCAAGTGTAATTATTTTATGTTGCAATTCATATCTGCTGGCACATTGGAATCAACTCCAATAAAGCAATGTCATAAATCTTGCATTGTTTGGATTAAGCACGTGTTGGCCCACGTGTTGGCTCTGGAAGAGATCTAGGAGGAGGCTGCCCCTGTGTGTAAATAATTTAAGAATATCAAAAGGCTGGGAGGGATGTTGATCCTGTTAAGATGAATGATCCACCAGCAGCCGCTCGGCCTGTATATGGTATTCACAGAAATGTCAGTCCGTCATCCTTGGTGGATACATTGTAGCCAGCCATCACCATGATAATATCAGTGCCAACAGCCGCTGTCCTGCCAGTTACCGGGCTTCCCTTTGTGCCAGCTCCTCATGTATACTAGCTAGTATCTTTGAAACCAGACTACGTGGGAGTCATTTCCAGCTGTGTCCTCTAGGCCGTGCCATTTGACTTCTCTGGAAGTTGTTCTACATTATTCATTTGGAAATGGAAATAATTCTGACCACGTTCACAAACCTCACGGGACCATTGAGAGGGTTAAATGAGGTAATGCATGTAAAGTGCCTAGAACAGTGCCTGGCGCACAGTACGGGCTCCAAAGCGTCAGCTGACCTTAGCATTTTCACTTGACAGATGAGGAAACCAGTCACGGCGAGATGAAGAAGCTGGCCCAAGGTGACAGTTGGAAGAGTTGAACCTGGGTCTTTTTCATTCCGGGGTCTAAATTCATTCTACACTTGTTGTCTGCTACATGGTTTCCATGTTAGCATCACACATTGGTCCTTGTTCTGACTTTTGAGCGTACAAGGAGGGAGCTCTGTCTCTTCTACAGCCCTGCTAGTTTTCAGCTTTTCCAAAATTGAGGGAGGCAATGGTGCAGCCTTCCTCTGTAGTATTCCACCTTCATCTGGAATCTGTTAGTACGTTGTGTCTTGTCCAAATGTGAATTAATGTGGCCCCTTTGGACTTCCATTCTTTCTTTGCAGTATGATCTCTGTACCCCCCCCCCCACACACACTTATATATCTGTTGGTATTTTTATAGTGGCTCCACACTCTTACTAAAGGGTCTGTTTGATAACTGACCACTGCTGACCTCAGCCATGGCCATAGATTTTTCTTCTACAGCTGTTTTGCAATTAGACTGCTCTCATTAGCTGGGAAAAAAAGCACTAGAGAAGGAGTCAGATCCAGGATAGAAGCCTTTACCTCTTTCCTATATGCCTTTACTTCTGTGGCTTGGATCACAAGATAAATGCCAACTCTCTCTGTCTGCCTGAGTATTTCCTCCATTTTGCTGGGGGATTTTGGATCTGCCAAGCCCGCAGAGCTGCAGGTCCCAGGGTGAGGCACTGAGAGCATGGCAGGACTGACCTCTCACCCCTAGCCCTAAGCCATCTTGAGAATCCTGCCATCTTTGTGAGGCTTTTACCACTAGTGCTGGAAGGGCAGCAGACTGCAATATTTGGGACAGAGCTTCAGTGTGAAGACACCAGTAAAACAGCTTAGAAGCAGAACTAGGGCTTGGAACCAGTGAAGTGTCAGTGGGGAAAATTCAGCTTTGGCGCTGGTTCCACCTGTGAGCTGTATGCCCTTGGCTGATGATACAAAAGCTCTGGGGCTCGATGCTCTCAATTTGTAAGTCCTAATCTATCCTGTGACGTACAGAGGATTTGCATTAGACTCTGCATGTCAGAAGTGCCTTGGAAACTGCAGCATGCCTGACAAAAATGTTAATAGCTACACAGGTGGAAAGAGAATGGCCTTGGGAAGCAAAGGTAGAAATTCCTGGTGCAGCTCTACGACTGACCAGCTACGTGATCTTGGGCCCAGACCCTCCCTGAGCCTCATTTTTTTTCATCTGTGAAATTGCCAAAACTATCTTAAGTCTGCACACCTGTTTCACAGAGAGGTCCTCAGGCTCCAATATGATGTCCATTACAAGTTGTCTGTTTCAAAATTGAACTCTACGCACTCTGCATATGTTAGCCCCCGTCTCTAGGAAGGGGATGACCAAGCAGCAGAGTAGCTCATCTTTGTCCCTTCGAATCTGAAGGGCACCTTTGTAAATGTAGCACATCTCCCCAGAGAGAAACCCTTACTTTTCACTGCACAATTTTCAGCCGTCTCAGCCACACGGATCTTCTCACTTACTCCATTTTTTAACTGGAGAGAGAGAATAGAGAGGAAACAGAAGTCAAAGCCAGGAATCATCGGGCTTTTTCCACACAGGTACAAATTACAAAAACCATGGGTGTCTTCGCCTCTCATTTTCCTGTCTGCTGGACAATGTTTGCACAGTGCTGAGATGTAGTCACTAAGATCTCTATTCAGGATAAATGCTACTTCTGCTTTGTACCGAAAGATATATGCCAGGACATAAAAAGAATTCTCTCCATGGTGTTCCTTTTAATTCATAGCGGTTGTAGAGAGCTGTAAAAAGCCACCTAATTACTTCTTCTTGCTGTATATTTCAGAGATTATAGGTATCTTAGTAGATTTGAGGGAAGTCGGGTATTAAAGGCACTGGGCTATAATCTTTTTTTTTTTTTTTTTAACCCCGCCTTTGTAACCATCACTTGGGTCTGTGGGAGAGAATATGGCCCCCAGAAACCATTTTCATCCTTGGACTCCCTTTATCCTTGTATGAGTGCATGAGACACGGAGGTGTCCCCTCTGCTCCTATTGGCGTCCCTTTGGCCGCTTATAAAATGAGGGCGATTCCCAGACTAGCTTCTAGAGATGCATACCATTCCTGTAGGCAGTGTGACTGAAGGACCCTGTGAGGGTCCCGGCCTGTTTTCTGAGCTAGCTTTGTGCAAGTGCCCAGCACACCCAGGTGAGACCGTGTCCCTGAACAGCTCTTGCCCCTAGTCTGCTAAGCCGTGGAATATGCACGTATCCTTGCCATGTTCCTGATAACCTTAGATCATGGACAGACGGGGAAAGAGCTAGAATCCCCATGGACCAGCTGAGCTCTGGAGGCAGGACCTGCTGTTTCTGTGTCAACTTTTTGCTCCTGAACAAACTCCCCATAGCCTCTGTAGGTCCTCTCCTTCGCTTCATAATCAAGCTCTTTAAAAAGAGGCTCCAGCTCAGCTCAGATTCAGATCCCTTCCTTACAAACACCGTAGCCCTTTGGGAAGTGTGCATGCATGCCCTTATCACCCAAAGCAAGGCCAGGCTTTCCACAAGTCAGGCTCCATTCATTTTTAAGAGGTCAGCTCAGAGAAAACCCCTAGCCGATTGGCTTCTTGTGCCCACACAGACTGAAAGCCCTGTCTTTCCTTCCTGAAGACCCAAGAAGCTTCAGGTCCTCCTTCTGGGACTGTGCTGTCCAGGAGAGTAGCTTTTAGCACATGTGACTATTTGGATTTAAATTTAAATTAGTTAAAATTTAAGAGCACAGTTCCTCAGTCATACCAGGCACATGTCAAGTGCTCAAAAGCCACATGTGGCTAGTGACTACCTATGAAATAAGACACACACGCACATAGATGGATAGGTAGATACAGATCTGTCTCTGCCCCCGCTTCCTGGCAAAGCGCTCCCAAAACCTTTGTAATTTCCCAAGTGTTAAGAACACTAGGAGCATCTTTTGTTCTAATATTTGATCTTTGGTTCCTGACACAGAGCTCCAAATTTCTTGGAATTTCCTGGATGATGGGGTGTCTTTTGTGCTAATGAGGCAATTTTTTATGGGCTCCTGGACAGCTTCAGGATTGGGGCTGGGCACCAGAAAGACCATGCCATGACGAGGGGCTTGGACCTTTCTGCCCCACCCTCCTCTCCTACCAAAGGGAGAGGTGCTAGAGATTGAGTGAATGATCAGTCATGCCTGTGTGATGAAGACTCCCTAAAAAGTACAGGGTTTGGAGAGCTCCCAGGTTGGTGGGCATGCAGAGGTTCAGGAAGAGTGGCTTGCTCGGGGAGGGCATGGGAATTTGCACCCCTTCCCCCATACCTTGCCCTATGCATCTCTTCCATCTGGATGTTTCTGGGTTACATACTTTCATAATAAGGCAGTGGTATAAAATAGGTAAACTATTTTCCTGAGTCCCATAAGCCGCTCTAGTAAATGAAACCTGAGGAGGGGTCGTGGGGACCCTGATTTGTAGCCAGTTGTCGGAAACACAGGTAACAACCCAGACTTGCTGTCAGCATCTGAGTCAGGGGGCAGTCTTCTGGGATGGAGCCCTTCACCTGGGGATCTGACGCTATCTCCAGGTAAATATTCAGAAATTGAATTATATTATAGGACACTCAGCCAGTGTTGTGGAGAATTGCTTGGTGGGGGGAAACAGTCACACAGCTGGTGCTAGAAGCGTTGTGAGGCTTGTGGTGTGCGAGTAAAAGAGACAGACAGGAGGAGTGTTTCTTGTATCTGACCATTCTGGATAGCACAGATCTAGAACATTTCCTTCCTCATAGAAAGTTCTACCAGATCTGGCTGAGATGAAAATGCCCCCCCCCCCCCCACTAAGTACCTACTCTGTGTCAACCCCATGCTAGGTACTTTCTAATTCCCAAAGCCCCATGATTTAGCACATGAGAAACCTGCGGCTTAGGGGCGGTAACCTGACCAAGGACACATGGCTCATCAATCGCCGAGCTAGGACTGGACCCTGTGTCTGTCTGCTCTGAAATCCACTGTCCGAACCACTGTTGCACGCTGACCGTTGATGATCTGTGCTCTGCGGGAGATGCAGGTCTCGCCTGTGTTACTGTGGAGCACCTGGTGGGAGCCGGCAAGGGAGGGTGAGCAGCCCGATGGGGCCGGGCTGGTGCTGGCACTAGGGTGCACTGAGCGTGATGCTGGATGTGCACTTTGTCTGTGTTCCTCCATTGGGTACTCTCCGGGCATTGATCACATGCAGTTCTGCCAATAAGCCCGTCCTATATTTTTTTAATATCCACTTTATAGATGAAAAACAAAAAAGAAGAAATTTAGCAACATGGCTATCAGTAAGTAGGAGAGCCCGAACAAGAACCCAGGTGGTCTGGACTCTGTAGCCCTGTCGTGTCCACTGGGTCTTGCTGCTTTGACTTTCCTTCGTCTGATTCCAGTCTCACTCCCAGCAGAAGGTTCTCAGCCTCTGCTCCAACATGGAGGACCTCAGTGAATTTTCTGCTTGCTTTGGGAGAGTAAACAGAGTAAAATATCTGAGTGGAGTGGTTGCTTCTGAGTGTAGGCGATTCTGTGGTCCCTGGAGAGCCGGCCCTGGGTAAAGGCTCGCCCTTGCCCTCCACTCCTCAAGTGCTAATCGATGCAGCAAATACACCTGATTGACTTCTTGTCGGAGCCCCATTTCGCAACAAAGGACAACATCTTCTGTAATTTGAAAACTGATTACAGACCTGCAATCCTGGTTTGCTTTTTTTTTTTTTAAACACAAATGGAGCTTCTCTTTAGGAGGGAGCAAAAGCTTGTCCAGTTGATTCGATACGTTTCCAAGGAGGTTTCTTTGCCAACCCACTCTTAAGAATCTACTCAGTTACAGTAACTGATCTTGAAGATACAGCAAAGGAGCAAAGAGCACCATCTGCATTCCATTTCCATGCATTAGGAATCCAGGCCGAATAAAGGAGATGTGCCGTCATAAGCAGTATTTATCCCATTGTCTTGTGTGCCTGTAGTGGTCTGTTAACAAATTCTACCTATAGAGTTGGTGTAGCTGAAATCCCAATCAACAAAGGGCTGGGAGGATAGATGTGAACGCCGTGAGTGGCCCTGAGCTCTACGTTCCTATTTTGGTCAGGGAAGGGAATTTAAACAAGGATCACCAAGGTAGGGAGACCAGGTCAGTTTCCATAGAAACGACTCCTTACAGTGACTCTGAGGCATCACCAAAAGCAGCGGGGAGGTGTTGCAGCCTCTAGTTGAAATCCACTCTCCGAGTGTGCACGTTTGGAATTCCTTGCCTTCGTCCTCAGACGCTCGTCACGAGCGGTCGTGCTTGTGAGAGAGAGCACATGGCTCCGGAACACAAGGGGTTAGGATCTGTGTCTGTGTTATACCCCTATTGGTGAAGAGAACGGGCTCTGAAATCGAACCAAAGAGGCTCCCGTCCTGGATCCAGAACCAGAGTCTACAGAGGACAGTGGCCGGCGGGCAGAGTCTTGCTCACTGCCTCTTCCTGGATAGTCACAAGCTCATAAGAGCTTTTGCAGTTTCTAATGGTTGAGAAAAAATTAAAAGAATAAATCACATGATACGATGTATTAAAAAAAAGTCTATGAAATTAAATTCCGTTATCTGTAAATAAAAGTTCACTGCAATAGGACCCTGCTGATTGGTTTCCACGTTGTCTCTGGCTGCAGTTAGAGCAGAGACCATGTGGCCCTCAAAGCTGAAAATACTAGCTGTCTGGTCCTCTGTAGAAAAAGTTTTCTGACCCCCTCTCTAGATTCTAGACCCTGATCTAAAAGGTAAGACTAGGGGTGCCTGGGTGGCTCAGTCGGTGAAGTGTCCAACTCTTGATTTTGCCTTGGGTCATGATCTCAGGGTCATGAAATCGAGTCCCACATCAGGCTCCGCACTCAACGTGGAGTCTGCTTCTTCTCTCTTTCCCTCACCCCCGGCGCCGCCCACCCCCGGTTAAACTTGCTCGCATGCTCATGTGCCCTCCCTCTCTCTCTAAATCCTTAAAAGAGAAAGGTACAGTTACTGCTTTGTACCTCAGTTTCCTCATTTTGAGAAGAAGGGTAATAGTCCCATCACAAGGAGGTTGTGTGGATTGAATGTGGCCATAAACGTTGGTCATGGAGCCCAGTTCCTGCACACAGTCGACACACAGTAATTGCCAGTTGATGACCGCATGACGACAGTCAGGTCACTTAAACTCTGATTCTCAATGACTTCGTCTGTGAGATGGAGCTCATATTACCTACCCCGCAGGATTTTTCAAAGGATTCATGGGGTAGCCTGTCCAGAACAGTACTGGACAATTTTTATTTAGCACTTACTTGGCACATGTGGAAACTGAGACAAAAAATGGTTAAGTGACTTGCCAACCCACCCAGGCAGGAAGTGACAGAAGTGGGCTGTGAAACAGGTCATATCCAGAGCCCCCCGCTCTCAGTAACTCTCTCACCTAGTGTAGGCACTGGACAGGCTGTGAGTCTCCATCCATTTGCTTCCTCCTCCTCCTCTTCCTCCCTGCTCCCACATTGGCCTATGCTTCATGCCTGCGTTTGATGCTACTGTCATTCTATCTTGTATTGTCACTAGTTGCTAACATTGTTGTCTCAAGCATTCATTTATAAATGTATTATAATTGACCAAATGTGTATTTACCATCCTTCCTAAGACGTGGTTTTCTTAAGCTTGGAAACCATATTTTTTTCATCCTTGTAACTCTGTTGTCTAGCTCGGCCCACTATTGGTGCTGAGTTCGTGTTTGCTAGTTGAATGAATGAATGAGTGAGCAAAAAATGGATCTTTTGATACTGTGTGTATATTTTATTACACTAAGTGTGTGTGGCTTCTTCAGGTGGTATGTATTATAAAGCATTCTGCATGCAGCTGACCTGAGTGCTGACATGTGCAAGGAGCTCAGGAGGAGCCTGTGTCTGACTGGCCCCTTGAGCTTGCAAGAAATTTAAGAACATATATTAGCCTCCTTGTTGAAGGAGGAAAAAGATCTTTTCAAGTTTGCCTCCACATCTGCTTGGCAGTTTCATTCATAGTTGCTCTTTGAAAGCCCAGCGGTATTTTTCAGGCAGAAGATGGCATTAGGAACTGCTAGGCAAGCCCTTGGATCACCCTCTCTTGGTGATGGCTCACCTGTTGGGCTTCAGCAGAAGAGCTGGGTAAGCAGTCTTGTGGATACAGACTGGCTCAGGATGGTCTGGCCCGAGCTTCACAGTGGGGGTGACCGCAGCCCCTCCTCGGCTGCACATCTTTGGCGTTCTGTCTGACACAGGTCCCTGAGGCTGTTCTATGCTTTGCCCCTCCCAGACTGGAAGCAAACTCAGACAGGTGGAAAGAAATGCTGAAATGAAGCAGATAATTTCACTTCCTACCTGAGCCCCTAGAGTAAAAGAAAGCATGACAGCAATAATGTCATAATGATATCACAGACTCTTAGGGGGTGGAGGCTTTTAATTTACCCCGAAGTATTGAATGGGAGTATTACTACCCATTCTGGGCATATGTTGAAACTGAGGTTTCAGAGGTGGTGACTGTACGTGGGCAGTGTTCCAGAGCCTGGAGCAGAATTTAAGTTTTTTGACTCCTGATCCTCTAACCCAGCCTCACCACAAATGCCTCCTACATTTGAGGTGGAGATGATTCCGTCATTTCTCTATTGGACAACTATTTATTGATCAGCTAGAACAAGCACTGAAGTCTCAGCCCGAGTGAACAAGACAGATGAGGCCATGTCCCTTATTACCTTCTGTTTTATTGGGAGAGTCAGGCAATAACCATGGAAATAAATAAATTCAGTAATTTCAGATCGTGATAAGTACTGTGATTTTTTTTTTTTTTTTTTAACTGAGAGTAATGTGTTAGGGAGTTACTGGCTCGGGTACCAGACTAAGATAGGAGGGGTCACGGCAGGTCTGTGATGACGGGACCCTTCAGCCAAGACTTGAGCTGTAGAAGAAGGTGCGAGGAGAGGACGGGAGGGAAGAGCGTTGTGGGTGGATGGGGACTTGTACTCACGGATGGGAATGATGCAGGTGACACGCTGGCAGCCGAGTCCCAGCCCTGATGGGGAACAAGGACCGTGCTGTCAGTTCCAGGGTGGCTCAGCATTCAGATTGGCTGGCTTCCCCTTCCTCTTGCTCACAATCCCATTTCTCCCCGTCGCCCCCGTCCAAAGCCAGCCTGTCTCAGCTCTTCTTTTGGACACCTGTGGCGGCTGCGGTCCCCACCCCTGGGCTTCCGTCTCCCGCGCCCTTTACCTGCACTTCCCGTTTTCATCTCCTGCGCATCTCCTTCTCTGCGAAGGCTAGATTTCTGCCCGTTCATTGAGACTGGGGGATAGCATCGTCCTTGAGATCGGAGCACTGGAGTCAGGGCAGACCCTGAGTCCCAGCTTTCTAAGGTGTGATTTGAGGCAACTATTTGATCTCCCTAGAACTCTCACCTCTAAATGGGCCCAACTACAGTGCCTGTAGCAGAGGTTTGCTCAGAGCTGAAAAGGAAATGATAACCGTAAAGCACTTAGTTCATTGTAAGCACTCAATAGACACAAATTAATCGTTGTCATTTTAATGTCATATTAATGGTTATCGCATGCCTCCCGGCCAGCTGTTCACTTGCCTTTATTAGGCTCCGGTGGGGGGCTGTGTCTGGGCAGCCTTTGTACCTGCCTGGCCTACCCCACTCTGTGGAACAGAAGTAGTGCTCAGGACGTGTTTGGAGTGAATGGGTGAAATCTTCCTTTGGTCTGCAGATGGAAACACTACAGTGGTGTAGGACTTCAGTACCCGAAGGGACCTTAGCTGTTACTGAACAATTTCAGCTCCTTAAATTAAACAAAAGGAAACAGAGGCCAACAGCGGGTTAAAGAGTTGAGCCCAGAGTTACAACACCCATGGGTGATGGATCTGAGAACGGCACCTGGTTTCCTCCAGGACAGCCGTGTACTCCACTAGGAGGGGTTACAGATAGCTCCTGTTCTCCAGGATGAGCCCAAATTTAGAAGACGTTGTCCCATTAGAAAACTCCTTTCTCTTGTACAGGTTACCCTAGTTTTTATTTGGAAATGGTGGCAGGGACTGGTCCTGTTCATTTTTTTTTCACCCCTAGCAGAGCACAGACCTTTGGACGGAACAGATGCTCTACACACAGGTCATAAGTGACTGGACACGTGTGGCCGCCTCACCGAGAGCTCATGTGTGTCAACGTGTCTGTGAGCAAACTAACCTTTTAGTCTTTTTGTCTGTGAGCCTCAACATGGAATTGGGAATTGTGCTTCCTGTGTCCCAGAGTGACTTCTAGAGTCTCAGCTTGCCCCAGCCCCGTGGCCCATCTGATGAGGGAAGCAGTACATTTCCGCCTCCCTGGGAGGTAATATGCATTGATCCCACCATGATTTGAAAGCTCGTGAGCATTTATTTAAATGACACCTGGGGTTATTGATCTCAGAAGCACAGCAGACTGCATTTAGAAATCATTTAATGGGCTAGGATTCATGTTCATACTTACTCCTATTCAACCAATACCAAGGAACACCTACTATGTGCCAGGTCCGCTCTCCGTTCCCCAGTGGGAGTATATGAAAAATAGTGGCATCCTCCTCATAGGGTTTGTTGCAAGGAGGGCTGAGTGAGACAATGAATGCAGAGCAGGAAACACAATGCCGGGCACATTTTGTGGGGAGGGGAGGAGAGGGAATGCCCAGCACACTCTAATTCCTCAAAATACCAACTATTAGTTACCAAATTTGTGCACTCACAAAAATGGAATGGTGACTACGACGGTGAGGGAGAAGCGGTGGCTATGGTATACTTCAAGTTTTCACATTGCAAAGCTTCTTCTCTTCCTTATTTTTTCAACTTAACCTTACCATGAAATCGCCTTATCTATAAATCAGGGACGGCAGAGACAATGATGCCTAAAATCCTTCCTAGCCCCATGACAGCCTGACCCCCTCTGCATCGAAAGAACCCTACCCCTATGAGACTCCAATAGAATTGGTCATTCTTCCTCTGTTCTTTGTCCTCCTGTTTTTACTCATTTTTTTTTTTTTAAATAATGCCCCATTTACCTGGGTCTCACCCTCTATCATTCTGGTCTTGAGAGGGAGAACAGGGTCTGACCCATCTTGGTTTCCACTGAATTTAACAAATGGCAGATACCAAGCAAAGAAAGGAAGAGTGAATATGTCTCTTTATTCCATTACTAACTTTATACCTTGAAATGTATCCCACTTTTTCGACCATTCAGTCAAAAGGAAGCTACTCTGGGGGCAAGTGGATGGCTCAGCCGGTTGAGCATCTGCTTTAGGCTCAGGTCATGACCCCAGGGTCCTGGGATAGAGCCCCTTGTCCAGCTTCCTGCTCAGCAGGAAGCCTGCTTCTCCTTCTCCTCCCTGCTCATGCTCTCTGTTTCTATCTCTGTCGCTATCTCTGTCTCTCTCAAATAAATAAATAAATAATATATTTAAGGGAAAAAAAAGGAAGCTACCCTGTATGTTTCAGGCACTTTAATATCTTGGAAGGCCTCGTAAGATATAAGTAAAAATTCAAATTTTTATGATCTCTAATCCTTCGTGGGCCTCCCTAGACAAGGAACAGAGCAGAAGCTCCACCCCACCAACTGGACCACTTTGGGATTGATCCAGACCCATAGACATCAAAGGTTGGTTATGCTTGTTCCTTATGAAAGAGCTGTACACCCTGCGGAACACGGGAAATGACCTAAAATTTGTGATGAAGCATTTAAATTGGGCAAACAGAACACTCGCTCCTCCTAACCCCTGTGTAGAGATGGACTTAATGAGCCTGTGTCTAGTTGAGATTAAAGGAGCTCAAAATCCCTCCCCTCAAACGTTCAGTACAAAGAGAGAATATGGAGGCGGGGGGGGATAAATGAACAGGAAGAGAGATTTCCAAACATCAAATAAAATAGCAGACGCTCCATGTGTCATCTAAGATCTTGTTTCTGTTTTAGAAAAGGTTAACCCAATGTGATGACGGTTGGCTAAGAGAAGGGGAAGCCCACTGTAGTAGGACGTGAGCGCCTACTAGGGGCCGCAGAAGACATGACAGACCAGCAGGGGAAAGGGAAGGACTGGTTTCAGTCTCAGCACTTAACAGATCAGGACAGGACACAGAAGCTGAAGTGGTTATGAGTTCTGCCTGAGGTCACCCAAACCAGCAAGCATCTCAGCCTCAATTCACTCATGTGTCCCAGCTCCACACGCAGACTGTCCTCCCGCAAGCCAGTCCAACAGGAGCATGAGGGATAGGAACTGAACCCGCTGGGCTCCCAAGCCCCATGTATGCCCTGGAAGGAAATGGGACCACTTGTAAAATTAGAATATGAAAATAGAAAAAGAAAAGGAAAGAAAACTTTAAGGAAAATCAAAGTAGTCCAGTGAGATCACGCTGGGTTTGGGAGGCTCTCCTTGCCCAGACTGTTTAATTGGCGTTGTATTTTGAGGGTTAGATTAAAGGAAGAAGAAAAAAGACAGTGTTCAACCTGATTTACATGAAAATGAGAAAAAGGGAAGAAAGTGGGGTATTAAAATGTGTGAGTTGAATCCTTAGATCTCTGCATCGCGAGTGGTGCTCAGTAGAACTTTTAAATTGGCTACATTGCTTTAATTGAAATATAGAATTGTAATAACACAGTGTGATAGGCACCTACTGAGGGGGGACTGCGGCCGCTCCCACCTCTCCCTGGAGCAGCAAACAACAAGGGGAAGGAAAAAAATACACACCAAGAAGCACTTGAAAGGGCTTTGTTCTTTTCCAGGCTCTTTGAGGTTTGCTTTTTGAAAAATGCAATTTTTCCCCCACATTCACTCCAGGGTCCAATTAATCCATACCACCCCACCCCCATTCCCAGCATGTTCTTGCCATAAAGGTATTTTGCATCAATTAGGGTGTTTGTTGTATACCAGATGAAGGAGAAGAATTTGCAGAATATCCAGATTTGCCCACAAAGACCCCAAATCTGTTGGTAGCCTGAACCAAACTGATGAGTGGGATGGGCATCTCGCTCTCCGCTGAGGGTTCCCTTCCGTCTTGGCACAGCTGTGATCATTTTCAAGTGTACACAGGTGGGGAAGTTTATTGCAAGGGTACTTGACTTAGAGGCAGCCCTAGGAGATGGGCTCAGGCATCAAGGAAAGCTGTTTGGGAGGGCAGACAACCATGTGACCTAGGACTGGTGAGTGGACTGCCAGTTCTGTCTCTGACCTGACCTACCCAGTCCTGGCTCACCCCTTTTAGCAGGATTCACTACAGTTAGGACTATCGCCGACTTGCTCCCCCACTGCCCCCCCCATCCAGCATTCTCCCAGCTTTTGCTACATTGCATCACATGCTCATAACCTCAGAATCTCAACCTTCTCCTCTTCCCATTTCCTAACCTGTATCTCAACTAAATGCCATGATGTTCAAGTGTCTGGGCGATGTCGTCACCACCCCCAGCCTAGAGGTGCAGGCAATGCATTAGCTCCATTCTCTGTCTTTCCCCTTCAGTCTGATGCCTGAAACAGAGGTCCCCTGAAGTATACAGCTTTCTTCAACCTTAGCGCATGGATTCCATGAACAGCCCTCCCTGCCCTCGCTCCCAGCACACCTTTCTTGGTGTCAACTCCCTTTAGAGCTAAAATAAGCAAAAGTTCTTTGGGAAGTTTTAAACTGGCAGTTAGAGGTGATAGTGGTGCTCCTCTTTAACTATTTGTAGGGAAGGACTAATTCTCCCAGTCCATCGAGGACCAAGATATGGTTTTCCAGTGCAGGGCACGCTTTTGGCCCACGGAACAGACCACGTGGGCTCCGCAGTGATGCGTCTCATCCTTGCCCTGCTCAGCAGGACGGGTCCCCTGAACACACCTTGCATGTTGTACCCACCTTGCCACAGGAGTTTCTAACCCACCATTTTCATACTTACCACAGATCAGTAATCATTTACAGACCCATTTCCAGCTTGCAGACATCAGTGTGTGTGTTGGGGACATTATTATCTTCTCCCTGTCCAGGGTAGTGGTGCTTGTGAGGTGAGAGAGCCTGCACCCTCTGGGGCCCCCTGCCTCTGGCACCACTGTTCATCCATTCGCACAATTAGCCCCACATCTACCTGGGCGAAGTGTGCTCCAGTCGGCCTCCTGCCCAGCTTTCACCTTCCCTCCACCCACCCGCCATCATGTTATCTCAGCCCCTCCTCTCACCTGGACTACTGGAGGGGCCTCCTACCTGGACTTTCTGCAGCCTCTCTGGACCCATTTCAGTCCTTTCTCAACATTCAAGCCCCAGTGGCCTCTTCGATAGAGAGCCGGTTTCTCTTCTGCTTAAAGCCTTTGATGACTTCTCTTGCTTTTCTGCTCACCAGCTTGGCCCATGGGGGGACCCAGTGCCTGCCGCTTCCCTAGGTCCCCCTGTCCCCACTTGCTGCTCCCTAGCATGCCTCACTCTCCTTTAGTTCCCTATAAGCCCTCTGCCTCCTCAGGACCACTGCCCCTGCTGTCTTTCTGGATTCGGGTTCTCCCCACAACCCTAGCACAGAGCTACTCTACTCCAGGCTCTGTTCTGGGAAATTTGCAAAGGGTGATCTCATTGAATCCTCACATCCCTATTTTTGAAATGAGAAAGCTGAAGCTCAGAGAGGGTGAGCAACTTACTGGGGGTAGGACATGCAGCTGATTAGGGAGATCCACACCCAGCCTGTTGATCCGGGGAGGGGGGGCCCTGGAAAACCGTTTTGCGTTGAGGTTAAGGGAACTGTGCAGTATGCCTAGACAGGCCTCCTCACCACAGTGAAGCCTTCCCTCCTGGTTTCCTTGCATTTCACTTTCTTTAGGCCACCCCCCTCCAGCTGACCCTCCTTCTTCCCTTTTAGCGGCTCATCTCATTTAAGAGATAATGTTAGCATCCAGCTGTTAGCACCTGGGGATTCAGTATTAGGCAGAGCCTTTAGAACAACTAAAAATAGCCCTATTTTATCCATTTTCTCTGGAAAGGCCTCGGTTCATGGGCTTCTGAGACCCGGTCATAATTGCGGTGGCCCTCATCTCCCCTGCTTGGGTCCTGCCATTTCAAGGAGAGAGCTCCCATCTGGGGTGTGGTCATCTGCAGCACCAGACAGAAAGCTACCGAATGGACAATTTCCACAAGAGCCCTAGGCATATTCTGGCTTCTTAACACACGTGAATATGCAGTTAAAAATCCATTTACATGAATAAATGAACTATTCAGGAGATAAAAACCATTTTTTCCCATTTAAAATAAGAGAAAGAGGCCCCTGAACTTTGCAACTTCTTGATATCCTATACTTTGTGTCACGGGCCTCTGCTGGAAGCAAGAACAGCTCTGAAAAAAAAAGGGAGAATAAAAGCCTCCTTGATGAAAATAGTTAAACGGGCAATGGCAACTGGAAAAATTCATATGCTGTAATTATAGATTTTTGTTTGTTTTAAATCCTGGCGCTCAATCTGTGAGCTCAGTTTAATAATAAAATACTAGCATTATGTATGCAAGTGCAAATTTGGTATCGTGTCAGTCAATTCCAAACACTATTTACAGAATGGAATCATTACAGTGCATTAATGTAATGAAGACAGCAGTGTAGCCTATTTCAAAATAATATTCTTAAAACCTCACCACAGGATGGTATCTGTAGCCCTTCTCAAGAGTTTAAGCTAAACTCAAGCCATCTTAACAGGCTTTGAGTTTTGTTACTGAAATAATGTGGGGTTGGGTTCTGCTGTTAGCCATGTGTATGGCAATCTTTTATGATGGCAGAGAGTAGGAGAGTGAGAAGAGGTTGAGGGGAGGCAGAGAGAGAGAGAGAGAGAGAGAGAGAGAGAAGCATCCCTGAAGGGAAGATCCTCTGGCCACAGTTTTCTGTAGGCATGCTTCTTTCACCGCAAAAATCATAGTGCTTTGGCATTTGATGGATTACCTGTCTATTACCTCACTAGATGCGGAACTCACTGAGAACGGGGCCCTTGTTTGTTTATCTTGGAAATAGTGAGTGATGTGGCATAGTGATTAAACACATTGGCTCTAGAGCCAGATAGCCTGGATTCAAATTGCATGCTAGCTTGGTGGCTTTGCATAGGTCTCTGTGCCTTAGTTGTCTAGCTCAGAGAGTTGTTATGGATGTTAAGTAAGTGCAACCCTAGAAAGAGGCCTGGCATATAGAAAATGCTCACTGAATGTCAGCTATTATCATCCTGTCTGTGCCCCTCGTGCCCTGTTCGGTGACGGGTGTGTAGAGTAGAGGACCAATCGATGCGGGAGGGGTGGAAGGAAGAATGGATGGGTGAGTGAATAAACAGCATGCCTGTAACCCACAGCACGCATTGCTTATCTGAATCTATAGCCGTCTGTGTATTTCAATGGCTCTGCCAGAATCCAGGCCTCTCCTTTGTTGGAACTTGAGGCTGCTCGAAGATGATTGGACTTGGTTCAGATAGCTATCGGGAGAGACAAAGAGGTTTGCACATCAGGGACTAAAGTTGAGCCTTTACGAATGTGCAAAACTGAGAATTGATGCAGAAGTCATTATTAACTCACACATTTAACAGGATGTTTTCCTTTCAACAAAGGGTGACTAATTAATGTAGCAGTTGATTATGTAGCTCCCTTAATTTGTTACTGGTTCTCAAATACCAAAGTAATTACATCATCAAAGGAGGGGGACATTTGCTAGAAAGTCAGTGTATAGAAGAGATTCAAGAAAGAATTGACTGGGGTTCAAAATCCTGCTCGGACATAGGCTGTGTTGAGTCTGACTTGGCAGCAGCATACAAGTCCCTGAGTGGAAGGTAGACCCTGAGCCATGGCGAGGGCGAAAATGATAGGGTGGGCATGGCGAGTAGATGGGGAGGGGTTGGGGGCAGAGCTCTTCAGATCCTGACTCTGCTGCTGACCACCTCTGGAAATAGGGCTCCTCATAGCAGCTCCCTCATGGCAAGGTAGGAAGGATTAAAGTTTGAACCGGGTCTGGTCTATAACAGGGGCTGAACGTTACTTGGTAGTTCATGATCTACCTTCTGCTTTTCTCTCCAGCCTCACGCCCTAACATTCCCCACCCTGACCCCTATAGATCTTATTTCTCAGCCCATGCCTACTAGTCCTGGCCCCTGGGGCCCAAAGATTCAGTCCCTGGGCATCTGACCGCCCCCACCCTGACCCCAGCTTGGCAAACTCTTACTCATCCTGCAGATCCTAATCAAACCCAGTCTTTGCTCAAAGCATCTGCCTCCACCAGAGAGAATTGGGCCCTCCTTCCCCTGTGCCACTTTGTTCCTTGAATACAGTATGTTTCCATGATTTTCAGATTTTTTTCCTCACATTTTAACATCTCTGCAAAAAGGATTGGCTTACGGTTTACAGCATTTTAGATTCAACGTAGAACAGCCCCTCCATTCTAGTTCATTCCATGGCTAGTACCACTATCTACGTGTGTTGGCACCCTGAGGGTAGAGACCACGGTGTATTACCTTTGTGCTCCCCAGTGCCTAGACAAAGCACTCGGTTAGTGCCACCGAACAGTTAGAAGAATAAATGAACAGTTTAGCTAGGTGTCTGGTTCTCTTGAGTAGCAGGATGTCTTTGCTATGTGCTAACATTTGAAAAGTAACAACAACAGCAACAATGTAGCACTTTCTACGTGCCAAGCACCATCAAAGCCACTTCGTCTTTGTGAGAGTCTGATGAGCTTGCTTCTATTTTTATCTTTATTTCATTTCACCTTTTATCTTCAGTTCACATCATCTTCGTTTTCATCTTCGTCTCACTCCTAAAGAAACTTAGGTTAGAGAGGTTAAGCAGCAGCCCAAGACCCTGGAGTGGATAATGATGGAGCTGGGATTTGAACCCAGGTAGTCCAGCCCCAGAGCCCGCAAATCTGCCTCTTCACCGTTGACCTTATATTGCTTGTGAATGACTGGTTTAAAACACTGCAGCCAGCATCCAAAGTCTTCCCTACTGCATCATTCACTGGCTGCCTAGACAACCTGTATAATCCAGTTAAGACAGGTGCCAGATACATTTTTTGCTCATATCATTCCTCTTCCTGGAACTGTATCTGCCTTTGATTTATCATCAGTTGAAAAACAGAACTGGATTCAAAGTCCATCCCATTCCAACGCATCCCACCCTAGAGGGAACTCCCTTTCCTTCTAACACAATATCTGTAGCAGCCTTTGAAAACTATTTATGGACCGATTTATGCATGTACAATGTACCTGTGTCAGAGTTGATGGTGTATGGACTTGTGTTAACCCCTTTTCACCATAGGGTACCATCTACTTAGGAGAGGGGCAAGTCTTAAATATCTTTAGGGTCCTCCAAAATTCTTCCTATTCCAGAGCCCCAGAAGGAATAAGGATGAAATAAATAGATGCTGATAGATAGAGGATACATGATAGATGGATTTCTCGTGGGAAAATACACCTGCAATGTACAACCCACTATATCGACATTGTATTCATGTATCATTCAAAATGTGTGAGTACTCATAGTGTTCTCAAAACTGAGCTAATTACTATTATCCCTACAGCTACTAATACTAATAATAGCAGCTGACATTTATTGAGCACTTAGTTTTTCTCAGACATTGTGCTAAGCAACATATGCATCATTTCTTTTAATCCCCACAACAACCCTATTATCTTTAGTTTATGAGTGACAAAACCGAAGCCTGGAGATATGGGATATTATGTCCTACAAACACCGTTAGCACAGGGGACTTTGTTTTTATTCATTTTTGTGTCCACCCCACAGTTCTGGCCCTTATGAGGTCCTCAGTGAATATTTGTCAACTGACTAAATACATGAACCAATGAGTCAGTCCATTTTCTAAATGGCGGTCTGGCCCCAGAGTCATAACCATTATACTACCCTGAATCGCAACCCAATTTTATAGAGGAAGATACTTAGACTATGAGAAATAAAATCACTGTCCCAGCCCTTGCAATTGAGAAATAACTGAAGTGGAAAGATACCCACGTCTACCCCACTGTCCTTGATAAAGAACGTTTAGCCCAAAGATAATTGTACCGTGTGAGTTATCTCTAAGGTAGAGTTAGAAAGTGTCCTTTTTTGTTTCTCAAATAATATGACCCACAGGGCAGGCAACATTAGATATATATAGTATATAAACCTAAGAATTGCCCCAAATGTTGCTGATTATTATTTTTGGTTTTCTGAATGGGCCCCATGATTGCTTAATGTCTGATAGAACATCCATACTTAACTTGCAATCCTCCATTTGTCTTCTCACATCTTAAACAAGGAACAAGCCATAATTTATGCATGATAAATCAGAGTCTTTTATATGATGAAGTTTGAATTTTTTCCCACTGTAGCTTATAAAATGTTTTTATAGGATGTTAGAGGTCAAAGAGACAGTAAAGGAATGTGTCCCAGCAAATCACCTCCTTGTTCTCCAGATACAGTGGGGCCCAGGAAGATGGTCAAAGGTTCTGGAAACTGTTTTCAGAGAGACCTGAGTTCAAATTCCAGTTGAATCCTTAAGATTTTTGTGACCTTGGTCAAGAATTTTAAGCCTGTTGAGTCTCAGTTTCCTCATTTTAAAAATTGGAATATTAATAGTAGCCTGCATAGTTGTAAGGATTAGGTATTATAGAAAAAAACCCACCACACTGGTACCAAGTGGCCAGTGATTAGAGGTGAGCTATCATTTCAAAAAGCCTGAGAGAAACTTTATTTACCTTTAATAAAGCTGAAAAGAATAATCAAGTGGAGGGGCACCTGGGTGGCTCAGCCATTAAGTGTCTGCCTTCAGCTCAGGTCATGATCCCAGGTCCCAAGATCGAGCCCCACATCAGGCTTCCTGCTTAGTGGGAAGTCTGCCCCCCACACCACCCCGGCTGCTTGTGTTCCCTCTCTCGGTGTCTCTTGCTCTGTCAAATCAATCAATCAATCAATCAATCAATCTTTTTTTTTAAAAAAAGAATAATTTTTCCTGCATTATGTTAGAGTTATATCAGCTCCTAGAAGTGATATTTTATACCTTATTCAAGGAGAAAGGCTCCAATGGATAGTTAACCATGTCTTTGATAAATACATGAAAAAGTAGACAGCGGTGAACTAAAAGTCATTTGATGACATTTCTCAAAACCTGGAGCACGTGGAAGCATCCATGGTTGGCATGGCCTGTGGGTGTTCTGCGACCCCCAGCTATGGAAGAGACATGTGTCACCCCCGCAGAACCAGGGCGCCTCTGAATCTCCAGCTCCTGCCTCTAGGAGCCGTGGGACAGCATCTGGCTAAGAACTAAGGTGACCGCACTTCTAAGCCAAGTTCAAGAGCACCAGGAGCAGCCCTTCAGTTCTTTCTTCTCCTGCCTATAAGGCTATGGATTGGGATCTGGAAGCAAAGCCAGTGTGACTGAGCCTCAGAGCCCCGGCCAACCCAGGCTGGACGTGTAGCTTGAATCAAAGATGACCATGGGTGGTAATAAGTAAGCCGGTGAGCCTTCATGGTTTCCTGTAGCCCATGTTAATATATTAAGCCATAGGTCTTACAGGGTACACTATATCAGGAAGTGTTACAAATTTTAATTTCCACGGGCAAAAAAAAATACATCCTTGTCCATTTTTAATTCTTATATTAATTAACCATCCATACAGTCATCAGCCTATATATTCAACAAACATTTTTAACACCTATTAATTGCTAGATCCTAGTCTGGGTGTTAAGGACACAGTCATTTAAAAGGCCCCATCACCCCTACCCTCACGGGCCCCAGATCCCACTGGAGAGAAAGACAAGAAATATCTGTAATTATAATACAACTTGGTAAGGGCTGTGATAGGTAAGAGAAGTGTTACGGGAGCCTCACAGGTGGACACGGATCTCCTTTTGGGGTGGAGGGGATGCTTGGTGTTTGAGCCGAGACCTGGTGGAGGAATCAGAGTTCTTACTTGTTCAACAAATGATTATTAGTCAGCTACCACAGCCAGCTTACAGACACTGGGGATCTAGTGGTAAGCAAGGCCGGTGGGACGATATATAAGGACATAAGGAAGTGAGGGAATTAATTTCAGAGTAGTAAGTATTATGAAGCCCAGGATAGAGGGTGATGCAATAGGGATTAACTGAAAAGGGGGTACTTCAGCTGGGGTGGTTAGGAAGGGTCCTGTGAGGAGGTGACCACGGATGGAGTTTACCAGGACCCAGTGGGTCGAAGGCCCTGAGGAGACACAGTAGAACACGGAGCCCTTACGGTCGATGGGTTGTGCAACAGAAATACACAGGCTTGATTTTGTGTCAGTATTGCTGGGACACTCACTTTTTCTATTGCTAAATTTAATTTTTCTTTCAATTCCTTTCCCTAAAACAGGGAGTTTAAATATATCTCCTGTGGTGGAGGTGTATATTATTGGATGTGCGTATTTTTATTTTAGGCATTTCGGAAAGCAGTACTCTGAGAAGAGTAATAAGCAGAAAGCTTTTTAAGCAGAGGTTGGAACAGGAAATTGTACTCGGTGCATTTGGAAAACCCACAGGTCCTGAGGTTAGAAAGTTCTGGGTATGAATCCCAGCCGCACCACTCCCCAGCTGACTGGTGTTCGGCGGACGACAACCTCCCTCTACTTGAGTTTCCTCATGAATTAGCTGGGGATGGTAATAATAAGCAGCCATCCCACCGGCCAGTGAGGGGACTGAAATGAGATCGTGCGTGGGAGTTCGAGCGTGGCAAGCGGCGCACAAAAAACGCCGAGTCAGCACGTGGTGACCAGTGTCAGCTGTCACTGGTCCGGTGGCCCTCCTCCTCATCTGTGTCTTTATTATCATCGTCACTGTATTTATCTGGGGGGCAGGCAGGATTCCTCCTTGTCTTTGCGATGATTTTTATGAAAGATTTGCTGGCATTTAACAAATTACATGAGACTCTTGGCGCTGGTGCGCTGAGTCCCAGATTCTTATCCTGGCAGTTGAGGCCCTTTTCCATTGGTTTTCAACCAGAGTGGGTCCGCCTCACCTCTCCTTATTATTAACCGGCTCTTACCTCTCACCCCCGGAGTCTTCTCCTTATTAGTTACCTCCATGCCTTTACTCAAGCAGGTCTCCACCCAACACAAAATGTTCTCTTTCTTGACCATCATAAAATACGTACTTCTTCACTTCTACTCTGTGCCAGGGTGGGTCCTTCTCATACACCATCCCATCAAGCCTCACCTCTGAAAAAGCAGCCAAGATGAGAGGAGGGACATGTCCTGCCAAATCCAGGCCGGTAGGAAGTAGCGGAGGAGGAGGGCTGCTGGTAACCATGCCCACCCACTCAGTCCTGCAGGACGGGACCGAAGACCTACTTCCTGCCTCTTCCTGACCCAGGGTAAGGTGTGCACAGGCTTATGGGCCTCCGTCCACGTTGCCATAAGTAGGAAGATCGGGCCCAGGATGGATGAACCAGGGGCAGAGGGACAAACCAGCAGAGCACTCTGAAGAGACAGACTCTAGTTTTGGTGAGTCCCACCCAGTGTGAGGAACCACGGGAGGTCCATGCCGAATCTTCTCTGCTCGGGATGGGATCCCACCCTGGGTCCTGGTCTCGCTGAGCCATGCAGGGTGGACCCAATTCGTGGGTCCAAGAGTTTTCAACAAGCTGACTGAGTCAGCCCGAAGGAGAGTGTGAATTTTAGTAGATGCAGAAAGTATAGTTCAGCCGTGGAGATGTGTAGCCAAAGAAGGGCTTGTCATAGGAAGCTCTCAGGAGGTCAGACGTGAGGCAGATCAGGATACAGAGCACAAACACTTCCGGGCAAGTGACTGAGGTAGGAGGCCGGCCACAGTGCCTGCCAGGGTGGCTGGAATGTACTGTTCTGTGACACGGAAATCGGGCACACCTGCTCTCCCAGAAACCAAATCCGTAAAGCCCCATCATGGCCTGACTCCCAAACAGCCTGGCCTCATGGGAATTAGCAGCGGGTGACCCTCGTGTGGTCTGGGGACAAAGGCCAGCCTTGAGCCCAGGCAGTGATGAGGCCCTCCAGGGGATGACCAAGGTCCACCCATAGGACTTGCTCTCTGTTACCAGCTTTGGAAACACTTTACGAGACATAAAGGTGACAAACTAAAATCCTGCTGATCGTAAGGGGGTGAATTTGCCATGGGGCCCCTAGGGATGGGGCTGGCCAATTCCAGTAAGACTGGATGCAAGGTTCCCTCCTTCTAACCGTCACCACTCCAACCTCTGGCCCTCTGATGGCTGAAGCAGATCTCCACGTCTGCATGTGAAAGGACATAGGTGTTTGCATCCTGCTATTAGAACTGCTCAGACTCATTTGGAAGGGAGAATGTTGTGAAGGTTGGGCTCTGTCCCTTCCTTTGGAAGTAGCTGACTTGTGGGGTCCCTGCCTGACAGCAGTGACTCGGGAAGTACCACTGAAGGGATGGGAGTTCATGAAAATGGGGAAAAAAAGAAGCTGCACTCAAGTTAAAAAGAAAAAAAAAAGGAAAAAACGTAAGTTTTAAAGATGCCAACTCCAAGGTGCTTGGCGCGTGAGCCCACCTGACGTTCCGGGCCCTCTTCTAGGCACTTAAAGAAATCATCCCCTTTGACTCGAAGCTTTACGGTGTGCAATTTATTATTTCCACTTCACAGTCCAGGAAACTGAGGAAGTGAGAAGTGCAGTCATGGCCTGGGGGCCTACTGATTATTTGAAGATGGTGATTTACTCACTACCACCATTCATTGGAAGCTTACTACGAGCCCGATACTGTGTTTTCTATGCAGTATCCATTTCATATGCAGCATCCCCTCAGTCACGCTTCAGGGGAAGTGTTACGGTGACCCCCTTTTGTAGATGAGGAGACTAAGGCTCGGTCTCACAGTGCATGTTAGGCGAGTGCGGGCACAAAATGATTTCGAGGCCTGGATCCCAGGCATTAGTCTGGGCTGGGTTCTCTGAGCATGAGACTTTTGGCCTTGTGGGCTGGTACCTGTTATTTCTGGTGCTGAGAAGGCTGAGCCAGCAAGAGAACCACACCTTTGGACCAGGAGAACCTCTCTCTCCACTACACAAGGTGTCCAGGCTCTGAATCTGATGTACAAGCTCTGTGACACAGAGAGGGAGTCAGTGGGGAGCCACCTACCTCGGCCCGAACCTCTCCGTCGCTTCATGTCCTCTGTGCTGCTTACCAGAAGCTTCAGGAGCAAGCCGGAGAAAGAACAACTGGGACGTGGGGTCCAGACCTCTTTTTCCTTTCCTTCTGCACATGACATGAGTAAAGCCCTGTCCACCCCCTCTCGGTCCCTCCCTTCCTGAACAAGAAGAAATGGACTACTTTATTTTGTGTCTGGGAAAGAAAGACCCAGGGAGGACTGACGGATTGATTTTTTAAGGCTAGGGAACTCAACTGTATCATTTCTAATTGTTTCTCTAAATTCTCAGGATGCAGGCACTAGGATTTACCCCACTCCTGTACCAGTCAAAGGCATCCCCCATGGGTTCCCCTGACACCCTGTACTTGCCTCTCAGGGCACCTGAGACACCCGTTGCTTGTTCTCATGCAGGGCTCCCCACTAGAACTTGAACTCAGGAGGAGTGGGGGCCATGTCTATTTCAGCATTGTGTCCCTAGGATGCAGTACCATGCTTGAAGCATAGGAATTATTCAATGGATAATTTTGTTGAATGAAGACATACATGTATATACTGGCCATAACAATATTCCCCAAGGGTGTGCCCTTACAATGGCATGGTTCCCCCAGGTGCATGTTCTTGTTCTGGACTGGGATAGAGGGAATCAGCCTGGGTCCTTTTCTGCACCGATCCCATGTTCCATGGGGAGAGGAATCTAAGTTAGTGTTGTCTTGATTCAGCTGAAAGAGTCAGACCTGGGTTCAAACGGTAACTCTTTCCCCTCCTAACTGGGTAGTGTTGGGCCAGTTACAGGGTCCTCTCAAACACAGAATGACATTCTACAATAAGAGAACGTGACTGTTCGAAAAGAAACAAAACCCAAGCAAATAAACAAAAACCCAGTACTTACATAACGTTGACTAGGTGCCAGGCACTATTTTAAGTGTACACAATACCATAATAAACTGAATCCTCACACCTCCAGGAGGTGTAGGTACTCTGGAGGCACTGATTTTACAGACGAGTAAACGGGGGCACAGGAAGGCTATACACTTGCCAGTGTCACAGTGCTGGTAAGTGGCAAAGTCAAGATTTGCATCCAGGCAGCCTTGGTCCGTTGTCCGTATTCTTAACCTCTGCAGTTAAGATGATACCAGTGATACCGGAAGAGCCCACATTTAGGGTTTGGAAGGTCCTTGAGGGTGCTGATTTCAGATCCGCTGCTTTCTGGATGTGACTTTGGGCAGATGACTTAGCCTCTCTGGGCTATGTAACATCCTCGTTTTATCCTAGGGATAATAAAACAAGATAATGAATGAGATAATAAATTAGAAAGAGCTTCAGAAGCTATAAAGCTCTTTGCACGTGTAAGTATGAAGTGGTTATTAACTGTTGGATGCCAGAAAGCCTTGAATGATAAAATGAGGTGCTCGCTTTGTAGGCTGCAGGCTGTGAAAGCATTGGGAACTTCTTATCAAAAACTTTTTATTGGGAAGGAGGGAGGGATGGATGGAAGAAAGGAAGGAAGGGAAGAAGAAAGGAAAGAGTTAATCAGTGTTTTAGAAGACAGAGTTCAAGTAGAAGACCCTTATGGAAGGAAATATTTAAGAAGCAATTTATTATCATGCTCTTGGATTTAGGAATTAAGACCACTGGGTGGGAGTAGGGGTCCAATCTCAGAACTTGCACCTTCTGGCTCTTCAAACTGCAACTTTACCTGTCTGTGCCTCAGTGTCCCCCTCTGTCAAATGAATGAGAATAAAGACTTCTTGTGGGCTTGTAATGATAATTAAATTTGATTCTATAAGAAAAACATCATGCTTGCAAAAGACGCTCCAAAGCGTCTGCCCCCCTATCCACTCTGGCCAAGTCCCTTGATGTTTTCCCCCAGTATCCACATGATACAAAATTGCTAGCTGCCTACCTTGGCGAATTAATTTCCTAAAGTAGGGAGAGGACATCCAGAGTAAACACTCTGCATTTTCATCCTGTTGCTTACCTGCTTGCAGGTGCAAGCAGGGAGGGAGGGAAACATTCCCTTCAGCAGGGGTCTTTGTTCTGCAGCAATTAAAGGCGCCTCGCTAATCCTTCTGCTTCCCAGATGCTCTGGGAGCGGCTATATTTTTAGCTCATCTCTTTTATATGCTTCACTCCAAAGACATCTTATTATTCATTTCAAAACTTGACAACTCCTATCACTTTGTCCCGCCGTTCCATTCTCATACACAAAGGGAGCATGAAATATAGCAGTTTCCAGCCAAGTTTTGCTTCTGCTCGCTTGAGTGCAGAGTAGCAAGGCTCTCTGCTGGCCCCGTCACATGTGGACCCACCCAGGGCAGCTAGTGCGTGTCCTGAGCTCTCCCACTGGTGCTCATCTGCCCCAGAGTGTAGACCATGCAGGGACCTGTATGTGCGTGCTTGCCCTCCAGGGTGCCGCAGACACTGCCGTCCAGATGCAACCCAGCAGCCCCAGGGCAGTCCCGGAACCAGACTGAAGAGTGGGCAGCGGTGAATAACAATGAGGGTGAGCAAACCCAGCATTAAGTTGTTGACTCAACAAACGTTAACGAAGCCTTGACTGTGCACCGGGATGTATGCTAGGAGAGGGCACATGCTCTGCATGAACAGAGAAGAGATCCCCTGGTGGGAGACGCTCTGAATGACTTGGAAGTAACAGATCACATTTAGGAAGCACTTGCTGTGTTCTGGGCACCAAGCTGAGCGTACCATGAATGTTCATTCACGGAGTTCTCATGACAGCTGTGGGAAGGGGAGACAGTTGTTCCCAATACACAGGAGAGAAAGCAGAGTCACGGAAAGGGTTGCAACCTGTGAATCAAGAGGCCAGGCTTTGAGCACTGGCCCCCAAGCCTGTGTTCCTAATAAACACTCTCCTGTATGGGTTCTCCCCTATCTCCACCCAGACTGCCTCCAGTTCCAGCATCAGAATACAGGAGAGAACATGCATCACCCACTTAGCCCAGAGCCTTGACTGCACACTGTAGGGAGAGATTGTGATCACCTATACAGTGTCCAGACACGAACACCCATGGACCATAAAGTGCTGAATACAGATTATACTCAGTAACTCTGGACAGCAGAGCTGAGAGCTCCCCTCCAACTTACCCAGGGGTGACTGGGCATTTTTTTAACAGATTTTATTTAGAGAGCGTGTGTGAGTTGGGGGAAGGACAGAGGGAGAGGGAGAGAGAGAATCCCAAGCAGACTCCGCACCGAGCACAGAGCCCAATGCGGGGCTTGATCCTACAACCTTGAGATCATGACCTGAGGCAGAATCGAGAGCAGGACCCGTAACTGACTGAGCCACAAGGGTGCCCTATGACTGGGCATTTTAAAGGGAGAATGAGGGAGGGGGAATAGGAGAGGTTTCCTGGAGTCAGATCAGAGTAAACTTGGAAAAATTGCAAAATGTGGGGAGAGGAGCTGTCAGAGCTCGGGAAACCTATCTGGGTTTGCAGGCTGGTGCTTTACCCAAGCTTAGGCTCCTACCCTCCCGCAGCTGCTGGGAGCCGGCAGCCCTATCTTCAGGTGCTGGCTGGAACAAACAGTAAATTCTTTTGGTAGCCTCAAGTTTTCTCAGGCAGGTACTTCAGGCGGGGTCATCCTTGGGATCCAGCCCTGAGCTGTCTGAAGCTACAGGCATACCACATTTTATTATGATTCATGTTATTGCGCTATACAGCTCCTGTGTTTTTTTATAAATTGGAGCTCTGCAGCGACCCTGCATCAAGCAAGGCTATCGGCATCATTTTTCCCAAGAGCATTTGCTCATTTTGTGTCTCTTTGTCACATTTTGGTCATTCTCGTAATATCTCAGACCTTTCTATTATTATATTTGTTATGGTGATCTGGGATCTCGGATACGTGATGGTACTATTGTCCCTGTTTTGGGGTGCCACTAGCCGTGCCCACATAAGGTTGAAACTTAATCAATACGGCGTGTGTTCTGCCGGCTCCACCAGCTCCCCCCGTCTCTCTCCCTCTCCTCCGGCCTCCCTTTTCCCTGAGACTCAACAGTATTGAGCCTGGGCCCATTAATAATCCTCCCAATGGCTTACATGTACACGTGAAAGGAAGAGCTGTGTGTCTCTCACTGTAAATAGAAACTAGGAGCGACTAAGCTTGGTGAGGAAGGCTTGAAATCTGAGACAGGCCGAAAGCGAGGCCTCTTGTGTTGGTTAGCCAAGCTGTGAAAGTGAAGGACGAGTTCCTGCAGGAAACTGAGGGCTGCTCCAGGGAACACACGGATGATAAGAAAGTGGAACAGCCTTACTGCCGACGTGGAGAGTGTGTGAGCGGCCTGGATAGAAGAGCAAACCAGGGTGGGAGGTTGGGGGAACAGGTGGTGGGTAATGGGGAGGGCACGTTTTGCATGGAGCACTGGGTGTTGTGCAAAAAGAATGAATACTGTTACGCTGAAAAAATAAATAAAAAAAAAAAAAAAGAAGAGCAAACCAGCCACCACGTTCCCTTAGGGCAAGCCTGACCCGGAGCAAGGCCCGAGCTCTCCTCCATTCTGTGAAGGCTGAGGGAGGTGAGGAAGCTGCCGAAGGAAAGTTGGAAGCAGCAGAGGTGGGTTTGTGAGGTTTAGGGAAAGAAGCCGCCTCCGGAACGTAGAAGGACAAGGTGACGCAGCTAGTGCCGGTGTAGACGCCGCCGCAAGTGATCCGGAAGCCCCGGCTCGGATCATTCGTGAAGGTGGATGCACTGAACAACAGATGTTCAGTGTGGACGGAGCAGCCTTCTGTCGGGGGAAGATGCCGTGTGAGACGTCCACAGCGGCAGAGAAGTCAGCGCCTGGCCTCAGAGCCTCAAAGGCCGGGCTGACTCTCGTGGGAGGGACTCATGCGGCTTGTGACTTTATGTTAAAGCCGGTGCCCATTTGCCATTCATAAAGCCCCAGGACCCTCAAGAATTTTGCTCAATCTATACTTTCTGTGCTCTGTAAACAGAACAACAAAGCCTGGATGACAGCATGCTTGTTTACAAGATTGTTTACTGAGTATTTTAAGCCCCCAGTTGAAACCTCCCCAGAAAAAAAGATTCTTTTCAAAATATTCCTGCTCACTGACTGTAGATCTGGTCACCCAAGAGCCCTGATGGAGATGGACGAGGTAAGTGTTCGAATGCCTCTAACATGGCATCCGTTCTGCAGCTCTTGCATCAAGGAGTCATTTCAGCCTTCTGATTAAGAAATTCAGTTCATAAGGCTGTCACTGCCAAAGTGGTTCCTCTGGTGGCTCTGGGCAAAGTGAAATAAAAACCTTCCAGAAAGGATTCACCATCCTAGAACATCCGTGATTCATGGGAAGAGGTCAGGATAGCAACATGAGCAGGCGTTTGGAAGAAGTTGGTTCCAGCCCTCATGGGCGACTCTGAGGGGTCAGGACGTCAGGAAGGAAGTGACTGCAGATGGGGTGGAAGGAGCAAGAGAACGGGAAGCAGAGGCTGAAGGTGGGACTGTGTGGCCGCCCTCTCAGGGTCAAACTTGAGGGCGAGCAGTTGCTTCTTACAGATGAACAAAGAAGGTGGTTTCCCGGGAGAGAATCTGCTCCGGGTGAAGATGCCGTGAAGGTGGTTGAAATGACACCAGAGGATTCGCAACATCACAGAAACTTGGTTCATGTAGCAGCAGCAGGGTCTCAGAGAACTGACTCCAATTTTGAAAGAAGTTCTATGGGTAAAATGCTATCAAACAGCATTGCGTGCTACAGAGAAGTCGTTCTTGGAAGGAAGAGTCAGTCGATGCAGCCAACTTCCCGGTGGTCTTATTTTAAGGAACTGCCGCAGCCACTCCAGCCTTCACCATCAAAGTCGGCAGCCATCGGCATCGAGGCAGGACCCTCCCCCAGTAAAAAGATTGTGACTTGCTGAAAGCTCAGATGATGGTTAATATTCTTTAGCAAAAAAGCCCTTTTTAATGAAGGTATGTGCATTGTCTTTTTAGACATACTGTTATCGCACACTTCATAGATCGCTGCATAACTTTTATATGCACTGGGAAGCCCAAAATTCATTTGACTCGCTTTGTTGTGATAATCACCTTATTGCCGTGGTCTGGAACGGAACCTGCACTATCTTCCTAGATATGTCTGTATGTTAGTGTTCAAGTCTCTTAGGTGAAGCTTGAAGCTTTGCCAAGAAGTGGCCACGTCAGGGGAACCCGGCTGGTGTTTGGTGAGCAAGACTGTGTCGGTGGTGCATGTCACTTTCTGTCACTGGTCTGTGTGATCCCTGTACCCGCTCTGCTGGGCGGGCAAGCCACGGGCATTCTTAGTCAGGTTCAGAATGGGCCCCCAGAGAAGTTAAAGCTAGGTGTGTCAATATCAGGTCGTTGCAAATGGACATCACAGGTGTTCTGCACGCAGGGACAGCAGACGAGAGTCTCCGGAGGCAGACGGGATGGGGAGCTAACCCAGCTGGGAAAGGTTAGCTGTGGGGCATCCCAGGAGCAAGGGCTTCATGCCACAACCCTGAGTCTCAGATGAATCCTCAAAAGGACACGATGAACCTCCACACTTGGGCCCTGGTCTATCTGTCCTTTGCATTGCACTGGGAAGCTGCTCTAGAAAACATGCACAAAAGGAAGATACAGATGACCTCACACCCAAACCTCTGAACACCCAGCCTTAGAACCCCTCTCCATCTCTTGAGGTTCCCTGATTCTGCTGTTGCATTTGTGCCTTCCATTTGTGCTCCTCTTTCTACCTTGTAGCTCCACATCTTTTGTGAATTTGCCCTCATGCCTCCTCTTCCTGGCAGCCTGCCCTCATTGCATGCTTCCTTAGTATCTCCCTCTCTCTGAGAGTGTGCCACACCCCATGCAGTCATCTTCAGCACCTGGCTGTATCCTCCAGACCACATGTTCTGGCAGGACAGGGACTGCCTGGCTGTGTATGTGCATTTCCTACGCCCCGTGCCTCCATGGGCCCAGCGCACCACGGGCCTTTAGTGACTGCTCTCAGAAAGGACAATGGGGGAAGGAATCCAGATGGCTCATCTCTGTGCCCAGCCTGCTTTCTGGCCCTCCCAGATCCCCTGTCCTTGACACCTGCCAAGCACCTGACAGGTCACCCTGCAGTGTTCCCAGTGGCCCTCTGAGACAGCAGCTCGCAAATGGAGTCCCCAAGGTCTAGTGCGGAAGTAGGACTTCCCTAGAGTCATACAGGAGAGGAAAGAGGCAGAGCCAGGGAACGATCTAGAATCTGCCGCTAACACACACACACACACACCATGCCATAGGTGACGTAAAGCTATCAGGTAGGAAACATCCCATGGTTTCCAAAGCCACCAGCACGGCTAAGGGAACAAAGGCACATCACCACGACCACTGTCACTGCTAGCGCTATCATTCAGTGTTTCATACAACCAAATCCCCGTCCTCTGGTGACAGGGAGATTTGAGTGAACTTCTGTGGGTCATGCATTATGGGCCAGGGAGCAGGGATTGTGTGGGGAGGCTGGTGGAGGGGGCCCATCTGTGGCCCTTAGACATTCTGCCAGACCGTGTCCAGTCCAGAAAGCCCAGGGTAGCAGGTGGTTGGCCAGGTAGAGTCGCAGTCTTGCCAGGGCCCTGTTCGTGGTCCCTGTCTGATGGCTGCCAGCTGGGGGAGTCTGCTCGGCTTGCTCTTCTTCCCTAGCCTGAAGGAGGACTCAGTCTGCAACCAGCTGATGGCTGAAATTCACAGCAGAGTTGAGTATAAAGGAGTTGACAGTTCTGGGCACCCCAGTTTTTTAAACTGGCCTTCGGGGTCCTGCATCCCTTCACCCCTGCCTACTTTTCTTGTGCTTTTGCTCTCTGCCTTGCAGTTTCCGGCCTGTTGATCCCAAACTGATCACAGTTCCCTCTCCATCACGTCCTGTTTTATGGCTTCACGTCTCTTTGTTATCCATCGGGACGGAATGTCATAATACCAACCACTCCTCCAGTCACTAATTTTTACCTGGTCAGGCTACTACTAATCATTGTCAACTCAGGCCACTTCCGACCCTGTTCTTACTTCCATGATGGCAAGGACACACTACTCACTCATTCATTCCGCAGATCATCCCTCAGCCCCAGTAAGTATCAGACGCTTTGACCAGTGCTGGGGATGCATGGATGAGCCGGGAACTGACACGGGGACTGCTCTCCTAGTCTTCACTGTCTAAGGGAGATGTCTTAGGTATACCACATTAACCAGGTAATCCTGAAAGTGAAGGGGTTATTCTAGACCGTGGTATTAGGGTTAAGAAGAAAGGGAATGTGTTTTTGGTGGTTGTTGTTTTTTTTTTTAAGATTTTATTTATTTATTTGTTAGAGAGAGAGCGAGAGAGCAAGCACAGACAGACAGAGCGGCAGGCAGAGGCAGAGGGAGAAGCAGGCTCCCTGCCAAGCAAGGAGCCCCATGTGGGACTCGATCCCAGGATGCTGGGATCATGACCTGAGCCGAAGGCAGCTGCCCAACCAACTGAGTCACCCAGGTGTCTCTATGGTTTTGTTTTTAAACATTAAATAAAGACACCTGACTTCCTGTCTCGCCAGAGACGAGGAGCTCCTCAAGGGCAAGGATCTTGCCAGCTCTATCATTATGTCCCCAGCAGCCAGCACAGCACCTGACACTGTTTCTGACTCCAGGGAGATGCCCGTTGCTGGAACTGAGTCATGGTGATGAGTCAGAGCTGGGCCAGCAGCTCGTGGTATTTGATGCAGGAAGCACTGAGTCATGGAGCCAGGGCTCCCCCCATCCACTCTCACTTGCATGCAGCTGTCTCTGAGTCTAGCTCACAGACACATGCCAGAAGGCAGGGGAAGAAGGGATAAGTGAGCAGAGAGCTGGGCAGAACCCGATGCTCACAGCTCTTAAGGAGACACCTGATGGACTAAAACGGGCATGAACCTGGCCATCCCACCGACTTCTTGCACCAGCTCTGAACCTCACCATCAATTGCACACTGATTGGGCAAGCTGCTTCTTCCTTCTGAGCCCTAGTTTTCTCGTCTCAGCGGGAAAATGACAGAGCCAAGGGTTAGAAATGTATTAGTTCATGTCAATTTCCCCCCTAAAATTTTAAGGTGTGTTGAAGGAGCTGGCTACAGGGGTGGTGCCCGGTGCATTTCCAGTGAGGGGGCAATTTCGTACTAATTTCTTTTCCTGACAGCTCATTCTCCAACAAGGCAACAGCCTAACAAGTCACGGGGCCATTTAGTGTTAGAGAACCAACTGATCCTGGTACTCAGGGAGCTCAGCCCACCACCTCAGTAGTTTGGCGGTGTATTTGGGGAGATGCTGCACAGTACCTTCCCACAACTGGGAAATAATTGGACAGGTGCCGCTGTAAGTTGCACAGCGGTGCACTACCTTCGGCTCCTGTTTTAAGTAGCAAGGCCTCGCTGCAACAGGAGACCTGAAGGGCTCGCTCTCCTGCCTAGAAAAGCATGGGTAAAGCTAGCAGGAACCAGGCTGGCCCCCTCTTTCTACAGATGGGAAAATGAAGGCTTATGGAGGGCGCAGATGAGGCTGGATACCGAAGATTTTGTGGTTTCACCCCTGTATTCTCTTGGCAAACCCCTCAGACACAGCACTGTGGAGAAGGCTGGCTGTATTCCTTTCCTAGAGCAGCTACAACAAATAACCATAGCTGAGAGGCTTATGCAACAGAAATGAATTGTCTCATTGCTCAAGAGTCTGCACGTCCGAGATCAAGATTTTGACAAGGTGGATTCCTTGTGAGGACTCTGGCAGAGGATCCGTCCCAGGCCCATCTTCTAGCTTCTGGTGGTTTGCTAACAATCTTTGGTGTCCCCTGGCTTTTAGATACATCACCCCAATCTCTGACTTCACACTTTCAGGGTCTTCCTCTCACACACGTGTCTTGTCCAGATTTCCCCTTTTCACACTGCTCAGCCATATTCAATCAGAGGCACAGTATTCTAATATTACCTAATTTTAGGTAATCACACCTGTAGGGGGCGCCTAGGTGGTGCAGTCAGTTAAGCGTCTGCCTTCAACTCAGGTCATGATCTTGGGGTCCTGGGATCCAGCCCCATGTTGGGCTCTGTGCTCAGCGGGGAGTTTACTTCTCCCTTTCCCTCTATGCTTTCTCTCTCTCAGATAAATATATAAAATCTTTTTAAAAAATGAAAGTAATTATGCCTGTAATAACACCATTTCCCTATAAAGACACATTCTGAAGTCCCAAAGTTTAGGACTTAACCATGAATTCTGGGAGGACACAATTCAGCATGTGAGAATGACAAGCAAGTTGGATCACAGAATCTTGGAGCTGGAGAGGAAGCACCATTTCTTTTTTTTTTTTTTTTCCATTTTATTTATTTTTTCAGCGTAACAGTATTCATTGTTTTTGCACAACACCCAGTGCTCCCTGCAAAACGTGCCCTCCCTATTACCCACCACCTGTTCCCCCAACCTCCCACCCTTGACTCTTCAAAACCCTCAGGTTGTTTTTCAGAGTCCATAGTCTCTTATGGTTCGCCTCCCCTTCCAAATTCTTTTTTTTTTTTATAAACATATAATGTATTTTTATCCCCAGGGGTACAGGTCTGTGAATCACCAGGTTTACACACTTCACAGCACTCACCATAGCACATACCCTCCCCAATGTCCATAACCCCCTCCCCCTCTCCCAACCCCACCTCCCCCCAGCAACCCCCAGTTTGTTTTGTGAGATTAAGAGTCACTTATGGTTTGTCTCCCTCCCAATCCCATCTTGTTTCATTTATTCTTCTCCTATCCCCCTAACCCCCCATGTTGCTTCTCCATGTCCTCATATCAGGGAGATCATATGATAGTTGTCTTTCTCCAACTGACTTATTTCACTAAGCATGATACGCTCTAGTTCCATCCACGTCGTCGCAAATGGCAAGATTTCATTTCTTTTGATGGCTGCATAGTATTCCATTGTGTATATATACCACATCTTCTTTATCCATTCATCTGTTGATGGACATCTAGGTTCTTTCCATAGTTTGGCTATTGTAGACATTGCTGCTATAAACATTCGGGTACACGTGCCCCTTCGGATCACTATGTTTGTATCTTTAGGGTAAATACCCAGTAGTGCAATTGCTGGGTCATAGGGTAGTTTTATTTTCAACATTTTGAGGAATCTCCATGCTGTTTTCCAGAGTGGTTGCACCAGCTTGGATTCCCACCAACAGTGGAGGAGGGTTCCCCTTTCTCCGCATCCTCGCCAGCATCTGTCATTTCCTGACTTGTTAATTTTAGCCATTCTGACTGGTGTGAGGTGATATCTCATTGTGGTTTTGATTTGTATTTCCCTGATGCCGAGTGACGTGGAGCACTTTTTCATGTGTCTGTTGGCCATCTGGATGTCTTCTTTGCAGAAATGTCTGTTCATGTCCTCTGCCCATTTCTTGATTGGATTGTTTGTTCTTTGGGTGTTGAGTTTGCTAAGTTCCTTATAGATTTTGGATACTAGCCCTTTATCTGATATGTCGTTTGCAAATATCTTCTCCCATTCTGTCAGTTGTCTTTTGGTTTTGTTAACTGTTTCCTTTGCTGTGCAAAAGCTTTTGATCTTGATGAAATCCCAATAGTTCATTTTTGCCCTGAGGAAGCACCATTTCTTAAGTATCACTAGGCGCTGGGTTGGGATACTAGGAATTTCAGCAGAATGATCTATTTTAGTTCTCTCACCCAGTCTAATGGCGTTCTGGATGAGTGTGCCAAGGTTCAGAGAAGCGAGGTGATCTGTCCCAGTTGGCACAAACAGTCCATGACAGATCTAGATTTCAGAGGCCGACCTGCGGCTGTCCAAATCCATGTGTTGCTTCAGCACCCAAGTGCCTTTGTAAAATGGATCTTAGGAACCATATGCGCCACCACCACCACCAGTTACCCACCTCAACTTGCAAACGAAGATGCCAGGACCTGAAATCCAGCTGTCTCATTCCGAATCCAGTGTTCTTTCCATTGGCTGCTCTGTATTTAGTCAATGCCCTTTTTGTAAGTTTCTGTCTGGCATGCAGAACTTCATTGTGACCAAAGCAGAGGTTAATTTCAGATTGGTTATAACACAGAAAGTAATTTTCCATTAAATATAATGACCTCGTTTCTGCAGTGACTTGTAGCAAAACATGCTGTTTCATTTCCATTCATCTGCCCTCATTTACCTACTTGCTACGATAATTTTACACCATAAGCTAAAATGTTGAAATCATTGGTTATATTACTAAACACCTACAATGGTTATTAGGCTTCTTCATGCAGAAAGAAACAGAAATAAAAATAAGAATTTTAGGAGAATGAGAATATGAGCCGTTAAAGTACTTTCAAAGCTGTATTCAGTGCACAGAGGCTGTGGGGCCTGGAGCCATACCTAGCAGTAATCTAGGGTTGGTCTACATTATCTGCAGTGAGACCCGGGGTTAGTTATGTTGGGTCCCTTATCAAAGGAACGAGAATGAGACAAAGTGAAAGTTATGCAAAGCCTTATTCTATGCCAAGCATTGGAAGTTAGACTGACTGGCCAGGGGAACAATACTCAGACAAAGTGAAAGTTATGTAAAGCTTTATTCTATGTCAAGCATTAGAAGTCACTGGACTGGCCAGGGTCACCTCCAAAGAGAGTGACCCCCCCTTGGTCTTACAGGCTAGTTTTTATAGGGCACAACCGCAGACCTCTACGTATGTGGCTTTGGCTGATTGGATGTCTTTTACCTGTCTGGCCTTATTTTAGGTGTGTGTTTTAGCAACGGTTACCCGGAACTGATATCACTAACTGCTGAGGCATTTATTAAACAACAAAATGGCTACCTAGGCAACAAAATGGCTATGTAGGCAACATGGAGTCACTCTGGCTAAGCAGGTCCAGTCAGGCCCTAGGGGTTTAACAGGTTTTAACGTGGAATCGGCCCCAACAAGTTACACAACCTCTCTGTGTCTCAGTTACTTCAGCAGTAAATGGGAAGAAATGGTATGGAAAGTAGTTGTACGGAGTGGAGTAAAGGAAACTTGCATGGTGCCTAGCTCAGAGAAAGCACTCAGAATGGTACCTTTTCTTTTTAATATAATGAAAATAAAATATGAATTCTTATGCATAATCTTCTAAGATTTTTTCCCCAGAGTTTCAGAAGTATAAATTGTGCCCATATTTCTCCAACCTGAACTTTTAGAAGTGTTGTTGAAAGTGGAGGTAGTGGCTGGTGTTTGTTTATGCTGGCCATGGGAATTCAGGGAGCTAAGGGAGCGGACTTGTTGAGGTGGGTAACTGGTGGTGGTGGTGGTACATATGGTTTCTAAGATCCATTTTACAAAGACACTTGGGTGCTGAAGCAGTACATGATTTTGGACAGCCATAGGTCAGCCTCTGAAATCTCGAACTGTAAGCACTTCAGAGCACGCTAAACAGCCCCTTACGTTTTGGACCGGTGGTTGCTTGGGGGGGACTTGATAGAGGCGTTTTGTCTGCAGCCTACTTTCAGTGAAGCTTTTGAAACGTTCAGTACCCTAATTTTTCCTGTTCTCAGAGAAGGGGAGAGAAAGTGGGAGGGAGAGAAAGAGGCACACTAGGATCTTTTCACGTTCGGATCTAGGTCTCTGACATCCCATCATGAAAATGTTCAAGCAAACAGAACATTTCACCTTTTGCCATATTTGCTTTCTCGGACTCTCTCCCTAGACAGGTTAGAGAGCAACAGATGACTAGATAGCTAGGTAATAAGTCGCCACAGTAGGTGTGCTATTGCTCCTGGGCCCTTTTGGCAAACGGTGGTAGGAGTCTAGTTTTAAAGTCTTGTATTCATATTGATATTTCCAAATTCACATTTAAAATTATCAGGTTATTTTTTAACTTTTCTATTTGTATCTCATTTTTCTTTCACTGAAAGGCTTGCTTTCTAGTAATGGTGTTTCTCTGTATTTTTTTTTTTTTATCCTAATACGTGCCCAAAGCAAATTCAAAATTGCACTTCTAATATTAAGGACCACTGTTAGCCAGGCAGAGACTTGAACGTCACTGAAACTTGCTTAAAGCCCAAGTGTGAAGAGTCTGCCATCTACCCGATAAACTGTTAGATACTTCAAGTGATCTTCCTCATTTCCTCCCTATGAAGGAGTGAGCATTCCCATTATACAGGTGAAGAAACTGAGGCTCAGTGAGGTAAGGTGACTTGCCCGTGGCCATGAAGCTGAGATTCAGATCCCACCCTCACACTACACGCCTTTTGAAAATGGGAAGAGGGACAGCGCAATGTGCAAACCACTCTGAGTCTTTAGCGGACAAGGAGACCCTTCCCTTCCACACACATACCCCTAGGCTGGCTTTTGAGAGCCCAGACTATTCCTTGGTCATTCCAGAGTGCCTGGTCCCAAAGGGCTTTGGGGGACGAATGTGGATTGACTAACAGAGGACAGCGAGTCCAAGGTGCCACCAATGGTGACTATGGGGAAGCCCCATCCTTAGTCATGGGATGCTAGAATCTGGTGGAACCCCAGGGTTAGGAAACGTGTTTCACACAAAAGCCAGTTTTCCTATTTCGGGTGGTTTTCATGTCTCTGGAACAGAAATCTATGTTGTCGCTTTGGTGATTGCTAATTAATGAGGCACACCTGGCTCCACTTTGCCTGATAGACAAATTTAGGCCCAAATCATAGGTCTAGGATGCTCTCAGCTAGTTAACTAGCTCATCTCCCTATTTTTTTTTTAAGATTTTATTTATTTATTTGACAGACAGAGATTTCAAGTAGGCAGAGAGGCAGGCAGAGAGAGAGAGAGGAGGAAGCAGGCTCCCTGCTGAGCAGAGAACCGGATGCGGGGCTCGATCCCAGGACCCTGGGATCATGACCTGAGCCGAAGGCAGAGGCTTTAACCCACTGAGCCACCCAGGCGCCCCAACTCATCTCCCTATTTTTAGGCAAGGACTTTACTCACATCCTTCTGGAGCCACGTGTTTATTTTTTCGGTGTGTGTGTGCACGTGCTAGTTTTTATTTAAATTCCAGTTAGTTAACATACTGTATGATATTAGTTTCAGGTGTACCTTATAGCAATTCAACACTTCCACGCGGCACCTGGGGCTCATCACAGCAAATGCCCCCCTTAATCCCCATCACCTATTTAAACCACCCCCAGCCACCCACCTCCCATCTGGAAACCACCCGTTTGTTCTCTACAGTTAAGAGTCTGTGTCTTGGTTTACCTCTGTCTCTTTTATTCCCCTTTGCTCATTTGTTTTGTTTCTTAAATTCACACCTAAGTGAAATCTTATGGTCTTTGTCTTCCTCACCCTAGCATTTATCCACATTGTTGCGAACGGCAAGATTTCATTCTTTTTACAGCTGAGTAATAGTCCATTGTTTATAGACCGTACCTTCTCTTTCCATTCATCGATGAATGGCCCTTGAGCTGCTTCCATAATTTGGCTATCTGCTAATGCAGAGCTGCATGTTTATCACATACGTTATGAGAGCTCCTAAGAAGCTTTGTGTCACAGCTGTTGTGCTGCTATAAAATTAAAAAAAAAAAATTAAAGAAGTGTCCAGAGCAAAGCAGGACATAAGTACTTACTGAAAACAACCTCCTCATTTTAACAGCTAGGGAAGGAAAGCCTTGGTGAAGAAGACAGTCCTAGAGCCAGTGGGTTTGAGTGGGGGGCTCAGGGAGAGAACTTGGACTCGGGATCCATCCTGCTGACGGACTCATTCATTCAAATGATTCATTTAACACTATGTGCCGACAGGCTCATAGGGACAGGAAGTAGAAGGTGGTTGCCAGGGACTGGGGGAGGAGAGGACTCAGGTAGTGTTTAATGGTGCAAACGGTCAGCTTGGGAAGACGAGGAAGTCTAGAGATGGATGGGGTGGTACAGAGCATTGGGACTATACTTAATGCCGAGGAACCAGTCACTTAAAAATGATTGCAACAGTCAATTGATGTTATGTCTGCTTTACCAACATAGAGAGCATATGTGTACTGCTTACTTGCTGTGGGTCAGGCACTGTGTTTGATGCTCAGAAGAAGACGAGGGAAAGAAGATACTGTTTCTGCTACCCTGGAGCCATTAGGTGTGTGTTTCCATATCCAGATGACACACTCCACGACTGCCCCCCATGGAAAAGTCCAGGAAGCCAAGAGGACTTAGAGCATGGGAAGTGGGTCCACACTGCGAAGTCAGGGAAGCTTTAGAGGAGAACAGACTTATCTATGCTGAGGTGTGAAGGAAGAGAAGGGGTCAAGCGTTGTAGGCAGATGGCGTACAACCGGTGCACAACCTTGAGGTGGGAGGGTGGTGCTTGAGAGAGTCTGCATGATGGGCAGGGTGATGGGAAGCAAGGGGGGCTGTGGTGAGAGACCCTGGGGAGGTGGACCAAAGTCCTGGCAAGGATTTTGTTCTTTATCTGAAGAGCCATGGGCAACCTTTGATGTGGTTTCGGTTTGAGATAGCCTTGATCAAAGTTGCCCAATTTTCTCTCAGCCCCTTAATCTGTGGTGGGACGATTAGAGCAGAGAGAAGCAGAAGAGGACAACTGGGGACTGAGGCCACTGCTCTGATCCAGGCTGGAAGTAGCAGCCACGACCTGGGTCTGATAGTGGAGAGAGAGAGGAATGGACAGAGTGAACGATATTGGGGGAAGCGCTTGACAAGTCGTGGTTGTGGGGCCCAGGCCGGTGGGCTCAAGGACGACTCTAGAATGGCGTTGCACTCATTGTTCCCTGAGTCCAAGTCAGAAAGAAGCATCTTACGTTCTGTCTTCATTTTAATACTTATTAATATTTCATTACATAGCAAATGCTTAGTACTTATGTAATTGGTATAATTTTTTTAAGAAATTAGTATAAATAAGTAAAACGTCAGATTCTAAAAATCACGGTTGTAATTCCACCACTTGAGACAACTCTCGTGAAGATGGTGCTGGACGTGTTTCTAGACTTTTTATACACATACGTGGATATGCATATTTTTTTCCAAAAACAGGATCATATTAAACATACTATTTTGTAATATTTTTTTTAATTCAGTGGGATGTTGTGAGTATGTTTCCATGCCAAAAATGCATACATTCCCCAGATGATTTCCAGTGACCACGTATTATTTCATCGTACAGCACAAAGCAGCTCCTACGATCAGGCAGTGCTCAACATTTCGAGTATTTCTAATTTTTCACGATTTGAACAGCCCTGCAGGGAATATCTTGTGTCCAAGCCTTTGCCCTACACACGTCTTACGTTATTTACAGATAATTGAATCCCTAGGAGAAGAATCACGGGTCAAAGTTTATGCATGTCTTTAAGGCTTTGAAATATACAGCCAGTCTGCCCTCCAGAAAAGTTGCACCAAATCACACTCCCACAAATAATAAAAATAACCATAATGGCCAACATCTACACAGCCCTTACTGCATGCCTCGCACTGTTGCAAGCCCTTTCCATCTCCTAAGTCATCAATCCTCCTAACAGGACTGTGAGAGAGTTATTATTATGACTCCCATTGAACACTTACAAAACCAGTGCTTCCCCACACTTCTGTCTACCCTGGGTATTTCCTTTTTTTTTTTTTTCCCATTCTAGTGGGGAGGATATGACATTTATATCTGGTATGTTTTATATGAATTAATTTAATATTTCCAACAACCTTTAAGTTTCTCTGTCATTCTTCATATCCTACGAAAGAGAGAAAATAAGGCTCAGAAAGTCAGAATGAGCTGCCCAAAGCTACCCAACTGAGAAATGATAATGCTTAGATTCTGGCTCCAGAGTTCATATCCTTCCCTCCGCTATCACGCTGCCTCTTCGGCTAGAGACTAGGATATTTGGAAATGTGTTTTTCGTCCTTGAATAAAACCTTCCAGAAGATTTCAGGATGGGAACTCAAGGAAGAATTCACTCTGACTGGCTCCGTGGAGCATTTGATGATGGGGTGCTTGGAGGGTGGTACAGAGGTTGCTTCCCAGCCTCGTTGGCACTGTGATGCAGCAAACGCATCCAAAAATATGTTAGAAAAGAGAAAGGCCTTTATAATGAGCCTGGGCCTGCCTTTGTCTTGTGAGGTTTTAACTACTGTAATTGCCTGTAGTGTGAAGTAGTGTATTTTTCATGCATCTATTTTTATTCTGTGTCTCTCTGCGTATCTGCTTTTTTGTTTTATTTTGTTTTTCTGTTAACTCACTTGAATCCTGGTGGGTAGTCCTCCCGTGAATAGTATTGCCTCGGGGAAGCGTGCACTCCCATGCACGCACAACACACACACAAGTACTATGAAGGCGAAATGGGATGGAATTTATTCTTTAAAAGAAAAGCGAGTGGCAAAATCTGAGCAGATGACTTTGCAATCCATACTGTATTTAATTGGTTGTATTGAACCATACTACAAATTAAGTCTCCTCTGTAATTTACCCTGTCAAATGGTAACCCTCCAAACAATTTGATACCTCATTTAAACATTGGTAAATGGCTCATGGAGATGATAAGGGGGAAAAAAAAAGATTTAATGATGATCAGATAAGAAAGCCTCCATTCCCAGAACGAATCCTCTGCGAGGATGTCACGAATTAACCTGTGCCATCATTCCTTGAGCATTTATTGAGCAACTACCTTGTGCAGAACATTCCTTCAGTTGGCTTGGTTCTTCCTTCCTTCCTCCTTACACTCTTCAGATGTCATCCAGCACTTACTGTTCAAAAGGGACAGTGTCATGAGCTGGGATGAGACCAAGAGGGTAACATCCCCAAAGGAGAGAGGAAACAGGTGCGTGGATACGTTCTCTAGGTGTCCTGTTCTCAGGCCCTAGGGACCTTTGCAAGTTTAGTTCTTTCTGCCTCGAATGGCCTTCCCCCGCTTTTCTGGGAACTTCCTTCCCCTTCCCCTCTGAGATTCAATTCAAGCCCAACTCCTTTGTCAAGTCTCCCCTGACGCCCTTCCCCGTCCCTGCACCAAGCCATTGTCACACCCCACGCACGCCTTTAATGTAAGCTCGTCTTACTATCTGATGGTTGTTGGTTTCTTTGCCTGCCTGCTCTATGTGATTGCAAGGTCCTTGAGGCAGGGCCTGTGTTGTAACCCCTGGGTGGATATAGTGTCGAGCAGGAGACCGGGCACCTACCAGCTACTCAGTAAGGACACAGGGTTTGCATAACTAGATGAAGGGGTAAACAGGAAGCAAAATGAATACACGTGAGGCGTCCTGGATAGAGGAGCAAATACGGTGCCATGAGAGCGAGGGATAAGAATCATCACTGAGGGGAAGGGGGAGTCAGGGAAGGTTCCTCGAACGAGGGCGCTATTAGAGCTAGGCTTCCAGCCTATGTATGAGTTAGTCACAAGGAGTCATGAAAGCACGGGTGAGGGGATGAAGAGGGCCGTTGGCAGAGAAAACATTGTGAACAGTGGCACGGAGGTGGGGGGAAGTACAGAACCCAGAGGGGCAGTCCTCAGACTGTCCACGGCCTGGGTCACCGGAAGGTCAATGGTGGGAGGAAGGTCAGACGGGACCGAGGGGGCTAATCTGCAGTCTGTCTTCAAAATTCTTCAGTAACAACTCTCATGCCCAGAATAACGAGGAGGGTTCACAATGGGAGAAATGGACAAAGCTGTGGCAGACAATACTGGATTATTAAACACTATTTCTAAAACCAAATACCTGCTTTGATTTTTTGTAGTACTTTAGTATCCAGACCATTTTACTAAGACCAAAAAAAAAAAGCAAAAAAAAAACAAAAAACAAAACAAAAAAACCCACAAACCTGTTTTCCAAAGGAAGCATGGAAGAAGGATGACCAGACTGCCTTTCCTCTCTCCTCCCGTCCCCTTCTGGTCCAGTATTCTTTCCCCATTGCAGAACAACTCATGCTGCCCCAGGAAGTCCCCGCAGAAACCCTCCTGGGATGAGGCAATCTTCATTTCCCATGACCAAGGGCCTCACCATGCCTTTCCAGCCTGACGGCTCAGCAGAAACCACAGACAGCCACAAGCTCCCAAGTGCTTGCTCCCAGAATGTGCTGTCATGACCTTTATCTTTGAGATCCTTAAAGCAAAGTGGCCTTTAGCCCAAACCTTCTGATTTATGACCCTCTCTGACCTCCGATATGCGCCAGAAGCCAGAACGACTTCGGCTCTACCTCCTGGCCAGCTGTCCTCTTTCCTCATCCAGCCTCTCAGGGATCACGGCTTTGTTGTTGGCCTGGGAAGTCCAGAAGCTGAGGAACGAAGCCGCTGATCCTACGTCGTCTTGCTTTCTCTGTTCAGTGGCTTGTCATCCTTTGTAGAGGGAGCGGGGGTACAGACTGGTCCTACCAGAACTCTCTGACCCTCAGTCTTTCCATAAACTCATTTGAACAACATGAGGTTCAGGATTCCTCTGGCTTTGATGGTGCCGATAAAATCTGCTTGAAAACATGGAACAATTTTGAGACTCAGTGAACAAGTATTTGCAAGATCCTCCAGGTTGCCAGGATGAATGCTAGTAATACAACCCTATTTGTTACCGGAATTCAGACGTATCTGTACTATGTCTGCATAGTTGAGGTTGAAGAAAGCAGAGACGTATCCCCTCAGTGATTCTTCGTTTCCAAATAAATGAGCCACTTTCGCAGGCATCCTTCTTAACATGTCATAAAATTAACTATGGGAAAAGATAATGTTACAGATTTCTCTAGGCCCTTCAAGCATGCACAGAGCTACACTTGGGGAGGCAATATTAGGTATCATCAGGCGTTAAAAATGTTTTGATTTTAAAACACTTAATGAGAATTCCCGGATAAATTAATGCCCATCCATCTGCTGTCTTGCATCGTACGTGATATTTTATCCTTGCACGATCATCTCCAAATCTCATTCCACCAGGAAGACTTCTAATCACAGTTTAATTTTAGAGCAATATTCTACTTGGCAATCAATAAGCTTCTGTTGTCAAACTTTGATTTAATAGGAGATGCGGATAACATTGTCCACGTTACTCAGACAGAGGAACGCTTTCTGGAGAGGGAAGAGAGGGAGGATGTCTATGTCTCCCACTTTCCCCTGCCGCATGCCCTTCTAGTTCATAGAAGCCTATACATCAGTACCCCGTGTTGCATGAATATTAGTCTCATCCGTTTTACATCATTAACACCATGAAGAAGCCACCGCCCTTTATGCAGCTTTCCTCCACCAGCTAAGTACGTCCTCTTAGTAAAGGAAGAACAAATGGGTTCTGAGTCTGTTACTAACAAACATTTCCTTCCTCACCAACTTTATCTAGGTTGGAATTCATGAGAGTTATATGGTTGTCTTATGGCCGATTAAGGGCGAGAGTGGCCAGACAGGGACACCGCCCTCCAAACATGATGCCCGTTGGGCAGTGGGCAACCTGACAAGGCAAGAACCTAAAGAGAGGGTCCAAAGAGTACTCAGAGAGGTTAGTGAGTGATCAGAACCTAGAAGCTTAGGATGCAGCAACAAATTCCTTGGCAGAAATGATTTGTGAGTTTAGAATCCTAGAAAGATGGGAGCAGCTGGGATTCTAGCAGAATCCTAGAAAGATGGCACCAGTCTACAGACCTAGGAAGATGGTAGCAGTCAGCATTTCAGAAGATCAGGGCCAGTGTCCAGAGCTAAGGTGCTGGCCACCACGTGCCCACTGACCTGAGAGGCTAGCCATGTGGTTCAAGGTCCTAATGGCTGAAGGATCTGGGGTGAACTTTCTGGAACATCTACTCCAGTGACTCCCACTACTTTTATAACTAAGTCCCCTTTGTGATACATGTTTCCCTCCCTCCATGGACTCAGTGGCAGCGAAGAATTTTGTCCACCAAAAAAAATGTATTTGTAGTCATTCGGTTTCCTATTTGATTATTCAAACCCATAACTAAAACAATAAAGAGAATCCTCTCAAAGATGAACTAAGGAGTCCAACAGTAACCTGATGCAATTCTAAAATGAACTTGGCATTTTCATTCACATGCACAACGGAATGTGTTGTCTTAGTGAGGATAGTGACACATTTCTGTTTCGCTTTTTGAAATGCTGAAAAGTGCTTAGGACTTCTTTTTATTATCTTTAATGACCCAAGGAGATGCTGGGCTTTGGGTTAGGAGCCACTGATCTGGTACAAACTTCTCATTGGATAGAAGAATTGACAAAGGTCCGGAGAGGTACAGTGAGTGCCTTCTGTTCACACAGTGGCTAGAATTCAAGCCTCGTAATACCTAATATAATTTTTAAAAAGACCCCTTATGTAAGGACTTGAAGCACATCATAAAATGCCCGGCTGCCAATGTAAGCCTATACACAGGGTACTGTTTACTGAGGATTGCTTTAAGTAGGTTTAATGCAGGAAGATGGTCACAAAGATGATCGTCGCCAAAGATGGCCAGCATTATTTGTGGAGGCTTCAGCAATAAAGACAGGAAGATCAGTTTCAGAAGGTTTCCAAATTACCGGTCAACTACCCCAATTTACTCTTGAGGCCAGCAGCTGTGGGTCAAACACAGCACAAGGTTCGAGGATGACAGAGTTGAGGAAGATGGAGTCTGGTGGGGAAGACAGATAAGGAATCAGGCAAATCTATCAGAGAAGGGAGATTTTTCAAAGCAAGATTGCGGGGGGCTGTGTGTGAGGAATCGGTTAGGAATTTGGGCATCAGTAGAGACTGAAGTTCTCTTTCTTTTTTTAAAGACTTTATTTATTTGTTTGACAGATAGAAACACAGCGAGAGAGGGAACACAAGCAGGGGAGTGGGAAAAGCAGGTCTCTTGCTGAGCAGGGAGCGCCCCCCCAAGTCCCAGCACATGGGTTCAACCCCAGGACCCTGAGATCATGACCTGAGCCTAAGGCAGACGCTTAACGACAGAGCCACCCAGGCGCCCCAAGACTGAAGTTCTCTGGAATTATATATTATTTCTGCAGGGAGAGAGAGAGCAGGCCTTGTTCAGGGGAGGTTTTGCAGAGGTGATGCTATTCAGATGTCTTTTTTAAAAGATATTTATTTATGTGAGAGACACAGAGAGAGAAAGAGAGGTAAGCAGAGGGAGAAGGAGAAGCAGACGCCCTGCTGAGCTGGGAGCCCCAGGCAAGGCTCAATCCCAGGACCCTGGGGTCACCACCTGAGCCAAAGACACCCGCTTAAACCACTGAGCCACCCGGGTGCCCCTCAAATACCCTTCAGAAAGGACCAGGATTCAGGCAAAGGGATATAGGAATGGGCATTGCCCACAGAGCAGCCAGCCCCTGAGAAGTCTCAGAACAAAGGGAGTCCACCTATAGCCCAGACGGTGACTCTGGATAAGACAGAAAAAGGTGTTCATTCCTCAAGCCACTCTGTCACCATCTCTCAACCAAGGGTGGCACCCGTACGCATTGGCGGTCCCGTGACTTTGAACGGGCCCCCACCCCTCCTGCAGTATCTGCACAGGGCACTCCTCCTGCACCGCATGCAGAGATCCTGGTGCGGGAGTCTATTAAATATCCCACCCGAGCTCTGACTGGGCTGTGTCCTGAAACCAGCTGCAGTGGGGGCCTGCCCCACCGAATTGCAGGGACCGGCCCCGGCAAGCCGGGAGGGAGCCACTACCACAGACGCGCCTTCAGCGAATGAGCAGTCCTGTTTATCTCTCCGGTCGCAGCGCTGAGACCATGCAGGGAAGCCTCTGTCTCTCAAGGGCAGGCGCAGCTCTTTTTCCTTCCATCTGGACCCAACAGCTTTCCCAAAGCCCTTCGGGCCTGTTCACACGTAGCAGAAACACATCTCTTATTGATCAACAGCTCGGAGGGAAAGTCCCGTGAAATATGCTCTTCCTTTTGTCTCCGACAGGCCCTTCAGCATCATCATGCTGTTCACGAAATTTCCTACATCGCAAAGGACATCACAGATCACCGGGCCTTTGGATACATTTGTGGGAAGGAAGGGAATCACAGATTTGTCGCCATAAAAACAGCCCAGGCGGTGAGTATCCCCATCCGAGGAGGGCGCCTCTCCTCGTAGCTGTAGGGGATGGCGTGTCCGGTCACGCTGTGGGTCTTTGAAGGCCGCCTCTGATGTAGGACGAGGCCATGCTGATGCTCAGTCTCCCATCTCAAGAGCATAAATAGCCTCAGAGCAAGGAAACGGTGGGCTCAGGCCCCATCCGGTCTTCTTGTTGTTTTCCTAATGTGTATTTCATAATGACTAATTATTTCTCTCTCTGACGAAGCTGGATGGAGGCACCACTATACAAATAAGTTTCCTTGTGTTCATAGCCTCGTTTAAAAAGAAAATAAGAGAAAACAAATAGCTGTTTTGCATAAGGCCTACCCTAATTTTATTGTATTTGAAATTACTAATAAATAAAAGCAATGCCTTTTATGCTTATGATTATTATGATTTTGCAAATATAATTAGTTGAAGAAATGAACTTTAGCCTAGATGCAATTTGCTAAACCAATATAAACAAGGTAGAATTAATTAAAGATGGAATGCTTTCAGTTTCATAGAAGGGCTGCGGATTGTAGCAAAAAAAAAAAAAGAAAACCAGCAAAACAGGCCGCTCAGGCTCAGGACTGTTCCCTTACTCATGTGCCTTATCCCCTCTTTTACTCCAGGCTGAACCTGTTATTCTGGACTTGAGAGATCTCTTTCAACTTATTTATGAATTAAAGCAAAGAGAAGAGTTGGAAAAAAAGGCACAAAAGGATAAGCAGTGCGAACAAGCTGTGTATCAGGTATACCTGTGAATTTATCGGAGTGCCAGAGAAGACTGAGACTTTAAATAAACAGATATGAAAACTGACAGTCAGGGCTTGTCCTCCTGCTGCCAAGGAGAAATAAACAAAGATGAAAGGTTCCCATATAAATTACAGGCACCGAAAGCAAGCCGTTAAAGATGATCTTTTATTCTCTGAAATTCTGGACATGTGCGCGAGAGTGAAATTTTGAATTCCGAGGAAGATTTCGGGGTGGGTGGGGGTGGTGGAGTGAAGAGAAGAGACACAATTGCTTTTTTTTTTTTTTTGCCTTTTTTTTTTTTTTTTTTTTTGCTGTTGTTAAGGGTGGGGGTAGGGGGGCTGCAAGGGTTTTCATTTCTCCTCTGTGGGTTGTTTTCTACCTGAAATGACCCAGCAGCCTCTCCTCCCCAGAGCTGGTCTCTCGACTGTCCTGTAATTTCTGAATGCAATCTCATACCTCTCCCTTTATTTATATCCTCTGCTTTTCTACCTCCCTTGTCTCGCTCTGCTGTAGACAATTTTGGAAGAGGATGTTGAAGATCCTGTGTACCAGGTAATTTCTGAAAACCATTGGGGTTTTTAGGATCAGGAGTGTCAAGGCCCGTGTTGCAGACAGTTGGTAGAGCCCTGAAGAGCACCCTGACCGCAGAGCCTGGAGAGGGACCAAGGCTAGTTTCAAGGCTGAGGGCTGCCAGCCCCTCAGGGGGTGGATTTCTATAGAAAATGAACAGAAGTTTGGTTGGCCTCAGTCGCATGGGATCTGGAGTTGCGCTTCTCCCTTCTTAACCCTGCATTGATCCCCTCCACAATCTATAAATATTTGATCCCAGAGTCGGATGTTTTTGGGAGTCTCCTGAATATTCCAAGGTCATGAGGAGGCTTTTCTGCGTTAGGAACCAGGGCTGGGGACTGAGTTTTGGCGACTTTGGGGTACAAGCACAAAGGGCAGTTTGTCTGTTTTGGGAAGGCTATGGGGGCAAGTCTCTGGCCCCTCTGATGAGCCGGCTCATGCCATGGGGCCTGTTGGGAGCAGGGTAAGGGCGATCGTAGAGACAGCCCAGCCCACAGTTTTCCCTGAACTCTGCAAGGTTGCCGCCCCAGTGGGGCTGGAGAGATGACTTGTCTAAGATCCAAGTATGTGCTCTGTACAAACAGATGCAGAAAGAAGGGAAGAGGAGGCCTCCCACCACCAACCCCAACCCCCTCACCTTGACTCATGCTTATTCCCAAGGAGAGAAAGGAGCCGATAAATGGACTTGTTGGACGTAAAACCCTGAACTTGTATTTCTAACCAGACACACCTGAGTTATATGTGTGTTTGAAGTAGGAGTATCTAGCCTAAGTGGCTTTTAACAAAAGCCAAAGATGTGCTTAATGGCATGGCCTTGCGCTAGAACGCTGAGGGCAAAGATTTGTCTAGAATATGAGCTCAGCCCCTGCTCACGGACAGCATAGAGAATGAAGAATATCGCCCTGCTTGAAATGGCCCGGTCCTTTAGAGTCCAAAACACGCACAGGGGAATAAACACAACAACACTGATTTTCAGTGCTTAAAACTAAGGATGTAAAATCAGGTGATATTTATGGGATGGGGAGATTTGGGGTTTGTAAGCACTTAAGGGCCAAGTTAGGACATTGGTCTTGAAGGAAGCAAAGGGAGGCAATTGCTGTAACCCAGATTATGAAGCTAGGCCCCTCGACGTTCCTAGGACACGTCATTTGCACTCAGCAGTGCGGCACATGCAGATCTTACTGAGATCCAATGTCACTGAATAAAGAGGCCACATCTCCAGAAAGATACGCAGGGGTCCCATGCCTTCACTGCTGTTTGACTGGCCCTCAGACCCTTGCTGTCTTCCTTAGCAAAGGCAGAAGCGTGCAAAGCATGTGTCGCATTATCAGTGGTCCACTTGCCCCTGGAAGGTGTGTTCTGTTGCGACTGTTTCTTTAATGCTCACTGTGATTTGTATCCTGAATTCCAAATGCCTTTTTTTTTTCCTCTCTCTTCTTCCTCTCTGACCTTTCCTCTCTGGCCGATCCGTAATAGTACATTGTGTTTGAGGCTGGACACGAGCCAATCCGTGATCCTGAAACGGAAGAAAACATTTATCAGGTATAAAATCACTTCTCTCTCCTTCCATTGCACCACTGCCTCCGGCTGTTGCACGGAGGGGTCCGCAGAACCTAGCGCGCTGCTCTCATAGGCTCACTCCATGTCCTCAGTCATCCAGGCTTGGCCAAATACCTTCCTCTGAGTTGGTTTTTACAGACTGACCAGTAGTTTCTACACCTTGCTGTGGAAATGTTCAACGGCCCATTGAGTGCAGTGTTCTGGTTGCTAATGGATCTTCACTGTTTTCAGTAGACTCCAGAATCAAACATTTCCATTGGAATAAAGTAATCCATTGGAGGGTTGCTGTCCCTGATAAAGGAGGGTCCTTCATTTCTCCAAAAAAAGTGCACATCAAATTTCTTTAAAAATCTAGCTGCACTCCTGAAAATCAAGGACAAATTCAAAAATGCTGTTGCAAAACAGCACTGGGAATATTAACCGAAAAAAAGAAAAGAACAGCTCAAGGTTTTACCCCTCCTAAAGGGAAGGTAAATTAATATTCTTAAATGTCTGCTCGTGTGAAGAGCACTGCACACGCTTTGTGATTCATTTGGTTCTGACAAACATGCTATATAAAGTAGGTATTTAGTCCCACTTTTACAAGGGGAAACTGAGACTCAGAGATGTTGGGTAGCTTCCCGGGGGCTGCCTAGCTACTTAGAGCTGAGATCAGACCCAGTGTGAGTGAAGGCAAAACTCACACGTCCTCCCCCATGCCTTTCCATCAAAGACTTTGAGAAATTGCACCATAGCAACACATCAAACAAATATGACAGCATCCAGTTTTTCACTGATTAGAATTTTAGCCTTAATTTGAAATACAAACATTATGGAGGAAGGAAAAAATTTAATGTATTTAATAAGTGATTTTAATTTTCTTAATTTACTCGGTTGTGCGGTCTGCTTTTCTGCCTTGGGCATGCATTACTTGTGTAATAAAAATAAGACAGATTTTTGGTTTCTGTCTAATGCACAGAATTCTAAACGACCGAAGTATCACATCAGCTCTGCCGACAGCTCAGTTTCAGCCAGTCCTGTGGAATAATAATCGAAGTACTTCTCTCCACTGGGTCTGTCTGGATTGGATGCAAGTGGGAGGTTGTGGCTCTGTTTAAAATCATCGCTCACGAAGTTTCCGGTCTTTACACGGAGGACTTGCATATTTGTTCTCGGTGTCAGATTTTAAATTACTACAATCTCGTGGTGTCTGAGTGTGGGGCCAAAGGAGCCATTAACCAGTCATCCTCTGAAGAAAAAATACCTTTTAAGACAAAATTAGGCTCTTCAGTGCAGGGTTTCTGAATTCCGACTGAGCAGTAGTTGGCGGGACTCCCGCTGTGCCCTGTGGGTGGCGGGGGGGACTGTTGGGCGTGTGGGACATCCTGTGTGGGGGAAGGACCGGTTTAGGCTGGCAGAGAGCTGGGCTCTGGTTCTGGCCGCTCACCAGCTACCTTTGGCTGAGTGATGGTGGGCAAGACAGTTGCCCTCTCTGAGACTCCCTTTCCCCAGTGATAAGGTAGGGGAGTAATTTCTCCATAACCCAATCTTGACATGAGAAGGAAGCAAGACCGTGAGAAGGATGTACAGAAGAGACTCTGTCCTGGGTCACACGGTGTGTGGATTCAGGATCTTAGTCCAGGTATCAACTCAGCCATTCATCCAGCTTGTCAAATTTCTTTCCTTCTCTGAGCCTCAGTGTACTCATCTGTAAAATGAGCAGATAAGACCAAAGGGTCTCTTAGGCCCTTTGCTGCTTTTTGCAACTTGTGCCTCATCACAGGACAGTCATTCTTTAGAGATACACATTGGCTTGCTTTACAGGGCGACAAGATTCTTGGAGGTGGTGTATGTGTGTGAGCGTGTGTATGTATGTGTGCGTGCATGCACGTGTGATGTATAGCTATTTAACACTTTTTGAGTGCTGACTTCAGGCCGGCTCTGTGAATGGGGTTTACATGCAATATCAGAATCTCACAACCAGTGACTTGAACCATCGTTCCCACCTTACAGCCAGAACAGTGGGGCTCACACAGATAAGGTGTCTTGCCCAAGGTCACAGAGCTAAGAGAGGTGGCACCCTCAACGCACAGCCAGGTCCCTCTGACCTTGGTAAATAGATAAATCCCGAGGTTCTTTTCGGCTCAGAATATCCGTGATTGGAGTCTGTGTAGGTTTCAAATCACTATCTAAAAATCACACTTGTGTTTTAACAGTCCTGACCTCCGGATCTTCCCGTCTGTCCATCATGAGCAGGAAGGTACCATTTAAGGAAATGAATATTTTATCACCCTCTGTTCTCCTCGCTTGCTTTGCCAGTCAGCTGAGCCCCAATTTGCTTAAGGAGAGATAAGCTCGTGGACCTGAAGATAAGGCAGGGCTTTTAAGGAGCTGTGATTAGGAGCCTGGCTCCTCTTTGCATTCTAAGAACCTAGGAGTGTCCCATAGCCCTTCCTCCTGAGTTGATGGTCCTGCTTTCTTCTTCTTCAGCTTGACGGGGGTGTGTGTGGGGGGGGGTGTCTCAGATTTTCATCCCTTCTGTTTTCCGGAAGGAGGCAGACCTTATCACTGGGGCAGATGAGGCACCTGGGGCCTACTCCTTGAGCTGTTTTGTGGCCTGGGATGAAGTCCATCACTTCTGTACCTCGGTCTCCCCGGCTGTAGAATGAGGGATACTATGTCATCTACTTCTAGAAGTGACGTGAAGGCGTATATAGTAGGTTCTGTGTAAATGTTCGTCCCTTTGCTTCCTAAGAATGTCATCAGTGTCTGATGCTCTTCAAGACGTCTCACGATGTTGTATTAAGTGCAGCAGAACCTGACTCGCCTGCCGCCTCCTGTCGGAGAGCCTAGCGGAAAGTTGCCACCTCGCCTGATTGCTACTTACAACCCCCACGGGAGGGAGGGAGAGACTCTTGAGTAAGCGTAACCTCTCTTTGAGGATCAGTAGTCTCATTTCCCAAACCGGATTAAGAATAATAATGGTCTTCCTTTTTTGCGTACATCAGAAAAAGTTATCTGTCATCTTTTTAAAAACAACACAGAACCTTGAGGCACAAGGGTTTTTATGCCTCACTTAACGCTGACCCTCGCAATAACTCAGGAGGATAAGAATAGCTACGACGACTATCGTTTTAAACCGTAAGAAAATCAAGTCCTCCGATTCAAGGGCTGGGCCCAAGGCCAGAGCCTCCGCTTCTAAACCCGGCATTCCGTAGCGAGTTAACAACTTCCTGAGCCAGCAAGACGGCAGCCTTCCACGCGGGCATTCTTCACGTTCTTTGGTTTGAAAAATCATTTTTAATCGCCCGTGATGTATCAAGTTTTGTTGTTTTAAGATGATGAGCCTCTACATCACTCAACCCTTAAACTGCCTCTCTAACACTATTGGGATGCTACTGAGCTGGAAGCGTCTTCTTTGCTTCTGGTGGTTCCCATTTAACTTCCACAGTAATTCCACATCTGTTAACTCCTTCATTCAAATCCCAGTTCTGTATGGAGCACCTCGTGTGTGCCAGGCACGTAGAGACGGAATGGACCGCGGCATGGTCCCGACCCTCCGGGACTTTCTAGGCACCCCCTTGCATGCCTCCGACAGCTAGATGAGAAGGCTAAGGTTCAGAGAACCAAGGGACCCTCTCATATCACACAGCCCGTGGCAGAGCCGGAATCAGGAACCAGCTCTCCCACTTCCATTTGGTTCAGAACTGTTCCCACTCACTCTGCAGTGACATGTTAGGAAACGGTCTGCCGGCAGATGGGACCAGGCAGGCAGCGAGGAAAACAGGGACCAGGCTCTCTCTGGCCTTCATCCCGCAGGCACTGCTGCCAGTGTTCCGCCCTTAGCACACGCCGGGTAAATGTTTGGTGCTTAAACATTACATAACCGGTATTTGCCGAGGGGGAAACAGCTAGTGAACTATCCGCCCGGTCCCAGCTTACAGCGGCAGTGTGGTTTGACAGCTCCCATATAAGTAAGATAACAGCACATTTGATGCTCACGGGAGTAGCCCGATTTCTTTGCCACCTCCCCCGAATAAGACAAGCTCCATTCCATCGGGGGCCATACCAGCTTGTTCTCCATCACTGTCCCAGGGAACGCACAGAGCACGACGCATAATGGGCTCTTGGCTGCTTTGATTTTTTTAGTGGAAGTTTGTACCAGAGGTTACAAAGGGTACAGAGGAAGGCTCCCACCAGGTAGAGAGGCAGGCGAGGCTCCCAAGAAGATATCCCAGCAGACATAAATCTTCAAGGACAAACAGGCAGATTGATATCTCACCCATGGGAGAGCCGAGCAGCCAAGCTTTTTCAATTATGCACAGTTTGGGTTTATCCGTCCTGCCGCTTCTCCTCCATTTGCAGGGATAATTGAGACTCAGCCGTGGTTCAGCTTGCTAAGTGCCCATAGTGAGCTGTGAATTACGGGGCACAGAAATGCTGTTCATTTGGCCCAGGAAAGGGTGAGCTAGTAAAAATACAAGTGCGGGCTGGTAATTTATTGGCCCTTGTTAGCAAGGACTCGGTAGGCATTCTTAGAGGATTCTTTTCAGAGGGAGGCCCATTATCAGGAGCAAAGAAACTATATTCTTCATTGGCGACCGGCGAGCTGAGGTTTGCAGGAGCAGCTCAGAAAGTGCATCTCCGTGCTCCCTCCCTCGTTGTCCTCTTTTCTGCAAGAATGTGCACAACCTTCTGAGAGTATGGAAGTGATGCCCAAGGAAAAGATGCCATCAGAACAGCTACAGGGGTGGGGTGGGGGTGTGAACGGAGGGTGAGATGCAGCTGTGTGTACAGTGGAGTAGTTAAAAGGCAGAGCACCAGGACTCTAACCCTGGCAGCCCCGCCCACCTGCAGGAGCCCCTCTGGGCTTCCTTCTCCTCCTTTGCACCATGGGGACAGTTGTCATCCTTGCCCAACTGACTAGTCCCAAGGATTACATGAGAATATGTGTAAACACAAACATTCAGAACAGTGCCTGGCACACAGAAGGCACCTTGTCCATGTGAATTCATGCCTTTAGTCATAAATGTCTTGTCTGGCAGCAAGAAAGAGCTGGGTTTGAATCTCATCACTTAACTAGCTTGCAAGCTTTGGAAGGGTTTCCCTAACCTCTCTGAGCCTCTCTTTCTACTGTGTAAAGTGAAGATTCTGATACCAAGTTCTTAGGATTATTATAAGGATTTTAAGTTGAGCTGATGAGAGTTCAGATAGAAAGGGGGACTCGAGGAAGGAGCCGAAATTCCTCCTTCTTCTCGTCAGTGGTAGAGTTGGCTGGTCCAAGCCTAAGAGATACTTTTTCTGTTTCCTCACTGTTGCCCACATTTCTGATGATACATTTACCCCGAAGACATTTACCCAATGCCTACTGAGCTATAGGCACCATGCCGGCTCTTAAGGAGCTCCCGATCTGATGAAAAGGGACACAGACTAGCAGACGGTTGTAAAGTCACTACAGGCTGAGGCGTCCGTTGGAGGTGTGAGCTGCGCTGTGTTGGGAAGCATGAGTGATTGCTTGCAAGCCGGAAGGTTTCGGTGTAAAGCCCTCGATTGACTCATTAGAAAAATATTCCACATATCTGTGGTTGTTGGTATTATAGAATACGTTCTTACACTTACATGAGGTGTCAGGGGTGAAAGAAGCTACCATTCTAACCCTTCACAGGATTATAGCTCCCAGGAGTTTATATTTACCTTCTCCTTTCTCTTTCGATCCCCACAATAACCCACCTGAGAAGCAGAGGCAAGAGCACCCATTTTATAACCATGAAGCCCAGAGGAGCTAAGTAGCCTGCTCAGGGCGGTGCAGTTACCAAGTGGCCCAGTAGTGAGACCAGACGGATGAGTCAGAGGACGAAGGGAGGGAAGATGTAGATACATTTTCAAAAGCAACTGAAATTTTCAGATTCTCGTCTTACATGTTTCATGCCACTGATGGCCCCTTTTCTTGGAAAAAAAAGTTTGGTGACTATCACACGGCTTGTCTACAATCCCAGCAGAAGCCATTCTTGATACGGAGACCTCGGTATTTGCCATATTTTTAAATAACCTGGCTCTCAGTCTTTGCACCAAGCAACTTAAGCTCAGCCACACACTCATTTTAATCGCTTTGCACGAGTTAGAGCACCTCCCTGGGTCCCATTTCTGTCCTTGGTAAAACGAGGATGTGACCCCTGGGGTCTCCACAGCCCCCTGTTCTGTGATTCCAGGAGGAGCCCAGTGGCAGAGAGCCCCTGCAAACATTTACGAAGTGGTTCACACACTCCTCCCTCACCCAGCTGTCCCCAGGGGAGGAGCCTGGCCTGCTGTCCCTACAATCCCAGCAGCCCCTTTGATTTGGGACCCTCGGGCCTCAGGGGCCGTTCTCTTCCACACCCAGCCAGCTCGGAGTTGAAGTGGGGTTGCTTTGTTCTTCAAAAGTGGAATAGCAAAGTGTTTTGACGGTGTCGAATTTGATTTTTCCACAGGTTCCCACCAGCCAAAAGAAGGAAGGTGTTTATGATGTGCCAAAAAGTCAACCTGTAAGTGTAAGTACACCTTCTCTCTTCTGCCAGGTTCGCATAACCTGCCTTCTTAGGGAACTCTGTCTACCAGCTAAGGAAAGGAACCCCTCTTCTGGATGTAAGCGTCACAACGGGTAGAGCTCTGCCAGGGCCTCCATGCTAAGGACTCCTCAGTGAGTCGGAGGGAAGGAGGCGTAAAGCAGAAATGGTGGGGCTGAGGAAGGGGTGCCAGTCTGGACCAGGGTCTGGCCCCATGAGCGGCAGGGAGTTGAATTGTGCAAACCACTATGTCTGAAGGCCTCAAGGTCTCAGGTGTGTGATGCCAAAAGTCTCCCACCAAAGACTTCATTATACCTGGTAAGATGGGGGCAGTGTCTTGACCCTGGGACGAGGGTCAGCCATTCAATTTGAAAGGGGTTGACAAGTCTCAGAGGGACAGTCGGAGAGGTGACCAGGGCCTTTGTGGTGTATGTGGGTCCCGCCAGTGGACAGACCACTATAAAAAAGACCATGTAGAGTGCAAAGAACTCTCGGCCACCTCTCGACCCCAGCAGCTGGAGGGACCCCTGTAAACGAGAAGTCGCAAGCTCTGTGACAATGCCTCGTGCCACTGCGAGGCCAGGCCTGTGTTTATGACCGCCGGCTGGCACTCAGAACTTCTGTCCATAACTCGGGAGCTCCGGGAAACTTTTCCTCAGGGGTATGTGGACTTGGCCATGGCCCTTGTAAAAAGAACTAGGGTGTTGAGTCACTGTTGTTCTCAGCTTAATAATGGATGGAAAAAGCACAGGCTGTGAAGACAGACCCTTAGACATTCCAGCTCTGACCCTAATAGGACAGCAGTGAGGCTGAATGATGCTATCTGGGCCATTGGTTTTGGTCCTGGGCCCCACCCTGTGAGAGACATGAAAGGCACCCCTGCATGTTTCAAGGTCAGATCGATAGGGCAGTTTGAATCCCCATTCTCAGGGAGGCCACAGAAGGACCTAGAAAAGCTTGACCTGGAGAAAAGAAACCATAAACTTGGAGATGGGAGCACCAAGGGCCACTGGATGGAAGAGGGAGGACGCTGTTCTGTGTTGGCCAGTTCATGGAACTGAGACCAGTGAGGGGTCCTACAAGAAAGCTACCTTCAGCCTAGAGGGAGAATGACATTCCTGATCAGCACGGGAATTTTGACCAGCTCCGTTTCCAACCTAGGCCGGTTCACCTCTCCTTAGGCAACCTGGTGGTCCCCCGCTCCCGGGAGGTCACCATATTGATGCCGAAATTAGTACGGACACCCGATTGCCATAGCACACTACAGCCCAGAACTCCTGGGCTCAAGCGATCCTCCTGCCTCAGCCTCCCGAGTAGCTGGGGCTACAGGCGCGCACCACCGCGTCCAGCGAGAATGACATTCCTGAATGGTGGGTCAGAGCTGAAGGGTAGAAATGCTGGCATGTAAGGGAGTGAGCTCCCCATCACTGGAGCTGTGTGAACAGAGGCTAGAGAATGACTGGTTAGAAAGACTATGGGAGATTCAAATGTGGAGTGGGTCGAGGGTGAAGATGAGCTCTGTTGTCCCTTCCAAACCTGAGCTGCTGTCCTCTCGAGCTGAGAGTCTTTCTGGGTTCCTACCCTCCGCTGCCCCCACTCCCCTTTTACCTGGTGAAATTTCTTCCTGTCAACGTCCATTCCTTACCCACTATCTTGCAACTGCCATACTGTACCTAACTACTGCTTCCAGTAGTTAGATTTTGCGAAAAAGCATATCTGAATGCACGGCCTTCTCAAAAACTTGAGTCTACAATATAGTAGAGAACGTGCACCACAGTGCTGCTTGGAGAAAAAGCTGTGTTTCTCCCTGAGGCCTTTGCATTTGTCAAATCTCCTTGTCACCTAGACACTGGTCTGTTTTCCGTATTTCCATTTGGTGCAGCTCCCATCACACAGCTCCCCACAATTCAATTTGTGTCTGCCTAAATTGCCTCACTTGCCCCTAACAGGTTTAGATATGTGAGGAAACATGCTCCATTTGCTGCCTTGGTTTTTGTGAATTTATTAACAGTCTGACCACACCATCTCCATGCTTAGTAGGTTAAAAAAAAAAAAAAATCCAAGCTCCTTAGCCTGCCATACACAGTACTCTGATGCTGGCCTCAGCCCATACCTCTGGTCTACCTCCGTCTTGACCACCCCCTCCCCTCCTGTCCTGCTTTCCTGCAATCTGCAGCCTCCTGAAGGAGCCGTGTCCTCTTCTAACATCCCTAACATTAGCTTCAGGCCCTGGGGGCTCAGGGAGACTTTCTGGTCTTCTGCTCTACCCAGTGTCCGCAGATCTCCCTCCCTCTGTGATCCACTCCTTCTCATTCCTCTGTTTTAACAGCATTAGCACCCAGCGTTGAAACTCTTCTCCTTGCCCATCACATCCAGGAGCTTCCCCAGGTCCCTGAACTACCATAAGCAAGGCCAGGTCCCAGCACATAGAAGCTGGGCATGACACAGCCATGCTAGGAATGTTTCATAAACATACAAACAACTCTGCCCTATAGAAGAAATTGATGAAAATCCTGCTTTCTTTTAAAGGGAATTAATTTCCTGTTTTTCTGATGCTGAAATAGGCATTAGGTAAAGATGCTAAGGTTTTTTTTTTTTGTTTTTTTTTTTTTTAATTTTTATTTATTTGACAGAGAGAGAGATCACAAGTAGGTAGAGAGGCAGGCAGAGAGAGAGGAGGAAGCAGGCTCCCCGCGGAGCAGAGAGCCCGATGCGGGGCTCGATCCCAGGACCCTGAGATCATGACCCGAGCCGAAGGCAGTGGCCTAATCCACTGAGCCACCCAGGCGCCCCGATGCTAAGGTTTTTTCTTGGGAACTATCTGGGCTGCCTGAGTGGCCTGCAGGAGCTCCCAGCCCTCTGTTCCCAGCAGAGTCCTAGAAGCATCTGGGTGATTCTGGCTTTTCCATAAACAGTTTCCACATTTTTCAAAGCCGAAGAGAGGTTGCAAGTCGCAAGCACCAAGGCAGGTGCTTGCATTTGGAATCTCAACTCCTGCTCTTACAACCTGTGGGACTTCTCATAAGTTCCCTTGTTTCTGTGCCTCATTGTTCTCATCTACCAAAAAGAGTAACTGAACCCAACTTACTAAACTGTTTTGAGGAGAAGATAGCGTATGCATTGGAAACTTGATCCCACTTGCCTAAACTTCTTAGAGGTCCTTTAAATATCCCACATCCATCCCCATTCTGGGACCTTCCTGTCCTCCAGGCTTGCCTCCATGGACCTGCCTCTCTGGTGAGTGCATACTCCCTAGGATGCCTCGGTGCTCTGAATATCCCTGCTGTCAGCTTGCTGTTTGCTCCTTCGCTACCTGCTCCTTAGCCAGAAGCACAAGTAAACCAAAGACAACCTAATTGTGCTTATTAAGCCGCTTCCAGGCCTTTTGGGGCCTTCCACAGGTTTCCCACAAGAACGGAAACTGCCCTGTGATCTGTTGCTCTAGATACCCCTGGGCTTCTTCTTCCTTGGGTCCAGGTCTGCCCAGAGCCAAGTAGGAGACTCAGTATGAGGCAGTCACTGGGGCAAACCACGAATCAGCCCCAGCGAAAATGGCCTGATCTTCAGCATCAGACCTGGGTGTGCTCTCATCTGGGCCACCTACCAAGGGTCTTTGAGTATCGTTTTCCATCTCTAAACCTCAGCATCATCATCTGTAAAGAGAAAGTAGTGCCTGCCTTGTAGCTTTGTTCAGAGGGTTAAAGGAGACCTTTATGTAAAACCCTTAACGGGATATGGATTAGATTAAATGAGAACATTTCAGAGTGTTGCCCTTACAAGTAATGTGCCAGCAAAGCAGGGGATTGCAAGTGTGCTAGGTAATTGCACACCTCTTCCCGGAAGCCTTCTTTGCCCCAGAGTAATAAACCACCCCCCACACCACACCAGGAGACCTCTCTGTTCCTCTTTGCCATGACCATGATCACAATGCGTTGTTACCTTTTCTTAATGAATCCACATGAGCCATTGACTGATTTTCTTAAATTTAATATTTTTTTAAAGATTTATTTATTTATTTGACAGAGAGAGCTCACAAGTAGGCAGAGAGGCAGGCAGAGAGAGTGAGAGGAAAGCAGGCTCCCTGCTGAGCAGAGAGCCTGATGCAGGACTCGATCCCAGGACCCTGAGATCATGACCTGAGCCGAAGGCAGCGGCTTAACCCGCTAAGCCACCCAGGCGCCCCGCCATTGACTGATTTTCTTAAAGGCCTTGGCTTTGGGGTTAGTAGCAGTACCTGCCTTAGAATGTTTGTGTTAAAGACTAAAGGAGCTGAAGGATGTGAATCTGCGCGGGGCTTGGTGCAGAGTAGGGATTAAACTGTGTGAGATACTCTATTCTATTTGCTTCTCTTACTTTTCTGTGAGCTCCTTGAGGACAGGAATCACTTTTATTCATCACTCTCTCTAAAGTTACTCCTCTGGGGAGTTGGAATCTCTTTGAGCTTTTGATGGTAGACCCTTTCCCCATGAAAAAACAAAACAGAACCAAAAAACCCACACACGTGTGCATGGAAATTTTTGTGGGCCATGAAGCCAGTGGGATCTTTGACTGCAGCTTCAAAACGTCTGTCACAGAGCTTAGTCCCTGGCTCATTGTCATCTTCCATGGTCAGAGATCCCCTCACCAAGGTGTGACATTAGATGTATTGCATGCTAGAGTCTGGCTCTGAAGTTAGAGTTCGTTGCATTTCTTGTGGGTCGTACCTACCTCAATGCTTCAAGTTATAGGACCGCAGTTTGTGTCTTGATGAGCTGGGCTGCTCATCAAGACAATCATTCTCTCTGGGCTGCTGGTCCAGAGAGAAAGCAGATTCCCTCTCTTCACTCTCCTTCCCCAGCTTCATGCATCCATGCTCTAGTTTACCCCACCAGACCTCATAACCATGGGGTGCTGAACAGTACCAGTTCCTTGTTCCCCTTTCACCGATAATATGCTTGGATGCTTTTGTTGGCTTGTTTTGATCCAGACCTATCATGCTCCCTTCTTCTAGCAGATCTGCTCTTAAGGTCATGCTACGCTCCCCCCCAACCCTTTCCTAGGATTCAGAATCAGGAGAAGGGTTATTCCCACTCACTCCCGCAAATACAAGGCAGCTGGCAGATTTGCACACAGGCTTGTTTATGTTTGTTTGTTTGTTTGTTTGTTTGTTTATGCCTGGGTCTCTGAACCCCCGATAACACAGATGTTGACGGATAGGGAGTGTTAGCCGGCTAGAAAGACAGGGAGGAAGGAGGTTTCACTTGGGCAGAGCCTTGAAGGATGAACAGGACATTGTAGGCCAAGTGCCTTCTGGGCATATCACTGAGGTCCTTGGGCTCCTGAGTTTCCACTGCCTCTACTTAGCAGCTCTTAGAACGGATGAATTTATCATCAGTCTCCTCAAAGAAACAAGGGACATGAAGGCAGTCTTCCTTTGCCAGCTGATAATGCTGCTCATGTTCTTTAGACAAACATCCTGGCCTCTCTGGGGCTGTCAGAAATGTGCAGTCCTGAGTGCTGAGGAAGGTGTCTGCTAAACTGCCCATTACCACATCCATTATTCAGTGCTTTTTGCACTCTGTTAGCCTTTGAACATGATTCTGATTCTGCAGGGGGACCTCAAGTGGAACAGTGCATTCCCAGGTTGCAGAAGTGCCTCCTTCAGACCCTGTTATGCCCCACAACCCTGAACTTGGTTGAGACTTAACCTTCATGGTCAACTCTTTCAATGACTCAGACCTAAACTGTAGCGTGCCTCATGTCATTGTCACGTGAGAAACACCCAGCCTCTGTCTTCTCCCCTCCCTTCCTTCCCACTTCGTGTAATATGCTTAAGGCTGAAAAAGGACCCTTCACCCCCTAATTGTCCAGTTTAAAACCCCATGTAGTTGTACTGAACATAAAAGGCTTTCTAATTATCAGTAATAACCAGTCAGTGGATTCTAGCTGAACTTTCTTTGGCCTTCAAAAGAGAGACTCCAAAGTTTGACATAGTGGTAAACAGGAGGGACACACGCGTTGTCAAATTGATAAGCTACCATCAACGTTCTTTTTTTTTGGGGGGGGGGAGGGGGTTGGAAACATGGATTCAGAAATTTGAAGGAATGATCGGACTCCCCCTGAGCTGCCTTCCTCACTTTGGGCGTGATCTGTGCCAATCACTTCGAGTTTCCAAGACTCATTGTTCTGTTCTGCAAAGTAGAAATGCCCACCATCCTCTGCCAACATCTCAGGGCTTTTGTAGGACTCAGGAAGCAACGTGAGAGCATTTTCTGTGAGGAAGGGGGGTTGCTTTTGCGGACCCCAGGGGCGGAAATATTGAGGGATAGTGTGTGTTAGTTGCCGCCAGTCGATTCATAGGCTCTTCTAGGATTACAAGAAAGACTCAAGTTTTATAACAAGAGGCACAGCTCTCTTGTTATAAAAAAAAAGAAAAATGAGACCATCTGAATTGATTTTTCAGAGGACAGGATAGTTCTCAGAGTAGTGAGTTCCCTGGTCCTAGGAGCATGCCAGCAGCAGGTGAATGTTTCTGTAGGGTCCTCGTGCTATGAAGGTGAGTGCAGGAATGGATCTTAGAATTACGCATCTGTCTTCATGTTCAGTTGCCCCCATGTTTATTACATCCAGTATTTACCTCACCGTCTTGCTCCCACTTTCTCAGCTGCCAAGCTAGATACCCCAGAGGCCCCGTTCCCGTCTCCATCCTCCTCTTCCTGGCTTTCATTGCACAGCAATAAGTGATGGCATTGCCCTGTGAAGTCACTGCTCTGGCGGGAAACAAGTTTACCAAGCATCGTAATCAAGGCACCACACTGAACAAGCATTAGGCACGGAGTTGGTACTTAGAAGATCGGTTCCTCCTTCGTTTCCTTCTGGAGAGCTTGACATCTGCACTCTCCATCTGTCTGGTGTGTCTTGAAAAGGAGCCATGCTGGGAGAAACTGCTAGAAACCCCAGTATTCGGATCTCCAGTCCAGGCTTCCCTTCATTCCCTTTCTCTGTGTCATAGCACCAGGCCACTGGGCACGCATACTGAGAGTCTACGGGAACTTGGCTGGGGAAAAAGCAGGCTGACTTTATGGAGCACATGCTGTGAGCCACAGGTAGCCTGGACCATGGTTCCAGCCTGTCTTGTTTCAGACCACAGCTGGGAGATCAGTTACATATACAGAAGCTGAGGCTTCCAGAGGTCGCATCGCTCACCCACAGTTACAAAGCTGGTAAGGGGCAGAGCCAGGAGATGAACCTTTCGTTGTTCCGACTCAGGAACCCACACAATTTCCACTAAAACATATTGCCTTTAGGACTAAAGAAAATGGCAAGCCCCCATCTCCTCTTCCTCACCGTAGACAGAAATAGTACTCAGGCTGGTTTCTGACTTCCGTTATTCATTGCTGCTGAGGCCAGTCCCTGGAGAGCCCGTGAACACCCCTTTCCCCCTTTAACCTGAGTTCCATGAGGCATGCCTGTGTATGACTCGTTCCAGACCCCTCACACTCCCTGTGCACTGTTTTCTTCTTCCTGATGTTGAAAAAAATAATTGGGAACCCCAAAGAACAAATCCCAATGAAAGCTGCCTCCCTCAGAAAATCAGGAGCTGTCATTTGGCCTTCCCTGCCTCCCACCCGCCAAACGCCTGTGTTTCTGTACAAGACCCCTGTCCCTCAATGATCAGTATTTGGTTGATTTTGTTTGCCCTAGATTTTTTAAAAAGCTATTTTATTTATTCATTTAATAGAGTGAGCAAGTGAGAGAGCACAACCAGGGGGAGCAGCAGAGGGAGAGGGAGAAGCAGGCTTTCAGCTGAGCAGGGAGCCCCATGTGGGGCTCGATCCCAGGACTCTGGGATCATGACCTGAGCAGAAGGCTTAACCCACTGAGCCACCCAGGCACCCCTTCCTTGCCCTAGATTTAATTCAGTTTCCCTGCTGCAAATGTAGGAAGAGTCAATCCATTGATGTGAAGCATTGCCAAAATTCTCTGGACAACTCTTCCTAGCCACCCCCCACCCCCCCATCCCCATCTTTCATGGCAAATAAATTTTCATTCACAATTCAGCAGTTGGTTTTTCCTTTAGTTTGAAATCTGGATCAAGATGTTTCATAATTGAATTAAATCTAGTCTGAGCATTTGTCAGTTTCACTTCCTCATTAAGCACCACATTGTAGAGAAATGATAATCATCGGAATGCAGTTAACATAGATGTCACACAAGAGGAGGTCTTCCTGAGCTAGGGGAGAGGAATCTGAATCTGCATATTCCCACGAAGGAAAAAGAAGTTGGCCCCATCTCGCGTTCCTCAGGCAGGCTTTCTTATCGCAGCACTTAGCAAAACCATCCTGAGATAGAATCCAAAATTCCTAGAATCTCAGAGTTAAGGAGAATATGAAAAGCTGCTGGTTTAGCCTCCCCACCGGTGCGGGAATCCCTCCAGAACACTTGTGGTGAGCGCCCGTGAACATGCCCGCCTCTGGCCTTGGCCCCCTGCCTGAAGTCCCAGACCTTCAGGACTTGTAATCCCACCGCTCAGGTGCTGAAGAGTCCTTCTTTTCTGAGTTCCCTTACAACTTCTGTTCACTTATTGATTCCTTTATTCATCCCTTTGGCAAATAAGTACTAAGAACCTTCTACCGCCAGAAAGTGTCCTACTCAGTAGAGATAGAGAGATGAATAAGGCTGGCTGCTTGAGAATCTCAATGGTCTCAGGAAGGGAAACTTATGCAAATAGTTGCAATCGATGTAATCCAGGCGGTAAGAGGCCTTCTAGAAGATGCTGTGGGAGCACAGTGGGGAGGCAGCACACTTTGCCTGAGGGAGTTCACAAGGTCTTCACCCAGAAGGTAGAGTCTTCAAAGATGAGGGTAACTTGGCACTAGAGGAAGGTGAAACAGTATTCAGGAAGAAGGAGCTGAATGTTTAAAGGCACTGAAATGTGGGAAAACACACCATATCCCAAGGACTGAGGAAAAGTGGGGTGGTGGGACTGCAGGACGCCTTCCAGGAAGCAGGAGACTAGGTGCCAGGGGAACCCAGCACTCATGAGAGAAGGGCCTAGAATGTGGTGCTCAGACACGGGGATTGGCTGGGAAGCCACTGATGTTCTCAGGTGTGGAGTGGTGCTGATGGAGTTGTGATTCTCACCGTCACTTTGGTGGCCTGCGGCAGGTGGCTTAAGCCATTGGAGAGACTGTTAAGAAGCTAATGGGATTAACTCTGTGTATCTATCAGGATGAAGTCAGGAAAACAGAACCCACAGGAGGTAATTTAATAGAGGGAATTTAATGTAGAGAACTTGTTACGAAGGTGTTAGAAGAGCTGCAGAGCCAAACAGAAGACAGTGGGGCAACCCAAATTAGTAAGAGTCAGAAGTTGCTACCATCCCCAGGGCTGGAAGGACAGCGGGGCCCAGGCTCCCAGCAGATCCTGTAGCTTAGAGGGAGCTGTCCAGCAGGAGCGGGGCCTGGGCCAGCCCAGAGGGACCGGACATCTGGTGGAAACTGAAACTATGCACTTGATTCCACCACTGCTAGAATCCCGCCTGAAGAGAGCCAGCAAAAAAATTCAGTGCTTCTCCCTTCCTCCCACCATCCAGAGTCCAACTACCATCTCCTGTTGGCCAAGTCTAAGAGGAAATAGGTTGGCAAGGGAGCTCAGGCAATCGCGCAGACAGGGATCAGTCTCCTGTCCTACCACACGGAGCAGGGGGAGGGCAGGAATGGGTCTGAAGGCAAAGAGACCAAGGGATAGACAAGTAAGGACTACTGTGGGTCTAGACAGAGGGTGAGACCCTGCAGACCGGGAGAGACATGGAGGTAGGGAGGTGTGTAAATTTGAGCGAATGATGGGGTAGATCTGGAAAGATCTTGCTGATGTGGGGGGTGAGAGACACATGATGTCTAAGCTACCTCCGAAGTGGCCAGCTTGGGGAGGTCATGAACCAGGCAATAGGACCCAAACGCTGGGTCTCCTCTCCTCCGGCGCTGTCATTTACATCCGTGCTGTTTCATGTCTCTAGGTTCTAGGAGTGTTTGTAAGGTCAGCCTTTCCATCCTCTGTCTTCACTTTCTTGCCAAAGACAGTAGTCATCCCTTTCATCCCCCTCTCTGTTCTCGGTCCCTGACTCGCATTTTGGTGGTGTCACATTATCACTTAGAATGATATTTGGCTCTTTTTTCACGGTTTGGAAAACCGGGCTGTCATGAATGGAATCAAGCAGAGTTGTAGACAGCTCGTTGTTAAATCATTCCTGAAACTTGTTTTCTACAAATGCAAATGTGGAAGGGGATAAGTGCTTGCATAAGCAGTCGCCTGGCGTCCCGTTTGCTCAGTTGTGTGTTGGCAGTAATCATGTCTGAACAAAACAGGGATCGCTCCGTTGCTGTGTGCAGATACCTGCCACTGGGCCCCTAGAGGAATGGTCTTCAAGCTTTTTATAAAACCCTAGGACTTTTTTATTCAACTGAAATGTTCCAGTAGCTTTATATGTAAACACATCTAAGGGGAGTTGTGGCTGAAGCAGGACTGGAGCCTCAAGGCCTACCCACCTGGAATCCTTTACTGAAGGACAGAAGCTTCTAGAAAGGAAGAGATCCAGAGAGAGGGTGATGTGAAAACCACTGTCAAAAAAAAATCCACTAGTTAATTCCATGGGTGGGAGAAATGGGTTGTTCAGAAGAAAAGATGCTTCATGTTCTTTTCCTTTGGGGTCTCTGTTAATCTATAATTGAATTTGTGAACACAGACCACATGCCTCCTCTTTGGGAGAGAGGAAAGCAGCAGGAAGAACACAAAATTTGAAGTTAATCAGAGCTTTATGCTTCTTAGCTGTACAATTAGGCAGGGTGCTTTATCTTTTGGATTGTTCTGAGTGACCATTAGCAACATGGGCAGAGCACATGGCAGTCAACTTAGAATTACAGGTAGAGGTGTGAGCCTTTCAGCCCTGCTGAAAGCCCTGCTTCCTACCTCAATTACAAGTTGTGTGAACCTGGATGGTCTATTTGTTCACTCAAAAATGTGAGTACTGACTGTGGTGCCTACCTCATAGAATTCTTCTGAGGACTGAATAAGGGAGTATATGTATAACATATAGATCAGCACCTGGCACATCGTAAGTGCTCAATAAATGTTAGCCGTAATTATTATTATGAGCTATTATGGCCATGGGACTATACCAAGTGCTTCGAGAGACAGGAGGAGGCGTCAGACCCAGCCCAATCACTAGGGCGCTTGTGATCTATGGGTGGGAATAACTTTAGTTTATAAAGGAGGGGCTAGAATGCCTTTTTTTTTTTTTTAACAGTACATCATTAGTTTTTGATGTAGTGTTCCAAGATTCATTGTTTGCATATAATACCCAGTGCTCCATGCAATACATGCCCTTCTTAATACCCATCATCGGGCTACTCCATCCCCCCACCCCCTCCCCTCTAAAACCCTCAGTTTCTCATAGTCCATAGTCTCTCATGGTTCATCTCCCCCTCCGATTCCCCTCTCCTTCATTTTTCCTTTCCATCTCCTAATGTCCTCCATGCTATTCCTTATGTTCCACAAATAAGTGAAACCATGTGATAATTGACTTTCTCTGCTTGACTTATTTCACTCAGCATAATCTCCTCCAGTTTCATCCATGTTGATGCTAAAGTTGGATATTCATCCTTTCTGATGGCTGAGTAATATTCCATTGTATATATGGACCACATCTTCTTTATCTATTCTTCTGTTGAAGGGCATCTTTGTTCTTCCCACAGTTTGGCCAGTGTGGCCATTGCGGCTATGAACATTGGGGTGCATGTGGCCCTTCTTTTCACTCTGTCTGTATCTTTGGGGTAAATACCCACTAGTGCAATTGCTGGGTCATAGGTAGCTCTATTTTTAACTTTATAAAGAATCTCCACAGTTTTCCAAAGTAGCTGCACCAACTTACATTCACATCAACAGTGTAAAAGGGTTCCCCTTTCTCCACATCCTTGCCTACATTTGTTGTTTCTTGCCTTGTCAATTTTTGCCATTCTAACTGGTCTAAGGTGGTATCTCACTATGTTTTGATTTGAATTTCCCTGATGGCTAATGACAATGAACATTTTTTTCATGTGTCTGTTAGCCATTTGTATGTCTTCTTTTCAGAAGTGTCCGCTCACGTCTTCCGCCCATTTTTTGACTTGATTATTTGGGGGTTTTTTGGGTGTTGAGTTTGAGAAGCTCTTTATAGATCCTGGATATCAGCCCTTTGTCTGTACTGTCATTTGCAAATATCTTCTCCCATTCCATGGGTTGCCACTTTGTTTTGCTGACTGTTTCCTTTGCTGTGAGAAGCTTTTTATCTTGTTGAAGTCCCAAAAGTTCATTTTGCTTTTGTTTCCCTTGCCTTTGGAAACCTGTCTTGAAAGAAGTTGCTGTGGCCGATGTCAAAGAGGTCACTACCTGTGTTCTTCTGTAGAATTTTGATGGATTCCTGTCTCACATTGAGGTCTTTCATCCATTTAGAGTTTATCTTTGTGTATGGAGTAAGTGAATGGTCAAGTTTCATTCTGCTGTATATAGCTGTCCAATTTTCCCAGCACCATTTATTGAAGAGACTGTCTTTTTTCCATTGGATATTTTTTCCTGCCTTGGTGTTTGACCATAGAGTGCCTTTAATTCTCCATGGCTAAGCAAAGTCAACAGGATCAGTTGTAACCTGAGAGCCTGGGGTAGAGCTGAACCTGCAAGAAAGTTTCTTAGCTATGGGGTGGGGATAAGGAACATTTGTCATTACCAAAGCAAGGGACAGCAGCACTTAATGCATGACCGCAGTATTCTTCCAAGCAACCATGAGAAGTAGGTCTCTCCTCTACTATGAAGGATAATAGAGATCAGAAGAGTTAAATCACTTAGCATGTCTAGAAGAGTCATCACTAAGAATCTAAGCCAGTTCTCTCTGAGGTTAAATCTAAGGTGACCTAGTTTATCATCCAAACTGGGTTACTTTGGAAAGCAAAAGGGGTCTGCTGTTAACAATGCCATCAGCACAGCAGGCATGAACAGGAACTGTTCTTAAGCTAACCAGGATATAGGGCCACCCTACCCAAAGCCAGTAAACGATCTTCCCAACCGGGCCAACCTGTCTTGAAGACCAGAACACATGGGATTTCAAACAAAAGGCAGGAGGAGTCTGTCCCTCTTGTTCTTGGCACCCTGCACCAATTGTTACCTGGGCTGAAGCAACCACAGTACTAGCCACAAGGTAAGGGTGCCCTGACACCCTTCAGTGGGCATAAATTAGATTGTTTGGAGATGTGTTACATGGCGAAAAAATGTGGTCCAGCGGTATCTGTTAACTGCTGCTGCTGTGAGTCCATCATTATTCCTCTAATACAGACCATTAACATTCACAGAACCTTAACTACAGCATCTCTAATGAGCACAGCTGTAATATACCGTTTCCCCATAAATATCCATTGACACAGATACTCATTCTCTCTTGGTACAGTAATTTAGCTTTTCTGGATAAATCATCATGCGGAGGCCCTTTCTCTCTCCCTAACTGCCATTATTAGTGCTTACAGAAGGATAATGAACAAACTCGAGTTGTAAAAAAGGAGAAAGAGATGAATGATCATGGAGAATTCAGAAATACATGTTGGTGACTGCCCCACCCCCAAACACGCAAAACCTGTTTTAGCCATGACTTAGAAAGGAGGCAAGAAATGAACATTTGCTGAGCACTTGGTGGGGGCCACGGAGCATGGGTGTTGCTTGGCAAAGCTGTAGCTGGTTCAATGATTCGCAAAGACACGTCTGAACGGCCATTTGTGATACTTATAAAAACACAACTTCCTTGGCCCCACCCCCAGATCTGCTTTGGTAAGGCTCACGTGCATGTGTTTGTGTGCACGTGCATGAGTGTGTGTGTAAAGGGAGACTGAGAAAGCTCCCCCACTGGATTCTCATACTCCACTAAGTTTATCTAGTTTAATTAACAAGGAAGCTGTGATTGTCTCCATTTTATGCACAAGAAGACTGAGGTTGAGATGCTAGGGGGAGAGGGCAATAAGGTCTGGTTCTGAAGGAGGCATCCCTCACTCCTGACTTGTACATAAAGAATGGCTCCTGTGAAGGTGACATTGACTCCCATGTGACACACTCTCCCCGCCCCACTTCCCCTTGCCCGCCTTTCGGAGAGCTCTGTCCGTGCCTCACCGTGTTTCTCTCTGGCGGGTTAGCAGCTTCCCCGGTCTCCATTACTCCTCCTTCCCACCGTTGTGTGCTGTCGGCCCAATACTCCGGCTTCATTCCTGATTTCTTGTATTTTTCCACCTCCTTGTCTCTCTGGCTATTTCTCTGTTGTTCTTTCCGTAGTCATCTAGAAATTTCCAACCCCTTGACCCCCAGGCATCCTTACTTGCATTGTGAACAGGCCAGGGTCCTCCAGAGAAGATGGGGGTGGGCTGTAGCAGGGCGGGCTCCTAAACTGCCCACTGTGGATACTCCTTCCAAAACCCTTAACTTTCTCCCTGGTCTTAAATCACAGATTGTCTGACACCTTTTGTTCCCCTCAGTGTAGCATAATAGTTAAGAGCACGTATTCCAAAGTTAGCCAACTTTGGTGAAAATTGTAGCTCTACTATTTACTAGCCATATGACCTTGAGCAAGTTAAGTAATCCTTCTGTGTCTCAGTTTACTCCTCTGAGAATGAGGAGAGCAATAGCACCTACATTTGTTGGAATAATTAAAGGAATTAACATGTGAATATTAATTAAATTATTAATATGTTAATTAATATATTTAATTAAATGTATATGTCTGTATACACAGACGAAGTTCCATTTAACAGTAACCATTATTATTAATTTGTCTTGCATGACTCCTGCCTGGCCAAGAAGGGATGAGGTCTTAATATTAATATTAAAACCATCCCTTCTACTTCAGACCAGAATGGACTGTCTGGGATACATTCTAGAGGTACAATGACCATTTCTTTCTTTTTTTTTTTTTAAGATTGTATTTATTTATTTGACAGAGAGGGGGCAGCGAGAGGGAATGCAAGCAGGGGCATTGGAAGAGGGAGAAGCAGGCTTCCTGCTGAGTAGGGAGCCCAATTCGGGGCTTGATCCCAGGAGCTTGCAACCATTACCTGAGCCGAAGGCAGACACTTGATGACTTAGCCACCCAGGCGCCCCAGAATTACCGTATCTTAATTAATGAGTGGATGTCACGGTAGGGGAGAGAGGTGAATCAAAAGTGACTTATCCATTTGGGGGTTTTAGAGATCTACTAAAACCAGAAAAAAATGATCTCAGCCATTGATGACCTAATCAAGGATATATGGGCCAGTTTAGATGAAAAAAGTCTTTCATAGAGCAACATACCAGCATGCAGGTAAAGAGGGTCTCTGCCTGGTAGGTCCGTACCAGATCTCATGAAATAAGCCATTTCCTTGCCCTAGCTTCCTGGTCTTCAGAGAGAGGGTGTCCATCACCAGAAAACAGGCAGGGAAAGCAGCAGAGACCAGACCAGTGACATCAGAGTAGCAAGCCTGGAGTTCCCTCGTCCCTGTAGTGGCATGCACAAAGTGTCCCTGTTGTAATTGCATAGTTTCTGCAATCCTAGAAGGTAACTCCTAGAACCAGTCTCTGCTCACTTATGCATTGTTCTGTTCAGGCATTCATTCCTTCACCCATTCCACAAATACTGTCTGGTGTCCACTGTGCGTCAAGTTCTGTGCTAGGCCCAGGTGCTTACAAGCCAGCCCAGGTCCCAGCCCTTGCTCAGCTCACATTCCCCCAGGGAAGGCTGCCAGCAAACAAGTTAAAAGACAGAGCATGAGTGCAAGCCACAAAACCAAATGAGATGATGTGATGAGACGCGAGGAGTTGCTCTTCTAACTAGGGAGGTGGTCACAGGAGGCCTCCCTAGTGAGGTGTCACCTGAGATGAGAACTGAATTATGAAAAGAAACTGGTGGGACAGGGACAGGGAAAATCAAGGATAAGGGCATGCCCCAGTGATCCTCAAGGATCTTCAAGGAACAGAGGGAAACCTGGTGTTGGCCAGAGCACAGCAGGAAAGGGGGAGAGTGGAAGATGAGTTCAGACACTGGGATGGTGAGCAGCCAGGCATGGACAGTCCTACAGGCAATGGTGGAGAGTTTAGATTTTATTCCAAGTGTAATGGAAGACAGTAGAGGATTTTAAGCATGGAAATGAACCTGATCTGATTTAGTGCCACTGTGGCTGCTATATTGTAGATGAACTTAAGGGGCAAAAGTCTGAAAACAGAAGTCTAGGCCAAAGAGAATGCAGTGGAAGGGATGCGGAGAGGCAGGCACAGCTGAGGTAGCTTCTGGAAAGAACAAATTTTAATGAATGGTTGGGCATCAGGGTATGGGAGAGGAGGGATCAAGAGTAGCTTCTGGGGGCACCTGGGTGGCTCAGTGGATTAAGCCGCTGCCTTCAGCTCAGGTCATGATCTTGGGGTCCTGGGATCGAGCCCCGCATCCGGCTCTCTGCTCCGCAGGGAGCCTGCTTCCTCCTCTCTCTCTGTCTGCCTCTCTGCCTACTTGTGATCTCTCTCTCTCTGTCAAATAAATAAATAAAATCTAAAAAAAAAAAAAAAAAAAGAGTAGCTTCTGGAAAGAGTCAGCAATTTTTAATGAGTGGTTGGATGTCAGGGCATGGGAGAGGAGGGATCAAGAGTACACGTGAGGTTTCGAACATCCAAGTGCTAGTTGGTGGCCTTTACAGAAATCAGAAGGCAAGGAAAGAACAGGGGGGAGATCCAGAGTTCTTCGGACATGGTAAGCTTGAGAGGCTGAACAGCATAGGATATGATCTCTTCACCAATTTCTAGCAACTGAGGGGGAGGGTGATAAGGTCAGATCTTGGCTCAACTTCAGGTAATAAGGAATGTCACAGACTGACTACCACCCTTCAGCCACCGATGGATCTCACTAATGGGAAGAACTTGAAAAATTCAGATGAAAATGCCATATAGCTATTAGAAGGGCCAGAAGGATAACATCTCTCTGTTTTTGTAACTTTCTTCTGGGACATCTCCCTAATGTTTCTTTGAAATCAGAACAAGGGCCATTTACCCTGATTGCAAAGCCTCCGTGGGTCAAGTGACAGAGTGGATATGTCATCCTTCTAGAGTTTATAATAGTAAATGCCAAGTCTTTGTGAGTGAGCAAGTGTGTGTGTATGTGTGTGCATACATGTGCACACACATTCATGCCGAGCATTTGGAAACACCATATGGACTACCATACCCTCCGCTTAGTAAGTCATTCTATAACCAAGTTTCTTTCTGCTCAGTTTCCTATTCTCATATAAACATGTTCATCCACTCAGTCATTCTGTTTTGTTTTTTTTTTAAATTTGCCAATTCAATATAATTTCCTTTTGTGTGCCTGTCACTGGGCTATCTAGATATTAAGAATGCAAAAATGAGTAAGATACAGTGTCCCATAAAAGGAACTTAGTCTCTACAAGATCATAGTCTGTAGTGGAGAAGATAGAATCAACCATTGTGGTGGACATAATGTGATGCCCAGAGGAGGATCATCTAATCTCTCATGAGGACCTTGTAGAAAGTCTTGGAAGAAGTAACTAGTCCCAAGTCTCTAGGGATATGTTGTGGTTCTCCTGATGAACAAGGATGGGAAAGGCAACCAGTCATAGGGAGTAGCTTGCACCAAAACCTGAAGGTGAGAAATATACTGAGAGACCTGTTAGGAGGACATGTGAAATTATGACACAAAGTTACAAACTATTTGTAGGTTGGGTAATCAATCAGAGACAGTTGAGGATAGCGCTCTTCTGCATTTCCTGACTTCTGGTCTTTAAGCTGCTGTCCAAGTCTGTTCTCTCTCTCTCAGTCAGCATTGCCTCATGCGATCTTCAGAGGTTTATGAAGGCCATTTCGCTCACCGTTTTACGTATGAGCAAGCTGGGCTTTCCTTGGGGCCTTAGTTTCCTTGCAGTAAATTATGCGCTAGGTTTCTCTGCTCTGACTTATTGTCTCCTCTTAGTCTATACAATTGGGAGGAGAATCACGATACGGCTTTGGAGGTCCTCACTAGACACCAGGGGCCACGCCAGCGAAGCTACTCCCTGAAGCCTTATCCGAGCTAATCTTTGCCATTCCTCACACTCCCACCTGAATTGCACCCCTCCAGTTGGCCTAGCTTGACTGTACAGCTCAGAGAAGGGACAGCATCTCTGCCTGTGCAGTGTTGGCCCAATACCTTGCTCATCGTGGGCACTCAGGAAGTTTATTAATTCTTAAACGAATGCCTTGAGAACCGAATCCAGGAATGAAGGAGTGACTAAGGAAATGAATATGCCTGAGCATATAAAATCTGCATTCTTCTAGAGAAGAAAAGGAAAAGCATTTTGCCCAGAACGGCTGTCAGAGCAGCAGGCAAAGCCCTCCTTACTATTTTTTTCCTCTGCTGTGACATCTTTCCATTTGTGACATCCTCTGATGTGCTCCGTACTCAGCCTGAGCCTCTAACTACTCTCGCTTGATTTCCACTCCACTCAGTATTTCTTACCGTCCGGGTGCCATCTGGATCCCAGGAGTGGCCTCTCCAAGAGACACAGCAGCAAAAAAAAGAGAAGGCTGACTCTCAGAGAAGGTCCCCTGCCCTCCTCCCCACGAGTGTGTGGGGATCCTGTCATCCCACTGACAGGAGCCGATTTCACATTACTGTGATTCTAATTCACTCCCTTTTCAAAGGACTGAACTGATGCCAAGTCTTGTTAGGAGTTTTGAAAAATCCTGGAGTTTTTGCTAATGTAGAACCAGAATAATAGATTTTTTTTTTAAAGGAGAGGCAATAAAGGAAGAGATCATTAAAAATAAGTAATTACAAGCTTTTGGGAAGTTGTTCCCAGCAGCCTCCCGTCTTCTCTGCACCTCCCCACCTGTGCACGTGTTTGCTCGCTGACGACCGCTCATGGAGCAGAGCCATCTCGCCTCCTGACAAAGGAGCTGAAGGAAGAAAGGGGGACTCCACAGTCTAAAATTCTCCTTGTTAAATGGCAGCACACTGGGGTGAGGTCATGGGTTGGGACCACGATCTGGAGGCTCAGAGACTTCTAGGAGTGTGAAAGCATGAACTTCATGCCAGTGCTCTTGTGGAAACTCAGGGCCAACCTGGTCTTCTCAACCCATCAGGCCCCATTTTGGCTGCCACTATGGAAATAGCTCTACCGTTATGTCTCTTCCTGATCACTGCCTCATGACAGCACTGATACTTTCAGACCCCTCAGGACGGAGTTGGACCCCATGTGTTTCACAGCGGGGGCAACAGTAGTGGGACCCACAGGCATGAGCCTTGTCGTCACTCTGAACCCAGCACTCTATACTGAAGGCTTGGTCTGATAATTATCCGAGGATAATTGTCTGTTTTCTCTTCCGTCTCCCTCAAGTGAGGTTAGGTCAAGGACTGTGTCTTACCGTAGTTGCTCAGTAAATGGATGTGGGGTGCATTAGCAACTGGCTTTCACAGTCGTGACAGCTGTCCCTGTCACCACCACTATCACCCACATACCGGCACTGCCGTGGGGTAGGCCTCATGATTCACATCTACCCCCATCACTGTTCTGAGATCAGACGTACTCAGCTCTGAGTATCTTCTTGCGTAATCCACCCTCTGCCCTCAAATCGTGCCACCAGTTCCATCCTTATGTTTTTGGGGTTTGTTTTGTTCCTTTGTTTTTTCAAGACAATAATGGCTGTGTTGTAGAAAATTAGGGTGTGAAAATGTGGAACTGCCAACTGGATTCTAAACTTGGGGTGGAGAAGAAGAGGAGAGAAGAAAAGGGCATGCAGTAGGAGGGATGGATGATGCGACCGCCCCCCCAGAGTAGTCCAGCCTCACCAGCGTTCACACACGGGGAGAGGTATGGGCACAGGAGTCTGCCGTGTCTGTGTTTCTGCTGTGGGAAGGCCACATCACTCCTTCAGCTTCTCCAGGTGACTTTGCCCCTTCCGCTGGGATCATTGTTTCCCAGCCCTTTACAGTGGCCTGGATTCTGTCTACTCTCACCTACCAAGTAAATATTCCATTGTTACCTTCCTTCTTCCCTCCCTCCTTCCCTCTTCCTTCCTTCCTTCTTCTGTCCCTCTCTTCCTCCCTCCCAGCTTCTTTCCTCCCTTCTCCCTTTCTCCCTCCATTCTTCCTTCCCTCTCTCCTCCCTCTTTTTTCCTTTCCTTTCTCCCCCTCTCTCCCCATCTCTCTCTCCCTCCCTCCGTCTCCCTCTTTTTTTTCCTTTTCCTTTCTCCCCCTCCCTCCCCATCTCTCTTTCCCTCCCTTCCTTCCTCCCTCCTCCACCTTATCACTCTACCTCTTTCTCCCTTCCCCCTCTCTAATTTTGGAAGGGGAAATGACATCCATTGAGATTTTCTCCAGCCAGTTACTGCGCTAATTGTATTCCTACATAACAGCCTTCTTGCTGCTTCCTCTCAGCAGCCTACACTGGCCTATTTTTCGAGGACAAAACTGAGGTTCAGAGTGAGGAAGGAATTTATCCAAGGAAGGGCCAGTGATGAAGTAGCAGTTTGAATTGATTCTGCGTCAGACGTCCCTCTTTCCATTCCCCTACCTTGCCCAGCCTAAAAACATCAAACTTCTCACCTAGAAACTTCTGTTATTTTCAAATGCAAGCAAATTGGTTTTCTTAACATTTGATTGAAGTTGGGAAGCACAGGAGTTCAGAGTCAGATTCCTGAGCCACAGCAGCCCCCTGGTCATCCTCAATTAGCCTGGGCACCTTAGCACTTGGACCTTCCAAGGGATGTTTGCTTTTCTCCTGCCACTTGAATGAATAAAGCACTAACAGATTCTTTTTACCTCCAGTCCCCATCCTCATTTTCCCCTTGCATAGTCAGAAAGACCATTTCAAACTAAATGTCCACGGAGGATGAATGGATTAAGAAAATGTGATAGAGGGGCACCTGTGTGGCTCAGTCTGTGAAGCGTCTGCCTTCAGCTCAGGTCCTGATCTCAGGGTCCTGGGACTGAGTCCTGCATCAGGCTCCCTGCTCAGTGGGGAGCCTGCTTCTCCCTCTGTCTCTGCCCTTTCCCCCATGCCTCCAGCTCTTGCGTTCTCTCTCTCTCCCTCTCAGCTCTCTCTCTCAAATAAATAAATAAAATATTTTTTTTAAATATGGTAGATCCACACAATAGAATATTATTCAGCCTTTAAAGGGAATTCCTGTAAAGCCTTCCATATGTGACAGCTTGGCTGAACCTTGAGGACGTTACATCTAAGTCAAAGAAGCCAATTGCAAAGGACAAATACCACATGATACCACTTATCAGAGGCCTGTAAGATAGCCGAACACAGAGGCAGAGGGTCGAATAGTGGTTGCAAGGGCCTGGGGGGAGGGGAACTTAGGGTGCTGCTTTTCACCAAAAGTTTAATTCTGTGAAATGATGAGGTCTAGAGACATGCATTATACCTGTAGTTAATGGTACCATATTGTACTCTCTAGAATTTGTTAAGATGGTAGATCTTATGTTAAATGTTCTTGCCACAGTGAAAAGAGGTGGCGGGTGGGGGGGAGCGGGCATATAGAGGTGGTTCCGTGGACCAACTTAATGTTTAGGAAGCCAGTTGTAAATATTTCACTGTCCACGGATTTTCAGATGTATGGCCCTTGAAGATGTTAACTTTCATTATAGGGTCTAAGTATTTCCCTCCCCCTCTAACTTTCTGGACAACCTCTGGACCCTCCTGAAGTGGCAGCTGGGGAAAGGAGGACCACCACCTGCTAGAATGAGGCCCAACTTTGAGTAACTACAGGCAGCTTTTCAGTCATTACAGAGACGTGTCCTCCAAGCAGCACTGATTCCTCTGCGAGACTGAGACATTGGGTCCAGGAAGACCATTCAGCCCAGGATCTCAGTGGGCCTGGAAAATTCAGGCCTTAAACAGGACTCCATTCTGTTGTAATGATGATGAGGCCTCCTAGACTTCCTTTGAAACATGAATCTTAATTTCCTTTAAAAAGCCCCACAAATATCTAGCACAGGCTTAGCTCAGCCATGAAAAAAAATCTTTTACACCAGAAGAAGGTGGCTGTTTTTGCAAACTGAGTTTGTTTCTGTGGTACTGTCTAGATAGTGCAAAGAATTCTGAGAATTCTCCCATAGAAACTTTTCGATCAATACCAAAGTAGGATATTCTTTAAAAGAACAGGAAGAGACTGTATAAGGAAACAAAATGTCCCCTATTCAGAAAATTCTCAGTCGATTGGAATTTGTTTTTTTGTTTTTTTTTTTTTAATATATATTCCTTAGAGCTGAACTATCAAAGTTAGCCACTAGCTACATGTTGGCTATTTAAATTAAATTAATTAAAGCTAAATAATTTTTTAAAAGATTTTATTTATTTATTTGACAGACAAAGATCACAAGTAGGCAGAGAGAGGGGGAAGCAGGCTCCCTGCCGAGCAGAGAGCCCAATGCGGGACTCCACCCCAGGACCCTGAGATCATGACCTGAGCTGAAGGCAGAGGCTTAACCACTGAGCCACCCAGGCGCCCCCTAAATAATTTTTTTTAAGATTTTATTTATTTTAGGGCAAGGGAGAGTGAGTGCCATCAGGGAGAGGGTCAGAGAGGAAGAGGGAGAGAATATCTGAAGCAGACTCTGCACTGAGTGCAGAGCCTGACATGGGACTTGATCCCACAACTGTGGGACCATGACCTGAGCCGAAACTATGAATCAGATGCTTAACCAGCTGAGCCACCCAGGCACCCCAAAACTAAATAAACTTAGAGCTCAGTTCATCAGTCACCCCAGCCATATTTGAAGCGCTCCATAGCCACATGGAACCACACAGGCTACCATATTGGATATTACAGACATAGAACTTCCCATCGCACCGAAAGTTCTACGGGACAGTGGTGCTCCTGGGAGAAATAATTTATTACATTTTCCGGTCCCCATCTCAGCTCCACCACCGTCCCCACTTTGTTCTTCGTTCGCCAGAGTTTTTCCTGTCTCTCTCTGCCAGAAGGTAGGAAAGCAGCTGTTTACTCTTGGCTAACGGTGATAGAAAGCTCAACTCCTGGATACCACAGAGGGAATTAGTCTTCATTAGCATGTGTCTTCCGTGTTAGATCACTCACCAGGGAAAGGTACGCACATTCGAACGCCTGGAATCACGAGGTGCCTTAATCGGACCCACTTTGGTGTAGTTACAAATCACTTAATCCATTTCTCCTGAGCTTTCTAAGTGGATAATGGAGTTCATTCTTCTGCAGTATTGGCCTGACTTCTGAGTTGTGGTCTAGATGCCCTGCACCCTCCCTGCCCCGCTCCTGTTCCACTCCCAAACTGGAATGATTGTATATTCTGGCTCTGCTCTGAGCTTCGGAAGAGTGAGGTCCTTGTGTTACTCATCTTTGTGGTTCCCGCGCCTCGCCAGAGTTTAGCATGTGAAAAGCACTTAGTGAATGTTTGTGGAAGAAATTAATTAATCCATTACATGACCAATCAAGATGTCTTCAGTTTTCCCAGTAGAACTTTCACTAATTATTCCTACAGTGCGTTCATTCCCCAGCACAGTGATTTTGAAGTTTGGCTGCACACTGGAATCACCTGGGGATCTCTTAGAACCTACCGATGCCTGGCCCCCTCCCCAAACCCAGACTGCCCAAATCTCTGAGAGTGGGGCTTAGGCATCATTTTGGCAAAGGCTCCCGCCCAAGCGTTACACTGTGCAGCCCGGGGTGAGACCACCACGGGATTCTGATCTGGCAGCCATGATACATTTTCATCCTCTGACGGGTTCACCCACCACCTACTTCGTCCACTGTCACGTTCGCCGTAAGATGAACAGGAGTCTGGCGGTGCCTGGGTGGCTCAGTGGGTTAAAGCCTCTGCCTTCGGCTCAGGTCATGATCCCAGGGTCCTGGGATCGAGCCCCGCATCGAGCCCCACATTGGGCTCTCTGCTCAGCAGGGAGCCTGCTTCCCTTCCTCTCTCTCTGGCTTCCTCTCTGCCTACCTGTGATCTCTGTCTGTCAAATAAATAAATAAAATCTTAAAAAAAAAAAAGATGAACAGGAGTCTGGCCTTAGTAGTTAGTTTGTTCAATTATGGGACTAGTCTCCCCCACTGCTCCAAACAGAGACTCTGGGAAGATGGACTCCCTGCGAAAGCTTCCTTTCAATGTCTTCATGAGCATTCAGTCTAGAACTGTCTTGAAACGACACAAGAGAATCTCTTCTGTTAAGCCCTCGAGGAAATGTACCTGATGAGTCAATTTGAGGTCATACTGAGTCTTGAGAAGCAGAATCCAAACGTGCATGCATCCCATCAGAATACGTGTGAGAAACATATCTATAAGGGGAAAAAGAAGACTTGAAAATGAATGAACAAAAACTCTCAGTAGTAATTGTGGGTAAAGCAAGCTGGGGATTGATGGGGGGTTGGGCAGGGCGCGGTGGCGGCTAGGGAATAGTTTCCAGGTCCTGACCATGAGACTCAACAGGGAGGAAGTGCCCTGATGGCAGGGTCTCCCCAACTGGCTAGATCAAATGCACGGGGTGTCCCTGAAGCTTGCTCCCGACAGGAGGATGGGGGCCCAAAGAATGACTGAGCCACAATTAAAAGAAGAAGGTCACCACCAGCACCGGGAAAAAGAGGTGTGGGCTGGAGGGTGATTGGGCAAGACTGTGGCCAGGAGGGAGACGTGAGGAATAAGACAGGATCAAGGATGGGCTGAGGGGTTCAGGGCTAAAGGCCAGGAAGTACAGAGTAACCTTTTACATGGGGTCTGGTCTATCCTCTCAAGCAGGGGTAGTTTCTAAAGAGGGGCCTCCCAGAAGATTGTTTTTTTCTTTCTCTTGCTTTTTCCAAATACCATCTAATAGTAATTTTCTAATATTAAAAAATGTGTGCCTCTGCATTCCAAAAGTGTACCAAATGAGACAGGATGAGAAGATACTGGGAACCTCTGCTCTTTATTGAGCACCTACTATGTGCCAGGCACCAAACAAGACCTCACACACACATAGCTCAGTTAATCCTCTCAATAAACCTGAGTCAGCGTTTGCTTTATCACCTGCACTTTAAAGGTGAGGAAACAGGCTGACTAGCCTGTTGTCCAGGATCCCTCAGACCGTATGTGGCACAGTCGGGGTTCGGTCCCCATCTATGTGACTCCAGAGAGGTGCCTTTGTTCACACACCCAGACCACACTTCGTCTGAGTAGATGGAAATGGCCTCCTCCCACCGCAACTCCGCTCCTCACCAAAGGCCACCCCCTCTGTCACCAGGGAAGTGACAGACTCACACCAACGCTGGTTATCCTCACACATTTTCATTATGTGGTGGGGGTTTTATGAGACTCTACCACAGGCTGTTTTTCAAATTTATTTAATTCATCCATCATGCTCTGAAGCCATTTGCTTTTTTATATTGGACAGATGTAATGAGATTTTGGACACTAAAAAATGTTTTTATTAAAAGTTATGACCCAGAGCTAGTTGGTAGGGGCTGTGCCATAAATCCCCAGAAGTGTGGGAATTTATAAAGGATAGTAGCGACATAACCTTAACCTTTCAGGCCACACTATAGATTACAGGATCACTTAGGCTAATATGGCCTCTCCCGCTGTCCCCACCACAGGCCAAATAGAATCATCATAATATAATAATTCGTGTGGTTAGCTGATGTGGTTACTCTACCTCTCCTCTGTGCCACGGTTGACTCCCGGTGAGCAGGACCTGGTGGAAGCAGGCAGTTGAGAACAGACTTGGTTGGGGGGGCCCGAAGGCCTTGCTGTGGTGGGCATGGGCACGTTGGTTCTGCTGCTCTGCTCTGCAGCTCTGTGACTAGGGCTGACTGTCCTCACACAGTCACCTTTCCTCCAGGGGGGGCGGAAGTGACGACAGGGGAGGTTTCTCCTGTCCTTCATCGCCAACAGGAAGCTCTCCTCAAAAGCAGGGAATGATTGCCACCATTCTTGTTCACACGTAGTAATTCCATTTTAATGTCAATATCGTCAGGTTCATATTAATGTTGTGCTGCTTGGAAATCATCCAGAAAATAATCAGCTGGGGCATGTTGACCAAAACATGATGACTAAAGACATATAGAATAGGTATTATGTGCATTATTGATAATATATATTATCAGTGTGACTTTGGTAGTTAACATTTGTTAAGCAGGGTGTCAGACGGTGAGCACGATACAACAGAAGACTGAAAGGGAATCACAGAGAAGTTTCTTACACATCCTAGAGGAGTACAGAGCACACCTCAAGAGGTCACCTGGGAAAGTCAGGGCACCTGGGGAAAGTGCAAGTGGAGAAAGTATGGCAGGACCTGAGGCATGTGCCTTTATTAGGGCCCACAAGTGAAGTGCCTCAGGGTCCCCATACTAAGGCCAGATTGGTCAAATCACATCAAAAAGAGCAGGGTTTGGGGAAGCTCCACAGGGGTCTTACCTAAGGGGCACATAGGGGAAGCAGGGGGAGACTGCTAATCACAAGGTCTTTGGGGAAGTCATATTGGGTGTTTGTAATTACTTGTGACTCTGCAGGTGGTTTATCTGGGACCTACTCGTGGGCAGGGCTGGTGTCCTTTCAGGGCCCCTGAAGTTAGCCCAGACACATCAATGGATGCCAATCCAGCAATACAGAGTTGTTTAGCGAAACCCTCAACAATTGCGAACAATAAAATATAAAACTACAAAATTAGATTCGGTCAACTGCCAGCTACTTTTAAAATATGCATATAGGGGTACCTGGGTGGCTCAGTGGGTTAAAGCCTCTGCCTTCAGCTCAGGTCATGATCTCGGGGTCCTGGGATCGAGACTGGCATTGGGCTCTCTGCTCATCGGGGAACCTGCTTCCTCCTCTCTCTCTCTGCCTGCCTCTCTGCCTACTTGTGATCGCTGTCTGTCAAATAAATAAATAAAATCTTTAAAAAAAAACATATGTGTGTATATATATATATATATATATATTTGACAGAGGCACAGCAAGAGAGGGAACACAAGCAGGAGGAGTGGGAGAGGGAGAAGCAGTTTCCCGCTGAGCAGGGAGCCCATGCGGGGCTAAATCTCAGGACCCGGGGATCATGACCTGAGCCGAAGGCAGCCATTTAATGAGTGAGCCCCCCAGGCAACCCTCGTTCATATATTTTTGAGCACTGCTAGGTGCCAGATCCTCTGAGAGTGGCCAGGATTTGGGAACAAATACAGCATAGTCCTGCTTCCAGAAGCACAATGTAACCGGCACAGGTGATGTGCTATTACTCTGATGGTTTCCGGCTCAGAGGATCAAAGGGAACTTCATGGAAGAGGTGGCTGTCCCCCCGGGTTTGAGAGATTTGGTGCTTCACGCTTGCAGGGATGAGAAGAGCGTTTCCAGCGGAGGGGACAGCATGCATAAGTGCCCTCACAAAGCAGCTGTCCACAGACTGCTCCAAAGAGTTAAGAGTTTGGCCAAAACACATGATACTGTTTTTTTCCTTTTAAAACAAAAATCTTGAATGTCAATAAACACCATGCTCTTATCTGTTGCCACCATCAAGGCGGACCGGTAGTGTCTGGAATTGCGGGAAGATAGACTTGAAACCTACAAACTTACCACTATGGATTTCCTCCGATCAGGCCTGTGTTTTATCATCTTCTGCTGGGAACATGTGGGCCACAGCTCCTGCCCAGGGAGACCGTGGGAGTGGAAAGCATAGAACCCATCATCATTAAACCCATAAATCCATGCCATTTTTGTGTCAACTCTTCATCCTCATTCATCATCCCTTACACTTTCAGAATGGTCACCCGTTTGAGGATTTTGAAGAACGGTTTGCCGCCGCCACCCCGGTAAGAATGAGAGGGCCCTGGCTGGTTAACTGTTCCTGGTCATTATCCCATTGTTCATTTCACGCTCATGAGTCATGCCTTGTGGTTACAGAACAGAAACCTGCCGATGGACTTTGATGAGATTTTGGAGGCAACAAAGGTAAGGCCTCCAGGCTCTTGGTGAATGAGGGTCGCTGTGGTCATTCTCATGCATTCCATGTTCTCCGCATCCAGCTTGCACAAATGGCAGGTGCCAGCTGTGCTCTTATGGGCGTCTAGTCTAAGGTTCATGGGCGGATTATTGGCGAGCCCCGTGATGAGGTCAGAGAGGATGTGTGTGTGACTACATGTATGTTTGTGTGTGTTGAGCTTGTATATTGGAGAGGAACTGACCTCATGACACTCGACAAATATTTTTTCAAGCTCCCAACATGTCCCAGGCATTCTGATAGCTGCTAGACATTTGGTAGAGCAGGAGGACACAGGCACTGTCCTCAAGGGCTTACAGTGTCCCCGTGCACCAGTGCACGGCATTGGAAAGATGAGGTAAGTTAGTCTACCGTAGTGTAATATGATAGTACCCCAGGGGATTCAGGTGCATAAAGCAGAATGTGCTAAGTGCTCATAAGTGAAGAAAAACCAAGCAAGGTGGCCATGCGGTTGGTATACCCCAGACCAGATGTACTGGTTTGCAGCCAGTGTTTATTCAGATTGGTCAATACACAGGCCAGTGAACATTATAACCTCTGATGGGAGGGTGTTGGGTCTAGGACGGGGTCCTCGACCTTGGCTGCAAATTAGCATCACCAGGAGAGCTTTTAAAGTCGCAGGTACTAGGCTATACTTTCAAACCAACTCATTCAGAGTCTCTAGGAGTGGAAAGCAGACATCAGTCTTTCCCTGCAGGTACATCTCAGGTCGAGAATTGCTGATCCGAGTATCATATAAGCCGTTCTGGACAGTGCAATGGAGTGCAAACTGAGTTGGGAAACACTTAGAGAAAGAGAGAAAAAAAAAAAGTCCTCTAGTTTCTGTCCTGAAGGATGGGTGGGAAAGGCAATTGGGGAAGGAAAAAATGTTCTCGGTAAGAGGAGGAACGTGTGCAAAGGCCCTGAGATGGTCCCTCCTGTTGTAACCTTGTGTCTGTCTTCTCCATTACGCTGCCTTGATCCTGTCGACAAGTCTGACTTTCCATCAAGCAGCCAGCCCATGAGAGCAGGAACAGGAACAGGCTCTAGTCCCCTGTTCTTGGTACAACAGTTGATGCACGCTAGGGTTCCCATACTTTTCCTACACGAAGGAGCTCCTGATGCCAAAACATAAGGACGGGGCCTGTGACAGTGTGTTTTGGGGGTCAGCCAAGAACATCTCTGTCTTCATCTGTGGCACTTTCAGGATTTCTCTGCAGGAGGGGGCCTCAGAGTCTGCCTGCAGCCATCTAGTGGAAAGAAGGACCAGGGTACTAATCTCCAAACAGCAGTGGCACAGTACTCTAAATATTATTCGAAAACCATCACTTGTTCATGTGTCAAAAAATGGCTGTGAAGGGGCTGGTCTGAGGGAGAGATCAAGGACTTTCTTCCTCAACAGCCAAGCTATCCTTCTCCCCTTCACTGGACGGGGCAGCCTCCAGTATCCCTCTGCTTACCCTGGGAGATGCCCAGGGATTAAAGCAGGCAGAATCTGCCATCAGCAGCCTCATCGCTACCTGCAGATGTCTGGAGAGCTGGTAATGGACAGGCCAGTAGGCACCTTGAACAGACCTTCCAGTTGAGTTCTTCAGATGGATGTCCATCATGGCAGACCCTTTAGGAACCCTAGCTTCTGGTTAGAGAATATGGTGGCTACACACCCACCATCTAGGAAGGCTAACTAGGGCTTGTGAAGGGATAGGTACACGAGGTGTTGTTTGGCCTTTGGGTCAAGCCCAGCTTCTTCTGGCCCACCAGCCATCGGTCAGTCGCATCATCTCTTAGTCTCCGCTCACTGTGCAAAGGAAATCTTGAGAGACAGCTATGCCACCAGTGAGCTCAGTGAGCACCAGACATGATGATAATGTATGACAAAATGTATTACAAACTATAAAATGTTTTACAAATGTGAATGGTTACTTTTAATTCTCTTGAGGCCATTAAAGTGATTAATTACTACAGTATTATCAGATGGAACATAGTTTGCTGGGTTACAAATGAAAGCACGAGGGCTAACATGGTGGGGGGAGGGGTGTGAAAATAGATATTATTCCAGATTCTCAAACATATATGAGTATTAGAATTATTTTTAATTTTATGGCCTAAGAATCCCTCTTTTCTATAAAATTTAATTAACTCTAGTTTCTATTTAAACAGCAAATCCAATGGAATGAAATAACAATCTATGTTTTCTGCCTCTGCATGTTTTTCTCGTTTAATCCTTGACTGAAAATCATCCGGCAAGAGGAAAGTCTATATCTCAAGAATGAAGGTTATTTTAAAAGTTGTGCTTAAGGAGAAAATTAGCCAATAAATTATATTTATGATGTTAGTAAAAGTGTGACACAAGTTCAACACATTTGAAATGTAAATTGTGTGACTTAATTATTAACTTCATTTTATTATTTTCCTGCCACTGAAAATAGTTGTAGACCATTTTAAAAGCATGGAATCCCGGGGCACCTGGGTGGCTCAGTGGGTTAAAGCCTCTGCTTTCCGCTCAGGTCATGATCTCAGGGTCCTGGGATCGAGCCCCACATCGGGCTCTCTGCTCAGCCGGGAGCCTGCTTCCTCCTCTCTCTCTCTCTGCCTGCCTCTCTGCCTAAGAAAAAAAAAAAAAAAAAAAAAGCATTGAGTCCCAATTGCAAGGAAGTCTAGAAGCTTCATGTTAATTGATTAAATAGAAGTATTCCTTAATAGTAATCAGGAAGAGAGAGCATAAGGATTGCCATAGTTTCACCAAATAGCATAAAATGTTGTAAACATGGTCAAGACTCTCCCTAAGACAAGAGAGTATCTAGAGTCTAGCCAGGTCTGGTCCCACTGGGACCTCACTAACCCCGTCCACTTTGCTGGCCTCCTTCCTGTTCCCCACCACCTTCATACTCGTTACAAACTGCTTTTCTGCGCACCTGCTCAACTCTTCCAGGCCTCTCTCCTTTCTGCTCTGTCCTGGTTTGCACCAGGCTGGATTGTCCTTCCTCTTGTTTGCCTGGCTAACTCCTCTTTATCTGCAGAATTCATATCAGGTCTGTTCTCCTTTAGCAAACCCTCCTTAAGGGGTGCCTGGGTGGCTTAGTCGGTTAAGCATCTGCCTTTGGCTTGGGTCATGATCCCAGGGTCCTGGAATCGAGCCCCACATCGGGCTCTCTGCTCCGCGGGGAGCCTGCTTCTCCCTCTCGCTCTGCCCCTGCTCTCTCTCTCGTACTCTCTCTTTTTCTAATAAATGAGTAAAACTTTAAAAAACAAATAAAACCCTCTTTAAGTTTCTTTGCCAAAAGCTGGCGGACTCTCTCTCTCCTCCCACAGAGACCTCTGTCTCCATCCCTGCCACATTGCTTTGAAATTGCCAACTTCTGTGGATCCTGGCAGGCTGGGGCTTGGCGTGTCTCAGTATTCTGTTCACCCAGAACACCTCCCAGGTGTTCTGTGTGTATGGAAAAAGCATTGTGTAGTTGGGAAGGAAATTAATATGTGTGTAGGCCCCTCCTGTGTGCCCAGCACCGTCACTCAGGCTGAAAGCTGAAGGGGAAGAATTTAAAGTTCATTAACCAAGCTAAACTTCTTTCATCAAAAAGAGCCGTTTGTGCCCTTTTTAACCAGGCTTAGACAGATTTCAAAGGAAGGGCTGTTATGAATATTGTCAATAAATCTGAAGGAGGTAGTATCATCTTTACTGTCCAGGTGAGTGAACTGTAGCTCCAAGGAGTTGCAGAGGTTGGGGTGAATCTATCAACAGGTGTGGGACCTTCTCCAGCGCCCGTAGCTCGCTCACTCATCAGAAGGAGAGCATAATCCTTTCTTGGCACTAAGTGTAGCAATCTAGCCATGCCTGGTTACTGTAGAATTCAGGGGCAGGGGTCCCTGGAGGGCAGGCAGGCAAACTTTTCCAGCCCTTTCTATTGATTCTATTGATATTTTTAGGGTCCCCCAATCACAAGCCATCACTTAAAATCCAGAGGTGAAATGGAAGAGTTTTCTCCCAGTGGGCGAATTTCCTACAAAGCATATGATCGTATATTTAAGGCAGGCCATTTGGTTCCTAGCCATAGACTCCTTGAGGTCTCTGAAGCTCAAAGTGTATGCAGATTAATTTCTAAGTATATCTTAAAGGCTTTCTTCTGCTGCTCTGGCTGGCCTTCCTCAGACAGTCCTGTATGATGGATGGGGATAGAGAGGATACAGTGTCTGCAGTTGTGAAGTTTCTAGCAGTGATTAATAGTGTATATACTGGGCTGTTTGTGATGCCCTTCCTGGTATTAAATGATATGTTTTCTTTTCCTCCAATGACATTTTTTATCCTGAAGACTGACTTTTTCAGAGACTGTCATTTGACTACATGCTCCATAGGCAGAACATTCCAGTCCTGGCCTGGGTGACTTTGAGGTCACTTCTGTGAGACTCAGTTGGTTCATCTGTAAAAATGGGATGATGATCCTTTCCTCTCAGGTTCACGGTCTTGGGAGCATTTGCTGTGAGAAGTGGCTATAAAGTGTCACGTCTCACTGTATCTGGCACGTGGAAGGCACTTTGTACGTGTGTGTGCACAGAGAGGAGTAAAGCAGTGAGGGAATTGCCCTCTTGCCTTTATCTCCTGGAGAAGAGAGAGAACACTGCCCTTGATGGCGAGTCAGCGCGAAGCAGGGTGATGGGTTATGGGAGGTGGATAAGCTCGAATTTCCTTAACTAAGCCCAGATATGCTGCCAGACACACCAAAGCGAGAATTGATTCTGGCTGCCTCCCAGGTGTTGTCTTTAGCATCAGGAGGTAATGGCAATGACCAGCTGGGCTTACTGTGTATAGAGTCATGATGACAAAGAAACAAGGGTCCTCATGTTGTACCGTTTTAAAGCAGTGCCCGGCAGCACTGACTTCCCTTGTGGTGACATCACTCTCTTTTTGTCTTTTCAGGCTGTGACCCAATTAGAACTTTTTGGGGACATGTCCACCCCTCCTGATATAACCTCTCCCCCCGTAAGTATGCACTGCAGCTCAGCCCTCCATCCCACCCCTTTCCTTCTCCAGCAGCATGGTGGCAAGAATGTGGGCTTTGGGCCAAAGAGGGCTGCTTGTGGGTTTCACCTCGGCCTCTTGCAAGCTGTGTGATTTGGGCAAATTAACCCGTTATTCTAAACCTCGGTTTCCTCTGCTGCTTTTTAAGGGAATTATGATACCTGCATCTGTTTCAAGAAGTAAGTGAAACCATGCATCAGCAGTTAGAGGACCCCCCTGGATACTTGCTCTTCTGCTGGGCAGTGCAGAAAGACCTAAACGGGATGAGGTCCTTGCTTGCGAGGACCACGTGGTCTAGTTGGGAATATGGGCAAGAAATTCAACAAGACCACAGGCATGATGGGCCATTTGTCGGCACCCACCCAGAGCCCACCCAGCCAGGTGTTCATCCCAGGAAAGGAAGCACCTTCTCCCCCAGTATCTTCTGCCTTGTCCCGCCTCCTGCCTTCTTTCCATCCTCTCTCCCTCTTCGTTTTATCTCCTCCTCCCTCCCCAGCTCCCCCGCCACCCAGCTGAGCTGAGCTTCTCATGAAGCTTTGGATTCCCAGGTAGAGTTGCAGCCAGGGTATCTCTCCCACTGCTTGTCATTGTAAGTCACTGCTTGCAGAGGGACAGAGAGTGTAGGGAACCCTACTTGAAAAATGAAAAGAAGAGAAAAGAATGAAACCCAAAGCAAAATTGAATCCCAGTGCTTTAAGAACTGGTTGCATTCAAAGGCCACAGAAAAGAACAGAACGGAGATGGTCCCTCCAGGTCCTCCCCTGCCCACTCCCCAGAGGTGGGGGACGCATAGAGAGCAGGGAGCTGCACCTGTACCTGCAGAAGGTGCTGGGAGGGGGGCAGCTCCTCTGGGCTTTGCACGGTCCTGCAGACCTAGGGATGGTGTTCAGGTTCATTGGCGAGATGCGCCTCCCAGAGGAAAGGCTGTAACCTCACCCCTGGGAACAGATGGCACGAGACTCTACTGCCCACAGCTGCCACCAAGGGCTCTAGACACAGCTGCCCTGCTCCCGACACCGATGTCCTGAGTAAACCTGACTGTGCAGAAAGCAGCTCCTGTCTCCAGGGAAGCTGGGGCGGCTCTAACCAGTCTCCTTCTCTCCTCTGTCCCGGGGGTGACAGCTGCATCTTGGGCACTGAGAAACTCCAGCTGTGGAGCTAGAAAGGCCTGAAGAGACCTTCTGACCCATCCCCTTCATTTTACAGATGAGCAAACTGAGGCCCAGGGAGGGCATGGGGTTCCCCCAGGGTCACATGGGGAAAACAGAACAGTGTCGATTGTGTTTAAAAGTGCTTAATGCAGCAGCGCATGGCTGTGTTTCTGGCCCTGAACCCAAGTGCAGTCCAAATGGGTATTTAATAAACCCCAGAACAATGCCATTCCTCCTGCAGGCTGCTGGTCTAAAAATGGCCTTGTCTAATTGCCATGGTTTCGGATTAATTGCTTGCCCCAGTCTATTCCAAGGGGAAAAGAAAAACAAGGATATTATGGCATCAAAGAGACAAACTTTGTAGGCAGAAGGCTGCTATAATGGGTGTGGGCCTTTACAAACCCGAGTACTGATGCTCAGGGTTGAGCATCAGGGATACCCCTTGGTATCCCCCCCATCTGTCTGATTTATTTCGGTACCCCTCACCTGACCCACCAGTTCCTGCAACAGACCTCTCTCGGGTCCCAGCGTGGGCTGGGCATGTCGCATTCCCTGATCCTCAGGCTTCGGGTTTTTTTTATCATCTACTTGAAAGTATTCTTTTTTCTTTGCACATAAAGATTCAGGCAGAATTCTGGGAGGCACCAGGAGACGAGGGTCTCTGCTCTAGTCGCTAAGCTTTGTTGGTGCGCTTAGTCAGGCTCTTTATTTACCATGTCTTACGTGAGAAGCCCTGAGCTAGGCGCACAGTAGGTCCCGCGTGGGTGCGTGTCAATTTCAGCTGACCACCTCTGAAGGCTGAAAACCCCATATCGTGGCATAATTTGATGGCCGGAATAACACCCCCAAGGGGCAGGGGCTCAAACCAAAGAGTCATGATACTGGTCCCTGTTTGCTGAGCACCTGCTAATGTACCTCAGCCCAGTACTAAGTGATGAAAATGCATGATCTCCCTTCATGATCACAGCTGCTCTAAAGGTAGGTATCATGTCTCCTGTTCTACGGTCAGTGTCTACAGCCAGCTCCTGGGCTGCCCACCACATCTGTGGCTGGCTTCGGCAACACCCCTCCTTTACTTCCTGCACCTGCTGCCTCCCATCCTGGGTGAGTGCTGAGCCAGGTCTCCCAGCAGCCTCACATGCCCTCTGCCTCTCTCTCTGTCTGACAGACTCCTGCAACTCCAGGTGATGCCTTTATCCCGTCTTCATCCCAGACACTCCCGGCGAGTGCAGACATGTTTAGTTCTGTACCTTTCAGCACTGCTGCTGTACCCTCAGGTAAGCTGTCCTCCAGCTGCTTCCCTTCCTTCGACCTCCGCCCGCCAGGGGAGAGAAAGGGTTGACTTGAACCAGCTGTCCAGTTACGCCAGACACCTGTGGAGCCACCGGCCTCTCCTCGCGACTCTTCAGATGATGTGGAGAGGCCGCCACTGGGAGGTGGGGGAGTGTTTACAAATCTGTGGGACGCTGGAGGCTGGGATTCGGGCATGTCTTTCACCTGGAAAGGTCAAGATTCTAGGGCACTCAGTACACAGCTTCAGGGAGCCCAGGGCACACCTGACCATGCCACGTTCAGCGCAAGTTCATTTCCTCCTGTCCATCTCAGCCAGAGGGAGGGAGGATGGCAACTGGGGGACAGGGGCCCTCCACAGACCTCTGGAGATCTGATTGATAGGACGTGTCTGCCTCCTTTGGTACAGACTCAAGAATGGGGAAGTTCTCGGTGCAAAGTGGGATGCTAAGGGGAGAGAGCAGATTGCTAACAGTGAATTGGGAAGGTGATGGGGCTCTTAGTGATTCTGAAGGATTTTGTTCTGTGTTCCAAGCATCTGTTAAAATATATATACTACTTTTACAGCAGGGTAAATACATATATATTTACTCTATTTTTATATATATATTTTTTCTATGTTTACATGCATATTATTTATATATATATTTACACACACACACACACATACACACACACAGTGACAGTATTGCAGGTGAGATATGAATTGGTGGGATCTGAGATATCTTAACTTGTTTCCATGGCATCAGGCACTCCACATAGCCAGGCCACTCTGCTTGGGATGTGGTCACAGGTGGTATTCTGCTCTTTACATACATGAGAGCCTTAAAGACTGTTCTCTTTCTTTAGCTACATATTTGAAAATCTGTGGCTTCATCTTTCTATCTTATTCTTATATACAGCCAGGGGAGCCTGAATATTTTCTTTTTTCAATTTTATGTATGTATTTATTTGAGGGAGAGAGAGTTACACATGCAAGGGGGGGGCAGAGGGAGAGGGAGAGAATCATCAAGCAGACTGTCTGCCTGCTGAGTGTGGTGTCCGACGACGTGGGGCTCAGTCTCACAACACCCAAGACCCAGGACCTGAGCTGAAATCAGGAGGCCCCAACGCTTAACCGATTGAGTCACCCAGGTGCCCCGAGCCTGAATATTTTCAATTACACATCTTCTGGCATTTTTTCTATAAATAATTAATTTTCATTACATAGTATTAGAAGCAAGTTCTTGCCACCAAATATGAACCTTGCTGTTATTTGAAGTGAAGTAAAAATTCATACTCTGTTCTGAAGTAGTTAAAATTATTCCCCATGAGCCCAGAGATCATTAAGAATTTTCAGAAGCAACAGAGATTGGTAGCCATTGGCTCTAACACTTTAGAATCTGCAAGAAACCCAGACTTTTCATTGCTAAGCTGGGATTCCCAGTCAGATCTGTTTTACCCATCCCTAAAATGGGACAGTGGTGATGATTAGTCTTCCTTACCTAAAATGGATATTAAAATTTCCTTGAGATAGTGTGATAGAATACAGTCTTTTAAAGAAAAATATCAGGGGGTCCTGGATGGCTCGGTCATTAAGCATCTGCCTTCGGCTCAGGTCATGATCCTAGGGTCCTGGGATCGAGCCCTTGTCAGGCTCCCTGCTCGGTGGGGAGCCTTCTTCTCACTTTCCCCCTCTCCCCCTGCTTGTGTTCCCTCTCTTGCTGTATCTCTCTCTGCCAAATAAATAAAATCTTAGAAAAAAAATACAGAAGAATAACAGTTTTCTTTCAGAAATGTATCACCTTCCTGCGTTGAGACTACCCATGCTTTGCCCTCATTATTTGACTCGTGAAGATGTCCTGGGACAGGTCATGGGAACTTGAGACCCCCAATTTAGCGACTTGCCGACGTGTTCCTTCCATACGTATTCACTGAGTGCCCACACGAGTCAGGCCCTGTTCTAGGTACCTGAGATGTGTCCATGAATACAACAGAAATGGGTCCTGCCCTCAGAGAGCTTCCCTTCTACTCGGGAGACAAACAACAGCGTAAAAATAACTAATTTCTGTAATATGTCCGCAAACGGTAAGTAATATGACCAGAAGAAAATGCAGAGTGGAGTGCGGGGGCCTCAGCGCAGGTGGAGGACAAGTGTAGATGGAGATTGTGGTCAGGACGGACTCGTGCCAAGTTGAGGTATGAGCAGACAAGAAGGGGTGAGGCAGGAAGCCAGGAAGGTATCTAGATGAAGCGTACTCTAGGCAAGGAGTCTCCATCTCCTTCTCTCTAAATGCGGGTGACAGAGTCACATGGCTCCTGGCCCTAACGTGAGTAAAAGCGCCCAAGGACCTGCCCATGCCACTCACACCAGCGCTCTGGGCCTTCTCCTGAGCCTGGGTCACATCAGGACTTTGAAGTCCTGGATTTCAGTCTTGCTGCTTGACCAGCTGTGTTGCAAACTACGGACAAAAGCCACTTCATGTCCAGATTCAGTTTCTTCAGCTGCTAAAGAAAAAAATCGGTAGATTACCAGTAGATTACCTCCACAACCTCTGTGTTTAGAATGGAAGTGTAAAACTAATTTCAGTGAGCACATCTTTGCTTCGCCAAGTGCCTGCTTTTGCATCAGTTAGGCTGAGGAACAAAAGTAGACTTCAAGGGGTGGTCAGCTAGCAGCCTTTTCCTCCTTGAACAGGCCCTAAAAATCTCTGCAGACACTAAGGCGCCATCTACCTGTTCCCAGTTGTCCAGCCAGGGGTGGAGATCCAGGGACACAAACAGCGGTACTGATGGACCCCTGGGGGATTTTGCATCCAGTGTGCTGGGTTTGAATCTGGGCTTGTCTATGGACATTTTAAACTCCTGAGCAAATTACTTAACCTGCCAGAGTCAGAGTTTCTCAATCTTTTTTTTTTTAAGATTTTATTTATTTACGTGACAGAGAGAGATCACAAGCAGGCAGAGAGGCAGGCGGGCGGTGGGGAGCAGGCTCCCTGCTGAGCAGAGAGCCCGATGTGGGACTCGATCCCAGGACCCTGAGATCATGACCTGAGCCGAAGGCAGAGTCTTAACCCACTGAGCCACCCAGGTGCCCCCAGAGTTTCTGAGTCTTCATAAACGAATTGAAAATAATACTTCCCTTGCAACAATATTGTGAGAATTGAATGAGAAAACAAAGTGAAGCATCTTGAAATTTGCTGGCACCTGTAGAGGCTTCCGTCAGCAAAGGCAGCTCTTGTTACTACTGTTATTATTACCATGACTCATTTTTAAAGTAGAAGAAAATGTCTTGTCTGACCTATATATATATTTTTTCCTTTAACCTTTCTGGAATATTTCGAAAAACACCTGTATAATGAAGTTTAGATCTTTGGTCTCTTAACTGCGCATGGCAGAGCTGGCCTGGGGGCTTAGAGAATGTACTGTGATTGAATATGGACGCTGCCACTAGCCAACTGTGTCATGCTCCACCGAATCTCTTCTGAGCCTCAGGGAGCTTATCTGTAAAATGGGGATGGTCATTCCACCGCATAGAGCTGGTCTGACAACTGCATGAGTTAATACACATAGTGGAACATTTAAAATAGTGCCTGGCGGGGTTTCTGTAAGTAAGCAGTCAACAGATATTTGCTAGCTTGTCCATGAGGAGCGCTGGCTCTCCCCACTCCCCCCACTGTGCCCTGTGGTTGCTGCCTCAAGCCGTCCTCTCTGCCCGCTGCAGTATCTCAGACACAAAGTAAAGAAATACGGATACCAACTACACAGAGGCTCGTTGTGAGGATCAGTGTCAAAAATGTAAGCTCCACGAGGGCAAGGAATTTTTTTTTTAAGATTATTTATTTATTTAACAGAGAGAGAGAGATCACAAGTAGGCAGAGAGGCAGGCAGAGAGGGTGGGGGGAAGCAGGCTCCCCGCTGAGCGAGAGCCTGATGTGGGGCTCGATCCCAGGACCCTGAGGTCATGAACTGAACTGAAGGCAGAGGTTCAACCAACTGAGCCACACAGGGGCCCCAGGAATTTTTTTTTTTTTTTAATGTTTTGTTCTTCACTGCATCTCCAGAGACTGAATCAGTCCTTCACACCCAGTAGGGCTTTTTTTGAATGAATGGATGAATGGATGGATGGGATCATGTAAATAAGCATTACCATACAAATTCTGCATATGTGTTGGGGGAGTCCCTTAAATGTCAGTGTTTTTCTCACATTTTAGTCTACTTTTTAAATTCAGATAATAAGGTATCCCCAGGTGCAAGCATCTGGTGAAAAACTGCAATTTCCAAGCCTCCTTCAAGATCTAACTGCGAGGCAGTAATGCAGGTGTTCCTTTCACTTCACAGCGAGGAGGTTTATGATTGATCTGATCTCCGTGGCATAAACAGATGCTCCGTGGCACCTCCTCCCTCCACTGTCGAACGTTAATGAGTCAGTGTTACCAAGCTGCTAAGTGGCTTCTGTGGCAGCCACCAAGTGACTTGTCTTGTCCAGTGCCGCCACAGGCGGCTACCAAGGGGTCCCATCGGGCATGTCCAATGCCCATGGCCGGAGAACCTGAGCTCACAGGTCTGGGGAGAGCCCAGGCTGCAGAAACCCCACCACCACCACCAGGAAAAAGCGAGTGAGACCTGCAAGGTCCCAAACATGATACCCAATTATCCTGTGCTGCTTTTTTTTTTTTTCTTTTGGATATTGTACTTGGGTCTGAAGCAGATGGCATGAAGCCAGGGAGACATGTTAATAGCTCTCTCCAGAAAAGTGTGCACAGCCCATCTGTTGGTTCCTTGTTGGGGGGGGGGGGGGGGAGACAGTGGGAACAAAAAACCTGCCACCAACAGTAGAATCATCAGAGATCACAGCACTTAGCGATCTTGGAGTTTAATTGTTCACTTGGCCAAGTGCAGTGAAGGCATTGATTCTGATATGATTCATTCACCTTTACAGAGAGACTTCCTCCAGGCACAGGCATTTATGGAGCAGCTGAGGAGCGCCCCAGACAGCGCTAGACACAGAGGACAGGAAAAGAGAAAATAAAGCATTTCTACTAGCAGGTGGTTGCTTGTCTAATAGGGAAGACAGAATAACGGGACAGTTACAACTCAGTGTGACACGTGCCATCAGAGAGATGAACCCTGGGGTCTGCAGAAGCCCAGAGAAGGAGAACCAATGGAGTCCAGAGGGCAGGGAAGGCGCCCGGCAGAGGTGACGCTGAGCTGATTCTCAGGGAGTCCATAAGGCATAGCCACGTGAAGTAGGGGTGGCTTTCCAGGCAGAAGCACGAGCAGAGATGGAGAGAGTGGGGGCCGGTGTGAGGGGTGTTTGTGTGTGTATCTGCTGCCCTAGGGAAAGGTGCCAGTGAAAATGGCATGGAGAGCTGGGAAGGAGCCTGATCCCTGAAGTCTCTGAAGCCACGCTTGGGCATCTAAACGTTATACTCTGGGCAGTGAAGCACTCTATTTGCATTTTGGAGCAGTCCTGGGATGGCATCGAGGGGGGCGGAGTGGAAGCAGAGTGAAAGACAGCCTGGCTGGAGGCTGAGACCTTCCATCCCGTCACCAAAATAGTTGCATAGATTGAGGTCATTGAAAGATCCGTGTCCACCCCGTCAGACCCAGTGCCCCCTTTTAGGACAGATATTTGTAGTTTCCTTTGAATTCTTGAAATGAAATTCATAGATAATATAACTTAACCCAGTCGATACGATGCCATCATTATGCTTCAAGGAGGAAATTTATAAAAGCTCATTTATAATAAAAAGACATCGATTTCAATGAGGAAAATACTCAGGTGCCCCCGCACTAGAGGTCCTCCGAAGTGATCAGGTGTGTAGACCTGTCTTTAGAGTCACCGCAGGTGCAGACGGACCCAGGAACGCTGTGTCCGCTCGAACACCATGGGAACTATTTCTGTCGGGAACCACAACATTCCCAAATGGTGAACAACTCTTGGCCGTGTTCCAAACAAAAATAAAATACAGTCTGCCCTCAGGGCACACAGTTGTTACAGTCCTGAAAAACTAAGTGCACTCAAACTGTGCAAAGAAACTTTGAATTTCTAGGTAATTCAACGTCCTGCCCATACTCAAATAATCGTAGACAGAACATGGGGGGATTCTTTGTTGTGCATGTTGGTCTCAAGCATTTTAAGATACCAGGTAGCCAAGCTCTCTGCCTCTTAAGTGCGGGTAGTGTCTCCTTCTAGCAAGTTATCCTGACAGCCAAAATACACCCCACTAATGCCCTCATCACCGCCCCCCCTCCATTGAGAACCACTGGGCCCCATCAAAGCGAATCAGAAAATGAGAAAAGCAGTTACAGAGTGCTGAGTCTGTTGGTGGGCTCAAGTCACTGCCTTATTATGTGGCGTGTGAGGTGAGAGGCAATGCACGCCCCTCTCCCGTCTGAAATGCCAGCACCAAAGCCTCTTCACCCCTTAGTCCCGTGCACTAGGGCTGCGTGGTCGCGGAAGGATATGGGCTGTTTGGCTTGGCTGGCATACTGCTGACTTCTTCCGCAGGAAGCCCTGGTGCCCTGTCTCTGCTTCTCTGGAACCTGCTGTCACCTCGCCAGGAAGTGGTGGGATGTGGGATGCTGTCCCCACTCCTTAGCCATCATTCAAGGGCCAGGGGATCAGAGGCTGGAGCCTGAGTGAGGTTTCTCTGGGCTCTCCAGAGTCCCTGACCTCACCCACGACACGATCAGCGCCACAGTGCCTGCCTGCCTTCCCCCTGGAAGTTGCTAGGATACTCTGCACCCACTTTCCTTCCCTGGCCTCACTGCCATACACCTGCAAACTCCTTCTGACAGCCATGAAAAGGCTGGTTTTGGGAAGTCAGGTCAAGCCAGCTTCTCCCTGCTCTTCTCGGCCTGGCCTGGGCATCTGTGTCCTGGGCTCAACTGCACAGGCGTGTGGCTGCAGCACCCTCTGAGAAGGGCAGGGCTCACTGGAAGCACCTAGAAGTTTCTCTGGGCCCGCCCACAGTTAGCTGCAACCTGAGGTGGGCGACCAGACCAGATGTACTTATGGTGCAAAGTAGGCCATCGGGGTGGGGCAGTGTCATGCGAAGGGAAGAATGCTAGCTCTGGGGACAGGTGACCTCAGCTCAGGTCCTGATCCCCCTTCATGCTGGCTGCATGACCCCAAGCACAGACTGTCCCTCTCTGGGCACCAGTTTCCTTATCTCTGGAGTGGGGATGGTAATACCTACCCTGCAGGGATTTTGTGAAGATGTGAAACACCTAATACTGAACCTAGAAATTAGAGGCATGTAGCAAGTGGGAAAAATCATGTTACTGTTGCTACTGTGAAAAGCATTACTTGTGCTCTTTTAAAAAATGATTTTATTCTCACCTGAAAGGAATTAGTTCCGCCAACAATTAACATGGTAAGGGGTGTGAGTAGACCCCCTGGAGTTGCACAGTACCCAACCTAGGCCACTGTATGAGGGGCTCCTGCATAAGTGGACAGTCACCTAAAATTGGCATAGTAACAATACAGAAATAACATATGATAATACCTGGAGCTAGCATTTATTGCTTGGCTGCTATGTACCAAGCAAGGTATTAAGTACCTTCTGGGCTCTCTCTGATTCAAATCACACTAACTGCTAACACTTACTGAATGCTCATTCTGTGTCAGGTGCAAAACTCCACATCAAATATGTTATCTCCGTTTACCTTTAAACCAAGCCCCTGAGGTAGACGGTATTTTGTGCCCATTTTATAGATAAGGAGGCAGAGCTTGGGAGAGCTTGTGGAGCTCTCCCTAAATTCCAGAGATATGAATCATCAGTCTGAGTGTTAACCTAGGCCTCAGCAAAAACCCCAGCACTCCTAATTCTTCTTTCTTTGGCACACAGCTTCAGTGTTTAAAATGACGATCTTACAACCTGGCTTTCTAGCAAAGAGCCTGACTTTTAGAAGAGCTTACGCTATCAGACTGGCAAGAAGGGGAGGCAGGATTCAAACCCATGTGTGCCCGATTCCTAGTCCTCTGCCTTTCCACTGAGACACACCAGCTCCTGACTCTGTGTAGGGTCAGAAACCTTTAATGATTGTAGCAATATCATCATTATCTCTCAGATACATGTCTGGCTTGCTCACTCACCACATTCCAGTTTCCGTCTACAAATCAACTCCTTCGAAAGGTTTCCCCTGACCATTGCTCTAGAAGGAATGCTCCATGAGAGCAGGGACTTTGGTCTTATTCATCCTTGTCCACGGTCTGTAGCACAGAGCCTGACACGTAATTGTGGCTCAGTATCTTTCTGCCTATCCCTTGAATCCATGAATTCTTCTTTTCCAGGTGCCTGACTCTCGTTTTTCACCCTTCCAGGTTATGTTGCAATGGGCGCCGTCCTCCCATCCTTCTGGGGCCAGCAGCCCCTCGTCCAACAGCAGATCGCCATGGGTGCTCAGCCACCAGTCGCTCAGGTGATGCCGGGGGCTCAGCCCATCGCATGGGGCCAGCCGGGTCTCTTCCCTGCCACTCAGCAGCCCTGGCCAACTGTGGCCGGGCAGTTTCCGCCAGCCGCCTTCATGCCCACACAAACTGTTATGCCTTTGCCAGCCGCCATGTTCCAAGGTCCCCTCACCCCCCTTGCAACCGTCCCAACCACGGGTGACTCCACCAGGTCAAGTCCACAGACCGAGAAGCCCAGACAGAAAATGGGGAAGGAAATGTTTAAGGATTTCCAGATGGCCCAGCCTCCACCCGTGCCCTCCCGCAAACCCGACCAACCCTCCCTCACCTGTACCTCAGAGGCCTTCTCCAGTTACTTCAACAAAGTCGGGGTGGCACAGGATACAGATGACTGTGATGACTTTGACATCTCCCAGTTGAATTTGACCCCTGTGACTTCTACCACGCCATCAACCAATTCACGTGAGTGCCCTTCTTTGGAGACATAAATCCCCTGAGAGTGATGCCTTGTTTCTGGAGTCAGAGAACTCATCTCAGTTCACATTCAACAGGCCTCTTTGTTTATATTACGAATAATAGTAATAGCTACAAAGTATATATATCTTCTTCATATACATTGTTTTTATTACTTTTATACTCGTAACAATGCTTATTACAGGTTTTGTTAGACCTGTTTGGCCAATAATGAAAGTGAGGTTCAAGGATGAGGAGAGCAGTAGATTCAAATACCAACCTATTATTTTTCTACCAGTCACTCTGCTGCTTGTGTTTTTGTTAATTTGTTCATCCGTCTACCCATCCTTTCATTACCCCTTCTTTATGACACACAGATTTTGGTATGGGTTATTGAAATGGAAATGAATGGTGAAAATGAATTTCAAAAGTCGGGGGAACAAGGAAAAAGATTAGAGTAGAAAACGTAGGGGAGAGACAGAGCAGCCCTAAGATCTCTCCCAACTCATAGAGCTGAAGCCAGATTTTGGCTCAAGGCTTTGGGTAGTCAAAGAGGAAAAATGGCAGTGAAACAGAAAGCTCTAGACCACGAACCCTGAGAACAGATCTATCACTTCCTTGTCTTGTGCCTGTGGGCAAGTCATTTCTGTGAGCCTCAATTTCCTCATCTATGTTAGGCTAAGGGATAGTAAAAGGATTCAGTGGTACATGAAACACTGTGTACCTCACTGACTTTAAAACATTGTTGTCACCATTATAATTGCATATTGAATGATGCTGTGCAGAATTCCTGGACCAGGATTCCAGCCTTGGCTCTTTTACTATAAGCAGTGTCTTTGGGCAAATGAGTGACTTTTCTTAACCTCAGCTGTGTCATGGGTAAAAGGCCTGCTTTGGCTTGGACGGGCAGTGTGCCTCCTTCTAATTCAGGCATTCAGTGATTCTGTCCTAGCTCGCTTTTCCATTGCAAGCATCCAGAAACCGTAACCACACAGCCAATCAGAACCCAGATACACTTGAGCACACATATGCTTGGAAAGATGTCCAGTAATTCAGCTCAGGCCTTGACGCTTGATAGGAAAGAGAAAAGTCTCATGGAACAATGAGTTTGGCATTTTCATTACTGTCACAGATGATAGGGTTCACTGCTTGGCCAATAGCAAGAATCGTCAAAAAATCTAATGTTAACACAATTAGGTAGTGTCATTTCAGCCAGGTTCGGAAGGCAGTTCGGAAAAGGAATGCCTTCTACGTGTATAAACGAGCTACTCCCACTCAGGCCATGTGATCTCCACAGTGGGGGCATCTCTATTAGCTCTGAGTCACAGGGTTTCAGTGAAGAGTAATGAATAAAAAATGAAATGCTGGGAGAATGAGAGCCACACATAAATAAGCAAGCATCTTTTGAAAACAAGTGTCTCTCTTGCAATGGGTTTGCATGCCAGCTACAAATAAAGGGGAAGTTTCAGTTCCTTGAGGATAGGATATGGGTCCAAACCATTCACACACTTCTCATGATACTAGCGTAGCATCTAGTACATGGAGACATTTGGGAGAAGTCACAGAGATAGAAATGAACAGGAAAAGACCCCTCAGCCACTGTCGTGACTCAGAGCATGGTTTCGCAACCTGCGCTTTATTGATATTTGGGGCCAGATCATTCTTTGTTGTGGGGTGTGCACTGTACTTGTAGAACGTTGACCAAACTACCTGCCTCCTGCCCATGAGATGCCGGAAGCACGCATCCTCTCTCCCTTGTCCTGAGAGTCAAAAATGACCCCAGATTTTGCCAGATGCCCCCTAGGATTTCAGCTGTCCCAAATTTAGAACCAGTCTTTTAGGTTTTACAGATATCTTAGAAAAAACTTCTAAAGGCTAAAACACTTGCATAAATGAACCCCTAATTATAGTTCTGATTGATTTCATCTGATAGATAGGACCAGTACAACCTCTCTCAGATTGGCAGCTCAGCCCGGGTTCTCAGCCTTCAGGAAGCAATAAGCCACTTCAAACCCAATTTGAAATCCGGTTACGTTAACACTTATTCAACAGCTGTCAAGCCCTGAGGTGTTCTCATACTGCTTATCTCACTTAAACCCCACTAGTATGAGTCTGTTCCATAATCATCTCACAAAACAAAACAGACTTCCTTTTATCCATGAGCGTCACCTTCAGAATGTTTCGAGTGGAGCAAAGGCCAATGTCAAGTAGAAATAGAGCTCACAGCTGGCTGGACAGTGTAGACGGAGCTCTGTTAAATCTCAGCACACCTGTTCCATGGCTCTGTTGGCCCTGAAAAAGCCCCTTCACCTCTCAGAGATGCAGTTTCTTCATCAGGAAAGAATAGGTCCAACACCATTTTGCCATATTTGCATTAGAGAATGCAGGGAATACAAAATGCCAAGCAAATAGCATCGTTCTTCTAAATATAGATCCATCAAGGCAAAAGGTACTCACCAAGTTTGATGATCACTTGCTGTCTGATAAGCAGCCAGATTTTGGAAATTCTGGGCAATGATGGCGGGGGAGGGGGCCTCATCAGTGCCATTCGAAATTTAGCTACTAAATCAAGCCTCACCACCTCCTCACTTGGGGCTGAGCCAGTGACTGGTGTTTTCAGAGCCAAATTAGAAATTATTGAACGAAGAATAGCTTCAAATGGCATATTTGTTACAACCTCTGGACCCAATGAGAGGAGGAACATGTGGGAAGGCTAGGACAGAAGACTCGTGTCCTCATGCAATGAGGCATAAAGCTGCCAGCAGCTCCCTCCCATTTTCCCACATCACGGAGGCACTCTTCATTCAACACGTGTTCAACACACGCCTACCACGTGTAAGGATACGGGACCTGCCTCAACCAGTCACCAACTACGGGGCCTTGAGCAATTTCACGACCTCCCTTCCCTGAGCTGTGAAACTGGACTCACTCTTACCTCAAAGAGGCTTTATGTGGGTTAGAGATATTGTCCATAAATTTTCGGATGGCAACTGCAGGTGCTCAAAACGTGCATCGCTATCCTCATTTATTTTTTTTTTTAAGATTTTATTTATTTATTTGACAGACAGAGATCACAAGTAGGCAGAGAGGCAGGCAGAGAGAGGAGGAAGCAGGCTCCCCGCAGAGCAGAGAGCCAGATGTGGGGCTCGATCCCAGGACCCTGGGATCATGACCTGAGCCGAAGGCAGAGGCTTTAAGCCACTGAGCCACCCAGGCGCCCCCGCTATCCTCATTTATTCAAATATTTATACAAGTAGAGTTTCTGAGCCCGTCGGCCCTGTAACAAGTTCCTGAAGGTGCTCGTGCTGCTGATCCAAGGGCCATTCCTAGAGAACCACAACCTGCCCCAACAGTGTGCACCCACTCCTTCCTGTCAAGTGCCTGATGGGACGAGACCAATATGTACAGAGGAGATGTTTGGGATAGAAAGCAGAGTGCCGGACTTGACTTGATCATAATCAGATCCCCGAGGTCTCGGTGGGAGGTACTCAAGGCGCGGCCAGACACCTAACGATGTTCCCTCTTTGTGCCTGGTCTCTGTGTAGCTCCAACCCCAGCCCCTCGACAGAGTTCTCCGTCCAAATCATCTGCGTCCCATGCCAGCGATCCCACCACGGATGACATCTTCGAAGAGGGCTTTGAAAGTCCCAGCAAGAGCGAAGGGCAAGAAGCTGTAAGTGGCCGGTCTGTTCTTTCTGGGTCTGCTTTTCCTTAAAATTAAAACCGCGGTATGTGAAATGGACAGTGGCCCAGGAAACCTGCATAGGAAAGAATGCTGGCTCAGAGTCTCAGGTTCTAAATGGGGCCCTCGGGGGCGTTTTCTTTGATGATCAAATGAGCAGCTGAAAAACGTTGTCCTTTTGTGAGTCGCTCAGCACGACCCTGCATGGGTGGGTGTGGCGTCCTCCAACTGCTGTTGCTGCCTCCTTTTAAAATAACTGATGATATGTATGCATGAAATTATGCCCAGCTGTCTTCTGCTTTCTGTTGTTGAAAAGACCAGAAAAAAAAAGTGTTATCTTCTTGTGTTCTAGCCTGATGGATCACAGGCCTCATCCAACAGTGATCCATTTGGGGAGCCCAGTGGGGAGCCCAGTGGTGATAATATAAGTCCGCAGGCCGGTAGCTAGATAGCACAGGTCTGGGTAGGTATCTGTTCTTTTTATCTACTTCACCCTTAAGCTCTCTGCTTTCCCCTCAGCTTGTCCCTCCATTTCTGAAGTCACCTCCCCGATGTTCACTCCGTCTCTCCTTGCCTGAGCCCATCCCCGATGTTCGCACCATCCCCCCTTGCCTGCTGTTTGCCATCTTGTGTTTCCTCATGGATGCATGACCTTTGACATATACTGCTAGGTAGGGGTAGGGGTGAGGAGTGGGGAATGGTCATATTCTTTTATTAATGATACGTGCTGAGTGGATGGTGGTGATAGAATGAGGCACGGTCCCCATTCCTCGACATGGGATTCAGTTTCAGAAAGCATCAGCCTTCCAAGATGGACACGGTCCCCCCCACCCTGATTCTTTTCTCACTGGGGCGTGTGATCCAACTGTTTTCATCTTTTAAGCGAAGCGTCACTGCATTTGCCTACACTCCACAGATCTAAAGAGGTCACCAACCAAACATCCCGAGAAGCCAGGCTAAGAAGCAAAACCAAGCCGTGCTTGCAATTAGATGGCTAGAGATGGACCATCACGATAGCCCGGGCACGCCCTCACCCTTCCTAACGTAAAAGTGAAATTCAGAGCTCAAAGACCTGTAGCATTTGCTTGAGGCTCTGCTGTTTGCATCTGTGCTGCAGCGTGCGGCCCGCCGCCCAACCACTTCAGATCCCATCAGCAGCTACTTTGAAAGAAGTGTACTCACATACACTAGAAGTGGCTCTTGGCCCTTGAATTTCAATACCTCTGATTTGATCAAAAGAAAGAGGAGCTGATGAAGCTCACCTTCTCGGGAGACAGAAGTACACCTCACTCCCCAGGCATGATTCCGGAGGTCACTCCGTGACAAATGTGTTCAATTTTCAGAGACTTGCCTAGTTTTCCATACATGGGTAGGACTGCAAGGCTCTACCCACAGGGCTCCCCTTCTTTAGTCCTGAACGGTGTGGTCAGAGCCATTCAAAGGGTAAACAGTTTTCACCATTCATAAATGGATTCTGAGTCTGCCTTGAAATCATGCTCAGTTCACGTGGAAGTTATTTTGACAGTTCCTGAAAGCTAGTACAGTGTTTGGAAAGTGTATTTTGCTAATAGATTTTATGGTTATAAACTTAACACACTGCATATTTTGCCACGTTTTCTATCAGTACAACAGCATAGAGTAACATATCACGCCGCGCAAAGCCACGTACGACCCCTCTAAAAATTCTGTCTTGCGAAGCTATTTGGGAAGCAGGTGAATTAAAGACAAAGTCAATGTTCCAGAAAAGAGAAGAGCTGGGGATTATGGGTGGATGTCTTGGAAAGATTCCCCAAGAGGTTTTCTACCCCTTGTGTATGTTTTATTTCACGTGCTCAACCTTGTCTTGAAAAATCTGATGAATGAACTAGAGGTGACAAGAGCCATTCATCAGTATAACGGCTAACATCGTCCTAAAATTGAAGTTCTTCTAGAAAACAAAGATGACTTACACCATTTGCAGATCAATGTATCAAACCCTTGTCTTTATGAGCCTGTTCAGCTGGAGACAAACAAGCCCAACTCTTTCTTGGGGCCTCAGGCTGTCCCGTGGTGGAGTTGTAAATGGACGGACCATGGGGCAGTAGGAAGAGCTCAGAATTTGGAAATTTGGATCCAAATTCCAATTTGCCCAGGAAATCTTGGGCAAGAACCATAATTTCTTTTGCGTCTTGGTTTCTTCACCTGCTAGAAGAGGCTTAAATCATCTGCTAGGTTAGCAGAGACAGTACTTCCGTCTCCAGGAGGGAGATAGACACTCAGCCCTCAGCTCAAAACTCAGCTTAAAAATCTGGGCGCTAGAGGGAAACTGGTTTAGAATTATAAACCCTAATGAGATTTCATAGTAATTGTCTATCTTATTTTTGAAAATAAGGATAAAAACGGTGTCCTCCTCAGAGGGTGATTGTTTGGGCGAAATGAGGTGATCACAACATCTGGCACATAGAAAGCCCCCAACAGATCTTAGCTGTCATCAGCCCTAGCATCACCGTCATCATCCTACATGCTCAATACGTGTTCCCCAGTACCTTAGATTTTATATATTTTGCCTTGATATGGAATATATTACACCATAAGGACCCAGGCCATTGGCTGGGAGGTTTTGCTATGTATTTCCTGTCTTTAGATAATTAATTTGCAATATGCCTCCGGATAGAGATGGCATCTCCATAGAGAGATGCCAGAAGGCTGCTGGATTTTATCTGGAGGTCGTTTTCAATATGCCTTAAAACAGTTTCAGAGGGAAAAAAAAAAAAAAAGTAGGAAAAGAAAATTTTGATAACTAAGCTCTCTAATCAGAATGATCCCCATGAGGGTCTCACAGACCACCTCTCCATTCCAAAAAATGAGCGGCCTCCAGTTGACTTACAAGTCACAACCAATAGCTCCCACCCCAAAAGGGCTGGACTATAATCTACAATGAAACAGTTTTCTCCCTTTGATACTTAGTTTAGCAATATCACGATTGCCTCTCAAGAATCCCATGCCAACGGCTGATGCCAGCCTTGCAGACATATCCCCAAAGACACCCCCTCCCCGCTCATCCACCCCAAGGGAAGCCCAAATGAGCCTTCCTGGGCCCTTCTATCTCTAGCAACCCAAGCCATGTTTGACCCTCCCGCCTCAGTCACATTCACTCATCCACCGAACTGGGAATCTCCTGACTGCAATTCCTTAGTGCCTTTCCAGACATTTGAAGATGGGATACCATGCAGGGAAAGCCACATCCGTGGCTCTCTTTTCCCCTTTGTCTTCATACAGCTGGAAAGCAGGAGTATTTTTCTTATCACCCTAGCATTGTGTCCCAGCTTAAATAAAATAGTATTTCTATTTTATTAGAAATACCCACACAATGCTTAGTAGGTAGGGGGGACATCTATTGATAAATGAAAGCCATCTCGCACCAGAGCAAGAGGGAACAAACAGATTCCGTCTTCACCGGTGGAATCTTCAGGACCAATCTCACACAGCATTTCTGTTTTCGCAATAAAGGGCAATATCTTCGATTATTTTGTTTTCTCCCCCCACCCTCCCGTCTGGGAGAATCACGTGTCTTTGAAAGACTGGGTCAACAGTGGCAGAAAAAAAGAACCAAAATAATATTGTAATGGCTGGTGTGGGAATGGCAGGTAATTTATACTTCACTGACGTGTTGCTAGAGCAATTTTAAGGGCGAAATGTTAGCTTTTGAGGAGATGAAAGAAAAATGAAAACATTTATTTGGTTAAATGGCTAAGTAAATAAACTGCCTATCAGACTTGCCCAGCTGTCAAGTCAAAGTAGCATCTGTAACAATGGGGAATTGTTTGGTCTGTCTCCCTTAGTAACAATGGATATTGCCATAAATAATATGTCACTGTCACGTTTTTAATACCGATCTTCGTGGCGCGAACCCAAGACATAGGAAATATTACCTGATGGATTTCTGGTGTTCGAGGGAAAAGAAGGCTGAACTTCAGATGCCTTAGGAGGAAGAATCTACAAAAACAAAAACAAAATCTTTTTAAAAAGAGAGAAAAAAATGCCCGGAGTCAGGGACTTAGGTCTGGATTATGGTTTTAAAGCAGGTGACCTTAGGCAAGCACATAACCCCTTTGTACCCTGGTCCCTCACACGGATGCTTGTGGATAATTAATTATAACAGCTCCTTCCCTGGGCTGTTCCAGAATCAGAAATCATGAATATGAAAGTGCTTTATAAGCTCTGAAAGCAGAATACATGTATTTGGAATTATTGTTGCTATTTCGGTTTTAAATAGAATGAAGGAACAGAGCCTTAAATCAGAGAACCGCAAATGATCAAAAAAAACAAACAAACAAAAAATCAGAAAATAATCTGTCCGTCTCTTGGACATAGGACTCAGAGCCAAGTCCAACCCAAGGTGTTGGGATTCGTGCAGTCAGGGGATAGGAAGGGCCCAGCTGAGGGCCTGGTCAGCCAGGACGGAGAGGTGGGCTTGGTGCCCAGAAATATTTAAAAGATGAAATCAAGAGAAGGTTAAGACAAAGGAAATGGGAAGTGAGGATGAGGACATAACCTGCGACAAGCCCCACATTCCTGATTTGGGAATCTAGGGGTGCCGAGTCACTGTGCTAAACGGCACAGGATGGCATGCTTGACCGGAGACAGGGCGGTTGACTTCCAACTCAAGTTGCACTTGAGATGCCCATGAGACACCCAAGTAGCAATGCAGAAGGCTGCTGGATTTTATCTGGAGGTCAAAGGAGAAAACCAGATTGGACACAGCAAGATTTCAGTATGGTTTTAAGCCACTAGCGGAGTGGGCACAAGCAGGATATGCTGATCATTTAGCCCAGAGGTCAGCAGACTCTTTGTAACTATCTATGCCTCGTGGGCCAGGTCTCCATTGCAATGAATCTACTCCACCGTGAGAGAAAGAAAGCAGGAAAAGACAGTGCATGAAGGAATGGATGTGGCTGAGTTCCAATAATGCTTAAAATACTTTATTAAATTAATTATTAAAAAACAGAGAGCCACCAAAATTAGCTAACCTCTGATTTAGATCCCACTCGCTGTTTCTAGACTCACTCTGCAGAAGGCAATCATCATGCCTTTCATTTACTACCACTAACAAAGTAGATCTTAAAATTACTAGCATGTTTATAACACTTTTGATAAACATCGCCTAATTCAATCCTCCAGGGAACCCACTTCAGTATTTTTATCATTCCCATTTCACAGATAGGACAGGTGAGGTGGAGAGGTTAATGGCTTGCTGAAATCACAAGATTCACTCATAATGGGGCTAGGATTTGAATCTGCACCCGGATTAAATAACTCAGGAGCTCTCATCCAAACCAGAATACGGGGGTTTTAGCAGCTTCACTTCGACTTAACAGCTCTGTGACTTGAGGCAGATGGCTTCATTTCCAACCTTTGGTCTTCTTTTCTGTAAAGCAATTCCCATATGCCCTCCTGGCTGACACTCTCGGGCCTCCTAACCTGCCTGGGTCACCGGGTCAGAGCATGAAAGACCCAATCCACAAACAAGATCTTCTGCAGCACCCTTCCCCCCAGCTGTCCTTATTCCAGCAAAGGACAGGACAGAGGACCGTCCAATATGCTGACTTGATTAGGGTTCTAGACATTATTGGCCTGAGACCAAGGGCCCACTCCTGATGACCAGGAGTTTACTTTGGACAGCACCCTTGCTTACAGCAGAGAACTGGCGTCAGCAACCTCAGTGTCTCATCTGCTGTGTGACAGGGTCACGAAAGATGATGCATGTGTTCAAAGCAGATAGTTAGTGTCCATCATTGTTGGAGAAATGCAGAATTGATCAGAACATATGCAGGACACCCCCCGCCCCCCGCCCTGGGACTCAGATTCTGCTTCTCTGGATTCACCAAGTGGGTTTCAGCACCCCGAGACCTCAGGAAGCAGGTGCGCCTGGCAGCATTGTCCACACTGGCTTTAAATCCATCCTGTATTTGAAAGACTTTCCTATCCTGAAAGGCCGACCTTCAGGCCGAAAGTTATGAGAAGGTGTTGTGGGTTTTTGCTTTTCCTTTTTATCCAAAGACTCCCAGCACTTGTTAAAATTTTTCATGTCATTTGAGCTCATTTATTACTTGTCACAATCCCTCGAGGTAGATGTTACAAGCCCCATTTTACGGATTAAGAAACTGAGACCCAGATAAAATTTTCTCCTAAGTTCATGCAGGAAGTTAGGATTGCTGGGCTCTTCCTGGCTCTGAGACCCCTGTGTTTTTGATGACTGTCTTCATGTCTTCAGGTAAAACTTTAAGTTCTTTATTTCAGCCTCATGTCCGCCCTCTGGCTGTACCACTGGCTTTTATGTTTGTGAGCACAGGACATGTAAAACCCCACAGAACCGGGCCCCAGTATTGGGGCTGGTGGTTGCCTGGGCAGAGTGTTGCTGAGGGACTCGAGCTTTGGCTCCCGTGTGGCTCCAGTCGGAACCCTGGCTTGGCTAGATGTTGCTCTGCCCCCCAAGCATAGACAGGCTCGCTCGGCAAGCAGGTTGCATGGCGCCCTTTGCTCTCACCTCGGAGACCACCTTTCTCAGCATGCCACGGCTTCTCTCCGCTAAACAATTTTTCACGGGATGTATCTTTGATAGCTGTGGCCCAGGTTTCCCAAAACACACATAATAGAATTGAAAGGGGTGCAGAGGACTAAGCTTAATTTAGGTGCCTTTAAAAGGGGGGCTCATTATAAGGCAGAATAGGAAACTCTTTGCTTCCGCCCATCAGACCAAAAAGGTGGGGCCACCTGGGTGGGGGAAGTGAGGAAGCACAGAAGTGGGAGGCCGTACCCTGGGCTGCTGCCCCCACCACCACCCCGTTTCTGATGCAACTTTAAGAAAAACAGCTCTCAAGTCTGGAGCCTCACTTTCTTCCTGCAGGGAAGGGTCAGGCTGAGGGCCCTTCTCACTCTGATGTTCTACAAGAGGGAGCACGTGGTAGTGGAGAGGACAGTGGGCTTAAGGACACCTGGATACGTTTCCCTGAAACTCTAGGAAAGGACAAATCTAATCTGTAATGGTCAAAAGCAGATCAGTGGTTGCTGGTGCCAGAGTGAGAGTTTGACTAAGAAGGACTCAGGGAAGGTTCTGGAAGTTCTATAGCTTGAGTGTGGTGAGGGCCACATGGTGTATATGCTTGTCAAAACTCATCAGACTGTGCCCTTAAAATGAGAATGTTGTGTTGTATGCAGATCATACCTCGATGAAACTGATTTTAAAAGGAGAATAGGAGAAGTCATAGAAATGGAAGGTAAATCAGAGTTTCCCGGGGGTTGGGGCTGTGGGGGAATGGGGAGATACTGCTTAATGAGTACAGTCTGGGGTGATGAAAGTGTTGTCCAGCATTGCAAACATAATTAATGGCTCTGGATTGGACACTTAAAAATGATTAAAATGGCAAATGCTATGCTGTATATATTATACTGCAATAAAAAAGAAAGCTAAAAAAAAAAAAAATAACAAACCTGATTACATCCAGCTCTGAACTGTGCAGGCTGAGTGACCTTGGGCAAATCATCAAGCTTGGAAGAGGCTTCTTCTTTGCTCTAAGAGATAGTACTATCCAGTGTATAGTCTCCGTATGACACCCAAGTGAGATCATGTATGTGAGATAAGAATGACCTGACAGATTGCCAGTTCTTCTGTAAATAGAAGCTTTTATTACCCTAATTCTGTGATTCTACATGGCTCCTGTACGTGAGACCGTAATTCATACTGGAAATAGTCTGCAAACATGTGGAAGTCTCTTATCCACAGAGCGGTGCAGCCAGTTTCTTTAAGATTAACTCCACCTTCTTTCTGCACCATATCCCTGGGTACCCCAGCGCCATTATTGCACTTCCTAATGGAGCCCAGGAGCAGGTGCTCTTAGGTGCTGTGAAGAAGCCACCTTTAGGGGATCGTCAGGCCTGAAACTGTCTTCTGCAAAGGAAAGATAAAACCACATACCCATTATGGACATCGGGGAGGGTATGTGTTATGGTGAGTGCTGTGAAGTGTGTAAGCCTGATGATTCATAGACCTGTACCCCTGGGGTTCATAGTACATTATATGTTAATAAAAATAATTTTTTTAAAAAAACTATTAAAATTTAAACAAAAAACAAGAAAAACATATACCCAGGTGAAAAGGAACTCACCTTTCTGTAGCAGGCTCTGGGCTAGATAATAGATATATTCCTTCTTCAATCCTTACCACAGCTCTCAAAGAGAGGATAGCCTCATTTTACTAGGGAAGATTCTGGAACTCAGAGGAGTTAAGTAACCTACACAGAGTCCCTCAGTCCTAGACTACTTCAGTGCCCTGTATAGACCTCTGTCTGCACTGCATCATCTGATCTTCTAGTACATTCCACACAGTGAGCTCCACCATGCCCCAGTTCTGAGTGAGAACAGAGTGGCCCACATCACCTGCAGAGTCCAGGAAGCCTTTATATAGGAGCTGGGTCTAAAAGTTGAACTCCTGCTGCAGTACAAAGGGAGTCCCCTAAGGCACAGGAACTGCCTGAACAGTCTCAGAGCCAGGAAATTCCTGTCATGTGAGGTGACCGGAAGGTAGGGCATAGGAGAGGGAAAGGAAGCTGATGATGCTGGCCATGTTGGAAAGTACACCTGTTGTGTACCGTCCCAAGGGGGATGCATTTTCCTTGGGGTAATAAGGAGTCAGGATGGTTGTTTTCGAGAAGGAGATTGGCATGACCAAATCCATTTCAAAAAGATCATTCTGCTAGGGGCATAAAGACATTGAAGGGAAAAAAGGAAAAAAAAAACAACCCAAAACATGATTTACGTGACTGAAGGTTGAGCTTTGATTCACGCTCTGGAAGGGGCATTTATTAGCCCTAATGGAGTATGAGATGAATGGGTCTCCTGTGCCCAGCTAAGGAGGTTTGACTTTACCCTGTGGGTGATGGTGAGCCTCTGAAAGATTTGAAGGAGGCCAGAGATGCGGTCAAAGCTGCCAGAAAAAAACAAAAAATATCAACAGGGTGCTGTGCTAATGTATGATTCCATTTAGGCTTTTGGAATATTGAAAATAGCCTGAACCCCATCACGACCTTGCCAGAAGCCAGGTCGGAAATTTCTGGATCCAATGATTTCTTACTCCCCTCCAGCTCTGACAGTCTAAGATTCTGTAACAGGGAAGGTAAAGCTATTGCCAAAACGTATAATGCATCACGGTGTCAGACTTTGGGATTATCTGCTGCTTGGGGTTTTCCACACCACTGCTCCCCTTCATTAGTGGGGATAATTGAGAGTTGACTATAGTCCTTACTGCTGTTGTGATGGGTATTTGAAGCTGAATTCCGGCAAGCAGGAGATGTGTGAATATTTATCTCAGCTGCAGAAAGTTAATGCAGTGTGGCATTAATTACCCTGTCTGAGCCTGCTGTCTTCTTCTGTTTTTAGGTGTCATTCTCAGTTGAATAAATTAGTTTCCAGAATTAGAAGAGAGCAAACTGTAGGGTGAGATCAAGGCAGCCTGACTTCTTAGGGTATCCAAAAAGAAGAGTGGGCTGAGCAGTTCTACCCAAGAAAGATAAAGATGTATCCTCTAGCCTGGCGCAGGCAGACCACATTTCTATTCCCCTGAACTTGTACTTGACAACACTACTCTACCTTGGCTCCATCCAGCCCCACGTGCAGAACACAAACACACAGTATCACGGTGGGCATTGGCCTTGAAACAGGGATTTGAAACATTTCAAGGCCTTGGCAGGGATCAAGTATATAATAACTCAACTTGCTATAGATTTTGCTAGATCAGATTTTGAGAGAAAAAAGGCAAACTGCAATGTATTTAGGACAAAGTGATCAGAACAGTGAAGAAAGTAGAAACTATCATAGTCGTTCGTGAATCCAACCAACCTTCATTGAGCACCTACTATGCTAGGTCAACATGTGTGGACAAGCAGAAGGGCTTGCCAAGCAGTAACCCAGAGGTGGGATACGGAATCAGGGGCTTCCATATTTTCTGTCATCAGGCATTTGGGCGAAGGATTACACATACTTTTTACATTCCCACGAGTAGTATGAAGTCTCACGGGTGGAAAGCTTGGAGGCACAAATCGGTGTTCCGGGTAGTCTGTTCTGTTACAGAATAGGGGGCCTCAAAGGGTAGGAAGATGCTTTTCCCTGGAAAAATCGTCATGATGTGGTCCAGGAGAAGTCATCTGGGGCTGCATGGCAGGAGTCTTGGATTCTATCCATGACATGGTTTCTAAGTAACCTTTGGCTCTAAAGAAACAAAAAGTCCTTTCTCTAGGCTTCAGATTCTTCATCTGTACAATGATGGATCTGGACAGAATTATCTCCTAGTCCATTCCTACTTTATAATAAAAGCAAGCAGTATGATCTGTTAAATGCATGAAGTGCAGCAGATGACCTTAAGATCACACCCCTTCTCTGACCTTCAATTGTTATCTGCAAAATGAGACAGATAGAATAAAAGCCACTCCCAGGACCATTAGGCAGATAAAATAAGACATGAGGTGCTTTGTAAACTGGGAAGCACTCAGCAACACTACAGACCAAATGGTTGGTCTTTTCCTTTTATGTGACAATTGTTATAATAGACTAGAAAAAGCACTAGGCCCCACTTTCAGATCTCATGTCCCAAACTCATGAGCTGTAGGACCGTGAAAAAATTACTTAACTTCTCTGTATGTGATTTCCCATTTGCAAAGGAGATAAAGCATCTGTTTTCTATGGCTGCTTTGATGAGTTAAAAAGACAATGTACTTGAAGATAGCTAGCGTGGTGCCAGATACATGGTCAGGGCTCCCAGAATCTCAGTTCAGTCTGGTGGTTCAAGAAAATAAGCAAATAGAAAGGATCTATACTCACATGACAAGATGTAGGCCAATAGAGAAGCATGACAGAATGAAGACATCACCGTGTCCATTTAATTCTGGCACAAATGTCAAAGAGTGACAGCAACAGGTCGGTTTGAAAGAAGGGCCTATGTATGCTTAAGACCAGAGTCCTGATCTGATCTGCTTGGACAGCACATCTTGGGCCATTTCAACATGAAGAAGTCTGAAGTCGTTCCAGCAGGGCTGAACACCATTTCCCATCTCCCTTTGGACTGAGGGTTTGCCTTATTCTGTCCTGGTGAAAATCCTGGTGTCTGTCTCAGGACAGCCAGTTCCACAGTTACGAGCAAATGATGGGCCAACCCTGAAGTGGGAGATTGGTTGGAAACCACTCCCAGAAGCTCTTAACCAAGAGCTAACATCCTAATTGCTGTTTCTCTCACTCCAGAGTGTGCCCCGTCCTCACTGCTTGTGGAAACCAAAGAGCCGTTTGAAATAGAATTTCAGCGGTTTCAAGTAGACATTCATAAAGCTATGTTGGAGAAACATGCACTTGACTCAGGATGATTGTTACCATTTTCTGAAGACCTCTTACTGCCAAGCACTGTGCTAGATGCTTTACATATATTATCTCTAATTCTCCCAAGAACCCCATAGGAAGAACAGTATTGTTCCCATTTAATGGTTGGGAAAACTGAGGCCTAGAAAGGCCAAGTATCCTGCCCACACTGATTGCCCAGCTCTCTTGGGTATACCATGCTTTTTTCCCTCACTGGGAAACCAGTCTCAGTTTGAAAACCAAAGCAAAACTGGGTGAGTAGTTATTCTTGATCATTAAAACAAGTTGCCAGAATGACATGCATCATGATCAAATAATCCGAAAATTACCTAAGGTCATCCATCATAAACTGTCATCTTTCTGTTCTTATCCCAAACCCTCCTTCCCTCGCTGTCTCAGAAAATCCTATCTGGAAAAGAGTGGGTCTCACTTTGTCCCTCTGTCCCCAGGAGCTGGAGCCTCTCTATGCGCAGATCAACAGACCTAAGAAGTAGCATCGAGGTGAGCTCACGGCGGGTGCTTCAAGACTGGCATGGACATCAGCATCGTGACAGGCTCTCTTGTATTCTTCCACCTCACCTCATCTCACGACGAAATTCATGATTGCCCAACGGGACTCATTTGGAAGAGGGAACTAAGAGTTTTTGGCAACCAATGGCAGATAACTATGGCAGCACAATAAAAAAAAAAAAATCAGAAAAGTATAAAAAAATTTTACCCAACATTCAATCATAAATCAAGCAAATCATGCTTACCTGACAAATATTCTGAGCTCTTTTAGTGTGGGTTTAAATGACCCAGTACGCGAAATCATAATTCTCTTTTTATTTCTTGACCTGTTGACCGCTGTAAAGACATCAAATGTGGAGTGACAGGCCTCAGAGAGTGACAACAGGGTTGGCACTGACTTCTTTTAGACAAAAGCAAGAGGTCCTCCATGACTACAGTATCCTCATCCATATGCCTTCTGACATATGACGATGTCTTTTCATCACTCCGCAGGGCCTGGTCTGCCATTTTTTCCCCTCTCCTTTGTCATGTTTGAAAATTAATGGGTGTAAAAATTTTTGTATTGCTTTTGACTTTTTTTAGTTATGGTGAGGAAATCTAACTGGAAAAGAAAAGCCTCATATGAAATGAATTTACTTGAAAATCACAAGACAAATAAGTGGTAATTCTTTATGATCAAGAATGTTGCCAAAACAACCCTTTAGCTATTCTGCATCCTGGAGAAGAAAGACAGCTTTCGGTTGGAACCTTCATTCTGTGAGTAGGAAAGGACATTGGATCCCATTGATGAGAAGGATGGAAAATGCATCTGATTTTCTCAGAAGCTCTAAACTCTAAGTACAATAAAATGATATTTTTTATTTTTCCGATATCTTGCTGCTGTGATGCTATGCAGACAAGTGTCTTCTTCACGTACCATTTTCAAAGAAAAGTCATTTGCCAAATAATTCTGGTACAATCCTGGTAATGTGGTTTTGGATCTTAAAACCGACCTTCTAGTGGAACAATGGTGACATGAATATTCAGAATAACAAACTGATTCCGGGATCCCAATGGTTCATCTCTATCTCTTTTTGTACATCAGAAAATTCAAATGGGATTTTTATTTTGTAACTTGAAAGAGAAAAAAAAAAAAAACCTTACCATTAAACTCTTTAAATATTTAAGGGAAATGGCTTTAAGGAGTTCTAATGAAAAAAAATTGCCAGTTTTTTTTTTTTTTTGTAAATATAAATGTTAATGAAAATGCTTTTTAATAATGCCATTACACTGTAGAGAAGGTAGCAGATTGAGTGCAGGATGTGACAAACTTGATGGATGGGGCTCCCTCTCCAGATGTTATTGTGGAGCATATGGGAGGAAGCTGGAGTTCAGGGACAGCTGGCAGGAGCCTGTGGCCCATCAGCAGCTAGTGAACAGGAAGGGAGCACGTGACCCCACCGTCGACTCCAGCCAGGGGAGTGCCCGCCGTTGGCGGAAAATGAGAAACGTTCACATTCTGAAGGCCTGGCCTTCAGATTCTGAAACTCCCTCCCACGTCTTCACTCCCATTCACCACCCCCGCCCCCATAGAGATCGCTGGACTGTTTGTATGTGAAACAGAAGAGTTTAAGCTTCCTTTTTTTTTTTACACTTATGAGACAAAAAGTGCAGTGTTCAGTTTGTATGTTTAGCACATAATTTTCATAAAGAATCTATATATTTTTGCCCTACAGAGAATTGTTCTACAGGTCACGTGTGTTTTCCTGATGTTCCTATGCAGTTCCAGTATGTCGAATTTAGTGGTTTAACACTAAGGAGAAAGCGTTAGAGGACTGTGTGACTAACTGGACTTGGGGTTACCTGTTATTACTTGGTTTTCAAATTGGGAAAGTAAAATTCTTTTGACGCTGATCTGATTGACTTAAATAGGCCTGTGTACTGTGGTTCTTCCTACCAATAGAAAGTAAAGTGATTGGAAAGAAGGTATACTTGTTGACAAAGAGAAAATCGAAATCAAGGTAATCATTACTGCTTGAGGCCCAAATTGTACACCGTCAGGTCACTGGAACGTGATATTTTTTTTTTTCCAGTTAGGTCGACTGACCAAATGTCCTTAAGAATCTATGTCAATGTCATCTTAACGTGGAAGGTCCAAAGAACCAGAAAAGTGAGAAGGGCCATTTATCCCCCGCTGTAATCATCACCTGTTGGTCCACGTGATTTCTCCAGGAATGTGCATCCATTTTATAATTAAGTCATCCTTTCACAGGAAGGGGACAATGGGAGAGGTGAGATGACCATGAGAGTCGTCCTGAAACTGGTTGGATTCTGTTTGCTGGGGATTGGGTAGGATAGGCTGTTCCCCTGAGGGAAATGGCTTCCGCTGCTCTGCTGTCCGTGGTTCTGATTCTGACCAAGTGGTGCTATATCTTCTCCCTCACGGTGGCTGTCTGGAGTTTGTCTTGCGGCATCACACCATTATACCGATTCTTTGGGTGGCTCGTGACACGTTCCGAGCGAATGCGGACTGATGTTGCTGTTTCGGGTACACCGTCTGGAGTTAATTTCCCAGCAAAAAGTGACAGCCCAGTGGACTTGTCATCATTCATTGAATGCGACTGGACGTGTAACTGACTCTGGACTTAACAAAGATGCCCGTGTGATGCATGAAAGTGAGGGAAATAAACTCAAGATTTTTAAACTGCCATCCTTGTGATCATTGGCAGAATTCTGAGTTTTAACGAGCGCTGTTGGGTAAGCTCAGAATCACCATATCCTATCCCAAGAGTACAGTGGAATTCCCAAGTAAGAGCCAAGGAGCCAGTACCAAAAAGGCCATGGGGAGTCTGCCCAGTTTCGGTTAGATCGATAGAAAAATCTGTGTGTACAACTGTTAATTCCTCATCCTTCACTAGCACTAAATTTGTCACTTTAAATTTTGAAACCAGGGAAACGCCACCTGTCATTCTGTCCCCATGACCCGTAGCTCTTTGATCTTCCCGTGCCACCAGACTTCCTTTATGATCCGTACTCATCCCAGTGTCTACCGAAACCCCATTATGTCATGTACCGGGCACCTTCTTTTAAAAAAAAATGTTTACTCTGTGGGTTTGGTTCATTTCAATTTCTGCGTTCTGACACATATTTTTTTAATAAAGATGAGAAAGAGAAAATGACTGTTTGCAGTACATTTCTAGACCTACTTTAACTTTACCTCAGATGACAGTTTGTTAACATATATGGACACATTATTTTTAACTTTATGTACAATACATTCAACAACAGTGAAATTTTTAGAAATTTTCCATTAATTTCTGTAACACGCCATGTATAACTGTTAACAAATAAACATGTTTGAGAACAACAGCTTAGCCTGGTTTTATTCCACGAGTTTCCACTGGATACTTTGGCAAAGGATTGGAAGATGAAATCGCTTCTCTGTAAGCTTCCATCTGACCGGGCAAAGGCCTCAGTCTTCCTGGCACTGGGCCAGAAAGAGAAAGCTTCATGGAGTAGTTAGATCATCAGCTCATCTTCCATTGACTTCAGACACTTGCTATGCTTGGAGAAGAATTACAGTGAAGAATGGGGAGAATGCGGTCAGAAAGTCACACCCTGTATAGTTGTGTTGTTTGGACTTCCAGGTAGCACCAGTCTTCCAAAATTGGGAAAGACCCCAGGACTAGATCTGTGAGTTGTGTCTTCCTCTAAAAAACACCTGCTAAACTGTTGGTTTGAACATCAAGGTTAATCTTCACCCTTAAAGAGTGTGCCTTCATTCGATGCAAGGTCATCTGCTTTAAGGAACACAAAGAAGGAAGCCTCTATCTTCTTTCATATTCCCCCACATACTCCACATAAAAAAAAAAAAAATGAGACAACATAAGACCCCGCCCCCCAAAAAATAGTTTGAACCTGGACCTTGACTTATGTGTATTGAAGAACAAAGGGTAAAAGTGTATATGTGTATATATGTATATTTACTCATGTATGTGTGATTGGGTATGTGTGAGATTCTTATTTAATTTTATAACTAAATTAGTTTGTCTTTCCAATAATTATGCAGATTACAGATTGCAATTAGATCACTGAGTTGCCAAAAAAAACACCCCTGTCTAGGAATGGTTATGTTCATGATTGCATAGACACATGTTCTCAGTGTGACCTCATTATATAGAAAGCATTAGCAGAAGTTTTGGTCACATTGAGAAAATGAGGGGATGGGCCAAAATTCCAAAAAAATAAATTTGAGGCAAATAGAAGAAGCAACTTGCATACAGTAGAAAATGCTCCCTCCTGGATCAAATTGCTAGAAAATGTTACACAAGCTCTTCTGAATAAGAGTGGCTTACACTTTTTTTTTTAAGATTTTATTTATTTATTTGTCAGAGAGATAGAATACAGGCAGGCAGAGGCAGAGGGAGAAGCAGGCTCCCCGTGGAGCAAGGGGCCCGATGTGGGACTCGATCCCAGGATGCTGGGATCATACCCCGAGCCGAAGGCAACCGCCCAACCAACTGAGCCACCGAGGCATCTCAAGTGGCTTACATTTTTTGAGCAACTAATAATGTGCCTGGGAGGGGCTATATGCTTTTTGTCCATTGCCTCAGTTACTTTTCTAAACAATATGGGTAGGTATGTATCTTCCCAAATTAGAGATTTAAAAAGACACAAAGAGATTGAATAACTTCCCCAGCCAGCAAACGGTAGTTGAGGTTTGACTTTTGAGTCTGCTTACTCAACATAGTTGATTTTAATTGTAAAGAATAGTTGGATATTCACTCATTTAAATAGTTCTGCACAAACAGTATTGTCTTTCTGTCCCAGAACTTCAGTTGATCTTTGATAAAAGTTAGATTTCTAAGTTCCTCCGGTTTAATGTAAAAATAAAAATCCATTTGATGTTACCATCTTAAGTATGTGGCTAAATACATAATTTCTTTTTTAATTGCACTTTTGAAAGGGTATATGTCCGAAGGATGAAGAATATACCTTTTGGTCCTACTAGTTTCAGTTTAGCTGAAACCAAGCCCTGGTGATTTACTTTTCCAGTGTAAATGAATCCTAAAGAAGCGACAAATTAAAAGGTGTCCTATTTAACTGCTAGGAGGATGCCAAAATAAATCAGGCAGACATATCTGCTTTCATTCTGTGCTGGAGAGCAAACCCTTGTTGTTTTGACAGTAACTGTTTTTTTGTTTTACTGAGAATGACAGTAGGAAAAACACCTAGAATAAAAACAGGTTTCATTGAAATCAACCTTCAAAGCTTTGAGAGCTTTTAAAAGGTATTTAAATTCAAAGGAAATGTGAGCGATGGTGCCTGAAAGATTAGGGGGAGTGAAAAAAAAAAAAAAACCTAAGCAGATGTAAATGGCTTTTAAGCCATTTATTGACCAGTCCTCAGTATTTCTGTGAAAATATGAATTCTCACTGCCACTCTTGTGTTCCTACTCGGTATCACTCCTGTTCTAACTCTGATCTCTAAATCTTTATGCAGTTGAAGAAACTATGCAGTCCTCATTTTATAGCCTAGGAAACAAACTCAGTGATGTTCTGGAGAAGGTATCAATGAACAGAGCCAAAGAGCTCACCCAGAGGCCGTCACAGTGCCCAGGATGCGATTCCCAGATCCCTCCTGTAGTTCGTGGGTGCTTCTGTCTGCCGAGTGTCTGTGATGTTGAAATGCCCCTGCACCCCCTATAAAACACTTGGGGTCTTTCTGCATCCAATTCTTAGTAAGGACTATTCGATTAGAAAAATCACACTGTGCATTACCCTGACTGATTCTAGACAGAAATTGATTCTTAAGCAAAGTGACTGTAGTTGTTTTAAAACAAAGGGGGAAATTCGGTTTTATTCCCAAGAACAGTAATGGCTCTAACCCAATCCAATGAATATTTAATTTCAAAACAAAACCCTAACCTTCACTTTATCTTCCAAGGTATGGAGATCTGAAGAGGGAAGCTTTTTGAACAGGGTTTCTGTGCATCTTTTGCTGGAGAATATTAATGACTGCCAAGTGGAAAATGTCTAAATATTCTTGCGAGACCACAGCCTCCAGTGACTTGGGCCTTTAATCTTCTGAACACCTCTCACCACCTCTGTCACTCACGCTGGGGTCGCAGCCTGGAGGGGGAAACAAGCAGGTGGGGTTGGAGATGGAATTCCTGGCAGTCCTGGCTGGGACACTGTCCACAAGAAAAGTGCTAAACTCCTCTTCTTCTTCTTTTTTTTTTTTTTTTTAAATTTCTTTTCAGCATAACAGTGTTCATTGTTTTTGCACCACACCCAGAGCTCCATGCAACATGTGCCCTCACTAATACCCACCACCTCTTCACACTCCACTCTTAACACTTCTGCTGCGTCTCCCCTTTGGGGGTGTGGGAAACCCTAAAATCTGTCCCATTTCAGATCATATGTCACTGACACTCACTCATAGCTCAGGGCTAAGAGCTCAAGAATGCAAGAACTTAATAGTTAAAGTTGTCTCCTTTTACCTGTCTTGTTCCCTTCATAGAAGGAGAAAGAGAGAGGATCCACACTCACACAGTCCCATGTGTATCCTTTTGGGATAAAGCAGCATCATAGTGTAAACTGAAAAGAAAGGAAGCTTTACTCAATGGAGCCCACGTTCATCAGAAGAGAGACAGACGATACCAAAGGCAAACAGGTAGATAGTGTCCTGAGTTGCTGTTGTTTTTGTTTTTGTTTTTTCCTCTCTGTTGGGCACTAAACTAAGACAACACCAGGGAAGTAGAGCTTTGACCGAATCTGCACCCTTTGCTTATCATTTGTCTCTTTTGTCACATAAATGGAGCATACCCTCTTTCCTGATGGACTGATACGCAGCAGCTTCCTGAGAGCGGACTCTGAATTCCAAAAGTCTTGGTTTTGGTTCTGGCTGCACAAGTTGCCCATTGTCTGACCTCAGACGAGTCACTTGAGCTCTATAAAATTCAGCTCACTCACATGTAAAATTGAGGCAAGAATGTCTACCTCATTGGGATATTATGAGAAATAAATTTGATAATTCCATACCTGGAACATAGTAAATGCTCAGTGCACATCACCTATTATTAATATCAAAGACAATCTGATAGCTATTGTGTATTTTTGTGTTTAATTCTTTGACTTTATCCTTTATCCTTTCACATCCATTCTCCCAGCACAGCATCTCTGCTAAGTGTGCAGAATGGCAGTGAGTGATTATTATCTCTATTTTATTGTCAAAGAAAGGCAAAGAAGCATACACATACCTTCTTTGAAAATTTTTTCACTGGCAAAACTTAAAGCAAAAACGTACCATGGATTTATTCATGTAACAAGGAGTTATTAAACACCTGCTGTGTGCCAGGTCCTGTGATAAGCACTTCAGAGATTTCTCTTTTAAATGCATACATGCCTGCCCCTGCTTCCAGAAGCTCAAAATCTGATGAGGAAAATAGGTTAATAGATGAGTGAATTATAGTAGGGTTAGCGCTGGCATAAAGGCACGTGCTAACATTATGGGAGTGGTTGGACAAGGCTATCCAAAAGTACTGATCGTGGAGTTGGGTCTTAGGAGATGAATAGGGGTTCACCCAGAGGACTTGGCAGCAGAGGGGAGATGTTGGCGGAACTGGCCAGGGCAATGAGCATGATGTGCCTGCAGTGGCTATAAATGAAGGGAGAAAATGACTCACTATTGAAGCTGTTGAAAAACACAAGGAAAAAAAAATACAGTTTCTCAATTCATATTTCAATGCTAGAATAATAAAACATAAAAAAAGTAGTGCAAATTATAGCCTAATCTTTCTGATGAATAATCAAATTCCTAAATTAATTATTAACAAATTAAACATAGCTGTAAACCATGACTAAATAAAGTCAATTCTTGGAATGCAATTAATAGGTCAAGAGAAACTGTCTCATCTTAGTGGATGCCAAAAAGGCATCTGATAAAATTCATTATCCTCTTCAGTTGGAAACTGAATTAAAGAATTCCCTTCACATGGGAAAGAACATCTATGTCAAACCAGCAGCGAGTATGAAATGTAACAGTGAAACTTGAAGGCATTCCGTTAAAATCGAATGGAAGTCAAAACTGTCAGCTGTCACTTCTATTATTTAACACTATGCTGAAATTTGAGGCAGTGCAGGCACCAATATAAGAAAAAGAAATCGAGTATTCAAAAATGAGAAAATTAGCAGTGTTTACAGATTATATCTACTTTTAAAAAAAGATTTTATTTATTTGAGAGACAGCAAAAGTGAGAGAGATCACAGAGGGAGAGGGAGAAGCAGATTCGCCCATAAGTGGAGAGCCCAATGCAAAGCTCCATCCCGGCACCCTGAGATCATGACCTGAGCCAAAGGCAGATGCTTAACTCACTGAGCCACCCAGATGCCCCCAGATTATATTTTATAATGAGAAATATCTATCAGAAGCTGTATGAACTATTAAGAGAATTAAGATGGTTAGTTTAAGTATATAAAAATATTTTCTATGTTGTTATAAATAACCTTTTAGGACACTTAATGGCATAAATAGATTCCATTAATTATAGCCATAAAAATAAGATACTCAAGAATAATTATAATACTATAGATGTAAGATCTAGATTAAAAACTTTACAAAGTTATAAAACTTTGTCAAAGGGCATAAAGTAACTAAACAAATTGAGGAAAGAAGGTTCAACATTATAAAAATGTCACTTCTCCCTAATTACAGGTCATCCCTGATTTATGATGGTTCAACTTCTGATTTTTCAACTTCTACTATGGCGTGAAAGCAGCACACATTCAGTAGAAACTGTACTTTGAGGCTTAATCTTTTTAAAGATTTGATATTTATTTATTTATTTATTTTAGAGATAGAGCATGAAAGAGGGGAGGGACAGAGGGAGAGAATCTGCACGCAAACTCCTGGCTGAGCACAGAGCTTGACCCAGCGCTCAGTCTCACAGCCCATGAGATCATGGTCTGAACGGAAACCAAGAGACAGATGCTTGACCCACTAAGCCACCCAGGTGCCCCATTTGAGGTTTGATCTTTTTCCTGGACTAGCAATATGTAGTAAGATACTCTCTCCTGGTGCTGGGAAGGTCCCAGGCAGCCACACAATCACAAAAGTAAATAATTGATGCACTTAAAACCATCCTGTTTTTCACATTCAGTATGGTATTTAATAAATTGCTGGAGATAGTGAACATATTATTACAAAATAGGCTTTGTGATAGATGATTTTGCCCAACTATAGGCTAACGTAAGTATTTGAGTGCATGTAAGGTAGGCAAAGCTAAGCTGTGCTATTCAGTAGGTTAAGTATTTTAAAGGCATTTTGACTTACTACATTTTCAACCTAAAATGAGTTTATCAGAACATAACACCATTGTATGTGAGGAAGATCTGTAATTTATAGAACTGCAATTCCAATCTATCTCCAATCACATATTCATGTTCAATCATATTCTGATGCAGATCTGAAGGAGAAAAGCTAATGAGAATATTCAAAAATATGAATTTAATGAGAAGAAATTTATACTATCAAGAATATCTCAAAACATAAAGATAAAATAATTTAAAATTATTGTTGAAGGGCAAAAAATAGAATGATCAATGAAACAGAATATAAGATAAAAAAGCCCAAGAAATTCTAATTAATTAATATATAATTGAAAGTATTCAGATCAGTTGGGCTGAAGACTATTCAAATAAATGGAACTGGGATAATAAAGTCTACTAAAAAAAGTTAGATTCCTATCTCATACCATATTGTTAATGAAATTCCATATAAATGAAATATCAAATGTATATAGACATGAAAGTGTTTGGGAAAACATTAATATTTATATGGGGGTAAGAGAGCTACCATAGGTATGCAGAAAATGAAAATACAGATAGATCTAACTTCATAAAAATTTATACTTATGTAAAAAAATGCCATAAAGAACATTAAAAGACCTTAGAAAATAAGGAAAATATTTATAGTATACATTATAAACAGAGCTTTATTGTCCTGACTATACAGAAAGTTCCCAAAACTTATAGAAAGAGTTTCTAGAAACACTGGTAAGCAATATGAACAAATAATTCTTAAGGGAGAACTACAAAGGGCCCATAAACAATAGCTAGATACAGAGAGCAACTAAATGTTTCAGTAGGGAGCCCATTAACTGGATGATGGTATTATGCAGCATTTTTTGAAAAAATGAAGCAAGTCTAAATACATGAAAAAATGTCAAATATACATAAGAAGATTGGGTTTGCTAAGTTCCTGTTTCTATTAAAATATAAGAAGTATGCATATAGGTGCTTATGTATCCATAGAAAATATTTATTATGGTATTCAGGAAACTGCTCATTCATTTAATGTATATTGAGTGCCTGCTATGTTCTAGGCATTGTTCTGTATGCTGGGGAAGCCAAGCCCTCCCCCTCATCTAGCATGCTAACCTGGGGGGAGGGCGGCAGGGGGCTTGGGGGAACTTAAGGTGAAGAAGACAAACTTCTCATCTAAACCTAATTGCACTTTTGGAAATGTTATATTACTAAACACTTTACATTTCCAATATTGCTAATGGCCAAAAAGTATGTTTTAAATGCATACATTTTTGTAATAAAAGGAATTCAAATTAAGTCAGGTTCATTGTTGGCTATCAAATTAGCAGTGACTAAAAAGGTGATTGGTAAAGGTATGAGGAAACAGACACCCTCAAATACTTGGAGTGCTTAATTCAAAGATATTTTTAAATCAAAATCAACATGGTAATGTTCCACATGGTAATTCCGTGCCTGAAACTGGAATTTTTAAGATGGGAATTCCCATGGTAGTGAATAAATGTTTATGAAGATGTTCTTCACTTTTGTAATATATAAGGGAGAAATACTGGAACTCTAAATCAGCAGTGCTCTGAGACTGTAAATGCTGTTTCCAAATTATCAGTGATAAACTCCTTGAAGACAGGAGCCATATTTCTCATCTTCAACATCAGTAATTAAAAGTTTATGAATATGGACTGTGCAGTATTAAAATATTGTTGTAGAACCTGTATTTCGTCCCAAGGTTTCCCATGCCACTTTTTTAAATTAACAATTCAATATAACAGAGTGTAAAATCATCTATACATTATGATTCTAATTTGGTTGTATAAGTATATGCATTCACATACATTCATTAAAAAAAAAAAAAACCTACAAAAACCCAGGTAGTAGGACTACATATGACTTCCATTTTATCCTTTGTGCTGAATGTTTTTGTTTTATTTTACATTTTCCCAATGATGAATGTCTCTTACCTTTTTAAGCATAAAGAAATAAATTTTAAGAAACAAGGAGACAAAATGTGTTAAGAGCAGACATCACCATAATGGGTACTATTAGTTGAGCTATTTTTGTTTTGTTTCGGAGACAGAGAGAGAGGGCAGAGGGAGAGAGAGAGAATCTTAAGCAATCTCCATGCCCAGTGAGGAGCTCAATCTCTTGACTCTGAGATCATGACCTGAGCCGGAATCAAGAGTAAGACCTTAACCAACTGAGCCACCCTGGCACCCCATTTGTTGAATTTTTACCTTGTGCCAGATACCATGTGAAATGTTTTACTTAAATGAGTCCATCATCCTCACTTAAGCTCTAAGGTTTAAATTCCTGATGTTTGCATCTTTCAAATAATGATGGTAGGTTTAAAAAGAAAGCATCCATGTCACAGAAGCAGCTGTTGAAAGAGCTGAGATTCACACCCAGAGTCTTTGACTCCAGACCTCGAGCTCTTAGTGATACCAGCTTGACTCTTCACTTAGCATTAGTACAGAAAGTACCCACTGGACTTTTCAGAGGTGGCTTGGTGATGTTGGACAATATGGAGGAAGAAGAGGGTTTGGACGGATGAATGGATAAGGAAGATGTGGTCCATATACACAATGGAGTATTATGCCTCCATCAGAAAGGACGAATACCCAACTTTTGTAGCAACATGGACGGGACTGGAAGAGATTATGCTGAGCGAAATAAGTCAAGCAGAGAGAGTCAAGTATCATATGGTCTCACTTATTTGTGGAGCATAACAAATGACATGGAGGACATGGGGAGATGGAGAGGAGAGGGAGTTGAGGGAAACTGGAAGGGGAGATGAACCATGAGAGACTATGGACTCTGAAAAACAACCAGAGGGTTATGAAGGGGCGACAGGGGGGTGGGGGGGTGGGAGGTTGAGGAACCAGGTGGTGGGTAATAGGGAGGGCACGTACTGCATGGAGCACTGGGTGTGATGCCAAAACAATGAACACTGTTATGCTGTAAATAAACAAATAAAAATAAATATAAAAAAAATTTTTAAAAAATTAAAAAAAAAAAAAAGAAGAGGGTTTGGAATCAACACAACTAAGTCAAACACGTAAGCAATTTTTCACTCTATGCTTCGAATCACCCTAATGAAGTCGTTGCTTGTAATCTGTTCATCCTGTTCTCAAAGGAAGCTGATCTTTGGACAAGGTTTGAATGACTCATGATCATCCTCTGAACAGGTTCAAAGAAGCCATAAAAAAGACCCAGCCCTCTGCCTTGTATGTGTTCTTCAAAAAGGTAAGAACAGTTTGGGGAGGACTGGGCCAATGCGCATGTTGCCAGCCATGAGTGCTAACATAGCACGCACAAAATTCCACTGTGAAATCCGTAAGAGATTTTAGAGATGGCAGCAGTGGGTGAGTTGGAAGAGGGCCCAGAGGTTTCTACTCCCAAGCAGCCACCATCTGCCTTTCTTCTCACGGCAGTCCTAGTCCTACCACCACCTGCCTCCCCCCACCTCAAAAAGCCATGCCATGATCAAGGGAAAACATCTAAGTCGATCTGAACCCATAACTTATGATTTACAGTTTCTAACAACATTCTCTTTGTTTAGCATATACTCTTTATTTTAGTAAATATAAAAATGAAAAACACAGTAAAGGTAAAATATGTCACTATAAAGCTTTCCTAAACTTGTTTCTAACGCTCACTGCCACCCTGTTTTGCTGTTTGTTTTTTGACTATGACAATAATTTTAACACTATGGAGAAAACTAACTCTTGACCATGCCCTTCCATCCTTGATCCTTTCCTAGAGAAAACCAATTATTCATTCAGCCTACTCTTCTAGACTCTTCTAGATATTTTTACTCACAAATGTTGACTATAGAAACACATAGTTTTATCTCATAGGTGTTTGCTTTTTAAATATGTAAATAGTATGCTATGCCTGTAACTTGTTTTTCTTCACTGAGCCATGGATTTGGAATATCACCTTTCATGAACACCTAGATGAAGGTTGATAAGTGCATATGTATGTGTGTTTGTGGGAAACTGAGGCACAGTGTTCCTACAGTAAAGCACACAAGTATACCACTCAAGTCCCAGCTGCTCAGATCTGTCACCTGGTAGCCCTATGACGTTCGGTGAGTTAACTTCTCTGAGCTACCATTATTGTCATCCGTACAATAGAGATGGGAATATCATTCTAATGAGGAACAAATGAGCTGGTATCTGTCAAGGGTCTAGCATATGCCAACCCTACATTCATGCCTGTTAAGTATTAATGAAGCACCTGAGGTCACGGTGAGGAGCAAAGGTCGATTTGTTCTCGCAGCCCTCCCTGGCTGCTGGTGCTCCTTATGCTCCATTAAAAATCCTCTCTCGGAAGCAGGAGTGGTGACTAAGCTCACCCTTCTGATGGCAAGCAGGAAGTGGCTTGAAAATCAACTATGGAGTGAGCCAGTGTGACCTCTCCTACCCTCCTTCCGAGGCTCTGCCTGGGCCACCCCATGTGGCCGGCTTCTCAGCCTTACCCCTTCTTACAACCCCAGTGGGCTTCTCCATTGCAAGGAAGAGTGGAGTGGGTATAGCAGGCCAGTCTTTACAGGAGAATTCTGACAATTCTCCTTGAGCACATGTGTCCTTCTGTCCCTACTCCATCCCGCTACCATGGCAGGATATGCCTTCTGAGTGGTCACCTTGTCTTTCCTTCTAAACAATGCCCGATACATATTATGCGTGACTCTGCCCATTGACTCCAGTCTTCTAAGAGCTCCCGTGGTTCCATGTTGTCTGTAGGAGTAAGTCCAGATGAGTCAAATATTTCCACCCAGGCTTTCAAAGAGACAGGGAAGAATTACCATAAGCGGTAAGGTTTCTGGAATTCAAGCATGAAGTTCCACCCTGAGCAGTTGCTCAGTCTCCTCCTCAGATGTCCCAGAAGCCTCCTCAGCACCACCCTGCAGGGCACTCAGCCTGTTCTGACCACAGAGGCCGTTTATTAGGGGTTTGGAGCTGGCTTTGCTGTCCAGTCAGAATCGATCCCCTCAACCCCTTCCTGGTCGAGTCCTGGCTGCGAGAACCCAGTGCCCGTAGTGAGGTTTTAGTCCCAATATTTGATGCCTACACCAGTTCTGCAGAGACTGGAGTCCTGCCAGGGTGGCAGCTGGCCTGCTTCGTGTCCTGACATGCTTACCTGACCCAAGCCTCTGATACCCACCCCTGGGAGATGGGATCCCATCCTGTCTGTCAGGTTGGAGGGCTGCTTCAGGTCTCTCCTCAGTCCTCCAGAAATCTCCCTCTGACTCATTACCGAGCTAGGGCAGACCCAGTTGTCCACTTCCCCTAGATGTGGTAATTTGAGGAGCCCCCTCCAGCTCACCCTTGAATGTCTAGCCCAGGAGTCTTGTCCTTGGCCAGTTCATTAGTCATCTCTGCCATCCACGTCTCCTCCTTTACCCCAGCCCTTCTTCCCCGCTCCTCTTTATGATCAAGTCTTTTTCGTAGACACCGGTATTTGGGGTGAGTGTGAGCCTACCCACATTTTTGTTTTGTTTCTGCATAGCTCTCTCAGATGAGTTTTCTTCACTAGCATTTTATAAAGGCAGAAACGGAAATTCAGGGTCAGGAAGCACCCCTCCTGATACATAGAGCAACCAGGATTTGAACTCTGCCCCCACAGACTCTTCCTATCTATGCTTCCCGGGGAAAGTGAGAGTGAGGTGACTGTCTTTCCCCTTCACCCACCTGGCTTTCAGGAGGCTCCTTGGCCATGGTTGGCTCCGACAGCTTTCTCCAGTTCTTTCCCATTTACCTGAACAGAGGATGGGAAGAGCTTAGCCAGTATGTGTTACACTCATATGTGAGATTCACCACTAACAACGCCAGGTTCTCTCAGTGGAAACATCTGGCTTATGGATCATGAGGAAAAGGTTTTATCAGACTCTGCACAAGCTTACCCAAAAAATAATATTCTACAAAGCCATCCACGCTCTACCCTGATAGTGTTTTAGGTAGAGCAAGGATTGCATTTTGCAAATGGTGCTCTAATTTGCAAACCAAGTGCTGCGCTGGAAACCATCATCTCAAGAAAAATGTGCTGTAGCAGGTCTGCTTAGCAGAATCCTCGCAGATGCATTCTCCACTAAACGGAAGCTGACATTGCCAGAGACACAAAGAAAGTGGCCAATGAAAGTATCTCTGCAATCGTGCCAATTTCAAGTTAATTTCATTTGGTGGATGCTAGTGCTATCCCAAGAAATAGGGAGGAGTGTGGCAGGGGGAGTTTGTGAGGCTGAAAACTACAAGAGGGGGCCTTTATCAAGAAAGCAAGAGACAGATTGAGAAGAGCCTCACGATCACACAGGAAAGCTTGGGTATAAAATGTCAGGAGGAAGAGTCAGACACTCCAGAACAGGGGTGAGCAGAGGGCAGAATGTGGACAGAAACAGCTGTCAAAGTCAGAGTACAAAGTGTTGGGTTCAGAATCGGGGCATAAGGCAGCTCAGCACACGTGAGGGACAAGCAGTGTTCCTGAAGGAACATCAGCTGGCCTCTGTGACCCACTTTGGAGATAGTACATTGGGGGATCAGTGGGGAATATGTTTCCATGGACAGTTTGGATGATGTGGGGACGTGGCTTTGCTCTTCTACTAGACTGCAAAGCTGGTGGAGTAGGGCTTGGGAGCAGGAGCCATGGCATGTTAATTCCATTGCCCTATACATAGCAGAGCCCAGCACATAGTGGGTGAGCGGCAAAGGATACCAAAGACGCAGGACCGAGAGAAAGGCCCAGGACCCAAGTAGGAGTCCTGAAGTTGATGTGCAGTTCTGTGTCTGCGATGCCGGCTACCCTCAGGTCAATCTCTTTAGCTCTCTGAGCCTCAGGTTCTAAATTAAGCGCAGAGGTTGGATGATGAATGTAATGTGTTTCCATGTTATACAATAGTCCTAGTCTCTGAAGAAATCCGTCAGTGGACGACAAAGGCTGTTTTGATAGGGTGGTTACCATTCTTCCCAACAAGGCAGTATCAAAGCCGGACTTCTCTGTAAGTGCTCGGGGTATCAGGTGAATAAAGACATGTTCCTCCCCTTAAAAGAGTGCACAGGTGGAGGAAGGTGTAGGAACAAGTAGCCAAGGAATTCCAATCCAGTGTCCCCAAACCTGTCCTAGAGATAGGGCTGTGGGGCCGGAAGAGGAAATGGTTTCTTTTCTTGGGCTAGTCAGGGAAGGCTTTGCAAAGGAGATGACCTTGGAGGTGGATCTTGAAAAAAATGGACCTAAGTTCCCAGACAGAGAATGAAGTTCTGAATAGAAAGTCCATCGGGGCGCCTGGGTGGCTCAGTGGGTTAAGCTGCTGCCTTCGGCTCAGGTAATGATCTCAGGGTCCTGGGATCGAGTCCCGCATCAGGCTCTCTGCTCAGCAGGGAGCCTGCTTCCCTCTCTCTCTCTCTCTCTCTCTGCCTGCCTCTCTACCAACTTGGGATCTCTCTCTGCCAAATAAATAAATAAAATCTTTAAAAAAAAAAAAAAAGAAAGAAAGTCCATCAGACAGAAGGCATGACCTGGACCACTTAACACCAGTCAAGACCTTTACAGTTTATCAGTGGAGACCCAGGATTCAAGCCAGAATATAAAGCATTTTCTCATAGAAGGAAGGGAAGGGAGGGGTAAGAAAATGTCCTTTGATGCCGTGGGTACATTTGTTTTTGTCTTAGCTACATTGTTGAGTAAGCTTCAAGAGCTGATAAAGTCATCAAAGAGCATGGCAGTGAATTTCAGTTCTGGTGCACTAAAGCCATAGAATATGAGTTCTGGAAGAAACTTAAAAATCACCCAAACTAACATTTCCTAACATGAGCATTTCTTCTTTCTTTTGTGCATCCTTCTCCTGCTGCCTTCTTCCTCACCCTCATTTTTGAGACTAGAAAATGGGGCGCTGGTATTTAAATAGTTTTTTGTTGTTGTTGTTGTTTGTTTTTTGATTTTATTTTTGTTTTTTAGTTTCCAGCTAAATTTGGGCTGGGAAACACAAATTACAGGTGAACGCTCTCAATTTAAACAGGAGAAAGCTGGTGCCCAATTAAAGGAACTTACTTTCTCAAGGCCTCAGAAGTAGTGAGTGGCAGGACTGGGAAGAAAGCCTCAGACCCTCCACTTTCTTGGCTCAAGGCAATGATCCTCATAACTTCTCCAAGCTACAGTGAGAACATCTGCACCCCCCATCAGCCTTTCACAATGGAGGACACTAGTATGAGGAGGATGCGTCTAGAGTCTGGAACTGTACCACTGTATGCCAATTCCCAGATCAATGGCTGGAATCCTGCCCTAGAAAGATTCCAGGGTATTGCTACCTATCCCATGTCTCTTTTTTTGTCTTTTAAGGTTTTATTTATTTTTTTGACAGAGAGAGACAGCGAGAGAGGGAACACACACAGGGTGAGTGGGAGAGGGAGAAGCAGATTCCCCACTGAGCAGGGATCCTGATGTGGGGCTCCATCCCAGGACTCCGGGACCTGAGCCGAAGGCAGACACTTAATGACTGAAGCACCCATGCGACCCCCATGGCTCTTGTTCTTTACCTTTTGTTTTTCACTCAGTGCCCACAGAAACTACCCAGGTGTTCACCATAAGAGCCTTTGGTTTATTGTCATTCCCTGGGGGTTTAAAAGTTAGGGAAAGAAATGAGAGAGAGGGAAAGAAGAACCAGACCCTAGTTTCTGTCCCGTAGAGGAGAGCTGAGGTTTGCCATAAAGCCCTTGGTTAAAATCCTACCTTTATTTTATAATTAATATTACCATCATTTTAATAGTAATAGCTAACATGTATTGATCTTCTACTATGTGTCAGGTGCTATGCAAGTGCTTTACCCACAGCGTCTTTAATCCTTAGTCCCAGGAAGTTTTCATCATCTCTGTTTTTTGTGAAGAAAGGAATGGGCCATGGCTTGCTTAAAACCCTCAGCCAATGGTGAGTGCTGTGAAGTGTGTAAACCTGGCGATTCACAGACCTGTACCCCTGGGGCTAATAATACATTATATGTTAATTTAAAAATTTTTTAATATAAAAAAAAAAAACAAAAAACCTCAGCCAAAGTTACCCAGTGAGCAACTCGGCCGTGTCAGGATTTGAGTACAGAGGCCCCCGACTCCAAACCTTATTTTTAAGAGTGGTGTGACCTTGAGTGATGCAGGTTCCTCATCTGTGACACAGTGGGTAATAATAAAAATTCATGTGGTGGAAAGACTCACAGAACATATAAATCAAAATAAATACAATAACTCCTACCTATCAGGACTGCTGTCGGAATTAAATGAGTTGATATGGGAAAGTGCTTTGTAAACTGCAATACACCATACACATTTTACCATTATTATTATTTCAAAAAAATATGGCTGCTCCCATACAATAAAGCAGTCCACGGCATGTATTTATGACAACATGCCGAAGAAACAATTTCCATTCTGATGGGTTGCCTCCCTATCACGTTATTAAAAGGTTAAGGAAAATGAACAACGGATGATTAAGATTAGATCTTTCACACATGAAACCACAAAATCAATAGAGCCCCGGTAATCCATCCGGTGATAGGAGGAAATATGCCCGAGGCGCCAGGAACGATTACTCAGAGAAATGTCAACAGGTATTGACAAGAAATCTGGCAAGACAGCCTTGGCCTGGGCCTAGCCGCTGCCTCCCTTACTCTAGTGCCCTCCCGGCAACCCGAGCCTCAGACTCGCCTTCCGGAAGGCGGAGCCATGAAGGGTTTGGGGGAGAGGGGGTGCTTTTCCTTCTCCCAAAGTTCTGCAGAGTTGGTTTTTCTGCAACTGGGTCAGAGCCGCTTGGGAAAAATGACAGCCTGAGAAGCCCCGGGGGGACCAAGTGATTACACCTTTTCATGGTCGCTGTGAAGCCCAGTTTTTGAAACCTGCTGTGATTATCCTGACGCTTTCATGGTCATTATCACTATCATTCTTATTCAGTATTTAGAGGATAGCAGCGCTCTTCCCAGACACCTGTGGGATTCGGGTCCATGGCTGGAAACTCAAAGCAGTGAGTTCTCTCCAGAGGGTTTTTTCTTCCTGCCCAGCTGCAAAGGGATGCCTGGAGATCTCAGGAGAAGACAGAGTTCTGGTGAGTGCTGTGGTCAGGTTTTCTGTCTAGTCTGAGATTTGGCTGAGTCGCCGATGGAAGTCTGGCCCCGGGGTACCCTAGGGCAGGGTGACCTGTTGACTGACCTGCGTGGCTGTAGGATTCCGCATCTGCGTGAACCCCCTCGCACCGTCCTGGTCACGGATAGGTCATTGTAGATGGTAATTTAGTAATGATTTCAGTAGGAACAGCAGCAGCGTGTACTGAATGCCTCCTGCGTGTCAATTTCTGCCAAGGAAATTTACACCGATTGCCTCAATCCTTTCAACCCCCGTACAAGTACTGTCCTCTCTGCTTTATGATGGAGAGGGCCAGAGAGGCAAGGAAAGCTGCCCACAGTCACCTAAGCAATGAGTGACAGATCTGAGATTCCAGCTGAGACCGTTGTGCCTCCGACGGCCACCCTTTGCCCACTCTTCGGCACTGCCTCTCAAGAGTCCAGATCGTCAGAACAGAAGCAGGTGCTGTGACTGGGCTTCATACCTGGGCAGAACTGACCTCTCAGCAAAGGGACAGCAAAGCTCACGTGTTCATGGGCAGTGGAAGTAACGGGAACATACGCCAAAAGCAGCAGAGGTCCAGAGCAGATTGGAGAGGCCTGGGATGATTCTCAAGGGCTTCGTAAGGAGCCCTGCTACCGAGGACTGCATGGAAAGGACAGGGCAGACTTGGGGGCCCGCTTACTAACCCTTAGAACCCACTTGCCAGCTGTCCTCCCAGCCTCTGGGAACACAGGCTGTTGGATGTAGGTATACAAGACAACCGAGGCTCTTGCTCTGCAAACCTGTGAGCACAAGACAGCTGGTGGCCAGTCTCTTTATGGCTTTGTGTCGCCTGGGCCCCTTATCTAGTAGCTGGGCTCCAGGCTTCACCTACTTTCAAGTTTCTAAGGGAATCCAGGGGATTCTGGCTCAAATGCGCGGACAGGTTTGCCCCACCTTGGTGAGTCTGCCTAGATCTGCAAAACCCAGGTGTCCTGTCCATAGGACGTGTCATACATACTGTGCAGCTGAGAACCTGAGACTCAGAAGGGACATGCACGGGGGCATGCAGGTGGCAGGAATGAGTCCTGAGCCCTGTCCCCTAGTGCAAATCCCAGGACTTTCCCTCCCCCTCTGCTCTGCCTCATAGAAGAATCTCAAAGCTGGGGCTGGCCTCTAGGCATTGAATGGAACTCCACATCTGGAAAGGGCCCCCTTGCTGTCCCTTTCAGACATCTCCAGGGAAGTCCTTGGAGTTCAACATCAGGGTCTAGAGAGGGGAGGACTGGGGACTGGGGTAAACCCCTACGCTTGATGTAGAAGCTGAATAATAATAATAATGACTAATACATATAAAAGGTACTCATCACGTGCCACGAATTGTTCTAAATGTTCTACATGATGTTAACTCATTCACCTTCAGAAGGGCCCTATGAGGGAGACACAATTAGCCCCATTTTCCAGACAGGAAAACTGAAGGGAAGAAGCATAGCTAGTAGGTGCCGAAGCCCACTGCCATAGACTGAAGGTCCGTGCCCCCGTCCCCGCAAAAAAGTAATGTGCTGAAAGCTAATCCTCAGTGTGTTGGTACTTGGAGCTGAAGCCTTTGGGGCATGATGAGGTCATGAAGGCTGAGCCTTCTGGAATGCGATTAGTGCCCTTACAAGGGAGACCCCAGAGTGTTCCCTCATCCTTCCATCATGTGAGGACCCATGAAGCTGGAAAAGGGCAGCATGTGATGCAAGAAGGAGGCCCCCATCAGACGCTGAGCCTGCTGACACTTGATCTCAGACTTCCAGCCTCCAGAACCAGGAGAAAGAAATTTCTGTTTTTTCTTAGCCTCCCAGCCTGTGGTAGCTTGGTTTGAGCAGCCCAAGTAGACCAAGACACCCGATGCCCCATGAGCTGCCCCAGGCAGCTCTCTTGCAGAGTCTGTGCCTCCCACTGCCCCACGGGGCCCTTCTCAGGAGACGGGGAATGCCTCCACCCCGGGCCCACGTGTCGGGACTGTGACGTCAACGGCCGGGGTCCTGGGAGCGTCTGAGGAGGGACAGTCGCACACCTCAGTGAATGTAGCTATTCAAATGTGGGTCCGGAGCTAACAGACTCATGTACTCAGGATGCATAGAAACTTGCAAAGCAGTATCTGGAATTATAATCAAAGCCGTCTATCTACATTCACATAGGATTCCTAAAATATCTTGTTTGTACATCAAACCAACATTAAAAAAAAAAAATGTTGGGTTAGTGAGCCAGTATGACTTAGATACCTGGATGATTCAGCCTTGACATCGACCCTGGTGTTTATCAGCCCCGTGCAGGCAGCCGAGCTCGTGAGGCCAGGCTTTTCCTGTTCCGTAAACGCTGCAAGGTTGCATGCCAGCTGTACACTGACAGGTATTCCTGGTCCCTTCTGAAAAGGGGGCTGCTATTCTGCTTTTGCCTGTCTGGGTGCAACATCTTCACATTGATGGGCAGATACAGTGGCCCATCCAAGTCAAATATCTAGCTGGGAAGATGTATAAATTGGAAATTATGAATTTAACAATATGAATGCTAGAGTAATGATAGTAAGAGTTAACATTTATCAAAATCCTGTTCTGTGTGGCGCTGTGCTAATAAGCACCTTGGCAGAAAAGGGAGGTAACTTGACACAAGGCCACTTATCCAGTGAGGAGAAGAGGCAGACTTTCCACAGTCTCTGCTCTTAACATGGATAGAACGGGAGCCTAGGATCCCATGTCTTGTCTACTACACAGTTCAGCAAAAATATGTAGAAATGACTATGGGGATGCTATGCTGAGATTCTGGTGTTGGAACAGACATCTTCCTCAGCTAGGGGTCCAGTCTCTGTTCAGGGAGGACCAGGTCTCCTGCTTTGATTTGCTTTTAATCTGTTGATCCATTTCTGAATGTCCCTGCTCTTCTCCCCCATGCTCTGTCTCAGGATTGGCATCATTTCCATGGATTTGGGGTCCTTAAACCCTTTGAAGGGGTATCTTGGCTGTTAACACCTGCTGATTCTCAAAAGCCAACGTAAGTCCTGATCCCAAATGAGGCTTCAGACTGTGTTTTCCTGTGGAAACACAGTGCTATTACACTGGTGTATTTAGATATTGGTTCCAAAAACTCTGCCTATCTCTAGGAGCTGTATTTTTTTTTTTCAGCAGCAGTAGTTAAAGAAAGGTACTTCCAGGCTCTTGCGGGAGAAAGAGGCTCTTCCTGATTAAGACTTTTGTTTAAAAAAAAAAAAAAAACCAAAAACCTCATTTTTTAAAGATTTTGTTTATTTGATAGAGATGGGGAGAGAGAGAGAAGCAGAGGGAGAGGGAGAAGCAGACTCTGTGCTGGGCAGGGAGCCCAATGCAGGACTTGATCTTGGGACCCTGGGATCCTGACTTGAGCTGAAAGCAGGTGCTTAACTGACTGACCCATCCAGATGCCCCCCAAACCCACCTCATTAAACAATGTCATTTCCTGAATATGGTAGCTGGTCTCCAAAATGGTTCCCAATGAATCACCCCTCCCTGTATTCATACCCGTGTACAGCTCCCCACGCCGAATCTGGGCTAGCCCTGTGGCTCACGTTAACTGGTAGAATGTGATGGAAGCAGCGTCGCACAGCGCCACACCCAGCTCCAGGCTAAAGCCTCAAGAAGGTCTGGCAGCTTCTGCTTTTATGCCCTTGGGAGCCCTGAGCTGCCATGGAAGTGGCCCAGCCAGGTGGTGGAGAGGCCTTGCCGAGTAGCCGCCTGGGTAGGCAGAGGCTCTGAGGAGGACCAAGGGCACAGTCACCCTGACCCAGCCAGCCCTGAGCCGTCCAGCTTCCCAGCTGAGTCACCAAACATCTGAGTGGTCATCGCCACCACCCCTGTTGTGCCGCCTTCAACTTCTTGCCCTCGAGTCACAGTAGAGTAATTGATCCTTTCAGTCACAAGTGTTGGGGTTGTTTTGTGTGGCGATACCAGAGAGCAGAAATGCCCTGTGACCCTGGGTCACTTCAGCAACTCCAAAGTCTGACGGTGCCATCACTTCCCCCGTGGGTTTAGAGCTTCCAAGCGCAAGGGAATTTCCCAGAGTTCCTTCCCTCCACCCCCAGCCCCCACCCCCATGATGTCATCAGGAAAGTCTCCTTTACAGCTTCAAGTTACTCAAGTCATCATTACAGGTGGAGGCGTGACTCCTTGTGTGTGTTTCCTCGATGAAACCGGAAGCTGCACGAGAGCCGGGAGCCAACAGTTGTGCGTACCTCTGCGTCTCCCACTTGGGCACGGTCGGCAGTGAAAATCTAGACATCCGAGTGAATACCGGTATTGGTGTGAAGTCCAGAGTAGCCGAGGCATAGAGATTGAGAAGTCATTCATTCACCGGGCTGAGGAGTTTGTGCGTGACCCACTAGGGAGTGAATGAACAGATGAGCGGGGTGGCTGAAGTGTCCTATTTGCCACAGTTAATCCATAATATCAATGCAACTACATAATCCATCAGGTTGTCCAAAATCCCCCAGGTAATTAGTTGCTTGGCACATTGCCAGGTGGAATCCCATTTCCCCGCCTCACGTGTTTCTAGTATTCCTGGAAACATCTGATGCAGAGAATGAGCACTCAACATTTTATTTTTAAAGGCTCGCCTGCACTGGAATATCACGACATTGACCACAACGGACTGCTCTGAGTTGAACTTGAGATGTTTCCTTGCCTGTGCCAATGAGAGCAACGCGTGACGTGAGGTCAGTAAAAGATTCTAAGACGGCGGGAACCAAAAAAGGTGTTTAAGAGAAAACACGATGTGCTGTGCTCCAATAATAAACAGGTAATGATGGATAGACCCTGGGAACCACAGGTGACCTGTCATTCACCCACCCTGCCCACTGTGGCTTCATGGTCCATGCCTGAAAGCTTTCCCCGGTTTGGGAACTCTACTAAGAGCATGATTTTCACCCCTGTCATGGCTCCCCTGTCTTCTGCGGTGTCTTCTTTACTCGTCTCCTCACGCAGACTGTGGGTTCCTCTCTGATCAGCTCTCTGGGCAGTGACCGGGAGCCAAGGGACATGCCCACTCTAGGCCCTCAGTCACCAGCACCAAATCAAATGGCACCTAAAGGGCTCTCTCCCTGGTCTTCCCAGTTTTATTTGGCAACAGCATCCCAAATGACAGAGGCGAAGCCTGCAAAATCACTTCTCACAGCATGCTGGCCATCCCTCATCTAGGAGCACACAGCCGGCCTCTTCTGCCGACCTCTCTTTACAGTGCTGGCCATCGTCCTCGGTGCTGCTCAGCTCTTCTTGGTACACTTTCTTCCTTGTCATGAACTACGTGCTGCGTACTTAGTGTCCTGTATCTGTGCCTCCCGACTTACAGCCAGAGAGAAGTCTGTATCTGCACTTGAGACCGTATGCTATATGCATATGCCTGTACGACAGGAGAAACAGGGCACCTGCACGTCTCCGTGCAGAAATACATATCCATACTTGCGTAGAAAGATACACATGATAGAGGGCATAGAATTCCCGCATCTGTCAACACAAAGGACAGACAAGACCCTGGAAGAGACCGTGAGCCTCCCCTGCTAAGAGGATGCCGTCTCTCTGCTCCTACTAGTGCTGCATCATACTGTGGGCTGCTTAGACAACTGTCTGGAGCCTCGACTCCTCCAGCGAATGCTGGCCCATTCCTTGGGGTAGGGAATGAAGATGGCGGGGAGGGTGTATCCGTGTAGACCACCGTCACAGGGAGACGCTGGAATGTCCGCAGCTGGAATGCAGGAGTAGTCTAATTCTCACAGAGGTGTGTTGTACTGAGCAGCGAGTGCAAAGGACTCGGCTCCACATGGTGACGCAGGAGCCCAGGCTGCCAGCTGCTCTGCCCTCTAGACACCAGCTTCCAAGGTCACCCTGGAGTCCCCATTCAGCAGGCAGACCCCGGGAAAGAGAGGGTCAGATGGCACATGGGAAGGAGTAATGGCACACCTCGCTTCACTTCTCCCTGTATTCCACATGAATTTCTTCCCAGGGCCAACTTGAGTCACCGGGGGTGCCTTGCAGGAAGGGGTGGGGACCTCGGGACAGTTATTCCATTTACCACAAAACAAAGAGACTTTTCATTCATTTTGCTGGCTCTTTTTCCCCCCTTCTTATTCCTCCCCTTTGGAAATAGAGGTCTTGTTTTCTCCTTTGGGTTATTTTCCCCCACGTAGTCCTCCACAGACCTTGCTGCCTGTGCAAGCTGCCCACCTTCTTCCTGGCCCAGTTTTGAACTGCAGCGGTGCCCATACCCACTGGGGAAGGAGCTCCCGTGCACATAGCCTCCTCCAGCGAGGACGTCATCACAGCAATTCTGCCATGGGCTCTTTGAAATCAGGCTCCCAGGGCCTAAGGAAAAGGCTGCAAGTGAAAATCCCAGAGATCAGGGGATCTCAGAAACTGACTAGGACTCTGGAACAGTAGGAACCCCCCCCCCCCCCAGGGGTCCAGGGAAGGTGAACCTGGAAGGCACTTTAATCCACAGGACCCTGAGTGACGAAGAAGGAAATGGGTGGCATGGGGGCCGTGTCCCTGTGAGCAGCTGCCAGGCTCAGCTGGGGACTTTATAGACCTTCCTTAACACAGAACCATAATCTCAGTCATAATGACCCCACCTGTGCCGAGCAGCACTGTCCACAAAGACCTTTACAAATAGCGTGAAATTTACTTCTCTGGACAGCAGAACGCAGACATTAGATGCATGCTCTCCTCCCTGATGGCTGCTGTTGCCCGGGGTCAGCCCCCAGCTCCCTCAGCAGATGGTCGGAACCACCTTCCAGCCAGGCTGTCTGCTCTAGTTCCCTCCCTGAAATCCATCCTCTGCACCGCAGCAAGAAGCAAGAGTAATCTTCCTCCCAAAGAGAACTGTCCTTTTCCCTCCCCTCCCAGAACCCTTCAGTAGCTTCCCTGGGCACTTAGGATACAAATCCATATCATTAGCACTGCCCATGTGGCCCTCTGTGCCCCGACTCCTGCCAGCCTCCAGTCCCATCGCCTCCTGCCACTCAAGCTGAGCCCTGTGCTCCCACGACACCATGTGGTAGACGGTTCCCTGAACCCTTGTGTCTTGAATTTGCTGGCCCTTCTCCCTGGGAGAAGGTTTGCTGACTCGCCCTCACCCCGAAGGGCCAGCTCAAACATCACTTCCGAGAAGTCTTTCCCTCTTACCATGTACACGCATGCCCCCACACTCACACACACACATGTGCACACATTCTTATCCACACACACTGTCCCACGTCCATGCATGCTCACATTTGTGCCCACGTTATACACGCGGGGCTCGAGCACCACTTTCATCGCACTGTGCTGTCCTGATGTATTACTGTGTCTGTTTCTCTCGCCACGCTGTCAGCTCTTATGGGGAAGGTTTATTACATATTCATCTTTCTACCCGGGCACCTAGCATTGTGCCTGACATGTAGTAGGCTTGCAATAAATGATTATTGAAGCATTATTTCAACAAGCCTGCATTTTAAACTAGGGAAACTACTGCTCGGAGGGCTTAAGGGATTTGTCCAGGATATAAACTCATAAATGGGAGAAATGAAATGCTAATCTAGGTCTGGCTGATGCCTCCGACACTTGCAACTGCTCCACACTCCCTCCAAAGGGAGCACGTGATTCTGGGAGCTGAATAAGTTCCATCTCTTGAGGGAATTTTGCCTTTTTGTCTCATTTTTACTTCTTTAGAATCTCAGATTTGTTTGTTTGTTTTTTAATCTGAGGAGACCTGTGGACTTTTTTCCTCAGAAAATGAATATGCCCACCAAATTTGGTGAAACAGAGGAGTACTGTCAGTCAGAATAGGGTAGCTATTGCTTCAGTAACATACAAACCGCACGTTATTGACATAACACAAGAAAAGTTTAATCCTCAGTCCTAAAGTTCTCTGTGAGGCAGCAGGGGCCCCCTCCATCCAGCTCCCTCCACCATAAGACATTAACCTCAACACATGCTTCCAAATCACAAGGACAGGAGAAGAGAGAAATGAAGAAGGCACAGCTTTTGTGTGAAAGTCACCTCTCTGTGGCAGACTGCAAAATAGCCACAAATTCCCTCCAAGCTCGTCTGCACACCCCTTTGCAAAGTGACTCTGCTCTTCCTCCTATCAACAGGTATGATCTTTGTCTCTGTCTCTTGAGTGTGGATTTGGCCATCGCTTTGGTGAACGGGACATTAAGAAAAATAATTCAAGCAGAAGCTTACAAGTCACTGTGCCTTGGCATCTGTCCTTTCTTGCTACTCTTTGGAACCATGAGATCACCATGAAGAAGGCTGAATTAGTCTGTCTGGAGACCTGTGGCTCCTTGACCCTCATGTCAGTCAACAGCCAGCACCGGTAAATAGAATGGAGGACTCCTCAAGCAGGTAAGGCCATCCTGTGTCAGGCCAGCCCCCTGCCAACACACCAGCTGGCTGAGGTTGCATGAGTGAACCCAGCAAGACCAGCAGAACCAGCCAGCTTAGCCCAGACCTACTTGATGACCCAAAGAATTTTGAGCTAGTAAATGACCATCGCTTTATGGTACTAAGTTTAGGATTACTCGTCATAAAGCAAAAGCTAACTAATCCAAAAATGGGTACAATGCTGGGGGGTAGAATACTGCCCTGACAAAAACTAAAACATGTGGAATTGATGATGGAAATAGAGGATAGGAAATTAGTTATCAAAGACTGAAAAAAGTGATGCCGTGTTAGTGGAACCATAGACCTAAAACTGTGGATTATTTCTCATAATCATTTTTGAAAGCTGAGAGCTACGGCCAGAGAGTGGTGAGTTGTGGCCATTGTGCTGGGCCTGAATCCATCCTGGAACCTCCTAAGAGGAGGACAAAGCCTTGGAATTACAAACAGAAAAATTCCCAAATTCAGGGGGGGAAAAAATGTATATGCCCATAGATTTGCTACTTAGCAACCTTGGAATCAGTTATGGAACCCCATCTCAGAGACATGAAAGGTGACACTTAGTTTTTAGCTTATTGTCAAGCTCAAACAAGATGATATATAGGAAAAGCTGTTAGATTCTAAGAACTGCCCATGAAAAACACATTTTATCATTGAGACCTGAGGCCATGTCCTCCTGGCATGACGGCAGGTGAGGCACACCTGAAACCACCAGGGGGCGCCATGAGGTTGGAATGCCCAGAGACCAGCTGGAGCCTGCCGAGAACCAAAGAACCCAAGAACCCCAGGAGAGTCACTTGGGAAGGCTTTCTTGAGAAAGTGACATTAGTATGAAACATAGGTGGCACCCGTTCTGGGTGGAAGAAACAGTGTGCACAAAAAAGTCTGGCAAGAGAGCACCTGAGTCATTCGAGGAACTGCTCTCTACGATGTGCAGGTTCCTCTATGAGCCCAATATGTCGAGGAGTGGAAGGGAAGCCTTATCTTATAAGGATGTGGTTTCTCTTAAATGAAGGCAGGCACGGGAGAGGACAGGGATCTTTCTTGAAATGCAATTTTCTGCTTGTTTACCAATGATTAACTACCACAATCAATTGTGGCAAAGTTCAGGTCACTGCATCCTTTGGGACAAGAGCGAGATAGAGCCTGGTGCTTGGGGTAATGATAACTGGGATGCGCCCAGGAGGGTCTGACAGCAGGGTTTGTGTTCTGTGTTCTGGACCCAATTAACAGGAAGGCATGGCCGCCCTCCGTGGCTTTGCATCCTTCCCTTCGCTGCTCTTCCTCATCTGCTTTTCCAGCCCCAGCCGGGCTCCGAGGGCAGGTGTGGCAGGAGGGGCACAGGCTGGACCTCTTGAGTACACCAGCCTGTGTCAGGAGGGAGGCGAAAGGCGTAAGGCTTTATACATTCAAACCTCAAAACCTTATGAAGTAGATATTCATGAATTATTATCCCCGTTTTTCAGATTAGAGGACAGTCTTAGAGAAATTGCGTAGCTTGTGTAAGGAGACAAGGGCAGTCTTTCTCCCAGCCCATCCTCAAGCTGCCTGCTGCCTGGCCCGCCCCGAGTGCCCTCGTCTACACCTGCAGCATCAGCGGCAGCAGGCGGGTCACCCACCATGTTTATGCAGTCCTTCACGGGCTGCAGGTTGGTTTCGTAAATGCCAGCTCAGTCAGTGCCATTTGGACTTTAATCTGTTGATTCTGAGGAGTCAGGGATGGTTTTCAGGGGGCTGTGTTCAAGACCATGGTCATTTGCACATTGCCTCCAAGTGTGTGCTGGGCTGCTCCCCACCCCACCCCCATGCTAGTGCTCCTCACCACCCGCAAGGCAGGTGCCTAGCTAAGAGGTGCCCCTGACCTTGAATTCACACTGGAGCTGAAAACCTGAAGACACTCATCCGACATGGGGTCACGGGGCCTCTGGGAGTCATTTCTGGAGGTATTGAGATGCCCTTTTGCTTGGATTAGACCATTCGCAAGAGAGCCTTAGAAGATGTTTTCCTTTAATCCCACTTAAGGGGGAGACCACATAGAAAGGACAGGGCAATTGGCGCACTCTTGAGAATAATAAAGAGTCCGAGGTGAAATACCCGTCGCAGCTCAAGGCAAGCGTTGATTCACCATACAGGAGTGGCACCTGCCTTTGCTGTGTTCATCCTTAGTGGGAAGACAGTGAAGCCCCCTGACCTGTGATGTGAGAGAGGTGATCGGCGAAGGGGTGTGGTGTGGATGGAACTCTCTCAGGGTTGCTACTGACTGTTTGTGTAGGGCTCCTAGCAAATATGGGAGACGTGGGTAAAGTCGACCAGTACCGCACTTCCCAATGAGCTCAGGGAAGCTCTGTTTCCCCCTAATTACAGTGAAGCTCCACATAGGTTATGTAACAACAGCACCACGTATTTGGATGATTATGCTCTTCCAGTTATCATTTTTAGAATGCCTACTTGGAATTAGAGACAGTCAATAAAAATACCAGTTGGCTCATAGAGAAGGCACCAAGAATGTGCCAGGCACTGTTCAAAGTGTTGTAAAGATTAAGATTTATTTAGTCTCTGCAACAACCATGTGAGTTGGGTACTATTATTATTCTTGTTTTATAGATGAGGTTAAGTTGGGCTCAGAGAGGTTAATGATTGGCCATGCAGGGCTCACACAGCTAGCAAAACACACAGAGACCGTTGCAACTGAGGCAGACGGGTTCTAGAACTCTTACAGCCTCTTGTGGGCTTGGTTGGCCTTCTGACCCTGCCTTCCACTTTGCAGTTAGAGCTCACATCTCTGACGGGTTAACAAGGGCCCATTCTGCTCACTTCTGTTACTTTACTTAAACCTTCCCACTTTGCAAGTGAGGAAACTGAGGTGTGGTGGTAAAGTGACTTGCCCGAGGAGACAAAGCGAGCAAGTGGCAGAGAAAGGATTGAATGAACCCAGCATTCTGGACCTCAAGCCCATAGCCTTCACTAAACAGCCTGTCCTCTTGGCTGATCCCCACTTAGAATTTTCCACTGTTCTCCCTGGTGTCCAGAGTTATAGGTAAGTACCCATCTGTGCAAAGTCTAAGGCATTTCCCGGTCACTGCTGGCTTTCTGTTGACTTTGCTGAACTGTTTGCTCTATGGGGACAGAAGCTGACGGCAGTGCTCCCTGTGCAGACCTTTCGTGGACCCAGGAGTCCCGGGGGAGCTCGGTCACAGACTGAAAATGAAGACATCTGGGCTGCAGGCGTGGAGGGCCCTGGCAGAGCTGGTTCTTCTCTGTGCTGCTCTGGGTGCTGTCGGTTTGCCTGGCTCCAGGTAAGTGATGGTTACAAATGATTCCCCAATCAGTAATGTGAGAGGGAGTATCATGCTGACCGCCTCTTTGTTGTGGGCCTATGGAATGAGGAACAGCTCTCGAAGCAATTTGCGTGCATTTGATAAACGAAGATCAACAACTGTCTTCAGATTATTGTGGAACCAAGCACCTGACTTCAACAAACGTTCCCACAAGAAACTGACATGTTTAAATGTGTTTTGTCACGCTGAGAAGAATGGGACACTTGTTCTGTGTTCTGAACAAAGGCCCGGTGTGACTCTTTATGCGAAAGAAGGTTTGTTATGTATGGAAGAAAGAGCCAATTCACGTCAATGATTTTAATTTATGAGAGGGATGCACTATACCTGCTCATCAACCCAAATTCTCCGGGCTCTCGGGAGTTGTCATGTTCTCGCTCTCTCTCTCGCTCTCTCTCTCTCACACACACACACACACATAGCCACACACGCATACAAACACACACACACACACACTCGGTATGTTCCCAGCAGATAAATGCTAACGGATTTATTTCATCATTTCTTGTATTGTTAGTAGGATATAAAACAGGCCAAAGAAAATATCTGAGTGAAAGCTCAGACTTGGGCTCCAGTGAAGAAAGTGCCACTGACCTGGCCATGGGGGAGGCGGTTCCTCCCCATACAGAAGGCTCCCCTACCTTGTGGTAGGGTCCTCCCCTACCACGAATGCTGAAACACTCAGGTATCCCAGGTCACTTTGCGAGCAAGCTTCGTCTGGGAAGAAGTACTGTTAGAGCGATTCCTTTTGTTCATTCCATAAATGCTGTCTGAGCACAACCTCCTAATACCCACTGGGTACTGGGGCTCTGCTGAGCCCCCAGCTGCCATTGGGCACCGCCCCTGAGACCAGGATGGTGTGTATTCACTACACTGGGTATTCCGCAAATTGATAATATTATGATTATCAAGATTATCAAGAATCTCAACTCGGCCCCAAGAAGAACCAAGCTGCCAAGGCCTGCCTTATGTGCACACACTATGTATATGCAGAGAAGGTAAAAAGACCCACGGAACTGTGTCTGGAATGCAGGGTGTAAGGGGCTCGTAGCAACCCTTTGCACAGCAGTGACACCTTCACAAGGCTCCTTGTCAGGCTCTAAGGATAGAGATGAGTCAGACACAGAGTTCGTGTTCCCATGGAGAAAGCCAAGCTGTGAGCACACGCTGTGTATACTGTTGCAAGAGATGAAACAGGGACCGGTGGGAAGCAAGAGAGGGAGTGACCAGCTCTCCTGGGCATGCGAGGGGCCTGGAAAGGCTTCTAGAAGAGATGGTGTTTGAGCTGAATCTTTCTATAGGAATAGGTATTTGCCAAATGGCCAAGGAGGTGAAGGATGTTCCAGATGGAGGAATCACCATAGACAAAGGCACAGAAGTAAGAGAAACCTGGTGTGTTCCTGAAGCTTCGAGTCTGTTTCAGGAGGCTTTGAGCACAGGCCACAGTGGGTGCTGCCAAAGACAGGATCAAGTGGGAGTAAAGCAGGATCAGAGCAGGGAGGCGCTGAAGAGCCCTGGGGTGCCATCCCAGGAGCTTGAACTTTACCCTCTAGGCAATGGAGAGCCATTGAAGTGTTCTAGGACCAACACCATCATATTTATGTATTAAAAGTTTACTCTGATGAAGGAAGTGGAGGTAGGAGTGGGTAAGTAGAGTGCCTTGTTCGGTCCTCCAGCCTTGTCCGGAGATGCGTGTTAATCTCTATCCACGCTATGTAGAATAGCAAAATAGCCTCAAAGAGAAGAAGAGACACCCTCAGGTCTCATCAGTCTCAAACCCATGCCTGGATCCAGGTTTGGTATTCCAGCATCTCCCCATGATTTCCCCTGGGATGTCCCGAGCACAGCATGGATTCGAATTCCACACTTGGAGTGGAAGAAGAGCCTTCAGCTCTGGAGCAGGAGAAGCTGAGAGCTCCCTCCTGTTAGCCAAGGAAGGTTTTTGTCTTCAGTTCTTATAATCAAGTCAGGTGGAATCATCACGTTGTCAGAAGACCGGTTGTTGATGTATTGCCCCTCTGGGCCAGGCGCTTAGAAACATTAGTTCTAATCCCCCGCAACTATTTGAGGTAAGTGCCATTGTTTATGGTTCTACAGAGATGGAAGCCAAGACTGGGAGACAGTGTAATTCACAAGGCTACTCACTTCATCTGGAACAGAATATGGATTCACATCCAAGTTGTTGTTGTTGTTGTTGTTTTCCTGGTTCTGGGGCTCCTGGGTATCCCTGCTCCGTCCTGCCTGTCATACGCATGATCCCCTCCTGGGCTGCACTGTGTCCCTGACTTGCTGGGTCCCTGTGCCTTCAGATGTTGCTTTAAATTTCATGACTACAACCACCACCGACAGAGACAGGAGAAATTGAAAACCTGCCACCCAGAAGCTGTCCCTTAGCAAGGAGGAAGGATGCCAGTTGTGGAGGGAATGAGGCTGCCTAACAAATTGTGTGTGACAAGAAAGTTGTTGTGTCAGGGGATTTCTATGGAAAGCCAAAATATATTGACACACCCCGTCTATATAAGCTGATGGCTTGCAATTTACTGCTGACCTAATCCTGCCTTACTCGATGGATCCATCTTTATTTTGATCAGAGACTCTGGTAAGAAAGAAACAAGGAAGACAGGGACCTGTGAAATACGTCCTGATGTTGGCCATAGCCTTCTATACACCTTGAGGAAAGGTGCATCCCTGCCATGCCTTATGTAAAGGGATACGTTCCAAGGGCTTGGAGAAGGGTGTTTATTGCAGCATTGTTTGCAACTGCAAAACGCTGATCAAATGCAAATGTCCTTCAAAAAGAAAAAGAATAAATTGGATGCAATTTATGCCCTTTGATGGAAGATCTAGGTAAAAGAAATGAACTAGCTCTCTTTATGAATCCGCAGGCATTGGGCTCAGACCTAGAGTGTTGGCTGGCAAAAGCAACTTGCACAGTAATATACACGGTATGAGGAAAGCAGTGCTATGTGTTGCGCGTACGTATGCATATGTAAAAACATCTAAAGGACTCGAGGGATACATGGAAATTCCTGGCAGCAGTTCCTTCTGCAAAGGAGGAGAAGGAAATGGAACTGGGGCTGGCATCACATGCAGATGCGAAATGTATAGGGTTATTTTTTATTTTAAAAAAAGAAAAGAGGGTGCCTGGGTGGCTCAGTGAGTTGAGCCGCTGCCTTCAGCTCAGGTCATGATCTCAGGGTCCTGGGATCGAGTCCCACATCGGGCTCTCTGCTCAACGGAGAGCCTGCTTCCCTTCCTCTCTCTCTGCCTGCCTCTCTTGTGATTTCTCTCTGTCAAATAAATAAATAAAATCTTAAAAAAAAAAAAAAAAAAGAAAAGACTAGGGGCGCCTGGTTGGACTGGTCGTTTGAGCATCCGACTCTTGATTTCGACTCAGGTTGTGATCTCAGGGTCATGAGTTGGAGCCCCGGGTCGGGCTCTGTGCTCCGTGCGGAGTCTGCTTGAGATTCTCCCTCTCCTCTCCCTCTGCCCCTCCTCCACTCATGTTCTCGCTTTCTCTCAAATAAATAAATAAGACTCGAAGGTAATACACCAAAACGTTAGTAATTGGCAGTCTTGGGCCGTGAGTATGTAAAAGTTTATTATTTTATCTGTACTTCTCTGGGCATGTTTAAGTGTTCAACATTAAAAAAACACATTTTGAATGACAGAGTCCGTTCAGTGGGTCAAAAGGTCCATCTGGTTTGTTTCTGTAAAAATCCACAGGCGTGAAAGGAACGTGCTGTTTTCCTACACAGAGGCTGCGATGTACAGATGTGACTTAATGCCAGCCTTTCTTTCAGATTTGCATTCTGCAGTACTAATAACCCACGCGCATCTTAACCGATGTAACTGACAAGCATACAATTTATTCAGCTGATTACTTCATTAGGTTGCCAACTCCATAATGAAAATGGGGTGCAAAACAGAGAGATCTGGGGGCCATCACCACTTTTTAACCAAGTCCCTTCAGTAAACGATCATCTTGCCTATTAACGGGCTTTGAAATCCTAGAGAGGAAAATAATTGTGATGCTTAATAGTGTGTGTTTATGCATTGCTTATCTACTCAGTCTCAACTGTGGCCCAGAATTGGGTTGATAGTTGCTGAAAACACAATGTTAATGGCGTCTGAATTGGAACAGGAAAGGGGTACCCTGCCGAGCTGTCAAATATATACTTAGGAGAAGCTGAATCACAGACAATATTGTTTGTCAAACCTGGGCAGATTAGTAGGTAAGAGCGCATTCTGAGCCCCCCCACTGGTATGCGGCATCCTGCCTCAAGTAACCGTTTTAAAGCATCCACCTGTGGTTTCCAGGAGCGTCTTTGACCTTTCGTTAAAGATCCAACTTTACTAGGCAATTGATTTTTGCTGGTCTCTGGGGCAGTTGTGGAGATGGATTTCACTGTAGTTAATATTATCCTCTTTTTAGGACTTTTGCCAAGTGAGAATGTATTGTTAATGACCTTGTCTGGAGTGATGTACTATGTATTTGAGTCCGTGGAAACTATGTGATGCTCTCCCTAATGACTCAATCTTGGACGTGGGGATAGAAGAAGCCCTGCATAGAGAAGAAGGGCGCCAGTGGAGTGGGTGCTGGCCCGGTTCCTTTGTGGGTAGCATGGGGAAATGCATACAGAGACTCTAGAGTCAAACCATGAGCTCAGACTCCACGATCACCCACCAGCTATGTGACTCTTGGGCATTTCGCTCATCTGTACAAGTGGCAATGTCTTCTCACATTGCTGTGAGAACTCAGTGGGTCAAATACCTCTCACAGGGCTTGGCATATCCTGGGTGCTCAGCAAATCTGTTTTCTCTCTCATCTCTCATGCCTTGAAAAGGAACACAGATTACCAGGGATCTTACCTTGTTATACACTCTTTTTGGTGGAAGAAAATTAAAATCGTAATACACCCATCATGTTATGCGTGGGGGGAATGGGGCGCCTAGACAGACTCACTGATGTGTTCTTTTATTCATCCTTTTACTGAATGTCCCACCAAATGCCAGGACCTCAAGAAAAAGCGTTGCCTTACCTTCTGGACATATTTCAGGTCTTCTGTCACTTGACTGTTCTGCAGATGTGACACTGTCTGGCTCCCGCCCCCCACCCCCCGCCCACCATGGCCTCACAAACATCCCCACTCACGGCTCTGCACTACCCAGGCTCAGGACTGGAAGGGCACCCGTCTTTCTTGGTCTGCTGGTGGTGTTGATGTTCCCCAAGGACTTATCTCTGGCCTGCCTCTCTTCTCAAGAACAGTCTTGTCCTCTGCCATAGCTTTGCATGACCAGATCTGTATCTCTGGTGAAAATCTCTCTTTTGTATATGAAACCCACATGAGAACTAATTGCTGAATTCTCGACATAGGTGTTCCACGAGCACCCGGACCTCAGCGAGCCCCAACCGCATCTTCTCCAACAAGCTCTTCTGCTCCTGTGTTCCCCTCTCATGCACACACTCACACTGGAAACAAACATCAGCCCAAATCCCTTCCTCTCTAACCCCTTCCTCTCACTTTCTATTTATTTCACCCGAGCGGGGTCTCATATACCTGACCTCTCCATGTGTTCTCCCCTAGACACTGCCAGAGGGCAGGCTCACATCACTCCTCAGTGCCACTGCATGGGGCTCCAACATGCTTGCCCTACATCCAGGCTCTCCCCACCCCTGCCCAGTCTCCACACTGTAGCCCCCAGAGCAAAGCTCTGGCCATGGAGCCTGTGTACTTAAAAATGCTGCCTACCAGATAAAGTCCCAAACAGCTAAGACACAAGATGTGTCTCTCTTTTCCTGTCCTAAGACAAACTGTGAGTTCCAGAAGGGAGAACCTGTGTTCTATATTTCCCTGGGTCCCCTGTAGCACAGTACCCTGAATGTTGCTGGTTCTCAGCAAATGTTTCATGGATTCTTAAAGACCATCAAGTCCAGGGCACCCAGGTGGCTCAGTTGGTTAACCATCTAACTCTTGACTTCGGCTCAGGTCATGATCTCAGGTTGTGAGATTAAGGTGGGCATTCGGATCTGTGTTCAGCATGGAGTCTGCTTAAGATTCTCTCTCTCTCTCTCTCTCTCCCGCCCCCACTCTGTTCCTTCCCCTTCCTCTCTCTTTTAAAAAGAAAAAAAAGAAGAAGAAAAGAAAGGGAGAGAAAGCAAGAAAGGGAGGGAGGGAGGAAAGGAAAAGGAAGAGAAAGGAAGGAAGGAAAGGAAAGAAGGAGAAAGAAGGAAGGAAGGAAAAGAAAGAAGGAAGGAAGAAGGAAAGGGAAAGGAAAGAGAAGGAACAAAGAAAGGAAGGAAGGAAAAGAAAGAAGGAAGGAAAAGGAAGAGAAAAAGAAAGAGGGAAGGAAGAAAGAAAGGGAAAGGAAAGGAAAAGAAAGGAAAGGGAAGGAAGGAAGGGAAAGAAAAAGGAGAGAGAAGGAAGGAAGGAAAAGAAAGAAAGGGAGGGAGGGAAGGAAGAAAGGAAGAAAGAGGGAAGGAAAGAAAGAAGGAAGGAAAAGAAAGGAGGAAAGAAGGAAGGAAGGAAGGAAAAGGAAGAGAAAAAGAGAAGGAAAGAAAAAAAGAGAGAAGGAAGAAAGAAAGGGAAAGTAAAGGAAAAGAGGAAGGCAGGAAGGAAGGAGGAAAAGACCATCTAGTCCAACCTTTCCTTTCCCAGGGCATAATGCAAAGATGCACAGTGAGGGGGAACGCTGAAGTCCTGTATCCAGCTGTGGTTTTATTTCCTGTATATCTATAGCAGGTTAGAGTTTATAAAGTGCTTTTACATGTACTCTCTTAGATAACCCTAGAAATAGCCTTGCGATATAGGCATGACTCTCCCGTTATAAAGATGAGAGAAGTGAAAGTCACAGACCAAGATGTCCCCGCTGCTGACGGACCGCTTTCTGCTCTGAGTTCAGTTCTCTTTCAGCCAGAGGTAGCAAAAGTGCAAGGCACTTGAGTGTTCAGTAACTGTTTGCCGGATGAATTAGCCGACACTTGAATGATAAATGAATAGTCTCGCACAACTGAGCACATACGTGTTTATGGAGTGGGCGGGAGGTGGCGGTATGTGTTCCTAATTCTCTTCTGACCCTGTCCTCTCATGATGACCCCTTAGAGGTGAAAGGCCGCACTGTCTGGAGTCGAACGCAGCCAACGAGAGCCTCGCCAAGAGCCGACAGACGCGGAGTGTGGGTGTCGTGCCGATGCCTCTTGATTGTGAACTCTCCAGCTGGTCCTCCTGGACCACATGTGATCCCTGTCAGAAGAAAAGGGTAAGGACCCTGGCCTTGGGGGAGCTCAAAGCTTCCAGAACCCCTGACCCTCAGCAAGACTGGCTGAGGCAGTGCTGACAGTGCCTGGCACATAGTAGGACCTCGATAAATGCTGCATCATTTAGTTAATGCGTTAGTTTCCTCTGCGCTGCCTTTCTTCGATCCTTTCTTTGACCTTCCAGTTATTCTCCTGTCATATCTCTCCTTGCTCGTGTTAGTAGCCTCCTAGTCAGACTTCCTGCCCCAACTTTGCTCTTTCAATCCATCTTCGTGGTGCAACCAGGGGAGCTATCAAAAATGCACGTCTGGCCTGTCTTCTCGCAGCTTGCAAACCATTCGAAGTCCATGCACGGTTCCTTAGGCTCCAATCCAGACTCCTGGCATTCAAGGCCCCCTATGACACAGACCTGGCCGATGCCTCCATAAAACATGCTCCACTCCAGCACACAGAACAGTCGTCTCTCTCTGACCATTTCTCATTCTTTCTTTCCCTTTATTCATCCTGTTGTGACCCTTCCCACTTCCATCACTGGCCAACACCTACTCACGCTTTGAAAGCCACCTCTTTTGAGACCTTCCTTGACTTCTCAGCCTGCTGCATGGTTTGATAGGCAACCTTCCGTGGGCCATAATAGCTCCCTGTTCTTCCTGTCATTTACTTTTCCCTAATTATTTACCTTTCCATGAAATGGTGAGCTGTTGAAGGTTTATCCAATTCTGTATCTTTGGGGTCGTCCCATTTTAGGTGCCCCATAAATCTGTGATGTCTGATCTCATGATATTTTCTGACAACTCTAAGGAAGGGGAAGACAGCTGTGACAGTTTCCGTGAGGCAGGTGGGCAAACGGAGACTCAGAGAAGGTGGTCCATCATGTTCACCTGGTAATAAGTAACAGGCCTTGAACTCAGGTTTCTGTCTTCTTGTCTAGTGTTCTCCCACCAAAATTAATAATAATAATAATAATATAATAATAATAATAATAATCCACGAGTTCTCTGTAGTATTTGTCCTTCAGGTTCCCTTGTCCTAAGAGGGCTGATCCAGGATCCCAGCTCTGAGCATAGCAGACTTGTCAGAGAAAAGAGAATGCCATTTCCCCAACTCCTCAGGACATCGAAGCAGCCATGGACTAAGGCCCTAATGAAGCTGTAAAAGTGGGTCCAGGATATTTACACAGTTAACGGGATCTTTATGGAGAGCCATGCAGGAACCTTCAGTTCCCAAAGTGAGCTTTATTGCTGAAGTTATCAACATCGATCCAATTATCTGTAGAATTGCTTCATCTGCACCATAAACCAGGACGACTCAGCATGAGTCAGCCAGTGAACCAGCCAGAGCTCTTCACTCGGAGTTCGCGACGTACTTTCCCACAGTGGGGGACATCACTCTCTGTGGGGTCACTTGCTGGCGGCTTATCAAAACCTTTCAACCGGAATTTTGAGATGTCTCCCTTCCATCATTTCTGTACTTCTCAAACCCATTTTGTCTTTGGAGCCTGGGGCTGGTCTTCTAGCTATCTTCTTTGCAGACCTCATCTCTGTCCTGCCAGCCTCTGTCTTCCAGGAAGAAGGACCCTCTGGAAATGCAAAGGGACATGGGTGAATGGTTGTCTGTATTTTGCTGGGTGGTGGAGATTGGATTTCCAGATGCCATACAAGTAATAACTGTGATTGGTTAATGTGGCATTCTTCCAAGGGGCTGCTATCCTGGTTTGTATCCTTTTGTTGCACCAAACTCTTACCTACATCTAAGATTTGAAAGCCACTAACTCTACTAATTTTCCCCCCATAACTGTTTCTCATTACCTCATAATAAAACACTAAATCTAACCTAACTGAAGCTTGGGAGGCCCTGCATGACCTGCCCCGCTGCCTATATCTCCCCCCAGCTCTGGCCATCTGCCCTCGTATATTCGTCTCTCCAGCCATGATGAACTTCTTTTTGTTTTCTGGAATGAGGCATACTCTAGTCCCTCAGGTTTGGTATAGAAATTTTCTCTACCCAGATGACTCTTCTCACACCACCTCTTCCTGTTTGCCTGACATCTCTACTCATCTTTTGGGTCTCAGCTTAGTTGTGACTTCACTGTCTCCAGAGTTTGCATCGGGGGTGCCCCCTGTCAACTTACAGAGCACTGTGTCCCTCAATCATGGTGGCCATCACACCATGCTGTCACTGCCTGGTGCTTACCATCACTACCACCACCATCTGTGATGACCTCCTTGAGGGCAGGCTAGAGACAGGACTATGATTAAAAACAAATAAGCAGGTATGGAATGAATAAGTCATGGGGATGAAAGGTAGAGCATAGGGAATATAGTCAGTTGTTGTATGGTGACTGACTCACACTTACAGTGAGCATAACATAATGTACAGTGTTGTGGAGTCACTATGTTACACACCTATACACCAATGAGTAATGCTGTCAACTATACTTCAGTTGAAAAAAAAAGGCAAGGGTGAACACCTACCTTTTTCAACATTGGGTGGCTCAATTAATGTTCTGGAAATTCAGTATTTTTTTGGAATAAGCAAACAGGTTAGAGAAATATGGACTGCTAAGAATTATCAATAATAATAAAGAAAAATAAGTACGAGAAACCGTGTGCCAACTATGTACCAGAAAACATCATGAGATTTCATATAGAAATCATATATGTAATTGAAACTCCGTAATTGTACATTTAGGTAATTTGTTACCTCTATTTTGTAGATTAACAAATTGAGATCACAGAGATAAGGTAACTTGCCAACATCACGTCACTCCAAGGTATCAGAGTCAGGTGTACCTGCTTTTTCATTTATAAGATATGGAATAAACAAGAATACGTGAATGACCTATTGGCTTGAAACAGTCAAGCAAAGCCAGTTGCAACATGGACCCTTGAGTGTATCCCTCAGTTCCTGAGGTCCCTGAGGCTCTGCCCTTGGTTCATCTTGCTCCTCTCTGCCATAGTACAGACATGTCTACTTGCTCCGGCCATCTCAGTTCTATGGGGAACCATGTAACTTCTCTGACAAGGAAGTTGAAGACTGTGTTACCAGCAGACCATGCAGAAGTCAAGTGCGTTGTGAAGGCTTTGTGTGTGCGCAGACAGGTATAACGGGCTGCAAGAGTTGGGAGGGGGGATCTAGCAAATGAGGTGATGACACCTGATGATGGGGGGACTGGCCGTTACCTGGTGCTCAAGGTCAGGGTCATGTGTCAGGCTGAGAGGCCTCCTTGATCTCCCTTTACGGGTATTATTTCACAAAAACAGCCCTATAAAGTAGGTGTTGATATTATTTCCATTTAATGACTTAGGAACTTGAGACGTGGGGAAGTTACTTGTTCAAGATCAGACAGCAGGTAAGTAGAAGAGCTGTGATTAGAAATTGGGGAATGCAAATTACATCCACTGACATGAAGGACACCAAAAGTGTATGTGCTGAAATCAGTAATCCTGAGTCAAGTCTTCTGACTTCGTGACTTATGAGAAGTCATTTAATCTTTCAGCATGTTGGTCCTTTCAATAGAAAATTGGAAGTGATGTTAACACCTTGTAAGCATGCTCTAAGCAATAGTCAGTAAAATTTTTTGATTAAGGGAAAGAAGAAGAAGGACAGATGGATGGACAGAGGGAAGGATGGAGCATACAAATGAATAATCATCTGCTGTGAAACTAAGTAAACACTCGTCTTTCCAACTCATTTATCTCACAAATTCAAGCAAACCTATATCTCTCTATTTCTCCAAGTCTCCAGCAAAAATATGAGAATTTTGACCCAAATTATCTCAATGGGAGTTGCAACTCTCCACATTCACTGGACCCATGTGGACTGTGCTGCAGGGGTTTTTAAGAAAGAGTTGGAGATTTTTAGAGCTATTTCCAGGGTTTATTGCAAATGCAGAACTCTATGTAATAAATCTGAAAGATTTTATAGCGTGTCCATGGACTCATTATGGCCAGTGTTCCATGATTCTGACCCAAGCCATAATGGTTATTCAGGTAGGCTTTAGTTTAAGTGCCTTGTAAGAAACATTTGAAGAGCAGATTGACATCCTGCTTTTAATATTGGTTAAAAATAATCAGATGCATCTAAGAAAGGAGGGTCACCTATCTTATAGGCTTTATCTTGCAAGAATATACAAATAAGAGAAAGAGTCAGATCGGGAGGTGGGGGGTAGGGAAGCATTTGAAAGAAGAAAAATGTTAAAATGTTGAACATAGAGTCCAGATATTTTTGGAGTTTAAAAATAAATGGCTGTGGGGGCGCCTGGGTGGCTCAGTGGGTTAAGCCTCTGCCTTCAGCTCAGGTCATGATCTCAGGGTCCTGGGATCGAGTCCCACATCCGGCTCTCTGCTCTGCAGGGAGCCTGCTTCCTCCTCTCTCTCTCTGCCTGCCTCTCTGCCTACTTGTGATCTCTGTCTGTCAAATAAATAAATAAAATCTTTAAAAAAAAATAAATGGCTGTGGTGTTGAAGGTGGTGCTAAATATTTAGTGGGAAGCATTTGTGATTAGAAAGTTATAATTTCCAATCCTGCTGCAGACGTTTACCAGTCTTGTGCATTTGGCCCGCCAAAACAATAAGAAGAGTAATCACACTTACCTAGAACTTACCATGAGCCTCTACTCTTCCTCCTACTCATTTAACTCCCCAACAACCCTGGGAGGGTAGGTATGATGGCTTCCCCATTTTATAGGTAAGCAAACTGAGGCAAGGAAGTCAGGTAAACTGTGGAAGGTCACACAACTAGCACTACTTGTAGGACCCACCAAACCCACCTCACCTCACCAGCCTCAGGGAGAGAAGTCTTGACTTCCCTCCTGTCTGGCCATTTCAATCCCAGCCATGCAGACACTTTCCCTTCCTCCTCCCTTAACAAACTCCCCTTCAAGAGCATTTAGAAGTGCAGCACTGGCTTTTGGGGTGGAATACACTATTAATGCCATTACTGATCCACCGTGATACACGAGGACTAATCAAAATGGCCTTAAAGGTCCAGTAAAATGTCGGGCACATAGTAGGTGCTCACACCATGTTTGATCTCCTCTTGGCAGCCACAGGACTATGGGTAATGCCCTTTCTCCTTCCAGGGAGGTGTGTAAACCGCAGACTTCTCTGCAACGGGGACAATGACTGCGGAGACCAGTCTGATGAAGCGAACTGTAAGAAGATTTATAAAAAATGTCAGCATGAAATGGAGCAGTACTGGGCAATTGACCGTCTGGCCAGTGGGTAAGTTACTATCTTCCTGTTGTGTAGATGGGAAGGCACAGAATTAAATGTAAGTCTGGAGGGGAGGAAGGGAGCAGATATTCACAAGATTCTTTCCTTTCTGAAAAAAGATTGTAGTGGAAGTTTGTAGCTGCTCTCTGAAGAAGGCTCCAGAGAGCTCCAGGAGCAAGTCCCAGGGACACATAGAGGCCACACAGAGGGCTGGGTTAGGAACATAGATGAGAAACAGTAGCTGTGCATGCAGACCATATGGGCTTTATGCCAGGACTGGGGATGAATGTTTATTTAACACTTACTATGTGACCGTGTTCGGTGCTTTCTAAGCATTACTTCCAAATCCTACTGACAACTTGCAGGGGAGACATTTTGTGTGTGTGCTTTTTTTTTTTCCTTAAGATTTATTTATTTACTTTAGAGAGCGAGAGAGCACAGGCTGAGGAGAGGGGGGAGAGAGAAGGAGAGAGGGGGGAGAGATAGAATCTTAAGCAAGCTCTGTGTGGAACCCAATGTTAGGCTCAATCTCATGACCCTGAGTCTGTGACCTGAGGCAAAACAGGAGTCAGGCACTCCACCCACTGCACCCCCCAGGAGCCCTGACAACTTGCAGGGGAGGTTTTATCTCTTTCTGTATCTCTAGGTCCAGCAGAGGTTCTGATCCAGAGGTTAGGTTCCTAGGTAGTTAGTGAAGAAATGGATCTCTGAGATGGGTCTTCAGTCAGTCAGGGTTTCAAGCTTCTGGGGACCTCTGAGTTGATCAGTCCTCTGGAGATCAGAGAAGCAAGGTCAGAAAGGACCAAAGTAGCCTGGTGTTTGCCCCCCCCCCCCCCCTTCTGCTACATTCTACAGCTCTTAGCCTCTAGGAGGAAGAGTGAGAGCCTCCCCTCACGTGCACTAGAAATCATTGTATATGAGGCAGCATGGGGAAAACAGTAACCCTGAGTGGAATTCACCTTCTTCTTAAGCAAAAATCAAATCTCACTGCTTAAAGGTTGCCATTAGAGAGAGAGAGAGAGAGAGAGATACTTCTACAGAGAAGACCTGCTCTCAGCACCATCTTATAAGCTAGTTATTATAATCCACACCTCCTCAGTAAGGAAACTGAGGCCTGGAAAAGGTAAGAGAGTTCCTGGGGGGTCCATGACTGACAGGGTGATGGAGCAGACATTCCAAGCCAGGATTAGAGCCACAGCAGAACGTATAGGAGGGGACAGAATGACAGCTCACTGGCCATGGGACCTCAGGTGAGGTGCACCTCTATGTGGGACTTTGGTTTTGCCATCCGGAGAAGGAAATCAACAATGCCCTTCTCTCAAGTTCTATGAGGATCAAATAAGCTCATGGGATGGTAGCAGACAAGTGAGAGGCAGCTTGTGCAGGGGGAAGGATGCCAGCTGGCAGTGAGACCTCGGCAGGTTAGTGACCTCACTTTCCTCCTCTGTGAAATGGGAATCATCATCACCATCACTGTCTTGTAAGGATTAATCCTTATAAGGAGCCAATATGTGTAAGCTGACTACAATGGCTGCCTCCACAAAATAAGCACCACACTGTACTGATTAAATAAAATATGGGCATTATTACAATACACTAAACTCTGTCACAAAAAAGAGAGCCCAAGACAATTCTGTTAGGACCAGAACAGAGGCCAGTGCACAGAGCTGAGAGAAGACAGAGCTCTCAATAGTAATCAGAGCTGGTCAGGAATGGAAGCCTGCCTTCAGAGGCAGTGAGAAATAAGGCTACAGACTGGATTTTCATCTCTTCTAAATTGACATAATGACATCTGCCCCGGGCTTGGCGGGACACTCTGTAAGGTGATCCATACGTAGCATCACCCACTGCTGTGTCTGTTTCTAGTTAGCTCCTCAGTAAATGATGATTGTTTGGTGTCTTGTGATGGAGATCGTACAAAATTTAAGATGGAAACCACCACCCTCAAGGGCACTCAAGGTACCATGCTCTCTTGGCGATCACAGCTTTGTATTATAGCTTGAAATCAGGCAGCATGCCCCCCAGCTTTGTTTTTCTTTTTCAACATTTCCTTAGTGATTTGGGCTTTTTTTCTGGTTCCATACAGATTTTAGGATTGTTTGTTTCAGCATTTTGAAAAATGCCGTTGGTATTTTGGTTGGGATGGCATTGAAAGTATAGATTGCTCTGGGCAGCGGAGACATTTTAACAAGTTTATTCTTCCGATCCATGAGCATGGAATGTTTCCCATCTCTTTCTGTCTTCTTCAATTTCTTTCATGAGTTTTCTGTAGTTCCTTGAGTATAGATCCTTTACCTCTGTGGATAGGTTTATTCCAAGGTATCTTATGGTTTTTGGTGCTATTATAAATGGAATTGATTCTCTAATTTCTCTTTCTGCAGTTTCATTCTTTGTGTATAAGAAAGCAACTGCTTTCTGTGCATTGATTTTGTATCCTGCCACATTATTGAATTGCTGTATGAGTTCTAATAATTTTGGGATGGAGATTTTTGGGTTTTCCACATAGAGTATCAACTACATCATTTGCAAAGAGACAGAGTTTGGCTTCTTCTTTGCCGATTTGAATATATTTTATTTCTTTTTGTTGTCTGACTGCTGTTGCTAGGATTGCTAGGACTTCTAGTACTATATTGAACACCAGTGGCGAGAGTGGGCATCCCTGTCATGTTTCTGATCTCAGTGGGAAGGCTCTTACCTTTTTCCCATTGAGAAAGATATTCTCTTTTTTTTTTTTTTAAGATTTTATTTATTTATTTGACAGAGAGAGATCACAAGTAGATAGAGAGGCAGGCAGAGAGAGAGAGAGGGAAGCAGGCTCCCTGCTGAGCAGAGAGCCCGATGCGGGACTCGATCCCAGGACCCTGAGATCATGACCCGAGCCGAAGGCAGCGGCTTAACCCACTGAGCCACCCATTCTCTGTGGGTTTTTCATAGATGGATTTTAGAAGTTGAGGAATGTTCTCTCTGTCCCTATAATCTGAAGAGTTTTAATCAGGAAAGGATCCTGTATTTTGTCAAATGCTTTTTCTATATCAATTGAGAGGACCAGGTGGTTCTTGTCTCTTCTCCTCTTCTCTTGTTTATGTTTTTTATCACATTGATTGATTTGCAGATGTTGAGCCACCCTTGCATTCCAGGGATAAATCCCACCTGGTTGAGATGGATAATCCTTTTCATGTACTGTTGGATACTCTTGGCTAGGCTCTTGTCGAGAATTTTGGCATTCATATTCATCAGGGATATTGGTCTGAAATTCTCCTTTTTGATAAAAAGCTTCTGCACAGCAAAGGAAACAGTCAACAAAACAAAGAGGCAACCCACAGAATGGGAGAAGATATTTGCAAATGACACTACAGACAAAGGCTGATATCCAAGATCTATAAAGAACTTCTCAAACTCAACACCCAAAAAACAGATAATCAAGTCAAAAAATGGTCAGAAGACATGAACAGACACTTCTCCAAACAAGACATACAAATGGCTACCAGACACACAGGAAAATGTTCATCATCATTAGTCTTCAGGAAAATTCAAATCAAAACCACATTGAGATACCACCTTACACCAGTTAGAATGACAAAAATCAGCAAGGCAAGAAGCAACAGATGTTGGAGAAGTTGTAGAGAAAGGGGAACCCTCTTACACTGCTGGTGGGAATGCAAATTGGTGCAGCCACTTTGGAAAAACCGTGTGGAGGTTCCTTGAAAAATTAAAAATAGAGCTACCCTGTGACCCAGCAATTGCTCTACTGGGTATTTACCCCAAAGACACAGATGTAGTGAAAAAAAGGGACACATGCACCCCAGTGTTCATAGCAGCAATGTCCACAATAGAAATAATGGAGACTCCCTTCAACAGAAGAATGGATAAAGAAGATGAGGTCCATATATACAATGGAATATTACTCAGCCATCAGAAAGGATGAATACATCAACATGGGTGGGACTGGAGGAGATTGTGCTAAGTGAAATAAGTCAAGCAGAGATGGGCGCCTGGGTGGCTCAGTGGATTAAGCCACTGCCTTTGGCTCAGGTCATGATCTCAGGGTCCTGGGATCTAGCCCTGCCTTGGGCTCTCTGCTCCGCAGGGAGCTTGCTTCCTCCTCTCTCTCTGCCTGCCTCTCTGGCTACTTGTGATCTCTCTCTCTGTCAAATAAATAAATAAAATCTTTAAAAAATATTTATTAAAAAAAAGTCAAGCAGAGAAAGTCAGTTATCATATGGTTTCACCTTTGTGGAACATAAGGAATAGCATGGAAGACATTAGGAGAAGGAAGGGAGGAATGAAGGGGGAGATATCGGGTGGGAGACAAACCATGAGAGACTATGGACTCCAGGAAACTAACTGAGGGTTTTAGAAGGGAGAAGCATGAGGGTATGGGTGAACCTGGTGATGGATTTTAAGGAGGGCATGGAATGCATGGAATACTGGATGTTATATGCAAAAAATGAATCATGGAACACTATATCAAAAACTAATGATGCACTGTATGGTGACTAATATAACATAATAAAAAAAAGCACTCAATATAGTGGGGCAACAGATACACAAATAATATTTATCATAGGTTGGGCAGTGTTGAACACCTAACAAACACAGGCATATGTAATCCTCACAACAGCATGAAGTAGGAATTGTCCTTGTGTGCATTTTAAAAAAATTAACATACACAGTATTTCCCCCAGGAGTACAGGTCTGTGATTCATCAGTCTTAAACACTTCACAGCACTCACCATGGCACATACCCTCCCCAATGTCCATCACCTAGGCACCCCATCCCTCCTACCTCTCTCTCCTCCAGCAACCCTCAGTCTGTTTCCTGAGATTAAGAGTCTCTTATGGTTTGTCTCCCTCTATGGTTTTGTCTTGTTTCATTTTTCCCTCCCTTCCTCTATGATCCTCTGTCTTATTTCTCAAATTTCTCATAGCAGAAAGATCATATGATAATTTTATTTCTCTGATTGACTTATTTTGCTTAGTGGGAAATGCAAATTTCCCTCTAGTTCCACACACATCATTGCAAATGGCAATATTTCAGTTTTTTGGTGGCTGCATAGTATTCCATTATATGTATATGTGTGTGTGTGTGTGTGTGTGTGTGTGTGTGTGTGTGTACATTCCACATCTTTTTTATCCATTCATCTGTCATCTAGGCTCTTTCCATAGTTTGGCTATTGTGGACATTGTTGCTGTAAACATTTGGGTGCATGTGTCCCTTCAGATCACTACACTTGTATCTTTAGGGTAAATATCCATAGTGCAATTGCTGGGTTGCAGGGTAGCTCTATTTTCAACTTTTTGAGGAACCTCCATACTGTTTTCCAGAGTGGCTGTACCAGCTTGCATTCCCACCAACATTTCTTTCTCCGCATCCTTGTCAACATCTGTCATTTCCCAACTTGCTAAATTAGCCGTTCTGACTGATGGGAGGTGGTATCTCACTGTGGTTTTGATTTGTATTTCCCTGATGCTGAGGGATGTTGAGCACTTTTTCATATGTCTGTTGGCCATTTGGATGTCTTCTTTGCAGGAAACCAAGGTACAGAGAGGTTAGTTGGTTTGTCTGAAATCACATTGCTAGGAAATGACAGAACAGGGATTTGACCCCAGGTATCTGACCCCAGGGTCCCTGTTCTTACCTATTTTGCTTAACCATTCTCATAAGGAAAGTATACACGTACAGAGTGACCCCTGCTTGAGGGGACAGGCACAGGATCTTAGGAAGGCCTCTAGCTTTAGCACAGCCAGTGTTGGTCGAGGATTCCCATGAGGCAACAACAGAGCTCAATCTTGAAAGACAAGTAAGAGATAAAATACTGAGCAGCTGGAAGGACATTCTGGGCACAGGGAACAGGAGCTCCACAATAGAGAAGGAGCAGAGCAGACTGAAGGAACAGCAAGCTTCTCCCGATGGCTGGGACTAGGGCATATGATCATGATCTGGAAGGGCCACAGATGAAGCCAGAAAGCTGGTTTGGACCACCTACTGAGGACCTTGAATGCTATACCAAAGAGTTTGGGTTTCCTTCATTAGAGTCTGCCAGTGAAGATGACATAGTCTGATGACCCTAACCTCTCCCCACTTTCCATGCCTTCCCTGCAGGATAAATCTGTTCACCAACAGATTTGAGGGCCCGGTCCTGGATCACAGGTATTACGCCGGTGGATGCTCCCCCCATTACATACTGAACACGAGGTTTAGGAAGCCCTACAATGTGGACAGCTACAGCCCACAGGTATGTGAGAGCCAGGAAACCCCTGCAGGGCAGTGGAGAGAGCACATACAAAGGAGCCAGCCGGCAGGGAACCGAGGCCCCGCCCTGTGGCACGCTAGCTGGGGGTGTGTGGATGCGTCCCTCTTTCTCTTTGAGCTTCAATTCTTTTTTTTTTTTTTTAAATATTTTATTTATTTATTTGACAGACAGAGATCACAAGTAGGCAGAGAGGCAGGCACAGAGAGAGAAGGAGCAGCAGACTCCCTGCTGAGCAGAGAGCCCGATGCGGGACTCGATCCCAGGACCCCGAGATCATGACCTGAGCTGAAGGCAGAGGCTTTAACCCACTGAGCCACCCAGGCGCCCCTGAGCTTCAATTCTTTATGCGTACAATGGACAGTTCCCTTCTTCAGGACAGAGTGGTGAGGCTGGCGTGCCACGTGCGGTCATGGCAAGAGTTGCAGGAGCTGAACTGGGCGAGCAACAGTAGCAAAGCTGGCAGGGAAGACAGAAGTAGGGCTGCGGAGTTGGAGTCTCATAGACCTGGTGACTCCGCAGGAGGGCCGCTGAGTCAGCCTACATGCTCTAAGCCTCCGTTTCCCCTCTTTCAGTGGGGGGCTGGGAAGGTTCCGCCCCACAGGGAGAGGATTAGTGAGACTCCATGTGTCATTGCAGAACACACACAGTAAGCACGTGGCTTCCTGGGGAGGGGAAGCCTCCTCAGCACGTGTAAACTGCTTTCTTGCAGTTACTGCCGAGCCCTCACCTATTGGAACCAGGCATTCTGCTAAGGTTTTGAAGTCATAACATGCTCCGTCCATCTAAGCCTGTGTTCCTACAAACATGCCAGCTTCAAAGCAGAGCTCACAGACAGTGGGAGGTTGGGACAGTCTCTGACCACAGTGTGCGTGTGTGCATGTGTGTGCACGTGTGTGTACACACACACACACACACACACACACACTGGAGATCCAAGGGAAGGACGTGGGTTCCAGGCCTGGTTCTGCCCCACCTCCCAGTCTTACTTTAGGCCGAGCTCCTTCTCCACACTGGGGCCCAGCTTCCTTGTCTATAAGATAAGCAGGCTGGACTGCATATGAGAGAGTAGTTGAGGAGAGTTTCTACTTTAATTTTTTTTTAAAGATTTTATTTATTTATTTGGCACACAGAGAGATCACAAGTAGGGAGAGAGGCAGGCGGAAAGAGAGGGGGAAGCAGGCTCCCTGCTGAGCAGAGAGCCCGATGTGGGGCTCCATGATCCTGAGGTCATGACCTGAGCTGAAGGCAGAGGCTTAACCCACTAAGCCACCAGGCGCCTGAGATTCTACTTTTTAAAATCATGTAGTCCTGAGGGTTAGGTTACTACTTCCTCCTCCTCCCACTCCTCCTCCTCCTCTTTTTCTCCCTACACATACTTACTGGCTGAAAAAGAGACATGGACAAGCACAGCCTGCCCCACCATGCCCACTGCCACCCACATGGTCTCTCCTTTCAAGGGAGGATCTCAGAGCAGCCATTTATCATCCTGGTTAAAGTAGCCCCCGACCTGCCAGGACACGTGTCATAAGTCTCCTCCCTGCAGAGCCAGTGTTTTCTGAGGGCCATGTCAGGCAAAGTATGTGTTTTCCCCATGTAGACTCCATCTCCAGAACAAGCCCAGTGGGAGGAACAGCCATCGTCTCTGTGTTGCACATGAAGAAACTGAGGCATATGGAACTCAAGTTGGTCACCCAAGGTTGCTCAGCTAGAAAACACATTCTACCTCAGGCCACGCTGGGAATCCCTTCCTCAGCAGCTGAGTGTTTATGCAACCAGAAGCTGACATGTGGGGAGTGGAGTCCGCTGGGGACGGGTCCCTCCAAGGCCATCCAGGCAGTGTCTTTGGCAGCTCCCCTATGCACAGAACAATGAGCACTGATTTTTGAGCAAACAGCTCTTCTATGTTCTCTGGAGGGCACTTTCCCACCGTGTCACTTCATCCCCACCTTTGACCAGACTTTGTCAGCTGTCGGCTGCTCTCTCCTTACAGCCTCCTCAGTGGCCTGTCTCTCTGACCCCAGATTCATCCCTTCCGGTCCAACCCCTGTGCTCTCCCAAAGGGAACTTCTAGAGGCTCAGCTATGCCCCTGTTAGCTCATCTTTGGATCGAGTCCAAATTTCAGAGCAAGTAATGCAGACACCTCAACATTTGGATGCCAGCACACTCCCTCACAACGCCTGTCCCTTCTTCTCACAGTTGCATCTTCTGGGTCGACCACACCAGAATCCCAGCACTTTGTAGAATCCATCCTGTTCTTTTCCACTTACGTGCCTTTGCCTAAGCCATGACCCCGAGCCCCCAGGTGAACCCAAGTCAAGCCCCCACCTGAGTTTCGCCCATAGTCTGTTTCTCCTCCTGGACTGGGAGCCATGGGGCTAGAGAACACAGTCAGCCTTGAGGTTTCCGTATCCAGAGCCTCTAGTCGAGAGCCTTACCACAAGAATATATTCTTACACCATAAGAATACAAAGGATACCTGTTGACTTGTATGGAACTGATGTGAGTCAAATGAAATAAGAAGCACTTTCTTTTTTCCTCCTTTAGACCCAAGGCAAATACGAGTTCGCACTGACAGAGTATGAATCGTACTCGGATTTTGAAAAAAACGTCACAGAGACCGGAGAAAGCGCGTTTAGTTTCGGCTTTGGTTTTAAAGTACCTGGAATAGTTGAACTTGGTATGAACTTCGCAGATAATAATAACAAACAATTTATTAGAAGAATCAAACAATTCTCTCACACTGTAAGTATACTTTGTTGCCCTTTAATTTCTGTATATCCATTTGAATTTTCATGCCCAGATGTGTCTGTATTCCCCATTACTACCAGGCCTAGCAACAAGTTGTATTTTTGATATCTTGAAAATCGTCTCACAAAACAAAAAACAAAAAACAAACCAAAAAAGAAAGAAAGAAAAAAAAAACAAAACCAGCAAGGTCTTACAAGAATTTACTTTTTAGAAAAGCCAGGCAGTGGCCTATAATGATTTTCTTCTATATTTGTGTTCTCTCACTTTCTAATGAGCTTTATCCCATGGTTTTCCTTTTTTAAAAGATTTATTCATTTAAGAGAGAGAGAGAGAGCACAGCGGGGAAGAGGGAGAGGAGCAGGCAGACTCCCCCACTGAACGTGGAGTCCGACGCAGGGCTCGATCCCGGGACCCGGAGATCATGACCTGAGCTCAACGGACTGAACCACCCAGGCTCCCCTCCCCGGGTTCTCATTAAGCTTGAGATTGTAGCTTTTCCAGACCAGATGATCTCTGGAGGCGTTTCAGCCCCCAGCACATTAACCTTAACTCCTAAACGTTCTGCGGAAGCTCCCTCCAGAATATCACCCCAGACCTCTTCTTCTCTGCCTTCTCCGAGCATTTGGTGGGGTCCACCGCGCCGTCGCACACCTGCCCCTCCTGCGTGTTTGCTGCTCCTTATCGCTACCCTTTCCGGGTTCTAATCTCCCCACCTGCTCTTTATTTAATTCATGCCATCTTCTTATCCCTCCACCACGCGGGGGTATGACGTCTTCCATTCGCCTCCCCTACCCCCATTTCCCCATCCCCCCCCCCCCCCCCCAGCCACCAGGGCAAACCGCGCGTCTTCCTCACTGTTTCTGACCTTCCTGTTATGCTCTGACCTGCACCGCACACTCTTACAGGCATCATTACCTGAATTCCTCATGGACGCTCCGGAGCAAGCTCTTCCTCCCCCATTTTCTCCATTAAATAGCATTTGTTTCCTTCCAATTTCCTAGGCGAAGCATTGCAGAATCATGGTTTGCTCTCTCTCTTCTCTTCATTTCCACATTATTGGCCACCAAATCCTTCAGTGTCACTCTCCCATATTTCTTTTCTTTTTTTTTTTAAGATTATTTAATTATTTATTGGACAGAGAGACACAGTGAGAAAGGGAACACAAGCCGCCGGGGAAGTGGGAGAGGGAGAAGCAGGCTTCCCGCTGTGCAGGAAGCCCGATTCAGGGCTTGATCCCAGGGCCCCAGGATCAGGACCTGAGCCGAAGGCAGACACTTAACGACTGAGCCACCCAGGCGCTCTGACTCTCCAATATTTCTCAATCTAACTCTGATTATATCTTAACTAGCCCGGACCCTGGCACCTCTTGCTTGGTCCCCCTGAGGGGTCTCCTTCTCCCGACTTCCCCTTCAGATGTATGTGCTGCCAGAAAGACGTTTCTATGATACTAATCTAAGCCTGTCACCTACTCCCTCTTGCCTGTAAGATGAGGGTCAGAGCCCGTGAGTTGGTGGAAGAGGAGTAATTGGACCAGGAAGTAATGGGATATGATGTTGGAGAAGCAGGTGACGGGCAGCCTTAGGGAACCTCGAATTCCTCAGCAAGGAAGGTGCATTTTATTCTCTAGTCCCCAAGTGTTTTCAACATGAGCGTGATATGTTAGAAAATGGATCTGAGTGGACTGTGGAAGAGATCAAGTCACCTGTGATGCTTCATAGGAGGAAAAAGTGGTGAAGGGAGCTCAGAAAGGTCTCTGCTGCTGAAATACCGACTAACAGAAAATGAGTAGTAAATGTTAACGAGATTGTTACAGTCTTCGCATGTTTTTCCTTATCTTCTAGGCTCTGATCCACTTGGGGGCACAGGCTGTTTCTTTTATCTTTGGACTTAGGATGGCACTTAGTAGGTGGTTAAGACGGAAATAGAGTGGTGAAGGGTGGGACTGATGAGAAGGAACGTACTTCGTTGGGGAGCAAAAGAAGGGTACCATCCATTTACTCCTATTCTCCTGCTCCCCACCGCCCCTCCCGCGCCCACCTCCCTGATTCAAACGGCCAGTTACAGTGTGCTTCTGTGTTCTGGGTGTTAGAGTAGACCTGAAGCCTGGAGACAAATCCACCCTCATTCCTGCCTTCAAACTCACAGTCTAGGAGAAGAGGCAAACGTGTATGCAGGTAACTAATGATTAATATAGGTATCAGTTGTAATACAGGAGGGTATGTGCTCTGAAGGAAACAGAAACAAAATGCAGTGCTGCCCTGGAGAATGGAGTGCATGTCTGGGAAATTCAGGGGTGGTGTCTCACAGGCAGCAGCTGCTAAGCAGTTGCTTAAAAATATAAGCAGATGTGCATCTGGCAGAAAAGGGAGGGAAGAGCATTTAAGGCAGAAGGAATAGCATGTGCAAAATTGTGTTATGAAGAGAATGGCAGATTTGAGGAACAGTGAGTAGGACGGATGCTGATGTAGGGTGTGGTGGTGGGAAATAAGAAGGTATGGGGAGGCGTACTCACTACCAGGGGACAGAGTGGGAGTTCCTATGTTCACAAGAAGGGAGCAGATTTTATTCTGGATACAATAATAGAGAGCCAATGTGGGGTTTTGTTTTAAGACCAGAGGTACATCATAACCCAGGCATATGGCAGGCTTGGCTCCAAACCACTGCAATGAAGTGCATGTCACAGTAAAGTGAGTTAAGCAAAGTTTTTGGTTTCCCAGTGCACACACGAGTTATGTTCACGCAATACTGCCATCTCTTAAGTGTGCAATAGCATTATGTCTAAAATAACAATGGACATACCTTAATTAAAAATACTGCTAAAAATGTTAACCATCATCTGAGCTTTCAGCAAGTCATCGTTACTGATGACCATACCAAAAGTAATAATAAAGAAGATGTTGAATTATGGGAAAAATTACCAGCATGGGACACAGAAACACAAAGTGAGTAAACGCTGTTGGAAAACAGTGCCAATAGCTTTGCTTGATACAGGTTGCCACAAACCTTCAGTTTATAAAAAAAACATAGTATCTATGAAGGGCAATGAGACAAGGCATGTGTGGAATACTCCCAGAGTTTTAAGGCGTCAGCTCTGATTGGACCAGACCAAAGAGGGGAGATCCGCGGGAAGGCTTTTATCAACATCTGAGCAAGATAGGAAACCTACAGTATTTAGAAAAATCACAGAGCACTGCTTCACTTGGAAGGGTAAGGAAGAAGGGAGAGTCATGAGTCTCTGGGATAGGACGAGAACGAGGCGAGCGTCAGGGAGGGAGCAATGAGGAGCCTGGGCAGTTGGCACCATGGGACCTGGCATGACTTTCTTGAACTGATAGGTCAAACTGGCTGTAAGTTTGAAGCCGGGGGCAGAAGGTGCCTCGTGAACATTACCCACTCTCACATCGTCCTCCATCCACACATCAGCGTAGGAACCTCTCACCTCACATCACTCGTATCTTCTGGCTGCCTGCACTTCACCGAGCATCACCCTCTTTCAGTCTGGCCCCCACAGAGGGGGTCCCCAAATATTTCCTGTAAAGGGCCAGATGGTAAATATTTTAGGCTTTGTAGGACCCTAGGGTCTCTGTCACAACTACTCTGCTCTGCCATTGGGGGGGTGACGGCAGCCGTGGAGAGTGCATGAATGAGAGGGCATGGCTGCGTTCCAGTAAGACTCCATCCATAACCCCAGTCACGTGATTTGGGGTGCAGGCTGTAGTTTGTTGTCTCGTCGTACACCACAGTGTCTCGCCTTCCTGAAACACCTCTTTGACTCACTCTTGAGAGGCTTTTCTTCAGAATCTGAAAAGCATAAACAAAGGCTGCCTTGGTAGGCAGGTAGACCCCATTTCCCCCCAGAGTGGTCCTAGGTGCCCTTGCTGCTCCACTCCATGTCTGCCTCTGGCTGCCGACCCTTCTCATTGCCGCTTTGCCGCTCTGAGGGGGTGAGTTAAGAGCAAGCTCTCCCAAGCTGAAAGGACATCGAAATATTTATGAGAAATGAACCCTTGTCAAACAGGCCCATCTTCCCCCAAGTATCCTCAAGGAATCATAAGAGGGATGACCCCAGGCCAAGAACGTCGGATGGCATTTGCAAAGTTCATCTTCTCGTTCCAGATTCCTAATTTTAAAGGTCTGGTTTTCCCATGTCGGTCTTTCATTTAGAAAAGCTCATTTCTGCACGCGCGCTCTGACCTTGAAGTAGCACGTTACAGGCTGAAAACCAGAAGCCTCATGCTCCATTACGAGTTCCTTCCGAGAGTCAAGCTGCTGCCCCTGGAGTATAGTTACGGGGAGTACAGAGATCTCTTCCGTGATTTCGGGACCCACTACATCACAGAGGCTGTGCTGGGGGGCATTTACGAATACACACTCATCATGAAAAAGGAGGCCATGGAGAAAGCAGGTACACAGCCGCGGGGGCTGAGGTTTTCCTGTTGCGGCCCATGTGAGCTCTGCAAGGTGGTAGGGAGAGGCTTCTCTTAGTTGGTGGGAAAAGAGGTACGGACTCTGCGTCTAGTTCACTTCTCCCTCTCTGGCTCTAGTTTCACTAGCAGATCTCCCCTTTTTCATAACCTGTTCCTGTGGGTCCTCTTCTACCCAACCCTCTGTCTGGGTGGGCCTCTTTTCTATAACTACTGTCTCTAGACAGCATCACCCAAGCTCATGGCTTTAGATGTCTCCAACATGTGGAAACCTCCCCATGTCTATTTCCACCGTGGCCCTCTTCCTTGCACCCAAGACCTTGCATCCAAATGACTCCTTGACGTCACCATTGAGATGTCCAATATCCAGCCCCACCTTACCATGCCCCAAAAGTCTACTTTTGCTTTTCTTTCCCAAATTTGTGTCTTCCATAATCACCCACATCTCAGAATGGTTTCACCATCCAACCAGTGGCTCAAGCCAAAAACCTAGGAGTCAACCTTGACTGTATTTCCTTCCTTCTAGTCGATTAGCAAGTCCCATCAGTAAGTTTGAGGTGAAACCCAGGATTCTGCATTTCGAACAAGTGTGACATGATGTCAGTGCTGCGGATCCATAAACCACATTTTAAGTAGCAAGTTCATAGATTATTACACTAGGCTCCAAACTAATATTCACCTCCCATTGCCCCCCTGAAGTCTCTTCTCCCTATACGTATAATTACAGGACTTCTGAACAATGACAGGCCTAAGGCGTGACTCATGCTTCCCAATCCCATGTTCTTTCCTCCAACATGGTACTTGACAGCTGAGCTGCCCTGGGTTACACAGTTCACAAGTGCAGGCAGAGCCAGGGTTTGGTTGTAAGTCCATTGTACTTGCAGGAGGACATGTGGTATATGATATATGTAAATTTAAGCCAGCATGGCCCCAGTCCCACAAGGGTCAAAGAGAGCGTCCTCCATCCCACTGGTTTCCAATGCACTTTTCATATTTCCGCAAATATGATCCTGATACAACATTGATCACACTTACTTGACCACAGAAGCACTTTTTCTTGTAATACTTACTAGTACAAAAATTACAATAGATATTATCAAGACATTTGTATTTCAAGGAATGTGTCTGGGGGAATACTGATGTACCCTAACACCACTAGAATAGCCCAGGCATAGACTTGTCCTCCTCTTCTTGCCTGGCCTCCAAGTGCCGACAAGTCACACCCAAGTTCTCAGCAAGTCCAGGAGGGGAGGATGCCTTGTGGAGAAGTAGGAAGGAGCAAGTGGGAAATGAGCCAAAAAATGAAGAAATAGGAGAAATTGGCCCCTTCTCTTTGCCAGGTTCTAGACTGACACTTTTTTTTTTAAAGATTTTATTTATTTATTTGACAGAGAGAGATCATAAGTAGGCAGAGAGGCAGACAGAGAGAGTGAGAGGAAAGCAGGCTCCCTGCTGAGCAGAGAGCCCGATGCGGGACTCGATCCCAGGACCCCGAGATCATGACCCGAGCCGAAGGCAGCAGCTTAAACCACTGAGCCACCCAGGTGCCCCTAGACTGACACTTTAAATGCATCACCTCAATTAATAAATGAGCAAGCTCTCTCTTCTATAGCCAAGCATAAAGAAGAGAGGGTGAGCAGAAGGGGGACAGATGGTGGCAACCTCGATTCATGGAATCAGTGCCTAGAGGGTTGCTATCAGGAGCCACAATTTTAGAAAGCGATTGAGCGCTTCTGCTCTTTGGAGAGTCGCAAAGAGCCTTAGAGCCTCTGAGCACCCTGAGGGGAAGTTGCTGTTCATCTCTCATGAGGTCTCCGTGCTGATGTTAGCCTCTCCCTGCATTGAGGTCACCAAGCTAGCCGCCCTTTTATCTGAACCTGAGTCCATGGGGGCCCCATGACATCCAGGAAGGGCAAGGCCTTTGGAATGGACAGCAGGAGAAGGGACTGGGTGAATTACTCTAGGTCATGGCCTTTTTCGTGCTTCCTTCAGGTTACTCTCTTAAGGATGTCCAAGCCTGTGCCCAGATGGGTTTTAGAATCGGTGCTGCTTTCAAGGCGGTCTATGTCAAGCTCGGTGTGTCGATGGCCATATGCCAGGGTATTCTGAATGAAATAGGAGGTAAGTGGCAGGGGTATGTGACTTCCGTGATCATTGTCTTTCCCTTCCTCGCATCCCCAAACCTGAGTCACTCTCTAAGCCAAACACCGAATATTCTAAGACATTTCAATTAAAATAACAGTTCATTCAGTAAAAACTTATTCAGCTCCTACAATATGCTAGACATACAAAAATGAATAAAATCGTATTCCTATCCCCAGCGCGCTCACACAAAGCAGGAGAACACTTAAAGAAACAATGACAAGGCGGCAGTAAGCACCAAACCCGGTCTGAAGCATCAGGACAGGCTTCCTAAGGGAGGGAGCTTTGGGATTGCCGCTGGAGGAATAAAGCAGGAACGTTGTTTTTAAGGCAGGAGGAAAATGACAATGGGAATTGACTCTGGGAGGCTGAGAGTTGGCCTATCTGGAGGTTGGAGGCAGGGGTGTCGCGGCCAGGTAGAGGAGGTGAGGGAGCGGGTGAGGAGGCTAGCCCTTACCTGAGACAACGGTGGGACAGAGACTAAAAGAGCATCTGAAGACGTAAGTCTTGTTGCAGAGCCCACATGGCAGGGGAGACCAGATTGGGGGTTGGCGTAGGATCCAGGATGTAACGCCAAGTGTCCGGGAGCAGGAAACCTGGAGGTTGTTCAAGGGAACTGGGGAATCAGTGCAGCAGGTGGAGTAGGATAGAGAGGCCAATCGGCAAGGACTTAGTCCGTGACCTCTGCCGCACCCCGAGGAGCAAGCCTCCGCCGGCTCTACTTACTGAGCTTCTACCTGGGATGGAACGTGGAGAAAGAGTTCCCCAGCTGAAACAAAACAAAACAACAAAAATGTAACTGCTGGTCTCGGACAATCGCTTGCACTGGTGACTGATTTCTGGTTGATACTGTTTATTTGGTCATTCTGGTGGGCCTGGGTTGGAAGAGACGTGCGGCCAGAGGTGCATGCATAGAACACAGGTGCTCTTGAAAAAAGACTTATGGGGCGCCCTGCTGTCTCGGTCAGTGGGCCATGCCCCTCTTGTTCTTGGGCTTGTTCGAGCCCCACATTGGGTAGAGAGATGACTTGAAACTAAAATCTTGAAAAAAAAATTAAAGAATTAAGAAGGCTTGTAAAGTAACCCCCTTCCCCCCTACCACCCTGCATGGGTCCCTTGATGGAACATTGCCCAGGACCCTGGAACCCTTGCCAACACAGCTGCTCCTCCCTTTCAGTGAAAACACCATCCTCACTTCTGTGTTAAACACATCCTTCCTCTTAATAGTTTTACCACCATATGTACCCCTGACCAGTACAGCTTAGTGTTGCTTGTTTTGGTTTTATTTTGTTTTAAAGATTTTATTTATTTGACAGACAGAGAGAGAGAGAGCACGAGCAAAAGAAGCAGCAGAGGGAGAGGGAGAAGCAGACTCCCTGTGGAGCAGGGAACCTGGTGCGGGACTTGATCCCAGGATCCTGGGATCATGACCTGAGCCCAAGACAGATGCTTAACGAACTGAGCCACCCAGACACCCCTGTTGCTTGTTTTTGAACTTTATATGGATGGGATGTGATCTTTTCAGTTCTGGGTGTTGGTCGTCTTTTTTTTTTTCCCATTCATCGTCATGTTTTTGTGTATAATAGTTAATCTCCGTTGCTGCATAGTATTTTATTGTATGAATACTACACTTTGTCCATGCCACTGTTGGATTTGGGTGGCTTCCTGTTTCAAACAAGTACAGTCACTGGGGCTTTGAACTTTCTTCCGCAGCTGTCTGGTACACACATGCAAGGGTTTCCCAGGGCATGTACTGCGAGTGGGATTGTTGGGTTGTAGACTGCGTATTTTTTTCTGGACTAGTTCCAGCAAAACTGTTTTCTGCAACGCTTGTTCCACTGTGCACCCCTGTCAGCAGCATGCAAGACTCCCTGTCCATGGTCCTCAGGAGTGGCAGGCTCAGGGCTGAATGGTCTCTTGACACCACCTCTTTTGGCATTGGGTCTATGGACAGATGAGAATGCAAAGATTGAATGATATGCTTGAGGGATTTCTGGGAAACTCCATGAGAAGTCAAAATAATAACCATTTCCTAGTAGACACTCTTTAGTGAGTATCTATCACATATGAAGCCCAGCCTTTACAAATGTTCCCGCCTCTGTTATCCCATACACAGAAACACTATAGCTAGAGCTCTGCAGCATTACCTGGATAAACCTTTTCACCCTTAATGCCTAAAATTTCTTATCTGCAAGTAAGTGAGTTAATACGTGTATAATAATTAGATTACAGGCTGACACATGAATGATCACTCACTCTTCTCTCTGTCGACCTATGTACCTATCTATAACTCATCTATCCATATGAATGTATATATATTTATATACGTGTGTATATATTTATCTGTCCATCAGCTCTCTATCTTCCATAGACTCAGTGACATTCATAGATGTCCTTTCCTTGTCCTGCCCCCAACTTAGGTCCAAAAGATTGAGAGAGCTGCCTCTTGCCCCTTGCGCCATGACTTCCTCCACTGGTAGGAAGATACCTTGTCCACTGGCACCTGCGGGATGAGCTTAATAAATATTGTGGTAATTAGGTAACTGATTGGGTGGCAGTAAATTCCACGGTGCTGAAGTGGGTCCCTTGACTTGCCAGGTCTTTGTGTCTATTCCAGAGAGAAACAAGAGAAACACCATGGTAGAAGACTTGGTGGTCCTTGTGCGAGGAGGGGCCAGTGAGCACATCACCACTCTGGCCTACAAGGAGATCCCGACAGCAGAGCTGATGCAGGAGTGGGGAGACGCGGTGCAGTACAACCCAGAGGTCATCAAAATGAAGGTACAGCTGGGGACGCCTGGGTGGCTCAGTCGGTTAAGCATCTGTCTTCAGCTCAGGTCATAATCCCAGGGTCCTGGATCGAGCCCCACATTGGGTTCCCTGCTCAGCAGGGAGTCTGCTTCTCCCTCTCCCTGCTGCTCCCCCCTGCTTGTTCTCTCGTTCTCTCTCTCTCTCTCTCTTTCTCTCTGACAAATAAATAAATAAAGTCTTTAAAAAAAAAATGGCCAGGGGGGCGCCTGGGTGGCTCAGTGGTTTAAGCTGCTGCCTTCGGCTCAGGTCATGATCTCAGGGTCCTGGGATCGAGTCCCACGTCAGGCTCTCTGCTCTGAAGGGAGCCTGCTTCCCTCTCACTCTCTCTGCCTGCCTCTCTGCCTACTTGTGATCTCTCTCTGATAAATAAATAAAATCTTAAAAAAAAAAATGGCCAGGGCTTGGGATACAGAGCTCAATAAGACCCGTGCCCTAATCTCGAGGCACACACATTAGAGTGGATAATCCATCTGGATTGAACCGGTAACAATATACTGTTCAGCACCATCTTGAGACCCTTGAGTCCCTCCCACTCAGGCCACCCAAGTTGCTAACGGAAACTCACCATCGGCTTCTAATTCTAGCCCTCTGAAATTGATAGGGTTTCCATTTCAGCAGAGAACTGCCCTTTCCATTATTTCTTTATTTTAGCTTTCATTCATTCAACCAACAAATAGTTGTTAAGTTCCTATGATGTGACAGGAATTAAGACACTGGAGGAGAACACCGGAAGCTGTGAGGACGAAGCCTGTGGCACGTGCCAAGCTGTAGGGCACATCCAGGCACGGCCGTCTTACAGGACGGGGTGGCACCTCACGGTGATCGCTGACGTTTCAAGCACCAAATACATCCATGACACTCTGCCAGGGGCTTTAGGAGCATTATCTCATCAAATCCTCATGCCTCTGCGGATTGCATACGCTGATTTCCATTTTGTGGTGGATGAAATTCAAGGTCACAGAGGTTGCGTCTCTCTGTGGCTGTTGGAAAGCCTCCGTGAGGTCTGGACCCGACACTTTGACTTCTTCCCTCCCCTCCAGACTTTCCTGTGGGTCTGGGGAATAACAACGAATGATCCCAACCACCTGTCACCCACACAGGAGAAGTTTTGCAGCCTTAAACTAAGAAGACATTTGCTCCAACAAGACTGTCGTACACATCAGCAGTTGTGGGTCCTTGCCTATAGGGACTTCTGCACAAGGTCCACGTTCTGTCCTTGGCCAAGCTCTTCTTGCTGTTGTCTGTACAGTCATTGGCTGTCTGGCATCCATCACCCTCCTGCCCCGCGTTGCTCCTAGAGGTTTAGTCTTGCCACCAAGGAGGGGTGATGAGGGACTGGAGTTCCTGACAGGAAGGTCTGTAGTTCCCAACCCTGGCAGCTTCCCACAGTGTCTTTACTTGTATGTCGAGTGTATAGTTTCTGCAGAACAAGAAGTCTGCCATTCAGATCCTCTCCTCTGCTATGTGCTCAGTAGTGACACTTAGGGTATAGCCGCTAACAAGCACCAAGGAGGATAAAGCCAGCCATAGGTTGTAGGCAGCTCGAGAGAAATCTGGGATTGGCTGAGGGTGTGGTGACATTGCTTGGTATCACAGATGGACATGGGAGTGAACAGAGTTCAAGGAAAAAGTAGATCCCGGGGCTTTACATGTCACTTATATTTGACCTGCATCTTTTTCCTGAAACTGAGAATTAATGGAGTTTTCTTTGGTTATCCACCTAAATAGGTTGGGTGTGCCAGACTGGGCATTGGGAACGTCAGGTGTCAAGCATGTGATGTGATTATGGGGTTGGGGGCAGAGGGGAGAGAGAGAGGGAGAGAGGAAGAGAGGTAGGTCGGGTCAGCATGCTAAACACCTCAGTCAGACCTACACATTACCCTCAGAGGTGCCGCGCTCTATGGAAGGCTGGTGGCGTCCCAGCCTGTGTGTGATACAATGGAAAGTATCACAGCCACTATCAGTGCAGTGCTGGGCAGGGCTGTGTGGGCGGCCGGAGAGGTAGATGAAAGACTCACATGTGTTCAGGAGCTAGAGAGGAGAGATGACTGGAGGCTCTTAAAACCTTCCTTTGTAAGTCCTGGACCTGAGTTGGAAACGTACATTCTGGGCATCCCGCTCTTGAACACACTCTTTCTGGCAAGAGAAAACTGCAGACGTCTTCACATTATCCCCACCATAATTCTCTGCGGAGTTCGGCTCACCAGGTGGAGCAGCGATTACTTTCCAGGACAGCAGAGGCCACTGGGTCAGCAATTCCTAGACACAAGAGTGTTGGCCGGAGCTTACAGCCATAAACCATGCTTGAAAGATCAAGACCCGAAACACGATTCCTGTAGGAGCCGGGTGGACGGGGAAGAAAAACACGGAGGAGCCCATTCCCACTGTTTACTGGTAAAATCCATCTTCAGAGAAATGGCTCTTTGCTCAAAGAGCTAAAAAAAAAAAAAAAAAAAAAAAGCAGTGACACATAAAGAGATTCCCGAACACCAAAGGTTGAAATTATGTTCAAGACGTAGAGGAAGAGCCTCCATCAAAAAATGGGAAAACAGAAGTCAATTTTAGAATATTTTAGAATGCCTTTGCTTTGTGGTTATAAGAAGATTTAAGAAAATGAAGAACTAAGGAAGTCAAAAATGGAAGCTGAGCTGTTGAGCCCTCATGAGATGAGAAAGGAAGCGGCTGACTGTAGGAAGCCCCAGGCACAGTGGCAGATGAAAGTCTACATTAGAAACTGTAAAGAAGAGGGGTGCCTGGGTGGCTCAGTGGATTAAGCCGCTGCCTTCGGCTCAGGTCATGATCTCAGGGTCCTGGGATCGAGCCCTGCATCAAGCCCCGCATCGAGCCCCGCATCGGGCTCTCTGCTCCGCGGGGAGCCTGCTTCCTCCTCTCTCTCTGCCTGCCTCTCTGCCTCCTTGTGATCTCTCTCTCTGTCAAATAAATAAATAAAATCTTTAAAAAATATTAAAAAAAAAGAAACTGTAAAGAACAGAATGGACACGGCAGAAAATGGAGGCAGTGATGTAGAACACGGTAAAAACGTTCTTACGTGGAAGCAAAGACCAAGAGATGAAAGCAATGACGTAAAAGAAATATGATGGAAAGAGAGTACAGAAGGAGACATCAAAAACCCAAGGGCTTCTTCCTGAGAAAGCGGCATGATAAGAAAGTGAAGAGTTGACAGATTTGGCAAGTGAAGAGGCAGGATGTCCAGTTAAATTTGAGTTTCAGACAAATAATGGGTAACTTTTTACTAAAAACATCCTCCAAATATTTCGTGGGACATCCTTGTATTATACAAATATTTGTTGTTTATCTAAAATTCAAATTTAGCTGGACATTTTTTATTTGACCGGCAGCCCTAGTCACCCACTCTACCATCCATGTACATTTCTATCAGTAGTCAGGGCGGCTGAGTTGTTGTCTAAGATCCAGGCTGATGGAGAAGCCATTGTACAGAACTCGGGCATTGCCCAGGGTAGAAGGAAATGATATAGTTGTGAGTGATGCTCATGTAGAGGTTAGGAAGGACTTGGTTATGCTGCAGTGAAAACAAGAAGTTCCAAATCTTAGTGGCTTAGTACATCAATACTTTATTTCTCAATCACACAACATGCCCAAAGCATATTAAGGAGGGGGTTATAGGCAGTGCTCCTTGGGGACCCAGGTGATGGAGGCTTTATGTGGTCATGTGCTCCCAAGATCACCGCAGCAGTGGTAAGGAAGGGAAAATGCCATCTCACTCTGTCTTAAAACCTTCACCCTGGAAAAGACCCTCCCTCTTTTCACTCGCCACTGCTCAAAACAGGTCATGTTGCAAACCTGCCCTTCAGGAGGTCAGGGGATCATAGTCCTGCTAGGTACCCAGAAAGAAAACCAGCTGATCAGCTGGTAAACAGTGATAATCACACCTTTCTAATGATATGATTATCTAAAGCACCATACTTAAAGATTCTCGAAAGGCAAATGATTCTGACCGAGAAAAGGTTTAAAATACAGATGTTGTGGTCACCTTGCCTGATAAGAAAATGTCACACTTGGGCTGCTGGATCTCACCCCCAAAATAAATTGTGAATTTCAAATAAGGAAACCATGAGTATAAGTAAATGACAGATAACACACCAACAAAATAATTTTACCACAAGTGAAATCCTCAATGTACAAGGAGTGATACAATTTGTAAGAAAGACATCTCAAAGGGGGCGCCTGGGTGGCTCAGTGGGTTAAAGCCTCTGCCTTCGGCTCAGGTCATGATCCCAGGGTCCTGGGATTGAGCCCTGCATCAGGTTGTCTGCTCAGCAGGGAGCCTGCTTCCTCCTCTCTCTCTGCCTGCTTCTCTGCCTACTTGTGAGCTCTGTCTGTCAAATAAATAAATAAAATCTTTAAAAAAAAAAGACATCTCAAAGGAAATAGACAACTTTCAGAACTATGATGGTGAATATATAGGCAAAATGTTTCACTTTTCTAGGAATAAAAAAATGAAAATCAAACTAACAACATGTTTTACCCATCAAACTGACAATGATTAAAAATCTATAATACTCGATGTCAATGAGAGTGATGAGATGGACACTTTTATAAAATGAGATGAGAATAGAAGTTGATACTTCTTTAGGTTTAGGCAAAGAATGTAACCATACATATCCAAAATATTAGAAATGTTTATAGCTTTTGATCCAATAACCTCAAATGCAATGATCAACTAAAGGCATCATTTTAAAAGTTGGCAAAAATGTATATATAAAAAGATACCTTCTTTTATGTTATTCATAGTAGCAAAAGAAAAGGAAAAAAAATGGAACAAAAACCTAGTAACAAGAGAAGGGATGGATACCTTGTAATTCATCTGTACAACAGGGTTCTAAGAGGCCCTAAAAAAAATCATTTTATCAAAGAATATTGCACGGCATGGGAAAATGCTCATAATAGGATAATAAGTGAGGTAAGTGGAAAACACAACTGCACTTTTCTTATGCCACCAACCTGTTGTAAATACCTGCCCATTTATCCAAAAATATACACTGAAAGGATACAAACCACAATGCTAACAGTTCGAATCCTTTTCTGCCACTTACTGACTATGTGACTCTGGTCTATCTGTTTAACTTTGTTGTGCCTCAGCCTTTTCCTCTGTAAAATGGGGCTACAGAAGACCACCTTCCTCATGGGATTGTTGTAAAGATTAAGTTAGATCATGTATGTATTTAGTTAAGCACCTAATAACTGCTGCCAATACAATAATTAAGTGTTATCATTAAGAATGGTGATCACCTGGGGCCCCTGGGTGGCTCAGTCAGTTAAGCGTCTGACTCTTGATTTTGACTCAGGTCATGATCTCAGAACCATGAGATCCAGCCCTACATCGGGCTCCTTGCTGGGCGTGGAGTCTACTTGAAGATTCTTTCTCTCTCTCCCTCTCCCTCTGCCCCTTGCCCCCTGGCTCTCCCTCTCTTGCTCTCTATCAATCAATAAATAAAATAAAGAAAGAGAAGAATGGTGATTACCAGGGTCTATTATAGGGAACCGTGTGAAATTTAATAAATAGGGAGCACCATCCCTTTGCTACAATATGATAAATAAAATTTTCACAAGGGCAAGTGTGCTTAGGACCCGATGGTCAATGTGAAGAGGTAAGACTGTGTATTTGGGGGAGAAAGAAGGAGAGAGAGAGGAAGAAGAGAAAAGAGAGAGAAAGAAAGATGGGAAGGGTAGGGCTAGAGAATGAAAGAAGGGACAAGTACGCCTTACTATGGTAGAACAAAAGGGAGGTGTGGAATCCAGGAGTCGCTGCTGCAGTCTGCAAACTTTGGAGGACACTGGCCCAGAAACCAGAAATAGGAATAATCAAGCCATTTATGTCAATAATTATCATGAACTAGTAAGAAAAACAAAAGCTTTTGTTCAGATTCCTGTCAATGACATTGTTCAAGTCACGTAGCCTCATCTGAAAGCAGCGCTAACCATTGCTACCTCATGAGGACGAAATCAGATCACGTCAACCCCCAGCCCCAGCTGCTGGCGCGCAGTACATGTCGGAGGTTTATTCAGGTTCTGCCTCTGACTTGCTCTCTCTCCTGGAGCCAATCTCAGTGCTCGTAGGAGAATGCCTGGGGGGTTAAAGGCAGCCTTTCACGGTGCTCAGGCAGTGAATGCAGATTGTCGCAGGAGCTCACACTGGTGAACAGCAAACTCCCCACTTCCTCCCATCCCTCCCCCACGTGTGGCCAGCAGGCTGGACTGTTCCGCAAATCGCCTCTGGATCAATTCATTGACCACAAAACGGTGAGACAATGGGACCACCAAGGGGCCTTGCTTTGCCCACTGGAGCGAAGGTCAGCATCAGATGCATTAAGAAATGGAAGCAATTTTCTTCCCACTGGAGGCTTCTATTAGGCATGATTGCCTGCATTTAGACAGACCCTAAACTCTCCAGTGCTGGATTAGGGCAGGATCACAAACGAAATCTGGAGAGGAACCTGGCCCTGGAGCTTAAACTAGGGGCAAGAGGCTCCGTAACATTTTTAACTACTTCTTTGCACTTTGCCTCAGACTTTTCCTAGCTCGTCGGCACCACCACCCTTATCTGTGGCTTCCACTTGTGAAAACACTGCCATGCCCACGGGAGACCAGCGGTGCTCTCTCTGCGTCTAGGTCACTGCTGTCCACCCCCTCTCCTCCTGGCCAGCTGCTGTTGCCCTGGTGAGGCCTCCCATCCCCCATTCGTTGGCCCATCCACTTTTTTTTTTTTTTTAAGATTTTATTTATTGATTTGGGAGAGAGAGAACACACATGAGCAGGCAGGAGTCCAATGCAGGACTCAATCCCAGGACCCTGGGTTCATGACCTGAGCCAAAGGCAGACACTTAACCAACTGAGCCACCCAGGTGCCTCGCCCACCCACTTTTATTAGCTGTTCTCACAACCCTTGGGGCTGGACCCCAGAGATACAGAGCTGAGAGTATAGAGCCCTGATCTCCAGCAGCTTATCTTCTAAGGAAGGAACAAGGAAGATTTCCTTCAAGAAGGAAAAAGGGAAATTTCAACTCATTAAAAAAATGAATGACTGCAAAGGAGCAAAGAAATAGAATTTGTATCAGTTGAACACTGGGTTGTATGCTGAGCACTTCATGATGGGAAGGTGTTCCGTGAACTCTGGAGCTCAGGGAAAGGCTTCATGATGGTGGCTCTTGCACAACGTGAATGGTTTTGCCAGTTTTGGTGGGGGAGGCGATGTTGGGACAAAGCTATAATAGTTTCAAAGAGTGTCTTGAAAATCACCTCCTCTTCCCCACCGAAGACAGATGAACTGCCTGCTCCTCCCCCCACATTCCAAGTTTGCACTCAGCCCTGTAACTGCTGTGCTGTAAGCACTTGTTACTATCTCTCTCTCTCTGGGGATTCCTGTGGATTTCATCTTACTCACTACTTACGCTTAATGCTTGGCACTTGGGAGGTATTCGGTAAGAGTTGACCTGAACTTGAAGGAGTTTATTGGTGGCTATGTGGCGGGACGGGACATCCGTCTACACACTGGGGCATCCATCTAGTGCCAGATGAATCCACTTGTCTCCAGGCACCAACTCCTTGCTCATTCCTGGGGAACCTTGCTTCTGCCTTCTATCTGATGAAATGCCTGCCTTTCTGCTCCCCAGACAGAGCCTCTGTATGAACTGGTGACGGCCACAGACTTTGCCTTCTCCAGCACAATAAAGCAGAACATGAAGCAGGCGCTGGAGGAGTTCCAGAAGGAAGTCAGCCCTTGCCGCTGTGCTCCCTGCCAAGGGAACGGAGTCCCTGTCCTGAAAGGTACCATTTCCCCACACCTGGCGTCCCTGTGGATTATATCATCTGGAAGGGTCTGTGCCGAGACCAGAACACATCAAATCCGCATACCCTCCAGGGTATCTCAAGAAGAGTTCTAGGTCAATCCCTAGCCCTCTTTAGAGGCCCCAAGGACTGTCATAAAGCCCTCTTCATTTTCTCAGAGGGGAAAAAAATAGCCCCCCAGGCATTTGGAGCCTCTTTTACTGAGCTTCTCCACCCTGATCAGGCACTAGAACTCCCCGAGACCTGCAGAGCTACTGACGTTCAGGCCCCCACGTGGATCATATGAGTCTCGAGAAGGCCCCTGGTCAGGATGGGTAAGGCTTCTCCAGGTAGTTCTAATCTGCAGCCCGGCTAGGACTCACACCTGCCCATGTCCCCACCTCCCTGGAGCACAATGAGGTGGGATGGGACCAAGGGGCCCCCTGGGCTCAGGTGCAGTTCCTGGGTGGAGAGCACAATGTCCCTCTAAGGCAGTCTCAGCCCCAGCTGCAGCAGAGAATCCTGGGCCTCAACCTGAACACTTAAAGTGAATCACTGGGATTGGCCTTTGAAAAAGCCTGCCAGGTGTTTGCCCTGTGGAGTCGGGGCCGAGAAGCCGATCTACAGCTGAATTCACTAGCCCACAGGATCCATGACTTCACGAGCTTACAAACTAGTGGGAGGGCTAGACCTGAGCAAAGAGTTACACTGAAGTATACCGAGCATTAGAACAAGGGTCAGTCTATCTCCCAAGAAGTCAAAATAGGCAACTAGGTCATGCTCCTCCAGCCACCTGAATTTTTAAGTTCCAGCAGCATAAAATGGAAGGGCCAGGCTGAGAAGGTGCCATCTACAACGAAGGGGTGGGGATGGGCTTGGGGCAGTTTTCTTGGCCAAAGAAAAGGCCCTGGGCTCTGCACGTCCTGACCTACACATGGTGAGGAGATTGGGGGGTGGGGGGGTAGGGAGAGTGACAGCAAGAATGGGCCACTTGAACTTGATTCCTAACTTTAAGGGTCATATCTGGGGCCATTGCAATGGGCAGAGCAAATTTGCAGTTGGCTGAGGCGAGGGATTTTATGCTCCTGCGGTGATGGCTGAGGAAAGGTCCAGTCCAGCAGGAAGCCAAAATAAGGTATCCAGAGCAACTGGGTACAGCAGATCCCCACCCAGCGGGGGAGCCGCCTGGAGTTAGGACAGAGTCAGCTCAACAAAGGGGACACAGGAGAAGACTCACTTCTAACAGACTGAGGAGTCAGTGTCTAGCTTCTCAGACAGGGTGGATGGGAGCAAAGCAGAGATAAGTAAGAGCCTAAGATTGGGAAGTTCTGCCATCAGAATGGGGACCCCCAAGTGGGGGAGTGGGGTCAGCCCATCAGCTTAAGGTCTTGATCTAGAGTTGCTGAAATCCCCGTGCCTTTGTGTGAAATTTGGACCTAGAAATTGGAACCCACCTGAGGATGTACACTGGTGTGAGGGAGACTATGAAGCCAGAGACTGGGGTGCTCCTGGGCCTGACTTAGGATGATCCTGTGAAGGGATTCTGTGTGATCCAGATGAGAGTAACACCCAGGCGACAAGTTACAGGTTAGCATACGGAATAACTTCCAAAGGGTCAGAATTGGCCAAAGGTAGGATGAGATTTCTTTTTTTTTTTTTTTAAGATTTTATTCATTTATTTGACAGACAGAGATCACAAGTAGGCAGAGAGGCAGGCAGAGAGAGGGGAGCAAGCAGGCTCCCTGCTGAGCAGAGAGTCAGATGTGGGGCTCAATCCCAGGACCCTGGGATCATGACCTGAGCCGAAGGCAGGGGCTCCACCCACTGAGCGACCCAGGCGCCCCTAGGATGAGATTTCTAAGGAGGATGAGTTCCCTATCACTAGGAGTGTTGAAGCAGAGGCTGGACAATTAAATGCCTGGGGTGAAATTGAGCACCAATGACCAGTGACCTGTAATGTAGCTTCTAGCACTGGAAACTTACAAGGCTGAGTCAAAGGTCTGCTCAGAGTAATTTTCCTCAGGAACGCTGTGTGATTCCTCATGATGGTAATGAACACCCTTCTTGAGCAAAAGGCCCTTTGAAGGAAGGAGGAGGTATTCTTGGCCCTGAACCTTCTCTGAAACCATTCGACCGAATGTTTCTGTTTTAGTCTAGTCTCAGTGTCAGCACTGACACGAGCAGGGTTGAACGCAGGAGTTCTGTTTCACGCGGTGGGAGCCACGTCCTCTCTGCATTGTCTTTCCAGAATCACGCTGTGAGTGCATCTGTCCTATCGGAGTCCATGGCACAGCCTGCGAGGTCACCCATGAGAAAGGTAAGCAATCTTTGAGAACTGGTCAAAAAAGGGAAATCTAGGGGATTCCAGGGGATAATTCAAAAGGGCATAAAGAGCACTGGGGATGTCAGGTTGGGAGCTGGGTACTATGAAATTTGAGGTCCATCCTGGCTCCTGATTTTATAATTCATCGTTTTCATACCTAAAAGTGCTTTGTGTCATAGGGCTATCAATGCATGGCATTTCCAAGTTATTTCTTTGAATCGTTCTGGAATGCTTACCTTCTTTTTTTTTTTTTTTTTAACTGAACTCCTATTCAGCCCTCAAAATCCAGCCCAGTGCTCCTTTTTTGTAGAAGTTCTAACCCTCCAACCCTGAGTAAAATTTAGTTAATTCCTCCCATGCACTCCAATAGCACTTTAAACATATGCCTATTATAGCTCTTAGCATATTATATTTTGGACTGTGTCTGTCTGCCTCCCCTCTGTGTATAAGCAGAGATCATGTTCCATTTATCTCTGTGTCCCTGTGGCCCAGCATAGTTGCTGCTTAGTGATAGGGGCTGAATTATCAAACAAAAGACTAGGATATCATCAAGATCCTTTCCAGCTCTCAAATTCTTCGGCCAATGTATTATCTGAGTTCTCTACATGCTCCCAGCCCTGACTCCTCCTTCCCTTCCCTTCCTTTTCTTTTTGATGATACCATTAAAAAAGGAAATGATACATCTAGTAAAAACAATGTACTACTATGTATCGGGCACCTTGCTGAGTGCTCAGACTCAGTGTGGGTTCAAGTTTCACGTCTGTCATTCAGTAACTGTGACCTTGAGCAACTTATGTGACTGCTTGGTGCCTCAGTTTCCACATGTGTAAAATGGGGGTGATGGAATTAACTACCTAATAGAGCTGTCTTGAGTTTCACCTGAAACCTATATAAAACCCTTGGGATGATGCCTAATACATTGTAAGGGCAAAATAATTTTTGGTTAGTTTGTTTTAGAGCAAAACGAACCGTGTCACTTCAGATTTGACATACATTAGATCCTTTGGTCCTCACCATAACATCACAAAGTAGGTACTATTGATATCCCCATTTTATGGATGAAGAAACTGAGGTGCTTTGTGGGTCACTAATGAACTTGCCCAGTGGTCACACTGTAAGAGCAAGACCACAGGTTCAGGTCCAGTGTGCCTGCCACAGCCTTTGCTCTTGACGCCTGCCTGCACTATTCTCCCCAGTGAAATGCTAGGATTGTTCTTACCCACCCCATCCCCCGTCAGCACATTGCAACCGGGCCCCGCACAGTGCTATGCCCCCAGCAGGTAGTGCACAACCACAGGGATTTCTCCTGTTTGGAGCAGACCCTGGACCTGTCCTACTGGAACCTTCTCATTTCATGAGTGGGCAGGCCCAGAAATACTAAGCAATGCATGGGGAATGATAACTGCCCATCAGAGACTCCGCCAGACACCTGATATATTGTGGTGGAGAGAATCAGTTACTTGTCAGTATCATCAACAACTGAAAAAGTCCTCAAGGGGAAGGCAAATATCGGGAAGGGGAGAGTGCCGTGTCTGTTATTACTTCATATAACACACGATGCTCACCAATCACAGAGCTCCTAGTTTATACATTGACAAGAAGCAAACATCCCAGCATCCTGTCACTAAAAAGTGACTAAGCTGAGAGCCAGTCATGCAACAGACATTTACCAAGGCCTCCTATGTGCCAGCATAGGTGTGAGGGTTCAGTGGTGAGCAAATCAGGTAGAGATCCCATCTTTCAAGACTACTGTTCAGCAAAAAAAAAAAAAAAAAAAACCAAAAAAAAAACCTACCTCATTTGAATTGTCCCAGAAACACATTTAAAGTTTTAGTTTTAACTGCTATAAAATGGCCGGCAAGAGCTTAAAATACGAAGAACTGGTGGGGAGTTATAGGTCAGGGCAGTTTCCCTGCAGAAACAACACTCTACCTGAGATCTGAAGGCTGAATGCGATTGACCAGATGAATAGAGGAGGAAAGAGTATTCTGGACCAGGGAAACAACATCTGTAAAGGCCCCGTGGCAGAAGGGAGTGTGGCAAGTACCATGGTGTGCAAGAAAGACAGCTCACTGGAGGGACGATTTGAGAGCAGACTCCCAAAGCCTTTTGGCTTATAATACCCCCCCACCCCATACGGCACCAGGTGTAACAAGGGCTAATCAGTGTTCACCGACCTTCTTTCTTCTAGATGTCCCCATTGACGGGAGGTGGAATTGCTGGTCAGACTGGTCTCCATGTTCTGGAGGACATAAAACAAGACAAAGGCAGTGCAACAATCCACCTCCTCAAAATGGAGGCAACCCCTGCGTGGGCCATGCTTCAGAAACACTTAAATGTTAAGGAAGAAGTGCTTCTTCCTACCATGGGCTGCCCCCTGCAAGAGCTCTGAGCCCTTAGGAACTCAGACCCAGTTACCTCCTACCAGCTCCCACCAGGGCCAGCCCAAGGATAGAGGGTGATGCCATTCAGGGGTGTTGAAATAAAGATGTTATTTGCAAGATGTACATGGATTGAACCAAGAGTGAGTTAACCATGAACTACAGGTTCCTTAAGGGCGTAAGAATCTCGGTCATGCTCCCTTTGCTCATCTGTCTACTTTTGTTCCACTCACATGCACTACCAGCCAGGAACTGTGTTAGGAGCTGTTTGCATGGAAGTCCTTCCATCTAGCAGCAATTGGCGTAAAGTAGGTGCCCAGTAATGAATCAGTGACTAGATATGAAATTGTTCCTCCCTTAAGGACTCCATGGACTCATTCAGTGACAATGGAGGTGAATGTGTATTGAATGAGGACGACGTCCGCAATGGGGCTCAGCATGTTCATTCATTCCAGCCTCATGACAGCCGTACAAGGCCAATGCATATCAGGCCCATCCAACAGCCTCAGGACCTGGGGTTTAGAGCAGTTACATGGCTAGTCTGGGGCTACGTGGTTAGGAAGTGGCGAGCTGGGCTGTGGACTGGGCGCTTGGGCTCCAGAGGGTTAGACTTTTACTGTCGTGTTGTCTTCCCCTTGGTAGCTGGGCATTTACTGACGAAGAATTTTTTAGGAACTAAAATGTAGAAGAACATGGTGTGTGTGTGTGTGTGTGTGTGTGGTATTGACAGCCTCTACCCACTGTGTCCTGAGGACAGTGGATCCTGGTTCCTCCGCTCCCTTTGATGCTGAGCAAAGGAAAGGCAAGGTTATGCATGTCAGGAGCAGGAGTTCTGGAGCAGAGCTGAATTACTGTGACATGAGTAGGTGCCCAGGGAAGGTCCTGAGCTGGAGAAAAGAGCAAGGGAAATTAATCACTGAATGAGAGACAGAAGGAGGGAAGGTGGAAGGGAGGGGAGAGTGAAGGAGGAAAGAGGAAAGGAAGATGTAGTGGCTGGAAGAGGAAACATACCAAGGTGAAGTTCAACTTGATGGCTCCAGGCCAATGTGCAATGCGGACCCTCCCCTACCTCTGTACGTTCCACTTTGCCCACTCCTGCTTTTGTCCAAATCCCACCTGGGTGAGGGGGCTGCTTGAGGAGGGAGAAAAAGAGGGCAGTTAGTTGATCTTTGGTTACTAAAATCCAAAATATTTTGAGTGATAGTTGAGTGACCCTTTAGGCTTTAGGGCTCTCATTCATACCATCACCTCGAAACAGCCCATCGGATTTGTTTGCTCTTGGATGCTCCCCATCTGGTTGCAGAACTTTGTGTGAATTTGTTGAAATCAAACTGATTTCAGTTTGGGGGAGGGGGGAGTGGTTGAGGTGAACTGGTTAATTTTGTTCATTTTCAACCAATTTGTTCTCCGCCGCATCATCAGCTTCCGTTTGCCTCTGGGCTAGGTGCTGGGGCCTGAGACCTTCACAGTCCACCACGCCATGGCACGGGTCACCGCCACCTGCCAGTGTGGCCCGCCCAGCCATCTGGGATGGAGACAACAGAACCACCCGGGGAAGGAGCCGATTGGGACGGTGGGGGGTTGGGGCAGCAAGCGAGCTTGTTCTCAGGCTGCCCTCATGCGTCCCTTGGCCCTCCCACTGAGCCGCGGGGCCAAGGGGCCCTTGTTTGCCCTGATATTATTGCTTTGCCGTCTGCTGTTATTTCAACAGGCTAATCCAATAATGTTTTATCTCTTTCATTATACCGAAGCCGTATAATTTTCTTGAGTTATCATCTATCTTCTTTTAAGGTTCCCCAGAGACGGGGAAGAGTGGTTCTGTCTTGGGTTGATGCGAGGCTCCCAGGAAGCCTGCACGGGCACGTCGAAGCCAGCTCCGCCAAATTAAATTCCGAATCTCAATCACAGCCACCGCTTCTAATGGGAAATTTAAGTTGATTATGGAGATGACAGCCCAGGTTCACGTTTATTGCATTTAGCAGAAATTGTTTATCCTATTAAATACGGTCTTGAAGGAGAAACAATTGAGTTTCAGAGCCCCGGTGAATACCCAGGTGAGGCCCAGGTACTGCTAAACTGTGTAATAATTATATTCTTATTTGTGGGCTGAACTTCCCCTCGTGGCTCTTTTTGCAAACAAACCCATTTAGGAGGAGGCTGAAACACGGCGTTAAGAATTAAGCAGGATAGGGGCGCCTGGGTGGCTCAGTGGTTTAAGCTGCTGCCTTCGGCTCAGGTCATGATCTCAGGGTCCTGGGATCGAGTCCCGCATCGGGCTCTCTGCTCGGCAGGGAGCCTGCTTCCCTCTCACTCTCTCTGCCTGCCTCTCTGCCTACTTGTGATCTCTCTCTGTCAAATAAATAAATAAAAATCTTTAAAAAAAAAAAAGAATTAAGCAGGATAAACGCAGGCTGGGGTTTTGGCACATCTCGGCGACCGTAGCTCGCACTGGCGTGCCTGGGAGGGGACTGCGGGGTCCGTGGGGTGCAGTCCAGGCAGGGTACTTTGGCAACGGTCCTGCAGGCTCGAATGCGCTATGAGATACCTGGACGAGGGAAGGTTTTGCACCTAAGAGCGTAAATCTCTGAAATGCCATGGGCTCCACCATGTGCTTGATGGGAGGGGAGGGGGTATTTCCCTCTCTGCTTCCTCCCTGTGTGACCTTGGGCTAATCACATAACCTCCGCAGGAATAATAATTATTATAATGATTTTAACAGTAGTAATAATACTAACAGCTGCCGAGTAGCGAGCTCGGTCTATGGAGTCTTTTAACCGAAATGAGCTCAGTTCTTTATCTGAATAGGACGGGGGAGAGATGTTCATACAGTCATGGGGTGACTCGTGGAGAAAGCTCCATGGGGAAACACGGTCCTTACTGCGAATGGGCTCACTGTGCACATCAAGGTGGGTTGCCAAGGCGGGAGGAAACGGCCCCTGCTGGCACAGAATCCAGAGGAAAATGCCATCTTTGTTTTAAAGAAGAGAACTTTGGCCTGTTCCCAGGCGCTGATTTGAAAAGCTCTCAGGAAAAGTGTGGGCCTGCAGCAGAAAGCCCTTGGGACGCCAGCCAGGTCTCCCTGGGGACCTTCTGATTAGTGTTTTAATGGAGAAATATTTTGTTTTACAGATTGAAGATGTCCTTAATGACATTATGTCTACTTGCCAGCGTCTCTGGTCTCTGAGGACATTGTGTTATAATTTACTCATTTACCATCTCCTCTTCCTTCTCACGTATCATGTCCTGGAGGAGGGCTCGTGTCTACTGCACTTTTATGTCTCGAGAACCCAGCGTCCTGTTTGGCACAGTGAGCAACAGCAAATAATTTTTGCATGAATTCGTGACCTAACAAAAAGGAGCGTGAGAGGGCTAAGGGCAGAACCTTTGCAGGCTAGTGAGAAACTCGAGTGAATTAGTGGCACATGATGGTAGCGCCATGAAATCTGGGGTACAGCAACCCTGAGTAAGAGGGGCAACGCCCATAGCAGGGGCTGGGGGAGGCACCTTCAGCCAGCTTTGTGGGCAGCATAACGAACAAGAGTGAAAGGAAAGAGAGAGAAAAACAACCAGTGTCAGGTGGGGGTGGATGGTACTTGGGGAGGAGTGTTGGGGAACCCCCTAGGGACCACCAGAATTCCTCAGGGAAATATTACAGAGGAAGAGAGCAGGAAACTCTGCAACCATTGGTGGGGGAAACTGAGAAGCAGGTTTACAAATGGATGCCCACAGCAAGGCTCCAGAGGATTAAGGGCCAGCCCAGTCTGTGGCAGAGGTAGGAAAGGAACAAAGAAGAACCCCGTCCCCCCTCAAATGTTGTCTTCTGGCATTCTGCTTCCACCTTCTTTTTTCATCTGCTGGTTCACTCAAAACCTGGAATGCCCACCTCAGAACGCAGCCCCTGGAATAGTACACCGTAAGCCTTGGAGATTCCCTCTTTACTGAATGCCGCCGCCAGGAAATCAGAATTTTTTGTACAGCGTTTTCCTCTTGGAGTTCTCTTTCTTGAATGGCAGGCCAGATTCCTTGCTGAGGTAATCAGAAATGTAGGGTTTACTGAGCCATCCAAGGAACATCGCAGCCTCCTGGGCTGACCTGGAAACCTGGATGAAGAGAAGCCAAGTGGCGGGTTCTTAGGAGCAGGTGCTTTGGGACCACGTGGCCTGTGTTTGCGACGTTGTCTGGCTTTGTGGCTTGTTAGCTTTGTGGCTTTATGCAAGCATCGTACCCATCTGTGCCTTTATTTCTCCATCTGTAAGAGGGGGATGGTTACAGTAGCTACCTCCTGGGTTTGGGGAGCACACCAAAGCTGATTCACCGACGTTGTTTCTGGGGACTCTCAAAACATCAACAAGAACAGTGGTTTGTTGGTTTGTTTGCCGGTTTGTTTTGAAAAGTCATTTAAGACTACTTTAAAAACATTTCAGTGCTAAACCCGCTATAACCATGAGAACAAAAAAGACATAAAATAGCTTAGCTCCTAGGAGATGTCTTCATAAAGGACATGGAAGGCTTTTAGCCCAAGCTCTGGGTTATTAAGGGAAAATGTAACAGCATAATAACTAATATTTGCAGAGGGCATTACCAGCTACAAAGAACTTTCACACACCTAATCCAGCTTAATCCTCTCAATGGCTACAATAGGAAGGATTTATTATCTGCCTTTGACAGGTGATGAGAAGGCGCCTGGGAGAGACTGAGCCATTTGCCCAAGACCACACAACAGGAAAGGGGCAGCCCTGCCTCAGTCCCAGGGCTGCACCCTAGTCTCCTGCTACAGCAGAAGCAGATCCAGCAGGATCATACAGCCGGTGCCTGCCCACCTGCCCCCTTGCATAGAAGAGGCAGAGAGAGGGCCACAGTCTTACATCTCTGCAGCAGGGAGGCCGAGCTGTTTCACAGGGCTTGCAGGTGGACGGATAGAGGTTTAGGACCCAAAGCCACCACTTCCTAGCAGAGTGGTCTTGATCAAGCCATAGATCCCCTTTGTGCCTCGGTATCCCCATTAGAATTTGGGGCACAGTGATCCTCACAGCACAGTGTGAGGATTGAATGACATGACATACGCAGATGGACGGCTGTCACTCCAAGTGCCTGGCACGTGGCGGCTGCTCGACTGCTTTTCCACTCTTGGGTGCTAAACGATCCAACCCTCTCTACCATCTGCCTCTTCTCACCCGGCCTCGCATCTGTCTCTTTCGGGGCATGTAGATTGCATTGTACAGAAAGGAAGAGGAGAAGAAACGGGGATTGTATTTACAGTGGGAAATCCTTGGAGGGTTGTCAAAGGGAGGCAAGTGGCCGGCATGACATTCACCTCTGTGCAGGAGACCGCCCCAGAGCCCGGGCGCTGCCATTATCAGCGGCGGCACCCACCAGTTATCTCGCGTCTCCACCTTGCAACTCCAGGTGTTCCTTCATCCATCACCTGCCCCCGTCCAGTGTCCACTCCCCCTTCCCCCTGCCACCTCCTGCCTGACGGGCCTCCTTCTTAATAAGCCAGTTTGTTCATATCCTGAAAACTATCTGATTCTGGCCCCTTTTACCCCAAACACCATCCATCCATCAAATGCTCGCTCTACATGCTTGGTTAGGAAAATGGGAATGGGGGAGGGAAGCAAATAATAAAACTTCTTAGCTGCTATCTCTAAGGAAATAGAATGGATAGATAGATCCATCAGACATGTATCCCGGCACTGGACAGCCAAGTCCATTTGTTACAAACTGGTTAGGTGGGAGGATTTATCTTACATTTTAAGCTACTAATATAGAAGGGAAACAGTTTCCTTTATCTCTCCAAGGGGAGTTGGGGGGGGGTCCCCGAGGCCACTGATACAGAATTTTTAACTTGATTTGATGGGCTTTCCTTCACAAATGTAGAAAAGGTGGTCTCTCTCTCTGCTAAGTCTACACAGCTTCTTGGAAGGGGGTGGGCTGTTCTCTGATGCACCAGGAAGACTGCAGGATTGGGAAGTCCTGAGAAAATATCTTCCGTGGGGTTCTCTTTCACAAATCCCCGATCCCACATGCTAAGGCTGCTTCAGACCCTTTGTTTCTAGCACGGAGGGACCCAGAGAGAGAACAGCAGCCCACAAACTTTTACCAGGAAGCTCCTATGTGCTGGGTGCTCTGCTAGGTACTGGGACTCCAAACGTGAGGACAAGTTCCTGTCTGCTCTGCAAAAGTCACTAGGTGTGGGAGACAGACAAGTAAGCTACAGTGATAGACTGGAAAGTGCTGGAATACAGAGCCATATGAAGAAGTGGCACCTGACAAATTATGGGCTAACCAGAGGGGTCAAGGTTGATACCTAACCTCTCGTTTAAAGATTACTGGCAAAGAGCTAAGAGAAGAGGGAACCGGCAGGCAGGGCCCTTCTGGGTACCATGTGCAAAGGCCTGGTGGGGACAAAAAGCTTGACCTATTTGAGGAACTAAACTGGAAATCCCTCATTCAACAAATATTTTTTGACCCTCCGTATGGCACTGGGGATATAGCCATGACAAAGTTTGCATATTAACAGGGGAAGGCACACCTAGAAAAACAGAGGAATAAATGAATCTAGAATCTCAGTGCTAAGTGCCGTACAAGAAAACTAAGTGGGAGTAAGGCCCTTGGAGGGGTCATATTTGAGCAGAGACTTGAATGAACCCAGAGGGTGAGTCTCGGATGAGCTCCTTTAGAAGATGAGCATTTCAGGCAGAGGGGTCCATAGATGCAAAGGTCCTGAGGCTTGACATGTGTGAGGAACCACAGACAGCCTTTCATGGCTAGAGCAACACGATTGAGCGAAAGAATGAACAGAAGGAAATGGAAGTCGGAGAGCCAAAGGTAGACACACAGGACTTTGTACATCCTGCCAGGGCCATAGATTTTTAGTACAGGTGGCTCATAGAACCTAAAAAAGAAGCTGAAATTGGAGTGGCACATTGGCATTCAATTCTAGAGAATCTTGTGAATCCAATTAAAAACGTTGGGTTTTCTAACAATGGCTGTGGGGTGTTGAACCACCAGGAGCACCTGAGTTGAGCAGGAAAGTGGCATCTATAGAAGTTTTCCCAGTTCTAAGCACCAGCTACCCTTAGGAACGTCTTGGGGACCAGACCAAAGGTCTGAATTCAGCAGCCTGAGTTCTTCCAGCCTGAGAAGGACCAGCACTCAAACCCAGGAGCCAAGCAGTGAATCGCCACCCACACCACCCGACCCCATACTGCTTCTTCTGTGGCATCCTGCCCCTTCTCTGCCTTTCCTTCTTTGTCTAACTCCCACTCATTTCCTAGACGCCAGTCCATCCTCTCCTCCTCTGGGCTGTTCTTCCTGCTCCCCGAGCTGGGCTAGCCACCCTCCGGGGCTCCTGCTGGCATGGGACCTCTTGTCATCCCTGGCCCCCACAGTCTCAGAGGGTCAGAACCATGTCTGACTCATCTCTGTGTCTCTGGCACCTGGCACAGGAGCTCCCCAAGGGGCTCTGCCCATTTCCCAAGTGAAGGGGAAGCAGTCCCCATTGCCTCTGTGGAAGAAAGTGTCCTTCCGCTAATCCGCACCATAGCCCCTTCCTGTCACGACCCCCAAGAGCTTCATTCTGCCATCTCTCATTTCTGCAGCGCGGTTTTTGAAGCCTGCCCTTTCTCTATGTCCATTCTCTTCACCCTAAAGGCAAATAGAGTTCAGAAGAGATTCATTGAGTGAACTCTTTAGATCTTCCTCTATCTCAAAGAAGAAAAAAAGCAAAAAAGCCTCTCCTTATTGCTTTCCCTTCTGTCATTAATTTACTTTCCGAAAGACACCTTGTCAAGCTGAAGATTATTTCTTTAAGCCGTGTGTTTACACCCACTACCTACAAAGCCTTAGATTATAGGTCTCCTGAAAGGACCTGAGGGAGAATATGTTTGACGAGCTTCATGCCTTTGCTTAGCGAGAGAGCCAGGCATTCTCGAAGAAGGAAGGGCACTGATCTGGAGAAGAGTTGCTGCTTCCGAAACCATCCCTACCACTGTACTATGATTTCTGAAACTTCCAGGGAGGCAGCATCGTTGGAGAAGTCGGGCAGATGCTCACCCTGGTTCCCTGGCTCTGGCGACAGGAAGACAACGGCATGGCTTGGGTAGTGGTTGGGGCTTACAGGTGATCCAAGCAGTTGCTTAACCCCAAAATTCTCATCTTCCACCTAGATGACCAGCTTTATCCCTGAAAGACCTTCCTCGCCCCTGCCCTTTTGTTTTGTTACACGCTTGTTCCGATGAGCACGTGATGACTCCCCGTGCTCAAGGGTTCTCTGCCTTGGCTTCTTTCTTCTTGTTTATTTTTTTTTTTAAGATTTTATTTATTTATTTATCAGCCATAGAGAGAAAGAGCACAAGCAGGCAGAGTGGCAGGTAGAGGGAGAAGCAGACTTCCCACTGAGAAAGGAGCCTGCCTGATGTGGGACTCCCTCCCAGGACCCTGGGATCACAACCCAAGCCAAAGGCAGCAGCTTAACCAACTGAGCCACCCAGGCAGCCCTTCTTCTTGTTTTATTGAAGTATAGTTGATAACAGCTTTAAAACTCCCAATATCTGGCTTGTACCTCCAGACATTTGGACTTCATGGGTCTGGGGTACAGCCTCTGGACATCAAGGTTTTTTAAAACTCCCCATCCAGAGGCCCCTGGGTGGCTCAGTGGGTTAAGCCTCTGCCTTCAGCTCAGGTCATGATCTCAGGGTCCTGGGATTGGGCCCTGCATCGGACTCTCTGCTCAGCAGGGAGTCTGCTCCCCCCTACCTGCCTGCCTCTCTGCCTACTTATGATCTGTCAAATAAATAAAATCTTAAAAAAATAAAATAAAATAAAATAAATAGATAAAACTCCCCGCCCAATTCTACTGTGCAGGTGAGTTTGAGAACTACCGCTTTCTTGAAGACGGAGCTTGAATGTCCTCTGTAAATTGCGCACTCAACCTCCCCCGGTTACTAGCATGTAACTACCACTCCCTAGTGAATAATGAATGGAAATTAATTACATATGTGAATTAACTTTAAAAGAAAAAGCAAATTAATGACAGAATGAGAAGGAGTAAAGGAGTCTTCTTCTTTCAGATGGAAGATCTAATGAGTTTTAATTAATAATAGTTGCAGTAGTAATAATAAGGGTGATGCTAGTAATTCCACGTGCCACAGGCACTGTGCTGTTTTATATGACATGTTTACTTTCACCTTCTTCACCACTCTCCGTTCCTAACATGTGCACCTGCATGTCTCCCCTCCAAGGTTCTTTCTCACCTTCAAATTTTGTTACGTGCTGAATTTCTGTCTTAAAGGCCTCCTCCTTCTTTGCCTAGTTTAAAAACCTTCAAGGTCCGGATCAAGCCCCATTCTGTATATAAAACGTACACACACAAGGAAAGGTAAATCTCTCTCCCACCTGGCCTCCTTTGACACTTACTTTGACATTAACTCAGCAATTAATTCCCTGTGTCCCTAAAACCCCTTCTCATGGTTTCATATCTTTATGTCTTATGATTACCATAAAAAGACTGAGGATTCTGGGAAGACAGGGAACACCAATATATATCAATCAACAGATTTTTTTTTTTTTTTTGGTCTCTATTGGAAATGCAGAGTCCACCACCAAGGAGTTCCCAACCTGTAGGAGAAACTTAGAGGTAAACAGAAATGTCAGTGAAACACAACACGTTCTCTATTTGAGGCACGACTGGAGTGCTGTGGGGATACCAAGGCAGGCTGGTGCTACTGGCTTTCCCACAGGTGACAGGGAAAGTACTCTGATCAGCATTGGTTGGCCCTTCTGGATCCATGCTCCAGTCTTGGGAGTTGACCCGTTTGGACCACATGTTTGAACTTACTCTTGAGTTCAGTCCCTCACTTCATCCAGGGACACTTGTGAGGTCCCTCCCAATTCAAACCACAGGGCTGGCCTCTCCAGATACAGTGTTATAGCAAACAAGGTTGATCTCTCACGATTACTGTCTCAGGGGAGAAAAGTCATAAATAGTAACAGGGCATAATGGCAGTCGGTATAGAATTATTAAGTGTGAAAAAATGCAGTGAAGGAAGAGGCTAGAGTGCCGTGAGATGATAACTGAGGGAAATCTGTTGTTTGTGGAAGAACCTAACCAAGAGAGATTAAGTGAGGGAATGAAGGAAAACACTGTTGAATCCGGGTGAAGGAAAATTGGAGAAACTCAAGTCAGTCTTCATTTTTTTTCTCATTATTTTAGTGTGCCTGCTTATTCTGTCAACTAGGAATGGTTCTACGAATGAACAAATATTGTACCCAAAGAACTGAAACAATTCTCATCATACTTTGTTTTATTGGCCATTGACAGTTTCAACAGCACCTGCTGGCCTCATCCCTCTCATGTCCCATAAATCCCTCTAAGGCATGGATTGAGATTTCTCTCTTCGTGTATTGGTTTTCTGGATGATCTGAAGTGCTGTGAGCAGGACATAGCCCCTAGTTAACCCCCAGCACCTGGTTGTCTAATGACTAGAGTAATAGGACAGTTAGTGGCTTGTAGATGGTGCGGGCTGGTCCTGGGCTCAGGAGTTGGCAGGACAGAGAAAAAGTTCATGTCAATTTGCATTTTCCCTCAGCTGAAGGAAGTCTTTATCCAGCAGTCGGTGCGGGGGGCGACATCAACGGCATCGGAGCGCAGAGGCCCTCAGCAAGCCCGGGTCTGCACTTTCCCCCCTGGACACGAAGCGCCTCCGTTCTGGGGTGCGGGGTTGTTGCACTCTCTCCTCCTCTCCTGGGTGCCTGCTCTGCAGGCAGACCAGGAGCTCCAGCAGCTCCAGCGACCATCCGCCTTGGCTCCTGCAGATAATTTCCCAGGGGAGGAGGAGGTTAGCCTAAAAGAAGCAGCTGGGACTATCAGGAGGGCAGCCCATCCCATTGCGCTGGAGTGGTCAGCAGTCTCTCCTTGGGGAGATGCCTGGTGCAGCCAGCCCAGACCCCTGTGCTCGCTGCTTTGCACTTAATTTGAAACTCTGGATAGAGTGAGAAGAGGCCACTGAGAGTGGTTCAATGGAAGATAGATAGGCAAGTGAGCCGGGAAGGTGCACTCCTCCAGAAGAAGGGCACGGAGCCACTGGAGGGTGTGAAAAGCAAGGACCACTGCCCGGCTAGGGGTTCACAGACCAGGGCTAGCCTGACAGCCCAGTGAAGAGGCTTGCTGGGCTTTTGTGAGGGTTGGCAAAGCAGTCCCCCTCCAGCTCTGATGGTGGGGCCACAATGGGTGACAGAGGCTCTGCATAGAGCATGAGAACATAGGCATTGATCATGGGAAGCCCTGGAAATCCAGCTCATGCACCCCCCTGGCCTGGAGCTGGTGCCTCCTACTGGCTCTGGGCCTTAGGGAAGACCCTCTCTCAGCCTGAGTTTTCACCTCTGTAAATGAAGCAGCTGGACTAATCCGGTGGGGTTTTTCCATCATTTTTTTCATTACTGTTTCTCCCCCACACCACCCCCCGCCTGCCCCGTAAATGAAATCTCATACGAGCCCCAATATGGCAGCCAGATGAAAGTCGGGCTGTTTTATTTGAAGCTGGGGTGTCTGTCGGGTTTGCTCTGCTCCCCTGGGGCAGCCCCTAAGACTGCAGATTTCCTCAGATCCCAGTGTGAATATTACTGGATTAGATTATCTTTGGGTCCCTTCCCGCTCTGTAATTATACTCCCTGGTGGGACAGCCACAGAGGATGTCTATGTCTCTATTTTCCTCACTTTCGTGACTTGGTCCCCATAAGCAAACATTTGCAGGGAAAATCCTTAGGGACCAATGCCAGTGGGTCTCTAAGGTAGCAGGCTTCCCAGTCTTAGATTTCCTTACCAAATTGATCTTTGTCAGGCTGGACTTCAGTCTGGTGTCCCCAAGGCTACCTGATGTCCACACGGTGCTTGTAACAAGGTTAATGGGATACCTGTGTGCTGCCTGCAATTGACCGAAAGTCGTCTTGCAGGAGAAATGGGCTGTGAGGAGGAGGACCCATCCCCGGTGCCCTGCCATTGCCCCCAGATCTTTGGCATCATGTCCCCCTTCCCCACGGCCCATTGTGAGTACAAAAGACTCAGCATGGCCACCACTGAGCCCAGCACTGGACCACTGAAGAGGCATAACTAGGTAACCCACATTCCCTATTCCTTTCTATCTCTGTGGTCTTGGACAGGGATCCAAGGAATTCTAGCAAGTCACTGGGACTGCGGGCCCATGCCGTAAGTGTAATTAGTAAGGCAGGACTCTTTAAGTCAGGACAGACTGATAACCATGTTCTGGGACATAGCTTCTCCCTTCTCCCTCCCCAAAATAAAAGTCAGTGCAATCATCTAAGACCCTCTGCCCCATCTCTGAAACTTCCTGATTCTTACAATATACATCAGTAGAATGTAAGATAAGACCTTGGGTGCTGGGATGAGTCCAACCCCCTGGATCCAAATCCTTCCTCTGACAGTCCCCAGCTGGATGGCTTTGAGCACAGTATGTCTCCTTCCTCCTACCTCAACTTTTCATCTGTGAACTGGGGCTAATAATGGTACTTATAACATTTTTGAGGGAAGATATGAGTTTATGCACAGGGAGTGTTGAGATAGTGCTGGCTCAGAATAAGGATGTTATTCTTTCTGCTCACTGACCTGTGGTCCCTCTGGAAAAGCTGCCTGGCTAATGGGGAGAATGAGGGCTGAAACCCAGCCCACACTCTGCCTGAAAAGTCAAAACATCCCAGGGCCCAGGAACTGGTATCTCTCAGCCCTGAGAAGTGTCTTTGTTTCTTCCCCATTTACCCATCCATTATGCAGTTCCTTTATTCAGTTTCCATGAGGAAACTGTGCCTGTCTTTGCCCTGGTAATGAGCCTACTTGTTTTTTATTCTCTGCACCCTCCTTCATAAGGACCCTGGGATTCACTTACCATCTTGGTTCACCCTTCTCAGAATTCCTCCTACAAGATACAAGGCAGCTCTTCGGGATTTAATGAATTAATCCCTTCGACCAGCAAAGGAGGGTTTTAGGTAAGGCACCAAACCAAGATAGACCCTCTCTTGGTGGAGGGATCTCGTCCTCTTACATATTATAATAGAGCCTGCCACGTGTGTTAGTGTCACATCAACACAGCCTGTGAGGAAGGTGCTGATACTGTCCCCACTTTTCAGGGGATTCTGGGATGAAAGGTGGCCATATTGGTATTCAAAGGTCTGTCTGACAACAGAGCTCTGCCATCTCGCTTCCCATTGAGAACTACGCTCCCACTGAGGAAATTATTACCCATCATCGGCTCATTTTAAAACAAGGCTCCCACCCCATCTACTATGGACATCAACATTTCTTTTATGGACGTAAGAGCAGCACCTTAAATATACCTATCCAGACTTTCTTTTTTTTCCCTTTACACTATCTTCACCGCACTTGCCAGTGGAGACGGATCTATGTATTCGTTGGGCAGCCCATCTGTTTTTGTCATCATTCCATGCACGACATAGGTAGCTTTGGATGTGCAGAAAACTGAAAGCTTAGGGATGTGAGCTAAATTCTTGAAGTAGAGATTCTTGAAGCTCCAAGGAAATTTAAATGAGTGAGATGAGCCCCAGAAAAAAGAAATGGTTTACCAGTGTCTCATAGGAAGTTAGTGAAGTGGTTGGGACACACATCCAAGTCCTCAGACTTGTTCATCTGTGAAGGATATGGATTCCTAATCCTTGTTTGAGGGCTTTCCTCCCTGGGACCTGTCAGTTCATGCTATACCACAATACTTTGAAACCTGACTTGCTCCAGCCCTTTTGAGTTTTGGCCATATTTCTGAGTACTTTAATGCCAACTATTTAACTCTTGTCATGAGCTGGATTGTGTACCCCCAAAGGTAGGTCCAAGTCCAAACACCCATCCCCTGTAAATGTGACCTTGTTTGGAAATAGGGCCTTTTCAGTTTATATCATCTTAAAATGAGGTCATGATGCAGTAGGGTGGGTCCTAACCCAATGACTTATTTTTTATAAGAAGAGAAAACACAGATGGATAGTGGAGAACACCGTGTGAAGATGGGGCAGAGATTGGGATGGCACATCTACAGGCCAAGGTCTGCCAGGGATCGCCAGCAGCCACCAGAAGCTAGGAGAGAAGCCTAGAATAGATCTACCTTCAGAGCCTCTGGAGGAAAGCAGCCAATATACCTGAAGTTTGGACTTCTAACTTCCAGAAGTTTCAGACAATAAATTTCTGTTGCTTCAAGCCACACAATTTGTGGTAATTTGTTAGAGCAACCCTAGGAAATCAATATATCCCCCCAGAAATGAATCCTACTGTCCGTACACACCTTGGCAAACAACATATCTCATCTGAGAGAGGGTCTTGATAGCAGGAAGAAAGCAGAAGAACCATTAAAGCGGGGAGGAGGAGTCAGCCATAAAGCAAGAGGTCACAGAAAAAAGAGGCTGGAAACCCCAAGGTCTTTTCTGTGCCAGGCCCCCTGAGCTGGGCCACGTTTGCAACTGAGCAAGGATGCATGGGCCTTACCCTCTTCCTCCATTTTCTCACAGGCAGAGCCCTTGTGACCCAGGGGGCACTGGCACTTGCAGCTGGTGCCCTGGAGGATGGGCTCCCCATTATTGAAGCAGGGCCCACAGCGGCAGGCGTTGAATTCCATCAGGTACTGGTCCAAGGCCAGCTGCAAGTTCCGGCGTTTGGTCTCCAGGGGCCCCAGGGTAGTATGCCTCAGCACCTCATGGATGGGCTGCATCTGTGGGTACGAAAAGAACAGAGAGCCTCTCCCTGGGCCTCCAGCTTCCTGAGCCCAGGCACTGGCCATCAAGCCTCTGGAAGGCCATTCAGTGCCAGGCACTGAACTGGACACTCAGCTCTACCCCACTGCATTGGATCCTCACTGCCACCTAACTCCAGAGACCTCGAGTGTTCAAGTGACTTGCTCAGGATCACATAATTAAGTGTAAGAGTTGCTCTGGACATGGGCCTGCTTAGCTCTGAAAGCTGTGGCCCCCAATCCCAGAGGAAGAGAGCTCTGCAGCAATCTATGCCAACTCATCAGCCCACCTCCCGCACTTTTAGGAGGCAGAGAGAGGGTAAAGTATTATGTGTATTTATGTGGTTTTCTTCTTCTTTTTTTCTCTTTTTTTAAATTTTTAAAAGATTTTATTTATTTATTTGACAGACAGAGATCACAAGCAGGCAGAGAGAGAGGAGGAAGCCGGCTCCCCGCTGAGCAGAGAGCCTGATATGGGACTCTATCCCAGGACCCTGAGATCATGATCTGAGCTGAAGGCAGAGGCTTTAACCCACTGAGCCACACAGGCGCCCCTATGTGTTTTTTTTTTTTCTTGATTGCTAACCTTCAATGCAAGAATTATTAAAGTCCTTGATAGGTAGCTGTGGGGGCAGTGCTGAATGCTTCTCCTATTGGTATCAGCTTGGAGAGGTGCAGGAGAAGGGGGTCATTTGCATTTGAGGCCACCACCTGCCTGTTCCAGGAATGACTATAACTCAGGGTTTCCCAACCTCAGCAGTCCTGATGGTGGGGGAGAGCAGTCCCAAGCATCGTAGGATGTTTAGAAATATCCCAGGCTTCTACCCACTAGATTCTGGTAATAACTTCCGGTTGTGAAAACAGAAACTGTCTCCTGACATTGCCACCTGTCCCCCGTTGGGTGAAATCGATCCCAGAATGGGAAACAGAAAATGTGGTAGAGAGCCATGAATCTGGAACCAGAAAATCCAGCTTCGGATCTCAACCCTACGAGTCCTAGCTATGTGATCTGTCCGGTTACATAGGAGCCTGCCTTTTTTTTGTCTCTAAAATGAGACAAGGGGCACCTGGGTGGCTCAGTGGGTTAAGGCCTCTGCCTTCAGCTCAGGTCATGATCCCAGAGTCCTGGGATCGAGCCCCACATCGGGCTCTCTGCTCTGCAGGGAGCCTGCTTCCTCCTCTCTCTCTGCCTGCCTCTCTGCCTACTTGTGATCTCTGTCTGTCAAATAAATAAAATCTTTAAAAAATAATAAATAAAATAAAATGAGAACAATCCTCTTGCCTTACTTTTACTATCACAAAGTGAAAGTTTAAAAAATCCTAGTTATGAGGTCTTTCCTGTCTATCTCTAAACCTCAGCCTCATTTTCTTTAAGATGGGAACAATAACCTACTTCCTTGAATTCTTATGAGGATCTAAAGAAGTAATGAATGAGAAACCATTGCAGAAGGGAAGAACAATATAAAGTAAAGCACGATTTTTATTCGTTAGATGTGATGATGGGGGGGGGGAGACGAAATCCTTCAAATTGCACGTCCATAGGGTTGTCTTCGGCATGATTTTAAGGCTATATATTTTAACTCACAGTCATACAATGAAAGCTCCTTTACTGATTTCTCATTTTATAGGACAGTAACCCAAAACCCTGAGATGGGAGTGATTTGCCAAGGTCACAGGGCAATTCAGAGGTAAGACTATAAGACTGAGTCACACTGGGGCAATCTCTCTTCTCTGGAATCAAGAGTCAATAGAGGGCACATGACACTAGCCTTGAGTGGGTTCCTGGAAATGTGTACAGAAAGACCCGTGACAGACCTTAGTTTGTGGTCACAGGTTGCAGCAGAGGTCACCAGCCATGTCATTTCAGAACTGGCTGGGCTGCTAGCCAAGGGCAGATGACCACTTACTGGAAGCTCAGAAAATTTGGCCCCGTTATTAGGAAGTTAGTGCAGGATGTGCTGCCCTCTGACCCTCGTTACAGATAACTCTTAATTCCAGAGAAGGTAGGACCATTGGGCAACTTCCCTGTGACCTTCCAGTAGGGCTCAGCACTCAGTCCCCTGCCTCTTACTCCTCACTCTCAGAACCCACGGGAAGTGGGAAGGAAGCGTTCCTTAGGAAGGTCAGGTGGAAACTTAAAGGAGGGAGGAAGGATGGAGAAAAAGAATCTTAGAGCTTGAAAAGACATTGGTTATGGTTTTGTTCCTATTTTATAGATAAGAACACAGATTCAGAGAAGGCAAGTGGTATGATATGAGCAACTCAATATAACCTAACACATAATAATATATAACATAGCACAGCATCATAACATAACATGATTCTCATATTCACTCAGTCTAAGGACCTGCCAAAACCCAGTACTGCTAAGCTAAAGGGACATCAGGTGAATAAGCCATTGTCTCCACTCTGAGCGTCAGGTTCCGAATAACCCTGGCTGGACTCCTTGCCCATTGTCTGTCTGTCTTTCTCTTTCTCTCCCCTCAGCCCTTCAATGCATCCTTCATATATCTGTAAGCATCCTTTTTAAAAACACAGCTCGAGCTGTGTCACCTTCCTGCTCTGTAATCTGTCACCACCTTAATGCATCAAATCCAAACTGTTCAAGGGGCAGCCTGTAATGTGGAGAGACCATGGGTATTAGAACTTATTGGACACAGCTCAAGTTGGGCTCTGCCATTTACCAGCTATGGTATCTGTCCAGCTTCCTTAGCTTCCATCAACATATCTCTTCAACTGACATTCACTAAGTACCCACTACTCTTTCCCTAACCTTGTGATGTAACATTTTATTATCCCCATGTTGTAGAGCAGGGAACTAGGGCTCAGAAAATAAAGTAACTTGTCCAAGGTTATACACTGAAAAGGTGGTGAGCCATGATCCAATTTATGTCTTTCTCATCCCAAATGTAGGCCCTTTTCCCCAAAGACAATATTTGGGCTTCTCCAAATCATTAATATCAGACTTTCCCTTGGAGGCTTTGCTCAAGGCAAACACAGAATTCACCTCTTGCCCATGAAAGTTTATATATTGCCCCGATATCAATTTTATACTTTTTGCCCAAATGACTAATAGCTTGGTGATAGCAATTTTCAGACCCTGTGTGAATTACAGGTGCGTGAAAATAGTCCCTTACTTATTGGAGAAGAAAGGAAATCAGGGTTAATCCATCTGACCTCTTTCTTCATGGAGAGCAGGGTATTATAATAGACTTTTAGGTTCAACTGTTGGTATATATTTTAAGAAGAGGAACGTATCTATACCTGGGATTTTAAATATACTCAGGAAATGGACAAGAGTCAAGAGAAAATGGGCAAGAAAACAATGGTATTTTGTTTTAAAGCCCCAAAATACAATTCTTTCCTTAATGGACTACCCTTGTCTATGAACAGAAATAGTTTGACAACCGGTGGAAGAGTCCGTTTCCTTTGCACTTTGAGTACAATGTCACTGCCTTTGTGAAGTCAGGGATTTAAGGCAGGGTTTCTCAACTTCAGCACTACTGACGTCTGGGGCCGGACATTTCTTTGTTGTAGGGGCTGTCCTGTGTACTGAGAGATGTTTCGCATCACCCCTGGTCTCTACTCAGTAGATGCCAATAGCATCTTCCTACCTGTGACAACGAAGAACCTCTCCAGATGATGCCATATTTCCGCTGGGGAATGAAGTAGCCACCCACCCCCCATGGTTGAGAACCATGGCTTTAAAGAGGATGCTAGGGTAGAGGGGTGTGAGAACAGATTGTGAGGTCTGAAGGTCTGAAATCCATGAGCCCTGTGACTATAAATGGCTCACTGGTGTCTTAAAGCCTCAGGTCCCTAATCCTTTCCATGGGAAGACTCACATCTGGACCAGAGGTTCATTGTGATGAGGAGATGGGATCCCTTAGAGCAAGGACAGCAAATACAGCTGGGGAGCACAGCTCATTCTTGTATGGCCTTTGAGCTAAGAATGGTTATTTCATTTGTAAACGTTTGTAAAAAAAAGGAGGAGGGGAATTTGTATGACAGAGATTGTATGCGGCCCACAGAGCCAAAAATATTTACTATCAGCTCCTTTACAGAAAAAGTTTGTGAACCCCTACTTGAACAAATGTGATTTTAAAGTCTTTTCTGTATAAATACAAGTTCCTATTTTTTCATATGGCCTAATCCTGAAGAAATTCTGGGACTACTGGTGTAAAACTAGGCTCTGCCCAGATATTAAGCTTCTGCTCCCAGTGGTCCTGTGGCCCCGGGGTTTGAAGTCACGCACTCCCTACAGTCAGGCATGGGGAAGACCACCAGATCACTGTGCCGTTACATTTAATCTTGTTCTTTGATGGGCTCATAATAAGAAATATGAAATGATCTGGTCTGCTTCACTTTCATTCCTCATGGACGTAGAGTTTCTTCAAGTGCGAAAAGACTTACCTCAAAATCAATAACAACAGGATTATACTTTAATGACCTCCCCCAGGAACGATATGTAATGGTGCTACTGTTTTCAGACAAGCCACCGCCCCAGCCAGAACTGCCACCTCGCACCCGAGAAATGATGTCTTCCACACCCATGGCCGTCAAGTTTTTTTCTGCCATCAAAGAAGATAACTGCATTAGTTCATTTTCCAAAAAACCAAAGGACTTGTTGGCAAGCCCCACTAATGGGATCTGGGACAGAGTTCCTGTACTCCCCTTAGAGCTGTCTCCCACACTTCTACCTTGCTCTGTTAACTCAGGACAAAGCAGAAGAGAGGGACCAGAGCCTAGAAATAGACCCATCCTCTGAGTTAGAGCAGATACTGGGATGAAAGCCCAGCCCTGACCAGCATGGCAGAGGGAGAGGATAGGAATGTGGAGGATTCATTCATATGCCCAGTGCTTACTACCTGTCTACTAGGCTCAATTAAATATCATTGGTGCTAAAAACAAAATAATGATTATCATAGGTGCGGCAACGGGTATCTCTGTGGGGCTCAGAAGGGGCATGGAGAAAGATCTAGTAGTAGATCTTTCTAGAGGAAGGAAGGTGGTCAGGGTGAAAGGTGAGTTGTCTAGAAAAGTGAATGAATTTTTGGAGGTAAATGGAGAGAGGAGGGAAGGACGTCACAGAGAAGAAATCATTTAACTTGAGGCCCTGGAGCACGAGTAGTCTAACACAATGGGAGTAACTTGAACCTGTTTTATATCTACTTCATCCACTATATTGTAAACTGTTTCATCATCCCTGTACCCTCGGTATCTCCCACCTGAAAAGAAAAATACCTCGTACATTTGATGAATGAATGCATGCATAAGTACTCACATTAACGTGTTCAGGAAATGCCACAAAATATCTGCGTGCAGTCTTTCTCTAATAATTGTTCCTTGATCTAGGTAACTATGTTTTTCTCTCTCAGAAGACTTGTCTCCTCCCTCTGGACTATAAACTGAGAGGTCTTCATCTCAATAATCAACTATCCAGGTTCTGTCTACACATTCCTTTTTTTTTTTTTTACACATTCCTTTTATCCCAGTTCTTTCTTAGATCTCTGTCTAGTGCTCTAGAAGGGGGCACTTTCCAAAATCACATCTTTCTAAGATGACCTTAGCCCATGGTGCATTCAAAATAGAGCCACAATCAGTCATTGGTTTGGGGTATTTAGTACCTAGACAGCACGACCATTGACTGAAATGGGATCAGCTGAGGGGGAAAGTCATGTCCGTGCCCTGAGTGCATATCTGAGAAAAATCTATCTTCTCTTTGGGGGACCCAGTACTCAATACTTACTCTCATCACCACTTCCGAATTTTGCACAGTGGTCCCCTGATAACTTTCCTCCAATTTTTAAATGGTCTGAATAGTCATATTCAAGGCCCACAAAACCTCCAAAACATGTCTTGATATCTGTGATGGTAAGACCTGCAACAGGGAGACAGAGACATAAAATGCTGAAATACTTTAAGACCGTGAATGTGGTTCATCTCCCATTCCCATTTCTCCCCCTTCATTTTTCCCTTCTTCTAATGGAAGATGAAACATGAGAGACTATGGACTCTGGGAATCAAACTGAGGGGTTTTTGTTTTTGTTTTTGTTTTGGTGGGCGGTTGATGGGTGAGCCTGCTGATGGGTATTAAGGAAGGCATGGATTGCATGAGGCATTGGGTGTTATACGCAAACAGTGAATTATGGAACATTACGTCAAACACTAGTGATGTACTATGTGGCGACTAATGTAACACAATTAAAAAGAAATAAAATCCTCTAGTTCCATCCACGTCATCGCAAATGGCAAGATTTCATTTCTTTTGATGGCTGCATAGTATTCCATTACCATGCTTAATGAAGTAAGTCAATCAGAGAAAGACAACTATCATATGATCTCCCCGATATGAGGACATGGAGAAACAACATGGGGGGTTAGGGGGATAGGAGAAGAATAAATGAAACAAGATGGGATTGGGAGGGAGACAAACCATAAATGACTCTTAATCTCACAAAACAAACTGGGGGTTGCTGGGGAGAGGTGGGGTTGGGAGAGGGGTGGGGGTTATGGACATTGGGGAGGGTATGTGCTATCGTGAGTGCTGTGAAATGTGTAAACCTGGCGATTCACAGACCTGTACCCCTGGGGATAAAAATACATTATATGTTTATAAAAAAAAAATTGGAGGGGGATGCGAACCATAAGAGACCATTGAAAAACAACCTGAGGGTTTTGAAGGGTCAGGGGTGGGAGGTTGGGGAAACAGGTGGTGGGTAATAGGGAGGGCACGTTTTGCATGGAGCACTGGGTGTTGTGCAAAAACAATGAATACTATTACGCTGGAAAAATAAATAAATTTAAAAAAAACTTAAAAAAAAAGAAATAAAATCTATTTTGATAACTCTGCCAAAAAAACAAAAAAGACAGTGACTATGGAATAACTCCCTCACAGCAGTTATAGCTAGCTTCAGTTTTGGAGTCCAAGAAATCTAGGTTGAGATCCCAGTCCTTTAACCCAATTTCAGTGCTCTCTTGTATGAGGTTCAAACCCAAATAATTCTTGAAATGAGAAGGAATGTATAGTGCACATACTAGTTGCTCAAAAGCGCTGGTTCCCTTTCTTTTGCACATTCTCCACAGAGGCTCCTTGAGGCAGGGATTCTGCTTCATCCATCTCCATATACTCGTACAGAACCTGGCCTGTGATTGGCACCATCTTCACTCCGCCATTGTGCATACCAGTCCCCCTTCCTTTCTCCCCTTTTACCATCGTTCCAAGGTTGACTCAAGCTCTAGTTCAAATATCATGTTCTCCATGAAGCAGATTTGGAGAAGAATACTTCCTTCTTTCCTCAGAGCTACCAATGTGTTTTGTCCAGGCATGAACGATCATATTTGCACAGTTCTTTTTTTCCCAGGTCCTCTTTGTACCCCGGAAAGGCCAGAGTGCTATTAGATGATGGGGTCTCCATGGGGAGTCTGCCTGCCTTCTGGCCCCGTAACAACTGAGTCCCACATTAGCTCTCCCCATATTTGTCTACATCTGGGGGCCCTTGGAGGAATCTGAATCTTGTAGATGAGGAGCATAATTCTCAAAGCAGTAAAGTCATTTTTATCGCAATCCCTCACTCTGTAAGTGAACAGAGCTGGGTTTCCAGCCCTTCACTGGTGCTACTGGGCTGGCAAGGTAAGGCTAGAAAAGTCAACTAGAGCAGGCTATTGACCATTGCTACAGAGTCCAGCTTTATCAGCAGCTCAGTTTTTCTGAAGGTTATGAACTGGGGTTTGTATTTTTTGAAATATCATTACTTTTTAAATTTAAATTCAATTAGCGAACACAGAGTACATCATTAGCTTCAGATGCAGTGTTCAACAGTTCATCAGTTGCATACAACACCCAGTGCTCATCACATCATGTGCCCGCCTTAATGCCCATCCCTCAGTTACTGCATCTCCCACCCACCTCCCCTCAGCAACTCTGTTTGTTTCCCATAGTTCAGAGTCTCCCATGGCTTGTCTTCCTCTCTGATTTCGTCCCATCTAGTTTTCCCTCCCTTCCCTTATGGTCTTCTGCACTGTTTCTTATATTCTACACATGGGTGAAACCATATGATAATCATCTTTCTCTGATTTACTTATTTTGCTTAGCATAATGCCCTCCAGTTCCATCCATGTCAATGTAAATGGTTAAGTATTCACCATTTCTGATGGATGAAAGATATTCCATGTATCTATATACCAGATCTTCTTTACCCATGCTTCTGTTGGAGAACATCTCAGCTTCTTCCACAGTTTGGCTATTGTGGACATTGTTGCTATGAATAGGCACCTCTTCGGAATCTCTACATCTGTATCTTTGGGGTAAATACCTAGTAGTGCAATTGCTGGGTCATAGGGTAGCTCTATTTTTAATGTTTCTTTTTCTTTTTTTAAAGATTTATTTATTTATTTATTTATTTGACAGACAGAGATCACAAGTAGGCAGAGAGGCAGGCAGAGAGAGAGAGAGAGAGAGGGGAGCAGGCTCCCTGCTGAGCAGAGAGCCCGATGCGGGGCTCGATCCCAGAACCCTGGGATCATGACCTGAGCCGAAGGCAGAGGCTTTAACCCACTGAGCCACCCAGGCGCCCCTCTATTTTTAATGTTTTGAGGAACCTCCATACTGTTTTCTGGAGTGGCTGCACCAGCTTACATTCCCACCAATAGTGTAAGAGGGTTCCCCTTTCTCCACATCCTCTCCAACACATGTTGTTTCCTGTCTTGCTAATTTTTGCCATTCTGACTGCTGTGAGGTACTTTTAACTGCATTTATACAATAATTATTACCAGCCCTTGTATTACTATAGCAACCACAAGGGAAAAATAATTTTCGTCGATTATTCACTTGAGCTATGGATTAGATCTAATATTTTCAAGGAAGTATCAAGTAACAAGTTATAGTCTGCATCCCCGTCAAACTACAAACTCTGTGAGGTCAAAGATTTGTGCCTTATTCACTACTTTCTTGTCAGCATGGCAGCACAGTGTCTCCTGTGGAGGAGGCGCTCAGTAACCATTTTCAGAATAAGTGATTGATGAATGAAACAAGTGAACGAATAAATATATACCAGGAGTCCTGTGGCACAGGCTCCTGACAGAAAAAAATCTCAGAAGTCAGGAATCCTGAATTCAAATTCCAGTCACTTGGATAAATGAATGAAGAGGTTATGGTGTGTGTGTGTGTGTGTGTGTGTGTGTGTGTGTGTGTGTACACACACATATATGTGTGTATGTGAGTAACTATTACATGTATATAGTTATTATATATGATATATATATATATATGATTATTCAGCCTTAAAAAAAAAAGAGATCCTGCCATTTGCGAGAGCATGGATGAACCTGGAGGACATCATGCTAGCATGAAGTAAACCAGACACAAGAAGGAGAAAATGGCATGATCTCACTTACATGTAACCTCTAAAAATGCCAAGTAAATATATGGGAGCAAAGAGTAGAAAGGCGGTTGCCAGGGGTGCAGAGGTGAGGGGGTGTGGGGGGAGATGCTGGTCAAACAGGACAAAGTTGCAGTTTTGTAAGATGAATAAGTAGAGACATTTGATGTGCAGCCTGATGAAGGCAGTTCATCATATCACGGGGAATACTGAACGCTTGTAAAGAATGTAGATTCCCATATACATCGGAAAAGGGAACTGTGTGAGAAGATATGTTAACTAGCTTCACTGTAGTCATCATTTCCCTTTGTAAATGTATATCAAATCATCGTGTTGTACACCTTCACTGTGGACCCATGTTCCAGTTTTAAAAAGCAGAACTAAACAAATCTCAGGCACAGCCACGCTGTATGAGTTAAGAAGACTCCTGCGGTCACACTGGGCTGCAGTTTTCCTGTTTATGAAGAGAGGGGCTGGATTTGTCCGTCTCCAGGCCCCTCTGAGCCGCTACCCACCGCCCCCCCCACCACACCGAGACCCTGCACCTGCGTCTCTGAATCACTCCTGAGCTGGGAGCACCTTGGAGGCAGAATGCTGTGAGGCTGTGAGCACCAACACGCAGCACTGAGCCCGGGGCTTCTCCTGCCACTTCTGTTTGAGTACTTTTAATTGTTAATGCATTACTAATTGAGGAAGATTTAGCATATTTAATTGTTTTGATTAAAAAATGCTTTGCCGGTGATAAACAAAAGTGAGGAAAAGCATTCACAGGCAGAAGCCAGTGTGATTACAAGGGGAATGGTGGTGGAGGGCTGCCGGCTTACGGTGACAGGGCAGGCTGATTACAGGGGTGAGGGGTTGCTGAAGGGCACCTCCAGGGCCCTTATGCTCACGCGGGTCTGCCGCAGCCTCTTGATTTGCGAGAGCGCAAAGATTTGCCTTCCAAGAACACCAAAGTTGGGTACCAGCCAACAAGGGAAGGCCTGTGACTTCAGAGTCCTCAGATGTGAAAGAGCTGAGAGCATCCTTGGACACCCAGCCCTCCCTTCTCATTCTTAGATGAGATGCCTTTGTTTCATATAGGTGAATTATCTTACCTAAGGTCACATGGCTAAGAAACAGTGGAGCTGAGATTCAAACTCAAGTCCATCTTGCTTAGAAGCCTGTGGTATTTTCATTAATACCAGCTTATCACATCCAACTAAAGAATTCTGCTCTCAGAAAAATTTAGTGAACGCTGACTGGGTACCATCCCCATCACATTGTGTTAGGCAGTGCAGACACTGTGACCTAAATAGGAATATGATGAAAATCTGAATAAGCAAGGACTTGTCCTTGAGAAGCTCACAGGGCTGGGGTACATACTAAACAAAAACTAAGGTGCACCACAAGAGTTTTATGTTTCTATATAGGAGGGTTAGGAGAGGGTCTTGCATCAGAAGCTGTGGGGGGTGGGGTGGGACACAGATCAGACCTGTCTGCGAGGACCTGTGGGAAACCAAGGCCAGTGAGCCTGGTGGGGGGTGGGCATACGAGGTCAAATGCCGTGCCAAAATCCAAGACTTGAAACTGGTACTGGAAGCCAAGACACAGAACCATACACGTCTTGCTTCCTCCATCTAGTAAAGAGCAGAGGAGGGAGAAGGGAGAGAGAACAGAGAAAGGTCTGGAGCAATTGTGTGGCACTTGCCCAGATGGGTGTGTGGCCTGAGTGGTGGAGTGACTATACCAGGTGACCTTTGAACAACACTGGGGTTCGAGACGCTGACCTGCCACATGGCTGAAAATCTAAGTACAACTTTTCACTCCCCCGAACTTAATGACTCATAGCCTACTATTGACCGGAGGGCTTACAGTTAACATAAACAGTGGATTAACACATATTTTGTATATTATATGTATTATATACCATGTTCTGACAGTAAGTAAGCTAGAAAAACTGGCATTATGAAAATCACAAGAGAAAATATATTTACAGTACTGTACTGTATTTATTGGGAAAAAATCCACATATAAGTGGGTCTACGTGGTTCAAATCCATGTTCATAATTCACGTGTATTTATAGAACCAAACAGTGATCAGCCATGGCTCCACCCCACCCCTTCAAGGCTGGGTTCCTTTGATGTCAGCTTGGATCATGTCATACCGGCATTTGTTGTGGGGTCTTGAACTCAGTGAACTCTGGAGTTGAGGTTCCCAAACCCGACTACACAGTGAGATCATCTGTACTGCTTATAAAAAATACAGGTTCCTGTGTCCCACCTCTATGAGTCCTAATGCTCTATTTCTGAGTCATCAGCAATCTTTATTTAAACAGCTGACCCAGATGATTCCTTGTCAGTGCATCTGGGACCAGATATTGAGTAGCATGGTTCTACGGAGAGCTCTGGTGGCCTGTCCCAGGCCTTTGTCAATGCCTTGGATATGGACTCAGCAGGCAGGCTCATCATATGCACCCATAAGAGGTAACTAGGAAAAGCCAAGGATCATTCAGGTAAAGAATCAGGATTGAAAAAAGCCCTCAAAAGGTTTGGAAGGACAGACAGACCAAACATAGCAAAATGAGGCTCAGTTGGGAAAGCTGTAACTTCCTTCCCTGGGGAGAAAATACCATGCATGAACACAATAGGGAATGGGCACAGCTTAGAAAGAAAGAGAAGGCTTTCTCTTTCAGAAAGGCTGTGGAGTTTGGGATAACTTCCAGCTCAAGGAGGCAATGAAACCAGGTGAAAAACCAGGGGAAAATTATGATCAATAAAGTAAAGGAGGGGATAGTGTGTGTGTGTGTGTGTGTGTGTGTGTGTGTGTGTGTGTGTGTAGCTTAGGAAAACCCAGAATCTAATACAAAGTTCTGGAGTCCACATTTTAATTTTTATTTTAAGATTTTATTTATTTATTTGACAGAACGAATGAGAGAGCACAAGCAGGCAAAGCAGCAGAGGGAGAGGGAGAAGTAGGCTCCCCGCTGAGCAGGGAGCCCGATGCAAGGCTCAATCCCAGGACCCCGGGATCATGACCTGAGCCAAAGGCAGAGGCTTAACCCACTGAGCCACCCAGGCGCCCCTGGAGTCCACATTTTTAAAAGGAAATAAGGAACGACAACTTTCACTCAACAGTGTTTAGACTTTGAAAGGAAGGAAATCCAGCCATATGCAACAACATAGGTGAATGTTGAGGACATTGTGTGAAAAGAAAGAAATAAGGAAGGACAAATCTGCATGATTCCACTTATAGGAGGTATATAAAATAGTCCAACTATCAGAGTATAGAATGGTGGTTGGCGGGAGGTGGGAGAGGGGCAATGAAGTGCTAATCAATGGGCATAAGGTCTCAATTATTTGAGTAAGTTCTAGAGATCTGCTGTCCAACATTGTCTCTATAGTTAAGAAGACTATATGGTACACTTAAAAATTTGTGAAAAGAGTAGATGTCATGTTAAGTGTTCTTTTCAAAAAATTATTCATTTATCTGAGAGAGAATGCATGTGCAAACAGGGGGAGGGGATGGAGGGAGAGCAAGAGAGAGAATCTCAAGCAGATGCCCCACCAAGCACAAAGCTTTAAGGGGGCTCGATCTCAGGACCCTGAGATCACAACCTGAGTTGAAACCAAGACTCGGATGCTTAACCAACTGTGCCACCCAGGCAACCCTCATGTTAAGTGTTCTTATCACAGAAAGACTAAAGAGTGAAAAAAATAAGTAAGGAATGATTGAGGAAGAGTAGCATGAGGGTGAAGAAATTCAAAACCATATCCTTTGGGAATGTTTGAGGGGATGGGGATGTTCACCTGAACAAGAGAGGAAAGTTCTCTCTCTAAGAGAGATCTGTGGAACTAGATTCAGCTCTCCAGAGGATTGTCTTAAGGAAGAGGAGTTAGGCTTTCTTGTGTGGTTGCAAGGGCAAAAACTAGGACCCAGAGGGCAGAAGCTACAGGATGACAGATTTAAGGTCAGCATAAAATAAATCTTCATGATGGTCACAGGCCAAGGAAATCTGAATTGTTTCATAGAGGCAGTGAGCTCCCCATCCTGGGAGGGTACCAAGGAGAGACTATTTGCTTGTACTGGGCACAGCGGAAGAGTTCGAAGCATTGACCCGTGGTCTCTTAAGTTTTCTTCTAAAGCCATGATTCTGAAACTTTAAGAACACACCAGAACACCTGGAGAACATTTGGAACAAGTGTGATAAGTACTTAATGATGTGTGCCAGGCATCTGGGAAATAAGGATGAAGGGGCATTTGCTCTTTGTGAGCTCACAGGCAAGTGTGAAGAAGCGGAAGAGAACAAATACTGCCCTGTGCGAGGAGAGGTGTGAAAGAGGCCAGCGCAGTCAGAGGAGACTTCCTTGGAGGTCAGTCGAAGGATATCAGAGGCAAGTCTGAAAGGATGAGTAGGGATTAGCCAGATGAAGAGGGCACATTGGGAGCAGAGGGAGACCATGTGGAGGTCTTGTGTCTCTAGCAACAAGATTCTGCTCAGAAAGGCCAACCTGACCTAAACTCAAGAGTACAAAAGAGGGAGAGGGCAATCAGTGGGGCAAGTACTGGGAGGCCTTGGGTTCCTTCCCACTCTAGTCTGAACCTGAGAAGAACTGTTGGGATGTCCGACTGGCAGGCCAGGAACCCAGAGGACATGTCTCCAGCCACCATGTCGACTGCTCCTTTCCACCGAGTCTTGGCAGTGCTACAGGTGTGAGAGCTGTTCTCACCCTTCTTTGGAGAGGCTGCATCAGTGTGGTTCAGAGGCAGAACCAGGAAGCTTGACTTCCGAGGTGCCAGAAGGCAACAAGTCTGTCACTCCACAGATGAAAAGCATCAGGTGGAAAACAGCAGGTGTAATACATTATCTCTTTGCAACAAACAATTGTCATTCAGGTTGTTGTGATCTATTTGCTTTGTTGCTTTGCTACATTGGTTGCCTCCAAAGACAGCTTCAGAAGGAAAGGGAAAGACTCATATAGCCTATTTCATATAGCCATAACATTGGAAAAGATGATTGTTGAGCTTGGAAGTGTAGGCTAACTTTACCTGCTGCCTCTAGGTTGCTGTTTATCCATTAAAACTCATGCTTCTTCCCAACCGCCCAAGAATAATGTAAGTACCTCTGTGCCTTTCATATGCTGTTTCCTCTCCCACTCAGTTCTAGAAAGCCTTCCTTCTCTCCCAAGGGCCCAAGTCTGTGTCCCCACAGAATCCTGTGTCCCCCACAGTATCCCTCTGCTCCCCTCCAGCATAGTATTTAGCAGACCTTAGCAATTGTCAGTTTCTTGGTCTGTTCTTCCAATTATCCTACAAACTTATAAAATTGCCTCTTGGGTTTACAGATCTTGGCACAGAGCCTGGCATGTGACAAGCCCCCAGGAGTGCTCAGGGATGAGCTGATTCCACCCAATCTAGACAATGCCTCTAAAATGTTTCAGTAGTCACAGATCTCCTTTTTGGCTAATGATACAAATCATATCTTTTAGTATCTCACACTTGATTAGGAGATGATATTTTATAAAACATTTTCATCTGTATTATCTCATTGGAGGCTCACAACAGTCTGAGGGAGCCAGGAGGATTTATCTATTTAAGACAAAGCCGTAATTATGGTGGTTAAGAATGTGAACTCTGGAGTCAGGGTTTTACATTCACTAGTAGTACTGGATGAGTTACCTGAACCTCCTTGGGCCTTATTTTCCCCATTTGTAAAATGGAAGCGATAGTTTCCCAACATGGGTCCCAGAAAACAGTGTTGGACACAATTAAGTGCTCAATGAATCTTCACTATTATTGTGCAGTTGCTTGCCCCAAATGCCATAACAAACAGGCCCAAGAGTCAGGGTCGATGTACGGTGTGTTACACACAAAGATAGTACATGCCTTAAGGCATCACAGCAGTGTTAACTGTGCACAGAAATGCTCCTCGTGTGGCACAGGAACAATGGCCCTCCCCAGCCCCGGGTTCCATGATCACCCCATTGTACAAGGCTGCTCAGAGAAAGGAATCCATGCTCCCAATGGGCAATGTTGGGACTGTAGTCTCAGGTCTCCCTCCTGATTGCTAACAGGTATCTTCAGGGACTCTGGCCCTTCTGGACGATTTTGGCCACACGTATTTATTCAAATGGCGGGCTAATAGAGCCATGACAAGAATCAGTAGAGCAGAGATTCTCAGTCTCTCTGGGATGGAGACTGCCTAAGCCAAATTCACTTCTGCACACTTACTATCTGGACAAATTGTCTAACCTCTGTATTCTACAGGATTCCCGTCCATAAGGCGGCGGCTTTGTGGTGGCTACCTCATAGGGTTGTCTGTGGTGGTTAAGTGAGTTAAGTTGTAATGTGTACAATGCTTGGGCTGGTGCCTGTCTCAGAACCAGCAGTAATGGTCAAGTATTACTGTTATGCCTACTGCCCTGAATGCGACAGCATCCATAGACTGGGCTACTTGTCCCTGGTGCTGAGCCTGGAAAGTCACGGAACAATGGAGCCTGAGGATTTTGTCAAAACAGATATATTTTAAAAAGATTTTACTTATTTGTCTGACAGAAAGACAGAAATCACACAAATGTGGGGAGGGGCAGAGGGCGAGGGAGAGGAAGGATCCCCACTGAGCAGGGAGCCAGATGCAGGGCTCAATCCCAGAACCCTGAGATCATGACCTGAGCCGAAGGCAGACACTGAACTGACTGAGACATCCAGGCGTCCCAAAAATCAGATTTTCTTAATCCACATTTCTGGAGTGTGCCATGAATAAGTGAAGATTGAGAAAACACCCACATTTGATAAGTACCTATTATGTGCTAGGTAAATCTTTCCCATGTGCTATCCCGTTTTGTATTCACACATTTCTCCAAACAGGTACAATTTTTCCCATTTTTGAGATGACTAAACCGAGCCTTAAATAGTTGAAGTCACTTGCCCAAAATGATAGAATAAGTAAATAGAACCGGGATTGAACCAAAGTCTATGTCCAAAGCCCATCTCCTCCATGCCACATTATGTCACCTATAGGAGAGAGACTAAGTCTGGCTCTGGGGGTAATTTTGACATGATCACACCTTTTTCTCCTTTAAGGCTGGGACTGTTTCAGTGACAGAGGTGGAAATTCAAAATCAAGGCAAGATCAGGAGAATGGTGTCGAGAGTGTCTCAGTTCCATGTGTATGTAAATGACTTAGGGGGGATGGGGACAAAGCCAAGACATCAGGAGTCTGTCAGTCAATCAATACCATCCATCACTGTGAAGTCTGGTTGTCATGGTAACTGGGGATAAAGCCTGGAGCCTGTTAGAATCTAGTGCCTGTCTGTTCAGGGTGACTGGTTGGTTAGCAGGCACAGCAAAAGACCCTCTGGGCTAGGCCAGACTGCTTAGCCATAAATATAAGACCCTTCACAATCAGATTCTGGCCCAGTTTACCCTCTGCACTGTTCAGTCCAGCCCAAGTCTTTAGAAATCTACCCCGACTCTGCAGAGTGTCAGAAAGCTCCAGAGAGGGCCCAGCATAAATGGCTTGGATTCTGAGCCTCTCTTGCTAGGAAGACACTGAGCCTTTGCTGTGGACCAGCCTCCGCCTATGTGCAAGACTCTGGGAACACCTCATTAACAAGATGCATGATGGAAACAGACAGCTGCAAAGTGTGATATATCTAGCTGAATCCCAGGTGCACTGAAGTACCTAGGAAGCCTCCCAACCCAAAACTACAGAGACAGAAAAGCTGTCTGGAAGGGTCCTATCTAAGCAGAGAACAAGGATGGATAAGCACTAGCCAGGTGGAGAAAAAAGGGTATGGGCAGGGGAGCAGAAATCCAGGTAGAAGAAACAGCACATTCATTCTTAGAAACCCCAGGGAGAAGGAGGGTGTGATTAAGTGGCGGGACCACAAAAGCATAGTACAGCACATCCCAGTGCTGAGTAATGGGGCTAGAGGGCTGGGCAGAGCCAGAGCATGCTCACTTGAATACTGACCATCCCATCCAGAGCCAAGAACCCTCCTGTTCTCAATAGTCACCTCTGCTTGGCTCCAACAACTTGCCATGCTGGAAACTGCATCCTCTCTGTGGCTCTCTGGAGCCCAACACTGACTCCATTTCCAGGTTACTGATATTATCACTCTTCTTGCTATAACTCAGCCAGAGGATTACTCTCATTAACACACTGGCCTCAGGGGTAAGTCCTCCACAATGGAGTGCGACCTTTGGGTGAACCTGGACACTTGTCTCCTACCATTCACCTTCACCCATTTGCTGCTTCAGTCATGCTCATGAGACCCTCCACCCAGAAAGCCCTAGCTCCCTTCTCTGTTAGGCAAGCTCCTACTCCTAAATTTTGGAAGTTCAGGTTTGAATGTCTTTGGAGTCTAGAAAAAGGGAGGGCAGGAAAGGGAGGGTTGCTTTCTCCCTTGTGCTTCTACTGTATTTATTTTCATTTGAGCATTTTCACGTTGTATTTTTCTTAGTCCCCAACTAACTGTACATTTCTCCAGGGCATGGAGCTATGTCTTTCATCTCTTAATCATGGGTTCTCGTTGACTGGATGCGTGGTTGGAGGGATGGATGGATGGATGGATGGATGGGTGGGTGAGTGGAGATTAGATTAGGAATAGTGTTCTCAGAGATTAAGTATTTCCTACCTCCTATTTTGGATAAGAAGGGAAAATGCTGTTTTCTACTCAGCACCTTTCTGAAAGGGAATTATAAGCAAGCAACAGCAATAATATATAAATGTAGTGGAAAACATGAGAATCTGAGGGACTTAAATTACACATTCATCCTACCCCTGTGACTACGCGTACACAACTTAATCATCTTGGCTGCCTTGTCTCATTCTCTTATAGGAATAAAACATGCAGAGCCCACATTCCCTTGTTCCCCATCTGCTGCCACTGTCAGACATCACTAATTGATCACAGCACTGTTGGACTGAGCACCTGTCCTGGGTCATAATCCTGCTAGCATCTGCTATTGAAGCCAGCTGCCATTACTGGCTTAGACCATTTTTCTGGCCATCGAGGCTCTGAGGTTCACCTCTTTGAATGCCGTACATGCCAGCACACTGTGCTTGTTCCCAGCCCCATGATTGTACCTAAGCTTCAGAACCCACAACCACAAGCTGGGCAGGGGAACCCTTCACAATTCTGCCAGTAACAGTTCCTGATCAGCAGGTCAAAGTGATCCCAAGCTGTGTTTAGGAAAGTGTATTGAGTATAATCCTCCCCTAGTAATTTTTAAAACCTGATTTAAACAATTTCAAAGCCACCACAACCTGTTTATTGTTTTAAAAAAAAGAAGTGAAGGAATAAAAATAAATAAAATATCCAGATGGACCCCAAGAAGCATGGAACTGGGAGTTAGAAGTCCTCATGTTGGACCTCACCCTGCTCCTAGATAATGGTTTCACCTTGGACATCACATTCTACCTCTTAGTGCCTGGTTTTCTTTGTTTGTAAAATGGGGACAGCCATAAGACAGTTCAAAGCATTGCCGAGAGGCATGAGTGAGATGATATTCATGGCAGCACTTGGTGCTGCCTGCCACAGAGCTCAGTTAGAACTCCCATCTCTCATTGCCATTTGGATAAACTGTCTCAATAGATGACTTTCCAGGCCTGCCTTGGCAATGATTACTTACATCTCCCTCTAACTTTCTACCTTGTCTGCCTTCCTGTGATGGTTACTTTTATGGGTTGATTTGACCAGGCCATGGTTGTGTCCAGATATTGAGTTAAACATTATTCTGGGTGTTTCTGGGAAGGTGTTTTTGAATGAGATCAACGTTTACTCAGTAGACTGAGTAAAGCAGATTGTTCTCCCTAATGTGGGTGGGCCTCACCCAATCAGTAGACATCCCAAATAGAACAAAAGGCTGACTGTCTCCTGAGTAAGAAAGAACTCTTGCTATCAGACTGCCTTCAAGGTGGGACTTCAGCTTTTTTCCTGCCTTTGACTCATACTGAAACATCAGTATGATGAGACCTCCTGGGTCTCAAGCCTACCAACCTTTGGAGGAAATAAACTGTCAACTCTCCTGGGTCTTCAGCTTGCCATTTACAGATCTGGGGATTTGTCAGACTCATAATTGTATGAGCCAATTCCTTAGAATAAATTTCTATCTCGTATTGTTCTCTGAAACCAGTTAGTTAGAACTTCAACTAATAAACCTCCTAATGACTTCGTTATGGTTACTTGTGATTTTTCCTTTATTTAAAGTAATGAGGTATGTATCTATAGTCAGTGGAACATAGTAGATGGTATTTTTTTTTTTTTTTTTTTTGTAGATGGTATTTTTAATGCTTTCTTTACTACCCTGAAAACTAAGCAATATTCGTTACTCCATGATCCAGCCCACATACATCCAGATGAAACAAGTTTCAATACTTCATTGTACTTTGAAGCACTCGGATATTTCCCACCCTGTTTTACTCTGTTTTGTTTTGTTAAATGCTCATCGTGACCCACTAACTTTCTTTTATAATCTACTACTGGGCTATGACCTGAAGTTTGAAAAATCCTAGGAAAAACATCTCTGAGACATGATAGCATGTTGGTTAATATCACAGGTCCCTGGGTTTGACCCCTGGCTCCACCAGTGAATAGCACGATGACCTTGAGCAAGTTATTTAACATCACAGAGCTTCAGTTCTTAATTTGTAAATTGGGGATTATAGGATCTTCTTCCTGGGTCTTTCCTGAGGATTAAATGAGACAGTATGCTTAAAGTGTTTAACTCAGTGTCTGCCACACAGTAAAATGCTCAGTAAATGTTGACTGTCTTGTCACCACTGCTAGAGCCTGAGCCTCTCGTATATGGTATCAGAATGAATGTTAGAATGTGTGAGAAAACATGGGGTGGGGAGGATAAACATTTGGACAATATACAAACTCTATGCCAGAAAATGTTGATTCAATACTGACTGAATCCTGTTGATTGATTTACTTAGGCTTTTTGGATCTCAGCTTTCTCTCCATAAAATTGGGGAAAATACTAATACACTTCCTCATAAGGTATTATGAAGATTATCTGGAATATTAGATGTATTTTACCAATATCAGAGTTAGTATACGTAAATATATTTTATTAAAACCAAATATTTCAGGGGCACCTGGGTGACTCAGTGGGTTAAGCCTCTGTCTTCAGCTCAGGGTCCTGGGATGGAGCCCCGCATCGGGCTCCCTCCTCAGTGGGGAGCCTGTTTCCCCCTCTTTCTTTTCCTGCTGCTCTGCCTGCTTTTGACCTCTCTCTTTGTGTCAAATAAATAAATAAATTAATTCTTTAAAAAAAAATGAAACAAATATTTCAGTTAGCTCTAAGTACAATGAAGTTTAAAAATTAACTCATTTCAGGTGGCAACCAATTTGGTTGTCTACACAATAAATCATTCCTGACTATAATAGATGATTATGACAAAGAGAAGCACTGTTACCTTCTATACACCCTCGATGAGAGGAACCATGGGGTATCTAGACAGCGCTTACCATGTTTGTGTGCTTAATAAATGTTTGTTGAATGAAAAACTGAAGGAATGAGTCAGTAAAGGAAGGGAGGAGGCAGGGAGGAGGAGCATGTGGAATTATAACTGACATCAACTTCAATGCTCACTTTGGCATCACATGTACTAGAATTGACATGAACTTTAGTGAGTTTTAATTGTGTTTCTGTGGCTTTTTCTACCCTGTGAGTTAGGTGATAGACCAGCTGGTCTAGGGTCCCTAGACAGAAGGGGATGATCAGTGGCAGGCAGAATGTACTGTGCTCTTGTGGGAAGGGTCTTTCCCCGGGTCACTGTTATCTGGCTTCCATCAAAGGAGGAATGATGGAACACAGGCACTGATTTGGGCCGAGTTGTTAACACTTTGAAAGATAGTGATGAGAATTCAAAGTGACCTTGACGAATGGGAGAAGCAGTCCCTCCAAAACAGGATGAAGTACCAGGGACATAAATGAATGACCTTGATCCAAAAAATGGACAGGTGGGGGAGAAGGCGTGATTGCTGAGGCTCCAAATCTACAGCAAAAACATTGGCCACTGCAGGCTGGACACAATGATAATGATTTCCTTTCTGTTGGAACAGTGTTTCAGAGCTGACCAATTGCAGGGCCAATGAGACAGGCTATCTTATCCTCACTTTACAGAGGAGAGGGCAGTTAACATTATAGGGTTAATAACTGAAAAGCTGGGAACAACATAAAGCATGTTGTAATAAAACCACCACAGTACAACAACTACAGGTTATGTCTTTTAACTCTTATTATATGCCAAGTGCTGAGCCACATACTCACATAAATAGTTTCATTTCATATTCGCAAGAATCCTATAAAGTAGGTGCTATCACTGTCTCATCTAAAAGAACAGAAAACTAAGGCATGAGGAGGATAATGAATTTGCCTGAAGGTCACTTGGCTAATAAATGGTGGAGATGAGATTTGAATCCGGGTAAAAGTTCTGAAACAGAAACTTTCCCAACAATTGATATTTATTGGGTGCCTGTTAGAGGCTGAGCACCATATTAAATATTTTCTGTGCATATGTTCATGCATTCCTCATAACTATTCTGTGAGATAAATGCCATGAATACTTCCAGCTTAACAGGGTAAGAAATTGAGACTTAAAATGATTAGATAGCCTGCCCATGATCACATAGCTAGTAAGTGACAGAGCCCATGTGTTCAACCACGGTGCTACGCTACTATTATCCTGTATTTGAGGGGGGATGAATATCTAAATACTTACACGGAAGATGCAGTTAGAATTTCGCTCCAACGACCCTTGATTATCATTCCTATTGGGTCCTGAAAAATTGAGGTTTAGAGAAGTTGTGTATCCTGATCAAGGTCATGTAGCTACTAACTGGTGGAACCAAGATGTGCACCCAGATGTGTCTGACTCCCAAGTTTAGGTTCCTTGTTACCATGGCACTAGCATGTGTTTTCCTTCTGTAGTCCTTGATCACATGACTTTACGACTTACTGACCCCACCTGGAATTTGTAATAGTAACTACTTGGTCACATAGTAGCTCCTTGATCATATGACTTTAAGATTTACTGACCTCAACTGGAATCTATAATAGTAACTACTGTTTGGACGGTGTTTTACTTATCACAGTGCTTTTAAAAAATATTATCTAGGGTAATTCTTCTAACAACCTTTAGAGTAGTTTATTGTCCTATACTCGTGATGGGAAAACTGAGACTCTGAGACATAAAGTATTAGCTTTCAGATGGCAGTGCCTACATGAAAAGCAAAGTTATCTCAGTTGGAAAAAATATTTCTACTTCCACGCTGTCTGCTTTCATAGGTCCAGACAGTGCTGCTGGTTTCCTTCACAGGCAAAACATCAGCAGAATCATTTTCCTTAAGGTCTTTGCAGAGTCTTGCAATTTGGCCAAAATCCATATAATCATGAACCTTAGAGTCTTGAGGACCATTCATTTACTTTCTATTGCATGCATGGTTTCCATTACAGCATCCCTGATAAAAGTATCCAATAAGATTTACTTAGATTCTTAGATGTTGATAAGACACTCTATTTCTTGTTACATTTTGAGAGACAAAGGACACAGAAGCTGAAACAGATGTGTTAGGACCTATCTACATTAGCCACAAAACAGGAGTCCAGAGCGGACCACTACCATGTTTGTTCCAAAGGTGTTTATGGACTGTCCACTAATCTCTGATACTTTTCTCGTTTTACATGTCAACATGGATAGAGGGAACCGACAGAGAAAATATGGCATAACCCAGTGAGCAATGTCTGGGGCTGGAAAGGAAGACCCAAAGCGTAGGTACTGAGGAGGTGACTAAGGAGACGTGTGAAGAGAGAGGAAGTCAGAATTATTCCCAGATTGTGAGTCTGGAAAAAGGCAGCTTGGGTAAGAGGAGAGAAGCCTGGACTATAACTCAAAATAACTCCTATATTTTTCCACTTACTAATGATAGAACTTTCAGCCTCATTTCCTTCATCTGTGGAAATAAGGAAGCCTCTTCTTGCACAGATCTTTGGAAGATTAAGAAGATATACAAACAGCCAAAGACATGAAAAGATGCTCATCATCAGCCATCATCAGGGAAATGGAAATCAAAACCATGGTGAGAAATCACCTCGCACCTGTTAGAACATCTATTATCAAAAAGATAAGTGATCACAGATGTGGGTGAGGATGTGGAATAAAGGGAACCCTGTGTGCTGTTGGTGGGAATGTCAACTCGTACAGCCACCATGGAAAACAGAACGGAGGCACCTCAAGAAATTAAAACAGAACTACCTATACGATCCATCAATTCGACTTTTGCGAACACATGCAAAGGAAATGAAATTGTTATCTAAAAAAGATATCTGTACTCCCATGTTCATAGAAGCATTATTCAGATTAGCCAAAATATGGAAACAATGTAAGTCAACAGATGAATGGATAAAGAAAATGTGGTGCAGATACACAATGGAATATTACCCAGCCTTTAAAAAGGAGATCCTGTTCTTTGTGACAACATAGATGAACCTGGAAGTCGTTATGATAAGTGAAATAAGGCAGACATAGACAGACAAATACTACATGGAGGAGCCAACAAAAAAAAATCAGCTTCATAGAAACCAAGAGCAGAAAAGTGATTACTGGAGCTGAGGGTGGGAGAAGTAAGAAGAAGTTGTTGAAATGTTTTAATTATAAGATGACCAAGTTGTGATGATACCATGGTGACTGTGGTTGATAACACTGTATCATATCATTGAAATTCGCTAAGAGAATAAAGTTTAAGAGTTCTCATCAAAAAAAAGGTAAATATGCAAAAACGATATGGGATTTCCTCAAAAAATAGTTACCACATGATCCAGCAATTCCACAACTCAGTATCTACACAAAGAAAATGGAAATACTAATTGAAAAAGATAGAGGCACCTTATGTCTTTTTGATAACAGCCATTCTGACAGTCGTAAGGTGGTATGTCATTGTGGTTTTGACCTGCATTTCCCTAATAATTAGTGATGGCAAACATCTTTTCATGTGCTTGTTGGTCATCTGTATGTCTTTTCTAGAAAAGTGTCTTCAGGTTTTCTGCCCACTTTTTAATTGACTTGTTTATTTTCTTGTTCTTAGTGGTATCAGTACTTTATATAACTTGGATATGAATCCCTTATCAGATATATTCTTTGCAAATATTTTCTCCCATTTAGTTACCTTTTCATTTCATCAATGGTTCTTCACCGTGCTGAAGATTTTTAGTTTGGCCTAGTCCCAATTGTTCATTTTTGCATTTGTTTCCCTTGCCTTTGGAATCAGAGCTCCCCAAAATTGCCAAGACCAATTGCTTCCTGCCTATATTTTCTTCTAAGTGTCTTATGGTTCAGGTCTTACATTCAAGTCTTTAAACCATTTGTGCTGATTTTTGTATATAGTGTAAAACAGTGGTCCAGTTTTTCCCACACTCTTTATTAAAGAGAATTTTCTTTCTCCATTGGATATTCTTGCCTCCTCTGTCATAAATTAATTGTCCATGTATGTGTGGGTTCGTTTCTAGGCTCTTTATTCTGTTCTGTTGATCAGTGTGTCTGTTTTTATGTCAATACCATGCTGTTCTGATTACTTTATCTTTGTAGTTTAGCTTGAAACTAGGGAGTGCTATGCCCCCAGCTTTGTTCTTCTTTCTCAAGAATGATTTTACTATTTGAGGTCTTCTCTGGTTCTACACAATTTTTAGAATCATTTGTTCAGGTTCTCTGAAAAAAATGTCACTGAAATTTTGATAGGGATTGCGTTGTACCTGTAGATTGCTTCAGGTAGTACGGACATTTTAACAATATTCTTTGAAATCCTTGAGCACAGAATACCTTTCCATTTATTTGTATCTTCTTCAGTTTCTTTCATCAGTGTCCTACCATTTCAGAGACTTTTACAAGACCTGTGCACTAAAAACTATAAGGCATCCTTTTATTTTTGATGCATGGTTTCATGCTGCCTTTGAGGGAGAAGCGTTTTATCTAAAGGATACATTAGAAGGAAACAGCCTTGTAAATCCTCTGGGATGAACCCAGAGAGGATCTGAGGCAAATCCAAGGACAAAAGATTCCTCCAGAGCAAACCAGCCAGTGTGTTCACTTAAATTGCTCCATACCAAGCTCATCTCTTTGAGGACATGCATGTATATCACACAGTGTGTTTCTCAGAGACAAACACTTTAGAGAATATAAATATTATTATTTGATATGGATCAAAGATACACAGAAAAAGACAGTAACAAAGAGGACAGAGAGAGAAATAAAATCACCTGAAGAGAAAGGAGAGACGGAGGATGACAGAGACAAAGAAGAAACTAGACAAATATGAAACATGGAGAGAAGGGTGTTCATGATTCTATTTGTCAAAGGGAAAGAAGGTAGATATTTTTGTTCTTTGTAGGTTAATATGTAAATGGAATTCTGATTTATTAGCGGTCTCCAGCAGATGAGGTGATGATTAGCACATTTCCATATTTATAGAAAAGCAACACTAACTTTCCGGATTTATAGAAAATCAGCTCTTCACAAATAGCAAATTGTGCTATTATCGACATATGGTTTTCTATAAACAGAGCTGAGGTAATTATCCCTGGGACAATTTGTTGGTGGGCTCCTTTTGAATATTAACCACATTGGAAGCCCATCTCTGCCTCACAGATTTTAAAGAGGAGGGGCCATGAGACACCCCAGACAATTAATTAGTAATCCAACACCAAAGACAGAGCCCAAATGAAAGGCTCTATCCAGGACCACATGGTGAAAAGACCATAGGTCCAGGGTTCTGACGCCAGCTTCCTGCAGCCCTGGGCAAAGTAATTAACCTCCCTGAGGAGCCCCAGCATTTATGGACTAAAACTGGGATAATACCAACCTCCAAGTGTTGTCAAGAGAACGAAATGAGAATGTACAGCACCGGAACCCAGTAGGTCCTCAACAAATGTTAACTGTGCTTCCTTCCCTATATTTTTGAATGATTCTTTAAATAGTTGATAGAAGTTTTTTAAACTCCTTTTTTTATATTGACCTATCATCAACGGTTTTGTGTCATGACTCCATATGGGTATAGCTGGAAAAGATTCCTTGAAGCAATAACTTATATTCACTATCTGTAAGCCTTTATGATATTCTCTAGTCTCTTCTTTGTTGTTGTTGGGTAAAATGTTGTTAGTGATCCATACATTGATTTTAAGACCTGCTGTTAGGAAGGAGGTACTCTGCTGCTGGAGGGTGGGGACCATGTTTGAATTTGCTCACCATCGTATCTCTAATGCAAATACATAATAGAGACTCAAGAGATACTTGAATTATAAAGAAATGGATACATGGATAGATGGATGAATTAACAATGACCCAAACAGGAATCTAAATGAATACCCCCTTTCAAATTCCATGTCTTGTTTTATACACTCACTATGCACTTAGTGCTGTGCTGAGAGTGAAAGAGATAAAGACATGTCAGACCTAATCCTTGCTTTCAAAGATCTTGCTATCTAGATGAGAAAAATATTATAATTTGGAAAAATTTCTTTTGAAGATTAAAGAGTGTGGAATTTATGTGAATGTGCTGAAGGAAAGAAATGGACAGCCTGGGCTGGTGCAGTCAGGGAACCTTCTTGAAACTGGGAATTTGCTTTGAAATAAGTATCGATTTCTCAGCCTTCTACTCACTCATTGACTAGGTCAGTCATTCTCAAACCGTAGTGAGCACCAAAATCCTGGGGAGGGCTTGTTAAAATACAGACCCCTGGGTCCTCCACCAGTTTCTGATTTAGTAGGTTTGGGATGGGGTCCTGAGAATTTACATTTCTAACAGGTTCCCCGATCCTGACGCTGCAGTTAAAATCCACACTTTGAGAATCACCTTTCTAGCCATTTGGCATAAGACCATGAAAGCTACTGATGCCATGCTAGGGAGTTTAACCATTCAGCATTTTAGGCAAAGAAGTGATATCATTGTATCCATAAAGTAGAAAGATCATTCTGGGAGCAGTTTTGAGACTGGATTGCAGAGGTGGGCCCTCCCCTAGATTTAAGAGCCAAAGCAGTGGTAAGTGATAGGTGGGAACCCAGCCTAGCCCTGTAAGAGTGAACAGGGAGGAAAGGGAGGGTGAGGGCTGCTCTGGAGACAGAACTGAGGGCTCTTTGAGATCTGCAGGGTAAAGGAAGGGGAGGGATCTGGGATGACTCCAGGTTTCTAGCATCACAGACCGATTATACAGCTGTTCCATTAACTAAGAATCTATATTTGTAAGTTTTAACATTTTAAATAACAAAACCCCAAATACCATTTGTTATCAAGAAGGTAACAGTAGTGTAATTGAAAACACGCAGTTTCGGGGAGCCCGACAAGTCTGAGTTCAAATCTTGTTTGTGATACTTCCTTGTTAGTCTTTGTGCCCTTCTGGACCTCAGTTCCCCGAGGACAGTAACACTCTCAACTGGGATGGCTACTACAACATGCTTCTTGGTTCTTCTCCCCCTGTTCTGCCCCAGTCCATCGCCACCTCCACATATCTCCCTTCTGTAATCGCAGCACTGCACTGTGCCACCTTCTACCCAAGTATTATGCCTGTTACCTTACACTGCTGTCCCCCAGGGGATCACGCACGGCTCATACTCAGTGCTCAGAAAACTGCAAACCACATCCTGACATGCGCATTGGCTGCTGTTTGCATAAAGCTTCTGTTCTACTTACCAAATGATTCCATTTTCTGTCTGTTAATTACCAGGATATATTCATAAATGCCGCCCATCGATCCAGACGTTATGTAATGAGTGCCGTAGTCATTGATGAACTTGGCATATATGCCATAATTGTACTGCTCTGGGAGCTCCATTAATGACTGAAGCATGCCTTCATCCAGCATAATATTGTCCCTCCTCATCTTAAAATGAGCAGTCTGCACTTTTGTGGAAATTCTCATGAAGCTATATGTCTGCCAGCGACCACCACCATGGAATAAGGGAAAAGAAGAAAGAGAGCGCACATTTTACTACATAACATAACGCGAAAGGTAGCATTTAGTGTGGGAAATATGTATATTAACATATAAACATATGAGCATGAATACATTATTAGTAGTCTATTTTACAAGCATCTGTGAAACACTGGGGTGTGCCTGGCTGCCTTTCCCATGCCTGTGTCTCTGTTCTCACTGCCCCTGTTCAGGTGCCCTTCTCCTCAACTCTCATCTGGGTTGGTCCCTGCAGTGTGGTTCCTGGTGCTGTTCACTCTGTTCTGGCCCCAGTCCATTGTCACCTCCACATGCCTCCCTGCTCTAATTACAGCACTGTATGAAGCAACCTCCCATGCAAGTATTCGGTATCCAGTTACAATTATGCTTAGGAGTATTTTTGATGACATGGCAGGAAGTGCCAGCCTTATCCATTGATGTAACTTACTGAACAAATACGTGTAGGATCCTGTAGTCACTTGCATTGTGCTAGGAGCAGAGAACGTGATCTTGAATGAGAGAGAGGCCCCTGCCATGATGGATCTTCTAGTGGGAATCGTATATTGTTAAGGAATAAAGTAAAGCAGGCTGCCGAGATAGTAAAAAAGAGGCAGGACTTGGGTCATATTGGGTTGGTTTAAGAGGAAGGGGATTGGGCACCTGGGTGGCTCAGTCATTTAAATGTCTGACTCTTGGTTTTGGCTCAGGTCATGGTCTTAGGGTGGTGAGATTGAGACTCCACGCTGGAAGTGGAGTCTGCTTAAGATGCTCTTTCTTTTCCTCTGTCCTTTCCCTGCTCAGGCTCTCTTGTGCGTTCACTCTCTCTCTCTCAAAACAAAACAAAAACAAAAATGATTAAGAGGAAGAGGGTTGTGTATGGGCATCATTTCCAAGTAAACCTTAATCCCAAGGGATAGTGAATTTTTGAAATTTTTGAAATTTTGAAAAGACCATCTGCCTTGAGAAAAGTCCCCATGACCATGTGATAGCCAGATCTCAGCACAATACTTTCCCTTCAGAGTGACAGCTAACTTGTGGCAAAGCTCCAGAATATAATTTATATTGTTAAATAAGTTAACTTTTGTAAGTCCTTCATTTTCATCATCCAGAATAATTTTTGAGCCCCAACTAAATCCACAGTGCTGGTATCAATATTGTTGCGGCTTTTTGGTAAACTCTGAATCCATTCAGTAAATATTATTCTGGCTCCTGACAATGTCTCCATCCTCATTACTCTCTACGTTTCCTTCCCACCCTATGCATCAGCTGGTTGAAGGTCTTGCAATCCCGTTAGTGTGAGGCAATCTGTCATCTCCAGGCCTTTTCACACTGCTGTTTCCCAGGCCCAGAGTACCCTTCACTGGTTCCCACCTCTCTTCATCAGGACAACCTGTACTAGTTTTTAGACCCCAGTTTAGGTGGATGGATGTCCCTTCCTCAAGGAAGCATTGCCTGGTTGCTCAGATTAATAAATAGGGAGTTAGTGGTGAACATTTGATGAATCAATGAATGATGGACGGAGCATACCAGTCCTCCAATCTATTCCGAAAAGCAAGACTTGCTTCCGAAGTCTTCCCAACCTAGTTTACATGGCCTGGCTGTTTCTCTTTAAGACATTACTATACTAAGTATTTCCCTGTTTGCTCCAGGTAACCATGAAAAAGAATGGGATGAGGTGATAAGAGTTCTCCTCTTATCATTCAATTTTATTCCCTTTGTGATGATTCTGTGTGCAAAAGCATAATAAGAAAAACAAACATGATTACCACTGATCAGACATTTCCAATTACCGAAGCAAATGCAGGTTCAATTACTACTGTACTTTTTAATACAATTAAGGTAATACATGTTCCATGTAGATTATGGAATACTGTTTGACACAGGCATTATGCTGTAATACCTTCTCATTATACTTGTTTAACTCCTCCAAGAACGAAGAGCCTCGTGACCCAGATGCACCCACATCCACGGTCACAGGACTGCCTGCGGGGCCCACACCTACAGTCACTCCAGCCGACACTGACATGTCATTTTTTACTTTAGAAAGAAGGTCACGTGCATCATCATGCAGCTCTGAGGAGAGTCTTGTGTCTGCCAGGGCCTGAAAAGGAGCAAACAGATGTTAGCTTTGTACACACAGTTATATTCTGACTTGTGCTTAGTATTTAAATCTTTGCTCTGTAAAATATCACAAAGCAGATTATCATCGATAATTGTGTTAAAAGGCTACTCCAGGCATCCGACTGATGCTCACTCACTAAAATGCTGAAAATACGGCAGTTAGTTTAGGTATCGCTTAGTGGCATGCTGAAATATTTATTTAAATGAGCACACACACTCATGATTCTGATAAAATTCTGTATTGTTCTGGGTATGGATTTTTTCCAACTGATTCATCCTTCCTGTAGAGAAAGTCGCCCACCTCTGCAATGGAAGCATCCAGAAAGCCATGTCTGGGTGTGGATCTGGGAGGAAAGGGGCAAGGAAGCCGAGCCGGTGGGGGGCGCTCTAGGCAGACTTATGCTCTCATGCTGCCCCATATGTGGGATTCCTTCATTCCAGGCAGGCAGTAGGCTTGTATGTCTCTGCCAGCTTGGACTGAGGCATGGTCCTGTGCCTGGCCTGAGCTGAGAAAGCAAGGGTTAAGCACACGAGTGGTTTGTTTGGCCATCACAAGAGCATGTGTCTAGATGGAGCCTAATTAATTTGGGTCCCGAGTATCTGTGATGATGAGCTCCCCTTCCACCTTGGGACAGAGGCATAGCATAGGACACTGTTGTTTTAAAGCGCTGAGATTTTGGAATCCTTTGTTGTGCAGCATAGCCTTGTCTGTCTTGCTGGACATGTAATCCCCAGACCATCCTCGAGCTTACGGGAATGGTGATGTCTGTGTCCTCCTCCTACGCTTACCATAGACTTGATGATAGTAGTGGAAGCCCAGTGGGTGGTGGGAGGACTCCATAAACCTGGCCTTGGCCTTCTCTTGAGAAAACTGGGGGAGGGGGAGTATGACTAATAATTGTCCATAATCCTTGAATCCTACCATCTCTCTGTAAAGATAGAATGCATATGACTACATGCGTATAATGTGTATAATCTGTCTTCCCTTCTAAATGACATAGAGCCGGGCTCTGCTGAGTTAGATCTGGGTTTGAATCTTGTCTCTGCCACTTAGTGCAGTCCACCTTTCAGCCTGACACGTTATCCCTATAAGTCTCTTGGTCTTTTTCCTTTCTAAAATGGTGCAGTGATAATCTCTACCTCCTTGTATTGTTGTGATATTAAATGAGAGGATTTGCATGGAGGTATACTATCTGGGGCATAGCAAGCACACAGGGATGTCTGTGTTGACATCTCACCCAGAGGGGAAGGGACATGGAAAAGAATGGTCAGGAGTGGACTCTGGAACTGGTCATGAGCCAAGGGGTGCTCCGAGTGCCCAGGAAACCACAGAATTTTAGAGATGGAGAGGATTTAGGGATCATCAGCATCTTGCTAACACTTCTCAAAAGCAGAACCCGTTCTGTAAACAAAATCCCATATGGAAAACAAAGATAGGAAAGTTATCAGAGAAAGACAAATATCATGTGTGGCATACAGGAAAAAAGAGACAAACAAAACAAGATTCTTAAATATGGAGAACAAACAGGTGGTTACCAGAGGGAAGGTGGGGGAGAATTACGAGTGCCCTTATCATGATGGGCACAAGGTGTATGGAGTGTTTGAATCACTATATTGTACACCTGAAACTAACTAACACTGTATGTTAACTGTACTGGAATTTTAAAAAAAGAGAGAGAAATAAAGAAAGAAAGGAAGGAAGGAAGGAAGGAGATGACCAGTGGGCAGCTGCCCTTGATGAGACAGGGGCTCAGAACCCTGCCCAGCTATTTCCTGTCCTGACCCCCAATTTATACAGAGGGAAACTGGGCACAGGGAGGGACAGGGAGCTGCTCAAGGTCTCAAATACTTCTATTCTAACAAAGCACAACTGGAAATAGGTCTTCTGACTAGCAGAGAACTGGACCTCGAATCTGTTTCATTGATTATGGAATGGAGCCAAGATGTGGCAGATGGGCGGCCACACTTCTGTTCTGCCTCTCGTTGGCCCTGCCCTTGCCTGTCAGTGACCTTCAGCATGGGGCATGTGTGGGGGCAAATGGAAAGGGAGCTTCAGACACCAGCAAGCTCTGCGGGAAGTAGAATCTCCAGAAGCTAGCAGTCCATGTCCAGCAACAGGCCTCTCTCCCTCCCCGCCCCCACCCTGCGGTGGCCTGCGAGTGCCCTGTGCAGACTTACCTCAAAGTGGTACATAAGGATGTTGTAGGGTTTCCGGAAGTACTTCTCATCCTCTCCGTAGTAAAGATGCTCACAGGCGGGGTCATATCGAAGCTCCCTCCATTCCCCATTGTAGACTGTCTCACACTGGCCCCCAAAATACCTGGCATCATACACACTCTGGGCTTCTTCCTGGATCAGGATATTGTACCTAAATCGAAAAGGCAGGCAGCTTCCGGGAAAGAGCACTGGAAAGGCAAAGATGGCATCCTCTGGAAGATGTTACTGCTGGTCTGAGCAGTGGCTTCTCAAGCTGTGTTCTGCAGACCCCTAGGGTTCCTCAAGTACCTTAACCTCCATTTTGGGTAACACTGGAAACCTGAGTGGGCTCAGCCAGGCCCCCCATTTCCCTTTGACCAATGCAGCAGGCAGCTCCATCAGCACCTAGGACAGTGCTCCCATGAGAAGCTACTCTTAAAAGTGTATTGTACGGGGCGCCTGGGTGGCTCAGTGGAATAAGCCGCTGCCTTCGGCTCAGGTCATGATCTCAGGGTCCTGGGATCGAGCCCCGCATCGGGCTCTCTGCTCCGCGGGGAGCCTGCTTCCTCCTCTCTCTCTGCCTACTTGTGATCTCTATCTGTCAAATAAATAAATAAAATCTTTAAAAAAAAAAAAAGTGTATTGTACAAGTTACAGAAGAATGAATATGCATCATTATCAAAACTCCAAGCACAGAGCCCAACAGCCGGAGCCCATTTCCCAGCTCTGCCACACCTAGCTGTGGGACCTTGGGCAAATCACTTAACCTCTCTGTGCCTCAGTTTACTAATTTGTAAGAAGCAGTTAATGTATTGCCTTCAGAGAGTTAAATGCAAGTTCAACATGGAAAGGAACCAGAAAGCTCTTAGTATATATTAAGTACTGAATAAATGTTGCCGTTGCTGTTTTTGTTTGTACTGTTTCAGAAAAAGCCTCCATGGGTTAAAAAAAAAAAAAAAAGAAAGAAAGAAAAAGAAAAATAGGTTTAACATATCGACTCTCAGTGCTAAGGTGAAAACCTAATCCACAGAAAGGCCATTGTCTCCAGGACAGCATGGAATGTCAGAGGGTGCAATTTGAAAATCATGGAGACTCCTGTTTAATTTCTAGCTCCGTCACGTACTAGCTGTGTGAATCTGGACAGATTCTGGATGCATTCTGAAGCTCGTTTTCTGCAGTTGAAGAAGACAAATAATAAAACTACTTCTTATGGGTTTTGCGACATCTAAATGAGAGTATTAAAGTAAAATGGAAGTCAAGTTGTAGTACAGATTAGGCACTCCAGAAATGATACTTCCTCTCCCCTAGCCCAGTACTCTTCCAGAAACACTTTCCCTTGCTTCCCCCTCTGGGGTATTTCATATCCATCTGCCCAAGAATTGCATTTTAGGTTATAGATGGTCGAATGGTATTTAGGCACAAACAGTGTCACACAGGTGAAATACAGCTTTAATATTCTAAAAAAGAGAAGGTTAACTAAACAAAAGCATTTCAATTTGGTTAAGAGATCCAAGGCCTAACAATCAAAGCCTCTTATGGTATAGATAATAAAATGATTGCTTGTCTCTGCTTCTCAAACTCCTATTCAGCCTTCAAAACCCAACTTAAACATTGCCCTCTCTGTCTGACCTTCTTTGATTATCCTGGACAGACAGTTGTTCCTTCCTCTGTATTTACATGGCATTCAGTGATTACCTTTGGCATAGCATCTGTCATATTTGTTCCTTCCCTCCATGAAAAGGCACAAAAGCAGAAGATGAGCAGGGGGTTAACTGTGAATAAAACCTGCCTTTGAAGGAATAAATGGATAATTATAGAGCACCTGACATATAGTACAAACTCAAGGTATGTTACCTTTCTTCTTCACCTCTTTTCTCCGTCTCTTTCTTCATATTAATGGAAGTGATGTAGTAATAGCTATGGTGAATTGAATACACACTCTACCAGACATTTAGCATACATTAACTTTCAACCTCATGACAATCTTACAAATGCAGAAGTTGAAGCTCAGAAAAATTAAGTAATTTGCCTATAGTCACAGCTAAATTTTCTTTGACGCTAAAATCTGGGTTCCTTCCCTTTACTCTGCCCCTTACTTTTCTGTCTTTCTGCCCATTGAACATGTTTCTGCCTTTGGATTATAAATACTGGCTCTCTGGTGGGCCAAACAAAAAGTCAAAGGAATAATTAGTCCTAAGATTATACACTAACCTCTAAGCATAACACCTCACTATTTCATGCTTCTGTTTAGCCCACATTCACTTTCAAAATCAACAAAATCCCCTTTTATTAGTATTAGGGGCTGAATTGTGTCCCCTTAACATTTATATGTGGAAGTCTGGGGCCCCAAAACTTACAGAATTTGACTATTTTGGTGAGATGGTGTCTATGTAGGAATTGAGTTAAAATGGGGGCATTAGGCTGGGCCTTAATCTAAGCATAAAAGGTTATTAAGCCTAGATACTCTTAGTAAAGCTGATTGCAGAACCCACCAGATTGAAAATGAAAAGATATAGAGAAATTCCAGTTTTTGGAAATCTGTGCAGAAATACTCACATGTACAAAGATAACATACAAGGATGTTCATTGCAGCATTATTTATAAGAGGAAAAAATGGGGAAATCTAATTATCCTTCAATAGGAAGCAGTCAAATAAATTTTCATGTAGTTATACCTTGGGAGAAGAGTCAGCAATTTTTTTTAAATAAAGGACCAGATATTAAATATGTTAGGCTTTACAGGCCATAGGTCTTTGTTGCAAATACTCAACTCCTATCACTGCAGGGTGAAAGCTGTATCCCAATAAAACTTTAATTACAAAAACAGACAACAGGCTAAATTTGGCCTTGAGGCCATAGTTTACTGACCCCTGTTATAGAACACTGTGTTGCTTAGAAAAAGAATAGAAAATGTGGGAGGAAATCTTCAAAAATATATTATTAAGTTAAAAAAAAGCAAGTTAAACACCATATGTGTAGTATGATCCCATGTATGTAAAAGAGACTTACGTCTATCATGCACAATACCTATGGGCATATCTTCCATACAATATATATTGTCAGTGCATTGTTTACATGATCTGAAAGTCCTACACCAAACTGTTGACAGGGGTCCACTCCAGGGAGAGAAGTGGGGGGTGTGACTGAGTGGAGTACAGGTTGGGGATGGTGAAGGAAGACTTTCGGTTTTTACCTCAAACATGTATTCTTTTTTTTAAGAAAAGATTTTATTCATTTATTTGACAGAGCACAAGCAAAGGGAGTGGTAGGCAGAGGAAGAGGGAGAAGCAGGCTCCCCACTAAGCTGGGAGCCCAGTGTGGGACTCGAGCCCAGGACCCTGGCATCATGACCTGAGCTGAAGGCAGGAGCTTAACCAACTGAGCCACCCAGGCACCCAACATGTACTAATTCTGTAGCAATAAATAAAAGTCTAAAAACTAGGACATGCTTAAATTAAAAAAAAAAAAAGAAAGAAAGAAAAAGGACAACAGGAAAGACTTCTGAGATCTTGATTAGAATGAAAAACTGCCACAGTGTCAGCTGTTGGGAGTGGAGATGGGGCTGTCCTGCTGGTGTCAGTCTTCAGTGTGGGCAAAGCACACTCGGGAAGTGTATTTCAATGCTCCTCTGACTTACATGAGAGCAAGGTCATGGTCTGCGATCTTTTGCCAATAAAGAGGGAATTCTTCTTCTCAAGTTAACACCTCACTATTTCATGCTTCTGTTTAGCCCACATTCACTTTCAAAATCAACAAAATCCCCTTTTATTAGTATTAGGGGCTGAATTGTGTCCCCTTAACATTTATATGTGGAAGTCTGGGGCCCCAAAACTTACAGAATTTGACTATTTTGGTGAGATGGTGTCTATGTAGGAATTGAGTTAAAATGGGGGCATTAGGCTGGGCCTTAATCTAATATGCTGGTGTCCTTATAAGAAGAGATTAGGGAGCACCTGGGGAGCTCAGTCAGGTGAGCAGCTGACTCTGGATTTTGGCTCAGGTCATGATCTCAGAGTCCAGGAATTGAGCCCCCACGTTGGGCTCCACACTCAACGGGGAGTCTGCTTAAGGATTCTCTCTCTTCTTCTGCCCTACCCCTGCTTGCACTCTCTCTCTCTCTCTAAAATAAATAAACCTTTAAAAAAACGATGATGATGATGATGAAGAGGAGTGCTTGGGTGGCTCATTTGGTTAAGCATCCATCTCTTGATTTCAGTTAGATGGAACTCTGCATGGGGCTCTGTGCTCAGAGAGGAATCTGCTTGAGATTCTCTCTCTCCCTCTCCCTCTGCCCCTCCTCCTGCTCTCTCCCTCTTAAATAAAATCTTTAAAAAACAACGAGAGATTAGGACCCACCCAGACACTCACAGAAGGAAGGAGACGGACAAGGCAAGGAGAGTGGCCTCAGAAGAAGCCAATCCACCACCAACTTGACCTCAGACTTCCAGCCTCGAGAACTATGAGAAATCAATTTCTGTTGCTTATAAGCCACCCAGTGTATGGCATTTTGTTATAGTCACCCAAGAGATAGTCACCTGAGTGGACCAATAGAAGAAGGACCTTCTTCCCACCACCACCTCAGGGGAACAGTGGGAGCTGCCTCACCAGACGCGTAGCACAAAGATCCTCTTCTGTCCTCAAAATAATACTTGTGATTGAAGGGCAACCATTCCCTGCTCCCAAACAACCCGAGGGCAGGACTCACCCTAAGGCCGCTTTCTCTGACCCTGGAATGGGGTCATACAGGGTGCAGTCAAATTCAGGGACCCTGACATCTTCACAGTCATCCTCATCAGAGCCGTCAAGGCAGTCATTGTCTCCGTTACACACAAGGTGGCGTTTCAGACAGCGACCTGAGAGAAGAGAGGCTGTAGATGCTTCCAGAGCCTCCCAGACTCTCCAGCTCCTCTTGACCTGCATCCATAGTCACCAAGTCCATCCCACTTCTGAAACAGCTCCTCACCCCTTTCCATGATCATCTCTCCATCCTCGCTGCCTCTTCCTTCCAGCTTCTCTGCCTCCCACCTGTAGCCCTGCTCCCAGCTCAGGCTCTGCAGCAGGCTCCTCTCTTAAACTCATCCTCCATGTGGCAGCTCCTGTGATCTCTCTAAAATGTCAGCGTGGCCATGTCATCCCCCTGCCCCATAGCCTTCTGTAGCTCCCATTCCCATTCTTCCAAATGCTGCAGTCTGGTCCCCAGTACCCTCCTGGACCCATCCCCTGCCTCTCTTCTCCGAGCCCTGACCTGCAATCATTCTGCACCTATTGCCAGTCCCTAAATCCCTGGATGTGTTTGCACATTCTTGTTCTTAGCAAATTCATTGCTGCTTTCTAAGTCTCAGTTCAAGTGCAATTTTAAAGCCTGTTCTGACTTCCCCAACACAGATCAGGGCATCCCCTGACAGTGAGGGTCATTGGACCGTGGGCCTGTGCCCATTACACTGCCTATCATCCAGTATTGCCACTGACTCCCTGCAGGTCTCTCTCCCAAAGAGACGAGGAGTACCTCGAGGTCAGGCACATTATCTTTTCATATCCGGGTCACCAGCAGTTAGCACCCTGCCTGGCACATACATGCCCAGTCAATATTTATTCAATGAATGGGTGACTGAGTGAATTGTACCTTTTCTACACAAGTCAACAGGTATTCTGACAAACTCACATCAAAATTACTTGGGCTACTGGGTTGGCTTAAAATGCAGATCTCTGGACCCTATTCCAAACCTACAGAATGAAAACTTCCAGGGAAGGGCTGAGCAGTCAGCCCTTTAACAAGCTCCTGGGTGACTGTTTTTCACATTTGGCCTGGTGGGGCACAGCTGTTACCCCACTGGATGCCACTCACCTGTCTCCTTACACAGGAAATCCTCTCCACACCGTGCTTGACTTACACAAGCTGTGGGACTGCGACAGCTGATTTGATCCCAGATGTCGCCGCTGCACAAGGTTCCCCCAAACTTGCTGGGCTGCAGGAGGCCCCGGTGTCGGTACTAAATTGGATTTCAAGCAGACACTTTCATTGTCTATCAATCAAACAAGATTTGTGCTGGCGGATCTCAGCTCAACATAAGGACTAAACTGTCTAATGATTGAGAGCTGCCTAAAAAGCTGTCTTCTGAAGGGATGAGTGTTCCTAAATGGTGGTGTTCAGCCAGAGGGGGCAGGAATATTGAATAGGGCCTCCAAAGATCAAATGGAAACCTTGTTAGGAAGGACCTTCTCCCCCCCACCTTCAACCAGTTGGTACCTATCCATCGTTCATGACTCAATAGTGTACCCCCACTACATATTCTAGAGTTCCGTGTGCCTCCTTCTGCTCTCACTTGTCAAAGAAGGTTGTTATTATCCCTGGTCTACTTACTTATTTACCTTTCTCACTAGTTTAAGAACAGTTTGCATATAAGAGGAGGAGTGGCAAAATGAGGACCTTGTCTTACTTGGTTTCATACCCTTGACACTTGATCTAGGGTCTATGCAGGAGGCACTTTTATAAGCTATTTATTGCTTTCGCTCTATACCATTTCTTCTGGTCATGGCATCCTCCCTTTCCTTGGGACACACCTCATATGGTTCAGGTGGGGATGATCTCACCCCCCAAGTCATGGGAATGCATGGGTTTGAACCAGGTCGTGCCAACCAGAGCACCATATCTGCAAAATTGCAATGATTGGTTTAGGGTTTGGTTCATAACGCAACCTTAGAGCAATAATTATTCTCCCTGAAGATTTTCTTTCAGAACTATTGGAAAAGATCATTTCTTTTTGCTGAAGTTGCTGGGAACTGTGGGCATCAATTGGTCATCTAGCCTACTATGTAGAAAAAGCCCATCCAAGAGATAGAGACAACATCTGAATCCCTGGGTCTAGCTTCAATTGCACACGAACAAATACCTGTTCAAAGAAGAACAGGAAGAATAAAAATGCATACCAATCTTGGAGCTCTCTGGTTTCATGATACTGCTTTCTATATGGTGTACACCTTCAGGCACTGGTGTAGAAGGAGGAAGTTGAACACTAAGATATTTGGAGAAGTATAAGGTTCCATTCCCACCTTCAAGTAGCTTAAAGTCTACTTGAGGAGATAAAATGGATAATGATAGGAAACATGCTGTGAGGAGAGTTCCATGTAGAGTGTCCACAAAGGGAATTTGCAGCACTATATTTTCTGCTGCTTCTTGCCTTGGATCAGCCCACAAGCTCCTCCTTCAAGACTGTTCATAACTGAGTGGGAAAGCAACAGTTTGAGCATAAGGAAAGTGGATTCTTAGCCTAGTACACCCACCTGCCATTCCTTCCGCCCTCTCTCCCTCCCTCCCTTCCTTTCTTCCGTCTTTTCTTCTTTCTTTCTTCCTTTTCTTTCTTTCTCTTCTTTCTTGTTTTATATAGTTGGTGCACAATATTAAATTAATTTCAGTTGTACAAGAGAGTGATTCAACTTCTCTATGTTTTAATATGTTCATGAGCATAGCTACAATCTGTCACCGTACAATGCTATTACAGTACCATTGACTATATCCCCAATATTGTACTTTTCATTCCTATGACCTACTTATTCCATAACTGGAAACCTGTATCTCTCACTCCCCTTACCATTTTGTCCATTTCCTCCACTCCCAACCCTCTGGCAACCATCAATTTTTTCTCTGTACTTATAGGTTTGACCTGCTTTTTGTTTGTTTATTCTTGAATTTATTTCTTGCTTGCTGTATACAGTATCAGTGCCTGGTACTTTGTGTGTCAGTTTCCAAATCTGTAGAATGAAGTGGTCAACCAAGGCAACCTCACTAATTATAGTTACTAATGATTCTTTCACTTATGTCCTGTAGATACAAGAGCATAAGCATGAGAGATTAGACTGACTAGGTTCAGACCCCAGAGTCACTTACCAAGTCACCAAGAGCAAACCATTTACATTTTCTGAGTCCTGTTTTCTAATGTCAAGTGGATGTGACGACCCCACATTTTGAAAGGGTGTTGTGAGAACTGAGTGAGAGAATGTGTGAGGAAAGCACCCAGGCCCATGTCTGGCACTTTATTGGTGCTCACTAAACAGAAGAGGTGTCTGCATCATTATCAATGGAATCTTTTCCAGCTGATTCCACTGGATGTGTGTAGAACAGGGCAACGTTGCCTTCTCTTTCCTCTTGCCTACTTCTGTCTCCACAATTTCTCATTAGTGAAGAGACAGAAAGGTCTGCCAAAAAAAAAAAGGTGAAGAGCAAACCTGTCCGTTTGCCTTTCCTGCCTCCCAGTTAATAAGATTGTAAACTCAATGGGAAGAGATTATAATTAACAATCAGTTTGGGAATATTAGGATATTTTCATTCTCTTCCCACATCTTGCCAAGATGCAGTACATAAAGGAAGGCTCAGCATACCAAGGTAGAGCCAAGTCTTTTCACTCTTCATAAAGTTCATCAGAGTTTTAAGACCTGCAATTACCAGTATGATGGTGATGGTAGCTACCATTTTTTGAGTGCCTACTACTGGCTGGACACTTCACATTCTTTATCTCATTTAATCCTCACAAGTTGAGGAGGTTAAGCGTCATTCTGAATCCCATTTTAAGCTGGGTTGGAATGCCAGTTCTGCTACTTACTATCGGTGTGTCATTGAGTAAATGACTTAACATCTCTGACCCTCTGTTTTCTCATCTGTGGAAAGAGAGACCTGAGAGTCTTGAGGAGACTAGTGATAAGGAAGTCAGCACATTGGCCTGGTTCCTGGAATGCACTCACAAATAATAGCTATAACATCAGCATCATTTTTTGTAGCCAGCTCTTGGATACTCCAGAAGGATTTATGGCTGAATGGGTTGGGTATTGGATTACATGGCCACTAATATCACTTACAACTCTCCACAGGGTTCATGGGGAGGCAGTAGAGTGAAATGGTCAGGCACATGGGCATTTGGGGATCAGACTGACCAAGTATTAAGTCTAGGCTGTGCCTCCCTCTTTATGGGTAACCTAACCAAAGGGACAATGGTTTCTATCTATCACAGTTGGCTATGAAAGTCAACTAAGACGATTTATTAAAGCAGGATCACGGTGCCTGGTATATAGAAATCATTTAATAAATGGTAACTATAAATGCCATCATCATCCTTCTTGTGGTTTCTGTATTGGAATGCTGGTGCAGACACGAGGTTCATTCCCACCAACTCTCCATTTTCTGGGTTATTATCAAATAATGAAGACATTGCTCTGCAGAGAGGCTGGTGCAACTACTCCCTTAGGGACTTCTCCGTGCTGGTGCCTCTGTTGGTATCATTAAGACATAATTTTCTTTTCTAGCTGGTCGATAATGTTTCTCTCCAGAAATGCACATCTTTGTTTGGGTGATTTTGAGAGAAGGGAAAAAAAGCATATTAATAAGAAGAAATTAGGGGTGGTCTTTTGCTTCAGTAATTAACAGAATTTAATGATTTTAAGTATTATTTTAGAGACACATTGCTTTTCGAGTCATGAAAGGAGTAATTCAATTCTGATTTAAATAGTAAGCCATTCACCTGTGCTAGCTATGTAAACTGCAACCCATGAGGAAAAAATATATATCGTTTAGATGTATAATAAGTTAAATAATGGCCATGCAAAGAAATCAAGTCCTAGTCCTTGAAAGTTGTAAATGTTACCTTATTTGGAAGAAAGGGTCTTTTGCAGATATTATCAAGGTTTTTGAAATGAAGAGATTATACTGAATTATCCAGGTAGGCCCTAAATGTCATCACAGTGCCCCTATAAGGGGAAGGCAGAGGGAGATTTAACACAGACACACAAAGGAGACCCACGGAAGAGGAGGAGGCAGTATGGCCAGAGAGGCAGAGATTGGGGCACAGAGGTCGACCACAAGGCAAAGATCGCCAATGGCCACCGGAAGCCAGAGGCAAAGAACAGATTCTCCCCTGCAGAGCCTTCAGAGGGAGCATGGCCCTGCCAGACTTCCGGCCTCCAGAACTGCGAGAGAACACATTTGTTGTTTTAAGCAACCAGGTTCGTGGCAATTTGTTACAGCAGATTCAGAAAACTAACATAGGCTATCAAAGCAAGATGAGATTTTGGGAGCTAGATAATTTTGCACAGTGCAGTCTAGAATTCCTTGGTGTATCTCAGAAACAGGAGAGGCAGAATAAATACTATCGCACTTAGGAGCTGAATAGACTAGGTCCAAATTGTGTTTCCATTTGTAATGATTTTGAATTCCGTGTGATTCTGAACAACTCGTCAGACCTTCACAGAGTAGCCCGGCCCCTAGCTGGGAGTGGGCCTGGAGGCAGGAGAACCACCAGCACCCTCTGCACTGCAGAAGTGCAAGGTGAGGGAAGAGCAGGTCTTGATTTGGGCAGCGGGAGTTGGTTGGAGATTGAACATTTATTGTACACCAGGTGCATGAAAAAAGAGCCTATTGCATACCTTACTCGTTTCATACTCATAATAACTCTTTGCTAGGAGTACCACTACTGTTTCCATTTATAGATAAGGAATCATAATACATGGATCAAAATACATGTCCAAAGTAACACAGCAAAGAAGGCGCAAAGCCAGAATCTAAACTGAAGAATCAGAGCCTGAACACTTGGCCTTGAGAGTAATGTGCCAATACACGTGGTTTAGGCAGTGGTCTACCAACTGGGAGAGGTAGGGGCCTGGAGGTGCCTCACCCTGGATGCATTAGTAAAAGCATGTGTTGTCTGTAGAGATTTTAAAATAGTGATAAAACAGGACGGAAATTGTTCTGCCTTTTATCATCACCCCGAGCCAGTGATCCTGAACAAGGTCAACGTGAATACCCCCCTCTCTAGCACAGCAGAGTCCTCCCCAAGTCCTTCTTCCCTTGAGATGCCGCTGGCTTTAGTGAACGATTTGGACTATTCAAAACCATGTCGGCGGGCAAGAGAGACTCATGTCTGTTCACTGGGTGTGTCAGTCTTTTCAATCCGTGAAAACAGAATCCTCAGGGACATTCTCGGGTTCATCTCAGCTCCCCACCGGTCATTAGTCCCTCTCAATGACCATCCCTGGAGGGCAATGGACTGACCACAACCCAGAGAGACCAGAGGGATCAGTGTGCCCGTGTCTGAATGGCCATCTCTCTGCCCACAAGCCATAGCATACATATCTTTGGCAGTCTTGCCCATTAATGGCTTATAAACAAAATCAGAAAAAGTTCCACCATCCATGTGCCCATGGCTTCCAAATACCTATTTCTAGACCTGATTTCTCCCCAGGCCTCTAAATTTATAGACCTGTTTATCTCCACTTAAATGCCTAGTATGCCATTCAAATATTACATGGCCCCAAACTGGTCACAAATGTCTTACCTTTTTGTCCTGGCATGGTAGGCAGTCCGTCCACTCTGACCAGTGGCTGAGCTGGCAGCTAACGGCTCTGGGGCTGGGGTTCTGAACAGCCCGGCTTACTCTCCTAGAGAGAGGGGAGACCTCTGCTTCAGTTTTTAAAATTGTTATTACAGTGATTTTGTTTTGTTATAAATTGAAAAGGATCTGTTAATGTGAAGGTATCTTATTAATATGAAAACAAATTAATTTTTCCCCAGCTTTGTTGAGGTATACATGACAAGAATTGTATATCTTTTAGATATATGATGTTATGGTTTGATATACATTGTGAAATGATTATCATAAGCAAGCTAATTAACACAGCTATTCACTCACATAGTTTTGTGTGTGTGTGCGTAGATCTAGAGATCTCCTCTCTTAGCTAATGTCAAGTACACAGTACAGTACTATTAATCATAATCATCATATTATACATTAGGTCCCCTGAATTTATTCATTTACAACGGAATGTTTTGATAATTTGACCAACCCCTCCCCATGCCCCCCTTTGTGACCATCATTCTACTCTCTAGCTCTATGAGTCAAACTTTTTTAGGTTCCACATATAAGAGAGATCATGTGATATTGGCTTTCCCTGTCTGTCTTATTTCACTTATATAATATCCTCCAGATTCATCCATGTTGTTGCAAATGGCAGGAGTTCCTTCTTCTTTGGGACCAATCAGATGTTGAATTTTTTAATCTTTTTAAAAATATTTTTTAAAAATTTTAAAATTCAAGTATAGTTAACATACAATATTATATTAGTTTTAGGTATACAATATAATGATTAAGTAATTCTATCAGTGGTCATAAAGATAAATGTACTTTTAATCCCCGTTAGCTGTTTCTCTCCTCCCCGCCACCAGCTCCCCTCTGACAACCACCAGTTTGTTGTCTGTATTTAAGAATCTATTATTTTCCCTTTTCCTCTTTTTTTTCTGTTCATTTGTTTTGTTTCTTAAGTTTCACATATCAGTGAAATCAAATGTATTTGTCTTTCTCTGTCTGGCTTATTTCACATAGCATTATATTCCCTAGATCCATCCTTGTTGTTGCAAATGGCAAGCTTTTATTCTTTTTTATGGCCAAGTAATATTCTGATGTATACACACAACATCATTATCCATTTATCTATTGATGGATACTTGAGTTGCTTCCATATCTAGGCTGTTGTCAATAATGCTGCAATAAAAACAGGGGTGCCTATATCTTTTCAAATAACTGTTTTCATATTCCTTGGGTAAATACCCAGTAGTGGAATTACGGGATCATACAGTAACTCTGTTTTTAATTTTTTGAGAAACCTCCAGACTGTTTTCCACAGTGGCTACACCAGCTTGCATTCCCACCAACAGTGCACAAGGGTTCCTTTTTCTCCACATCCTCACCAACACCTGTTCTTTCTTGTGGTTTTTATTTTAGTCATTCTGACAGCTGAGAGGTGATATCTCATCATGGTTTTGATTTGCATTTCCCTGTTGATTAGTGATGTTGTGCACCTTTTCATGAGCCTGTATGTCTTCTTTGTAAAAAAAAAAAAAAAAGTCTATTCATATCCTCTGTCCCTTTTTAATTGGATTATTTAGTTTTTTGATGTTGAGTTGGTGTTGGATATTAACCTTTATCTAATATATCATTTACAAATATCTTCTCCCATTCAGTAGATTGGCTTTTTGTTTTCTTTATGGTTTCCTTCACTGTGCAAACGTTTTTTATTTTGGTGTGGTCCCAGTAGTTTTGTTTTGCTTTTGTTTCTCTTGCCGAAAGAGACATATCTAGAAAAATGTTTCTACAGATGATGTCAATGAGACTGCTGCCTATTTTTTCTTCTAGGAATTTTATGGTTTCAGGTCTGGCATTTAGGTCTTTCATCCATTTGAGTTTATTTTTGTGTATGGTCTAAGAAAATGGTCCATTTTATTCTTTTGCCTGAAGCTATCCAGCTTTCTTAGCACTATTCATTGAAAAGACTATCTTTTTTCCATTGTATATTCTTGTCTCCTTTGTTGTAGATAATTGAACATAAATGCATGGGTTTATTTTGGGGTTCTATTCTGTTCTGTTGATGTAAGTGTCCATTTTTGTGCCAGTACCATACTGTTTTGATTACTGTAGTTTTTAGTATATCTTGACATCTGCGATTGTGATATCTCCAGTTTTGTTATTCTTGTTCAGGATTGGTTGGGCTATTTGGGGTCTGTTGTGGTTCCATAGAAATGTTAGGATTATTTGTTCTGGTTCTATGAAAAATTATCTTTTGTATTTTGGTAGGGATTGCATTAAATCTGTAGGTTTCTCTGGATAGTATGGACATTTTAACAATACATTTAACAATTTGACAATGCTGTATGCAGGTGTGATGCTGGTGGGTTTATATAAATTATCTCTTTTAATTTTAATAGATTTCCGGTAGAGTCTTCAAGGTGTTCTATGTATACTATCATGTCATCTGAAAATAGTGACAGTTTTACTTCTTTCTTACCAATTTGGATATGTTTTATTTTTTTCTCATCAGATTGCTGTGACCAGAACTTCCAGGACTATGTTGAATAAAAGGGTGATAGTGGACATCCTTGTCTTGTTCCTGGTCCTAGAGAAAGAGCTCTCTGTTTTCACCAGTGAGTATCTTAGCTACGGGCTTGTCATATATGACCTTTAGTATGTTGAGGTATGTTCCCTCTAAACTTACTTTTTGAAAGTTTTTATCATTAATGGATGTCAAATTTCAAATTCTTTTTCTGCATCTATTGAGATGAACATTTTTATCTTTCATTTTATTAATGTGGTATATCGTGTTGATTGACTTGGGAATATTGAACCATTCTTAGTCCTTGGAATAAATCCCACTAGACCATGGTGAATGATCCTTTTAATGTGTTGGCGGATGTGGTTTGCTAATATTTTGTTGAGGATTTTTGCATCTGTTTTCATCAGAGATGGCTTATACTTTTTCTTCTTATATGCTGCCTTAGTTTTTTGGTATCAGAGTAAGGCTGGCCTTATAGAATGTATTTGGAAGCTTTCCTTCCTCTTCTATTTTTTGAACTAGTTTGAGGAGAATAAGTATTAACTCTTCTTTAATAGTTTGGTGGGATTCATCCGTGAATCTCTCTGGTCCTGGACTTCTGTTTGTTGGAATTTTCTGATTACTGGTTCAATTTTGTTAGTAATAATCAGTCTGTTCAGATTTTGTTTGTTCCCGATTTAGTTTTGGAAGATTGTCGATTTCTAGGAATTTACCTATTTCTGCTGGGTTGCTCAATTTGTTGTCATATAATTTTTTTGTAGTAGTCTTTTATAATCCTTTGTATTTTTGTGGTGTCAGTTGCTACTTCTCTTCTTTCATTGTGGATTTTATCTATTTTGGTTCTCTTTTTTTTCTTGATGAGTCCAGCTAAAAATTTACCAATTTTGTTTATCTTTTCAAAAAATCAGGAGAAATAACAATTGTTTTTGAAGAGTCAGAGTAGCAGAAATCCCAGTGGTTAAGAAGATGGGGTTTGGGTGAGAGGACTAACTTTGAATCATGCCACCTGCTGACTTGGAAATCTGGTAACTTAACATCTCTTAGCTATAGCTTTCCCATCTATGAGAAATTTTTAACTATGCTAAAAACAACATTACCTGATGGAGTTATTGACAATATGTTAAAATACTTATGAAGTATTTGTTAAAGGTTGGCTTTTGTTATTACATGTTAGGATGTTTCATGAATTACCTCATCATTTATTTCTCTATAATAATCCTAGGAGGCAAATATCATTAGCCCCGTTTATATATAAGAAAGCTGAGATTCCTAAGAGCTAAGTAATCCCAGAAGTCATAGCCCAAGGGTGACAAAGGCAGAATTTGACCTAGTTGGTTTGATGGCAGAGCCCATGTTCATTTCCTCATCATGCGGCTGCTGCTTCATTTCACAGACCAGCCAACAAAATCGAGAGAGTGAGAGCCTTGCCCGGGGTAGTGCTGGTAGAAGGTAGAAACTGGTCTTTCTCCAAGGCCATGTTCTTTCTGTTACCCCATGCTGCCTCCTCAGAGATTAAAGAGCTTGTCCATGTCACACAGAGTGAGGTGGACAAGCCACAAGCTTGCCTGGCCAAGCCTGAGCTTCTTCCCACAACATCATTGCTGTGACTGCAGTGTTAGAGCATGGTCAGCCCACTGAGCGAAGACTGTAGGAAGACTGTCTGTTACCTCCAGTATTACCATAATTTCGGAAAGCCAGGCAGCCTCTGTTGTGACGAATGGCATGATTATCACCCTAGTGTAGGAAAAAGGGTACTTCACATCTCATACTAGTTATTCCATGAGTCACTAGTCATTATGAACAAGGAGCCATGGGGAAAGCAATGTTCATCTTTAACAGTGGTTTTCAAACTTGGGTCCCAGGACTCTTGTACACTCTAATATACCATGGAGGACTCCAAAGAGCCTTTGTTTAAGTGGGCTGCATCTACTGATACTCACAACAGTCAAAATCAGAACAGAAATTTTAGCAATATGTATTTATTGATCTATAGATAGGTACATATTTAGCAATATGTATCTATTTTGATTTTAATATCAAACCCATTACATGTTACAATATATGCCATAATTTTATTTGAAAACAGATTTCCTTGAAAAATAATTAGTGAAAATATGTCATTAATCTTCATGTTTGCAACTGTGTTTAATGGCTGAGTTAGTAGAATGCAGTTCGAGTCTCATTTCTGCTTCTTCAATCTGTTGCTTTATGTTGCTTTTGTTGAGGTCTTTGAAGAAAATCAACCTCTTAGATGTGTATAGTTGAAAATGTTACACAGTTGAGGGGAATTTTAACAGTCTTTTCAGATCACTGTGGGTATTCTTCTTTGATACTACACCACAACTTTTGACAAGTGGTAATTTTTTAAATGTTAGTTGCAATATGGAATCCGAAATCATGTCAATGAATTTTTTTGCACCCTCTTACATTAAAGTCCACCAGTCTATGTGTATTTTGAATGGATCTGGCACTCCTACAAGATTTTTGTAACACCGGCCATTGGAAATTTGGAAAACAATGGTTCACGATGCATATCTTAACAATGTTAACACATTTCACTCTCCAATATAAATTAGTCAAATTTGTTAATATTACCAGTGATCTCATCAAGCTCAGTGGTATGTTTTCCAAAATTTTAATTTTTGTCTGAAAGCTCAAAAATTTTGTCATTGATAACAAATGCTATTATTTGGTTTCCTTGAAGAGATGGGCTTCCTGTTCATTTTTGAGACAATGTCTGCCAAATAAGTAAGCCTGAATAAAGATAGCTTGGCAGCTATTTTGTCAAGAAAAAAACAATGTTCAAGGAAAAAAATTGGCTAATTGTTTTTTCTTAAGACAACCATCATACTTCAGTACAACAGAAGTTCATAATGCATTCTCCCCATTTTGTCACATAGAATATTTAAATAACTTGTATTCTAAGATTGAGACATTTTTCTCAGAGATTGAACTTTATTAACATTCATGATTTTTACTGTTGCAAGAGGGACTTTATTAAGCCAGACTTAACTTATTTCCTGTGAGTTTGATATCACTGCCTTGAATTGTACCAAGACCACAGTATTTTTATCTGCCATAACTTTTGCACCATCAGTGAAAGTATTAACACAGTGGAAATGGCAAATGTCTTAGTGTTACTATGATATTGTTGTGAACCCACAGAGCCCCTCTGAAAAGATCTTGGGGACTCCCTGGGATCTACAGAGTTAAGAAACTCTGATCTATAAAATGATGTTGGTATGTAATACCAGTGCTACTGTCCCTCCAAAAGCTTCAGTGCTCAGCTCACAAATTTCCTCTCTATTCCAATTCCTTCCATCACCCTGGGAAACCCTGTTAGCTCCATAAATGAGTTATTCAACACTTGCCCCTCAGTCACTCCTTTTCCTTACCTCCAGGGACCTTTTTCCTCACTCCACTATCTTCTATGGTCAATCCTGGTCCTTCTCACTCTCTGAAACAGCTTCTTCTCCAAGTCACTATTCCGTGAGTGATCTGTGAATGGTTATTTGGGGGTTCTTCTCCTTATGTATTATATGCTCAAGGATTCCCAGTTCACTTTCATTTGAACTTCTTTGGGACTTTTACTCTCATGACACCTAAGCTTTCTATCAATAATATTCCCTCCTATTTTCATTTTCCTTTGTAACTACTTTTGAGTCTATGATCTATCATTTTAAAATCATAATTATGTCCTAAATTTCTGGACTCTACTGTTCTTTTAATCATGCCTACCTCTAAAACCCAATCCTGAACAAATCCATTTCTCCTTCTTTATCTGGTTAACTCCTAGGTATATTTCAATGTCATCCTAATGTTCATTTCCCTAGGGAAATATTTTTCCTCCCCTCATCTGGTTTGATCAGTCTCTGCACATCTTCTCAACACTTAATTATCACCCTTGTAATATTTGTCTAATTTCTCTCTTCACCAGATTGTAAGCCCTATGAAGGCAGATACTCTCTGTATGTTTGTTTATTGTTCCTATCATGGTGCCAGACCCAACAAAAATGTTCAGTGACTATTTAGGAAAGGGAAAATAAAAAAGAATGAAAGGAGGAAAGCAGGGAGGGTGAGGGACAAAAAGGGAAGAGAGGAGGGAAGGGGGAGAGAGGGAGAGGAAGGAAGGAAAGAAAGAAAAGAAGAGAAAGAATGAAACCAATTCACAGGAAATAGAGTGACATTGTTTAGAGACTTACTTGAACCTAATCTAGGGTTAGAAGCTAATTAATTAATTCTGATAACCAGACATTCAAATGGCTCAAGATTCTGTCTATGTGTCATTTTTCTGATAGACCGTCCTAAGAATAAAAGTTTGAAGTATAGAGACATGGAGAAAGACAGGGTTCTAATCATCAAAAGAATGGTAGAAGATACATGGTGAAGGTTTGGGAACAGAAAATGACTCCAGGATTAATTTTACATCTCACTACGGAATTGTCAAGATAATGTCAATGTAAGCCCACAGAGACTGCATTATGATGTCAAAGTGGAAGGAAACAGTATTAATGAATGGAAGCAGAAGCCTAGACAGAGCAGGGCTGTGTTGCTGTAGTTTTTAAAAGCTTTGTGACATGATGTCTAGACAGAAGCACACATAGTAATGCTATCACTGAAGCAAGAGTACAGAAAGTATGCAAGGGCCATTCATTAAGTCATCATAGGGCTCCAACCTTTTAGCCAATATCAATATGTCCAGCATTTTCTTGTATCATTCCAATGAATCTTTAAATGGAGCTTATTTTTTGCTTATTATAAAAGTAATATATTCTCTTTAAAGAGAACATAAAAGAAAAAAATGCTTCCAACCCTCCCACGATTAATATTTTGTTGTATTTCCTTCCACTCCATTTTCATAATATAATTGAGGTCATACTGAGTATTACATTTTACATCCTGATTTTCCACTTAATACTATAGCAGAAATGTAAAGTATTTATGATGGCTACACATGGTTCCACTCGTCTAACAGCAAAAAATTAGATTATTGACCACCCAGTGTTTCCGTATTCTAAGTTCCTTCCTGAAGATACTTCCTGTAGAATGGGATGGTTGGGTTGAAGGATACAGGTGATTTTAAGGCTTATGACACTATGGTCAAATGGCTTTCCAGAAGAATTATATCATTTTTTTTTTCATTTATTTAGGAAACCATGGATAAATCTGTGATCTAGTAAAGCTCAACAAATAGTTTTAAAGCATCACCAAAAAATAAAAAAACAAGAAAGCATTTCCTAACTGCTGAGAATCTACTCATGTAAAAACACATTTAATACAAAGCACTGAGAGTCAGGAGTTTTTTATTATAATTTTTAGTTTATATCTACTTTATTATGCTACAATGAGCAAGTTTCTTTACCTAACCGGCTTTTAGGTTTTTTTGTTTTGATTTGTTTTTTTAATCTATAGAATCACCACAAGTCAATATAGTACTATGGCAGGATTTCTCAAAGTGGGCTCTGGGGAATGCTCAACCTGGGGTTGGGAAGGAAGAAAAGAAAATTTACATGGTCAAATGTGGATAAATTGCATACAACATGCTACTCTTAGAAATATAAAATGCAACATATTAAAGGCCCTGGGAAGTTCTGCATTCTAATTTGCACAACCCAGCATTTCCCCAATTTTTTGAATTTCTTGTTTCATGTAACATCTGTAAGATTGTGTAATGCAATTGAGGGCATACTGATCTAACACAAAGTAGTTTGGATTCCACCAAGCATGTATTACAATCCAGTTTCTGCTACCTTCTGAATTTTGATTTCTTTATAAATGAAAATAGGATACTAATAACTTGTGAGACTGTTTTGAATATGGGCTAAGATCATGAATGTAAAGCCCCAAGCACAAGCCCAATGTACATGTCAGTTCCTTCTCTCTAACCTTCTCAACCCCATACATGATCATCAAAACTCTCCATCTTGGGGTGCCTAGGTGGCTCAGTGTGTTAAAGCCTCTGCCTTCGGCTCAGGCCATGATCCCTGGGTCCTGAGATCAAGCCCCATATAGGGCTCTCTGCTCAGCAGGGAGCCTGCTTCCTCCTCTCTCTCTGCCTGCCTCTCTGCCTACCTGTGGTCTTTGTCTGTCAAATAAATAAATAAAATCTTAAAAAAAAACCTCTCCATCTTTATCAAAATGGTATTAAATGCCTACACTGTATAGGGCTGTGAATTGGTGACAAGGTACCCATTTGACTTTTTATTTTTTTATTATTTTTAAAAGATTTTATTTATTTATTTGACAGACAGAAATCACAAGTAGGCAGAGAGGCAGGCGGGGGGCTGGGGGAAGCAGGCTCTCCGCTGAGCAGAGAGCCCGATGTGGGGCTCGATCCCAGGACCCTGGGATCGTGACCTGAGCTGAAGGCAGAGGCTTTAACCCACTGAGCCACCCAGGTGCCCCCCCCAATTTGACTTTTTAAAGAGGGTGGCACAGAAGGCAAAGGGCCTAAAACCTGGAGTTGAACATGCAATCTCTGAGCCAAATGCTTGACCCTGCAAAGTGGCTACCTCAGCAACTAAGATCACATAATAATTAATTGTCTAAAAGGTTAGAAGGCCTAACCCTGATTTTTGCCAGGGGATCATCCTAATAAGTTGGCTCAGCTTATATTTAAGACTGATTGTCACTAATTATATCATCTTGAAGCAGATCCATTCAGTTATTACATGGAAATTACATCATGAAACTGAGGCATTTTAAGTTGACTTTGAAAGTTGGCTGAGTCTCTGGTGACCTCCATGTTGCTAAATCCAGTGGAAAGTTTTCTGACTTGGTCTTACTTTCCTCTTTTAGCCATTGTTCCCTTCTTGATATCAGCCTGCTTTAGACAGTTCAGCACCACACTTTCTGCCTCCCTCCTGGCCTCTGTGGCCAGTTCTTTTTGAGTTCTCTACGAACTAGAATGCCTCCGGGTGCAGTACTGCCTTTCTTTTCTCTTTCTGCTTCTCTCACTCTTATGAGGGTGAGACCATTTCCTGGGCTTCCCATGACTTTATGCTAATGCCTCCTCACTTTAGATCTTCAACCTAGACCACTCCATTGAAACCCTGTTTTCTTTATCCAGCTGCTGCATGTTAGATCTCCACCAAGTGAGTGCTTCTGAAGCGTGGCAAACTTTCAATGGCTCCAAATCTCAACTCTTAATTTTCTTCTTCTTTTTTTAAAGGATTTTATTTATTGGGCCGCCTGGGTGGCTCAGTGGGTTAAGCCTCTGCCTTCGGCTCAGGTCATGATCCTTGGGTCCTGGGATTGAGCCCCACATCGGGCTCTCTGCTCTGCAGGGAGCCTGCTTCCTCCTCTCTCTCTGCCTGCCTAGTTGTGATTTCTCTCTGTCAAATAAATAAAATATTTAAAATATTTAAAATAAATAAATAAAACAAATAAATAAATAAAATCCTTTATTTATTTATTTGACACAGAGAGAGAGATCACAAGTAGGCAGAGAGGCAGGCAGAGGGGGTGGGGGGAAACAGGCTCCCCGCTGAGCCAAGAGCCCAATGTGGTGCTCAATCCCAGGACCCTGAGATCATGACCTGAGCTGAAGGCAGAGGCTTAACCCACTGAACCACCCAGGTGCCCCTTAACTCTTCATTTTCTTCTAACCAGCTTCTCCCTCAGTTTTACCCACATCCAAAAGTGGAACCACCGTAACACACGGTTGCTTAAGCCAGATTCCTGGCCATGGTCTTTAACTACCTCCTCCCCCTCACTTCCATATCCAATCCTTTGGAAATTTCTGTCAAAATGAATTGTCAATACTTTCAAGGTATATGTCAAATATCTTCCCTTCTGTCTCCCTCTACTGCTACAACTCTAATTTAAGGTACCATTATCTCTCACCCAGATCACTGCTATGGCCTCCTGTGGGACCTCCCACTGCAGCTTCCTCCCATTCCTTCTCTGCACAGCCACCAGGATGATTTTATTTTTTTTAATTAGAAATCAGATAATCCCTGCCCCCCATTATAAGGCCCTCCAGTGTTTTTTGGCTGGCTGGTTGGTTGGTTTTTAGTACACATAGATTGAAGTCCAGATTCTTCATCATGATGCCAAGGTCCCCTGTGATCTGGTCTCTGCACATTTTTGACATCCTCTCAGGACACAATCCCCTGCTCTCATGCTGTTCTCATCTTTCAGGGCCAGGATCATGATGGGCCATTTCCCACTGGAGGGTCTTCAACCAGGCTGATCTCTCCATCCTCCCTCATTCTTCACATGGCTTCCCCTTATGTCCTACATCACCTCAGCTTAAATCCCAACTATAGAGAAAACCTACCAGCCAGGCTGTCCTTACATTGCTCTAATACCCTCTATCAAAAGGTCTTATTAGTCTCCTTCATAGTACTTTTCATAGCTTTTTACTGTAATGTTTTGTTTACATGTTTATCGACTCATCACTACACTGCAAATTCCATGAGGGTAGGTTATCCGTCTAGCACCTAGCATACCTGGAGTATGTACTGAGTGAATAAATGGACAAACAAATGAATGGATGGATGAAGTGAACAAATGAAAAGTATCTTCTATGTGCTGGGTACATACAGAATTCCACATAGAACTTCTGGTTCTAGGCACATGCCAGGTTTTCCTGCAGTGTGTTCATAATGCTGTTTCCTCTGCATGGAATAATCACACCTCATTCATCTGGCTGAAACTTCCCAGTTCAGTTAAGCCTCTCTTCCTCTAGGTAGCTTTCTTTGACCTGCCTGCCCTATGTTAACATCATGCCATATACATAGAGCTTCTCCTACTTTATCTCCATCCCTACACTGCACGTTCTACAAGGCAGAGGTCACAACTATATTGTTTGCAGGCTAGTGCTAAGTGTAGTACTTTGCATATGGTAGGAACTCAGAACAAATGTTGGGTATAAATATATTGCCTCATTCACTTTTATATTATTTCATTTAAATAATATAAGAACCCTGTGGGGTGGGAACTATTACACCCATTTGATAGGTAAGTAAAACAGAGTCATAGGGAGATGAAATAAACTTGCTTAAAGGTATATAGGGAGTAAAATGACAAAGCAAGGACTTAAATGAAGGTTGTTGGACACTAAACATATGCACTGTATTAACATTCCAAGATATGCTATGAAGGATTTCTGACAAAATGGAAAGAGAGTAATAGAAATAATATTTAAAAGCTTACCACGTGCCATTTTTGTGCTAAGTACTTAGTTTGAATTCTCCTAACTCCTGAGAGGCACTCAGTGAAATATGTATCTCTGTTTTATAGATGGGAAAGTTGAGTCTTAGTTTAACTTGCCCAAATTCTGGAGCCACTAAGTGGTGAAGCCAAGATGTAAACCCAGGTTTATCTCCCTCCAAATCACATACCCGATGCCACTTGAAGTATAGTTAATGATTAGTTAACCTGAACAAAAGTGTCCACATTCACAGGGCTCACTTCTGAGTCACACCCCCTACTCTGACTGTTCAAATTAGTTAAAAATGCACATAGCTTGAATACATATTGATTTCCGGTTATCTGGACAACCTTTGAAAATAGTCACATGGCCTTAGCAAAATACTTACTTAGGGTATTTTGGTAAACACACTCTGATGCCTGGTGAAATAAATAAAACAGAGAAGGATCATGATTTAAACTTCTCAGAGTCCACGACCTCTGTGTCCTATTTCATAAAACAGAGGTCATCCTCCATGTTTGAGGTTCTCACTCATGTTTCAATCAGTCCTTCTAAAGGAATTTTGTTCATTTCTCCGTCAATGGAAATTTTTGGTTGAAAATGTTATATTTGCATTACTTATCAAAATGAATACTTTTTTTGGTCTTTTTTTCTGGTGGGTGAGGGTAGCGGGAATGGTGGAGATAATAGCCATCTGGCAATTAGAAGACTTGACTGTTCTACTAGGTGGCCAAGGGATTTAGAACCTGTAAGACTGCTTTCTTTCCTCTCTGGCTCTGGTCCTCAATCAGGGGATAATACTTAAAACAAATCTTAGGGGGACATGATGAGGCTTAATTGGCCAGTATTCTTAAAATGCCTGGCAGAGAGTTCTGGTTGTTATGTAATGTGCTCCTTCTCTCTCTCTCTGGGGCTCAAGTTTTCTCCTTGCCACACGAGTGGATGGATTAAACCAGATGTTGTCTGTGTCAATCCTAATTCCAAAGGTCTGTGATATAGAAATGATAGAAGCAGCAGACAAGAATGTTAGAAGAGTTACTGCACATATATCCACGTATGGAAGGAGACTCATGAACATGATGATAAGTGGAAGGCACAAAAGAATACCAAGGAAAATTTTAAAGTTGAAAATCATTACACAGAAATGAAAAAACTCATTGAATGGCTTAACAACAGATTAAATACTGTGGAAGAAAAGATTAGCAAACTTGAAGAAACAGTGACAGAAGCTATTCAAAATGGAACAAAAAGATAAGCAGACTGCCAACAACAACAACAACAAGAGTAGAGCCTCAGTGGACTGTGGGATATTGAGCAGTCTAACCTATCTACGACTGTACTATCAGAAAGAAAAGAGATTATGGGGCAGAGAACATATTTAAATTAATAATGGCAAAACTTTTTACAAATTTGCTGAGAACTATAAACCTATAGAACCATACCAAGCTGCATCATGATCAAATTGCTGGAAATCAGTAATAGAGAGAAAATTGTAAAAGCAGTCAATTTTTCAAAAATGACATATTACACAAAGAGGAAAGCAGATTTTTCCTCAGAGACTATGCAAACTGAAGATAATGGAATGACATATTTAAAGTGATGTGATAGAGGCAAAATAAAGACATCTTTAGGGCACTGAAAATGCAGAATTCATCACCAAAAGTCATTCTGCATTGCAAGAAATGTCAGAGGAAGTTACTCAGTGAGAATAAAAATATCAGAAACTGTATCATATTATTTGAAAGTAGGCTGTGATAAATTAGGGATATATATTGTAAATCTAAGAACAATAACAACAGCAACAAAAAATAAATCATTTGGAACTAGAAAAAATATTAAATCTAAAAGAAAAAACCAGAATTAAAGAGCAAATGGGACACATAGAAAGCAAATAAAAATGTGGTAAGCAAACGCAGAGTTTTTAGTAATTACAATTTATATAAATGGTATAAATACTGTGGTTAAAAGACAGTGATTGTTAGACTAGATACTGAAGCAAAACTCATCTATGGGCTATCTACATGAAGCATACCTTAAAGTATGAAGAGTCAGATAAGTCAAAATAAAATAGTAGAAAAAACTCACCATGCCAACAATAATCATAAGAAAGCAAGAATAGTTATACTAATAATAGACTGCAGAACAAAACCAATTGCTATAGATAATGAGAGCCTTTCATAATGATAAGGAGGCAAGTCATCAAGAAGACATAATTATTCTAAATATAGATAGATGATAGGTAGGTAGATAGATAGATAAACAGAGTTTGAAAACACGTGAAGCATAAACTGCTTCTTTTTGCTTTCAGGAACTGAAAGGAGAAATAGACAAATCCACAAAGATAGCTAGAGACTGCAACATCCCTCCCTCAGTAATAAATAGAACAAGGAGATGAAAACTTGAGCAACATTAACAACCAGCTTGATTTAATGACTTAGCACTACACCCAACAACACAGAAATACATGCTTTTGAGTGCACACAATATATTCACTAAGAGATCATATATTCTTTATCATAGAACAATCTCAAGAAATTAGAAGGACTGAAAATTGTTTAAACTTTATTTTTATCTGATGCACACTATTTGAGAATATGATTTTCTTTAATTTTTTTTTGTAAAGATTTTACTTATTTATTTGACAGAGAAAGAGAGATCACAAGCAGGCAGAGAGGCAGGCAGGGGGTGGGGGGAAGCAGGCTCCCTGCTGAGCAGAGAGCCTGATACGGAGCTCTATCCTGGCTCAGGTCATAATCTCAGGGTCCTGGGATCATGACCTGAGCTGAAGGCAGAGGCTTAACCCATTGAGTCACCCAGGCACCCTGATTTTCTTTAATTTTCATGCAATCATTTTATATATAAGTTGAAATTTATGTTATAAATAACATGATGATGCATATATTACATTTTTTAGAATTAGATTATTTCTTGCCCAACATTATCATTTAATATTTGGAATTTTAAAAATTATTATTATTTTTTATTATGTTGTGTTAGTCAACATTCAGTACATCACTAGTTTTTGATGGAGTGTTCCAAGATTCATTGTTTACATATAACATCCAGTTCTCCATGCAATACATGTCCTCCTTAAGTTGTTTAAACTTTTTTTAAAGATTTTTTTTTTTTTATTTTTTATTTATTTGACAGAGAGAGATCACAAGTAGATAGAGAGGCAGGCAGAGAGAGAGAGAGAGGGAAGCAGGCTCCCCGCCGAGCAGAGAGCCCGATGCGGGACCCGATCCCAGGACCCCGAGATCACGACCCGAGCCGAAGGCAGCGGCTCAACCCACTGAGCCACCACAGATGCTAAAATATATTATTTATATAAAAGATGTAATGGCGATCTATTGATACTTGAGACTGGATATTACAACTGGTTTTCATCATCACAATTTTATTTTATTTTCTTAAAGATTTATTTACTTATTTTCCAGAGAGAGAGTGAGAGAGAGAGAGAGAGAGAGCACAAGTCGGGGAGCAGCAGGCAGGGGGGAAGAAGAAGCAGGCTCCCACGGAGCAAGGAGCCCAGGGCAGGACTCCATCCCAGGACCCTGGGATCATGACGTGAGCTGAAGGCGGACACTTAACTGACTGAGCCACCTAGGTATCCTCCATCACCATTATTTTTAAATGTTTTTCTCAATCCCATATTTCTATTAGGGGGTGATAATAAGCAAATGGTAAAGAAGAGCTCATAAAAATAAAAATGTACCAAAAAATTTAAAAATTAAAAAAAAATTTAAGTGTACCATTGAAAACATAAATGTTTATCATCTGTTTTTCTCACTGTTAGGTTTCATATAAGATTTTATTTGGGGCAAGAAGTGTGACACTTAAGTTTTGTAAATGTTTGAAAGCACTGACCAAACTTCCTGATCCATGCCAACTGGCACATTATACATTTGTTCTATCTAATTTTTGTCAACCATCTGAGAGAATGGAAAGACCAAAATACGACAATAGCAATCACACAATACCGCTGGCAGTAGCTTCCACTGAATGTTTGCTAAGTACCTGGCATTGTCTTAGGTACTTTTCATCCATTTATTTCTCTGAATTTCCTTCCATTTTATAGCTCAGAACACTTACGTAACTTGCCTGAGATCACACCAACAGTCAATGCCAAGGCCATAATTCTAACCCAGTAAAATCATTTCACTATGTAATCTTCCATTTTCAAAGCCCAGGTCAGATAAGCTGGCATTAGACACATAAGACCTCATGATTTCCTACTTCAGCACTTTGTGAAGTATTTAATTGGTTCTCTTTTGCCTTGACTTCAAATTTGCCTCTTCACTGGTCTGTCTTCTTTGATAAGTTCATCAAACATCAAGAAGCTTTGTTCATTTTCAAAAAGGATTACAATGATAAGTTTTATAATTAAGAGTATCTCAGCAGAGATTTCCTTTACCACTGTTCTCTTGCCTTTATCTTGTAATTATTAGAGGTGAATTTTCTGATTTTTCAAAAGTGTATTTGATTTAAATACAAGTCACAAATGAACTGCTTGTAAAAAATGCCTTTCCCCCTCCTGATCTGTTATGTAAAGGAAATGTCTCTTAATCTAGCATTTAAAAGCAATAATGATTCAAAATTAAATCACTCAAGAACTTGAATAAAATAGCTCAACTTAAAATCTTCAGTGTTTGGGAGACAAGGACTGCTTTCAAACTACCCCAAAGCTAAAATAAGGGGCTGTTTAAGCACTATAACATATTTGATGTTAAGATATAAAAACCTGAAGCCAGGCTGGACAATTCAAGGAAATGAAATGAGCAAAATTGCAATGTACCTATGAAAATATCACTTCCATTCATTACCCTACAGCAAAGGGTAAACTCATTTTAAGAATGAAATGACCCAGCATCTCTATAGTCTCTCGCCTTTCACAAGATGGCGTTATTAAAATTACTTAATTGTATCTCCCCTCAAACACTATGAGATGGGAATTTTCAAGATTCACAAACAGATGAGTAGAGGTTAGCTGTCTGACATTACTCAAGAGAATTATTATTTACTAAACCGAAAATACTTTATATCTGGGACCTTATTTCATATTCATCAGCTCTTATAGATGAGACATTATTTTTCTCATTTCCAGTTAGGGAACCTGAAACTCAAAGAATTAATTGGTGCCCTCCAGATTGCCCAACTATCGAGTATTAGATCTCAGATTAGATTAGACTGAATGATTTGTATCTAGGTCCATCGGACTCCAAGGACATGCTCTTTTCACTGTCCTGCACTCCTTCACTGGATTGGTAATAATATGAAAGACATCACATTCCATCCTAAAATCACCTGTTGCAAACATGAAAGTGTCTTAGCGCCCCACTCGGTGATCCCTAGGTACAAATCTTGCAGAATTATGACCAACTCACCGGTTCACCTTCTCCTGAATGGTTACCCCAGGCTGACAAGTCATCAAAGACAAGATGAAGAAAGTGGCAGCAAACATCTCGTCCACCCTATGTTACTTAGAATGAATAAAATTATTCAGAGAGTTGGAGTCAAAGATGTCTTCAGACTGGGACCGGTAAGATCAATGTAATGTTTGGAACCAACAGAACTCGCTCAATTCTCATTGAGATGTGGTTAATTAGTGACTAGGGTATTGATTAGCCAAACACCCTAAAATCTCAGACACCAAAGGCCACTGTCCTTCAGACCTTTTGAAAAATAATATCCATATGGTTGAGGAAAGGAGGATTTGCAGCCAATACCAGTCTAGCAAAAAGATCTTATTTTCAGAATGAGGCAAAGCCAAATTAAGAGAGAGTCGTGGAATTCACTCAGTCTTTCTGAGTGGCTCTCGGAACTACTAAAGTCAGATCAATGTGCTTTTTAAGACTGAAACAAGGCTAACACTGGTGTATCAGCTTGGTCATAAACAGCTGCCCAAATGTAGAAAATGCCAATAGTTACATAAAGGTTCTACAATGTGTTGCTAAACATCGGGAACCTGAGAGCTGTTGTAAATGAATGGACTTTCTGCTTTTCATCCAGATATTAGATATGAAGACCCAGCATATTTGTGTCTTGAGGGGACCAGATGTCTTCCATAGACATCTCCAGAAACATTCTTTCGAATTACAGTGACAGCTACACAGCTGCACCAATGATCTCATACCTCCAGACATTCTCTTACTCTTCCAGACATATTCATAAATTAATTACATAAGTAGAGATGGAGAGACAGGAATAACTGAACATGTGGCAGACCTGTCATATGTCTTATTTTGCTGAGCCCTCACAAGTCGATGATAGAGAAATGATTAATTTCATTTTGCAGTTGAAGAAATGATGGTTCAGAGAAGTTAAGTAGCTTGCCCAAAGGATGTACAGCCATCTTAATCTCTTTGGGAATGTTTAAATTCTCTCGTTAGCAGGATGACCTGGTAGTATCATTATTCATCTCAAGTAAAGTTATGAAAAATTTTAATGAACAACTTGTATGCTTAAGAAATATTTAGTTGTGGAGATTTTTATAAGGCACTCTGTTGGTTTTGCCTCTATCTTTTCAGACATTTAGGCAAGCATTTGACAGAAGTGGAGACTGTTATGGGTCCTAAAAAAACCCCTGAGGTCCCTGATTTCTGTGTCTTTCTCGCATGTGTGAAGGCATTTTTGAGTGATGTGAGGAGAAAATCAGAGGCCCACTCGGACTCTGTAACAGTGTTGTCAATGAGGAGTGATTTTGCCCTTGAGAGGACCTTTGGTAACATCCAGAAACATTTATGGTTGTCACAACTTTGGAGGTTGTGCTCCTGGCATGCAGTGGGTGCTAAACATCCTACAAAGCATGGGAGAGCTCCCCATCCCTGGGCCCAACGAGGGATTATCTGGCCCCAAATGTCAATAGTGTCAAAGTTGGGAAATACCGCCCCGCAAAAAAGCTGGTCTGCTTTCCCCTGATGCCTGGGATTCTGGTGAATTCATTTTCTTCTTTTCACATGTAGATAACATCATCTTTCTTCCCAGACCAGCTCCTTCTTGAGATTTCTCTGATGGCTTTTCTCTTCACCCAAGACTTTAGTGGCCTTCAGGGCTCTTCCTTAACCACTGCTCACCTCTCTCACTCTGCACCCCTCAACATGGTCCCTTAAATTCTGTCATATTTCCTCTGCAATGTTTTCCCTCCAAAGATTTTCTCCTTTATTCTCACCCTTGGATCTATTTCATGGCCTGGGGTCTTCCTGAAACTATCACGACAGACTCCTAGTGGGCCTCTGTTTTTCTCCTCAGATTAGACCTGCCTGTGCATTTCCACTGGACTCATCATCAAGAAGACAGCTCCTGACAACCTAAATCTCCTGCTCGGAAACCTTCAGTGGCTCCCCCATTGTCTATCAAATTAGAAGTCCAAATTCCTCCACACATGGGTCCAAAGCCATCTTTGCAACCTTCATCAACCACCACCCTCAAATTATTCCTGACATTCTAGGCTAGATTCTCCTGACCTTCCTCACACTTTCTCACTGCTGTGACTTCGCCCATGCTGGACCTTTACCTGGACTACCTTTATCCATCCTCTTGTGTCCTTCTGCCAAGTGTCTTCTCAAATAGCATGCCCACCATGGATCCTTGGCTGATGGTCCCATCTGGAAGGTAACTCCACATTATCTTAGAACCTTGCAAATATATACCAGCATTTTCCAGTTTTGACTCATACTATGTTTTTCAGGAACATGGGGTACATCTCAGTAATGAAAGTTTCTCTAGGGTAAATCCTGTGTCTGATCCTTCTCTGTAATCACCCATATCACTTAACACTGAATCTTTAATAAGAAATAGTATTTGATTGAGTGAATCTGTGAATCAATTAAAGAGAGTTAACTATTCACAATACTTTCAGATATATTTTCTCATTTAATCTTCAAAATAATCTTGTGAGATAAATATTAGCCTCAAGAGAATCCTGACAGAGAGATAGTGATTAAGAGGGAAAACGGAAACAAGGTAGATAGAGAGTATCAAGCCCTGTACCTGCCACTTTACATGGTTTTTCAATAATCTTTTTCAATCTATTTAATCTTCACAGTGATCTTCCAAGGCCCGTAGTCATGGTGCTATTTTGAAAATGAGGATATTGAGTTCAGCCTGCTGTCACACAGCTGGTGAGTCTCAGAGTCATGGATTGATAATCTGTCCAACTTCAAAACCTGAGACCATTTTGGGGTCTGGTCACACAACTACCATGTGGCATATCAGGATAGGGCTTGGGTCTTCCAGCTGTAGGTCCTGTTCTCTGTCCATTATGCCTTAGCTCTGAGCATGAGTATCATTTCCCGGGGATGAAGAAAGCAAACCAGAGTGAATGGAGGGATAATCACAGAATAGAAGCAAGAAAGAAGCTAAGTCAAATGGGATCGTATCATGCCTCTCTGACTCCGCGTGTGTGTGCGTGTGTGTGTGTGCGTGTATGTGTGTGTGTGTGTGATGATCTTCTGCCCCTTCGCTGGAGAAACCTACAAAATATTCAACACAACACGAGGCACAATGTCTGCAGATGGTGGGTGAGCAGCCCCAGTCCACTGGCTTTCCTTCCCCCACCTCCTCTCTCCATCCATGGTGAGACCCAACGTCTGTGTTGTTTGTTTTCCCTCCTGATCCTTTCATCAGGCCAGGCCTGGGGCTGCAGCCAGCAGACAGTGGTGGGTTTTCAGCGGGAAATGAAGTGGGGCTGGTTTAAGTAATTGATCTTAAGCAGAGGCTTTATAAGGGATGGGCTAATTTGTGCCTCCAAGCTCTGCATTTGCATTTAAGGGGTGGGATGAGAAGGAGCCAGCTTCCGGCTCATTAGCATAGAAATGCAAGACCTTTTCTCAGGTTGAAAGCAGCTCACACCAAACCTGGGTGGTCCTTTGGGAAATTCACCAGCCTCCATTTTACACCTGAGCCAGTTCTCCAGGCTCTACGGTTGGCTCCGCTTTCTTCTCTGTGATGCCTTCCCCCTCAGCATGGTGTGAGCCGTACCTCACCTCCATTCCCACTGCACCCTGGCCACAGCTCCCACCTGGGATTTCTTTTATTTTTTTTTTTCAAAGATTTTATCTATTTGTTTGACAGAGATCAACACTCCATTCCTGCCAGCATCCCACTGAGGGATCCGGATACTTTCTATTCCCCCACTACACTGGGAGTTTCAGGAGGACAGGGGCTGGTTTTAAATGACTTGTACCCCAGGGCTGGCACTCATAGATATTCCATACTTGGGTTTTATGAAGCCCAGTAGGAACACTGCAGCTTTCAAGTACAGCATACCTGGACTGAAATCCAAGTGCTACCATTGGTCAACTGTGCCACTTTGGACACTCTGCCTTAATTACCCCTCCTGTATAATGGGTTTGATGGTTTCATATATACAAACATAACAAATATATATATATATATATATATATATATATATATATATATATTGCACACACATCATACCTAACAAATATTCATTATGGATGCCGTTTCTCTTTGTAATCCCCTTACTTCTTGCCCTCTCTGTCACGGCCTGTGCTCCATAAACACCCTCCTGGGGCCATCCAGGAGCTTGTTCTCAGCTGGTGCTCATGACACCATCTGAGGATTTGGTAATGGAGGGAGGGTCACTAAGAGACGGACGCAGTAGGCATTCATGTGTGCCATTTTCCTATACATTTTAGGCATCATTATGCTATCCAGCCAGGTACTTACTGCTTAACTGATGCTTTGTAAAGATATTGTGACCTCTCAGTCTCAAACCACCGGTGACCAAGCGTACTGGTCCATCAGAACATAAGCACTGGGGGGCTGACCAAGCCCGTCTCGTTCACCATCATATAACAAAGTAGTTTCACATTCTGAGCAATCAGGTATTATATTGACTCCATTGGGGGTTGGGGTTAGGTACGGGGAAGGGCACTAAGAGAACGCAGCCTCGCACCCCCATCACAGTGCACGCCCCAGACTGAGTACCATAGAGATCAGCAGGGACCACGTGGGGAACATCCAGAAACAGCTGCTTCCTGCGGTTTGGGCTTTGAAGGAGGCAGGTGGGCAGGTAGAAGTGTCTGCAGACAGAGGAGGGAAGGAAACAGCATGAGCAAAACCACGAAGATGCAAAAGGGACACCGCCAGCCATCTGGTGAGCAAAAGGACAAAGACCAGGTTGCTTGCTTGCTTACTTTTTTTTTTTTTTTTTGGCCAAGATGATTTCAGTTCATTCCATTGCTGAGGATGTGGGGGAGCTCTGAACAGACTGAGGCAGCAGAGCCCCATGATCCGCCTGTACTTGGCACTCTGGGGGGCACACTCTGGGGCAGGATGGAGAGGAAACAGAGAAACCAGCTTGGAGACGACTCCCAGACACTGGAACTCCGTGCACCAGACACGGGAGGGGAAACGCTGGAGGACAAAAGGGAACAGTGGGAATCCGGAAGCTCCCTGGTCAGGCCTCGGATCCGTGTGCTGGCCTCACCAGGATCACACCGCATGACCTTGGGACCATCACTTGACCTCCGCCCTCGGTGCCCACGCCTGCCGGCCTGCTCTTCTCCACTGCCCCCTGCAGGCTGAAATCCTGCACACAGAGAGCCCCATCTAAACCGCTCCCCCTTGAACTGCAGCACTAGGAAACAAACAGATAGCTATTTCCAAACCAGTCAAGTCTCTCTTAATACTTTTATTCAGGACTTGTCTTCCCAGGAGACACTCCGGGCTGTCAGTCTGTAATTAGACTTTCTCCCGCTCAGAAAGCTGGGCTGTGCGCAGCGAGAGACGGAGCCGGATTAGCCCACTGTAAACAAATGTGGTCAGTCCCCTTCTCGCCAGTCTCGGTTCCAGCTGAGTGGATTTCTGCAGCTCCTGGATGAATGTTAATGCCTCCAACGTACACAGTTGCAAGAAAAGAATCGCCTGTGCCTCCCTTTCTCAAGAACGCTTCCCGGGCATCTCTGTGACGCAGCGTGGGCCACGGGAGGAGCCAGCAGTGCAAAGAACTTAAAGAGCCTAAGGCAGGAGATGGGCACCTGTGTTTCAAGGGAAGCTCAGCCACTAATTTCCTTTGTAACCTTGCAAAAGTCACTTCAGCTCTCTGAGCCTCAGGTATCTCAACTGTAAAATGAGGCTGAGAACACCTGCCTCGCAGGCCTGCTGGAAAGTGTAATTGAGATAATGTACATGAGAGCTTTTGGTAAAGTTCTGCAGGCAAGGGGCCAGTGTCAAGGATGGTGGGCTCAGCTTTCCAACGCCAAGGGCCAGGGGGTCGGGTAGGTACAGAGCAAGCAGGAGGGCCAGGTTACAAATTCTCATCAGCATCGGAGTCCTAGAGGACGGGGCAAGGGGACAGAACCAATGCCCCCCTGAACTGCCCTCTGATGAAGATTGTCATGAAATCAGATGCAGGTTTTCCCCCATGGGAGCAGAAGAAAGAGTGCTACTGTTCATGAGCATTTGCTCTTCTTGTAATCTTGACAATGGCTTTAGGAGAGAATTCTTATACCCACTCCATCGATGAGGAGGCTGAGACCAGAAAAAGAAGATGGGAGGCAGAGAAAATTTGAGGCCAAGTTGCTCTGACATTTAGCCTGCTGAAGCTCCCTGTTTCTCAAATTATAAGCAGATTAGAATCGGCTTTAAATGGGGGACAGATACCTTGTAGGTCATTACCACAAATGAAACAATTGGGGGATCATCACTAATATTTTCACAGGGCATCAAGGAGGATGAGTCCCTGTCATGAACACAAGCATCATGAAGGCAGAGGCTGTACTTGCTGCAATATCCCAGGACCAGCAACACTTCTGGGAATAGAGCAGCACTCTATAAATACTTGTTAAATGAAGGCACTGCCTCTATGAGACTTACCATCATCCCCTGGGTTTTTCTGGCTGATCACAAACAGTAAGAAAGGAAAAGCAAGTCCTTCCTATAAATTGCCTGCAGAATTTGTAAATTTGTTTCACCAAGTGTTTCCATTTCTGTTGCTGTGTAACAAACTACCACAAAACTCAGTGGCTAGAAACACCATGAGTTTATTATTTTTCAGGCTTCGGCAGGAGGTCACTTATGGATGGGGCTGCATTCAGCTGAGAGCTCAGCTGGGGCTGGCATGCACCTAATAGTGTCTCATCACACAGTAGTCTAACCTAGACTTCTTCCCAGCCTATCTGCTGACTTCCCAGAGAGAATGCTTCTGCTTCTATCACACTTGCTAACGTCCCATTGACAAAGCAAGTCGCATGGCCAAACCCAGATCAGTGTGGGAGGGGACCACACAAGGGTGTGCGTATCTGGAAGTAAGGGTCATAGAGATCAGTTGGTCACATGGATCTTCATGAGCTACACTTAGTAATGAGCTTAAATACGTAAAGCAGTTAGAAAGGTGCCTGGCACTTAGTTTGTACTACTGATGTATTGGGGATAGCTAAACATGATTAATACCTAATTATAGTATATTACCATAATTATTAAGTTCCTTACTGGGACTGCCTTTATTTTTTTGGAAAATGAAACAAGAGCCCTGTGCTAGAGATGCTTTAGTGTACCCTTCAAACTCTGAGCATATTAACCCTCTGTATTTCTGAAGCTCCACAACTGTGTTTGAGCAGCTGAGTCAGCAACGAAATGTGAAGATGAATCCCTCTTTCTCCTCTTCCCCTGCGCCCTTCACTTTTACATGTTTCCCTAAACCTGGGTATACTTTTTGCTCATTCCTAAAAGTGATTTGGAATGTAAAGGAGGATTACTAATCTCTGTAAGAATCCACTCACTCAATCAGCATTTACCTAAGCCCATCATGGTAATCTCCTTCCCTTTTCCATTTGGAGGTGGACATGGGACCCAGTTCTGGCAGATGAGATGTGGATGGGTAACTTCTGAGGAAGACCCTCTCCCTTGATCCAAAGTAAAAGGTATGCCTTGTGTCCCTTCCTACTTTTGGACATGGTTGCATGAGGGCATAACACTTGGAGATTCCTTTTATACCTGTTGTCATATCAGGAAAACAATATGCTCTGGATAATCCTCTAGTCCCAGAGGGAAAGAGACTCATGGACTGAAAAACTCAGTCAGCCTAGAGACCTTCAACTTGAGACGGAATTTTTCCATCAGATCCAGATTCACTCTCACTGTCACAGCTTGAAGCAGAGCTCCCTAGCTGACTTCAGAAAACTGCTGAGTTTGTGGATGGCTGTTATGTAGCATTATGCAACAACAGCTAACCAATACAGCGTCGTATCCCCCAGTCTGCTGTCAACTGAGCAGCAGCGTCAAAGGTGTCTGCCCAGGACCACCCTAGTATGGAAGACAACATAAGAGAAATTTTGAGAGAGATTGCCCTTGGCCTTTGGGAACCAGAGCAGCCCACGCAAGCAAGGTTGAGTAAGAGCCACGGAGTGGTGTGGTTGGGACCAGGAAGTTAAAATACTGGATTGAGTCTACCCTAATTGCTGAAACTGACCAAATAGCTACAAATCCACCAATAAGATGTAAGAAACTCTATCTAAACAGTTTAGCTGAAGGCAGTGACAGGAAAATAGGTAAAACTATATCTGGTTTATACCCTTCATCCCAATTGTTCAGTAATTCTGCTCCACTTAGAAATTCTCTCCCTTTAAAAATCAGTGTTGCCTTTAATAGGGCAATGCCAGTCTATGCTCTTTCCTCTAGACCATATCTAAAATTATGGACCTTGGTCTCAATATGGCTCTCTTTTTGTTTCCATTGTATTTCCATGTTATATCAGTCTGTTGCTCATATACCTCGCTTTTGCAAGAGAAATCTTTCAAAAGATGTTCGACTCTATCCATAATTTAAACCTTGTCTTATAGAAACTTTCAAGGAATATTAGGAATTTATTCAAGTGTGATCAATACTGTTACTGCTAAAATTAAAATGATTCATGGCAGCGATAGCAGCTACCATGTCCTGAGCACTTTCAACAAGCCTAGCTCTATAGAGGTGCTCTGTGTGTCATTTATCCAGTCTCATACCCATCGATTAGGTGAGTATGGTTACCCCATGTTCTTCCAGTAATAATACAGCAACATCTGTTTGGCTCTGCCTCTGCGTTGGACATTGAATGGAACCCATTGCATGCCTTGTCTCAATGCCTTCCCACAACCCTGTCCGCTGAAATGGTTATTTTCCCATTTGTTAGAAGAGAAGGTTGATCCAGTGGGTGAAGGGACGTTCTCACACCACCCAGTCAAGAAGACGTAGTGTCAAGATCTGAACTGGTCTACCAGTTTCTAAACCCTTATTCCTTCTGCTTCATGATTGTCTCCCAGAAGCAGAAGCCATGTTGCTATTCCTGCTACACTGACCTTTTGTCCCCAGTTGAGACTGGCTTGTGGATCTACTCCACAAATCTCTTCTAGTACCAAAAAGTTGGAAGGCAAGATTTGAGTGGCATCCCATGTAGATGAAATCTGGTGACCCCAGGGCAAAGGCAAGCACAAAAAGAAAGGAAAAGTCCAATGACGTTAATTAATGTCTAACTAGCAGCTCCCTTACTTAGCTTCTCCCTGGGAGACGAGACCACCACAGCCTCCAGGCAGAGGGGACCCTACCCTGCTGATGGTGGGCCTTTGGGGAGCCGCCAATGGGTGTTAGCCAAAGAAACACAGACAGTATTCTTTCAGTCACAAAATTTAGAGTTTACAAGTAGCTCGTATATATTTACAAGTAGCTCGTATATATCCACTGTATATGTCCTTGTATATAGTCTTGCAGCTACTCTGTGAAATAAACATCATTATGCCCAAAGTATTGGCATAGCTCAGATTTCAAATTCAGCTCTTCTTTATTAGAGACCAAGAATATGCCAGGGAACTTTCTGGGCATTTTCTAGTATCAGACCTCATTTAAATCTCACCAAGCACCTATGAAGTAGAGATTATTATTCTCATTGTGAAGCAAAGGAAATTAAGGATTTGGGTAACGGTGTGACACATTTGCCGCTGCCCCTACAGTCAGTGTTTTTGAGCCCAGTCCATCCTTCATCAGACCCGTGGTCAGTCCACAGCATGAGGACATGGCCGGCAGGCTCTGACTGGCAGCCTGGCTTCCACTGAGCTCTGCTGTGCTGATGGCTTGAGTCTGTCTGTCTCGCTGTCATATGTGGAAGTAGATGACTTGTCTGTAGTTGATAGGACTTCGGAGTAAGAGGGAGCTGTATGTGAGGAACTGTATCCAAGGAGCCTCACGACACCTCAGCCAGATTAGGTGGCAAGGCCCTGAACATGGAGCCCGAACCTAACACCATCATGGGGCGAGACCTTAGGGGGATATTGGGAGGTGCTGGGTGGAATTAGTAAATAATTACAGTTACATGACTCCAACTTGTTGATAGTCTTCCCTTAGGAGTAGAAAGAGTCTCTGTCCCCTCCCACCAATTCTGGACTCTGGGACTGCTTGACCAATGCAACAAAAGGGGGCTGTGTTAGTTTCAGGGCTCAGATTTTTTTTTTAAGATTTTATTTATTTCTTTGACAGACAGATATCACAAGCAGTCAGAGAGGCAGGCAGAGGGAGAGAGGAGGAAGCAGGCTGAGCAGAGAGCTCGATGCAGGGTTCAATCCCAGGACCCTGAGATCATGACCTGAGCCATCCAGGTGCCCACTGAGCCACCGAGGCATCCCGCAGGGCTAGGATTTAATGAATGGACAGTTTTCACTTCCTGTCTTTTGGATCACCTACTCTTGAACTTAGCCACCACATGGTGAGGAAACCCAAGCCACACTGTAGGGAGACCCACATGGAGGGGAGTGGACAGGCAGCTTTGCTAGTGCTGGGAGTGAGCTGTCTGGGAAGAGGTCCCCAGATGAGCCAGCTCGGCCAGCACAGCATGGAACAAGAGTCTCGGCTGATCCTGACCAAACTGCAAATTCATAAACAAAATAAATGATTGTTAAAGTTCTATGCCACTGTGTTTTGGGGTGCTTAGATACATAGCAATGGACAATTGGAAGAGAGATGAGCCTGATTATCTGTGGAGTCTCTACTATATGCCAAGGTCATACCGTCGACAATCACTTTGCATTCTTACAGCAATGCACTTAAACAGACGAAGAAACCAAGGATCAGGAGGGATACACGACTCGCTTGAGATGCCCTGTCTAGTGAATGGATCAACATGGACCTGAATTCAACCTGGATAAATTCTCCAATTCCCTGAACCATGGGGCAGCGAGGTAGAGACAACCGCTCTCCAGCTCCTGATCACCTGTTAGCCTTTTTTTATGAGGACCCTTCGAGGACCTAAGTATACAACAAGTGTACAACCCATTCTGTTTTTAGGCTGCATGATGCTTATTTGGGAATAGTAAATGCATCCAGGTTTGAATTCTTGGCATAATTCCAAGGAGCGCCCCCCCCCCCCCCACCGCCCCGCCAGGGTAGGGCATCAGCCAAGCAACTGTCCGACTGGGCTCATCACTTAACTTCCCTCATCCTCAGTTTCCCCGTCTGTAAGATAAGGACACAAACGCCATCAGCCTCATAGGGTTGTTGCAAGGATCAAATGGGGACATATTGGTAAATGACTCAACACAGTACCTTGCCCCAAAGAGATACTCAAGACATCCCATATTCTTAATATTGAGGACTCAGAGAGAAGGCTTTTCTTCACGCATTCCTCCTGACCCTAAAGAGAGAGCTCCATAGGGTCGTGATGAGACTGATGCATCCCACCCCTGAGCCTCATTTATTTTAACCTCCTCGAAGACTTAGCCCTTGTGCCTACACTCCTGCAGCCCCTCCGGCCAAGAATAAAGCTCAAACCACAGCCCGTAAGCTTTGCTCACAAATTCCTCCTTCACGACTGACTGAGCTCCGATACTGGAAAGAAACATTCTGTTGAATCATGTAAATCCCCACTCATCTCCAAATTGGGTGCTGGAGTGCCTCGGGGAAGTGATTTTACAACCTCACTGACTTCAGCCAAGGTAGACTCCAATTGCTTTTGCAAGATAATTCAGCCTGCGTCTGGCAGCAAGACCACGCGGGGACTCCGTCCCTTCTCCCCTGGACTGAAGGGGAACAGTCTCTTCCTTAGGGAGGCAGAGGAGGGAGATCTTAAACCTCCCCCCCAAGCCCCCTTGAAGCCCTCTCCAGATGGCACAGGTGGAATTCAGAGACTCATCACTCGCTCACACTCTCACTTGAACAAAGGATTTTGGATAAGGGCAGGGGTGGGGAGGGCCATCTTGAGAGATGGCATCTGCGGTATGAGGTCAAGGTTGCCTGCGCTTTCCCTGACAACCTCCTGGATTTCAGAGGCCGGGTACTGCTGTGATTTAGCTATGCTGACGTCCCCACGTGAGAAAATGCTTTCCAGTCTGCTGTGCCTCTGGGGAGAACTGTGCTCTTTTCTTGTACCCCTGCTTTTTTTTTTTTTAATTTTTATTTTCAAATCTAGGCCTTGCAATAGACCATTCCACCCACAGTCAATGGAGCTGCACGTAGTTCACACCCAGCCCTGTCTATCCCAAGATGCCGTGGCTGTGTGGTCACAGACAGCACAATTCCTCAGGCTGGTTTGCAAGATGACTGCCCTTCCAGGGGCCCAAATCCCATTGCAAATATTAGAAAACAGGTCAGCAGCTCCACCAGTAATCATAATCATCGTCACAAAAATCACTATCTGTTTTTGAGAGCTTTATCTCCAAGGGCTTAATAACCACTATGTTATGTGTTTGTTGCTTTGGCTTTAAAAGGTAGATTTTATTGTCTGTATTTCAGGTATGCAGAAAGAGGTTCAATAACCGAGTTATTTGTCTAAGACCACACAGCTAATATGTGGCAGAGTTAGAATGTTTTTGCTGAAGGATAATTAACATACAACAGTGTATTCGTTTTAAGTGTGCAACATAGTGAGTCGATATTCACATACATTATGTGATGATCACCATAATGCACCGTTGTTACAATATTATTGACTGTATCTTTGATGCTGTACAGTATGTCCCCATGACTTACTTACCTCATAACTGTAAGTCTGTGCCTCTTAATCTCATTCACCTATTTCACCCATCCTTCCCATCCTCCTCCTCTCCGGTAACCACCAACCTGTTCTCTGTATCTATGAGTCTGCTTCTAGTTTTGTTTGTTTGTTTATTTGTTTTTTTAGATATCACATAGAAGTGAAATCATATGATTTTTGTCTTTCTCTGTCTGCCTTATTTCACTTAGCAGAATACCCTCTAGGTCCATCTATATTGATACAAATGGCAAGATTTTGCTCTTTTTTATGGCTAAGTAATGTTCCATTGTGTATATATTCTCCATCTTCTTTATCCATTCACCTGTCAGTGAATACTTACATTGCTTCCATGTCTTGGATCTTGTAAATAATGCTATAATGACCAGAGAAGTGCATATGACTTTTTGAGTTCATGTTTTTGTGTTCTTTGGAAAAATACTTAGAAGTAGAATTGTTTGCTCATATGGTAATTCTATTGTTTTTATTTTTTGAGGAATTGCCACACTGTTTTCCACAGTGGCTACACCAGTGTACAAGGGTCCCTTTTTCACCACATCCTCTCCAACATTGTTATTTCTTGTGGTTTTGAACACGGATGAGGTGATTTCTCATTGTGGTTTTGATTTGCATTTCCCTGATGGGTTGCGATGTTGAGCATCTTTTCATGCATCTGTTGGCCATCTGGATGTCTTCTCTGGCAAAGACAGAGTCAGAATTTCAGGTCTTCCATCGTTGACCATTGCTAACTGTCTGGGGAAAGTTTTCTGATGGCTGTCCACACTCCAGAAGATCATGCTATCCAGACTGGTTGAGCCTTCCCCAGCCACGCTCAGAGATCAGAAAGATCTCTGGATCTGGAGATCAGAAAGATCTCCAGCCATGGCTCACTTTCTCCATGTCCTGAGACGGTTCAGAGCAGGCTCTGTCCTCACCAGCAGATGGTATCCATCATCTGTCTTATAACCCCCAGCTCACTTTCTGGTGTGCTTGGGGACCAATGACCTCACCAAACCCAAATGCCTATATTTTGGCCCAGGCTGCATTCCCCCTGCTTTCTAGGTCCTGCTCGCAAGACTATAGGTGGATCAGAAGAATTTCTGAGAGGATTGACCCATGATAGAGACTCCCAGGAGCTTCAAGGGACCAGAATCCACAGACACTCACAAATCATTCACAATGTCTTATGAAGAGCATACATGATTTCCAGTGTCTTCCTTGTCCACTATCCTCTTCTAAAGGCAGTGGCCCTGCCCGCACACAGCATGACCCCTGAGCTGCCATGTTCAGCATTTGACTCCTTGGTAGCTCCCAACTGTGCTAAGTGTGGACACGTGACCCAGGGCCAGCCATAATGTGGCCAATATGAAAAGCTCTGTCCAGAGAGGGGTGAGCCGGCCAATCCGATTTCTTTTTTTTTTTTTAATATTTTTTATTTATTTGACAGAGAGAAATCACAACTAGGCAGAGAGGCAGGCAGAGAGAGAGGAGGAAGCAGGCTCCCTGCAGAGCAGAGAGCCCGATGTGGGGCTCGATCCCAGGACTCTGAGATCATGACCTGAGCTGAAGGCAGAGGCTTTAACCCACTGAGCCACCCAGGCGCCCCCCAATCTGATTTCTATTCAGGGAAACTGAATGGAAGGATGTAAGGAAAATAGAGTTATTTGTAACAGAAACCAAGGCTGGTTGGATGCCCAGAGAAAAGTTATCAGGTAGAATAGAGACCCTGAATAAATTAATATGATGTATAGATAAAAATTATGACAATATGAAAACACAAGTAAGCAGAGGCTCTGAGGAAGACCAAGGACATGTGAGGAAACATTGTTGGTGGGAAGAGAAGCAGAGGGAAGGTAGCACTTGCATAGAGCTAAGCGCTGGGATGGAGATGCACTGAGCCTTTCTGCCCTGGATCCAGGTGCCTCGACTGGGAGTCCTGGCCACACTCTGGTTCCTGCTCTTGGACTCCCTGTATAGCTCCTTCTCACTCATTGCCAAGGGCATCCTTACGGTGACACCTGTCCCTCCTCCTTCCTTCCAGTGCTGTCTATATAAGTCTCTCTTCATTACTGCTAAGAGAGTGTTATTAAGACTTCCATCTCCGCACGCTTGTAGTTGTGTGGGGGAATGGGCTAATTTGTATTTTATGGACTCTGATCTTCATGGATGTTACACTCTATCCACAGGCATTTGGGGGAATGTAAGGGGCTACAGGTGTGGCCTGCCAGTAGTCAAGTGGCGAAGGGATGATGCTGGGTAGTTTTCTTGGTTTCATCTTGGCTTCCAATGTATGCGCTTGTTCCTGGTTTTTTTTAATTCTACTTTTTCTTTTGGTGCTTTCACATTTGATATCTCCTGATAAGCTCCTTTCTAAAACATGAAAAGTCAGAGCCCTGGTGGAAAACAGAATTCCCCTCAGGTGACTCAAAAGGAGAGACTTGAACACGGGTCCTCTCGTGGAGGTCTGGATGAGGTGGATGGAACGACCAAGGGATGGTGAGGCGCCCAGAGATTAGAAAGAACAAGACGTCATTATTGTCCAGACGGTTGGAGGAATGGGAGAGGAAAAATAAAGACTGGAGCCTGGGGGCTTTCCTTCTAGGACCGTCGGTTTTGTCCCCCTTGCGGAGTGCTGACTTGACCCCCCGCAGTCTGGCGCTCCCCAAGATGCCCGTCATCGTTCATCCTGGGCCCAAGCCCTTGCGCTTCAACATCTCCAGATACTAGCTGAGCCTCTGGACTTGATCAGCTCCTGTCGTTCTGCTTTTCACACCGTCAGGGAAAGGGTGTCTAAGTGGTCACTGCAGCTGGCGGAGAGCTCGGGGTTTGTGTGTTCTCCTTCCCGCTCTCCGCTGCTTTGTTCTCCGTCCTTGAGTAAACACTTTTCAGCTCGGTGAAGTGCCCAGTTCTCTGGAGAACACATGCCTCCTCCAAGGGCCTGCCTGTTTCCACGCTAAGGGGTTCAGCGACACAACGTCCCCACACAGGGGGACCCCTCTGTCCCCCACTCCTCATTCCTGCTGTGGCTGCCACGGAGTAAATCCTCAGGAATCCAGGCCCATGGATGCAGAATTTCTGAAGATGTGGACTCAGACTCAGTTTGAATTTATTTGTTGCAGTCTTTAGGCAAAGGAGAACAGATGAGAGGATAAAGCTGATATTTATTGACCAGCCATGATAGGCTAGGTGCTCGTGTATACCATTTCATTTCATCTTGATGTTCATTCTGTGAGATGAGTACTGTAAAAATGGAATAGCAGAGAGGTTAATTTGCCCAAACTCTCACATTTAATGCTCCACAGAGGCAAGATTCAGGCTCCAACTCTCTGGAGCCAAGCCCCTCCAAGCCCCTCACTCGTCCCATTATATCATACTGCTGTTTGGCAAAAAAAAAAAAGAAAAAAAAAGGTGCTGATCATTGGACTGGTTGGGAAGAGCCCAAAGGCTCTTTCTCACACAGCAACCTGGCTTATGAAAGCGCCATCATATTGTATGTCTGTGGAGCTGAAAATCATAAAACTATACTTCCTAGAGGTGCCTGTGTGGCTCAGTGTGTTAAAGCCTCTGCCTTCGGCTCGGGTCATGATCCCAGGCTCCTGGGATCGAGCCCCATATCGGGCTCTCTGCTTAGCAGGGAGCCTGCTTCCTCCTCTCTCTCTCTGCCTGCCTCTCTGCCTACTTGTCATCTCTGTCAAATAAATAAATAAAATCTTTAAAAAAAAAAAACAGAAAACTATACTTCCTAAAATAATTTTATAATGTTCATCATTCAGTTGTTTGGAGAAGATTATTCTGACTCGCCTCCCTTGTGATGGGGAAAGGATAAGGATTCACATTTACTGTGATAGCATGCACACCCAGACACACACACACACATGCACACACACATGCACATGTATACACGCACACCCTTCTCCAACTACCTCCCCCATGCCAATCAAATTCCACTGCCTCCAGGCAAATATCTCCTGCCCACCAGGGCCAGAATTCGTATCCTCTGATTTGAGTTTTAAAGACAGAGATTTACACAGGATTGCAATCTTTTTTTGGGGAGGGGGGGTTGTGGTTGCTTCCAATTTCCATTGTCTGAATCATAGCCATGGAATAAATTGAATCTTTTTCTAACATAGAATATATTACTCTTGAAATAGTAGGAAATGTTGATAATTGCCTTTTATTGGACTCACAAATAATTTATAAGTTGGTCCAGTTTGAAAAAAATATATATATCTTGGTCTTTTATTTCTTTGGCTTCTTCCTTGAGGCTAGAAGCAACCTCTAAAAATAGCTGTTTGTGCGGGGGTGGGCCTAGCGCTCCGCCTGGTGGCCATTGTGTGGCATTGCGGACTCGGTAACCGGACCTGAAGCTGCAGACCCAGCTTTTGAATAATTCTTTCTCCCCTAAGTACACAGAGAAATTTGATTTATTCTTCACAGTCATGTCTGCATTACAGAGCACTTCTCCTTATAAAGTCCATCTGCTTTGAGGATAAGTAAATGATCAATCCCTCATATACATTATGATGCAGTGAACATTTCTGTGAGTTAGTAACAGCTTCTGTGGTTCTACCAAATGTCAGGGAGGCTGGGGGTTTCTTCTTCCCTTAAGAAGATACTGAGAAAAAAAATACAAATTGATCTTTACATAAGCAGGGTAGCTACTTACTAAGGGTATTAAAGAAGCACGAATGTGTGTAGAATGGGGTACAGCGGGGGAAGGGGGAGCAGAGGAAAGAGAAGCCCACGGAAATGCCATGCTTAGCTTAGAATCCTGGCTCCACTTACAAGTTGCGGCAGGCAGCATCCTAAGATGGCCCTCCACGAGGGTACGGACACCCTCCCTGTTCCCCTGGGGACACAGGAAGGCTATCTCCCAGCCCCTCTTGCAGCTAGGAGCTGTGTGACTGAGTTCTGTGGGAAGGGATGAACCTTGCCCCTAAAGCAGCTTTAGTCATTTTTCATATACTTCCCATCTCTGTGTCCACACCACTGGAAACAAAGTAATCCAAGATGTCAGAGTCACACCAGAGAGCCAAATCCATGACTCATCACATAAAGGACACTTGTCCAGGAGAGTCACCCACTTCTCTTCAAACTCTGATGTGAGTAAGAATACACTTGTATCTGCTAAGCCACTGAGATGAGAGGGCCATTTGTTACAGCAACCAGCGTTAATTACCCTATTAAAGCAAGTCTTGGCCACAGTTTCCTCACCTGAAAACAGGGACGTGCTGAAGATTCGATGAAGCAATGTATGTGAAAACATTTGGCTAACTTGGGATCGATAAATGCTGGTCAAAGCAATTGTGTCTCACAGAAGCAATATTTTCATTCTGAAAAAATATTTTTGTTGGTATCCCGCAGGTTCCTGATGCAAGAAAAAGAAGGCCCGACTCCAACTTGCAAGCCAATGGAGATTTCACAGGCTCCCAAAGCTGGAAACTTCAAGGGTAGGTTAAACCATAGCGCTGGTTGAATCCAGCCGTCAGCTTGAGGACCCAGGTCCTTTCTATGGTTCAACTCCTTCTTCTGCCTGGTAAGTTTCATTCTAAACCTGACTCTTCTAATGGTCAAAATGGTTGTCAGTAGCCCCTGCTACGACTACTGGATCTTCCTAGCTTACTGTGCGAGCAAGAAGAAATCTCATCCCACTAGTCTAATGAAGAATCTTCTGATTTCTCTGATTCCTCTGGTTTGGATCACATGCTCACCCTAGAATCAATTACTTTGTTGGGTGGAAAACATGCTGATAACCTGACTATCATGACCCATGCCTAGAGCCGGAGCTGGGATCTGGGATCAGATTTCCTTGAATCACATAATCTACTGGGGAAGGAATGAGAGCACGCTTTTTTTTTTTTTTTTTTTGGATGTTTTTAAGCAAAGGAAAGAAGGAGCAGGGGGACATGAATGTTAGATAAGCTTCCAAACCTGTGGTTGCAATGGTTATATTTATTTCCCTTAAGGCAAAAAACAAGTTGTACCAGTGCATGGTAAGTGTTATTTGGTGATCACTTTCAGCGATCCAACCTTTCAGAAATCTGTAAGTTAACTGGACATTATGGTTTCCGACTTCCTAACATCTGACAATGAGTTCCCTAAAATATCCTCAGATATTGACTTCTTGAAATATACTCAGATATTGACTTCCTGTCTTTCTTGACAGTGCAGTGTTAAAAAAAAAAAGTCTCTTAAGAATAATTTACTTTCTCCCTTTTCTTTCTTTTCCCCTTCTTTGTTTCTTTGTGAATTCCTTTGATTTCGTGCAAGCATTTTAGAAAGCGTAAGACGCTATACAATTGGGAGGAATTATTCTTTTCGTTGGCTCTTCATGCCTGAAGTAAATCGTATGATACATAATCATAAAATAATGAGACAGATTTCAAAACCGACTACATAGCTGTTTCACTGTGTGCTGCTCTTCTGAGCAGTCACCTAAAGATACACTTTTCATATTTCAGCAATGTAGCTGTAGCTCAAATTGTATTGATTACACCTCAGTTTTAACCAAAAAAGTGCAGCGACTTGATCGACCCATGCTATGTATCCAATTTGGCTTTCAGTCCCTTCTAAGACCTTCAACAAAATGAATCTATCTTCCAAGCAAAGATTTGTCTTTTCAAATGACATAGCTTGGAATCAGAAGATAATTGTCCCTGGAGGGTTGCACACATATTCTGAATAAACAGTAAAGAGTGAATACTGAGGAGAGCACGTGAGATTTATGTGGTGGTTCTGCTCATGCCAGCGCCTATCCTGACCTCGTCCCAGGTTTGTTCAGATTTGTGTCTCATTCAAGACCCAGCTCATCTCTCCTCTCCAAAATTGTTCTTAATCCTTTGCTGCCACAATTAAAGGACTTTGTTGCTCTTTCTTTTCTGATCTTGTTGCTTAAAAAAAAAAAAAGTCCATATAACATTTACTTTTTCTCTTATACTATTTTCATTTATCACATCTGCTTGGCCTAGGACAGATCCCCCACAGATCCATTGTTCACCCCAGCCCAGCCATCTTCTGTGTGGCAGGACGTCCTGACCCCTGCAGGCTGCATGGCTCCGGCTCCTGGGTCAGCTGGCTGTGCCTGGATTTGGCCAGTGGGAGATACTGACAGGAGACTGAAGGACGGGAGGAAGGGAGAAGCATGAATATTTTGTCTCTTCTCTAGAAGCCCCAGGAGCTATATGTGTTCGTGGCCTGTTCTCTCCTCCAGTGGTTCTAATCTCCACTGGGTGGTCCCAGCTTCTGGGCTCTGATGATACCACCTCTGCTTTGTCCCTCCAACCTAGTGGCTTCCAGTTGTTGCTAGTCCTCCAATTGTTGTGGCGACTGTTTCCTCACAGTCGCCATCTTGGTTCCTTACTCCTCCATCCCTGATGTAACCAAGCCTCTACACTAAACCCCCTCTGTTTCAAATGTTTAGAGTGATTTTTGTGGTCCTGACTGGACCCTGACTAACACATAAGCTCTTCTTCCCCACGTAACAGTTGAGGATGGTTGATTCCAGGTATGACCCGTGAAAGGATAGAGAGCCATGCTTACATGTCATATGCAGTTTTCTATATGGCTGCTTTCTGAGATATTTTCATGGCTCTTCCTATCTATCTCTCTTCCCCCCCATGGCCAAAACTATCTTTTTCCAAGCTCTATCTACGTTTCCTAGTTGGATTTCCCAACCTCAGAGTCCTGGTCCAAGTTTCCCCATACTCAGGTCCTACATGGCATCTACATTGCTGACAGATGGTGAGGACACTGGGTCCAGAGTGAAATCATCAAGATTAGAACAGTTGCAGAATCCAAAAGCCGAGGTTGTTGGCTGCGACCCACAGGATAATGGTGAAGGATTCATTATCTTTCCCTCTTCAGGTCTGATATATGACTTAAGCCAGAGCCAGACAAATTTACAGTTATTCCCAGAGCCCAGTGCAATTTGCAGATAAAAGGAGGATGCCCATTTGTGGCCAAAGTGGAAGATGTGGGTATTGGACCGGGTGCTAAAATGCTCCCCAGTGCGTGAGGCCAGCCCACGGCCTGATGGTCTCCACATTGCTGCCCAGAGCATTACTTTATTTCCACAATCTGGAAGCCAGGTGAATACAAAATAGCATTTGGAAGCGATCTAGGAATGGCGGGGGGTCCAAGTTTCTGCTCCAGTGAAGAGGATGGTCTTCACGGAAGAGGATGGTCTGGCCAACTTTCTGCCTCCTCTCACTGCACGCATCTCTCGGCTCACCTTGACCCCTCCTGGACTTGGCCATAAATGAGGTTGAGCAGCTGTCGAGAAGACTCTTAGCACCACTGCAGGAAAAGGAAACTAACACGATTTCTCGAAATCTCACCTGAGAGGTAACACGTTTATTGTGCTTTGCCCTGAGTTCCATACAGAGGATTAGAATAAGTTGGTTCTTACTTATCCTTATTAGAATAAGTTTATTCTAAGTTTATTCTTATTACTCATTAGAATAAGTAAGAAACAATTGCTCTGCTGTCTACTGCTGAGAGACAAACACAGACAGAGGGACAAAGGCAGGTTGATGGGCTGAGCCAAAACCCAGATGTTCTGCATGACTTTAACATCTCTGAGTCTCAGCTTTCTCATCTCTAAAGGGGGATTTGGTGCCTGCCTCATAGACTGTTGTGAGTGCAACATGAGCTTAAGCACAGAAAGTTCTTCATACCTTCTCTGATGAAATGTGAACCCAAGGACACTGATGTCGTCGTGAGAGGCTCCCTCGATGATGGTGGTAGTGAGACTCCACCAATTGCTTCACGGGCTCTGGACATTGCAAGGAGGAACCAGGGCTGGAAAGGAAGATCATGGGGATATCCAGTGGTGACTGTGGCTGACAGCCTGCTTGGTGGGCACCCAGGGAGCCCCTTTTGAACATCCTCAGAACTCCTGGGAGCATGAGGAATTTATAAAGCATTCAGAGATATTATCGCATGGACCAAAACAGGACTAGTCGTGTGGTCACGGTCGGGTTACGAGATCAGTGATGCAGGAATTATGAGAACAGAGGCTTGAGTAATCACCTGGCCTGCAATTGTCAGGAAAGGCTCAAGGCCAATGATCACCTGCACTAGTTCTGAAAGGTTAGGGGGAACGCATGGGTGGATGGCAGGCATGCACAGCATTCCAGGCCAAGGAAATGGGAGAGGCAAGTGTCCAGAGGCAAGAAATAGCAGTGCGAGTCCAAGAATGTAGAAATTCAGTATGGCGGGCATGTAGGGAGTCAAGTGACAGGAGCTAAGGCTGGAGAAGCTCCACGGGGCTAACCAAGCCTGAAGAGCCTTGTGAGTCCTGGGACAGAGTCTGGGCTTTTCGCGGCGGCATGAGAGAGTCAGAGGAGGTTTTTAGTGGTAGAGAACACGGTCAGATTTGTGTTGGGAAAGATCTCTCGGGTAACACTAAGAAGGCTGATTTGGAGTCAGGTGGGAGATTGGAGGAGGGGGCACCACAGCCCTCAATGGACCACCCGCTCCTAGAGGCAGCAGGGTAGCAAAGTGATCGAACAGAGGTTTCGGAGTAGTCTGGTCATTTCCTGAGGTGAAGCTAGACTAGAATTGCCTTGATAGTGAGAACTACATCTCTTCTGTGCCAGAGAAGGTCAGGTGCCTCACAGAACAGGCACGGAGTAAAGACTTGCTGGAGATCCCAGGATGAAACACAGTCGGCTGCATTTGGGAGGTGAAGTTGAAGGACTGATGGGGTCAGGAATGTCCAAGGTTCGTTTGGGGAAATGGATGAGCTTGGTTTAGGAGATCAAGTCGTTGGTTCAGTTTTGGTTGTGCTCGAGTCCAAAGCGTCTCTGGAAACCGCACGTGAGCAGTCCAGCAGTAGTTCTGCGGACACACGCCGCAAGTCCTCACCACAGAGAACATGTCTTAGCTCAATGCACTGAGTAGGTGCTCGATAAATACTCGTTGACTCAGCGAATGAGTGAATGGGTCTGGAGTTCAGGAAGGACCTAGACTCCTTGAACACCTTCTATAAAGCAGGGACCCTTATTCTATTCCCTGCCATTTTTCTTTGTAGTACTCACAGGTGTGAGCAATCATATAAGGGCTCACCGGTGTAATGCCTGACTCCCTAACTGTTTCCCTAACTGTACTCGTTAGCTACGTCTTGGCCTAACTGAGCCCATGGTAGAGATGAGGTAAACAGTTGTCGAATCAGTGAGGGGCTAGGTGCGTGGACGTGTGCATGGGCAGGATGGAGACAGAAGCCGAGAGAATGTATGGGGCATGACAAGCCGGTGACGGGGTCAGGCGTGGGGCTTCCGCGTTCCAAGTGACGTGTTTGTTACAGTCGTCTTCAAATGTCATGTCCCCCGTCCGCCTCCTCCATGCGCCGCATCCCCAGAGTCCAGCCTGGAGGCAATTCTCTCCAGTCCCTCTCTGAGCGGCTGTTCTGTCATCTGTGAAAGAGGGATTTATTGCGTACCATTCCCTGCTTTACTAGACGGCCGGGAGCATTAATGAGCTCATCCCATTGAACAAATGTTTACGTAGGAGGTTAAATGCCACAGTGATAAACACCTTAGAATAAAGTCCTTGACCTCCATACTCTGTCCCACTTGGCTTGGAACAGCACCCTCTGCTCTGGGAGGCAGTGGGAAAGAAGATCTCTTTGACACTCACCACCTCCCTTCCCCAGAAGCCCTTCATTTCAATACGAAAGACCCTCACTCATCCTACAGCAGGAACAAGGGCCAAATGGTCTGTCCCATCCAGTGCCGCATTCAGAGCTGACGGGATCTGTCCCACCGGGGCCGTGCTAGTGGGGCCTGGCTACATCCTGCCTCCTTGCAAGCTGTTGCCCTGGCTCCTGGCAGCTTGCAGCCTGAGCTGCTGGCCACTCTGGTAATGGGGCTCGCAAGCACAGAAAATAGACCCTAAAAACCCAAAAGGATGCACAGCCCCAATGCCTGATGTTGGGACAATGAAGGGTCAGGGACAGCGACTCCTGCAAACAGAGACCATGCTTCTTAAAATTTTTATCTCCCTGAAGGGCCCACTTGGACTTTATTGTTGATGGCAGCTCTTCGCACAAGCTGTTCTCTCCCTCTGGACTACCCTACCCCTGAGGACTTCAGGAAAAGATCCAGCCTTGTTCCCATGATGAAGCCTCTCTTTACCATCTGGGCAGACACAGACACTTCCTCTTCTATGGGCAGGAAAGAGGGGACCCATCCAGGGTTTACTGAATGTCAGTTAGGGGTCGATGACTCTGTGTGATTCTTCATGTTCCTTCTACCCATTCCATACACAGAACCATCGGCAAGGTGGAGTTTGCTGGCCCCATTTTACAGATTGGAAAGCTGAGGGTTGAAGACATAAGTTGCTCGGTCAAAGATACATCTAGTGAGTGGTGGAGCCAGGATTGGTCAAAAATCATAGATACACAGTGTTGACACAGCTCTTTCTCTGTATTTCTAATTGGGCGCTAATTGTGTGGTTTAGTGAGGGTCTCAGGGCAAAGACCTCTTCTGAGGTTGCTGCCAAAGGGGAAGAGGAGAAGTAGACGATTGAGCAGGTCTTGGAGGAATATTCATTCCTGCTTCCACAACCCACGGACAAGAACGTGGTCACAGAGCCAAGTCCAGTCACAAGGGAGGTTGGAAAATAGAGTCTTATCATATACCCAAGAAGGGACTTGGTGAGCACAAAGCATTTTTCTCTGTCCATCTTACCTCCCTTAATAAAACAGCCTCCAGAAGCCTGGTGAGGCGAGGTAGCTGTGCCTCGGCGAGCCTGGGGCTCCCATAAGCTCTCCTCCGTCTTGTCAGCCCTGTGGAGTCTCTCAGGAAACAGTGCTGTGGCCAGGCTGACCTCAGAGGCTGCTGCTCTCCCTCTGTCTTTATCTAAAGTCCATCTTAAAGGTGGGCCAAGCTACTTCCTTTTTCACTCTGCCAGAGCTGAGGTTAAATGTCTTATTATATTAGATTTTACCAAAGATCAGCGAATGATATGTGAGGAACAGACAGAGTAAGCTACAGTTGCTAATTTGCTTATTATTTTAGGATTTTTAAAAAAGATTTTATTTATTTATTTGAGAGAGAGAACCTGCGTGTGCAGGGATCAGGGGGCAGGGGGTGAGGGAGAGGCAGACTCCCCACTGAGCAGGGAGCTGGACCTAGGGCTCGATCCCAGGACCCTGGGATCATAACCTAAGCCAAAGGTAGATGCTTAACTGACTGAGCCACCCAGGTGCCCACACTAGTTTGCTAATTTTTTTAATAGAGTTTATGCATCCTCAGCTTGAATCTTCCGTAAGACCTCCTTCCTGCCACACTCCTGTCCTGCAGCCCCAGGTGAGAGACCCCTGGCCCCGACTACACAGGAATGCCCACACACGTGTCTTAAGCCCACAAAGCATAGGCATGATGTTTACAAGGGAGCAGTTAGGGAAGGGGATATACCCATGGGTGCAGGGAAGAAGCTATGCCTCCCTTACTCCTTGCAGGGAAAGTGGTTCTAACTCTTCTACTTAAATAGAGCTTCCAGACACATAGGAAATCAGCTCCCCCAATCAGGATTCACAAGTCACATGCCAGTTGGCCTGGAGATTCCTGGGGAGACCTACCTGTCCTCTCTCCTAGTACTCTGAACCTCCAAGCACTGCAGTCATGTAGAATTTCTGTACCTTCAAATCTAGACCCAAGAAAACAAGACCCAAAGACAGAAAGAGAGTTCCCTGCTTGAACTTCCCATCTGAGGACCTACTTTTCTGAATGATGGGACATGAAAGTGGGTGATCTTGGGGATGATCCCATACTTCTAGGCAAGCCCCATCTCCTTCCCACAGCGGAGTGGCCTTCCTCCAATCTCAACAAAATAAGCATATCAGAAAGCATCTTAATAATTCATCTGAGTGACGCATACATAATGTAATGGCATTAGTGGAAAAGCCGGTTTCCTTACAAGAAACTAAAGTGTTGCTACATCCCCAGCTCCAGACACAGCACCTGGCACAGAGTAGGTGCTCAGATCCTTGGTTCAAAGGCTGTTAAAAGGAAAGCAGCTTGCCTTGGTCATGTTTGCTTAGCATCCTTTAAGAGCGCTCTTACTAAATCACAATATTTGATTAATACGATTACTTAGATGAGCACAGAATTGAGATGGGAGCTTCCTTCAAGGTGCAAGAAAAACCAGCTGGACCATAGTTTTCATAAGCTGGTAAAAAGGAAAGAGACCCTTTCATGAGCTCACATACCTCCCGAGATGATTTTAGTCATTTCATCCTTAAATAATTTGCCTTCCAGTAACTGTATGCCTTGCAGTAATCATCCCTTGTCTCTGTGCTGTTTTTCCACCCCTTCCTAACGTTCTTATCAGCTCTGTCACTTTCAGCAATCCTACTGTACTTGACCTTGTGTTTCAACACTCCCTCAAGTCCTTCCGGGGACAGCACGGGGTGCAGGAAGAAGCAGTAGATGAGGGCAGGGCAGATCGGAGCAGAGAATCAGACCCGTACGCCACATGGCCGGTGCGTCTGCCTTGGCCATCCGCCTTGACCGTCCTGAGCTCCCTTGTCTCCACTCATCAGCTAGGGCTGACATCGGTGATCCCACCCCGTGGTCATGAGGAGTACAGAAAAATACATGCAGACCAGGTACCTTGTCACACAACAGACTCTCCATAAATTTAAGTTCCTCTCCTCCTTCCTTCTCCTTTTGAAAATAGTCAGGAGATAAATTGTACGTTAATAAATTACACGTTTTACACTGGAAATGCTCCGAAATGATCAATGTAGCCAATAATCATTTTACTATTAATAATAGGTTACTTCGGCAGCGCTGCCCTAATTCTGACGATCAAGCCACGTGCTCCAGCTCTGCCATCGTAATGACACAGAGTGGTCGCAGTTTACCCTAGAAAGAGCTGAGTGCCCATAATTTCCCCTTTCCAGATATCTTTTAAATCCTCCTTTTCTACATCAGAGTATTCTGCTACAAACCATTACTTGTGGATCAAAGTGTAGGCACTGTTTTTGCCAAGAAATGAATGACACACGTGAATGGGAATACTGCAAAGCCAGAAGCAGTACCTGAGACCCAACGTAAGGTTGGGAAGCATCAAGAATGTGCTGGAAACACTGATTTCTGTGGCTCACAGACTAAGCAAACAGACCTCATTGGAGAGGATGGCACACCATCGCCATTCCCAGGAGAAGCAAACCGAAACCAGGGCCTTGAAAGACAGAAATGTCTAGAAGTGTCTGCTAAGTTTCAGCCCAAGGGTCTGTTAAGCTTTCGGTTGACTTCTTTCAAACTTGAGTTTAGGGAAAACGGCTGGAAGAAACCTTCAGGCTTCTAGATTTGTGCGTTCATTATTCTGTATTTCTTGAAGATGTAAATGGGGAGGGGATGGGCTCTGGAGCCAGACCGCCTGGGCTGGAATGTTTGTCCTCCCACTTGCTAACTGCATTTCCCAAAATCGGTGATGAACTTCGATGTGCTTCTGTTGCCTCAGCTGGACAACGGGTGTCATGAGAAGGACTGTGCAAGGAGTCCGGGGCACGGTCCTCAGCAGGCCGTAGACAAGTCAGTGGGTTATTTCCTATTCATGATGAAGTGGGGGGCACGGGGAGAGTCCTCCGGGTCTGAAGCCAGAGGCGGGCCACCAAAGCCCCTTGTGTCTATAATAGGATTCTTTCTCTTCTTTATTCAATTTAAATCTTTATTCCTATGGTGTAATGAGATCTGTCTAAACTCAGACCGAACCCCTGATTTCACAGCCAGAGCCACCCCCCCTTGTACCTTGTAACTGCCTTTCCTGCCATCCTCCCACAACATGTGTATGAGCTCCTGCGTCGAGCTGTAGGCAAGGACCTGCCGCCAAGGGATGGGGACCATGAGCAGAATGGGATCCTTAGGTGACAGTGACACAGCCACCATGAACTGAGGGGAACGGGCATTGTTGGTGCCTATTTTATGCTTCGTGTGGTGGAGTACTCACGTGGCCCGTGAACCCGCAGGCCAACACTGCCAGCCCTCTTACCTGGTTCTGCAGATAAGGAATGTACATCTCAGAGATGGCTGTTAACATCCCCAAGGCCAACAGAGAGGGGGAAACAGAGTCTAGCACGTAGGGATCACGAGGTACTAACAGGAGATCCTATAGGGTTCCATGAGTCACGGTTCTTAGGCCTGCTTGCAAAACATTCCAAACAACTACCAATATCTGGTGTCTCCTACATCCTACCCCGTACCATTGGAGCTTGTCCTGAACCAAACCCAAACAGCACAGAGCTCGCTGTCCTTCCAGGTGCAAGGAGGTGAGAACCCTCCCAACCCACTCTCCACCCCTACCCCGTGCTCCCCTCCCCGCTTCAACCTCCACTTTTATAGGCCTGTCTGAAACCATTGGGGGAGCCCCTGAGTAGGAGCAAAGGGAATTTGACAGCCCCCACTGGCCAGCTGCTGTGGGGAGGAGGTGCCTCATTCTCTTGAGAGCTCCCTCCATCATTGATGTATGCGAGACCTTGCCTTGAACTGCAGTGAGAAGGGAGGGAGAGGCAGAGCGAGAGTCTTTGGCTTATGCTGCGTGGAGGAGTGGGGCCTCCGATCTGATGGGGAGAAGAGCAGCAGCGTGGACCAAAGAGAGTCATGCAGTCAATACGGTGAGGTGTGCTGACCGTTGATTTCTGTAATTTAGTGTCACGTCACGGCTCAGAAAAGAATGGAAAGGAGCAGCGCGATCACATCCGTAGTAAGAGTGATTCTCGTTTTGAGAAATTTGTATTTCAGGATCTGGGTGTGCATGTGTCTACGTGTCCGGTCACAATGCAGAAGATTTACCTTCTTGCAAGTCATTAATTATTAAAACAAACCTGCAAAGCTTACTTAAAATCCATATTCCCGGGTCCTAGGCTAGAACTGATTCTTATCTGCCCTGGGAACTTGGAACCTGTGTTTTTCCTAGATCCCCAGGTCCCGGTGTTGATCAGCCAGCTATGAGAAACACTTGTGAGAGGTCATGGGTCCACAGGTGGGCTTTCCTCACCTGCCTTCTGCCTCCTCTTCCCAGACAGCTTCCCACTGGAGCTGAGCCCTAACAAGGTGGGAGAAGTCACAGAGACCTGGCTTGGAGCAGCTCAGGCCGGTGCCCTGCTGGCTTCCAACCCCAGGACAGCTCTGAGCTCTTAAGAACTGGGAAACGAGGCTTGGGTTTCCAGCACCAACTGTCCAAAACACAAAAGCAAAAAAACCAAAACAAAAACAAAAACAAAAAAATCCTTCCCCGACAACCCCCACCCCCAACACCTGTACCAGGAAAACAAAACCACTTTACAGTCAGCCAGACCTAGGTTCAGGCCCTGATTCTGGGGACCACAGGCAGGCTATAGGATTTCTCTGAGCCCCAATGTCCTCACCATTTAAACGAGAATAATAGCTTCTCCCAAGGGTGTGGCAGGATTGAATATAAGAACATGTCCACAGGCTTAGATAGGTCAGCCCCCAGACAGGTGCTGTGTTATAGCAGCTCCCTTTCTGGCCCCCACCGTACTGTCCTGCAAGCTTAGGGACGCTCTGTCCCCTGTGGGAGCCTTAGGTGAAGTTAAGTAGCCATCTGCGGGGTGGGGTGGGGCCAAGGCTGTTATTCACGGAGATTACATTGTCCAGCCTGAGCATTTTGTTCTAACAGGAGTCCTGCTATCCCCTTCTTCAGCAGCTCCCCCGTGCCTCGGGCACAAAGCAAACTCCTCCAGAGAGTGACGTGCCTCGGGCACAAAGCAAACTCCTCCAGAGAGTGACTGTTGGACCAGCCTGGGGGTAGAGCCGCTTGCTGCAAAGGGCGGGTTTGGTGGGTCCGAGGCAAGAGAGGACCCTTCCCTGCTGCAGCTGTCCTACAAAGTTTGGCAGATGGAGTCTGGACGGTGCCCAGCCAGTGCTGGGAAAGCTCCAGCCCCCGGAGAGGGAGGAGCCGCTCCCCAGGTGGGGCAGGTGGGGCACCTGAGCTCAGGTGTGTCCCTGGCTCTGGGAGGTGATTGCTCCCTGGCTGGTGCCGGCAAACCAAAGAGGACTCTTGGCCCCAGGATACAGCTCTGGGAAACTGCGTTTGTCTCACAAACTCTGCCTCGGAGGAAGGCCATGGAAGGGGTAAGGCGGGTCATTTCGATCTCGGCTTTCTCTGTGTCCTTTCTAGTGCCTGCCCACAGCTGTGGGAAAGGGCTGCCTCTGCCTCCTGGAGGGGAGCAAACACTGTGCTGCTTGTGCGGTGCAAGGCAGTTCACCCTGGCCTTGCTCCAGAGTCGGAGGACTTGGGGGGGGGGGGCAGCGTGAACGGTGTGCCCCCTGCCACCTCCAGGGGTGAGGGAGCTAGAGGTTCTGGGGAGTGGTGGCATGAGGGGTCCTAACTCTCACTGCCCTTCCCCCGCTGGGTTTCAAACCTGTCCCCCCCAGCCTGGGGCTATGTGCCTGTTGGCTTTTCTCTGTTTGTTTGCCCTTGTGGCCCTGTTGGTCCCCCTGGTGATCAGCAGGTTTCCTGGTCAGAGGGCCAGGCTGCCCGGTGCTCTTCGGTGGCTGTGGCTTTACTGAACTCTCTTCCTTATTAGCTGTGTGGTCTGGGGCAAGTGAGTTCATCCTCCTGTGTCCCCTGCGTTCCTCGCTCATAAAATAGGATGACTATTAGAGTAACTAGTTGGTGAGATTATTAGAGTGCTTGCAAAAATAGAGATGACCGTGAGCCGGTGCCCCGCGCCAAGCCAGGTGGACCCGCGTTCCTGCATGGCAGTGTACTTTTGGCGTGGTTGCAGAATTCCTCAGCGGAATGCCCTCCTCTCCTTCCTTCTCCAAGTCTCTACTCCCCTCTTCTCCCTTCTTCAAAGTCCATTTCTTTCCAAGGTGGGGGGCAGGGAAGTGTTTTGCTTTCATATGTTCTTTATTAGACATTTGGAGTCAAGTTGTTTTCTCCCGTGAATCATCTGGCTTCCCTCCCCGAGGTTTGGTTTGAAGTTGGGGGAGAAGACACATCTCTGTCAGCCATCAGAAAACAGCTCCCTTTTGTCCCGCCCGGGGCAGGAGACCCGTCTCTCTGGCTGATCAGTCCAATCAGCTGAGTTTGGAGAAGAGGGAGCAAGGGCACGCTGGTATTCCATCTCCCTTTTGAATTCTCTCTCCCCCTAACTTGTGGTTCAGCGATGGCTGAGAAACTCCTCCTTGATGTAGAAATGTCAGGCTGGATGGAGTTAGTGTGGTTGTAAGAAAGAGAAAGTGACTTATATTTTGCCCTCTCTGATCTACCAAGGTGTGCATTGGCATCCATTGGAGTCTATCTACCTGTTAACACAGTGAGGTCAATGCCGTTTGCCCCATTTTGGTGGTGGTTGCTGTTTGGTTTTTGCCAGGGGAGGAAACTGATGGTCAGAATGTCACTTACTCCTCATCCTACAGCCGGTCAGTAGCAGCGCTGGAACAGGAGGGGGGTTGGTCAGTAACAAATACGGAGTGCCAGCTGTAGGCCAGGGATGGCAGGCCAGGATTCCAACAGGCCAACAAGCAAAATGTTAGGCAATTGAGAAAAAAAAAATACAAAAGGGCATGTTAGCTAATGTAGTGATGCAACTTTTTCTGCTCATGCAAAGGAAAAAAATATCAGAGCAATATGGGTCATTTCTCCTCTTGGAGGATTTTGTTTTGTTTTTAAGAAGTTGACAAAATATTCGTCAGTGCCACCTGTGTGTACCGAGCCCCTGCACTGGCAGGGCCTGATTCAGGTGTCGCGGATGAAGCCGTGAGCCGACCAAAAATGCTGCCTTTATAAAACCTGTTCTAGCAGAGGAAACAACAAATATATATATATATATATACATATTTTTAAAAATCATATACATATGTATTAAATATATATTTATAACACATATATAGCATACAGTATGTAATATATAGTATATATTATACAACATACATTATACATAAAATACATATTATGCACATATATTAGGTGAAATGGCAGTGATTACAATGTAGAAATGCAAAGCAGGGAAGTGTTTAAGGATGTGGAGAGCAGGTAAGGCTATTTTATTTGTTTTAAAGATTTATTTGTTTTAGTGTACACAGGTAGGGGGAGGGGGAGAGGGAGAGAGAATCTGCAGCAGAACCCCCAACTGAGTACAGATCCCAATGTGGGGCTCGATCTCCCCATCCTGAAATCATGACCTGAGGTGAAATCAAGAGTCAGATGCTTAACCAACTAAGCCCCCCAGGTTCCTCCAGGGTAAGGCCATTATAAATGGGATCCTTTCAGGAAAGGCATCCACAGGTGACATTTGAGCAGAAACTGAAGGTGGTAAGGGGATTGGCCATGTGGGTTTCTTAGGGGAAAACATTCTACAGAGAGAGAACAATAAATGCAAAGGCCCTGAGGCAGAAGCTTGTCAGTGTGTTCAGGGGTAGAAAAATGTCCTGAATGGCTGGCCTGGAGGAAGCAGAGAATGGTCAGATCATGCAGGGCCCTGCCACTTCTGATTTTCCTCTGAGAGCAGGAGCTCCATCTGAATGTTGTGAGTGCTGTAATGGAATGGTCCAGCTTAGATTTTAAAAGGATCACCTGGTTGTTGTTTTGTAAATAGATGAGAGGGAGAACAAGAGCAGACTCTGGCTGACCTGTGAGGTGATTGCCCTCCTCCAAGCAAGAGGGCGTGGTGATACAAGTCAGGGTCTTCACAATAAAGGTGGCCAGAAGTGCTCATGTCGGGGGTACAGCACCAAAGTAGGGTCAGAAGGATTTACTGGTGGAGTGGATAAAAAATGTAGGGGGAGAAAGAGGACTCGTCCATGACGCCAAGCTGCAAAGCCTGAGCCCCTGGAAGAATCTGAGTGAGATGACTTTGGATGGAACCTGTTTGCAAGACGTCCAAGAGTTCGTTTTACTTTTTCATGAAATTGTGGGATATGGAGAAATGACTGTTGCTTTGGGCCACCAGTTTTGGAGTGGTTTCTTCTGCATCAATAGATATCTGAACAATTAGATAATCTTTGCTGTTTTTAGTCCTAAAAAAACGTATCCTTCTCCCCCATAGGTAGAAGGCTCAAGAGAATTCTGTAAGAATATGCTTTATTGGGGGCGTCTGGGTGGCTCAGTGGGTTAAGCCGCTGCCTTCGGCTCAGGTCATGATCTCAGGGTCCTGGGATCGAGTCCCGCATCGGTCTCTCTGCTCAGCAGCGAGCCTGCTTCCCTCTCTCTCTGCCTGCCTCTCTGTCTACTTGTGATCTCTCTCTGTCAAATAAATAAATAAAATCTTAAAAAATATATATGCTTTATTGTACAGTTTAGGCACCCAGACAGAAAGGTTGAGGAGACTTCTTCCAGAGCTGTCATGAAGGGATGCTTCCGTGATCTCCCCCAGCCACAGAGATTTGTACTTACGCACTGGGTCTTGGTAAGAGAAATGCTTGGCACAGCGTTTCGTGTTTTTGTTTTAAAGATTTTATTTATTTATTTGACAGACAAAGATCACAAGTAGGCAGAGAGGCAGGCAGAGAGAGAGAGGGAAGCAGGCTCCCCGCTGAGCAGAGAGCCCGATGTGGGGCTCGATCCCAGGACTCTGGGATCATGACCTGAGCTGAAGGCAGAGGCTTTAACCCACTGAGCCACCCAGATGCCCCTACCACAGCGTTTTGAACTGGGAGTGCTTTTCAGTCAGGATGCTTACCAAATGGCACTTGAGTTTTGATGAACGGACATTGGAGTTGTAGTTGAAAGACCTATATTGATGTTTACCTCTGCCTCTTCTTAGTCAAGTGATGTCAAGCAAGTCCTTGAATAATAAAAGGTAGGAGCTGGGAGATTTCTCAAAGCCCAAGCAGACTAACAACTCCCATTTCAGAGATGGGGAAGTTTGGGGCCCTCGGGGAAACGTGGCCGCACCCGTGGTGACCACTTCCTCACTGTGCCACACATACAGTGAATGCTCCGTGACTGTTCTCCTTTGTTTGGAGGTGTCAGTCACAGAGGCTATCTAGTCACTCCAGCCTTGCAAGGGAGAATGTCAAGAAAACAGACAATTTGGGTATTAAATGAAAAGCAGAGTGATAAAGAAATCTAAGTTTTGACAGGAAGCACCCAAAACAGATGCCTAAGCCAAAGTGAGGTTCATCCCAGGCTCATTAGAAAAATTGGTGAGAGATGGGGGGAGGAGAGATGGGGAGAAGGCAGGAAGGGGAGATGAGGGTGTGGGTAGATGGAGAGAGGGAGGGAGACAGAGACAGGAAGACACGAAGACCGGGAGAGACAGAGACAAAGAGAATAAGCCAGAACCAAATTCCCACAGGGCCAGATATTCAAGGACTGAATAGCATATTCTCTCTATCCTCTAAGCCAAGAGTGCTCTGGAGGGACTTCCCCTGCAAGGTGGGAAGAGTGAACTAAATGTCATCCTCAAAGTTTCCTTGCACTCTGACATTCTGGCACCACAGGGCTTTTTCAGAGTCACAGGTGGCTTATTTTTGACAGAGCTGAGTCTAGAATCCAGTTCTGAATGCCTGTAGAACTCCTCCGCAAGCCCTCAAGCGCAGCTTCAGAGGGTTTTTATTTTGTTTTTGTTTTCTGTTTTTTTTTTCCTGGATAATCTGATTTTTAATGAGTAAGTCACAAGACAGGGTACATGTTAAGAGAAGAAAAGTGGCCCAGCCCATGGAGAGGGATAGTATCGGAAAGGGCTGTCTCCTATTAAGAGCTTGTTCTGGGAGAGCAGCGCGCACTGGGGATTAAGATCAGATTGCCAGGGTGAGGTTTCTTGTGAGTTCCAGAAGAATCTCTGTAAAGGGGAATAGGGAAGCTCACTCAGTCATTCACAGTTCTGAAAGACTGGCCCCATCACTCCTGTCTATGCAAAGAACTACCACGGGTCCTCCTGAACTCTGTTGTTGAGTCCTTGACAGTGAGGTGTTAAGGGATGCACACAAGTGCAGGGTCGGTGTTACTCAACAGCACAGACCCCACAACTGAGTGACCTTCCCACTGAGTGCAGCTCCCCCCTGCTCCAAACCATGTACCCTCATCTGTCTGCTAGAGATTGTTCTAACAGGTGAATCTGATCTTGTTGCTCCCCTGCTGGGTCCCCTTTGGTACTTCCCCTCTGCCTGGGGGGTAGCGTCCAAGCCCGGTAGCCTGCCTGACCCCACCAAGATGCTCCCACTCCATCTTCCTGCCCTTCCCCCAGTCCCTTGTGCCCCAGTCTGGCGTATCCCCATGTACATGTTTCTCTCCAGAATGCTGATTTCCGCTCTAAGACTCTACACGGCTGTCACCTCCCTGAGAAACCTGCCCCAGTCCCTTGGTCACAAATGGTCTCTCCACACCTTGTAAGAGCTCAGCCCTTGGAGCAGACCCCAAGCCAGGTCTGGACAAGGAGCTCCCAGAGAACAGGGACTAGGTTTTGCTCACAGAGGCAGCAAGGCACGGACCCTGAGCAGCCCGACTGGCCTCACTTTCTGGCTCTGCCATTTACTAGCAGTTTGGCCTCGAGCAAGTTACTGAATTGCTCTGTGGCCCCATTACCTCACTTGTAAAGGGACGTAATGGTATTGACTTCTTAGCTGTCAACTGGGTTTAAATAAGTTAATACATGTCAAGAGTTTAAACAGCTCCAAAAGGCAGGTAATTCTACACCCTAAAATAACAGTAAGTTATCGTCATCATGAACTGCTATGCCTTGAATTGCATCCCCTCCTCCAGAATCCATACCTCGAAGTCCTGACCCCTAGTATTTCAGAAGTGAGTTTATTTGGAGATTGGGTCTTTACAGAGGTAAGTGAAATTGAGGTTATTAGGGCAGGCCTCCTCCAATATGGCTGCTGTCCTTATGAATAGGAAGAGTATGGACATAAAGACCCAGAGGGAAGACAGGGAGGAATCCATACAAGCCATGGAGAGAGGCCTGGCCTTCCCTTGAAGGCTTCAGAAGGAACCAGCCCCGCCCACAGCAGGCTCTGGGCCTTCTTCTAGTCTCCAAAACTGTGAAGCAGTCAATTTCTGTCTCTTCAGCCACGTAGTCTGGTGCACCTTGTTAGGGCAGGCCCACCACACTCCTACATGTAGCTTCTGAGCTAATGAACTAAGAGGTAATGAGGATACTCTGTAACCTCCCCTTACCAATCCGGGAGGTGTTTTGTACCATGTTGTTATTTTGACCGCTCTGAAAACAGCAGCTGTGCTTAGCTCTGCAGAGAAGAAATCTGAGAAGTATTTATTACCACTCGGCATGGGAAATGGATGGAAGGGCTCTGGGGACCATGGTCATTATTCCTTCCTGATCACTGACTCGTGGATTTGGTTTTTCTCATCTGTAAAAATCTCAAGTGGCAGACTCTGGGGATGGTTTTTTAAAGATTAACCCTAACCTTCCCTGAGGAAGTACCAAATGCAAAGAAGTTACAAATACTGTGCTTCAGAAACAATAAGCAATTTTTGGATCCTAATACTGGAAAAACTCAAAGTTTTACTTATTGCTCTTCCCTATTGCTATGAATACTACTGTTTCCATCTCCACTTCATAGTTGAGACAGAATCAGGAATTGAACCCCTACTTGACTCCAGAGACCCAATTCTTTACCTAGTATTGGTGAAGGACCTGCCTACATGCATTATTTCATTTGAACCTCACAGGACACATGAGCTAGAGACGATCCTCATTTTAGAGGAAGAAACATGTTCTTTAGGGTTGCATGACTTCATCATCATTATTAATGGTAGCCGCTGACCCTGATTGCTTCTGTATGTTAGGCATAATTCTAAGGGCTTTATATGTATTAACTCACAGCAGCGCTAGTGTAAGCACTGCCATTGGGAGACCCAGAGAGGGTGTGTAACTTGCTGAAGGACACACAGCCAGTCGGTGATGACCCTGGGATTCTAGCCCAGAGCTGGAGGTTTCAAGGACACTTTCTGTAAGAGTTCCTCTTCCCCCAGAGCCTCCTGGATAGTGGTATCATGCTGCCGAAAGTACAGAGCTAGCTAAAAACAGAGAGGGACCTAAGGTACCGAAGCCATGAAACCCAAGAATGCAATTTGCCTCTGAGTGTCCGCTTGGGAGGATAAAACAACCCACAGGTAGAATGACCTAGTCAAACCATTCTTGCTGTCCCTCAAGACTCTCTTTCAGAAAAAGTGCCCTCCCTTCATGCTGTGCATTCACAATGAAAACCTATGAGAACTTTCCCAGTGGAAAATCAGAGCCTGGCATCACCCTTCACATGAAAGATCACTTGAAGTCTTGCTACAGCTGTTGGGCACCTTCCCAGTCAACACTGTAAGCTACCAACACATGAAGCTACCATCAGGGGCTATAAACCTCCCATAGCTTTACTGCTGCTGTGGAAGTAATTAACTGACTTTTAGCTTCACAAGACTGATGTGGGAAAACATATTCAAATTCTAGACTCCCTGTTGGGAACATTTGCCATACAACTCCGTGTTCTGCCCCAACCCAGGAACACAGTGTGGCCCCGGGGGAGCTGTGAGGAATCCCATGCATTGCTAGAAGGAATCCCACTTCTTGCACTTCCATAACCCCAGCACTGGGTGAGAGAGGGTCCTATCCTTGAAGAGGAAATTGTGTAGTACAGGTGAGGTCATGGACAGGGCTTCCACAATTCCAAGTTAGGTTCCACCTCTTGGGACACAAATCATCAGATCAGATTTCCTGTGTGAAATGTTAGAGCGCCAATACATGGGTGTATCTTATTAAGATTATTCAAAGGTTTATAGGAAAGGCCTTTGTCTCGTTCAGTTCTCCCACCAGACAGGTAAGAAAAGTCCTGTTTCAGGAACCAATCTTGGTCCTGGTAGCATGTCCCTGTGACTTGGGGCAAGTCTCCAGAATCTTCATCTGTAAGACGATGGGTTGAATCAGAGGGTCATCAAGCACCACCCTGAGCGCTGACATTGAAAGATTTTATACCCGCTGTCACGGGAGATGTGTGGTTCTTGGGGAGGTCAAGAAGATGAGTGATACTTGTTTTATTTGTTGGTAAACCCAAGGTTTTATTCCCGGTGGAATTTGAAACAGCTTTTGGCTTAATTGTCTCCATGTTTGTTTATGGTTCCCTGGCTAGTGAGTTCAAAATGTAGTCGATGGTACTACATCGTGTCTTAGTCACAAAGTGTCTAAGAGCCGCAAGTCAAACATTCAGTTCAAATTCTAGCTCCATGACTTTCAGGCCATGAATTGAGTCACTGAATGGAGAGCCCTGAGTAAGCATAAGGAAGCAGAACGCCCTCCAGCTCCCGTTGGGCTGTTAAAGTGTGTGTGTGTGTGTGTGTGTGTGTATACACGAGTGTGTGCGTGCACGAGAGCAACCTTTATGTTAAATCACGGAGATTAGGTGTTGCTAGGTTACAACAAAACCTAACCACTGTAGGCCGCAAAGCGTTGTTTACAGAGCAAGTATGTTCGTTTCCTATCGCTGCTCTGAAAAATGACCACAAAATTGGTAGCTTAAAGCACCACAAATTCATTCTCTTACAGTTCTGGAGGTTAGGAGTCTCCAGAAGGTCTGTAGCGCTGCACTCTTGGAGGTTGGGAGGAATCGTTTTCCTTGCCTTTTTCAGCTCAGAAGTCACTCACATTCATGGGTCTGTGACCCCTTCCCCAGCAGCAGAGCACCGTCTCTTCTCTCTGACTTCTGCTTCCATCCTTACATTTTCTAAGACTCTGATCCCCCCCCCTTCCTTATAATTACACTGTCCCCACTAGGTGCTCCAGGAGAGTCTCCCCATGTTGGGAGCTTTAAGGCCATCACATTTCCAGATCTCCTTTACCATATAAGGTAATCTATCCCGAGTTCTGGGGATTAGGGCAAGGACATCTTCAGAAGGAGGCATTATTAAGCCTCCCACATTTGTAGACTATCATGACCATCACTCACCCCAAAGCTGTCTTATTTTTCAGAGCATGTGCCACATTTGATTAAAAAAAAAAAAAGAAAGAAAAGTACATAAATAGCTATTTAATTTCTCCCGTTCTAGATCATAAATTCCATAGGAAGAGACCACGCTTATTAGTCACTGTCCTCTCTCCTGATGTCTTAAATCATTAACAATGATGACGACAATGTATATCACTGTAGGGGCTAGGCCCTGTGCTTAGCTCTTCCTATGAATAGTATAATTTAATCTGCACAGAGGCACCTGGGTGGCTCAGTTGGTTAAGCATCTGACTTTGGCTCAGGCCATGATCTCGGGGTCCTGGGATCAAGTCCCACATTGGGCTCCCTGCTCAGTGGGAATCTGCTTCTCCCTCTGCCTCTGTGCTCTCTCCCTCTCTCTCAAATATATAAATCTTAAAAAAAAATTAATCTGCACAGGGGTCTGGCAAGGAGATGGAACATTACTGTTCCTGTTTTCAGGTGGAGAGATTAAGCCTAAGTAGGTTTAAGGAACCAGCCCCCAAGGCCACACAACTACAAGGTGATCAGTTCAGGAGCTGAAACCAAACCTTTGACCCCAGAGAGCTTTCATTTAACAGGCAACATACTTGAGGCCTAGGAACTAAAACATGATTTAGACCTCCCTCAGATGGCTCAGAGTTTAAAAGGAAAGATGTACAAAAATAATATGGTGTGATAACTTTAATGTAATATGTAGACAGTAATGTCCGTATGTTCAAGTAACTGACAGAGCTGAGAGGAAGAATGTTATAAGAAAGTTTTCACTCGGCTTGGGTGAGTCAGAGAAGGCTTTCACAAGGGAGATCATTTTCTCTCCCAGTTTTAAAAGATGAAAAGTGGGGCTCTGGGTGACTTAACCATTAAGCATCTGCCTTCAGCTCAGGTTATGATCCCAGGATCCTGGGATCAAGCCCCACATTGGGCTCCCTGCTCTGTGGCAGGCCTGCTTCTCCCCCTCCCCCTGCTTGTGTTCCCTCTCTCGCTGCATCTCTGTCTGTCAAATAAATAAAATCTTAAAAAATAAAAATAAAAGATGAAAAGTGTTCACCAAGCAATAGGCGGTGGGGAGGGCAAGGCATTCCAGGCATAGAGAATAGTATATGTGAAGAAACCTAAGTGGGAAACAGCAGGGCATGTCTGGGGTCACAGGGACGGGGCAGAAGAGAGACGTGGAGAGTCCCGTGCCTCTGCTGAGGACTGCATGCTCCACACAGCGCTGGACAAGTATAGGGGTACAGAGTGCTGGCAGGAAAGATACACTTGGGGCCAAGTTTGCTAAGCCCTTCTCTTCCTCACGTGGCTCATGAGCCAGTGGGTATGTGGTTAGAGAATTGCTTAATTTCAAAGTTTGAGATAATTTCACAGAATCTTTGAGTCCTGCTTTAAATCACTCCCCTCTTCCTCCCTTCCCCCCACCAAATCCCAGCTCCCGTGAGATTTACTCATCCATTCATTAATTATGTATCCTTTGAGTACTCTCCATGTGGTAGGTGCTGTGGGAGACACTGAAATCCAAACTCCTTCTCTTTGGTAAACCAGTTCCAAGGGTTAACCAAGCTTCCCACTTGGAAAATTCTTGTGTTGTCTGGCATTTATACATATTGAAGATAATGTCTTCAATCTGTGTTGGATTCTGTTTTTGTTTTTCTTTTTGTCATATTTGATATCTGTAAGAACCTTGGGAGGTAGACAAGACAAATACAATTATTTATATTTGAAATGATACCAAAAAAAGAATTGGATTTTGTATCTTCAATTCATCAACAAAGATTTTCACTTATGTTCTCAGGTCATGGTAAGTTCTGCAAGAAATAATTTCTATGTAGATGTATAAGATTGAGGTTAATGAATTTCACATATGCATGTTTGTGTAAAATTGCTGTTTCCTCTGACAGGTCACAAACTAAACTCAGCGATTTCTAATCCTTACCACAAGTTTTCAAAACCAGACGTATCCCATTCTATAAATGAGCAAACTGAGGCTCTGAGAAGCTGGGTGGGCTCTCCAAGATCACAGAGTGACATAGCAGATATTCAGACCCCGAGTTGATTCCAGTATTATTTCTATTTTCATTTTAGCCTCAGTGAGCCAAAGGCTTATACACTCTTCTTGAGGACCCACGGTTACACGTCTTACAAATAAGAAAACTAGAGTACCTCTTCATTTTTCTTTCTTCTCTCAAAGCTAAGTAATTGCCCATGATTTTTTTTTTCTTTTTGCCATCATCCCGATGTTAAAGCCCTATTATTTCTTCTTGTCAATTCACACAGAGAAATCTCATTTAATGTTCCATGAAGCCATGCATTCTCATCAGCAGAGCCTGACTCAGTCTGCCCTTCAACTATTTTGGCTGTTTGCAGCAAGCTAGTAACAAGCTAAGTAACAAAGTCTGACCCAACACCCATAAGATCAATTCAAGACCATATGCATCTAGTTGCCTTTGTCATTTTTTTTTCCTTGCTGGGGTCCCCTTTGGTATTTTCCAGATTTAGCCGACAATAAGCTAAGAGACGCCTCCAGGAGTGAGTGCAAAATTGGGTGCATGAGTTAAAGGACAGCAGAACTAAATGCATGAAAGGATGGGCCCTGTGTTGCTGTCCGTTGTTCTGAACTGTTATTGTTGACTTTGCTGAGTACAAGGTGGGAAAATGGCGTGGGTAATAAGGGAGAGAGGGCAATTGCATAGGATCATTTCACAAAATGAGTAGGACCAGGCAGTAGATTGGAATGTAAGCTCCAAGAAAACCTATAGATACTGTGTGTTGGAAGAAGAGGAAGGCCAAAATGGAAGTATTTCTATTATTGGAAACTAAAATGTCCACCTATCAGAACAGATACAATCTGTTGTTATCTGTTGTTTCTCATCTAAACCTACCAGGCCAATTAATTCTGTGCATATTTCCTAGGTGTGTCCCCTTGTCACAGATAAGCATTTCATCATTGTCAGAATCACCATGATAATCAAGATCATCATCCTTATCCTTGTCCCTCTCCTCCTTTTTCTCCTCCTCTTTCTCCTCCTTTTTCTCCTCCTCCTTCTCCTCCTCCTCCTCCTCTCCTTATCCATATCCCAATGGTCCTCATCAAAATTCCCTTACTGTGGGCCTCCTTCATGCCAGGCACCCGGCCGGCACTGATATCATGGCAGTCCTAGGATGTGAAGAGTTGTGTACCCATTTTATTCATCAGGAAATAGCGGACATTGAACTGAAATAGCTTTGTCAAGGAGACAGAGCCTGAATTCATAGAGCTAGGATTCCCATCTAAGACTTTTCAACCCCAGAACCAATGTTCTTAATCCCATTGCCACACTTGAAGTAGCTCTTAGTCTAGGGAGGAAGGGAATGTATAAAAGACAGGAGAAATGCAGGGCACCTTGGAGCCCAGGGGAATCATCACCTCTTGCTGTATATCTGATGGATAGTTTCCTCAAGGAGTTGCAACCGAGCCAAGTCAAGCAAGACAAACATATTTCATACAATGAAAAGGGAGATGATGAGCATTCACAGCAGTGGGTGAAATGTGTGCAAAGATATGGAGGCATGAAGTCCTCCAACAAATACTATTTCCTCTGCTCCAGGCGGAGGAGTTTCCATGTTAGGAAACCCAAGGATGAGTGCATCAAGTGTGGGGCATGAACTAGGGGGGATAAAATGGAAGCTTCAAGAACCATCAGTATCTAGAGGGATGATGGGAGGAAAAAAAAACTATTAATAATATTCCTGTATGATGCTTTACGATGCACCTTCACTTGCCTAGATCGTGACCTATTACATAGTAGGCAGTCAATTAGTTACTGAATGAATAATCTCCTTTGACCTTTAAGACAACGGATTTGCTTGTAATTCCATGAGGACGGAGAACACTCGCTCATCCCATCACCACTTGAATCTACAGTGGGGCTCCTGAGTCCCACAACTCCAGGGGAAGCAGGTCACATGGCCGTCCATGTGACCACAGTGTGACTAGTGTCCCTACAGATGTACAGCGTGGGGGAGCAGGGTCAGATCTGGTTTAGAAGATTAACATTTGTGGACTGAATAAGCCACTGAATGAAGCCAGCAGGAAGGACGGTGAGATAGAGATCACTGTTACCAGTTAATTCTGCTGTGAATCAGCATCTTTTTCCCACTGGGTGGAAAAGAGACCCACAGTGCCTGCCTCAACACCCCAGCTAGTGAGGGCAGGAGCCAAAGGGGACCCAGGGCTCTCCTGGTCAGTGCTTTTCTACCACAGCACAAAGTTTCTCTGGGACTTCATCAGTTCGTGGTTCCCTCCAAGAGGCCGAGGGGCTGCTTTCCTGGGAAACAGCTGGACAGCAGGAGGGTGGCCTTGCCCCCACACAGCTGACAGCCTCCCAGACTACAGTGACAGTGACCGCGAGCTGGTTCCGGACCCTCAGGGACAGCATGGGACTGATTGGTGCTGTAAAACTCTCTCGCAAGTGGCTCTGGCTTCTCTCATTCTTTGAGTAAAGAAGATTCTGAGGTTTAGTGAGTGGATTAGCTGAATACATATTCAGAAAGCACAAAGACTTTCGAGCCTCAATTTTGGCTGAATAAATTTTGTCGCAGATAAAAAGGCCTTACTCCCCAAACATTCCTCGGCTACATTTTTTTGACTGTTGGCAGGCAACAACTGAGGCTGTGTTGGTGTATTTGTAGGAGCTAGGGGAGTGAGGTCAGAAGGTCTAGTTGGCCATTTATTAGCTCTCTAGCTGTAGACAAGCACCTGGGCCCCCCTAGCTTTAGTGTCGTCATCTGTGAAAGGAAGCCACTCACATCTCCATTGCCTGTGGAAAAAGAGTAGACAAAATGGTGCATGAAAAGGCACTAACCCAATGTGGTAATATAGAGCTTGAATTTTGGACTCAGACCTCATTTTAAAATCCAAATTTACCAATTAGTAATGATGCAACTTCAACTAGAAACAATAACAACAATAATAACGAGAGTAATGGTAGTTAGCTAGCATTTGTAGAAAATATACTATGTACTGAGCACTGTGCTAAATAAAGCTTAACATGGTTTGCCCAAATACACAGGCAACAGTAGTATAAATGTTGTTACTGTTGCCATGTTATTCACAAGAGCTGAGGTAAGGCAAGTAAGGCTCAGTCTCCTGGCTGAGAGTGAAAAGGCCAGGATCTGAACACTGATTCTGAAGTCTACACCATGGTTTATTAAGCTCTAAGCTAAACTGCTTGCTCTCCAGGCCTCCGTTTTCTTACCTATAAAATGGGGCTAGTAACACCTGCCTGGCCAGGCTGTTAGGACAATCTGAGCTGCTGTCTGGAAAGCACAGATTACAGCAGTACAAGCTCAGTGAATGGGGTGGTGGTAGGGGGAGGCTGATGATCGGTAACAATGATGACAAGGGCCCCCCACATCTCAGAGATGATGCCCATTACTGGTATCTGACAAGGAAGGTGCTGAACAGACAGAAGACCAGACAGAAGATGCTTTCTCTTATTTAAAAAAAAAAAACAAAATGAGGGACATATGGGGGGCTCAGTCGTTTAAGCATCCAGTTCTTGATCTCAGCTTAGGTGTTGATCCCAGGGTCCTGAGTCAAAGCCCTGCACTGGGTTCCAGGCTGGACGTGGAACATACATAAAAGAAAGAACAACATCTAATACCTGTAAAACTGTCCCACTTGCCTTTCAGATGGTGTCTTTGAATTCTTTGTTGCTTCATGCAACTGGGACTTTAACATGAAAAACAAACCTAAGAAATTAAAATCTAAGGGGTTTCCATCATAAGCTGGAGGGGGGTGAAGGCAGTAAAGAGCTCAACAAAGTTCTCCAGCCCTTCACTTTTCAGCTTTCAGTAAATTGCACTTTAAATAAAACTGTCATGAACCCCGAGGACATGGAGCGGCTGTTCTGTCTGGAGCCCAAGAGGGAAGCGCAGAGGGCAGGAAGCCCCTTCAAATGACACTCTGTATTCAACTTATTCCAACTTGTTGGCAGCAGGTTTCGAGGGAAGCCTCCTGGTTCTTGCCCCAAATGGCAGTGCCAGACGAGCAGAAGGGAATATGATGGGAGGCCAGTAATGGGTAGCTCGAAGAGAGGCCGGTGTGCAGAGATCGTCCATTCTGACCTGAGGACCTTATCCTCTGTCTGCTAACCAGGTCCAACAGGAACCCTTTTGCTGGGAGCTGCATTTTGAACTTAGCATCTGAGAATGTATAACCCAACTTTCCTCGGAGACCCTTAGCCCCACCATAAAATGCCATTGGTCAGCAACATTTTCAAATATAAAGCAATATGGAACCCACTGTGGTTTTTTGTTTGTTTTTGAGATATTGAGGATTTTCTAAATACTCCCTTCCCTTTTGTTTCCACTGTGCTTGAGGGTTTAGCATCTTGATTGAGGGAATACTAATTCCTAATTCACCCTCTCCCTGTACATTCTGTGACCGTGTTTTGAACCAGAAAATGCAAATGTGTGTTGAAAAGTCTTTTTTTACTGGCTTGTAGGGCCTTTCAGGTGGAGCCTCCTTCTCTCCCTCCCCATCTCACCGTCTAGCCTCAGGCCCACTCGGGAAGCCCATACTTGCCACCCTTTCTCACAAATGTTCTCACAAATGTCTCCTATCTGTCGTGCGACCCCACCTGTTTTCCACATCTGGCTTTCTCCGGGAAGGTCTCTGTGCCCCCCAAGCCCAGTTTGGTTTCCCCCACTGCCTGCACCCAGTGCTGTCCTGTCACAGCCGTTATTGTCTGTTTCCCTGTCTGACTTTTCCGTAAGACTGTGAACCCCATCATGGCAAGGCCTGTGTGTCTCACTCATTTACGTGACCTGTTGTAGGCACACAGCAAATGATGGCTGGATCCATTTGGGAGTGGGTGAATGAAGACTTGTCCCAGGAGAAAAGGCATGCCATAGCAGAGTTCATTTTAACGTCCCTGACCCCTGTCCTCGGTGCCACACGAAGCCACTTGGGAGTCATACTAGCCACCCGGATGAGGCCGCGGGGGGTCCACTATGCGGCTTCTCTTTAAACCTAATGTTACTCCAAAGAAAGAGGTTTATTACAAACAACAATGACAATAAAAAATAACAAAACAGAACCACCCAGGCTTTGGACATCAGGGCTGAGTTCTCTAACCTTAGCTCAGACACTCATTAGTCATATAGAATGTTGATGCAAAAGGAACCAACCTTTTTAAAAATTTTAAAGCAAAAGGAAAAAAGGTGTATTTGAGCCCAAGTTAGGATAGCCCAGGATACTCAATCCTCACAAAGAAGAGGAAGCTCCAAGAAAGGAACATTTGGTGCAAGGTTATTGATGTGTCTTGTTTTTGTTTGTTTTTACATAAAGAGTTACAAATCATCCTGACCAAAGATATTCCGGAAAGTTACAGACTTGATGCTTTCAGCATGTGCAAGACTATCTGACTTTAATTCTCTGGGAATCAGGGAGCTTTTCTCTTATCTTTATGTTTGGAATGTTCCTTTTTGGTTATTTTTTTAACGAAGCAGATGTACAGCGTGAGTCAGGGTAGAAATAGAGCCCATGCTTTGAGGTTTTGCAGAGTCATTTTAACCTTGGTAAATGTTCAAGCATAGCCTCCCTAGGGGCTCAGGAGCGAGGCCCATAAACATGAAAAGTTGAAAATATCCTTTCCTTTATCAGACCTAAGCAAACCGAATCTTGGGTTTTGTCCTGCTCTGTGGGGGCGCAGTTCCGAAGCCCATGGTAATGACGGGCAGTAACCGAGACAGAGTCTGCACATTGCTGTGCACGGGGCTTGGAAAGATGTAGCACACTCTGGGTTCAGCGCACTTTTCATATTCTTTTATCAAGCACTTCTTCTAATTTATCCACCATTCTCTCTGCCCATAAATGCATCCAGCGCTTTCTCATGAACTCAGTTCAATTCAAAAATATTGTCCTCGGGGCGCCTGGGTGGCTCAGTGGATTAAGCCGCTGCCTTCGGCCCAGGTCATGATCTCAGGGTCCTGGGATCGAGCCCCGCATCGGGCTCTCTGCTCCGCGCGGAGCCTGCTTCCTCCTCTCTCTCTGCCTGCCTCTCTGCCTGCCTCTCTGCCTACTTGTGATCTCTCTCTCTGTCAAATAAATAAATAAAATCTTTAAAAAAAAAATATTGTCCTCTACACGCCATGGACCTAGGTATAGTGACAGAAATGTGATTGGGAAAGAATACAGTCTGGTCCACACCCCGGGGATAGCCATATAAGTGGGGTTCGGGGAAGGCAGACCAGGGATGATTCAATGAAGATCTCTATAGAGAAGGGAGCAGGTATTGTTAGCCCAGCCTGAGCGCTGGAAAAAGCTCCCGGGAGGGGTCACTATCTCAGCCGAATCTCTGAAGATGAATAAGTTTAGCCAGGCAACTAGATATGGAAAAGGCATTTCAGGTAGAGGGAACAGCAGGAGCAAATGCACAGAGACCCGTCCAATTTTACTGAAGGGGTGAGCTACAGGTATAGGAAGTGGTGGGACCTGAAGCTGGAGATAGAGGCAGGAAAAGATCAAGGGGCCTTATGTGTATGGCAACAGAATAACTTGCCATCAAGATGATGGGGGCCCATAGAAAGGTTTTAACAGAGGAGGATGTGCTCCAACCAGCATTTTAGATACATCCTTCGCATGGATTTCATCTGTAGGTTTCTTCAGATAGCCCTTTGTTTGTTTGTTTGTTTTCATTGTTGTTTGTTTTCTTTTTTTTAATTTAATTTTATTTTTTCAGTGTTCCAAGATACATTGTTTATGCACCACACCCAGTGCGCCATGAAATGGTGCCTTCCTTAATACCCACCCCCAGTCTCACCCATCCCCTCACTCCCCACCCCTCCATAACCTTCAAAAGAACATTCCCTGTAGGGCATTACTCCCAGAAATCCATTTGTTGGTTTTATTCTGTGTTAGTTTGGCCAACACTTACTGAGTACTTACTAAAAGTAAATGTTCCTTCTGGGGCCCATGAGCTCTGCAAAGATAAGTGTGTTTTTCTACCTGCCTTCAAAGAGTTCGCAGACTGTTGGGGAAGATGGGGCATCTACTTGAGTAACTGCAGTGGGCCCCAGGCAGTGGTGAGAGGCATGAGGCTATAAGAGATACGCCGTTGAGGTGCTGTAAGACACGTTTCCCAATAGATCCCTTGGACCAGGTGCTGAGCTCACCGTACAGTAGGCCCTCCAGGTGATTCATGAAACAGGGACTCCCCGGAGATTCTCTTTCAAGGGGGCAGGTTCAGAAATCCCCAGGACATTCCAAGGCACAGCCAGACCTGAGAATATTACCAAATGAGGTCTGAGAAGGGTGACATTTTAGGCTACAGGAGAGACTAGCCAGGGAAGAAGTATTGAGGCCCAGGGATTCATTTGGTGGAACCAGCGATCTTCTAGAGCCGGGGTACCGGAAGAGGCAAGTGGGTGAGAGATGAGATGGTGATCCAGGAGTTGGGTCCTTGAAATTGATGTGCTGGAGATGGTCCACTTATCGGTAATGACAAAGACTAAGATGGATGCATGTTGAGTGGCGGCTGAGATAGGGGAGAGACAAGATCCTTAGGAATGAAACCATCCTGTTGGGAAGGTTATCTATATGGATTCTAAATCTGCTTACTGTCCTGGGAGTGGTACTAGAGGGAAAGGAGTGTGATGGGTGCTAAAAACTTCAGTAAATGAAGGGTAGTGGCCAGGAATATTAAAGACCTCTTCAATAGGGAGCAGTGGGTTTGGTGTGTATACCATTAGTAGGAGTTGGTGTCTGTGAAGAAGAAATGATGCAGAAGCCACAGCGAGGAGCTAAGAGAACACTTCATTACCCCCCCCCCCCCCCCACAACACCATGGCTCAGGGGTAGAGGAGTGTAGAAGACAAAAGCCATGCTTGGGAGAACATCAGGGGAAGCTGGGTCTTGAGGGGAGGTGTGAGTTTGAGCTAGAGCAAAGAGGTGGAGAATATTAGCGATTTTGCTAACCACATGGAAGTGTTGGGAGGTGAGGGAAGGGTGAGAAATGGGCTCCACTGGGGGCATTAAAGAGGCCTATGGGAGATGGGGCCCTTTGTTAATGGACTAACTTGGCTTTCTGGTGATGACCAGGGTAACAGATGGGAGGCATGGTGGCTGTTGCTTTAGGGAAGCAGGAGTCCTTGGTTCACCAAGGCCCACTAGTAAGAAGTGGGGGCTTCAGGCAGCTCTAACAGTGATGCAGGGGGTGTTGTGGGGAGGGGGGCTTAGTGGTTTTATTAGGACCACGCAGGACACAGGAGGCTGCTCAGAAAGTCAGCAGTGGGCATCGTCACAGTTGGACAAGGAGGGATTTTACGGGTAGCCCAGGGAGCTCTAGATCTTTCCTTCCTGACATGCAGGGTGGAGGTCACCACTAAAGGAGAACAGGCCCACCTTGGGGGCTTTGAGAGGCCTGGGAACTGAAACCTGATAGCCCCAGGTGGTGGGCATCATTAGTCCCATTTCACAGATGCAGAAAGATTCAGTAGTTTGCTCAAAGTCACACATCTAGCAGAGCTGGAACTCATGCCCATATATAAACTGAAGGATGAAAAGTACTAATTTGGCCTGATAGGAAATGGGGTGGGAAATTATGGATTCTTACACTTTCACGATGGAAGCTTTTAATGTTTCTGTCCTGTGTCTGTTCAGAGGGCGGGTGGGAGATTCAGACAGTCCTTCTCTGCTCTCTTGTTCCTACCCCTTCCTTGGGGGCTTTGGAATTAATCACTGGTACCAGGAACCTAGGCCGTTTTGCCATCATTATAGCTCTTGTAGTGGTGAAGTTTGGATCGAAGCTCTTTTATTCATGAAGGATGACTCAGATGCTATTCTTAATCGACTTTCCTTTCTTTCCATCTTAGGAAAGGTTTGACAGCTATTACTGCCTCTTTTTCTGCGCTCATAATTTCTTAGCTTCTGCTGCCTTTCTCTGGGCTTTGGATTTTGAGTCTGCATTTTGCCTTAAGACTCTTTCATTTGCTTATCAGGAGAAGAATGTGCAGTGTCTGGTAAACACTGGCCATTGATGCGGCCATTGTCCCTCCCTCCCAGAAGGCAGTATTCAGCAATTTGCAGACATTCAGAAATGAGTCACTTTTTTTTTTCTTAAATCAAGAAAAATGCATCAAAACAGTGTCTTCTCTCTGTGGAACTTATTTTGTGTATATTTTATGATGGAGGCTGCCAAGACAGGAAACTCCAGGGAGGGTGTAGCAACTTTCTGTACTCTTTTCTAACCCGGGAGTCAGAACATGGGATTCTCATTTGCAGATCTGTTTTGAAAGGGTGTAGCACGGAAGTGTATTTTGTTGCCTGGTTCTACATCTTTGTATCGCCTTTAAATTATGCTAAGTCAGAACTACCTTGAAAATGCAAGACACACAGTCACAACCTCCTAGAACGTTAAGAAATTTTTAAAATCCCATTAGAGCCATGCATTAGAGCCAATGTTTTGCTCATCTCTGTATAAATAACAAAATGTCTTGAGAGAGTATATCACTTTTTGGATTTACTTATTTGTTTTAAAGGCAAACACAGATTGGTTCCTGGAATTATTATTTGCTTGTTAAGAAGTATGATTAGAGGTACATTTGTTATATCATTTCTAAAGTGTGACATAGGCAAAATTGATTATGAAATGTCTCTGAGATACCAGAAGAATTGTAAATTAGAGCTTAATTTATAAATGAGGCATATTAGCAGAAGCGGGAAGAACAGTCTTACAGTCAAACAGACTCAGATTCAGATTCCTAACTTCTAACTCTGTAAACTAGGGAAAGTTTCTCAATTTCTGTGTATTTACCCGCCCATCTGTAAAATGGGCCAATAACAATAGCTCTGTAGGGTTATCGTAGAGATTATACATAAGAGTCGTTAATAAGGATGATAGGGATAGGAGAAAAAGTGTAGTTATCAATTCTCTGAAACTGGCAAAGTAGAAAAAACTTCCCAGGAAGCTAATAGTACAGTATGTATATTCTTCTGATCAAATATTAGTTTGTTTCTAAAAAAAAAAAAAAAGAAAAAAAATTCTAAAGACACCAACAAATTTTTGGCTTTAAGGAGTCCAGGATAGAGCATGGGTTCTGGACCCAGATTGTGTGAGTTTGAATCCCAGCTTTGACCATTCCTTGCTGTGAACTTGGACAGGTTTTGTGGGCTTTCAGTGCCTCAATATTCTGGTCTGTATCTTAGGAAAACATTGGGCTAGACATAAAGCTTAAATGAGTTAAGTGCTTAGAATAGAGCCTGGCACATGGTAACGTCATATTAAGTGTGTGTGTGTGTGCGTGTGTGAGAACTAGGCATAAATGCCTACTTTTGTTATCGTTTCTTAGATTTGTATAAAATAAATATTGAATGAGAGACGTGTCTGATGGAGTCTTGTCCCCTAGTTGGGCTAAATATATTCATGTAAATATAATAATACTGCATTTAAAGAACCGACATTCAGGCTTGTAACTGTTTCACACTGGCCTCCCAATGTGTCTAAAATAGCATTATCTTGTACTCTTGGCTGGTTGCTACCTCCTTGGTCAATTTCCATATCAAAGAGATAAACCCTTGGTGTTTAGAGGACACCCCTATCTTTTATCTCCGGTTGTTCCCACAACATCTCTGAGATTGTTTTGGCCTTTGCCTCCCGGATGAGGTAATTGAAGTGCTCCCAGTCTAGATCTCAAGTGCCCACGCTGTCTTCAGGGCTATTTTCATGGTCATCTTTTGACATGACAGCAACTGGAGAATTTGTTTCTGTGAGCCTTCTAAGCTGCCCTTAGCTAAAAAAACACACACACACACACAAAACCAAAACAAAACAAAAAAATTCTGTCTGTGTAGTTACATCTCATGAATTACATGAATCTGCTAATTTTTGTAAGTGTTCATTCACCAATGAATTCACCAAACATTTTGTGAGGCCCAGCGCTAGTAATGGTGGTACAAAGATAAATAAGACACTGTCCCCATCTTGAAGGGCTACTGAAGTATTTGTCCGTCAAGGATTCATTCATTCACCAAATTTTTACTGAGCTCCCACTATGGGCCAAATATGCTTCCAGGCACTGATGTTAAGGCACTGAGCGGTCCTGACAAGGTTCCTGTCCTCAGGGAGCTGATGGAGGGAGATGGGCCGTAGGTCGGGTGCTGATAGGTGCTATGAGGAAAAACCAGAATGTATTGCTCAGTGTTTTTTGCTGGAGACAACCAAATCTGGTATTGCCAGTTTGAGCAGAAAGGGGTTTATGATAGGTTATTTTAGGAATTTCCAGAGGGACTGGGGAGGAGCTTATATACTGTGGGTAAGGGAGAAGTCTCACGTCATGTGGTATTATTCCAGTAGGAACACATTTGGGCTGCTGCCCCCTGCCCAACACAGGAGCATCTCCAGCTGCTCTCCTGAGATCTGCTCTCCTGTGAGCCGCAATCCCCTCCGCCACTCATCCCCCACTCCTCCCTGGATGCCTGTGCTTGGCAGAGTTCTAGCCGAAGGAGCTCCTGGGAAGTGTAGTTCTTAGCATTCCAGGATCTGGCTTAGGGGAAGATTCGCTAGAAAGAAAAATTAATTAAAACCTTCCATTGACCCCGAATCCCATTCTAATTATCCCCTCTCCTTCTTTGGTCATGCCAGCTTCCTAAAAGCAAAAAAAGTTAGTCATTTATTTCCCCCTCCCCTCCCATCACTCTGGGGGCCCCCTGCGCTTTGGCTGCTGCAGTGACATTCTTTGACGATGTCCATGGAATGGTTTCCATCTTGACTGAGTCCACCTGACATTTTTTCATCTTTATCTTTTTTTTTTTTTAAGATTTTATTTATTTATTTGACAGAGAGAGTGAGAGAGCACAAGCAGGGTGGACAGTGGGGAGAGAAAGGGAGAAGTGGACTCCCTGCCGAGCTGGGAGCCTGATACCAGGCTTGATCCCAGGACCCTAAGATCATGACCTGAACTGAAGGCAGATGCCTAACCATCCGAGCCACCCAGCCACCCCCCCATCTTTATCTTCTTAGAACCTCTCTGCTATACCACTGCTGGGCACTCATTTCTCATTAATTCTGTCCACCCCTTCTCTTATTCTCTTGATTAATTTTGACCTCTTTGTGTCTGCTCAGACTTTTCTCTTGCCCTCTGCTGTTGTCCCTTGGCACCGATGCCAGGACAGATTCTCCTAAGTGATCCCACCTAGCCCTGTGGTCTCAACAACCATCTAGAATAGCCAGAGTTAAAATTTAGTGGGCACCTATTATTGCCTTCTGATTGCTTTATGTGTACTTATTCATTGAATCCTCCTAACAGTTGTATTCATTTCCAGCATAGTTCTGCTGTACCAAGTGACCGCAAATTGAGTAGTTTAAAACAAAACAAGGTTATCATCTTACAGTTGTCTAAAATCAAGGCATTGGCAGGACAGCATTCCTTCTGGAGACTCTAGGGAAGAACCTGTTTCCTTGCCTTTTCCAGCTCCTGGAGGTTACCTGCATTATGGCTTCTGGACCCTTCGTCCATCTTCCAAAGAAGCACACAGCATCTTCAATCCCCATTCCCTCATCTTTGTTTCATTGACCCACCTCCTTGTCTCTTGCATCCCACTTTTAAGGGCCCTTCTGATTACAGTGGGCCCACCCAGATAATCCAGGATCATATCCCCATCTGAAGATTCGTAACTTAATTATGCCCATAGAGTCCCTTCTGGCTTGCAAGGTGACATTAACAGATTTCAGGGATTAGGATGTGGCCTTCTTTAAGGAGCCATCATTCTACCTACCAAAACAACCCTATGAGGTAGGGTGTAATTACTATTCCAGAGAAGGCAACAAATGCAGAGATGTTAGGTCATTTGCTCAGTGTCCTAAAGACAATGGCAGGACTGGAATTTAAACTTAGGCAGCTGGATTCCAGGGTTCATATTTTTAAGCTTTGTGCTCACCAAGAAATGAATAACTACCAATTTAAATTTCTAACCCCCCAAAGGTTCTCATATATAACTAACTACTTGTTAGATGGCTTCCCTAAGAAGGTAAACCACAACCAGAACTGGGCTGATCATCTTTCCCCAGTACTTTTATCTTCTTACTGTCCTTAGTCTTAGTTTCAGGGACCAACATCCATCTTCTCTCCCAATTTAGAAACCCGGGGATCATCCTGGAGTCCTCCCTCCTCTCTCTGGGTCTGGTTCATATCATCCCCTGCACATTTCTCTTCTCCATTCCTATCAACACTGCCCAAGTCCCATCTTTCATCATTTGTACTTGGCCCTTCGAGTTGTCTCCTAATTTGTTCCTGGTCTCTAATATGCATGTAGTATAAGCCAAAGTCTGTCCTAGCCCTGTGTCAAACTCATCAGTAGCTTCTCATCAACTCTGAAGATTAAGCCCAATTACTTTATGGAGACTTGCCCTTGACTTTCTTCTCCAGCCTTCCATTCCGAACACTGGGGCTTCAGCAACGTGGACTTGATTTTTCTGGTCTACACCATGCTGCTTCACACTGCCAAGCCTTCTCTGTTTCTGCTCTTCTTGATGTCGGGGTGACCTTTCCTGCCACCTTCACTTGCCTGCCTCTTCCAGCTGAGTCATCTTTAGGGAGCCTTCTTTGCACCCTCACAGGCATTATGGCCCTTTCTCCATGTTCTCACAGATGTTACACTGTGTATCTAATAACTGTCTTTCCTATAGGAAAGTGACCAGGTTGTGTCTGCTCCTTTGTTCCACTAGCTCTGGAAGTTTGGGAACACTTCATCATCATGGTAACCCTCGTTGTACCTAAACATAGCAGGAAACCAATGAACACTTTGAGGTGACATGAGTTAAACTGTGAATAAGCAGGAAAGTGCTAATTCCAGAATTTGGGAGAAAGATGGGCTTTCCAGGCAGAAGAAATAGTACAGTCAAAGGCCCAGGCATGAAACAACAGAACAGGTGGGAGAACATGGCTAATTCAATGAGGCCAGAAGGAAGAAAGCATGTTGCGGAAGGACTGGCTATCATGGCCGAAATGAACAGAGTTGGGATTTGGAAGGGCATTATGTGTAAGCAAAAGAGTTTACATTGATGTGAAAGCTTTGGGGAAGCCACACTGAAGAACTTCAAACAAGGGACATACCTGATCAGACGTGTGTTTTTTTATCCACTTTGTCTAATAGCTGGTGGATTGGAGGAACCCAGAGTAGAAGCAGACAGACACGAGGAGACCACGGGTCATTGCAACGCATGAGGAGGACTCAGAGGCAGGGGCCATGGCATGAAGAAGGGACAGGCTAGTGGGCTCCTTAACTGTTGACATCAGTGGGGTGCCTGAATGGTTCATTGGGCTAAGTGACCTTATCATCATTATATTCCTTTCAATCATCTTTACATTCCCTTAAAAATATTAACTGTTGACCACATCACACCTATGTGATGGCTGCTCTAAAAATACTATGTTACAAGAAGGTAGAGCAGTTGGAATACTATGTACTGTTAGGGGTAATGTGAGATGGTACAGCTGTTATGGGAAAGAGTATGGTGGTTGCTCAAAAAAAAATGAACATGGAATTACCATATGACTCAGTAATTCTACTTCTGGGCAAACACCCAAAAGCATTGGAAGCAGAGTTTCAAAGAAAGATTTGCATATCCATCTTCATAAGAGTGTTATTTAAAATACCTAAAAGGTGGAAGCAAGACAAGCCTCCACCAACAGATGAATGGATAAGTAAATTGTGGTAGGTTAGATAGAAAGATCTAATAGGTAGATACATACAAATGTAGGTAAATATATACAAATACTATTATTCAGCCTTAAAAAGGAGAAAATTTTGCCACATGCTACAACATGAATGAACCTTGAGGACAGTATCCTAAGAGAAATAAGCTAGACACAAGAAGACAATTATTGTATGATTCCATTTATATGAGGTACTTGGAGTAGTCAAAATCATAGAGACAGGGGGGTGCCTGGGTGGCTCAGTTGTTAAGCTGCTGCCTTGGTTCAGGTCATAATGCCAGGGTCCTGGGATTGAGCCCCGCATCAGGCTCCCTACTCAGCGGGGAGTCTGCTTCTCCCTCTCCCACTCCCCCTGCTTGTATTCCTTTTCTTGCTGTCTCTCTCTCTGTGTCAAATAAATAAGTAGAATCTTTTTAAAAAAATCATAGAGACAGAAAGTAGAACAGTGGTTGCAAGGGGTAGATGGTAGGGAGAGAGGAGAATTATTGTGTAATGGCTGTGGAGGTTTTTTTTGCAAGACAAAAGGTTTTTGGATATTTGCAACAATGTGAGTGCCCTTAACAGCACTAAATTGTATGCACAAAATGGTTAAGATGGTGAATTTTAGATTATTAGATTTTTAACCACAGTTTTAAAAGTATGGACACTGAGGTATGCATAGCTCTTTGCTTTGATCCTTATAATAACCTTGAACAGTTAGAATGGTCCCATTTTATAGTGAGGAAAATAAGGCTCAAGGAAGTAAAGTGAATTGCCCAAGGCACATAACTAGAAAATGGGGAAACAGAGCCTCATGCTTGGATCTCCTGCTTCCATGCCCAATGCTGGCTTCTCTCACATCAGGGGAGAGAAAGGATAGTTGAATTAATTTGACTTCTGGTTGAAATACATGCAAGAAATCAAGACTTAGCAATTCATGGGGGGAAAAAGACTATAAATGTGTGTGTGTGTATGTTTGAGCAAGAGGTGGGGGAGGGTGGGCAGGCGGACTAGGAGAGAGTATATAAGAAAGCTCCCAGACACCTGCTTCATGCTTCTTCAATTTCCCTCCCTCCCTGGATCTTCAGAGGGCAGGTGTGAGTCAACTGTAAACACAGTGAGAAAAGGTCACCTGGCATTCCCTCAGATGACAAAATGAGAAGTGACTGGTGTGGATTGTCTGTCCACATGAAACTCAGCCCTGTAAGACGACCAGGAGAAGACAGTGGCTCTCTTCAAAATGGCTCCATTAGCTGTCCTCTCACACTTGACCTCCGCCCCTCCCTAGCTCCTGGGGAGACGAAATATGACAAAATATGCTTACAAAACTAAATCAGACCTAGTAAGAGAAAAGGGGAGCAGCAGGAACAGTTCTGAGCAGGAGTCAGGCACAATCCTACTTGCCGAGACCACCAACTCCCCCTGTAAGTCCGGACACCTCCTTCCTCAGCCCCAAAGATTGGGCTGCTATTCCTACCACCATTTTCCATTACTGAATTCATACTAAATTTAGATGGTAGAGCACACTCTCCCAAGGGGAGTCAAAAATACAAAAAGGATCAGCTAGCCTCTTCAAAATAGCTCTTGTTCATCACGGGCTTACTGGAATTGTGATGGACACTTCACATATATTATTAGCTCTAACCCTTCTACTGCTTGAAAACTTTTTTATCATGAGACTACACTGAGAGGTATTATCATATTTCTCCCGAGTATTTGCCTAGGTGATAAAGAACAGAGTCAGTATTTGTCTACTTCCAAAGTTAAATTCAACAGCCAAGTTATATAGAGCTATGGAAGCATGAGGAGACAGGGAAGAAGTTAGCTCTACCTGTCAACCCCCGGGAAAATCTGCATGGAGAAAGATGGGCACCAAAGTTGCAAGAAACCAATCGACAAGGAGACAGAGGATGCATTTTGTGAAGTAAGAACACTTAAGCAAACTCAGGTTGGTGGAGAATACAGATTTCTAGAAAATGGTAAATAATCCTGTTTGGTTTAAGGGTAGTTGTGTTGGGCTGTGGTTGAGACCAGAACTCCACAAGATGGTGAAGAACTTTGGATGCTGTACTAAGAGGGTTAGAACTTACTTTTTTTAAGATACTAATACATTTATTTTTTTAAATTTTGTTGTTATGTTTCAACAAAATTAAAAAATAAATGTATTAGGGTATTATTATATATTATGGTAATACATATATAGGTGTATAGTATAATATTTTATATTAATGTATGTTAGTCACCACACAATACATCATTAGTTTTTGATGTAGTGTTCTGTGATTCATTGTTTGCACATAACACCCAGTGCTCCATGCGATCCGTGCCCTCCTTAATGCCCATCACTGGCTCACACATCCCCCCAGCCCCCCTTCCCTCTAAAACCCTCAGTGTGTTTCTCGGAGTCCACAGTCTCTCATGGTTTGTCTCCCCCTCCGATTTCCCTCACTTCTCTTCTCCTTTCCTTCTCCTAATGTCCTCCATGCTGTTCCTTGTGTAGAACTTACTTGTGCAGGCAACAAGTCACTACCAAAAATTTGTATCAAGGGATTTATCTGCAATGATCAATATTGTCTCCTTTATAAGTATTTGTTACATGTTGTGAAGAAGTTAAACCTATCAGAAGTGTTTATTTTTGTTGTATCTTACATAGACCATTGCATTACCAGCCGACAGCACCTACATCACAGGTGAGTGATGGATGGTGTTGTACCCACGTTGAGAACCCCGTACATGCACAATGACATCATCTAACCACACCGGTTTTTTCCTAGAATAATAAGACATTTTTCTGTTTGTTTGTTTTCTCTGATACTTTAGGAAGGGTTAAGAAACTTCAAGGAACTTCGAGCCAAATTTCAAAAGTTTGACATGCCATTGCCTCCAGGACATATTAAATTCTCAGCGGGTGTATCTCAAAAGGGTGGCATTGGAAACGCACGGTCAACAAGAATTGTGGCCAATGGGAAACCCCTCTCATCCAACCACAGTTCACTCCCACTACGTTCTAGTGCTGAATCCCAGCTTCTTAAAGACCAGGAAACGAAGCTGGCCCAGAGGAATGAGATTCAGAAATGTTCAAATTCCCCAGGACCTCCGGAAAGTTCCCCTGGTCCTGCAGTAAATTCCCAGAAAAGTTCTCCACTGTTAGACAGGAAACCATCAAATGCTGAGATAACCAACAAGAGGAGAGTCACAGTGAATGATAGCTTCAAAGATAAGCTCTGGAACTGGGAGAAGTTTTCATCTCAGAAAAGTGAGTCGTCTTCAGCCTCTCTCCTTGCCAGGTGCGCTTGCAGGATCTGCCATGCAGAGGAGCAGAAAAGCAGAGGGCTTCCTCCAAAGGAGCCCACGATAATGCTGGAAATAAAAGGAACACAGACCTTGCCTTCCCAGAGGCACTTGGTGGCTCAAAGAGAATCACTTACCTTTCCTGAAGATCCCACTTTTCTACTTTTTCAACATGGCAGGAAGAGCCTAAAAAACCCTCTTCCTGAGAAGAGCCCAGTGAGGGGCTCCTGCCAGCTTGTCTATGAGAGTGAACTTGCCAGTCAGGTCCCAGGTGAGATGCAATCCCTGTGGCCCCAGGGGAGGGACCACTGCACTTTTCTAATTTAGAGCCTGTTGATGGTCGTGTGTGATCTGAGTGAATTTTGCTCCAAATGCCAGGGTAGGTTTGGGTAAAGTGCTTACTCTCCTGGAATTCTATTGAAAGGCAATTTGGGCAAGCTTGGGTTTGAATCCTAGCTCCGATTCTCACAACATGAATGAACTTGGCCAGTCAACTTTATGTCTTACAGCCTGTTCTGCTGTCCTGTTAATCGGATGTAGCACCAATCTGCCCCAGGTTGGTAAACAGCATAACCATCCTCCTAGTTGCTCAGGCCAAACACCTAGGAGCCATGCTCTATTCCTCTCTCCCCCTCATTTTTTGCATCCACTCCATCAGCAAGCTCCTGGTTCTACCACCAAAATATGTTCTGTATTCCTCCGCTTTGGCCCATTTCTGCCCTCTGTCCTATCTATACCATTGTCCTCTCTCACCCAGACCACAGTGGTGCAGCTGGTTTCTTTGCTTCCAGCCTCTTGCCCCTTCCTACCCTATTCTCCTCCTAGCAGTCACAGTGATCCTCTAAAGCACAAAATAGATCACACCACTCCCCTGCTCAAATTCAGCTCAAGCCATCTTACACCAGCTGATGCCATTTGGCCCTTCCTACCTCTCTTACCCTCTCTGTCACATTGGCCTTCTTGCTTTTCCATAGATAAACCAAGCTAGTTCCACCCCAGGACCTTTGCACTTGCTGATCACTCTGCCTGGCACATGTTTTCCCCAGGTCTCTGATATCTCACTCCCTCACTTCATCGTGGCCTCTGCTGAGTGTCACCTGTCATGAGTGGAATTTGTAAGTCGCCAGCTAAAATAATCACCCCACCCCCCCGAGTCTCTGTCTTTTTATGTTGCTTTAGTTTTTTTCTTTATAGCCCATCCTTACCCAGTATATTGTTACATATCTGTTTGTTTACCTCAGTAAAAGGTAAGTTACATAAGAATAAAAACCGCCTTCTTTATCACCATATCCCCAGCACCTAATAGACCAAGGCCAGGTTCAATAGGTCCTCAAAAACTACTAAGAATACCTGAATGAATGGGTGGACAGATGGGTGGGAGGAGGGATCTCCTGCTTACAACCATGTATGGTTTCTCTCTGTATTTGGAACAGAATGTAAACTACTGACTACTGATTTCACGGCTCTGCACTTTCTGGGTCCTGCTTAGGCATCTCACTTACTGCTTCCTGTCTCCTTCTTGCTCCCGAGTGGACACACTTGGTTTCTTGATATTTCATGAAGAGACTTTGTTATGCTCAGAACATTTCCATTCGCTGTTCCTCTTCCTAGGAAATTCTTCTCTGAGCTTTCTGTCACTATGTTTAGGTCTAAGTTCACATGACACTTTCTCAGACAATCCTTCTCTAACCTCTTTATCTAAAGACCACTGCTTCACCGTCTGCAGGTGACAGTGTTTCCTATCAGCCCGTTTTCTTTCTTTCATGGAACTGACAGGTCTCTGTAATTACCTGGTTTGTGTGTGTGTTTCTCATCAGTCTCCTCCTGTTAGAATGAACATTCCTGAGGGCAAGGCTCTATCCGCTCTTTTGTTTGTTTGTTCTTGTTCTTAACTCTATACCCAGCATCTAGAACAATGCCTGGACTTTAGTAGATGAATTGTTACTGATGAAGGGATAGGAGAGAAGGATGAATGGGAGGAAGGAAAGAAGGATGGATTGCCTGCCTGACAGAGCTGTTGAGGGGATTAAATGAGATGACCCATGTCCCTCTCTTAGCACAGCACCTGGTAAAAAATTAGGAACCAAATTAGTAAGGGATCATTCATTTTCACTACATTTTCTCCTTAATTTGACAAAGACTGGAATTTCGGACACCATGACTTCTAATTAAAACCTAAGAAGAGAGGAGCTTGGTCCTGACTACTGTATCCCCTGCTAGAGGGGTAAGAAGGAAGCTTCCCTCCCTGCTTCTCTCTCCCTGTTCCTGGCTCCCAGAAGGCAGCAGGGCTCTGAGGAATTTGAACTGAGGAACTTGTAAAACACTGGCCAATGTCTTTATTTTTGGTCTGGATGGTCCATACAGTATTACATTAACCCCAAATCAAGGCATTTGGATCATATAAGGTTTTGTGCTATTTTCAGTGTAAGAGGCAGATATGATTTTCATATATAAATATTGGAATTTCTGTCAGAGCTTGGCTTCTGAGGACAGAAGGACGAAATGTATGAAATTGAGACTGTCCTGGAAAATTCCAGGACACAAACCCACAAAACCTACCTGTGCCATGTACCTCAAAGTCAGCCTTGAAGCTTGCCCCGGCTATGAGTCCTGGAAACCAGAGATCAACTCATCCTCCTCTTCAGATCCCCCATGTAATTTGTATGTCCTCAGTGCTTGAAGCATCCTTTCGGGGAATAATCACCATCCCTTTCCTTAGAAGTAGGCACCGTGCTTGATGCTGGCAGCCATCACTCGATAGAGGGTGGACGCGCCCCTCTAATATGTCACAACCCTGATAGAGAGATGTTAATGATACGTCGTCATGGGAGAACCAAACAGAAAGTGATTAATTCTCACCTTGTGTTTGAAATGAATGAAAGCTTCCCAGAGGAGGTGTCATTGGAGCAGGGTCTTAAAGAATGAGTCAGAGCTTTCTAAGACAGAAGTGAGGGAACATTCCAGAACCAAGAAGGGCATGAACAAAGTCTTAGATATATGATGGCTTTTAAAATCCAGTTTGGGGGCGCCTGGGTGGCTCAGTGGGTTGGGCCGCTGCCTTCGGCTCGGGTCATGATCTCAGGGTCCTGGGATCGAGTCTCGCATTGGGCTCTCTGCTTGGCGGGGAGGCTACTTCCCTCTCCCTCTCTCTCTGCCTGCCTCTCTGCCTACTTGTGATCTCTCTCTCTCGCTGTCAAATAAATAAATAAAATCTTTTTTTTTTTTTTTTAAATCCAGTTTGGAGAACTGAGAAGCCATTGGTGTGAGTGAAAGATATTTGGGCTTAAGGTTGGGAAAGTAGGATGGTAACGTGTGGTAAGAGAAGGATCTGGAAATGTGGATTGGGGTCACATAGTATTTACATGCCAGAGGCTGGAGTACATACATGGATGTCATGCCAAGGAAGCCAGGCTTCAGCCTCTGGGCAGCAGACTGGAGACATGATCAGCCTTGTGTTTTGATCAGGGCACTTTGGCGAGTAGGAGGAGAATAGATCAGAGGGGACTGACCAGGGACTGGTCAGTTTCATCTGAGAAACCACAAAATGGAAATAGTAATAACATGCTTTTTTTTTTTCTTATCCAGGCTCAGAGAAACAGTCTGTTGATAAGCATCAACAACTTCTCAAAACGAAACCACTGCCTTCCATTGAGTCCCTGGGGCCTCCTCCCCCAAAGCCTCCAAAACCCCCAGTTGTGAATCTCCAGGCCTTCCAGAGGCAGGCAGCTGCAATTTCTAAGACCCACACAGAAGGTAAGGAAATGCACCAGTCAGTGAGCGCGAGTCACAGCCCCAATGCCCGTGTCCCCACTATTACCTCCCTCTCCGTGTCAACTCCCAGGTGATAATGCCCAGCTGCCTTTCCACGGGACCGGACATCCATCACTGGTTATTTCACGTAGAGGCTGTGGCAGCTTGCCCGTGAAATGACAAATCTGCGGGAATTGGCCCCTTATCGCTCCCGGGCCAGCCTGCTTCCCCTGAGAGCATTGCATTTGATCACTGGGAATCTGTCCAAGAGGAAGAAAAAGAAAAGTAGTCGAGCAGGGAGCAGGCAGCTTTTGTGTTTTCTACAAAGCCCATGTTGTCAACACAATTGGTGCAGTAGAAGAGATGAGGGAGTGGAAAGGGAGGAAAGGCAGTGTGAACTTGACCTGTGATCTTAATGGGGGTCCCTCAGGTCTCTGTGATTGGCCTTTAGTAATTAGTTGAAGGGCCCCCACCCCCGCCCCCACTGGCCCTTTCCAGAAACTGACGCTTCCTTGCAAGTCCTTTTTCTGTGCTCTTTTTGTGTCTTCCTCTGCAACTTAAAGGAACACCTTCTCCTTTCCTCTCCACCCGCACTGTGCTCCGATCTTGTGGACACTTCAAATGCCATTGCTTATGTTTGCTCTAATGAAACATGAGGGGAGCACACACTTTGGGGTCCTATGTAAGTGCTAACATTGATCTTACTGGGACCATGAGTGCCAGCAGATGGTATGTCAGAGAGCTAAGGCCGTCTTGCATTGTTCTTTTTTTTTTTTTTAAGATTTTATTTATTTATTTTATAGACAGAGATCACAAGTAGGTAGAGAAGCAGGCAGAGAGAGGGGGGGAAGCAGGCTCTCTGCTGAGCAGAGAGCCTGATGCAGGGCTCAATCCCAGGACCCTGAGATCATGACCTGAACTGAAGACAGAGGCTTAACCCACTGAGACACCCAGGCGCCCCTGCATTGTTCTTTTGATCGCTTCGAACAACCTCATGTTTGTTAAACTTCTTGAACTCACTCGGTGGTTCTCACACTTCAGCCTGTACCAGAATCACCTAGAGGACTTGTCAAAACACAGATCCCAGCATCCCATTCCCAGAGTTTCTGATTTATTTGGTCTGGATTGGCTGCCTAAGAGTTTGCCTTTTTTAATAATTTCCCCAGGGGGATGCTGATGCTCTCTGGTCCAGGGACCACACTTGAAGAACCACTGCTGCAAAACATCTTCTTATCCTAAAAGAAATTCTATATAAAGAAAAAGAGTTCTCGCTGCCACCTTGCATCCCCTTGTGCACGCACCTAATCTCAGTTGGTTTGACCGAGACCCCTGAGTGCCAACTCTAGACCCATTTCTGCTCCACCAAGTGGTCCCATTTCCGCTCCACCAAGATAAGAGAAACTATCATGAACCAGGAGAAACGCACCAGACTGCAAGCCCAGGTGTGCATTGGTAGAAAAGGAACAGCTGGCTGGAAGAAGATGGCTCATAGAATGACGACAGCAAATGATAAAACCTTAGTTCTCTCTCTCTCTTTTGTTTAAAGATTTTATTTATATATTTGAGAGAGAGAGAAAGCATGAGAGAGCATGAGTGGGGCAGGGCAGGGGCATAAGGAGAAGCAGACTCCCCACCGGACAGGGAGCCCGATGAGAGACTCAATCCCAGGACCCTGGAATCATGATCTGAGCTGAAGGCAGATGCTTAACCGACTGAGCCACCCGGGGACCCAAACCTTAGTTCTCCTTATAGAAGTTAGGGGTAAACAATATCTCTGGTATTGAAGAAGTGAGTAAGTTCACAAACCAAGGAACCATGATCCCTTCCCACAACCTGAAGGTCCAGGCATCGGGGGAGAAACGCTTTCACCATCACAGGCCATGCTGAGAGGAAGCAGCTGACAGGAATGCCACCCAGTGTCTTAAACCAGCTTAGTGCAGAGAGTCCGACTAGTCAAAGAAGACCAACTGAAGCTCTGGCCACACAATGCATGGATGGGACCACACCACACCCCTTGCTACCGGAGAGGAGAAGGGGGATGTGGAGGAAGAGGAAGAAGTTCCAGATCTTGTGGAGAATTTTGACAAAGCTTCCAAGAGTGAAACAAATGGAATTAAGTCAATTTCTGAAGAAGATGGAACTTGAAGAAGTGACTGGAGCTGCTGTTTTATATGATGACTGCTTTCTAAAATTTTGTTCAAGGATCTGATGGACTCTAGATCTATAGTATTTTTAAGCCCAAGCCCCTTGAACACAATAGCACTTTCCAGTTTTTGCTTAGACACTATTCATTCTTTGCAACTCATTAAGCTGAAGAAGCCTGGGAAATTTGAAAAAGGGTTCATGAAGTTCTTTACCTGGTTTAAAGAAGAAGAAGAAGAAGAGAAGAAAAAGAAAAGAAAACGAAGGAGCTTTCTTATAAGTATACTTTAATAATAGTTTGGAGAGGGGTGCCTGGGTGGCTCAGTAGGTTAAAGCCTCTGCCTTCAGCTCAGGTCATAATCCTGGGGTCCTGGGATCAAGCCCCGCATCAGGCTCTCTCTCTGCTCATTGGGGAGCCTGCTTCCCCCTCTCTCTCTGCCTGCCTCCCTGCCTGCTTGTGATCTCTGTCTGTAGGATAAATAAATAAAATCTTAAAAAATAATAATAATAGTTTGGCCACCTCTCTAACGGAGAAGGCTAAGTATGATTTTTATAAACATTAAAAATTCAGACCTCAAACCCTCTCTCTAAAAGTGAAGAAGGTTGTCAGAGAACATAGAACAAAGCACCAAGTCTTCTGTAATAAAATGGCCTTTGTAAATCCCAGCACCCCCCGGCCCCCCTAGCTATTTAAGTTTGCACATGTTACTTACTGAGCCTCATTGTCCTTATCTGTAAAATGGGGATGAGAGTAACACTCCTCTCTCGGGATTTTTGTGAGGATAAATGAGATGAGTCACGGAAAGGGTTTAAACAGTGCTGGGCACACCAGGAAGCGCTCAATAAATGCATGGTTATCGGTTATCGTTATCGGAAGCTTGTGTTGAGCAGCTATGCTCTCCTTGCCCTGGACCCTGTGATAGACACAAGAGTTAAAGAGAGAACCCCCACACCAGTTCTGGTGCTCCAGGTCAAAGTCTAATCCGAAAGCTCAAGATCGTCTTCATAAAGAAGCACCATATGGTGTGGGTGAGCGCTGCACTGCGGGATGGATGGAGGGTCCCCTAGGTGCCGGGGTGGGGGGCACCAGTGAGTCACCACTCCTCATTTTGTCTCTGGGCTCAGGGCATTGCACAAACAAAGGCCGCGTTCATCAGGCCACGCCTACACCCCTTTTCACTCTGCCTCTTGCCCTTGCAGCAGCTGTGGAAGAGGGCTGCCTGCCTCCAGAGAGGTGAGTACCTGTTTATTTGTCTTGGGGGAGCACAGCGCGTGGAGCATTGACAGGCTGCTTAGCCAGCCTGAGAGCAGGCAAAAAGCCCAAGCCAGGTGTCTGCGTATCTCAGAAGGGCTGCAGGAAGAACAGATTTATAAGCAACAAACTGCAACTTTTGTTTTAGAGGCAAGATTAAATAAACTCCATTTAACTGCTGTGCTGACATTAAGTTGCAAAAATGGTCCTCTGAGGTACTTTTATTTATTATACAGCTGGGTTCGGTAAATTGAAACATCAACTTCCATAGTAATAAATCGAATTAGTGGCTACAGAATGCCCTGGGCAACTGGTGCGACATTAGAACTTGATAATGGGACAAAGGACCTTCTGTTTTTGCTGTACCTGTTCTGAGAATTTTGCCATGGAACCATCAGTCTGTTAATTCACTCAACCAAATACTATCTCTTGAGCCCTTTGATGTGTCATGCATTGAACTGGCTACTTTTTTTTTTTTTCTTTTCTTTTTTTTTTTTCCCTTTTTATTAATTTTTTCAGCGTAACAGTATTCATTCTTTTTGCACAACACCCAGTGCTCCATGCAAAACGTGCCCTCCCCATCACCCACCACCTGTTCCCCCAACCTCCCACCCCTGACCCTTCAAAACCCTCAGGTTGTTTTTCAGAGTCCATAATCTCTCATGGTTCGCCTCCCCTCCCCAATGTCCATAGCCCGCTCCCCCTCTCCCAATCCCACCTCCCCCCAGCAACCCCCAGTTTGTTTTGTGAGATTAAGAGTCATTTATGGTTTGTCTCCCTCCCAATCCCATCTTGTTTCATTTATTCTTCTCCTATCCCCCTACCCCCCCATGTTGCTTCTCCATGTCCTCATATCAGGGAGATCATATGATAGTTGTCTTTCTCCGATTGACTTATTTCACTAAGCATGATACGCTCTAGTTCCATCCACGTCGTTGCAAATGGCTACTTTTTATCCATTTTCTCACTTCCTTTTCTCAAGGCTGGAAAGTTGCTGCTACTGTCCTCATTTTGTAACTACAGACACTTGGGCTCAGAAAGTCTGGCCACTTGCAGAACCATGGTTCCAACCCAAGTATCCCTAAACTATTTTTTTCTATTGACTATAACAGAAACATAAGATTGTATAAATTTGAGGTGTATAAGGTGTCAGTTTGTTGCATTTACAAATCACAGTATGATTACTACAGTAGTGTTAGCTAACCCCTTGATCACCTCACATAATTCTCATTTCTTTTTTGTGTGGAGAACAGTTAAGATCCAATCTCTTAGCAAACTTAAAATTTATAATACGTTATATTTTCTACCATAATCATTCTTTGTACATTAGATCTCCAGAACTTACTTTTCTATTAGTTGTAAGTTTGTACCCTTAAACAATATCTTTCCAGTTCACCCACTCCTCAGCCCCTGGTAACTATGATTTAACTATGATTTACTCTGTTTTTATAAGGTTTGGTTTTTTAGATTTCATGTATAAGTGACACCATGGAGTAATTGTTTTTCTCTGTCTGACGTATCTCACTTAGCGTAATGCCCCCAAGGTCCACCCATGTTGTGACAGATGGCAGGATTTTCTTCTTTCTTGTGGCTAAATAACTTTCTATTGTATATATACTTCACATCTTCTTTATCCATTCATCTGTTGATGGACGCTTAGGTTGTTTCCATATCTTGGCTCTTGTGAATAATGCTGCCATATTAACATGAGTGTAGCAGTCTCTCTTTGAGATGCTGATTTCATTTTCTTCAGATACGTACCCAGGAGTGCTGTGTCATGTGACAGTTCAATTCTTAATGGAAACTCTCTACTCTTTTCTGTAATGACTGTACTAACAGGTGTGCCTAAACTGTTTTGACTGTATCATGTCCCCTCCCTCACAAAGATGTTCCGTTTCTCAAGAAGTTCAGTCTTCAAAGAAGTAAGCATAAAAACAAATAATCCTATTATTTACTAAATTTTTATATAGTAGAATATGTTAAGTTTTCTAATAGAGGAAAGTGTAAGATTTAGAGGTTGCCCAAATAGGGGAGTGATCGCCTGTCCTTGGACAGGCCAGGGAAGTGTTGATAGAAAATGTATCTGTTATCTTTTGCTATGATCATACCACATAATAAGCAACAAAATATCAATAGCACACAGCAGGAGTGTGGGGTCTGCTGGGCTGAGCTCAGCTGGTATTGCTAGAATGTTGCAGACTACCCAGGCAGTTTTGCTGATATGGACCTGGGTTTCTCCTGTGTAGGAGGATCAGCCTGTAGCCAGCTGATCTAGGATTGCCTTGGCTGGCACAAGGGGGCAACATGACTTAGCACCAGCTGTCTCACCCTCCAGCAAGTTACCTGAGGAACGATCTATAGCCACAGCTGACAAACATGACAATCCCCATTGCACAAACACGTTTTCAACTCTGCCATGTCACATTTGCTAACTCCTATTGGTTAAAGCAAGTCACATGGCCCAGCTTTGGAGTGGGAGGATGCCAAACCTTTACCTATACGGGGGCAGGGATCCAGGAAGGAAACATTAAGGGAGTACCAAGGATAGACATGTGCTGGGTGACATAGGGAGGCGCGCTGTAGGCAGAGGCGGGAGGTGTAAGGACGCAGGTCCCAACAGGGAAAATCAGAAATTGCTAAGTAGACTTGGTGTGGAAAGGGTGGTATGAATAGAGAGAAAAGCTATCACGGAGGAAGACAGGAACCAAATCTTGGAGGTTCTTGTCCACCAAGGACTAGATACGATGATCTTGTTCCCCAAGGGACTGACCGTGTGGTGTTGGGAGATTTCACGTGTCCCAGAATCTCCTAGTTTAGTCGCCCATTCAGAAGAATAAAATGACAGCACAGCGTGGGTCACTGAAGCCACATGCTATGCGCATTTATGTGAAAGAGAAAATTTAGACAGCTAAGGCAATGATTTGCACTGTTCGCTCAATGAAGGTGGGCCCCCCAGAGTGACAGTTTGAGTGGACAATGTAATTCTGCTGTATTCTGAGCCAGTCTCGGTTCCCTCAGGACACACATCCTGTGAGCCTCTCAGCGTGACTACTTGTGTGCTGTGATTGTAGTGTATGACTAGATCGGTACTCTTCCTACCGTTTGGCTCTGAACCAAGCTAACTTCTTCTCTGGCCCTTTACTCAAAGAGAGCCGTCTGTCTCCACATGGAGGACAAATTTGCCTGATAGGCAAATATTGGGAAACAGTGATGAGTCTCCAGTGTGACAGCTTCTTCCTAAGGGTTGTGGAAGGGCAGTTGGACTGTTACATCCTTTCACACTGGCTCTAGAACCTAACCATCATCAGAAATGAGGTTCATTGTACCTCAGATATGATACGGGCCATAGTGTTGTCAGAGTACAAAGCAAAACAGACCAAGAGGGACCCGGGATTCTTAGGGGCGGCTTCATGGAGGATGAAAGATCTTCAGAGGTCTTCTATGTGATGGGTCTGAATTAGTAGTTTTACTTATTCCCTTTTGTGAGACTGTATGGTAGGTGAGGGCAGGACATGGTTCCTGGAAAGAACCACATTCCTGACCTATGGTTAATGGAGGATGGATGGACCAATGGATGTTCAATGCAGAGATAGACCATGACAGAAAGCAAGGCGGTAGTAAGAAAGTGGAGGACAAACAGACACAAAGTATTCTGATGTGGAAGAATAAGAGAGAAGGTTGGATCCTAATGTTAAATAGATGCCATGCTGAGTAGTTAGGACCATGAGCTTGCATGAGGTAGTTTAAACGAGTAAATGCCATGATGCTGAGCAGCCTTAGAAACAGCTTCCATGGAAACCAGTGCTTGTTTGGAAAGAACATTTCCCGTGTTCATGGTATTAATCTTCAGTACAGATACCAGATTAGAAACAGAATACATCGGTCTCATTACTGGAGGGGGACCTGGCAATTATTAACAAGTCTGGGGTTTTTCATCTGAGCCCTACCACTTCACACCTATGTAACCTTGGACAAATGCCTTAACCTCTGCAAACCTTAGTTTCTACTTATGTAAAATGGGAGGCTGATAGGACCTAATCATACAGTTGTGGTGATGTTAAAGCAACAATGATTGTAAAGGGTCGAGTGCGCAACTGAGCATCTGGAAAGTGTTCCATAAAGCTAGCTTGCTTAGCTCCCTATAACCCCTCCAAAGGCAGGAATCCATGCTCAGAACCTTAATCTCTTCCGAAATCCTTGGAGGAGGAGCTCATTCCCTGAACAGTAAGAGATATGAGGTTGGATCCTAAAGTTAATTAGGTACCATGCTGAGGAGTTGGGCCTGTAGCTTGTAATGATGAGTTAGCTTAATCAAGTAATGTATTTGTCCTGTTGGGGCAGATTTTATTCATTCAGCATATATATTTTTTTTTATTTAAATTCAATTAACCAACATACAGTGTATCGTTAGTTTCAGAGGCGGTGTTCAACAACTCATCAGCTATGCATTCGACGTGTATTTACTGACAGTGTACTATATATCAAGGCCTCTTATCTGCACTGAGAATATAGCAGGGCACACATGCACACTTACAGGCACACACACATTTGTTTTATCGATTCGAATGTCCCAATTGAACTGGGCCCAAAAACTGACGTCCCTACCCCAGACTCCCAGCCATCTGTCCAAGATCTGCTCACTGGTTGAGTAGACAGGGTCTTTACCCCTTCATCACCTGGCAGTTCTTAAAACATCTAAGGACTGCATTCTGTTAAATAAAACTGTCATCATTTCAACCACTATTCCCCAATTTATGTTTTTGCCATATTTTTATGGATATATGTTTTTAATCATCTTGTCAGAAACTCAGTGCTTTTACAGTAGCCACTTTCACCTTTGAACCTCTTCACATCCTGTATTAAATATGAGAAGCAGCATTGCGCCCTGCAACCAGTACAGGTCTGGAGTCAGACTCCCATAGAGCCAGACCCCTCCTCTACACCTGTGACCACTCAGAGCATTGATATACACATCTGTGAAGTGGACACAATAGTACTTCCTTGATTGCCATGAAGATGAAGTGAGATAAATTGCATAAAGCCTGGAGTATACAGAAGATGCTCGGTGAGTCTTGGTGTCCTCAACCCTTGACCTCTCCATCCCTTGTTATCTCTGAAATAAATATCTCGTTAGTTCCCAAATGACTTTTGGAGATTCTTCTTTGTCATCACTCTTTCATGCAAACCATGCTGGCTGGCATCCCTCTTGAATAAGCAGCCCCTATTTGTGTGAGCAAAGCAGGTTAGTCCCAGGGCAGCAATTAGCACTGGGTCTCTGTCAGTACTTAGCAGAGTCGGCTAATATTTTATTCATTAGCTATAAATATGGCTTTTCTTCCATTAAGCAGTGTCAGAGGCTAGTCCTGACTCAGGAAATCTCTGACTCAGACACTAAGGAGGGAAGAGCCTTCTTATTTCAGGAGAGAAGACTCCTACAGATTCTCAGACAAGGATCCTTGGGTGGGTCCCAGGAGTCTACCATTTTCTCTCCTGAACTTTTTAATTTTGGGTCTCATCTTATTGATAGTCTTTAAAAGATAACATAAGTTTATTTTGCATCTTTCAGATGATCTCTTTCGACCTAATATTTTGGAACACGCTTTTGTATTTGTTTTTGATATTTCTGTCCCCTGCAGAGTGAAAAACACAGATGCCTCCCCGGGCTGGGTGGATTATGTGACTCTGTCTAGAAGCCACATTAGACAACAGGAAGGAGAGATCCTGTGGAAATGGGAAGAAATCCCTTACCTAAGGCATTCAATTAAAATATTGATAATGGGGGCACCTGGGTGCCTCAGTGGGTTAAAGCCTCCGCCTTCAGCTCAGGTCATGATCCCAGGGTCCTGGGATCGAATCCTGCACAGGGCTCTCTGCTCGGCAGGGAGCCTGCTTCCCCCCCTCTCTCTGCCTGCCTCTCTGCCTACTTGTGATCTCTGTCCAATAAATTTTTTAAAAAATCTAAAAAAATATATTGATAATAGCCAAACAACAACACCATGGTAAAACAAAATGCACCTCTTATCTTCACTTGAATAGTAGTAAGAGCTATAAAGAGAGTGTTTTAAAGAGCCTTCTGACAGAAAAGGGGGATGGGGAGTGGCATAAGGGAAGTGTAGGATGATCAGGAAAGGCCCGAGGTGGTGACCTGCGAGCTGAGAGCTGCATGATGAAGACCCAGTCATGAAAGTTCTAGGATATGGACATTCCAGGAGAGGGACCAGCTGGAGCAGCATCTCAGGGCAGAACAGTGCCGGCACACTGGGGTAACTAGAAAGCGGGGGGACAATAGCTAAACACAATGCACTGACAGAATGGGGTTGTACTGAGAGCTGTGGAATCTGGAGGCTGCTCCCTAGGTATGTTGGGAAACCACAGGAATTTTAAACCAGGGAGTGACGTGAGCTGACATTTATTTTGTAAAGATCACTTTGGAGGCTGCATAAAGAAAAAAAGTGTGGAAACAGGTAGCAACAGCTTTAGAAGCCATTGCAACAACAAAACAGTAACAATAAATATAGCGATCCACACTCATATTGATGGTGTTCTAAGCACTTTAAATATAGGGCTCCATTAATGGCAATCCTAAGAGGTAGAAGATATTCTAATTCTATAGATGAGGAAACTGAGTCACAAAGAGGTTTAATCTCTTGATATGGACAAGGTGGTAGAAATAGAGGGGGTTTTCTTGAAAAAGAAGGGACTCAGGTTGTATTTTGGAGGACATGCAGTGATTGTGGGATCAGCTGTGGAGAATGAGACAGGTGGGCAAGAGAGGACTATAAGACTCTTACCAGGTGCTTTGCTGTTTCCATCGTTGTTGACATCAGCACGTGTGGAATGTTTGGTACATGGTCAGTGCTCAGTATAAGACTGACCCTCCCTGAAAACTATTTGGGATTGTTTTTTACTTAAAACAAGCATGTCTTACATGTGCATGTAGGACCAGAAGCTCTTAGGACTAGTTTTTAATTTGTTTGGACCAATAGTGCTCTTTCATAAATGGCTGCATTTCAGGTAGTCAAGACTGGTATAGACCAGCTCTGATTGACCAACAGCAAAACAGGTTCCTCATGATGGTATCTGGGAGGTGAAGGTGGGCCATCACATTGCAGTGTGCTAAACTCAATCACTATGGGGCAAGAAGGAAGACCGGGGATTTTTAAAGCGTGTGCCTTATAAAGTTTAGACCCAGAGTATTCAGGTGGCTTCAGCTCAAGCCACTTCAGTAAATTCTTATTACCCCCTTTGAATCTACTTCCAGAAACACAACAAGGCTACTGTTTGGCCTGTCTTTCCAAGGGTGGTGGCGGCCAGAATGGTACATTGATTTGGGGGTTTTCTTTCATATTTTCAAGGATTCTTCCTTTAAAAAGTTACCTTCCTTTAAAAAGTTCACCTAGATTCTGTGTGTTGAACACTTACCATAGACCAAGGCTTGTTCTCTATACTTAATGTCCACTCTCTCATTTTCAAACTCCCAACCACAACCACCCCATGAAGTTGGTGGCCAGTGGACGCTCTGACCATAGAGTTGGGTTAAGGAACCCAACCTGATGCCTCTGGGCCATCACCCTTGTGGAATCTGACCTGGTCAGCGGGGCTCCAGAGCTACACTTCTCCCCCCCCCACTGCAGACCACCTTCCTAAGGAGTTGTGTTGGGCCTTCGCCTACAACAAAGGTGGGCAGGGTTTACCAGACTCCTGGTCTGCTCTACAAGTTGAGCTGAGACATTCTCGAGGTGGGTATTCTTGAATACCTCTCCTGCCTTAGGATTCCTTTTCTGTCTGCAGAGACATCTGGGTGAGGGAGCCTGGCCAGGTTGGAGCTAAAGCATCAAAACATTTGGAGCCAATTCTCAGCTTTTCCTTTCCGTTGCATTCACATGACAAGCTGGAAAAACTCATGAGTTAGGAAGAAACCAGGCAGTAATGTTGCGGACTTGGAGCCTGTTTTAGCCAGAAAGGTTGACTGGAGACTAATCTTTGACTATGGGCACGGGCTAGGCATTGCTTGGCCCTTTCCATCTGTTAGACTCATTTTAGCCCCATGATCATCTTTGGAAGGCAAAATTAATATTCCTGTTTTGTAGAGGAGAAAGCAAGGGCTCAGAGAGGTTTCATGACTTCCCTTAAAGTATATGATAGTACAGAGCTAATCGAGGATGTGAACTCAGGACTGGATGTTTGTAAGAATTTTCAACTGCACTGTCGTGTCTCAGAATTTTTCCAACATGAAAGATTTTTGGAGGTTATCTGTTAGATTTAAATTCCATGATTGTCTGTCTCTCTCACCTTTCTCACTTACCACAAAGTAGATGTGCAAATAGTAATTATTTAATGACGAAGTAAGTAATGGACCAGTTGAGTGACAGATTGAGGGAGAAGGATAGACAAATAAAATGATACCACCTTCCATGAACTTTTATATAAATAAAGTATCTGTTATATAAAGCATTTCTAGGCTCTGCTATCTGTATATGTTGCATTGACCTGCATGTCCAGTATCATGTCCTTCTAATATGAAACAAAGTCAAATAATCAGGACAATCTGAGCTCTTCATTTGCCCTCGTGTGTCACGGAAGGGCTCTTGCCTTGTGAAGATGTGGACTCCCATGAGAGCTTCTCTGTCCTCTGCTCCTCCTTAGTCTGGGTCAACTCCGAGTGACCCTGCCACAAAGCTTATCCTTATTATTCTAGCTGTCCCAGAAGGCACTCCCCTCTCGTGCCCCATTCTGTAGTTACTTACTCAAACTAATTATCGAGCGCTTCGCCTCCATTTTACATTTAGAATAAAATCCAGAAACCCCAAACTCCTTTCCAGGACCAAGAGGGCCCTCCAGGTTCTGGCTACTCTGTGTTCTCTCCCCGGTTCACTGCCTTCAGCCCCCTGGCTGGCCTTTTGGCCTCTCCTCAAACACAGCAAGCATGTTCTTACCAAGCACACATGTTGGCTGCTTCCTGGGAAGGAAGAAGAGTGATCTCCTCCCAGATCTTTAGTTGATGGCCCCTTCTCATCATGCAGGATTCGTTCAGTCCGTGAGCTAGTCAGTGAACGTTTATTGAGCCCAGCTATGTGCCAGACGTGGTTCTAGATGCTGATGAAGCAACAGAAAGCGAAGTCTCTGCCCTCGTGAATATACCTTTTAGTTGGGAGGGACAGAAAAACAATGACAAAATGTAAGGCAATGATAAATGCTTACATGTCTACTTCCCCAACCACACCTGTGTCTCCTGTCCCAAGGCACCATCTCCATGCAGAGGCCTGCTTAGCTCTTCTGTTAGTACTTACTAATGCTTTGAGTAATAATTGTTCTGGCTTATTTTCTTTGTTATTCTACACCATGAGAGTCTTGAGTTCAAGGACCTTGTCTATGATTTGCTTTTATATTATGGAACAGTGTTTGGCACTAAGGAGGAGCTCAGTGAAAACGTTCATGATGCGACATCATCTGTCTGTGTAGGAGTTTTAGTGTCAGCGTGAGTGTCAGAGGGGGTTCTAGACAATCGGGAGCCTATAGCATGCCAGGCAGTGTATTTGTCACCAGGAACCCAGCATTGAATGAACTATAAGATCGCAGAGCAAAAGAAAAAAAATTAGGGGCACCTGGGTGACTCAGTTGGTTAAGTGGCTCCCTTCAGCCAAGGTCATGATCCCGGGGTCCTGGGATCAAGCCCCACATGGGTTCCTTGCTTAGCAGGAGCCTGCTTCTCCCTCTCCCTCTGCCTGCCATTCCCCCTGCTTGTTCTCTCTGTCTCAAATAAATAAAATCTTTTTAAAAAAGAAAATTAAAGTAATAAAATGTAATGAAATGATTTAAAGATGAGGACAACTACTAAGTATATTATAAAGTAAAAAGTTATATAGTTAGAGATGGTGGGGAAGAGGGCTATTTGGAAAAGGAAGTAGAAGGACTTTCTTGAAGGCAACCTATAAGGGGAGACCTCATGGCTGAAAAAAAGTTGGGCATACAGAGGCATTCCAGGTGGCAGGAAGAGCCTTTGCAAAGTCCTCAAGGTAGGAGAGAGTATGGCATCCTTGCAAGACAGATGGGAGGCCAGTGTAGTCAGAGTGTCATGGTGGAGGAGAAGAATGGTGGGACAGGAGTTTGGAGAGGTTGCTTGAAGTGAGATAATGGAGGGGAGACACTTGATTGTTTTGTTGCTGTTTTTCATTAAGAATCATAGGAAGGGGGTGCCTGGGTGGCTCAATCAGTTAAGCATCCGACTGTTGATCTCAGCTCAGGTCTTGATCTCAGGGTCATGAGATGGGAGTCCTGTGTTGGGCTCCATGCTGGGCATGAAGCCTGCTTAAAAAAAAAAAAAAAGAATCCTGGGAAGCCTCAGAAGAGTCTTAAGCAGGACTGTGACAAAATTCAGATCCTCTTTTTAAAAGATCATGCTGACCACTTTGTAGAGATGTAGACAATAGATTATAGAAGGAACAAAGAGAATGACACTTACTTTGTATTTTAAAGAAGCAGTCAAAGTTGGTGAAGAGGCCATTGGTGGTAAGGATCTGACAAGCAGAAGAGTCACATATATGGAAACTGAGGGTCAGGAGGCATCCTGGTGTGTTCAGGAACCATCATCTGACATGTTTAGAATGGATGGTGGCAGGGTAGGTGTGGGGCAGTGCAGCACGGAGTAGTTCATTAAGTGTTGGCTGAATTAGATGGCACTTTGTGTACTTAACTGTGTATGATTATGCACAATCTGTTTTTGTTACTTCCCAGCTTCTCGGGTGTCCCCCTCCCCCACCTTCCTATCTAAATTAGAAATTCTTTGAAAGCAGGGAAAGGATCTGCCCCCTCTTACCAGCTGCATAACTAAAGTTTGCTTAAATGGAATGCTTTTGCAACCCTTGAGCATCAGAAGATCCAAGGAGTATGTTGTAAAGGGTTAAGAGCATAGACTTTGGGTCAGATGACCTGAGATTCCTATTTTGAGCTCTGCACACGAGCTGTGTGATCTTAGGAAAGTAATTTAATATCTCTGGGCCTCCCATTTCCTCACATGGGGGACGGTGCTATCAATAAATCTTACCTCCTAGGGTTGCTGCGAGGGTTGAGATGAGTATCTTTACCCCCACAGCGGGCCCCGCAGTGCTGTCAACACTGGATAAATGGCCGCTCTTCATTGTTTGCTGGGAGGAGCGGGGTTTGTCTGTAACAAGGTCTCGCGCACAGAAGGGCTGGAGTCTGCAGACAGGGCCCCGACTGGAAGTCTGCAGCCAACTCCAAGGACAACCTGCTCTCCCTCTCTCTGAAACGGGTGGGATTGGATATTGTGGCCACCTCAAAGAGACACCCTGAAATTTGACATGCTGATATGTTACAAGCTGACCTTACTACTGAAAATGAGGGCTTAAGGTTATTTTGTTTCAGGCTACAGATGTGGCCAGTAGTTAAGACTCTGCTTTAGTGGTGGCATTACAGAAGTCAGAGTGCTTTAAGAAAGTCATGCATGCCTAAGGGGCACCTGGGTGGCTCAGCTGGGTGGGCAGCAAACTCTTGATTCAGCTCAGTGTCATGAGATCGAGCCCAGCATTGGGCTCTGTGCTCGGCAGGGAGGCAGCTTCAGGATTCTCTCTCTCTCTTCCTCTCCAACTGCCCCTCCCCTGCTCATGCGTGCTCACTCACTCTCTCAAATAATTTTTTTTTAAAAAAATGGAAAGAAATAACATTTAATTTGCACACCTTGTGGCCAGTCGGGTTAACATGTAGAATTATCACAGGCATCATAGTTTTGTGGCCCTTTATAGGAAGAATGGGGTTCTATATTCATAGATTAAAAATAAATACCTTTGTCTCTAGAGTGATGTTGAGGGCATTGAATTTGTTGTTTGTTGCAGCTGTTGTTGAAACCAAAGGAGAATTAGGAAAGTCATCAAACATGTACTAGTAAGGTTGAGCTTACACACACACACGCATGTGCATATATATGTAACTCTACAGACACACATATGTATATATAGGCATTTAAACCACATGTATCAGGGCGCCTGGGTGGCTCAGTGGGTTAAGCCTCTGCCTTGGGCTCAGGTCATGATCCCAGGGTCCTGGGATCAAGCCCCACATCGGGCTCTCTGCTCAGTGCAGAGCCTGCTTTCCCCCTCTCTGCCTGCCTCTCTGCCTACTTGTGATCTCTCTTTCTCTCTGTCGAATAAATAAATAAATCTTTAAAAAAAACCAACAACACATGCATCAGATACAGAGCTATGTATGCATGAACATACATACAAACATACATACATGCATACAAACAAACAGCTTGTGTGTGTTCCGTTGAGATGGAGGAAGTGGTCAAGGTAGGGACAGTTGAATCTCAGTGGTAGGAGTGTAGAGTAGCAGAAGTAGTAGAAGAGGAAACGTGGAGGACAAGGTTTCAACAGCTTGGGAAAGAAGAGTGTCCTTAAAAATGTATCGTGTATTTTTGTGAACCTGGCATGAACACATTCTGAGATCCATTGTAGCATCTAGTCATAGTCTTTTTTAAAAGTCTCATCAACAGTCACTTAACATAAGAGGAGGAGTTCTTAAGGTGAAGCCCTGTGGGCAGAGTAGTCTTACCGTAAGTTATTTATTGGAGATGGAACTTGCCCAGTTTGGGATGTTGAATAATTGACAAATCAGATGGTCTTCTACTTCCTTGTCACCAGGCACCAGCGGAATATCACATAGAGCCACGCCTGGCTTAGCTACTCCTGTTCTTATCTGCAAAATGGATGGCCCACTGAAAGGAGAAATGAAAGAAGCTGGGCTTTCAGCTTTTCTTTACCTCCCTAGTAAAATAAATACAGAAGTGCACCTAACAGGTTTTGCTGTTCAAGTCTCAGTTTTCCACATAATAGAAGCTCTTCTTTAGATTTTCCAGAGCCTTCTTGGCCTAGAAATTTTCATCTTACCCTCTTGTCATGTGGCACAGGAGAAGATGAGACAGAGTATGTCTCATTGAGGTTGTTGTCAGGCATTGAGCACATGTTAACGGAGTTATTCCTACACTAAACCACAGTGAGCCAAAAGAAATTAAGGCTCTGGGATCTTAAATGACTGCCTGAGACCCACACAGCCAGTAAGAGATGGATGTGACGAGTCTAAGTACGGCCCCTAACCCATGACAAACCTTCCATAATTGTAGCTAATACCGTGGTGGACCGTTTCACCATTCCACCAAGTGAACAGGTGTTGGAATGAGCTATGTGAGCCGCTTCTCGAGAACTTAGGGCCTCACGGAGGTTGACTAGATTATTTTCCAAAAGAAGGCTGTGGTCTAGGGGTTGACATGGCAAGTAGAAACAACTATCAGAGGAGGTCACAAGCCCATGATTCAACCAGAGACCCCACTGTTCAAAAACTGATTTTGAAGATAGGATTCCAAGAATTCAAACATAACTGGAAAATTTCTTTTGTAAATCATCTGTGACACTAAGTCCGCATTTACAGAGCTGCTGGTTCTTCTCGAACATACATAACATTGAAGATATCATTAAGAGACAATGTAATACTTAAGTTATTAGAGGTTTTCTATGAGAAAGTCAGAAAAGAGAGAAAGTTGATGCTATATCTGTAATAAAAAGAACTTTCCAAAATGCATACTTCAAAAAAAAACTTTTTCAGTTTGGTATAATTGACATGTAATGTTATATCATTTTCAGGCATGCATCATAATGATTATTTGTATATATATTGTAAAATGGTCACAATAAGTCTATTAACGTCTGTTACTGTACATAGTTACAATTTCCTTCTTGTGATGAGATCTTCTAAGCTCTACTAAGCAACCTTTAGAGATGTAAAACAGTATTACCTGTAATCAATATGGTGTATGTTATATCCCCATGATTTTATTTATAACTGGAAGTATGTACATTTGACCATCACCCTTCACCCATTTCTCCAAACTCCACCCCACACCTTTGTCAACCATCATTCTGTTGTTCTCCATATCTATGAGTTGGGAGCTTGCTTTCTTTTCTTTTCTTTTCTTTCTTTTTTTTTTTAGATGACACATATAAGAAGATCAGATGGTGTTCGCCTTTCTATATCTGCTTGTTTCATTTAGCATAATGCTCTTAAGGTCCATCTGTGTTGTTACAAATGGCAAGGTTTCTTTTTTTATGGCTCAATGGGTGTGTGTGTTTATATTCATTGTATATACGTACCACATTTCCTTAACCATCCATCAGGACATTCAGGTTGCTTCTCTATCTTTGCCGTTGTAAATAATGGTACAATGAGCATGAGGGTGCTTGTATATCTTTTTGAGTTAGTGCTTTCTGGTCCTTCAGATAAGAACTCAGAAGTGGGGGCGCCTGGGTGGCTCAGTGGGTTAAGCCTCTGCCTTCGGCTCAGGTCATGATCTCAGGGTCCTGGGATCAAGCCCTGCATCAGGCTCTCTGCTTCGCAGAGAGCTTGCTTCCTCCTCTCCCTCCTTGCCTGCCTCTCTGCCTACTTGTGATCTCTGTATGTCAAATAAATAAATACAATCTTAAAAAAAAAAAAAGAACCCAGAAGTGAAATTGTGAAATTGCTGGATCATATGGCTGTTCTATTTTTAATTTATTGTGGAACCTCCATTTTGTTTTCTGTAACAACTGCATCAATTTACATTCTCATGTAACAGCTCACAAGTGTTCCCTTTTCTGCACATTGCATTAGCATTTTTTAGTTCTTGTCTTTTGGTAATAGTTATTCTAACTGATATGAGGTGATATCTCTTTGCGGTATTTTTTTTTTTAAGATTCTATTTATTTATTTGACAGATAGAGATCACAAGTAGGGAGAGAGGCAGGCAGAGAGAGAGAGGAGGAAGCAGGCTACCCGCCAAGCAGAGAGCCCAATGCGGGGCTCGATCCCAGGACCCTGGGATCATGACCTGAGCGAAAGGCAGAGGCTTTAACCCACTGAGCCACCCAGGCGCCCCTCTCTTTGCGGTTTTGATTTGCATTTCCCTGATTAGTGGTGTTAAGCATCTTTTAAAGTACCTATTGGCCATCTCTATGTCTTCTCTGGGAAAAAAGTCTATTCAGATAGTATGCTCATTTCTTAATTGGATGGTTTAGCGGTTTTAGTTACTGAGTTGTAGAAGTTCTTTATATATTTTGGATCATGACCTCTTATCACAGATCTAATTTGTAAATATTCTCTCCCATTAGTAGGTTACTTTTTTATTTTGTTGATGGTTTTCTTCACTGTGCAAGATTTATATCTTTTCAGAGAATCAGATCTTACATTTGTTGTTTTTTCTGTTGTCTTTTCATTTCATTTATTTCTTTGATCTTTGTAATTTCCTTCCTTCTACTGACTTTGGGCTTCATTTGTTCTTTTTTTTCTAGTTCCTTGAGGGGTAGTGTTGGGTTGTTCATCTGAGATTTTTCTTGTTTCTTGAGGTAGGCATTTATCTCTATGAACTTTCCTCTTAAAACTGCTTTTGCTGCATCCCATAAGTTTAAGTATGTTGTAGTTCCATTCTCATGTCCCTCAAGGTATTTTTTGATTTCTCTTTTCATCTTTGACAAGTAACATGTTGTTTAATCTCTATATAAATATATTCATGAATTTTCTGGTTTTATTTTTGCAATTTCTGCTTTTATACCATTGTAGTCCAAAAAGATCCTTGATATGATTTCAGTATTCTTTAACTTGTTAAGACTTGTTTTGTGGCTTAACATGTGATCTATCTTGAAGAATGTTCTATTCACAATTGAGAAAAATGTATATTCTGCTGCTTTTGAGTGGAATGTTCTTATATATCAGTTAAGTCCATCTGGTCTAATGTGTCATTTAAGGCCGATGTTTCCTTACTGATTTTCTGTTTGAATGATCTATCCATTGGTGGAATTGGGTTATCAAATTCCCTTACTAGTATTGTATTACTGTCTGTTTCTTCCTTTAGGTCTGTTAATATATGCTATGTATATTAAGGTGTTCCTGTGTTGGGTACATAAATATTTACAAATGTTGTATCTTCTTATTAGATTGACCCCTTTATCATTATCTAATATTTTGTCTCTTATTACAGTCTTTGTTTTAAAGTCTGTTTTGTCTAATGTAAGTATAGCTACCCCAACTTTCTTTTGGTTTTTATTTGCATGGAATATCTTTTTCTAACCTTTCACTTTAAGTCTGTGTGCCCTTAAATCAGAAGATTAGTCTCTTGTAGGTAGCATATAGGTGGGTCTTCTTTTCTCATTCATTCAGCCACTCTTTGTCTTTTGATTAGAGAATTTCACCCATTTACATGTAAGTAATTATTGATACGTTTTTCTTGCCATTTTGTTAATTGTCTTTTCAGTGTTCTTTGATTTCCCCTTTTCCTTTACTCCCCTTCTTTCTCTTTCCTTTTGTGGTTTGATGACTTTCTTTAGAGGTATGCTTAGATTTCCTCTTTTTTTTTTTTTTTTTTTTGTATATACAATAGGTTTTTGCTTTGTGGTTACCATAAGGCTTACATATAGCAATTTAGATTTATAAATTGTTTTAGATTTTTTTTTTATGTTTATTTGACAGAGATTACAGGTAGGCAGAGAGGCAGGCAGAGAGAGAGGAAAGCAGGCTGCTTGCTGAGCAGAGAGCCCGATGCGGGTTGGGGATCATGACCTGAGCCGAAGGCAGAGGCTTTAACCCACTGAGCCACCCAGGCGCCCCTGTTTTAGATTGTTTTTAACATTCATGTTGGCTTTATGTGATTAATCCGCTACCTTATTATATATTTACCTTTACCATATAGTTACCTTTACCTATACTTTTATATATTTTCTTGTTACTAATTAGTGCCCTTTCTTTTCACATGAAGAAGTTCCTTTAACATTTTTGGTAAAGTTGGTTAGGTGGTGATGAACTCTTTTACCTTTGGCTGGTTTGGAAAATTCTATCTCCCCTTCAGTTCTTAACATTAACTTTGCCAGGTAGAACATTCTTGGTTGAAGTTTTTTTTTCTTCCAGCACTTTGAATAAATCATGCCATTCTGTTCTGGCCTACAAAGTTTCTACTGAAGAAATCTCATAGTTTTATGTGTGTTTCCTTGTATGTAACAAATTGTTTTTTTCTTCCTGCTTGTGGCATTCTCTTTTTCCTTAATTTTCAATATAGTAATTATAACATGTCTTTGTGTGAGTCTCCTTGGGCTTATTTCATTTGGAACTCTCTAGTCTTCCTAGGTGTGTGTGTGTGTGTGTGTCTGTGTGTGTGTGTGTGTGTGTGTGTGTGTGTGTGTGTGTGTGTGTGTGTTCGTTCTCCAGGTTAGAGAAATTTTCAGTAATTATTTCTTTTTGACCCTTTCTCTCTTTTCTCCTGGGAACCCTATAATGTGAACAAACATTAGTCAGCTTGATGTTGTCCTATTTGTCCTTTGAGCTTTCTTCACTTTTTTTCATTCTTTTATTTTTTACTTCTCTGATTGAGTGAGTTCCAGTGTCTTGTTTTTGAGGTCACCAATCCTTTGTCTTGCTTCATCTGCTCTGCTCTTGAACCCCTTTACTATACTTTTCAGCTCAGTTATTGTATTCTTCAGCTTTGTGACTTCCGTTGGTACTATTTATATTTTCTCCTTGTTGGACTTCTTCCCAAGTTCATCCATTCTTCTCCTAAGTTCAGTAAACATCTTTATGACCATTACTTTGAACTTTTTATTAGTTAGATTGTTTATCTCTATTCCATGAAGATTTTTTCCCATGGTTTTATCTTGTGAGGTTATTTTTTGGGGGAACATATTCCTCTGTTCCTTCATTTTGCTTGACTCTCTGTGTTAGTTTCTGTATAGTAGATGAAACAGCCACCTCACCCAGTCTTGAAGGAGTGACCTTGTGTAGGAAATAAACCTTATCATTCACGGCCCTAGCTCTTGGTATTCTCAAACTTTTCTGATCATCCTAGCAGCCTATTATATTTTTATATTTTTAATAGCTCCCAGTAGTGAGGCTATGCCAAGAACTGTCAGTGTCCCAAAGGAGAGAGCCTCAGTCAGCACCCAGATTCAGGCTGATTAGGAGCTAGACCCTCTGGCAGAAGCTTTCAGAGTATGCAAATATCTACAGTCTTGTATGATTACATACATAAGCTCCACTGGCTACCAGAGCTAGGCAATCTGGATGTGTTCCCTGGGTGACAGTCAGAACAATCCAGGCTCCAGATGAGTGTATAAGCTCCTTTCTGGGAGAAGCCTGTAAGTAGTAGCAAGGAAGAGGGAGAGTACAAAGATGGTGGCCACTGGCCTATGTTCCCTGAGAGCCCCTCAATAGGCCTCTAGGTATGTGGCACACCTGAAGCCTGTCCCTCAGGGTGAAACTCCAGGATAAGCAAATGGGTCTCTTTTAGAGAATGACTGGGGCTGTGTTTCAGTCTAATGTTTATATGATACTCTAGGGATGACAGCCTGCCACGAACTGTCTCTTCAATTGTTCAGTTCTGTGGGATACAGGTACTAAGCCCCTCTGGCTACCAGAATCAAGTGATCAAGGAGCATTTTCTGGATAGCATCCACAAAAACCATGGAACTAGACTAAAAACCAGGGCATCAGGTATGTGTAATAGCTCCCCTCTGAGAGATACTCGCATGCCTGGAGCACAGCAGAGCGAGACTGAGAAGATAGTACCCACCCTCCAAGGGTGGGAAGGGATCACAGTCACCCATTAGATGTGTGTTAAAACATTTTTTTAATATTATAATTTCTGTCTTCCAATATAATAATATTACTAGCACACTTTATTGGAATGCTTGTGTGTGGAGAGCAAATATTTCATTCAATATTCACAATACACTTTAAATTAGATTTTATTATTACTGTTTTATAGAGTAGGAAACTGAGATTAAGGTATTTATTCAGTACTTTATAATTAGAAAGTAGAAGAGCTAAGATTCAAGTTTATAGCTGTCTGACCCCAAGTTCCAAGTTTGTCTATAATTCTGTGCTGCCTCTCAATAATGTCTATAGTCCTGGAGACAGACTATAGACAGAAATTTTAATAAATGTGGAAACAAAAAAATTGACAGAAAGATTTATTTAAATCGTAGTTATTTCTTCTCTACAATCCAAGTTCTTCATATTGACCCAGGCTGTATTAAATCACAGCAGATTTCAGATCTGGTTTTAGTGGACCAGGAAAAGGATAAAAGATATTCTCAGGTATAAAAAAGGTTTAAATACATCCACAATATCTTTTTTCATTTTTAACATTAATCCTGGAACTACCCCTCTGTAAAGACAATTGATCTGAAAGATGCTTTCTTTTATATTCAGTTGAAATTCTTTTTGATCATCTAAAGTCAGATACTTATTCATTTCTGACAAAAGTAGTCCAAGAAATTGATTAGACATATTCTTTCAATTTTTCCACAAATTGTTTCTTATTAATAAAGTTAATTTACCATAGACCTGATGAGATTGTTAGGTCATTGGAGCATGAGATACATGGCATAGTCTATAATTTAAGAAAGTTTCTCTCGATTACTTTAGGATAGGGGAGGGAAACAAAATAGAGGAGAAATTACTGATGCATTAGAGTTCATAATTTTTCCTTTTCAGCAAAATGAACTATTCATACATCTTTAGAAAATATGATTTTAAAAAAATCTGAAAATACCCAAGCTGGTCAAATGAGGGGAAACAATTGGATAGAATGTGCTTGTAATAATAAATGGGGAAGGGGGGGACAAGGAAAGAGAGAACTCTAGCCTCTTCATTGTCTGTAACTGCGAGTAGACAAATATACCAATAAATGGAAAAAATCGGGAAGAATACCAAAATACCAAGACTTCACTTGTGTTAAGGTAGGAAGATCATAGGTGATTCTTTTCTTTTCTCTCCTATGTTCCACATTTAGTGAAATGGTGATTTTCCATTTGCTACAAATACAAATGAAGTCCCCTTCGTTTCACTCCCTAATCTCATTCTCCTCCCTCCCAGCAGCAAATTGTAATATGGATATAAGAATGTATCCATTTAGTGTATATTTTATACTTTAACTACAAATTCATATTTGTTAATGATACAGTAAACATTTTTTAATAAATGTCATCTTATTAACCTATTATATGATTTTTCTCAGAACTGTGTTTTCATATTCTATCTACATTGATGCATGAGTCTAGTTTATTCAATATAATTGCATATTGTAGACATTCCATCATATGAACATAACACATTTCATGTGTTCCTTTACCAAGGGACATTCCAGTTGTTTTGAATGTTCATCCTTTCAAATGATGCTATAATAATCATCTCATATATGTGTAACCAGGTTTTCCTAGGTTATTTTCTTAGAAATAAAACTCCTGAACAACAGTAAACAACTTCAGTTTTACTCTATATTGAAAAACTGTATTCCAAAATGGTTGTGCCAGTTTATGTTCTCCAGCTAGTGTGAAGTTCCAGTTTCTCAGTACTCTTGCCAAATGAGATATTATTTTCAAACTTTGGGATTCTTAAATTGGTGGGTGTGAACTAATTCTCATTGTCTTCATTCCACTTCACTGCTTACTACATGGTTGTGAATTTATTTTTAATTTTTTTAGTGTGAATTTATTTTTATGAGCTATTTAAAATTTCTCTCTTGTGGTGTCTGTAATATCCATTTGTCCAATTTTCTATGAGTTTCTTTTTTTCCTATTGCAGAAGTTTCCAGTGGAGTTGAGATATCTCTCTTTGTTAGAGATATTAACTTTTTGTTAGAGTTCACAATTAAGATATTTGTTGGAGATTAATCTAGTTAAGAGAGTTTGTGTGGAATTTTTTTTGTATTTATTAAAATAATCTGGTTTTCTCTTATTGCTTCAGTGTAAGTAATTGCAATGGTAGATTTTCTCATGCCATCATTGATATCTTGGAATAAATTTTAGTTTTTCTTGGGTTAATTTTATTACTGATTAACTCTTTTTTTTTTAGCATTTAGTGGGTTTGGGCTAAATGTTTTAAGTGAAATTGGGCTATATTTTTTTCTTTTTGGCCTTGTAGTTTTCATATCAAAATCAAACTGCCCTCTTAAAATAGTAGGGTAGATTTTCTCTTTTTCTGTTCTCTGAAACTATTTATTCAAACTTGCCCATTAAACTATTTGGTGGAGGAGAAAGAGAGGGATAGATTGAGTGTGAAGGTAAGTGGGAGGGAGAATAGATGTGTATACTATTGATTCAGGCTCATTAAGGCCTATCAGCCTTTGCATGTAGTTCTTTAATTGCTGGAGTAATTTTCTATTTATAAGTTTGCCAGTTTTATATGAACATAACACATTTCATGTATTCCTTTACAGAGGGACATTCCAAATTTTCAAATGTATTAGCAGAAAGCTCATCGTAACATTTTCTTAGGTTTCTGAAAGCCTAAACCTATGTCCAGTTTTGTTGTCTTCCTTATCTGTAATTTGTGTGCATGTGTGTATATGCACACATGTGTGTACCTCCTCTCATTTTCTTGATCAGTCATGCTGAAATATGGTCTAATATTAATAAACTGACCTAAGATTTCTTTTGTTTAGTATTTCATTTGCATCTCTTTTTCCATTCATTTATAAAGGAGCTTTGGTTTGCTTGGTGCTTTTTGGCAGCATTAACTAGATTTTAACAACATGCAGACACTATTTTATTAAAGTAATCTATCTGCATTTATTGTGATTCTTGATCTATTTGAGTTTTTATCATATTTTATGTTTTAAATATATTATAAATTTTTTACATGTATATTTTTTCCTTTTCTGCCTTCTTTAAGTTTTCTCATTCCATAGTTTCCTTCTACCAGCTGAGAAGTTAAACACTCTATTTCTATTCTTTTTAGTGGTTATAGTTAAATTTTGACATCCAATTAACTAAGTCTAATGTTAATCAAAATCTTTCTCTTGCTCTTAAATGATACAGCTGTGAGAATAATGCTTACAGCCCTCTCCCACTATCTTTCATATTATTATTTAATATTTTTAATTCTATCTTATTTTTAAACTTCTATAAATTAGTCATTTTCACAGTTAATATATACTTATATTTATCAACAGCTTTATTAATTTGTTTGATCACCATTTCTTTTTTAATTAAAATATAATTAGCACACAGTGTCTTATTAGTTTCAGGTACACAATATACTGAATATAATATACAGAATATAACAATTCCATGTTATTCAGTGCTCACCACAATACGTGTAGTCACCATCTCTCACCACACTTATTACAATATTATTAACTATATTTCCTATGCTGTACTTTTCATCTCCATGACCTATTTATTTATAACTGGAAGTTTGTACCTCTTAATCCCTTTCACCTGTTTTACGCATTCTCCTGCCAACCATCCCCCTGGTAACCACCAGTTTGTTCTCTGTATTTATGAGTCTGTTTCCTCTTTGTTTGTACATTTGTTTGTTTTTTAGATGCCACACTTAAGTGAAATCATATGGTATTTGTCTTTGTCTTTGACTTATGTCACTTAGCATTATACCCTCTGGGTCCAACCATGTTGCCACAAATGGCAAGATTGCATTCCTTTTTTATAGGTAAGTAATGTTCCATTGTGTATATATACCACTTGTTCTTTATCCATTCATCTACTGATGACACTTGAGCTGCTTTCATGACTTGGTTATTTTAAATAATACTGCAATAAACATAAGGGTGTGTATACATTTTCAAATTAGCATTTTCATTTTCCTTAGGTAAATACCTAGTGGTGGAATTACTGGATTGTCTGGGAATTCTATTTTTAATTTTTTGAGGGACCTCCATACTTTTTTCCACACTAATCATACCAATTTACATTTCCACCAACAGAACATGAGGGTTCCTTTTTCTCTACATCCTTACAAACACTTGTTATTTCTTGGCTTTTTGGTTCTAGCCATTCTGACAGGTATAAAGTAATATATCATCATGGTTTTAATTTGCATTTCCCTGATGATGAGTGTTGTGGAACATCTTTTCATATGTCTGGTGGCCATCTGTATGTCTTCTCTGAAAAAATGTCTATTCAGGTCCTTGGCCTATTTTTTTAAGACTTTATTTATTTGTTTGAGAAAGAGAGCACAAATGAGAGAGCCGAAGCAGGAGGACCAGCAGCAGGACTCTATCCCAGGACCCCGGGATCATGACCTATTCTGAGGAGAAATGCTTAACCAACTGAGCCACCCAGGCACCCCTCTCTGTCCAATTTTAAATTTGATTATTTTTTCAGTGTTGATGTGTATAAGTTTTTTATATATTTTGGATATTAACCCTTATCAGATACATCATTTGCAAATATCTTCTCCCAGTCTTTTTGTTTTGTTGATGGTTTCCTTTGTTGTGCAAAAGCATTTTATTTTTGATGCAGCAACATAATTTATTTTTGCTTTTCTCTTACCTGAGGAGACCTATCCGTAAATATATTGCTAAGGCCAATATCAAAGGGATACTGTCCATGCTTTCTTCTAGGAGTTTTACGGTTTCAGGTCTCACATTTAGGTCTTTAATCCATTTGAGTTTATTTTTGTGTATGTTGTGAGCAAGTTGTCCAGTTTCATTCTTTTGTATGCAGCTGTCCAGTTTTCCCAGCACCAATTGTTGAATAGATTGTCTTTTCCCCATTGTGTATTCTTGCCTCCTTTGTCCTAGATTAACTGACTATGTAAGCATGGATTTATTTCTGGCCTTTCTATCTTGTTCTCTTGATCTAAGTGTCTAATTTTGTGCCAGCACCACGTTTTCTTGATTATTACAGCTTTATTGTATATCTTGAAATTGGGGATTGTGATACATTTAGCTTTATTCTTGTTAAGATTGCTTTGGATATTTGAGGTCCATGATTCCATATAAATTTTATCATTTACATATTTTACATGCTATAAATATTTTACATGCATTATGTTAATTTATAAACAATTATTCTAATTCTATGAAAAACACTATTGGTCTTTTGATAGAGATTGGGTTGAATCTAGATTGCTTTGCAGAGTATGAACATTTTAACAATATGAATTCTGCCAATCTATGAGCGTAGTATATCTTTCCATTTGTCTCATCTATCTTTTTCATCAGTGTTTTATAGTTTTCAGGTACAGGTCCTCATCTCCTTGGTTGAATTTATTCCTAGGCTTATTCTTTTTCGTACAATTGTAAATGGAATTATTGATTTCTCTTTCTGCTATGTCATTATTAGCATCTAGAAATGCAACAGATATCTGTATACTTATTTTGTATCCTGCAACTTCACTGAACCATTTATCAGTTTGAATAGTTTATTGGTGGGGTCTTCGGGGTTTTCTATATATAGTATCATGTCCTCTGCAAATAATTACAGTTTTAGTCCTTTGTTACCAATTTAGATTGCCTTTTATTTCTTTTTCTTACCTGATTGCTGTGGTTACACATGTATTGTGTTGACTATTGTCCAGTATTGTGTTGAATAAACGTAGTTAAAGAAGACATCCTTGTCTTTTTCCTGATCTTAGAGGAAAAGTTTCAGCTTTTCACTTTTGAATATACTGTTAGCTGTTTTTCATATGTGGCCTTTATATGTTCAGGTCTGTTACCCCTAAACCCACTTTGTTGAGTTTTTTTTTGTCGTAAGTAGATGTATGTTTTCTTTTCTTATTTTTTGGATGTATTTTTTCAAACGCCCTTTTATTTTGCTTCTGTTGAAATTTTTATCCTTTCTCTTATTAAGGCGATGTATCACACTGATTGATTTCCAAATATTGAACCACACTTGCATCCTGGAATAAATCCTACTTGATCTTGATTTTTTTTTAAAGTGTATTGTTGAATTTGGTTTGTTATTATTTTGTTGAGTATTTTTGGTATATCAGAGATATGGACCTATAGTTTTCTTTTTTTTGTAGTGTCTTTGTTTGGTTTTGGTATCAAAGTCATGCTGACCTCATAGAATAAAATTGAAGTTTACCTTCTCTTTTGCTTTTTTGTTATAGCTTGAGAAAAATAGATATTAACTCTTATTTAAATATTTGGTAGAATTTACCCTGAAACTATCTGATCTTAGACTTCTGTTTGTTGGGAGTTTTTTGATTACTGATTCAATATTGATTACTGATTACTAGTAATCAGCCTGTTCAACTTTTGTAATTCATCCTAGTTTCTGAAGATGACATATCTCTAGGACCCTATCCATTCCTTCTAGTTGTCCAATTTTTTATCATAAAATTGCTCATAATGGTCTCATCATCCTTTGTATTTCTGTACTGTCAGCTCTTACTCCTCCATTTCTGATTATATTTACTTAACTCCCCCAATTTTCTTGAGAAACTTGGCTAAAGGCTTATCAATTTTGTTTATCATTTTGAAGAACTGGCTTCTTGTTTCATCAGTCTTTTTTATTGTGTTTGTCTCAAGTTCATTTATTTCTGCTCTAATCTTTATTATTTCCTTCCTTCTACTAGCTTTGTGCTTTGTTTGTTGTTTTCCTACCTTTTCTAGGTGTAAAGTTAGGTCATTTATTTGAGATTTTTCTTGTTTCTTGAGGTTGGCCTCTATTGCTGCATCCTAAAGATTTTGGATCATTGTGTTTCATTTCCATTTATCTCCGTGTATTTTTTTAATTTTTTCCTTTATTTCTTGTTTGACTCATTCAATGTTTAGTAGCATATTACATAGCCTCCTATAGTTGTGTTCCTGGATTTTTTCTTAAAATTGACTTGTAGTTTTATATTTTTATGGTTCAAAAAGATCCTTGGTATGATTTCAGTTTTCTTAAATTTATTGAGACTTCTTTTGTGGCCTACTGTGATCTGTCCTAGAGAATGTTCCATGTGCACTTGAAAAGAGTGTGTATTCTCCTGTTGTTGGATGAATATTCTGTATATATCTTTTAGGTCCATTGGATCTAATGTGTGCTTCAAAACTACTATTTCCTTGTTGATTTCCTGTCTGTAGGATTTATCCATTGATGCAAGTGGATGCTGAAGTCCCCTATTATTGTATTACTGTCAATTTCTACATTTAAGTCTGTTAATATTTGCTTTATTTATTTAGGTGTTCCAATGTTGGGTGCATAGATATTTATAATTGTTATATCCTCTTGTTGAGCTGATCCTCTTATCATTATGTAGTGCCTTTCTTTGTCTTTTGCTAGTCTTTGTTTTAAAGTTTATTTTATCTCGTATAAGTATTGTGGCCCTGGCTTCTTTTTTTTTTCCCCCACTTTCATTTAAATGGTATTTGAATTTCACTTTCAGTCTGTATGTGTCTTTAGAACTGAAATGAATCTCTTATAGGCAGTATATACATGGGTTTATTTCTATATCCATTCAGTCAACCTGTGTCTTTTGATCAAAGCATTTGGTCTATTTACATTTAAAGTAATTATTGATAGGTATGTACTTACTGTCATTGTGTTAATTGGTTTCTGTGTGTATGTGTAATTCTTTTGTTCCCTATTTCTTGTATTACTCTTTTCCCTTGTGGTTTGATGTCTTTATTTAGTGTCATACTTGAATTCCTTTCTTTTCTTTTATGTGTTAAAGGTTTTTTTTTTTTTTTATTAGTAGTTACCATTGGGTTCATATATAACATCTTATGTATATACAAGTCTTTATTAAGTTGATGGTCACTGATGTTTAAACACATTCTAAAAGCACTAAATTTTTACTCCCACTCCATGTTTTTTGTATATGATATCATATTTTATGTCTTTTTTTTGTGTATTCTTGACTATTATTTGTAGATATAATTGATTTTACTACTTTTGTGTTTTAATCTCCATAGTGACTTTATCAGTGATTAATCTACTACCTTCACTCTGTGTTGCTTTTACCTGTGAATTTTTTTCCATTAATGATTTTCTTCTATTCATGGCCTTTTCTTTGCTCTGGAAGTATTCCCTTTAATATTTCCTGCAAAGCTGGTTTAGTGGTGATGAACTTCTTTAACTTTTGTTTGAGAAATGTTTTGCCTCTCCTATTCTGAATTAGAACCTTGATGGGTATGTTATTTTTGGTTGCAGGATTTTTTTTTCTTCAGTAGTTTGATATATCATCCCATTCTTTTTGGCCTATAAAATACCTGCTGGAAAATCAGCTAATAGCCTTATGGGGTTTCCCTTGTATGTAAATCTTTTTCTCTTGTTGCCTTTAAAATTCTCTCTTTATCATCACTTTTTGGCACTTTAATTATTATGTGTCTTGGTGTAGACCTCCTTGGGTTAATTTTGCTAGAATCTCACTTTGCCTTCTGGATCTGGATTTCTGTATACTTCCCCAGATTCAGGAAGTTTTCAGCTATTATTTCTTCAAATAAGTTTTTGCCTCTCCTTTTCTCTTTCTTACTCCTTCTGGGGCCCCTATAATGTGAATATTTTTGCACTGGATTATGGCACTGAGTTTCCTTAATCTATTCCCATTTTTAATTTTTTTTCTTTTTGTCATGCAGCTTGGGTGCTTTCTATCACCCTCTCTTACAGATTGCTGATCTTTTCTTCTATGTCCTCTAATCTGTTGTGGATTTCCTCTCCTGTATTTTTTAAGGAGGTGAAGGACAGAGGGAGAGGGAGAGAGGGAATCCTAAGTAGGCTCTGTGCCCAGTGTGAAGCCCACTGTGGGGCTCAATCTCACAATCCTGAGATAATGACCTGAGCTGAAATCAAGAGTCAGACATTTAAGCAACTGAAACACCCAGATGTCCCTCCTCTCATATATTTCTCATGTAGTTCAGTTATTGAATTCTTCATCTTTGACTGGTTCTTTTTTATATATATTTTACCACTTTATTGAAGTTCTCACTGAGACCATCCACTCTTTTCTCAAGTCCAGTGAATGTCTTTATGACCATTACTTTGAATTCTTTATCAGACATACTGTTTATCTCAGTTTCATTTAGCTCTTTTGCTGTGATTTTTGTCTTATTCTTATATCTGGGACATATTTCTCTGTCTCATTTTGTCTAACTCCCTATGTTTGTTTCTGTATATTAAGGAGGTCAGCTACATCTCCTGGTCTTAAAAGTAATGGCCTTGTGTACAAGAGGTCCAATCATGTCCTATAGCACAATCCCTCTGGGTCACAGGAACCAGGCATTCCAGGGGTATCCCCCTTATGGGCTGTGTGGGCCTCACTGTTGTATCTGAGCTGTGATTGCCTTCAGACAAGCTTCTTACAATGACCCACTTTCCCTATTGTGAGCACACCCTCAAGGTTTGGTCACAGCTGTTGAGAGCCCTGTCTGTCTTCCCCACTGTTAACTTCTCTTTTAATATTTTGCATCTCTTCATTTCTCCATGCTACATTCCGGATGTCTTCCTTAGATCTAAGTAATTCCCCAATTCTCTCTTCTTCTGTGTCTAATCTATTTTTCAACCTCTACATTAATTTTTTTTTATTATAAGAACTAATGATTTCTGTACTCCTTTGTCTTGTCCCTAAATCTATGTTCTTTTTTCACATTCTTGAAAGTGTTTTTTGTTTGTTTGTTTGTTTTGTTTTGTTTTATACCTAATGGATTTCATTCTTTTATTTCTTTGAACATTTAAAAAATAGTTATTTTAAAGTCACTTTCATGTCATTCTGTTACTAAATCCTGTCATTCTGTTATATCATCTGTGTGTGGTAGCTCATCTCTATGTGGTTTGCTTTTCTTTTTTTAACTATAAGCTTGTTTTAAGTGGAAATTGTTTATTTTGACTACTGTACGTGTCTTGGGTTGTAGAAGCAGCTTTACAGAATGATTTCAGATTTACTTTACAGTGGTTAGATTATAAGCACCATTTTGTCTCTGTGTCTCTGAAATACACAGTGTACATTTAGAGCCCCACCTGTACTTGGCTTTCAAGTTCCTGATTTCTCATGGGCTATTTTTTTAGCTCCAGCAGTCATAGCTGTATACTAAGCTTCCCTGTTATTCCCTGGGAAAGTGTATCTTTTATATCATATATAAAAAAATATATATCATACATATAAAAATATACATATATATCATACATATAAAAATACATATTTTACACATATCTTTTATAATTTGTTTTACAGATCAAATGGCATTTTGTGACTCTGAACTTTATGCTGATAGCTTGGTTCTAGCTTCCCATTCAGATGAGGCCTGTGGCTCAGAATTAACTCCTGACTCAAAGTAGATCCTCAGCCATCCAGTCATTAAGATTTTTCTCTATCTGTTTCACTTTTCCTTTGCATGTAATTCCCACTTACATGTTTAGTTGTGCTTTCCTCCCAATATCTGGCACCTGGAGACTTTATTGATTTCTAGATGAGTTATGTATTTTTCATATAATTCTTTGTGGTGTTGTACTTTTCAGAATTTCTATGTTTAGAGTAGGGGCAATGTCTTCCATATCTGTTTAAATCACCATATTTGTCAGACATATTACTTCTCTAATGAAGAAAAAATACAAAAAGTTTTAAAGTATGTTTAAAACAATGTTTTATTTTAAGTAACCTTTTTCTCCATTCTTCTCAGTGCTGAATTTGAAGAGCCACATAATTATGAGGCAACAATTTCATATCTGAAACACTCTGGCAACTCCATTAACCTGTGCACCGCAAAAGAAATTGCTGATTGTAAGTCTGCTAAGCCAATTAATATTGTAACCCTGTGTGGAATGAAAATGTGGCAAAAATGGTATTTTCCCTCTAGCTAACTATAAGTTTAAAAATTCAAAGCCATGCTGCTCTACCATCTTATTTCTTTTCTTTTTTTTTTTCCCCTGCCTGGTCTCTTAAAAATATAAATAAATCCAGTTGGGCATCAATGCTATCTCACAACTCCTAGTGCTGCCTTCTCTCTACCTCTTCTATTCTCTCCTTCACGATTCTACTTAGATGCCTTGCCTTCTGTAGATATGTGGGAGGGAAAATCAAGATACGATAATCCATTTTTCTTCCTTCTCCTATAGAAACTTCATCTCTCTTCTTGTGGTGTCTTTCTTGAACTCCCCTGGTAACTCCGTGTGTGGAGAAGGAGATAACAGACTATGAGAATTAGGTCCCTCTGTTTAGTCTGAATAGGAGCAGAGAATTCATTTAATGGATCTGACCACTGGTTCAGAGCTAAATCTTCCCGCCTCTGGTATTGCCAACAAAGCTCAGACCTTTCTATGAGGAAAAGAAACCCTGTCAGGTAAGAAAATGAAGAAGCAGGGACTCATAACATTTCTACAGTTTCTGTGTCTTTGTTCTGCCTGTAGGATCAGCTGGTTCTCTACAAAAGGCATGAACATTTGTGCTGGAATAAACATTAGTATTTTGTGAACATATACTATGGGTCACAGTTCAGTAGTAGGTTCTCTGTGTGCATCCCTGCTGATACAGCAGTTTTATTAGCCCACTTTTTGAGACCAGAAACTGAGGACCAGAGATGTTGAGTTTTACAAGGTCACACAAGGAATATATGGTAGAGACATAATATGAAATAGGCTCAGACTGCCTCTAAGATGCATGCTCTTTTCACAGTTTTATGCTGCTTCCCATTCAAGGATGTTTTACTTCCCTGGAGGGAGGGTTAGAGACAGATCGTCTGATTTAGCTTCTTTTTTGTATGGAGAAAAAGCCCGAGAGTCTGGGAGAAGTAATTTGCCTGGGAATACATACATAAAAGGTTTGTGAGGTAGGAGTTAGGATCCATTGAAATTTCCCTCCCCTCCCCAAGGCAATAAAGGGTTGAAGAACTACTGAAAAATCTCCCGCTCTCTTTCTCGTAGGCTAGGCAAAGTTTAGATTTTCCCATATGGCTTATAAAATACTAGTCATAAGCAACTCCTGTCCCTTCTTACCCCCATAAGGCAATATTTTTCCATTCTTGGAGCATCTAGGCACCTGCATCAGAATATGGTTTCTCAAATTCTAACACTTAAAATACAAATCATCTGGGGATCTTGTTTAACATATTCTGGTTCAGTAGCTGTGTGGTTGGGCCTGAGAGTCTCAATTTCTAACAATTTCCCTGGTTGTGCTGATGCTGCTGGTTTATAAACCAGCCTTTGAATAGAAAGGCCATGGGCCCTATTTGGACTAAATTCCAACTGCATGCTTTCTGCAAAGCGCTCATGGGGCTATTTAGATGTCCTTGTTGGAGCCTATACCTTCCCTTCCTGGATACAGGAGACCCCCAGAATACTCCCTCCCAACTCACGCTTGGGTCTCTTCCCTAAGTCCCAGGACAGACTGGGCTGCAGAGAGAGCAGTTCATGGGGGGTGGTGTGCATGGAATTTGGACCTATGCAAAGCCCCTTTTCATATAGGATGAAGCTGAGGATTAAAAGTGGGAAACTGGACCAGAGGCCTGTATTTGTTCTTCCCAGGCCATAAATGCTCAAAGTGACCTGCCAGGGGAAATCACCTAAGGTACCCAAAGAAGGAGCCACTAACTCAAGCCTCTCTTCAGTCTTTCACTGAGGGATTCTTTGTGTATTTCATAAAGAGGCAAGTGTCTTTGGCTGAAAGAGAAAGGGCTCAGAAAATAAGCCACTGATGCAATTGAGAGTAACAGAGCATGGCGTAGCGGAAAGGGAGGAAGGTGGGAGACAGGTAAAAGTGGTGAGGGTGTCCCTTGCCAGAGAGAACATCTTGGTGGGAGATAGGAATAGACCTACCAGGGCTAAAGAAACTGAAGTACTACAGCCTGGGATCAAAAGAATCCTGCTACATGTCTCCACCCCTTTCCTTCTTCCTCTTTAAAGGACCAAGACACAGTTAGAAAAAACAAAAACAATGAACAAACAAGAAGGGGTTGAGCAATTTCCCCCCCACTTGTATTTATTCACTTGACTCTTTCTTCATTTATCTCCCAATTATCTTTATACCACTTACTAGAAGAATAACATCTGAACCTCAGTGTCTTCATCTGAAAAATGGTGTAATCACCTTCATGGCATTGTTCTGAGAGTTTGATAAAACAATACATTTAAATTCAAGTGGAATTCTGCTTCTGGAAGGATGGAACATGTATACTCTTCCTTATTCCCTCTGCTAAGTACAACTAAAACTGTCAGATATCATATGTGAAACAAACATAAGAAAACTGGGAGACTCTGAAAAGTTAGAAATAAGAAGGTATAGCAACTAGAGACCTAGGAACCCAAGTAAGAATAGGTGAGTTCCTTGGGTTTTCTTCTTCTTTTTTGTTTTTTGGTTTTGTTTTTGTTTTTTTTTTAAATAACTATGCACAGTAGTACACGTGTAAGATGTTCCTAAGTGAATAAGAGGTTTATTGTTTTGGCTAGAAAGCAGTCATTCTCTCTCTCTCTTTTTTTTTTTTTAATTTTTGTTTATTTGACAGAGATTAATCACAACTAGGCAGAGAGGCAGGCAGAGAGAGAGGAGGAAGCAGGCTCCCCGCAGAGCAGAAAGCCAAATGTGGGGCTCGATCCAAGGACCCTGAGATCGTGACCTGAGCCGAAGGCAGAGGCTTTAACCCACTGAGCCACCCAGGCGCCCCCCTTGGGTTTTTTTCTTGCCTCATATATTCCAGACTTAGAACCAAAGAAGCCGGCAATCCAGAAACACCACTGGGTACAAACAGAAACATCTCCAGCAAAAGACTATTCTCTCTACCCTAAGAACCAGAAAAGGGGCAGTCTAGAAAAACAAAAAACCTTAGACAATAACTGTTCTGCTCTAGCCAAACATCACAGTAAAAACTATGGCTCTACCCTACCAGCCAGTGATGAGTGAGGATCCTAGACACCCACCCTTACCAGGCTGCAGTTATGTACCCCAATCCCTTGGCTGAGATGGTGTAAAGAAAGCTATGTCAGAAGCTTGGACTTTCAACCCTTCCACGAGTAACAAAACTCCACCTATAATGAAGACCTCATGAGGAGCTTGTATTCCTGTCTCCCACCCAACGAAAGTACCCTTCTCCTCTCTGTTGGGCTGTTATTAGAGAAGACCCATTGGAGAATCAGGACTTTCTCAAGTGCCCAGCAGTAAGTAGGACAAATGGGAGCAAAAACAAGCACTCCTAACACCAGGATGTTATCAGCAAAAGCTGAGTGGGGAATTGGAGTGCCCACCCTTGACTAGGAGCAGTGAGGAGCCTTCCCCTCAGTTGGATCTTGGAAGGCCAAGAAGTGGAGAACCTAGATGTGTGCCCTCAGCTGACAGAAAAAAGTCATCCAATTTCTGTCACCAGAAAAGTCAACTAAAACAGAAGTTTAAATAATATCCAGTCTTATAATACTTAAAATGCCCAGGTTTCAACAGAAAATTACTCATCATACCACAAATCAAGAAAGTCTAAACTTAAATGAAAAGAGATAATCAATAGATGACAACATTGAGACAACTGAAATATTAGCATGTTCTGAGAGACAATTTAAAGCAGCTGTTAAGACTTCAGTGAACAATTATGAACATGATTGAAACATACAAAGAATAGTTTCACTCTATTTTTAGAAGAAATGGGATGCCTCTGCAAAGAAATGGAAGATGTAAAGAAAAAGAAATAGAAACTTAGAAGTGAGGAACACAATAAGAAAAATAAAAAGCTCACTGGATGGACTCAACAGCAAAATGGGGAGAATAGAATAATTCATAAACTTGAAAGAAATGATAGAAATTACCCAATCTGAATAATAAGGAGAAAATAGATCAGGGGAAAACAATGAACAGAGATTCAAGGACCTCTGGGACTATAATGAAAGTCTTAAATTGTAGTACTGGAAAGAAGGGGGAAAGAGGATGCTACTGAAAGTACTTGAAGAAATTGAAAACTTTCCTAATTTGGTAAAAGACATTAAACAAAAGATTGAAGAAGCCAAGAAAATTCCAAACAGGATAACCGAATCCACACAAAAACATAATCAAACTTCTAAAAATAAAAATTAAAAAGTACAAATCTTGAAAGCAGCAAAAGAAATGATACATTACCTATAGGTGAAAAACAATTTAAATGACTGAATTTCTCATCAGAAACCATGAAAGCCAGAAGAAAGTAGCACAACATTTTTCAAGTATAAGAAGAAAAGAACTATCAATCCAGAATCCTATTACCAATAAAAATATCCTTCAAGATTGAAGGGGAAATCAAGATATTCTAAGATGAAGAAAAACTAAGAAAATTTGTTCTAGCAGACCTATCCTAAAGGAATGGCTAAAGGAAGATTTCTAGACAGAAATTAATTATAAAATGAAGTACCATGGACCTTCACTTCAGGAGAAAGAAAAAATGGAAAGAATACAAATGTGAGTGTGACATATTTTCTTTCTTTTGATTTTTTAAAATTATGTTTGATCTTTGAAGCAAAAACTCTTAACATTATCTGATATAGTTCTAAATGTGTATAAGAGAAATACATAAGACCATTATAAGTGTTAAGGGACATAGAGGGAAATAAGGTTTCTATACTTCACATGAACTGATAAAATGTCCATACCAGTAGACTGTGATGTTATGTGTATATATAGTGTAATCCCTAGAGGAACCACTGAAACAGCTATACAGTGAGATAATTTAAAAACATAAAACAAAAAACTATAGGTAAATAAAAAATAATTCTAAAAAATGTTCAAGTAACCCACAAGAAAGCAGGAAATATATAACAGAGAAGCTAAAAAAAAAAAACAAACAAACAAACAACCAAACAGAAAATAAAAAATAAAGAATCTAAAGAATATTGGTGTGACTAAATTATTAACTGATAAAGTAAATTTCAGAGCAAAGAAAATTACAAGACATGCAGAGGGACATTATGTAATGATAATAGGGTCAATCCATCAAGAAGACAAAACAGTCTTAAGTGTGTGTGCACCAAGCTCCAGAGCTGTAATATATGTGAAGCACAAACTGAATGAAAAAAATAGACAAATGGACTCTTAGTTTGAGACTTTAACACCCCTCTGTCCACATTGACAGAACACCTACTCAGAAAATCAGCAAGGATACAGAAGAATTCAGCAACACCAGCAGCAACAGGATCTAGTTGATATCTATAGAAGGTGCACCAGGAGCAGAATACATATATTTTGAAGCATCCATAACCATATACAAGATAGACCTTATTCTAGGCCTTACAACAGTGCATTTTGAAAAATTGAAATCATAGTGTATTTTTTACCACAATGTAATCAGACTAGAAATCAGTAACCAAAGGATAACAGAAAAATCTCTAAACACTTAGAAACAAAAGCACACGTTTCTAAAAGGAAATCAAAATACATATTGAACTGAACAAAAATGAAAACATATAAAAATCCTTGGGACAGAGCCTAAGGAATTCAGAAGAGAAATTAATAGCACTAAATGCTTACATTAAAGAAGAAAATCTTTAAATCTAAGCTCCTACCTCAAGAACATAGTAAAAGAATAGAAAAATAAATCTAAAGCAAGTGGAAGGGAGGAAAGAATAAAGATTAAGAACAGAAATAAATAAAATTAAAAACAGAAAAGAGTAGAGAAAATCAATGAAAGCAAAAGCTTGTTCTTTGAAAAGATCAATAAAATTGACAAACCTCTAGCAAGACTAACAAAGAAACAGAAAGAAGACAAACAAACAATATCAAGAATGAAACAAAGATATCATTAAAAACTTTGCAGACTTCAAAAGGACAATAAGAGGATATTATGAATAAATCTACACATCTAAATTTGACAACTTAAAGATGGAACAATTCCTCAAAAACTCAGATTACCTCAAATCACTCAATATAAATCATTTGGATAGCCCTGTAACTGTTAAGGACATTGAATCTATAATTTTATTTTTTTTATTTTTTAAAAGATTTTATTTATTTATTTGACAGACAGAGATCTCAAGTAGGCAGAGAGGCAGGCAGAGAGAGATGAGGAAGCAGGCTCCCTGTTAAGCAGAGAGCCCGATGCGGGACTCGATCCCAGGACCTGGGATCATGACCTGAGCCGAAGGCAGAGGCCTCAACCCACTGAGCCACCCAAGCGCCCCGAATCTATAATTTTAAAACTAAAGCAAACAAACAAAAAAAACCTAAAACACTGTATGTTAACTATACTGAAATTAAAATTTATAAATAAATCAATTAACAGAAAATAGAACTCTGAAAAAGACCATCTCAAAGTCCTGGGAGATTTCACTGGAGAATTCTGCCAAATGTTTAAAAATGAATTAACACTAATTCTGTACAATCTTTCCAAGAAAAATGGAAGAGGAGGAAACCCTTACTGATTTAAGAAGCTGGTATTACCCTGATAGCAAACCAGACAGAGACAGTACACAAGAACACTACAGATAACACCCTTCAGGAGCAGAGTCATAAAAATCCTTTGCAAAATATTAGTAAATAGAATTCAGCAAGACGTAAAATGGAATTATACCACAACAGAATGCTGTTTATTCCAGGGATGGAAAGCTAGTTCAATATTCAAAGATCACTCAAAAAAATCAGTCAACGAACTCTTTATTGACAGGCTAAAGAAGAAAAATCACACAATCATATCAATCTATACAGGAAAAGCATGTATTGACAAATTTGACAAAATTTAATATTGACAAATTTAATACCCATTTATGATAAACCCTCAGAAAAATAGGAATAGAGGGCCACTTTCTCAACTTGAAAAAGAGCATTTGCAAACAAAACGAAAAAAACCTATAGCTAATATACTTAATGGAGAAATATTGAATACTTTCCCCTGGAGACTGGGAAAAAGGCTGGATGGTCACTTTTTTTTTTTTTTAAGATTTCATTTATTTATTTGACAGAGAGAAACAGCGATAAAGGGAATACAAGCAGGAGGAATGGGAGAGGGAGAAGCATGCTTCCTGCTGAGCAGGTAGCCTGACAGGGGGCTCAAACCCAGGACCCTGGGATCATGACCTGAGCAGAAAGCAGACACTTAATGATCGAGCCACCCACGTGCCCCAAGGATGTCCGCTCTTACCACTCCTATTCAACATAGTGCTGTCAAGAAAAGGAAATCAAATGAATGCAAATCAAAGAATTAAACTGCCCATATTTGCAGATGACAGGATTGTCTAGATAGAAAATCCCAGGGAATTTACCAAAAAAAAAAAAAAAATCTTAGAAATAACAAACAAGTTCAACAAGGTCACAGGATACAAAATAGAATTTTAAAATCCTATTTCTATATGCTAACAATGAACACACTAAAATCAGAAAATACTACAACATTCACAAAGCTAAAGAAAGAGAAATTGACTTATGTTTAACAAAATGTTACAAGACTTAGATTTGATAACTACAAATTGCTGATGAAATAATTCAAAGGAAACCTACATAAATAGGGGACATATACCATGTTTATGGATTGAAAAACTGCATATAGAAAAGAATATTCTCCCTTACAAAATTGTAAAAGGGAATTTAATGGAGGAAACATTGCCTTTCATGATGTTGGAGCAGTTGGATATCCATAAATAAAAATCATTCAATCCATCAATCAATCTTTTTTTTTTTTTTTTGCTTTCTATTTATTTATTTTTTTCAGCGTAACAGTATTCATTCTTTTTGCACAACACCCAGTGCTCCATGCAAAACGTGCCCTCCCCATCACCCACCACCTGTTCCCCCAACCTCCCACCCCTGACCCTTCAAAACCCTCAGGTTGTTTTTCAGAGTCCATAGTCTCTTATGGTTCGCCTCCCCTCCCCAATGTCCATAGCCCGCTCCCCCTCTCCCAATCCCACCTCCCCCCAGCAACCCCCAGTTTGTTTTGTGAGATTAAGAGTCATTTATGGTTTGTCTCCCTCCCAATCCCATCTTGTCTTAATGTAACTCTCATATCTTCTACAAAGATTAACTCAAAGGGGATCATTCTTTCATTCTCTGCCCACCAAAGGTGAGGAATCTAAGTATTACCTTTCTGGAGAAGAGTGGGAGAGGGTGGGAGGAAAAGAAGGGGAAAGATGAGGTGGTTAGCTTTCACTGTCACCCTTGTACGAGATTGTCCCTTAAACAATGCCAGGAAAACAAAGACCATCCCTTTAGGGGTGCATAGTTCAGCATGGGTGCCTTTTGAGGCTTTGCACTTTTATATAGAATGTGGGTAAGCAGGATTTAGGCTGTTCTGGAAGTTCTGCAGAATTGTCCTGAGAGGTCATCTAGACCACGCATTCAGACTGTGCTTTCTGGGCCCTAGGACGGTCCTGAGGGGTACTGGAGACTTTGAGCATAACATCAACCAGAGAAGGTGTGCCTGTGGGCAATATTCTACTCGAATGATTCCATAGCTGGGAGGAAGTTTGAAAGCCATTTGCTAATGGAGTGACCTTAGACAAGTTACTTCACTCTTTAGGCATCTGCCTCCTCATCCATGAAATGCCAGTGTCAGTAGTGATCACTGAGTGAATTAAGTGAGGTCATAACCCTTAAACACTTAGCACAGTTCTGGTATTTGTAAGTATTAAAAATGTTGCTTTTTGTTATTGTTTTTATATTATTAGTAACAGTGTTCTCACCTCCTAGTTTTCCAAGGTCACACAGCAAGTTAGTACTTGGAGAAAAAGCCTGCAAGCTGTGGTGATGTTATTGGGCCAGCAGTTGGAGGGTACTGAGGACCATCTTGCTCTGAGTGTCGTTTTCCCCCAGCTGGAACAAAGCTCGTCAGTGGAGAATGGGCTCCAGTGCTGTGGGTCATATCCTCCAGATATGATTCCCTGTCCTTTCCTGACCCTATGGGGTAGAGTCCTTAGTCCTTTATATTTCTTCCATGGGAGCAAGTTGTGATGGCAAAACTTTGGAGAACGTCTGGTTTGTTAAAAAATCATATTCAAGTTATGAATGCATTATTAATTCAGTGTGTATTTTTGTGTACTTGCCTTGACAAGTAAGCTTCCTTTGAGCCTTGGTTTCCCCATTTCTAAGAATAATATTTGCCCTCTCTCCAGGTGACAATGAGATCATGGTGATCTCCAGGGAGCAAAAAGATCATGATGTGTTATTTCTTTGTAAAACAAAGAATGATATATCAATTGAGGGAGGGAGATTATCATTTTTAAAATTGGAAAAGAAATCCATATTTGGAATGGATATGGAGCAAACTGCATAATAAGCAAATATTGATTGTGTGTTAATAGTTAAACAAAGGTTTTAAAGTAAAATGGCAAAATAATACATTTTGATTCAAAAATCAGTAAAAATAAAAGTGTACAATGGCTCCAGTTGAAGTGCATGGTATGAATCATCCACAGAGAATTTTAGGTCTTTGTGTCAAGCAATCACGTGCAGGCAGTGCCTAAAGAAAACCTAGGGTTTCGTTTGTTTTATCAATGGATTTTATGTGTAGAATAATAATGACCCTGAAATGCAACCGGGCTGGTTCACTTAGTTAAGCATCTGACTCTTGGTCTCAGCTCAGGTGTTGATTTCAGGGTCATAAGATTGGGCTCTGCTTTGGGCCCCACAGTGGGCATGGAGCCTACTTAAAAAAAAAAAAAAAAAATCCAACATGTTTCTTGGTCACTCTTCTAAACTAAAGCTTCAGGAACCTAGCAGCAAGACAGAGAAGAAAAACAGGGGGAGTCCTACTTATTATGCATGCATATTCATTAACAGTAGGGGGAAACTTTTAGAGATGACATTTCAGCAAAGAAAAATCAAATAAGTAATTTTATCAAAAACCCATCACTTTCTATACAATATCTGGTGCTCTGCTAGGCATGTCCCATTTTTTTACATCATCTCCTTTAATCTCCCCATTAACTGTGTAAGGCAGGTACTAATTGACTGCATTTCTCAAGTGAGCAAACTGAGACTCTAGGAAATGAAGTAATTTGTCTGCAATCCCTCAGGTAGGAAGCGGCAGGCCTGGGCTCTGAACCCACATTCTTGCCACTACTTGTGTTTGTGATTAATGAAGGTCAGTGTCACATCATTCAATAAAATCCACAGAATGACCAGGAAAAAATCCAAAAGGAATTCAAACCTCAGTTGGCGGCCAGTCTCCTCTTTTCAAGCTGAGCTAGGGAAACAAAACAGTTCAGGAACAAAAACACTTATGAGTGTGCTGTGGAGTTCATTTTGTTGAAGTGGGATCTAGGCTTTTTTTTTTTTTTTCCCTTTTTTTTTCTTCTTTTTCTTCTTTTTTGGAGGGGGGCTTTTTTCCTCTCCTTTCCCTTTCATGTTCCCCTTCTGATTGCAAACCACTAAATTTCAGTGCTGTCTCTTCAGCGTGGAGTATGTATATCTATTTACTGAAACAGGAAACTGAAAATTGTTTCACATGTTTTCACTGACCATCCATTCCACCCTGGAAATCCCCACAGAGATAAAAGCCATGGTCAGTGACCCGAGAACTCCCCACACAGACAAAGCCTCACACTGCTCCGTGTTCCGGAGGCTGAGAAAACTGAACTCTGCCGTCCTGCATAACTGCTTGAATCCTGGGTACTGTAAGAAATGGGTGAATAAACAGCCTCTGACATCATTGTTTTCTTGTTTATTTTAGCAACTTATGAAGTCAAAATTGAAGAACCCCGAAAGGTATTGTTCCCTCTTTTTACCAACTTCATAACTACAACAGGTATGCAGAATTGACCGTAGAGTGGTTTCTTTTAGGAGCCAGGAGGGAGGTCTTTGTTTTCGGTTTTCTTCCGATTCCTGAGGCTTTTCCAAGACTCCAGCTGCTAAGATTCTGTCGCCTGTAATAACAGAGATAGAAAAAGTGGTGGGGGTGGGGAGGGAGAAGCTGGCCCTAATCCATTCCCGGCCCGTTATCTGCGGCGAACAGCATCAACTGGCCTTTAATAACGGTCCCTTCAGAGAGAGGAGTGCTGTGGCCCAAGCCAAATTTGTACCTCCTGTGCTTTCGGGAGGATGGCCCGCCCTCTGAAGGCACATTTTTGGGCTCCTGGTGGACACAGTGCAAGGTGCCCCCCGTGGAGCCACTTGATTAGAGCCCAAGCAGAGCCCCTGCTGGCCCCAGTCCCAGCACCTGACCCTGTGATCTTGAACCTCCATTTCCTCACCTGTAAGATAGAGATAGTAGAAGTATCCACATCTGGGTCATTGTGGAAACCAGAGTGAGGTAAATTCAGGGAACCCATGGGATGGTAAATGCCCACACCTTTCCCAGACATTTTGCCTCTCTGGGCTCCTGCTGGGTCTTCTGGAAAATGGCGTCTTCTCTGTGAGGGCAGGAAGCACATGCCCTGTGGTGACCACATTTGCTGTAGTAGATGCTCAATAAATAAGGGGATTTATACTTGTTTCACTGAGTTGCTGAGAGAACTCAAAGTAGCTAAGTTCCCAGTACAGAGCCTGGCACACAGTAGGGCCTCCCCTCATGTTTCAGCAGGGTCAATGAAGGTTCACTTGTTTCTCACAGAGTTCATTTAGTCCAGATCTTTCATCTTTCTGCTTGTTTTCTGACACTACTGGACAGGCCTGTTCATTTGTGGTACACTTTCTAACTAGAAAACTATAAATGATTATTCTTATTAATGAAAGTAGAAACATTCTATTAAAATGCTTCAATTATCTGGCAATATCTCCAAAATAATAAACTTTTCTGTACAAGTAAACTCTGTAAATAACTAGAGTTTATCCCATTCAAAAGAAAAAAACCATGAAAGTATTTTTAACTTGCCTTTAAAACATTTATTTATTTGAGAGAGAGAGAGATGATGGGGGGAAGGACAGAGGGAGAGAGAGAGAGAGGATTTCCAGCAGACTCCTTTAAAATTTAAGAATATATTTTTAAATTTTAAATCTTAACTTTCAGACATGTATCACGTTCATCTCAGTATTCTTGTCTCAGCAGGTGGAATCTGATCTTACCCTGTCTTCCTGACATGGAATCCTCTGGAACATAAGGGATTGAATGGCTACAGTTCACGCTCTTCTTTATAAGATGCTCCTAGTCCCTTAGGGTGCCTGGGGGGTTCATTCTGTTAAGTGTCTGCCTTCAGTTCAGGTCATAATCTCAGGGTCCTGGGATCGAGTCCGGCATCAGGCTCTCTGCTCAGCGGGGAGCCTGCTTCTCCCTCTCTGTCTGCCTGCCTCTCTGCCTACTTGTGCTAAATCTTAAAAAGAGAAAAACAGGGGCACCTGGGTGGCTCAGTGGGTTAAACCGCTGCCTTCGGCTCAGGTCATGAACTCAGGGTCCTGGGATCGAGTCCCGCATCGGGCTCTCTGCTCAGCAGGGAGTCTGCTTCCCTCTCTCTCTCTCTTTGCCTGCCTCTCTGCCTACTTGTGATCTCTGTCAAATAAATAAATAAAATCTTAAAAAAAAAAAAAAGAAAAACAAAGATGATATTAGGCCTTTGTTAGGTGTTCAGAGTTAGTGGTCTTCCCACCAAACCCCAAGTCTGCTGTCATTGTTTCCTGTTCAATTTCTCTGTCAATATCTTTGTGTTGAGCAGGGAGGCTTTCACATGGAAAATTCTGTACAAAGACCTTGTTGTATGTCAGATACTCATGCAAAAGTGGGACACTTCCTCCTCCATGTTCCCCGGTGAGCTAGTATCACAACTTGCCTCTTACAGGTGAGGACCAGAGGCTCAGAGCGGTTCAGCAACCTGTCAGTAATGTAGCAGGGGTCCATCTGACCTGTCACTCTACCATCCACGTTGTTAGAATTATACTGGAGATAAGAACCAGTCATCCCTGAATGAAGGCCTGCGGGCCCTCCTCAAAGGAGGGCAAATGAGCTTTTAGGCTGGTCTTGGTCACAGCATGTTCAAGGCTTAGCTGTTTTCTGTTTTCTTCAATGTTGTTGTCTAGTTTCAAAATAATGAATCAGATCTGTGTGATGACTGAATCAATGAGCTATGTTGTGGACACTGGGACATAATCTTAATGGAGCCAAATCTAGATCGTCTTGGAGTGAATTTGGGATCAGGGGGTGTGTGACCAGCCAGGGAGAATTCCCAGCATGACTTACACATTTGTGTTACCACTTCTGCCCACTGAAACATGGCTCTGATAGGCCAAGTGTGTATTTCCCCAAATGATGGAAAGCTTTATTCTGCAAACACATTCCTGGGAAAGGATGCAGAAAACAATTTATTCTTCTATGTTAGATTATACGTTCCCTCTGGCATGCTGCTTTTCCTTTTCCACCTACCTTCACTTCCACCGGCCAGGGTTTCTGGAAATTTCTGTCATCAGTGTCTGCCTTTGCTCCATCCTGAGACCTCACCTGCCTGGTCTTCTGGTCAAGTCTCTAATGATCTGTAATCACACAGCAAAGGCATCGTTTGGATGGATTTATGAAAATGACCATTTCCCTCTTTACTTTCAGCCTTGGAAGAATGGTCTCCATCAAGAACTTAGGTGAGTTTTATCTTCAAATGGAAAAGCATTAACCCAACCTCTGTTGACTGAAGCAGTTTTCTTAGATGGGTTAGCTATGCTTGCAGAGACTGAGCTGGTTCAGCTTCCCTAGTGCCTGGTAAGGTGCCTGGTACAGAGAAGGTACTCGAGGGTCCTGCCTGGCCTTTCCCTCCTGCCTTGTTCTAGCCCACACCACCCTCATCAGTAAACACTTACTGAGTCTCCAGCATGGGTCAGCCACTTACTAACCACTGGGGGAGTAGCAGTGATGGCGACCTGGCCGCTACCCTCAGGGGCTCCCGGCCTGTGGGAATCACACAGTCAAATAGGCATATAATCATCATGTGATTGCCAAAGAACTTAGTTTCCAAAATGCACCATGCTGTTTCAAATCTCTGCCTTTGCTGCCTTAATTCATCAATTCACTCCAACTTAATGATCCGGAAAATATCTAATGACCGTCAAACATTCCCACCTGTAAGAAGCCTTCCTAATTCCCCCAGGGCACCTGGGTGGCTCAGTCATTAAGCGTCTGCCTTCGGCACAAGTCATGATCCCAGGGTCCTGGGTTCAAGCCCCGTATCGGGCTCCCTGCTAGGCGGGAAGCCTGCTTCTCCCTCTCTCATTCCCTCTACTTGTGTTCCCTCTCTGTGTTTCTCTCTGTCAAATAAATAAAATCTTTTAAAAAAAAAAGACTACTCTTCAAGTAACCAAAAATCTATTTTAAAAAAAGCAAAAAAGCCTTCCTAATTCCCCTCCTTCAAAGAGAAGTAGCCAGACCCTCCCACCCACCCCCACCAAGGTACATAAGTTTGCGCTAACCTTACTGCATGTCATTTGTTTGCTAACGTACCAGTTTATCCTGACTCTCCTTCCCTTCCCTGCTTCTTGTATGTGAGCTCCTTGTGAGAAGGGCCTGTGTTTCTCATTCTTGATGTTCCTGACACCTCTCATACTTCTGGGTCCAATGCAGGGCCTTGGCAAGGCTGTGCTCTGACACCCCTCTTCAGAGTCTGTGTCTATCATTCTTCCCCTGGAGTTACTTTTAATGCATTAGAGGAAACATGGTTGGTGAAGTCTAGAGAAGCAAGTATCAGAATTCCCTGGCTGAGGTTAAACACCTAAGCAGTGGATCATGGGGGAAACCATGTTTCATGTCTGTCCTTGAGTTCTGGTCTGCCTCGATTCATGTCCCCCATAACTACCCTCTAGCATCTAGCATGGTGCTGAGCACTTGGGAGGTACATGCCACATGGCTAATTCAGCGTTTATTGAGCTTTTACTCTCTTCAGATGCTGCTAGATTCTGAGATACAAAAATGAATAGAATATATTCTCTGCGCTTGGTTCCAGATGGACATGGAGGCTAGAATGGATGGGGGAAAGGGGCTGTTTGGAGGGGGAAATGATCATCTACGTAGGAAGTTACAATATAATCACTGCTAAGTAGTTGTAGGAACACAGAGATGAGGCTCTGGGCATATCGTCTTGAAGAGTTGACAGCTGAATTCAATCTTGAAAGACCTATAGGAGTTGTCATAATGATTGTTCCAGGCATAAGGGAAAGTATGAGCAAAGACATGAGGTCGGTCAAGGACTCCCCAAACAGGGATCATGCATGAGCAAGAAGTGCAGTGTAGAAGCAGAAGGAACAAAGCCATGGGGAGTATGCAGAGCTGGGTCTAGGAGGGCCTGCACCCCCTAATTTACAATTAGACCAGCCCCGTCCAATGGAACTGTAAGGCAAAGCACAGATGTCATTTAAAAGTTTTCTAGTAGCCAAATGTTAAAAAGTAAAAAGGAAACCCAGCTTTTGCATCAACTTGGACGGGACTGGAGGAGATTATGCTAAATGAAATAAGTCAAGCAAAGAAAGTCAGTTATCATATGGTTTCACTTATTTGTGGAACACAAGGAATATCATGCAGGACATTAGGAGAAGGAAGAGAAAAATGAGGGGGAATTGTAGAGGGAGACAAACCATGAGAGACTGTGGACTCCAAGAAACAAACTGAGGGTTTTGGAGGGGTGGGGGTGGGGGATGGGTGAGCCTGTGATGGGTATTAAGGAGGGCACGGATTGCATGGAGCACTGGGGTTATATGCAAACAGTGAATCGTGGAACACTACATCAAAAACTAATGACATACTGTATGGTGACTAACATAACATTAAATTAAATTTAAAAATGTGAAAAGAAACAGGTGAAATTAATTATGTGTTTTATTAATCCCAGTATTTCCAAAATATTGTCATTTTGACATGTAATCAATTTAATAACTATTACTGAGGTATTTTATAGTCTTTTTTCTCTAATTCTTCAAGATTCAAATATATGTTATACTTATAGCTCAGTCTGGACCGGATACATTTCAAATGCACGATATCCATACATGGACAGTGGCCGCAGGTGGAGAGCACAGATTTAGACTTTATATACTAGGTCAGGGGGAGCCACAAAGAGTTTCAAAGCAGAGATAACGTACTCCATCCCCTCATAGTATTCCTAGAAGTCACCATATTGAATTTAATTTGATAATTACTTATAGAGATCCAGTTATAAGTTACCAGACAAGACCTGACAAGTTAAGATGGATTACCAAGGGTGTGTACATCAACAAGGATTTATGTTTTAGGAGAAATACCAACAATGTGCAATGAGGAATAAGAACTGGGTAATTCTAACACAGCAAATGCTTCCATGAAGACAAGGATCCCAACAATTATTGCAGGTCCATTATGTGCTCTGAACAATGCTAAGCTTTCAACATTTTTCTCACATTTCATTCTCCTGGCAACCATGGACATTGGCCTTGTGACCTTTCATTTATGAATGAGAAAATATGATTTTCTTTTTTTTTAAAGGAAGGTTAATCATGGACTTGCAGAAAGAGGGATATATAGTGGGGATTAGAAGCCAGCCCTCCTGGAGCGCCTGGGTGGCGCGGTAGGTTAAGTCTCTGCCTTTGGCCAGGGTTGTGATCTCAGGGTCCTGGGACTGGGCCCCACATTGGGCTCTCTGCTCGGCGGGGAGCCTGCTTCCCCTTCTCTCTCTGCCTGCTGCTCTGCCTGCTTGTGATCTCTCTCCCTCTGTTAAATAAATAAAATTTAAAAAAAAAAAAGAAGAAGAAGCCAGCCCTCCCTCACCGCCCCTGATTATCATGGAACTGGCAGATGCCCTTACTGGTGGGCATGGTGCTCAGTAATTATGTGAATGAAACTCCTGACAACTCTTTCCATTGTCTTTCAGAACAGTACTGTCTCTGGTGCTTTTCCTCTTTTGTTGACCTCCTCTTCTGAGTTTCTTTGAGGGCTCCTCTTTTTCTGCCTTCCGTATGAATGTGGTTGTAAGTCTAGTTCACTGTGTCAGAAAAGAAGTCCTCATTTGGGGGTTGACGACTCCTCAGCATTCTCTCCTTGGACCTCAGGTTTCTCATGACACTGTCCACCTTGCCTCTCTCTCATACTCCGTCCAATGCAGCTGTTGTCTATATAGTGGTGTGTGGTGTTCCTTCATTTCCTTAGGGAAGACTGTCTGAGTACCACCCTGTTCCAGGCCCATGCTATTGCTGCTCTAGATCACACAGCATTGGTGCTGGGAATACATACAGAAATAGTGGAGCTCTGCCGCTTTATAACTTGATTGTTCATTTACAAGGCAAAGTGGAAGAACTGGAGGCCATCCATAAACAGTGCTTTATAATACAAATAGGATGACGAAGTGTTGGGGCAGCAGGTAAGAAGGTATGACTGGCAGAATCAAGGAAGGATTCTCAGAAGTAAGATGATTCAGACAAATTGAGAAGGGTTTGATGTTCTCCAGCAAAATGCAGAAGGCATGTCTGTCAAGGGAAATGGCAACTAAAAAGGGAGAGTTGCTCGAACCAGGATGGTTGGTTTGGGGAATGTGAGTCTAGAGCAAAAGTGGAGGGAAGGAGCAGAGGAAGGTGGGGTTGGAAAGAAAGGTTGCGACCACATCATGATGGGTTTATATTTTAGCCTACAGGCAATGGGGAGTTCCTAGGAGATTTTAAGCAGGGATTCCTTCTGGCATTAGAGCGGGTAGAAACTCAGTGAAATGATCTAATGGGTGACCTGATCCTCATCTTAGAAGAAGGTAGAAAGAGAAGAGGAATTATTCAGTTGTTTACATTCACTTTTTCCATTCATTTCTTTTAGGATTGGGTAGTACACTATGATCTAAACACTTTAAACCTCACTTTTCCCTTACCTCTTCACATCTAAGCCCTAAACATGAAGATGAAGATAAAAAGGAGAAGGAAAAAGAGCCAGGTGAATTGGAACCTCAAAAACCAGAAAAAGATCTACCTTCAAGTCATCTTTTCAAGGTATCAGTGTTCTAGGGATCAGGGCCAAACAGTAAAAGTTCAGGGATGTCATGGGAGTAGTTCATGGAGTGACTTTTTAGAGCCTGAGACAGCAGCTCTCTACAGACAGCGTCAGAAGACCCTGGGGTGTTGGGTGTTTTCTCAAAGAAATGAACTTGACAGTAACACTGAGCTCTAGCCTCAGGTGTCCACTTACTAGCCATGAAGCAGGCCTTAGGGGTTGGGGTGGGTCTAGTATGAGTTCAGCAAGGCATCCAGAGGGCAAAACATAGACGCTCATTTGGGTGTTTGTATCCTGCAACTGAACAACCCCAGAAGGAGGGCCTCCTTAAGGTGTGTGCTCGAAGGCCCTATTTAGAAGAACAACTTATCTCTGAGCTCAGTCATTTCATCTGTAATAGAAGAACAAGTCATCCCTTCTCAATTACCATCCCCAGTCCCACCCTGATTCTGTCTTGTTTATGTTGATAAGATAATGTATGTGAAAGTGCTTTGTAGAAAGTGAGATACCATAAAAATGTAAGGTATTCTTAATTATTACTTATTAGTAAATACTATATGCCTGTGTATACGCCTATCCAATGGACATTGACCCCTCAAACAGCTAGAGTGGTCAGAGGCCGAAGTTATCCATAGCACCAGTGCTGCTACGGATGCTCACAACATTCTGAAAACCTATTTGAGATGTGCCTATCGCAGAATATCAGATTATTCCAGTCCCAGCTACAGGGCTTGGGGAAATCAAGCAGCTTGGTGGTGGTGTGGGCCTGAGCTGGTGGGTAGGCCCACAGGGTTCAGTGCCAAGGCTGTGTGTTGATAGAGGAATCCAAAGCAGCATAGTTCAAGGAAGAAGTAAGTCACTAGTTGTGAAAGAAGGGGACCAGAGTTAGGGAAGGGGCACTGCATCCTGAGGCCAGAGAGAGGACAAGGCCATAAGTGGGTAATGGGGCCAGAGATCAGAAAGGGGTTATCAGGAGCATGAGAAAGACAATGGAGAAGTCACGGTTATGGACATTGACCGTGAAAGAGCAAAAGCAGGATATGTTCTTTATCAGGGCTGGCCACTTGACAAGAGCCAGGTATGGAGTCAGGTTGCCACCAAAGGGACATATTCCTGCTTTTGTGATGTGGATTTGAGTTTTGGAAATTGTTGTAGGTGATTTGGATTATGTTAGGTAAAAGTAATGGGTGGTGTAGCTGGGCAGTGCTGTTTGGGGTCAGGTGTAAATGGTACATCAGTAGATACAAATTCCAACTGACCCTAGGAAGCATTCCCAAGGACAGGCCAAGGGGAACCCACACATGGCCTTATTAGGGGCCACAGTGAAGGAAGGCGGTCACTGCATTTGTGTGAAACTCTGACTTATTACTTTGTCATTTTTCCCCGTTAAAAAATTCATTATTGGCTGTGTGGCTTGAAAAAATGCCCCTCCTTTTAGTTTGTCCAGACCATACCAAGATCTCAGGAAATCCCATACTTTATAACTGTTAAGTACCTCGGCTTCTTCAGACTGCTTTCAAATGTATTGTCATAGTCAATGCTCCTGTTCACTCGCCATCGGAAGGACAATAATCTCCCCTCCTATCGCCATCTGATAAATAGCCAGAAAGGGGGTAATTCTCCTTGGTTTCCGGTGTCTATTCCTGGAAATCCACCCAGAGCTTTCTGAAATGCACATCTGCTCAGATTGCTGCCTGGGGCTCAGTGAGGCCCCCATTGAACCTTGCACAGGAGACCCTGCATGACTCAGCCTCATTCTGTCACATCTTCCTCACCTTGTCTTTTCAACCTGTCCCTTCCAGTCTTCCTTCAACATCAGCTTCCGTACACCTGTCTGAAGACCCTAACTTCTCCAGATAGCCATGTGTTTGCTGGTGCTGATTTGTCCCTTTATCCCCTCGGTCAATCTCTTCCTTTCATTTTAAAGTACTCTTTAATAAGATCTGCTTTGGAAGTCTTCCTCCACCCCGTCTCCCCGGGGAGAAAACTGACCTCCCCTCCTCCGTTTCTGTCTCAGCGAACAACACAGCAGCAAATGGCCCTTGCCACGTGGTACCTTAATATTTGTGTGTCTTGTCTCTGTGATCAGAGTGTAGGCCACCGTGCCCATGGTGTCTCTCTATCTCCGGAACTCAGCATTCATGTCTGACCAACACTGCAAGGAGGTAGTGGGAAAGGAAGTACAGAGGAACAGAATGCCAGGGGGCCAGAAGAAATATCAGTGAAAGGAACACAGCATCCCTTGGTGGTCAAGAGCACAGGGCTCAAGTTCTGCCTTAGTAGACCACTGGCTAGGAGACCAGAGGATTTGGAGACCTGCTTTTTAACCTTTCAGAACTCTTTATCATGTGGACTAGTGATATTTTCCCAGTGGGAGGGTCCTGGAGATGAGGTGAGATAAGATATTTGAAGAACCTTCTCTGTTACATGCTACAGCCTCCTGTGGGGCTGCCTCCCCCTGGGCATTCGGTGGCCATTCAGAGGTAAGCCAAAGACTTGGTGTGCATCCTTGTGAAACTTTGTCTAGTGGCACTGCATTCAGTACCACAATAAATACTTGCTATCCATGAAGCATGAATGATGGAAGAAAAGCACAAGTAAGTGGGAAACGGAGCAGGTAAGTCAGAGCTCTATAGCACTCTCCCTATTGCATGTATTTAGGGGGCCACGCGTGGAGGGATGCTGGGAAGAAAGCAGGTGATGAAAGTCCTCGGAGGCCGCAGGAGCATGCTGCCCAGGAAGCAGGGCCCTGTGAGCGATGCCACCCAGACAAAGGCCTGCCTCCAAGACCCGAAGCTGGCCAGGCACTCCCTAGGCCACTGTGAGTTGCCTTTCCTCCTGGTTTTCTTCACCATCATCACATGATCTTTAAGTTGTGGGTGTCTAAGATGTTACTTTCTTTTATAAATATTTATTGAACATTTATTATGTGCCAGGAAACTTACCCTCACGAGGCAGTTGTGCAGTCATGGAAAGAGCACTGGATTTAGAAGTAGAAGACCAGAGAGGACTAGGTATTGGGTACACAAAGAAAACAGATATCCACTCCAGCCCAGTAAACCATGGCAGACCACTGACATTTCGTGTGTTACAAATCAGTTATAAGAAGAATAAATAGGCAGTGATCATAAGATGAACTCCAGGTCCCTTAAAATATGCCTCTGGGCTAATTGCCACATCCTTGCCTCACAGGTCCTTCGCTGTATACTCTGCTGTATTCTGTATATCCTGTTTTAAGTGTTTAAATGTCCCTGTCATTTCACCTGATCTCTGTCTGGAATTCTCTACCTGCTGATGTCCTAGGCATCCTTTAAGTTCTATCTCAGAAGTCACTTCTTCTGAGGTCTCCCTTACCTCCATCCATCCTCCTCTTCCCTGCTCCCCAGGGACCACAATTCCCCAGTCTTTCTGTTTCTGTGGCACTGAAACAGCAACCAAGTGACCACGTCTTCATATTAGGCTTTACAGTTAAGCATTTCTGGGACGCAGGCCCCCTATATACTAAGCCCATCATCTTAGGAAACTTAGAGGGTTTCATGTACAAATGGGTTTGACATTATTTTCTAGGGCTATTTGTCAATGTTTGTAAACTGTATATTTCATGTGATCACTAACTGTTAGTTCTCTTCATTTATTTCCTTCTCTAAAAAAAGTGTAGCATACCTTACATTATAATACATGGGGTATGTGTTTGTCTCCCATGGTACATGGTGGGCACCATGTGATCGAGACCATTTGGTATTTTTCTCTGTATTTCTGCAACCTGGCATAGTGTCTGGCACACTGGAGATCCCCCAACAAAACTGTGTTAAAGAAAGGAGTAAAAGAATAAATCCAACTTCGGTGAAACTACGGTAGATTTGACAACATGAATTATTCTCTTGACTAAGAAAAGTAAAGAATAAATTTTTAGAAAATGTATTAAAGTGTCACAGAACAGATGTAAAAAGAAGCATCCATATACTCACAGGAACCAGGAACCCTGGAAGGTGAATGCCAGAGCTATTCTTGCCCTAGGGGTTTTTACTGAGATCTGAATCTCTTGAGCTCCTGTTTTGACTGTGTGATGTGCAGAGGACAGGAACTATATCCCAGGGCCTGCTCCAAGTGAGTTTATAATTGGAACTCCTGTATGAAGTCAGGACCTCACAGGATTATGTCTACACAGAATGAATAAGAGTGTGCCTACAGTAAAAAATAATATATTGTGTACTTATAAATTTGTTATAAAAAGATTTCAAACGTTCTGAACACAATACAATTTTTTTTCAAAAATAAATGGAAAAGGGAGAAAAAGACATTTTGATACTAATGATACATGAGAAAGCACAAAGGTGGCATAAAATCAAAAACTATGCCTTAAATTGAGAAGTAGGTAGACTTGTTTTGTTTTGTTTTGTTTTTGTTTATTTACAGCATAACAGTGTTCATTGTTTTGGCATCACACCCAGTGCTCCATGCAGTACGTGCCCTCCCTATTACCCACCACCTGGTTCCTCAACCTCCCACCCCCCCGCCCCTTCAAAACCCTCTGGTTGTTTTTCAGAGTCCATAGTCTCTCATGGTTCACTTCCCCTTCCAGTTTCCCTCAACTCCCTCTCCTCTCCATCTCCCCATGTCCTCCATGTTATTTGTTATGCTCCACAAATAAGTGAGACCATATGATACTTGACTCTCTCTGCTTGACTTATTTCGTTCAGCATAATTTCTTCCAGTCCCGTCCATGTTGTTACAAAAGTTGGGTATTCATCCTTTCTGATGGAGGCATAATACTCCATTGTGTATATGTACCACATCTTCCTTATCCATTCATCTGTTGAAGGGCATCTTGGTCCTTTCCACAGTTTGGCGACCGTAGCCATTGCTGCAATAAACATTGGGGTACAGATGGCCCTTCTTTTCACTACATCTGTATCTTTGGGGTAAATACCCAGCAGTGCAATTGCAGGGTCATAAGGAAGCTCTATTCTTAATTTCTTCAGGAATCTCCACACTGTTCTCCAAAGTGGCTGCACTAACTTGCATTCCCACCAACAGTGTAAGAGGGTTCCCCTTTCTCCACATCCTCTCCAACACGAGAAGTAGGTAGACTTAATCTGGAATACAGGGGGTGAAAAAAACAGAAGTGAGAAAAAGACCAGCTGAAGTGAACTAAAGAGTTACAGGAGAGCCTTGAATATGGGGCTGAAAACTATTTTCATGCAATTATGTACTGTCCGTGAGGAGTCACTATAGATTTGAAGATTATACCATGAAGAAAATAGTCCAAAGAGGATTATTCTGAGTAATCTGTACATGCTGCTAAAGCACAAAGGGAGTTGCTGAGTCCGTTAATAGTTCTTTGCAGTACTTGTTTGAGTAGCACAAAATGTCTAATCAAGGAGAGTGGGCATAAAATCAGAGAGTTTTGAGAAGAAAAAATACAATAGAGTGTCTTTCTATACTCCTTCTATGCAAATAGGCCTCTTGGAAAAATGAATGAAATAAAAGTATCACTTTTTTTGGTTGAAAAAATTAACACAACATAAACCCTTGTAATCAAAGGAAACTTGGTGCTGGGCAAAGAAAAAAGAATGATTACCATAAGCTGATCCTCATGTCCATCAGCAGTTCAAATCCTCACCAGTATGTGTGTGGTCCAAAAGAAGGCCAATGTAATCTAACGTGGTTTCAGCTTGGTAGCTCTCCCAGACAACTGGTAGAAGCAAACAAAATCCTCTTTGATGGAACAAACTTCTATCCCAGGTTTAAATAATTCCACAATATATACTTCTAAAAATTAACAGTTCATAAGACAAAAATTACTAAACACACAAGCAAACAAGTCACAGTGATTGAAAACCAGCAGAACAACAGACTCTAGGAGCCAACCTGCAAGATAGTACAGATATTAGAATTATTAAACACAAAGCATAATATTTAATATATTTTAAAAATTAAAAAATATGAACAGGGAATAAACGGATTTGAAAAAGATAAATATTTTGATAAATTGATATAGAAATGAAGTGAATTAATTATACATCAGATTAGACACAGGTGAAGAAATTAAGGAATGAGAAGATAAATCTAGAGAAATTATCCAAAATATATTCCACAGAGGAAACGATAGGAAAGAATGAAAGAGAGGATAAGAATCCTCAAGGATAAAAGGAGAAGACTTAAAATAACGTCAAATCAGAGTTCTACAAAAGGATCCTAGAAAGAGTGGAAAGGAAGAAAAAATAAAGAGATAATGCTGATAATTTTTTAGAATTGTTGAAAAATATCAATTTGTACATCCAGAAGCCCTTAAGTTCTCAAGCAGCATAAATAAAAGAATTCCACACCTAGTTATATCTTAAGGAAATGGAAGGATATTGAAGAATAAGAAAATATCTTAAAATATCTTAAAAGTAGAAAAGGTAAAGGCCAGTCACCCAGAAAGAAACAAGCAGGCTGATTGCTGAGTTCTCATAAACAAGATTGTGTAACTTGAATACAATGTTGTTGAAAGATATTGAATGTCTACCCAGATTTGTATAACTAGTGAAAATGCACGTCAAGAATGGAGGAAAAAATATGGTATTTTCAAACAAATAAAAAGAGATTTTAATCACAAAATAAACCTTCTGATGGTGATTCTAAAGTGTTTAGTTCAGGCAGAAAGAAGATGATACCAGATAGAGAATTTTGGATGCAAGAAAGAATAGCAAAAGTGTCAACCAAATAAAACAATAACATCCAGCTATGGAGAGGGGAAACATACTGAGTATTAATAGCACATACTTTGGGAAGGTAACTCAAAGCATTCTAAGGTCTTCAATTGTGAGTAACAATAGTAATTTATGCAAGCTTTAGAAGAGTAGCTAGAACATATTCATCAAAAGATACTAGAGTGAAAAGCAAGGCACAGAATGGGAGAAGTTACTTGATTTATACATATATTTGACAAAGGACTCCAATATGGAATATATAAATCTTCTATAAACATCACTGTATTTAGAAAATATAAAGCAGAAATCAGAAAAAGAAATTGAGAGACATTGGGAAAAGAAGAGGTACTTGACTCAAGAAGATATTCAAAAGGCAAATACATTATGGAGGAGCGTTCACCTTCATTAAGTCTCCAGGAAATGCAAATGAAACCTACACTGTGATATCACTATCCGCCCACCCAAACGGCTAAAATAAAAACCACTAAAAATATCAAGTCTTAGTGAAGTTATGGAAGAACTAGAGCTATCCTACATGGCTGGGATTGTAACTGGGGTAATCACTTTGGAAAACTGTCTGGCAGTATCTATTAAAGCCCAGCATATGCATATCCTATGACTAGCAACCCCATGCCTATTCTTATACCCAATAGAAATGCATGCTTCAATTTACCAAGACATATACAAGATGTTCACAGCAGAACTTTTTATAATAACCTCAAACTGGAAACCATCCACATGTCCATCTAAAGTAGAAAGGATAAATGTAGCATGTTCACACAATGGAATCGTTACGGGGATGAACAAATTATAGCCATATGCAACAGCACGGATGAATGTCACATAGTATTGAAGAGAAGTAGGCAACACCAAGAGAACATTCTGAATGATTCTATTAACATGAAGTTCAGAAATGAGCAGAATTGACCTCTGATATTAGGCAGTATGATGGTGGCTCCCTTTGTGGGAGGGAACAGGGACTAGAACAGAGCATGGGAAGGGCTCGGGGGCACAGGCAGTGTTAGGTTTTTAGATGAATATGTTAGATTTGGGAAAATCCATTGAGCTTGACCCTTAAGATTTGTGCTTTTTCCTGTATGTTACCATTAAAATTTAAAACACACTGGGATATCGGGCTCTCTGCTTGGCAGGGAGCCTGCTTCCCTTCCTCTCTCTCTGCCTGCCTCTCTGCCTACTTGTGATCTCTGTCAAATAAATAAATAAAATAAAACATACTAGGATAACTATTAAAAGATAGCACATATTCCTTCCAAACAAACAGAAAACAAAGAAGAAAGAGGAAGATGAGGGGGAAAATAGAGCATACAAAAAGTATGTAATGAGATAGCAGGTGTAAAATTTAGTATATCAGTAAACATTATTAACTCAATACACAAAACACTCTAGTTAGAAGATGTACGCATTCAAATCATTCAGTATTAAAAAATATGGGAGTGCCTTTTATGTGCCTGGCCCTGTTCTAGGTGCTGGGGTTATAACAGTAGACACACTGACCAATATACCTGTGCTTATGAAGGTTGCATTCTGATCGGAGGAGACAGATGGTAAGTATGTAAATAATAAAATCCCCACTCTGTGGAATGGCATGGTAGTAAATGTTATGGGAAAATATAACATGAGGAAAGAGAATCAAGCAAGTGGAGGCAGTAGCAGTTGCAATTTTAAAGTGTTCGCAGGTGACTCCAAAGATGTCAAGTAGATGAGAGCCAAGTGTGTCTAGGGTAAGAATGTTCTGGGGAGAGGGGAGAAGGCATGCAAATACCTGAGGCAGGAACCTCCCAGATGTGGGGGCAGAAGAGCAGGAAGGCTGTGCGGCTGGAGCAGGGTGTAGTAGGAGATGAGGTCAGAGACATGACAAGGGGCGGGCCAAATAGTGGGGGGGCTCCTGTAGACCATTCCAAGAACTCTGGCATTTCCTCTGACAGATTTTTAAGAATGAATGAGAGGTTTTGAGCACAGGAACAGAATGATCGGATTGTATTTAAAGAATCATCCTGGCTGAAGTCATGAAAGAAGAAATGCGAAGGGATAAATCAGGGACCCGTTAAGAGCTCGTTGCAGTAACGTGCGAGAGATGATGGGAGCCTGGAGGAACATACGTGGTAGACTTGAGATGCGTTTGGATTCAGGATAGCATTGGGAAGTAGAGAAGGGACTCAAAGATGTCTCTGTGTTTGGGACCCGAACAACTGAAAGGACGGGTTGCCACTTTTTATTGAGATGGAGTTGACTTCAGGAAAAGCAGATTTGCAGAGAGAAACTGTCAGTTTGGTTTGGAGCATAATGTGTTTAGACAACCAAATGGGAGTGGTGTGAAGGCTGATGGAGTATCTAGAATTTGTGAAAGATGTCTAAGTTAGAGATGTAAATTGGGGAGTTGCCTGTGTTTTTAAAAGATGCCATAAACTTTTACATATGCTGCAGCCAAAAGGAAGGATTAAGAAAGAAAAAAAAATGGCTTGAACTAGGCATTAAGCACCTGGGTGTTTAGCATCTCTGCTTGGTGCTGGAGAAATTTACTGTAACTCCTTAAGGAAAAGCAGCACTTTATGGCATAATAAGGAGGTGACATGCTTGAGACGGTTCAGGGTCTACATGCTAACTGACTTCTGATCAGGGGGTAAAACCTTGTTGTTTGGTTCATTTAATTGACACAAGGCAATTTGCTTATTGCTTATTTCTCAGATATATCCCTTCTTTCTGATTAATAGTTCATGTGTGAAAATGGTTCTGGATCAATATTCAAAATATTAACCCATGCCAATTGATAAAAGTGTGGCAGTTTTATGGTTATGACAAGTTTACTGCTCTGTGAAATAAACCAGCACCTGCAACTAGCTACTTGGGCCAACAATGCCTGTACATTTTTCAACCTGGCACACCATCTTCTGGCTAATTCCCTCACTAAGAAATAAGAAATGTTAACATGTTCAATCAACTCCTCTAAGAAATCTGAAGAAAAAAATGCCACAAAACTGGATGAGTTCATCTAGATTTAAAGAGAGAGAAGAGGCACCTGGGTGGCTCTGTCAGTTGAGTGTCTGACTCTCGGTTTTGACTCAAGTTGTGATCCCCGTGTCATGGGAATGAGCCCTACATCATTGGACTCTGTCCTCAGTGGGGAATCTGCTTGAGATCCTCTCTCCCTCTTCCTCTGCCCCTCCCCCCATGCTTGTGGGTGTACTCTGTCTCTCTCAAATAAATAAATAAGTCTGTAGAAAAAGGTAGAAAATCCAGGGCTATACCCTGAAGGATCTCACTATCTGAGGTCAGAGATTAGAGAAGAGTCATCCAAAAAATTTACTGGTCAGGGGGGTAGGGATAGGGTGGCTAGGTTATGGACATTGGCAAGGGTATGGGCTATGGTGAGTGCTGTGAAATGTGTAAGCCTGATGATTCACAGACCTGCACTTCTGGGGCAAATAATACATTATATGTTAATAAAAATAATTTTAAAAGAATTTACTGGTCACTAGGCTAGCACTCTTCATAAATACATATTCATCCTTGCCACAGTCCTGTAAGAGTTGGTGTTATTATTGTCCCAACTTCAGAGAACCATAACTGAGTCTCTGCAAGGTGAAGCAGTGTGCCAAAGAAGCGTACACACCAAGATCATAAACCAGTTTCAGTGTATGAAGTCTGCTTTTCCTATTCTTGCCTCCACTGCCATGGCATATGCAAATGCATTTATGGTAGCAGTTGATGAGCTACTCTTCGGGACTTTCTCTGTTTTCTTTACAGGTGGGTATGTGGAGGCCTTGGGAGTCACTACAGAAATGCCAGGTGAGGGGGCCTGTAAGCCTCACTCCAACTCAGAGGAGACATATGATGACGTTGAGTATCCCGGGAGAGCGGGGTAAGTGTGGTAATACTAGTGATGACTGTGGAGAGACTAAAGGTACGGCACAACATGTTCATGGTCTTTGCATTCTTTCTCCTTGTAGACCACAGTCAGACCTTTCTAACTCATTTGCTTCTGATAATGGTAAGTATAAGAAGACATTTGGAACTCTCAGTAGGAATTGCTGAGTGCTTCTGCGGCTGATTAGTGTAAGGTGTCTCTGATCTATATATACTTGCAATAATGCCTGTCGGGCAAGGTGATGATAAGCTGGGTAGGAAAAGTGGTCCAAGGTATGTGTTAACAAATGCACTTAGAATCATGAAGGTGAAGATGCTAATAATGGGGCTCTTGTGGCAATAAATCAACTTCACTGTGAAATGTCCTCCTTCCTGACTGCTTCACAGTACAGGTCTGATTATAGGAATGCTTATTTTTTTTTTATTTAAATTTTGTTAGCTAATACAGAGTGCAATATTGGTTTCAGGGGTATGATTCAGTGGTTAATCACTTACATCCAACACCCAGTGCTCATCATAATAAATACCCTCCTTAATCTCCATCACCCTTCTAGCCCATTCCATACCCACTTCCCTCCATCAACCCTCAGTTTGTTCTCTATCATGAAGAGTCACTTATGAGTTGTTTCCCTCTCTCCTTTGTTTCTTTTCCCCTTCCCATATGTTCATCTGTTTTCTTTCTTAAATTCCAGGAATATTGCTTACTTAACACAGAATCATGGTTTCCCAATACTTTTAAGATCAACGTTTGCATGGTCTAGAGCTTTGATTGGTTGGCTTCTACTTGCCATTGAGCACACTCAGTCTTCACCCTCGAGATCCATTCATGCCTTCTTCCTTTAGCTTCTCTGACTTGCCAAGCTCCACCACAGGGTGTTCTCCTGCGTTCCTCCTTCCCTCCCCGGGCCCCTTTGCCCACGTGACTTTTAATGTTTCTTCTGATCCCAACTCCTTCGTTATTGCCCCAGGGAATACTGCCCTTGGTATACAGTCTCATCAGTCTCCTAGTACCTAGGCCCTCCCTCTTAGCACTTTATAGTTATAATTTTGCATGTATGCGATTCTTCCATTAATAACAATCTTCCCTCCTGGATTGTTACTTTCTTTGCTTGCTACTTTTCCTAGCCCTTAGCAAAATGCCAGGCACACCAAAACTACCTACTGAATGTGAATGGATAAAGAAATAATAAAGGAGGGATAATCAAATGCCTTTCTGGTTGCTTTTGTCTTCCTTAGAATGTCAGAATTTTAGATGGTAAAACAACCTCAGAGATCATGAAATCTAGTACGCCATTTTAGACAGGAACAAAGGCATGGAGAAGTTAAGTGACTCTCCTCAGCTCACTATGTGTGAGTCACATTTTAAACTTAAAAATCCTCCATTACCGGGCAGTCTCAAAGTGTATCTATATACTTTAAGCTCCTACGTTGGCTAGGGAACAGATTATTCAAGATGCCTTTTTTTTCTCCATTATTGCCCCAACCTTCAACACAGTGTGTGATGTTTAATAGACTCTGAATGTTCTATATGAAATATGCAAAGGATGAGGGTAGAAGGATAAAATCTGTTAATAAACCCACTTTCTTTTACTACATCAGATCAGACTTGGAATCAGGTGGAAGCAAATACGAATTTTCATTTTGTACATACTTTTATAGAGGTTTAATTATTTCTTACCATATGCTTATTTAAAAAACAAAAAAAATGTGCTTGACAACATACCTAGCACCTGGTAGGTATCCAGTAATTTCTTATGAAATATGAATCTGAACTATTGTCATATAATAAATGAAAATCATTTTTTTTATTTTAGAAGAAAATAATGAAGAAATGTATGAAGAGGTCTATAAAACAAAGAGCAACTACCCCAAAATAGAGTGAGTTTCTCTCTTTCTTAGCTTTGTAGCTAATGGTATTTCCCTGTTAGCGTAAGAAAACCAGAGTTGAAGAAACAACCCCCTTCCCTTGACCCTATCATCCTTAGGGAGGATTTGCATCAAGAGGAAAGATAAGATATTTTAATACTATATTGTGATGAATAAGAGACTTGTGATTGTATGCAATCGTATGCTATAATTTTTAATTATATTGCTTCCTCTTTTGAGAAAATGTCCACCTCTCAAAGTACAGGGCTTTCATATTGTGTTAGGATGTAAGTGAGAAAGGAGAAGTAAATATCAATAAAACTTGCTTCAGTTCTATCCTAGTAGTTCTAGGAAGAAATCAATGGTTATGACTTAACTTGTGTCTTTGCAAGTTAATAAGACTGTCTCTAGGATTTTTGCTTAATTTAATATCTAGGAATTCCATGTTATCAGAAATACTTTTTCAAATGGGCATTATTCATCAATTTTAGTTAGTGGGGCACTTTGTGGAAATGAGATAGCAATGGTCGAAAAAGCAAGAAGGATGAGGGTTAAAGGGAGGAGTACGGATCCATACTGGGTGGGATGCTGTGGGTGTATCATTCCCTCTCCCTACCCCCTAAAAACCTGAGAGCATATCTGGAAGAATTTTAATCCTTAACTGGGCAGTAAATATACCACCATCGTTGTGACATCATTCAATAAATTGAAGGTCAATGACATAGATTTCAGGAGCCAGGAATTTCGAAACATATTTCTAGTATAGTTTATAAACTATGCTACCCGAACTCGTCTTCTCTAAAAGGAAGACCTTGCTTTGTATCCTCGAAATAGAGACCATTTGGGGTAGATGAAAGTTTGTACTGAAGTATAATTCCTTTCAAAGCTGGCTGGTATGTGTTATTTCATATTGGTACCTAAACAAAGAAGAAGAGCATGGATGTTGATAAGGCATTTCCTGTCTCTTCCTGGAGTGAGGTGTGTTCTGGGATGAGCCTCTTCCATCTCCATCTCCAGGACTCTCTGAAATGCCATGTTATTTATATTCTCTGATTCCTCTTAGTTTAGATGGAAAAGAAGCACTGAAAAGACTGCGGAAATTCTTCAAGAAGGAAAAGGATAGATTTAAAATGAAGAAAAACAAGTTGAAAGAAAACGTAAGGTAAAAAGTCTTTCTTACTTCCCCCCCTAACCCAGGGGAGGCCTAGCTGTGCTAACCTGGTAGTTTTATATCCTATTCTCAGAAACAGAGCAGAGGATATCTGAAACTAAAACCAAAGGCCCTAGTTAACACCTGCCTCCTTCTTTCCAATTTGTGAGTGAACCATACTAATAAGACAGTGACCACATCCCTTTTGGAAAAAAAAAAATTTGATAATAAGTAGTTGTAAACAAGGATGGAAGGAAAGTCTTAAGCAAAGTCTAGACAGCAAATTTTTCCTATCACCTTTGGCATATATTCCTGGTAGCACTAACTGTTATCAATTGTATCCTTTTAAGCCTTCTTAGCCCTGCAAGTTCCAGTGGTTTTCGTTGTCTACACTTTGTATTCTAATTTGCCTCTCTGGAGTGAGGTAGTGTGTATAGAGGGGAGATGAACTTTCCAGCTAAGTGGTTCATGTATCTCAAGGTCTTAGACCTGGAGAGGACCCTCCCAGATCTCCCCAGCTAATTACCAACGTTTGAGAAGGCTACAGGTCTACTAGCAGTAGAGATGGGAAGCCTGAATTCTGGGTTCTAGTTTCAGCTCTGCCATTTTTCATTGTGCAGTTGGGGGCAAATCATGATCCTGCCCACATTTCCTCTTGCATACAAGGGAGACTCAGAGGTACTTCTCTAATATGTAGAAATGGATAGATCTGTTTTATGAGGCAGGGGATGATAAAATAATTTCCCCAGTGTCATCAGGTATACTGGCATGGGACTGTTACTCTACCCTGAAGATTATAAAACCTCAAAGTTACATGATTTTAAGTCCAACTGTCTGCTGGATCTAGATCTACCAAGAGAGCCAAAAGAACATGAGGTTCATAAATCATAGTCCTTACCATGGAAATAGAGCTGCAGTGGTCAATAAGAACTATGCACAAAGGCATTCTCTGGGCCTAACAGGTTAGATGCTTCTGACAAAAAATTATGATGTCTGTGGTCCCTTAGAAATTTGATCCAAGTGAGGGGCACCTAGATGGTGTAGTCAGTTAAGTGTCCAGCTCTTGGTATCAGCTCAGGTCATGATCTTTGGGTCATGGGATCCAGGCCCACAATGGGTTCTGCACTTGCTATGGAGTGTGCATGGAGTCCCCCAAAGGGACCCTCTCTCCCTCTGCCCCTACCCACTCACACTCTCTCTGAAATAAATAAATCTTTAAAAAACTGATCTAGGTAAGAATGCTAATATTTTTAAATGCAAATCTGATTTCCTTTTTCTTATGACTATTCAGTGAATCCTTACAACCTTAGAACAAATATCCTGTACCTTCCTGTGGCAAGTAAATACTTTATGGCAGCTCCCTTCTTACCTGTGCAGTTTTATCTCTCACTCAGATTTCCACGCTCTACCATGCCTTATAAGTGCCCCACAGATCTAACTCTGCCATCATACTGCATGCCTCTTGCCTTCCACCAGGACATTCCTTTGGTCTTAAATGCACCTGCCCTCCTCCAACCTCCTTTGATTAGACTCGAAAGTTCTAGTCTTCCCTTAAAATATGGCCAAATAGGGGCGCCTGGGTGGCTCAGCGGGTTAAAGCCTCTGCCTTCAGCTCAGGTCATGATCCCAGGGTCCTGGGATCGAGCCCCGCATCAGGCTCTCTGCTTAGCGCAGAACCTGCTTCCTCCTCTCTATCTCTCTGCCTGCCTCTCTGCCTACTTGTGATCTCTATCTGTCAAATAAATAAATCTTTAAAAAAAAAATATGGCCAAATAGTATCCCTTCTGGGACACCTTCCCTGAACCTCCCTACCCAAAACTGGATCTCCTGTTTCTCCTGTGTATCTCCCTAACATCTAGAGCATGTCTTATAACATCTATTAATACTCTGAGAAACCCTTTTTCTTAGATCAGAGAGCCTCAGGGTAACAAGAGAAATCCATATTATCTAGTCCAACCCAGTACACAAGCTTCTCTGCAAACTTCCTAAAAAAACAAGTATCTATGCCTGCACACCATTATAAAAGCAAATTACCACCTGCAGAAAAAGGTGTTTCATCTTTAGGAAGGTCTATTGAGATTTTTTTCCCATAAATTTTAGCATAATCTGCCTCTCTGCCTTAATTGTTTCATTTAATAACATGTAGCTATAACAAGACAGGAAAGAAATTTTATTATCTTCTGTTGAGCTTTTTGATCGAGGGTTCCTCTTTTGAACACCAACTCCTGTTCATTACTTTGCCTTCAGAGGGAAGTTGTAACCATGGGAATGTGACATTTAAAAAGAGTAAGGTTCTTCCAAAACCAGAATGAAACAAAACAAAAAAAGAGTAAGGCTCTCCACCCTCTCTTTGTCTCAGACACACACATTGCCTATTAGGATAGTCATTAAATGGCTTGATTTAGGTATAAATAAATCAAGAATTAAATGCCACCAGCCTTACTATGCTACAAATTTTACACAGGAGTTAGTTGTTAAACCTGATCTCACTCCCTGTCCTCCAGATGCACTGACTTCTTTGCTTTTCTTTTAAGTACCAAGCACACCTCTGCCTTAAGGTCTCTGCATTTGCTCTTCCCTTTCCCAGAACACTCTTACTCAGATAACTATGTGGCTCGCTCCCCTACTCCCTTCAGGATTCTGCTCAAGTCACCTTACCAGTAAATAAAGCCTTCCCTGACCATCTTCTGAAAAATGGCAAACCAACCTTCAACTGCAGCTCTCCAGCCCCCTTATCTTGCTCTTTTTCAATTGTATTTATCTCCTCGTATGACCCAACGTAAATTTCCTTGTTTTGTCTGCTTCACCCTACTGGAATCCATGAGGGCAAGGATATTGACTGTTTGGTCCATTGCTAGATCTCATACATGAAGAACCATGCCTGGGACATGATAGCTACTCAATAAATGACTATTGAATGAACAAATGACCTGAAGGAAGGAAATATTCTAGATTTTTTGAGGCTGAATTTATAGGTTTAAATAGGAGCTACAACCACCCTGGCCCAACTGAAACTGTTAAGAAAGGCTCCGTTGATCGAGGAGCCCTTGAGTGGAGAGGCCAAGGATATGTGCTAACTAGACCTTGAGGACTAGGAGGGTGAAGTGCTTCACATGGGTTCTCTGTCCAATCTTCACAATGACCCCATGAGATAGAAACTCTTCTCTCCATTTCACAGATGAAAAATTAAGGCTTTGAAAAGTTATGTGACTTGCACTGGGTAAGTGGGTAAGTGGCAGAACTGAGAGTCGGATTCAGCTCTCTAACTCCAGGGACCAGGTGCCGCTTCTCCTCTATTCTGACAGCACCTAGTCTGGTCATACAGTTACCAAAATCAGGACCAGTGACCACCCTCAGCTCCTTGGCCAGGCACATCCACTTAGGTACACCCCGCCCAGCTCTAATACTCACCCTGCGAGATAGAGCTAGTATGCACTTTAGAAATGAAGACACCAAGGCTTGCGTAAAGGTTAGCTGGTTTTTCCCAAAAGTGCTATTTCTTTGGACAATCCTGTATTGTGTTCTTATCACACAGTGCTGTACTAATTTACTTTAGGTCTCCCTCATTAAACAGTAAGCTACTTCAGGGTAGAAACTTGGTTTGATCATTTTGTATACACAACACATGGGCCTGGACCATGGTCAATGTCCCCTTAATACCTGTAGGACTGAACTTAAATTAATTGCTTAAAATACATGAATTTTTTTCTACCACACCATACTTCTGTCCATCTCCTTAACTGTGTAAACAGTCTACTTGGGCCAAATGTCCTCTCCCACTTAACAATCTGCTATCTTCCATTTCTCCCTGGCTTGGAACTCTGCTCTCAAGATATTCTTTTGGCTTAACCATATACAAAGGCAGGGTCCTGTGTCTGCAGAGGGTAGTTCTCTTTGACCATATTTATCCCACAGGGGATATCCAGATGCACCTCAAGATATCGTGGGTTGGGTTCTAGACCACTACAGCAAAGCAGATGTTACGATCAACTGAATCAGATTTTTTGATTTCCCAATTCATAGAAAAGTTGTATTTGCACTATAGTGTGGTCTATTAAGTGAGAACAATGTCTAAAAAAGTACATACCTTAATTAAAAAGTAATCTAGTGAGTCATAATCACTGATCACAGATCAGCATAACAAATATAATAAAAGTGAAAATGTTTGAAATATTGTGAGAATTACCAAAACATAACAGAGACACAAAATAAGAAAATGCTGTTGGAAAAATAGTGCTGATAGATTTGTTTGATGTAGGGTTGTCATAACCCTCCATTTATACAAACCACAGGTTATGTATGAAGTGCGGTACAACCAAGTACAATAAAATGAGGCATAACTGTATTTGGTAGGCATCTGGAAAGGTTATAAGGCAGAAACAGGATCTTGTGGATGGACAAAGGCAGAGCCTGAGGTTGTCTAGTTAGGAAAGGGGAGCAGATAATGGGTGGTCCTGGGGATATATAAGCTCATTTTTTAATGGTGGTTTGGAATTGAGGGGAAGGTTAATCAGAACAAAGCTGTAGGGAAGTTTTGCTTCACATCTTTGCCTAGACACACCTGCATCAAGAAACCTAGTCATCAATAGGTTATTTGAGATGGATCAACTAATCTCTCTGAACCTGGTTTTTTTCTGTAACCCTTTTATGTCTTTTGTCAATCTACAGTGCATTTTCAATTTCGCTGCCTGATTTAGGTAAGTGACATTCACTAATTGCTGGTACAAAACTACTCAGCATTAGCATATTCAGGGGCAAGGAGAGAGAAGGAGTCATTCTTCCTTCATTCTACATTTAATGAAAAATTGATACATAAAAATCAAAGATGTTTTACACACCTTATTACTTACTTTGAGGAAGATGAGTAATGAGTAACGTTTCTTAAGTAACTACTGTATACCAGGCCTCTTAAAATCCCAGAAAAATAGGTATAATCTTTTCAGGGAGGCTTAGACCCACATCCATACTTTAGTGATCTGAGATTTGTACCCAAATCTCTCTGATTACAAAGTTTGTGCATTTTACAGTGTACCACATAGCATCTTGAAGGAATTGACAGCCAAATCACCCTAATTAAGACATAATAAGCTGGGCAGGATCACGTTACAGTACACATACTAATTGCATCAAGAATGGGTCATTGGAATATTCTTTGCTTCAATATGAAAACAGTAGTGCACAAATTAGCATATTGCCTGATATATAGTATGATCTCAATGCATGTTCAGTAAGTTGAATCTGTCAATAAAAGAGGGCTGAGTTGTTTCTCGGTTTTTGTTTTTGAGCTCTAGCCATGATGGTACTTTGAGTTCTCTCTGATTAGGCAATTCAAATGTATATTATATTTCAGAAATATGAGTTGGCTGTACTAAACAAATGAAGGTTATATAAATAAACCTGGTAAAATCACAGGTCTCCCCAAATTCTCTTGGTCCAAATAAAAATCTAAAAAGCCAGCTTAGAACAGGTATGCATTAATGTCCATAAGAGCCAAACTATGGAAAGAACCTAGATGTCCATCAACAGATGAATGGATAAAGAAGATATGGTATATATATATATATATACAATGGAATAGTATGCAGACATCAAAAGAAATGAAATCTTGCCATTTGCGACAACATGGATGGAACTAGAGGGTACTATGCTTAGCAAAATAAGTCAATCAGAGAAAGACAATTATCATATGATCTCCCTGATACGAGGAAGTTGAGAGGCATCATGGAGGGTTAGGGGGGTAGGAAAAGAATAAATGAAACAAGATGGGATCTGGATGGAGACAAACCAAAAGAGACTCTTAATGTCACAAAACAAACTGAGGGTGGCTGGGGGGAGGGGTGTAGGGAGAGGGTGGGGCGGTTATGGACATTGGGGAAGGTATATGCTATGGTGATTGCTGTGAAGTGTGTAAACCTGGCGATTCACAGACCTGTACCCCTGGGGCTAATAATACATTATGTGTTAATAAAGAAAAAAAAAAGAACAGATATGCATTGTACTGCCACCCAAATTTATGAATAATCAATTATGAATTATGAATAATTATACAAGAAGTTCTCAGACTCAAGTGGTGAATCACTTAAATAAACATGGATTCTGGGGCACTGGGTAGCTTAGTTAAATGTCTGACTCTTGATTTCAGCTCAGATCATGATCTCAGGTTTGTGAGATAGAGCCTTGTATTGGGCTCCACAATTGGACATGGAACCTGCTTAAGGTTCTCTCTATCTCCCTCACCCTCTGCCCCACCCTCACTTGTTAAAAAAAATTATAGAATTCTCTGTCGAGCCCCAGGAATGTGAATATCCTAAACTGAAAATGTCTAATTGTGATTATTCACTAAAATTCAATTTTTTGCAAGATTATTATAGAAAAGCAGCTGCCTATGGTTTGAAAGAAAAATAATGGAAGAAAAATCTACATGAATATTCTACTTAAACTGTCTTTTTCCCAGGAATTAGGAAAAGCCCTCTTACTATTCTAGAAGTAGAATATCTTTGTCCAGCTCCAGGATGATGGGAACCTACTCTAAAAATGATCCTTTCAGCAATGCATATTTTCCGAAAATCTGCATGAAATTAAATTGATATAAATATATGTCTGTGTTTGAGATATTAGGGCATGCCACTATTTTTTCATCTCTCATTTAAATTTCTCAAATGGAGATTGTTTTTGTTCTTTGATCCTTCCAGCCTATCTGCATTCTAGACAAGACTTTGATAAAACAGTTGTGGGGATACACCTGGATAATTGGGTTTTGTGGATAATTTGTAAAGTGAGGGATTGTAAAAAACCACACCTAATGACTATTTTGGTCCTGTCTTGAACCCAGAACTTAGGTCTCAGGAAGCTATTATCTATGATAATGTGGAGATAAATGAAAAAGAGTCAAGGTAAGTCATTTTGCCTCATTGGTCATCCCTACTGATATGCAACACATTTTCCAATGCTTTGTTAAATATGGTCAGAGGACCACCTTTACAGAGACTTAGAGATTGGATGAAAAGTCAGCTTGTAACATAACATAGACAGTTAGTAGTCTGAATCACCTAACATTAGTAGGTGATTCAGAAGTTACTAGAGCTTTCAATCTGTTTCATATCTTTGAATCTAGAGGCTTGGAACTCATTTCAATGTAACACACCATTATTTAATAGCCTCTTATGTACAAGGCAGCCTGGAGGATAGCAAGCACTGTCTGACAGATCCTCTGGTCTCAAATATGAAATAACTATAACATATTGAGAAACTGTCCTGAAACTCGATGCCCTCTCTCTAGCTATTTATTATCTATGCTTTCTCTCCCAACTAGATGACTAAAAATAAAGGTCCCCTGTGCACATTTTTTATTCATATAGGGTTCTAAATTTTTTGCACTTATAAACACTATTGCTATAAATATTTTTACTAATCTCTTCTATGACTATGTCCAAGAATTTGTCTAAGAGATACTTAAGGGAAGGGAAATGCAAATTATGTAGAGAAGGCAAATTTATAAGAAAAACACCGACCTGATTTTCCAGGTGGTTATACCAATTTACAACCTTCCCAACCATTTCTAAGGGGAATATTGATCCACCTTCTCACCAATACTTAGCACAGAAGAAATTCTTAATTTTCATCAATTTAGTAGGTATAAAATACTAAGTGTTGAGCCCCTTTTAATATGTTTATTCACCATTCATATCTTTCTTTCTGTAGGCCTGTTGACACTTTTTTCCTATTTACCTATTGGGCTGATGGTCTTCTTATTTATTTGTAGATTTTTAAAATGTATTCTACATACCATTCCTTTGTCAGTTACATATATTGCAGACACCTTCTTGTATATTGTAACTTGACTTTGCAGTGTTCTTCCTAGTCTTCTAATGAATAGAAATTCTTAAGTTTAATGTATTTGAATTTATCAATTGAGTGTTGCTTTTAAAATCTTTTAAAGAAATCTTCATCCTAAGATCATATGATATCCTCCTGTATTTTCTTCTAAAACTGCTAAGGTTTTTGCCTTTTATATTTAAACCTTAGACCTATCTGGAATTGATTTTTGTGTTTTCGTACTATAATGAAGTAGCTAGGAATCCAATTAAATTTTCTACCATATGGATAAATGTCCTACATGATTAATTGACTAGTACCACCTTTCCCCATGGAGGTACAATGTCATTTTTGTCATACTAACTTTCCATATGTCTGAAGGTCTGTGTCCACGCTCCCTTTTCTATTGTCCTTTCCATCTTAATTGAATGGTGCTCTGAAACATAATAAGATATTAGTAAGTACTAAATAATAAGTACTAAAGTAATAAGATATAGAAGTATGGATAAGATATTAGTACACTGAGAGAATAGTTGATATTAGTGCTTTGACATGTTCTAAGATGTGATTTATGCCTAGTGTGTGGTCAATTTTTATAAATGTTCTTTGAATATTTTAGAAAAATATGACTTCTCTAATTGTTTGGTACAATGATCAACTGATGCTCTTTAAATCATTCTCTTGTTAAAAAATGTATCTATTTGTGCATTTTAAGATACTTTACCCAACAGTATTTGGAAGAAATGGGTTGAAATCTTAAATAAACATGGTAGATGTGCCAATTTCTCCACAAACGTGGCTACTTTGCATGTCACACTTTGGTAGGTAGGTATTAGATTGAGAAATCTAAACAGCTCTAGATGATGGTCACTAGATATTCCAGACCTTTGCTTTCATTTCCTTTTGTTCATTAGAATGTCTCCTAGAGAGTTAGCAAGGGAAGGGAGAAGATGGGGATCTTGAAAATGGCACTGGTACAATTTCTACAACATGGCATCCATGGCACTTGTAGTATATCCTCTTAACTCTCTGAACCTTAGTTTCTTAACCTATGATTTGGTAATAAAAATCCTCATATAGTGGAAAGAAGGGCCATTTGTACCCCAATGTTCATAGCAGCAATGGCCACAGTTGCCAAACTGTGGAAAGAGCCAAGATGCCTTTCAACAGATGAATAGATTAAGAAGATATGGTCCAGGGGCGCATGGGTGGCTCAGTGGATTAAAGCCTCTGCCTTCGGCTCAGGTCATGATCCCAGGGTCCTGGGATCGAGCCCCACGTTGGGCTCTCTGCTCAGCAGGAGGCCTGCTTCCTTCTCTCTCTCTGCCTGCCTCTCTGCCTGCTTGTGATCTCTGTCTGTCAAATAAATAAATAAATCTTAAAAAAAAAAAGAAGATATGGTCCATATGTACAATGGAATGTTATGTCTCCATCAGAAAGAACGAATACCCAAATTCTGTATCAACATGGATGGGACTGGAGGAGATTATGCTGAGTGAAATAAGTCAAGCAGAGAGAGTCAATTATATGGTTTCACTTACTTGTGGGGCATAAGGAATAACATGGAGGACATTGGGAGAAGGAGGAGAGAAGTGAGTTGGGGGAAATCAGAGGGGGAGACGAACCATGAGAGACTGTGGACTCTGAGAAACAAACTGAGGGTTTTGGAGGGGAGGGGGATGGGGGTTGGTGAGCCTGGTGGTGGGTATTAAGAAGGGCATGTATTGCATGGAGCACTGGGTGTGATGCATAAACAATGAATCTTGGAACACTGAAAAAATAAAGAAGACCATGTCTTCTTAATCTATTCATCTGTTGAAGGGCATCTTGGCTCTTTCCGCAGTTCAGCAACTGTGGCCACTGCTGCTATGAATATTGGGGTACAGATGGCCCTTCTTTTCTCTACATCTGTATCTTTGGGGTAAATACCCAGTAGTGCAATTGCAGGGTCATAGGGTGCTCTATTTTTAATTTCTTAAGGAATCTCCACACTTTTCCAAGTGGCTGCACCAACTTGCATTCCCACCAACAATGTAAGAGGGCTCCCCTTTCTCCACATCCTCTTCAACACTTGTTGTTTACTGTCTTGTTAATTTTGGCCATTCTAACTGGTGTAAGCTTGTATCTCCATGTGGTTTTGATTTGAATCTGCCTGATGGCTAATGATGATGAACATTTTTTCATATCTCTGTTAGTCATTTGTATGTCTTCTTTGGAAAAGTGTCTGTCGTGTCTTCTGCCCATTTTTTGACATGATTATCTGTTTTGTGTGTGTTGAGTTTGAGGAGTTCTTCATAGATCTTGGATATCAGCCCTTTGTCTGTAGTGTCATTTGCGAATATCTTCTTCCATTCCATGGGTTGCCTCTTTGTTTTGTTGACTGTTTCCTTGATGACTTGATGAAGTCCCCAAAGTTCATTTTTGCTTTTGTTTCTTTTGCCTTTGGAGACATGTCTTGAAAGATATTGCTGTGACAGATGTCCTTATACTATTTTGAGTTTATCTCTGTGTGTAGTATAAGAAAGTGGTCCAGTTTCATTCTTTTGCATGTAGTTTTCTGGTTTTCCCAATACCATTTCTTAAATACACTTTTCCCCCTTGCATATTTTTGCTTCCTTGTCAAAGATTAATTGACCATATAATTGTGAGTTTATTTCTGGATTTTCTATTCTGTTCCATTGATTTATGTCTATTTTCTGCCACTACCATACTGTTTTGATTTCTATAGCTTTGTAGTATATCTTGAAATCTGAGATTGTGATGACTCCAGTTTGTTAATCCTTTTTTTTTTTTAAAGATTTATTTATTTATTTATTTGAAAGACAGAGATCACAAGTAGGCAGAGAGACAGGCAGAGAGAGAGGAAGGAAAGCAGGCTCCCAGCCAAGCAGAGAGCTCGATGCGGGGCTCGATCCCAGGACTCTGGGATCATGACCTGAGCTGAAGGCAGAGGCTTTAACCCACTGAGCCACCCAGGCGCCCCTGTTCATCTTTTTAAAGATTGCTTTGCCTATTCAGGGTCCTTCGTGGTTCCATACAAAGTTAAGGATTGTCTGTTCTAGTTCTGTGAAAAACAATATTGGTATTTTGATAGGGACTGCATTAAATTTCTAAATTTCTTTGGGTAGTATGGATACTTTAACTATATTTGTTATGCCAATCCATGAGCATGGGATATCCTTTGTGTCATTTTCAATTTCTTTCGTCAGTGTTTTGTAGATCTCAAATTATAGGTCTTTCATCTCCTTGGTTAAATTTATTCCTAGATTATTTTTTGTGCAATTATAAATGGGATTGCTTTCTTAATTTCTCATTATGCTGGTTCATTATTAGTGTATAGAGATGTAACAGATTTCTTTATATTGATTTTGCATTCTGCAACCTTACTGAACTTATTTATCTGTTCTAGTAGTTTTTTTTTTGGTGGAGTCTTTTGGGTTTTCTGTATAGAAAATCAGATCACCTGCAAATAGTGAAAGTTTTGCTATTTACCAATTTGGATGCTTTTTATTCCTTTTTTCTTCTCTGATTGCTGTGGCTAGGATTGCCAGTACGATGTTGAATAAAAGTGGTGAGAACGGACATATATGCCTTATTTCTGATCCTAGGAGGAAAGCTCTCAGTTTTTCACCAGTAAGGATGATGTTAGTTGTGGGTATGGTTTTTTTTTCAGTTATGGCCTTTATTATGTTGAGGTATGTTCCCTCTAAACCAACTTTGTTGAGAGTTTTTATCATGCACGGATGTTGTAGTTTGTCAATTTTTTTTTTCTGCATCTATTAAAATTATGATATGGTTTTTATCCTTTCTCTTGTTGATGTGACATATCATGTTGATTGATTTGTGAATATTGAACCACATTTGCATCCCAGGAACAAATCCCACTTGATCGTGGTAATTTTTTAAATGTATTGTTGGATTTGGTTTGATACTGTTTTGCTGAGGATTTTTGTATCTATGTTCATAAGAGATACTGGCCTGTAGTTCTCTTTTTTCGATGTGTTCTTTATCTGGTTTTGGAATAAGGATAATGCTGACCTCATAGAATGAATTTAGAAGCTTTCCTTACTCTTCTATTTTTTGGAATAACTTGAGAAGAATGGGTATTAAATCTTCTTTGAAAGTTTGATAGAATTTACCTGTGAAGTTTTCTGTTCCTGGGCTTTGTTTCTTGGGAATTTTTTGATTATTGATTCAATTTCATTGCTGGTAATCAGTCTGTTCAAATTTTCTATTTCTTCCTGATTCAGTTTTGGTAGGTTATATGTTTTCATAATATTCTCTTATAATCCTTTCCATTTCTGTGGTATCTGTTGTTATTTCACCTCTTTTTTTCCTGATTTTGTTTGAGTCTTCTCTTTTTTGTGAGTCTAGCTAGAAGTTCTTATCAATTTCATTGATCTTTTCAAAGAAGCAGCTCCTGGTATCATTGATCTGTTCTATTATTTTATATTTCTATATTGTTTATTTCTGTGCTGATCTTATTATTTCTTTCTACTGGTCTGGGTTTTCTTTGTTCTTTTTCTAGCTTCTTCAGGTGTAAGGTTGGGTCATTTGAGATTTTTGCTTCTTGAGGTAGACCTGTGTGTCTGTAGACTTCCCTCTTAGAACAGCTTTTGCTGCATCCCAAAGATTTGAAACCCTTGTGTTTTCATTTTCATTTCTCTCCATCATCTCTTGATTTCCTCTTTGATTTATTGGTTGACCCATTCATTGTTTAGTAGTATGTCATTTAACCTTCATGTATGTGTGTTCTTTTTAGATTTTTTTCTTGTAGTTGATTTCTAGTTTCATAGTGTCATGATCAGAAGACACATGGTATGACGGATTTTTTTTTTTAATTTATTGAGGCCTTTTTGTGACCTAATATGTGACCTATTCCAGAGAATGTTCCTTGTGCACTTGAAAAGAATTATATTCTGCTGTTTTAGGATGGAATGTTCTTAGATCCATCTGATCAAATGTATCAATCAAAGCCACGGTGTCCTTGTTGATTCTGTTTAGATGAGCTGTCCATTGATGTAAGTGAGATGTTAAAATCCCCTACCATTATATTACTGTCAGTTACTTTCTTTACATTTGTTATTACCTTTTTCATGTATTTGGGTGCTCCCATGTTGGATGTATAAATATTTACAATTGTTATATCTTCTTGTTGAATCATTCCCTTGAGTATATAGTATCTTTTTTTGTCTCTTGTTACAGTTTTTGTTTTAAAGTCTATTTTTTGTGATAAAAGCATTGCTACCCTTTCTTTTCACTTTCATTTGCATGAAAAATGCCTTTTTATCCCTTTATGATCAATCTGCAGGTGTCTTTAAAGTGTTTCTTGTTGGCAGCATATAGATGGGTCTTGCTTTTTTATCTATTCTGTCACCCTGTGTCTTTTGATTGGAGTGTTTAGTCCATTTACATTCAAAGTAATTTCTGATAGGTATATATTTATTAGCATTTTGTTACTTGCTCTGTGGTTGTTTTGGTAGTTTCTCTCTGTTCTTCTCTTGCTCTCTTGTCTTACAGTTTGCTGATTTATTTAATGATAGATTTAGATTCCTTTTTCTTTATTCTTTGCATATCTATTATTGGTTTTTTATACATGGTTACCATTAGGTTTATATATGACATCTTCTGCATATAGTAGTCTATTATAAGTTAATGTTTGCTTAAGTTTGAACCCATTCTTTACTCCTCTTCTCCCCACATTTTAGGTATATGATGTCATACCTTATATCCTCTTATTTTGTGAATCCCTTGACCGATTTTTATACATATTTTTACTGCTTTTATGCTTCCTGTTTTTGTTACTCCTACATAAAGTCTTTCCTTTCCACTCAAAGAATCTTCTTTAATCTTTCTTGTAAAATTGATTTTGTGGTCATGGATTTCTTTAACTTTTATTTGTCTGGGAAACTCTTCATCTCTCCTTCTATTCTGTTTCTATTCTGAATGATAGCCTTGCTGGATAGAGTATTCTTGATGGCAAGGTTTCAGGGGGTTTTGTTTTGTTGTTGTTGTTTTCTTCCAGCACTTTGAAGATATCATCTCACTCCCCTCTGACCTGCAAAATTTCTGCTGAAAAATCAGATGATAGCCTTATGGAGTTTCACTTTTATGTAACTGTTTTCTTTTCTCTTGCTGCTTTTAAAAATCTCTCGTCACTACTTTTTGCCATTTTAATCAGTATGTGTCTTGGTGTGGACCTCCTAGGGTGATTTTGTTGGAACTTGCTGTACCTCCTGGCTCTGAATGTGTTTCCTTCTCCAGATTCTGGAATTTTTCAGCTATCATTTCTTCAAATAAATTTTCAGCCCCCTTTTCTTTCTCTTCTCCTTCTGGGATCCCTATAAAGTAAATGTTAATGTACCTGATGTTGTCACTGAATTCCTTAAGTCTCTTTCCATTTTTGTTGTTGTTGTTGGTGGTGGTGGTCTCTCTCCTATTCAGCTTAATTCCTTTGCATTACTTTGTCCTCCAGGTCTCTAATCAGTTATTCCACTTACTCTAGTTAACCCTTTATTCCATCTAGTATATTTTTAAAAAGATTTTATTTATTTATGTGACAGAGAGAGCATGAGCCAGGGGAGGAACAGAGACAGAATCTCAAGTAGACTCTACACTGAGCAGAGAGCTTAAAGTGGGGCTGGCTCTCACCACCCACGAGACCATGACTTCAGCCAAAACCAAGAGTATGACGGTTAACCAACTGAGCCACCCAGGTGTACCTCCATCTAGTGCATTTTTAACTTCAGTTATTGAGTTCTTCATCTCTGATTTTTTTTTTTTTGTCTTATTTTCTATCTCTTTGTAAAGGGTCTCACTGAGGTCTTCCACTCTTTTCTCTAGTCTAGTATCTTTATGACCATTACTTTAAATTCCCTACCATGCATATTACTTATCTCCATTTTGCTTAGGTCTGTTGCTATGATTTTGTCCTGTTCTTTTATTTTGGACAATTCCTCTGTCTCCTACGTTGTCTAACTCTTTGTGTGTTTATGTGTTACAAAAGTCACCTACATCTCTTGTTTTTGAGAGTAGGAGCTTTATGAAGAAGTCCTATAGTGTCCTGCAGTATAGTGTCCCCTGTTCACCAGAACCTGGTGCTTCTGGAGTCTCTCCTATGTGTGTTGTGTAGCTCTTGCTGTTGTGGCTGAGCCACATTGGCCTTCAGTCATCTGCAATGGCTCCCTAACCTGTTGCAGGCAGGTTTTGGTCCCTGTGTTACTAGTGGGCCAGTCTGGAACTGCCTTGGGTTTGAGATGACTCTGACCAGGTATTTGCCAGAGGTGCAGTAGCACTGAATTGCAGGGCAGTTTCCCTGTGTTGTTCCCTCAGAAGCTTTCATTGGTGGATGGGGCCTGCAGCCAGACCAGATGTCTGCCCCCAGCCCACTGCTGGAGCCAGAGTCTGACCCATGTGTATGACTATCTTTCCCTCTCCTGGAACAGGAATCACCCTGCAGTGGTGCTGGCCCCTGCCGGGGCTGCTTGCACACTGCAGGCTTGACCAAATGCATATAGGAGGGGCATGTTCATAGGAGAAGACAAGGGTAGGTGCAGTGCCAGCAAGGTCTCCCCCAATGCGCCATGGGAGGGGACCTGCAACCTCTAGGATGAGGTAGGAGAGGTTGGAGGGGGTGGATCCCCAGAAGTGCATGGAGGCAGGTGAGTGGTGTTAGCAAGCTAGGTGGAGAGTGTTCACAGCACTGGTTCCCAGTGGTGTCAAGGCTAGGGGGCAGGGGAGGAAATGATGCCTGCCTGCTCCTTTGTTTCTGGAGAAGATTCTTATCCCTCCAGTGCCTATTCAGATATTGATAAACAACTCTCCCTCCTGCTTGTCCCAGGCATTTTTCAAACTGCTGCTTCTAGCCTGTATCTCCTTGGAGCTGTTTGTTTTGCTTTCTTTTTAAGGGCAAGGACTCCACTTACTCTAGTCCTTTTGGTTCTCCCAGATTGAGCCTGCTGATTTTTGAAGTTCCAGGTGTTAAGCCCCACTGATTTTAAGAAATCATAAAATTTAGCCCCTCTGGTTTTTAAAGCCAAATATTGGGGTGTGAGTTCACCTTTCCTATGCCTGGAGTGTCTGTTTCTTTCTTTTCTCCATGCCTACGGCTTTCCTCCCTCCTGTGTACAGTCCTAAGGGTCTGTTTAGCTCCCTACAGTGACTCTGACCTTCCTACACTCTTCGGTATGGCTTTTTCTTTACATTTAGCTTTGAAGTCTGTTCTGCCAGTCTTCAAATCATGTTCTGGGTTATTTACACTGATGGAGATGTTATCTAAGTTGTATCCATGGGACAAGGTAAGTTTAGGGTCTTCCTACTCTGCCATCTTCCCCAGCTCCTCCCTCTAGGTAATGGTTAATATCTCAAGGTAATGGTTAATATTATTCATGTTTTAGAGGCAAAGACACTGAGGCTCAGGAGGGGAAATGTGATTATAAGCAGGTTGATCCTTTGCTTCTGGTTTCAGATTTGGATCATCACACATCAGGGGTCAGCAAACTATGGTCTATGGGCCAAAATAGCTGGCCACTTGTTTTTGTAAATACAGTCACAATAGCAGAGTTTAGTAGTTACCACAAAGATGATATATTGCAAAGCTTAAGATATTTACAGCCTGATCTTGACATGGATTATCCAAATATACTTCTAGGTGATGTTTTAACTTTTTTTTTTTTTTTATAAAACCTTATTGTCCAAAAAGTACTGATGTTTCCATAAAAGTTTCAGTTAAATATTTACTTGCTCAAAATGTTTTCTCCTTAGAGATGAAAATAAACTAAAAACTTGGAAACCCAAGTTTTTGATGGCAAAGGAAAAGAAAGAGAGAAAAGGTGCTGAAGAATCAGAAAGGTAGGAGCACAGGTATACTTAGATTACTGCTAATCTGCTGAAATTTATACCTCTTAGAGCTGTGTGACTTTAGGCAAGTCATTAAATTTGACTGTCAAGTTCCTCATCTATAAAATGAGAATAGCAACTACATCACTATAGTTGAGAGGATTAAAAGAGAAAAAAAATGAAAATGAAAAGTGCCACACAGGGGCGCCTGGGTGGCTCAGTGGTTTAGGCCGCTGCTTTCGGCTCAGGTCATGATCTCAGGGTCCTGGAATCGAGTCCCGCATCGGGCTCTCTGCTCCGCGGGGAGCCTGCTTCCCTCTCACTCTCTCTCTGCCTGCCTCTCTGCCTGCTTGTGATCTCTCTCTCTGTCAAATAAATAAATAAAAAATCTTAAAAAAAAAAAAGTGCCACACACATTTCTCTTGTCATCATCCAGACTTTGGTAGATAGGGAGTAAGCCAACCATTATCAAATGATGAAAAAACTTTGTCTTCTTTTAGGCTGTATGAACTTTTCCCCTATAGATGAACTTAAATAATACACCAATTGGAACTTAAACTTTGAGAAATACGATCATATAACAAGACCAATTTCCCTAAAACACAATTTTAGTTATGACTATATTAGAGTTAGAATTTTAAAAAGAATGTTTTATCAACTCATGATCGAACCTTCATTCTTGTGATTCAAGTACCCAGCTGGCTGTTGCAGGAGGTGCTGTTTTTACTGTTTCAGGTGGTTACTATGTGATCTGTGCTCTGGAGCACAGGGCACGGATCTGAGATACTTTTAACAGTTGTCTTGGGGAAATCCTTGTTTAAATAGCCATTGAACTGGGAACACTGTGTGGTCTGTCTGCTCTGGGAAACCTGTTTAGAAAAGTTGTAATGGGGAAGTCTAAAAGAAAGCAGACATCTGTCTATAACATATTTAAACTCAGAGGATGGAGTGTCTGTTGATAAACAACAGGATGGCCTTTCCCATAACCTTATTTTCTTTGGGCTTAGACTTCATGTAATTTACTTTCCCCAAGTTCAAAAGATGTAGACTACAAAAGCATCTCTCCACCTTAAACTTCATAATTTTATATAGCATACCAAAACAGAATTTCAAGAGGAAAATACCCATGAAATTTTTGACATTTCTCCACAAAAAAAAAAAGTTTAGTATTTCAATGTATACCTACGTCTTTCAGGAAGCAATTTTCTAGTGCTTTTTTTCTTACAACAAACTGATATTATAGTTTACTTTTACTTTCAACTGGATAAATGTTAAAATATGATAAATTTTAAAATGTGATATTGGAGCTACCATATTCCTGTAGATTGTTATATCAATTTTGAGTGATTTTATTCCTTTTAAAGTGGTTTATTTCTTTCTTTTTTTTTAAAAGATTTTATTTCTTTATTTGACAGAGATCACAAGTAGGCAGAGAGGCAGGCAGAGAGAGAGAGGAGGAAGCAGGTTCCCCGATGAGCAGAGAGCCCAATGCCAGTCTCGATCCCAGGACCCCGAGATCATGACCTGAGCCGAAGGCAGAGGCTTTAACCCACTGAGCCACCCAGGTGTCCCTTAAAATGGTTTCTGCCATAACTTGTTCCACCAGTAAGAAATGCATTCTGTTAGTTCAACCCTTTTATAATCTTTTTATGAAACAAAAATGACAAATTTTCAGAGAAGTTGGAGAAGGATATCCCAGGTACAAAGGCATAGAAACGATAGCCCACTTTCTAAGATGTTCTAACATAGATGTGTGTGTGTGTGTGAGAGAGAGAGAGAGAGAGAGAGAGAAATTTGAAAGGTAGATTGGGACTAGCTTATAAAATGCCGTGTGTACCAGACTAAGGAATTTGACTTTATCTTGTGGGCACTAGAGACAAAGTTTTAAGCAAAAGTGTCACAAAAATTACATTTTAGAAAGATGACTCTGGAGGCAAGTATGCAGATGGATTTGAGGAAGGAGAGGCAAGAGGAAGATGGTATCTCACGTAAGAAGTGAAAATGTGGCAGTGACTATAATCTTGGGACAGAATGAAAAAGATGTAGGAGACACTTCTGAATAAAACTAACAGGACTTGCCTTTTTCCTTCTGTCAATATACTGAACTGCTACAAAAGCACCAACCCCCATGTGAAGAATAGGAGGGAGGAAAAGGGAGGATTAAGAGTGTAAACGGCCTCTGCTGTAGGGTTATCTATCAACTTTTACGTGCTGACAATTTTGCACTTATTTTGTGGTATCTTACTTTACTTTCTTAATCTGAATCTTTTCCAGAACGATTCAGCAAACAGAACAGTTCTCTGAGTGAAGTACAAAGATTTATGATTTTTTGAACAAGCTAATTATACTTTGAATCCTGATTCAGAGGAGTTTTTTTGTTTAACTTAAATTGCTTAACCAATTTTATTTTATCCCTAATTATTATCATGGTATTAAAAACCTACAACATTTTTACTTTAAGATTTCATTATTTATTTGAGAGAGAAAGAAAGCACAAGCAGGGCGGGTGGAGAGGTAGAGGAGAAGAAGACTCCCTGCTTCACAGAGGGCCAGATGTGGGGCATGATCCCGGGACACTGGAATCATGACCTGAGCTGAAGGCAGATGATTAACTGAGCCACCCAGGTGCCGTACAGCCTTTTTAATTATAGGAAAAAGCAACTGGTATTACTTATGCTGTTCAGCTGTTCTGACACTCTTCTGGAAATATGTGTTATGTACATAATCATCTACAAATACCTACATATATGATTTTATATAAAAGTATATACATACAAAATTATACCTGAATTTATCCTGAAGTAGCATGAGTTTACAGATTTGGGAACTTAAGAGTTTTATTATGGTACATTTAACCTGACCTGTATATTTCTTGCCACTCTATCTTCTAGAAATTTCTTCCGAACCAAGAAGCAAATCTTGGAAAAGATGAGAATGGAAAAAGAAGAAAAACGTTTTAGAGAACAATTTGAGGTATGTTCTCCTCTGAAGGTAAAAGTTTTAAACAGAAATTCCTAGCTTTTAATATTACTAAAGATCCTACAAGTGTTGCACCTCTGCCTCTGGGATAGATAGGACCCATAACTAAACAGCTGATAACGTTTTTTCCTGATGCATTCTCAAATTATCATGCCTTTATACCTGATATCCCCTCTGCCTGGAAAAACTAAGTTATTCTTAAGGCTCTGTTCAACTGTCACCCACTCTTCTTGGGAAAGTAATTAAGCACATTTTATCTGTTATACACATATCTGTCCTAACACTGGTCTGTTATAATACAGCCTGTGTATGTGTGTGTTCTGAGCTAAACTCAAGTACTGTCTGAGTAAAGATTTTGTCTCATTCAAGTTTGCTCCCTACCTCCCGACATATCTGGACACATGGAGTTCAGTGAGTGACTGAACAACGAGATAAACAAATGAAACAAGTGAATGAAGGAATCAGTATCTGAAGCTTCTTGACTTCTTCTGTCATTATGAATCCATGGAGTATTTCCTCAATTCCAAGGTTCAAACAGTCCTTCCTTATCATTTCATATACTGTCACCATGAGAATTAAGAAACATATTGAATAGCTCCCAGGTCCCAGATACTGGATTGAGAGAGAGAATGTGGACATCCTGCTCACAGAATTTCTCCACATCACTACTACTACTCCCCATTATGAAATGGGTCAAGATTAGGCTTCTTAACATGTCCTATAAAGCTCTTCATTTCATAACTTCTTGTCTTTCAGGTTTTATTTCCTGCTGTTCTTCACCTTGCACTTCAGGCTTTGGCAACAAACTCTTCAGTTACGTCCCTTCTATGAACATCCACTTCAGTCCCTGTCCTGCTACTCCCTTCCTCCAGACATTTACTTGGTCTGCTCCAACTATCTGGTGATACTCTTACTACTTTTCCCCATCTGACTAGCTTTCGTTCACTTATCAACACCCATCAAGGCATCTCCTCTCCTCCAGGAAGACTGACCCACACTTGCTCATTAAGGAAATTCCTCTTCCTCTATATACCTCTATATCTGAGCTCATCACAAGCATTAACATTACGGCAAATATGTGTTCAATTAAACTATGAGCTCTTGGAGGACAGGGTTATCTTATCTTTATATCCATGTGCAGAGCAGAATAAAATTACCTTTGTAAATGTCCAAAAATGTTTTTGGACTGAACTAAAAAAAGATATACACAAATCCCTCAGAATCATTAATAACTCTTGCTTTGGACCAAAGCTGATTAGAGCTGTTATATCTAGAAGCCATGATATGAAATTATTTACTGCAAATGTGATGTTATTAATTGAGAAACATTAGTGTAACAATTACTTGCTGAATTGACCTTACATTCCATTTAGTGCTTTTCTCATTTTGTGACTGTCTCATATCTCATGTGTATGATTCCATTCTTCCTTATTACCTGTGGTGACTTTTCCTTATATATCATTAGAAAAACTATGCCACACTAGTAATTTTTTCAGCTCAAATCACAAAAGTTTGGTGCCTCGTTTGTGCTAGGCATTAAGAGTACAAGGTTGAATAAAACTGTCTTCCATTTTCATTTTAAGACATGTTTATTAAATACTGTAATAGGAGTATAGACAAAGTGTGGTTAAACAGAAAATTATACATTGCTGTTGTTTAAGTCTTCATGAGAAGTGGTTTAAGAGGAAAAAAGTGTTTTGGGCAGAGAAAACCACATGAGCATTGGCCGGTAAGTATAAAAGGTAGCTGGTATATTCAGGACCATCACATAGCTTGACGTGACTTCATAATGAGACAGAAATGGGAGCATGGGAAATGACCATATGCCAAAGAACCTGAATGTCAAGCTGAGAAATGTGGATCTTATCATGAAAGCAATGAAGAATCTTTAGAATTTGACAAAAAGCAAAATGACCTGATTAATTTCCATTTTAAGAAATCACTATATTCATAATGAACAATGGCCTGGAAAAGGGTAAGAAATCAACCAGTGAGGAAGCTATCACTTTGTTAGACAAAAGAAAAATCTATCTTGTGGATCAGATCCCATTTGGTATAGAATGATGTATTTTATCATTCAAACTCCACACACTTCTGAGAGTGGAAGAAGGCATACCTAATCCTAATTCTAAGTACGTGTGGAGACACTAGATATAAGCAGACTGTCCTGAGCAGAGGGAGATGTCTGGCCACCCTAATTTGGTTAAGCACACATCTGTAAATATAAGCTTTGTACTGTAGAACTTTTTCTGAGTCAACAGATATCAATCCATTAGAAGGTGATATACCTAGACTTGTATAGGTTGGCTAGTTTATCACACAGAAGAAAACCTCCTTTAAGGTCATAAATTGAATTTCTCATCAGTTTTTTCACAAATGCCTGTCTCTGACACCAGGAGAGTGAGAATTGTCCCCTATACCTACTACTTTATATATAAGCCCACCCAGAGAGGAAGAGTAGAAAGAGGGCCACTTAGAAATGCTAGGTATGTAAAGACATTATAAACGCTAAAGCGCTATACACAAGGAGGTTTTTTTCTTTCCCTCTTTTTTAAACTTCCCCATTCCTGAGTGGGGTGGTATCCTTATTACTGGAACACTTAACATCCATGGAAATTAATTTATACCCATGTTATAAATATCTCATCCACTGGAATTCATTCTAGTACAACTAGATAAGAAGTATGAAAACACTTTGAAAATATGACTGTGCCAAATTAAATGTAAGATTGTTGCATTTTACTACTATTTTCCTATTCCTTTAGAGGTCAATATTCAGTATTTTGAGTTTGAGGTTACTATCTTACATCCTCCATTAATTTTGTTAGAATAAAAACTGCACACACAGTCTGATTAGTAATTTCTTCTTTCAGTATGACAAAGAGATTACTGTCATCAACACAGCAGTTGCATGTTCCAGTAATTCAAGAAATGGAATATTCGATTTGCCAATAACCCCTGGAGAAGAACTACAAGTCATTGATACCACTGAAGAAAATCTAGTGATTTGTCGTAATTCCAAAGGCAAATGTAAGTTGCTGGCTTATCACCCATAAAACTTGTCACTGTTTAAAAGAAAAATCTCAAAGCATTCTTGCAGCATTCTGGCTATAACTTTCAGATTAGTAATGGTGATTTTTGTTTCTACAGATGGATATGTACTGATTGAACATCTAGATTTCAAGTAAGTGGTTTGATTTTATACTACAAATCATGAATTCTAAAAAACTTAATACACTGTTGTATACATTAGTCTCAAAGAAAGACTACTGAATTTATTTTACTTAAGGATTACTTTGGAATAGACTTTATTCTTGTCTCCTGAGTACATTGTGACTTCTCTACAGAGTATGATGATCAAATTGGGTAAGAAATCTGCCATTCACTACTCCACTGGCCTCTACTTTTCTGTCTTCTCAGGCATCAAGGCTGGTCACCTTAGGAAGATCAAGCTCCAGTGGCAGGGGCTGCACTAGTAAGGACTAGTCTGAGAGCTCAGACCTGCCTCACCTCAGGTTCAGTTGGCATGTCAAATGGGATGGGGGATCTGTGGAAATGGAGAAGAGAAAAACAAACCCTCCACATTCAGATGTTGGTTTGACTCCTAAATGGTTATCTTTCAATGTCTATGTCAGTCTCTGTTTCACTGCTGACTCAAGAGAGTGTGAAACACTGTGTGTTAGCATTTGAGCATCTATTTAATGAGCCATAGCTCAAGTTGGAAATGACGCCTTATGGCACCTAGGCAGCTGTGCAGATGGTTAGTTTGCTTCTAATATTAGCACATGAATGTTTATAATTTCCAGAAGATATTGTGCATTTAAATTGGGTACAATTTACTTCTGAGAAGTAAATAGTGTAACCAAGGACTTTAAAATACTCAGATTTAAGGTATAATCTTAAAATGTAGTTATGGCTCAGTCTGTAAGTATCCTTCTCCTTAATCAAAAATATCAATGCTGTTCAATATTGGCTCCTTTTGGGAACAGCATGCTAAAAAGTAATTTATTCCTAAAGGAAGAGCCTAAATATATTTAACACAATTTAAATAATATACGCTGTCAATTTAAAACATCCTGTTGTCCAAAGTAAGAAAAATAATTCTATGCCTGAACACCTAAGAAAAAATGAGATGGAGCTGTAAATAACTGCCTAACCAGGAGATACATTCTACGGGGGCATACAGCTGTTTTAAAAAACGTTGGCATTTTCAACACTGAAAAACTGAACAATTTTGCTCCGTTGTATTTTTTTTTTTTTTTTTTAAGATTTGTATATTTTAGAGAGCGAGCACAAGTGGGAGAGGGAGAAAAATCTCCAACAGACTCCACGGTCAGCAGAGCTCTATCTCACAACCCTGAGATCACAATCTGAGCTGAAACCGAGTCAGATGCTTAACCAACGAGCCAGATGCTTAACCAACGAGCCATCCAGGCACCCCTTTGCTCTGTTCTTTAGCCTTCAAGGGATGGAATTAGTCCCATGACCTCATTCTTTATACTGTGACTTTTAAAAAATTTTTCTTAAATTCAATTAACATACAGTGTATTAGTTTCAGAGGCAGAGTTCAGTGATTCTTCAATTGCATATAACAGTGCTCATTACAGCACATGCCCTCCTTAATGCTATCATCCCACCCACCTCCCCTCCAGCAAGCCTCAGTTTGTTTTCTGTAGTTAACAGTCTCTTAGGGTTTGCTGTGAGACTATTTTTTAAGTTTCTAGATACTTTTATCTTCTTTTTCATGTTCCAAATGGTACTCACCAATAAAAGCGAAGCAGCAGAAGTATTCATAGAGGAAAGGGTAATATGGCAGAATACAAGAACTCTAGACTCGTTTCATCCCATGAATATATCAACCTAAATACCCCAGAAATCCATCTGAAGACCAGTGGACAAATTCCACAATTAAAGGTAGAGAAGAGGCCACACCAAAGAAGGTAAAAAGTATGGAAACACAGTTTGGGAGAGAAATGGATCATGGCCTCTGTGGTGGGAAGGGAGTCACAGTTGTCTGTTGTCAAAAAGTGCAAGATGAATTCCCAGAGCAAGTGGCTTGGAATGGGAGTGGGGCCAAATTCCAGCAGGGCTTAAAGCCTGGAGTTTTAAAGGTCAGTGTGCTTGGCTCTGAGAGAGTATGGAGGACACTGGGGCTGCTCGTGGAGAAAGGGCAAGACAGATAGCTCAGGAACAGTGTGGAAACAGCCAGCATCTGGGGCACACAGTAGGGAGGTTAGTTGCTTAGCTCTAAGCATGTCTCAGGAGAGCATTCAGGGCAAGACCCCTCCAGGAACAAAGGAACTGACAGGGCCATTTCCCTCCCCCACCCCTCAGCATAAGCACAGAGCCACCTGCAGGAACAAGCACAGTTCCATACTCACTACCTAACTTGCTTACACCAAGTCCCCCCCACCTACCCAAGCTTGGAAGAACTACTTTTCCTAGTTTGCTTGCCTCAGTAGGGTGGCAAGCCTCATCCCCCAGAAGACCAGCCCAAACCCCTAGCAACACCCCATCTCCCAACCTGGGAGTTTTGTGAGACCTCAATTCCAGTGGCAACAGTGACAGGTCTCATTTCTAGTTAAAAACACCACATTCAGCCCAGGGCCACAGCCCACAACAGGCAAAGAGAACCTCTGCAGACAACTGGCCTGAAGATAAACCAGCCAGAGTTCTGGAGACACTCCCAAAAGCGCCAGGCCTGGGGAACAGGGGATACTACACTGCAGGACACTACAGAACTTCTTCCTAAAGCTATTACCCTCAAGAACAGGAGATGTAACTGACTTTCTTAATACAGAAACAGGCATAGAGACTTAGACAAAATGATTAGGATTTGTCCCAAATAAAAGGACAAGCCATGGCTGGAAATCTAAGCAGAAGAGATACAAGTAACATGCCTGATAGAGAATTTAAAGCAAAAATCATCAGGATACAGGACTTGAGAAAAGAGTGGAGGACATCAGTGAGATCCTTAACACAGAGATAAGGAATAACACAGAAGGGATAAAGGACTCAATAAATGAAATGAGAAATAGGCTTGGTGGAATGAACAGCAGGCTGGAGAAAGCAGAGGAATGTATTAATGACCTAGAAGACAGAGTCATGGAAAGTAATCAAGCTGACTACAAGAAAAAATATACAAAACAAGAACAGACTTAGGGAACTTAATGATTCCATTAAACATAGTAACAGTCATATTATAGGAGTCACAGAAGAAAGAAAAGGAGGGAGAGAATTTGACGAAATAGCTGAAAACTTCCTTAATCTGGGGAAGGAAATAGGCACAGAGAACCACCAACAAAAGCAGATCTATATCAAGACATAATGTAATGAAAACTCTTAAAAGCAGCAAGACAAAAGACTTACATACAATGGAAACCCCATGAAGCTATCAGTGGATTTTTTAAAAGATGTTATTTATTTATTTGACAGACGAGATCACAAGTGGATAGAGAGGCAGGCAGAAAGAGATGGGGGAAGCAGGCTTCCTGCTGAGCAGAGAGCCCGATGCGGGGCTCGATCCCAGGACCCTGAGATCACGACCTGAGCTGAAGGCAGAGGCTTAACCCACTGAGCCACCCAGGCGCCCCTCAGTGGATTTTTTTCACAGAAACTTTGAATATATCATGCCATTCTCTTCTGGCTTACAAAGTGCTGAATGGGAAAAATCTGCAGCCAACAATACTCTAACCAGCAAGGCTATCATTCAGAATAGGGGAGAGAGTTTCCCAAACAAACACTAAAGGAGTTCATGACCACTAAATCAGCCCCGCAAGAAATATTAAAGGGGACTCTCTGAGCGGAAAGACTAAAATGACAGTATGAAGGTAGGAAACACAAAAGTGGTAAAAATGAATATTTCTGTGAAAAACTGGTCAAGAAATTCACAAAATAGAAGGATGTAAACAGGACACCAAATACTTAAAACATGGGGAGGAAAGGGGTAAAGAATGGGTTCAAACTTTAAATGACCATCAACTTAATGTAGACCCCTTATGCAGATATTACATACAAAACTAATGGTTACCACAAATCAAAAACAACTAATAAGTACGCAAAAAATAAGAAAAGAAATCCAAATATATCACTAAAGAAAACCAGCAAATTCTGAAAGACAAGGATGAGAGAAATATTCAGAACCAACCGCAAAACAAGTAATAAAATGGCAATACATATCTATCAATAATTATTTTGAATGTAAGTGGACGAAACAAAGGATTCTCTCTCCCTTTGTCCCCCCATCCAGATAAATAAATCTTTAAAAAAAAAAAAAAAGACCCATCTATATGTTGTCTATAACAGATTCATTTTAGACTTAAAGACACCTGCAGATAGAAAGTGAAGGATGGAGAAACATCATGCAAGTTGATGTCAAAAGAAAGCCAGGGCAGTCATGCTTCTATCAGACAAAATAGACTCTAAAAACAAAGACTGTAGGGGCGCCTGGGTGGCTCAGTGGGTTAAGCCTCTGCCTTTGCCTCAGGTCATGATCCCAGGGTCCTGGGATCGAGCCCCGCATCAGGCTCTCTGCTCCGCGGGGAGCCTGCTTCCTCCTCTCTCTCTGCCTGCCTCTCTGCCTAGTTGTGATTTCTCTCTGTCAAATAAATAAAAAATATATATATTAAAAAAAAACAAAGACTGTAACAGGAGACAAAGAAGGACACTATAAAATCATAAAAGGGACAAACCAACGAGAAGATACAATAATTGTAAATATTTATGTACCCAACACAGAATCACCCAAATACATAAAACAGTGAGTAACAAATATAAACTAACCAATACAATAATAGTAAGGGACTTTTAACACCCCACTGACATCAATGGACAAATCAACAGAAAATCAAGGAGACAATGGTTTTAAAGGACACCGCAATAAGACAACAGAAATAAAAGGCATTCAAATCAGTAAGGAAGAAGTAAAACTTTCACTATCTGCAGATGACACAGTACTATATATAGAAAACCCAAAAGAGTCCACCAAAAAAACTGCTAGAACTGATAAATTCAATAAAGTCACAGGATACAAATTCAATGTACAGAAATCTGTAGCATTTCTATACACCAGTAATGAAGCAGCAGAATGAGAAATTAATAATCCCGTTTACAATTGCACCAAAAATAATAAGATACCTAGGAAGAAATCTAACCAAAGAGGTGAAAGACCTGTACTCTGAAAACTATGAAACACTCATCAGAGAAATTGAAGACAACATAAAGAAATGGAAAGACACCCCATGCTCATGGATTGGAGGAACAAATAATGTTAAAATGTCTATACTACCCAAATGTCTATACTACCCAAAATACTACACATTTAATGCAAATCCTATCAAAATACCAACAGCATTTTTCACAGAACTAAAACAATCCTAAAATTTGTATGGAACCACAAAAGATCCCAATTAGCCAAAGCAATCTTGAAAAAAACAAAGCAAAGCTGGTGATGTCACAATTCCATACTTCCAGTTATATTACAAAGCTGTAGTATAACAAAACAGTAATGAAAACTGACACCAAAACAAATACATAAATAGACAATGCAAAAGACTCCAGCAAAAGTTTGCTAGAACTGCTACAGGAATTCAGCAAAGTCACAGGACATAAAAGCTATACACAGAGGCCAGCTGTATTTATATACACTACCAATGATGCAAAAAAAGAGAAATCCAACGAATCCATCCTATTTAACAACTACACAAAAAACCAAAGAGGTAAAGGAACTCTGAAAACTATAGAACACTTATGAATGACATTGAGGAAGACACAAAGAAATGGAACATTCCATGTTCATGGACTGGAAGAACAAATATGCTACCCAAAGCAATCTACACATTCAATGCAATCCCTATCAAAATACCATCACCTTTTTTCACAAAGCTGGAACAAACAATCCTAAAATTTGTATGGAACCGGAAAAGACCCTGAATAGCCAAAGGAATGTTGAAAAAGAAAACCAAAGCGGAGGCATCACAATTCTGGACTTCAAGCTGTATTACAAAGCTGTCATCATCAGGACAGTATTGTACTGGCACAAAAACAGACACATAGATCAATGGAACAGAAAATTGAGCCCAGAAATGGACCCTCAACTACATGGTCAACTAATCTTTGATAAAGCAGGAAAGAATGTCCAATGGAAAAAAGTCTCTTCAACAAATAGTGTTGGGACAACTGGACAGCCAAATGCAAAGAATGAAACTGGACCACTTTCCTACACGATACACAAAAATAAACTCAAAATGAATAAAAGACCTAAATGTGAGAAAGGAATCCATCAAAATCCTAGAGAACACAGACAGCTACCTCTTTGACCTCAGCCATAGCAACTTCTTGGTAGACATGTCTCCAAATGCAAGAGAAACAAAAGCAAAAATGAAAAATTGGGACTCCATCAATATAAAAAAAGCTACATACACTCAATGCAAAGAAAATAGTCAACAGAACTAAAAGGCACCTACGGGGGCGCCTGGGTGGCTCAGTGGGTTAAGCCTCTGCCTTCTGCTCATGATCCCAGGGTCCTGGGATCAAGCCCCACATCGGGCTCTCTGCTCAGCGGGGAGACTGCTTCCCTCCTCTCTCTCTCTCTCTCTGCCTGCCTCTCTGTCTACTTGTGAGCTCTCTATGTCAAATAAATAAATAAAATCTTTAAAAAAAATAAAAGGCAACCTACGGAATGGGAAAAGATATATGCAAATGTCTTATCAAATAAAGGGCTAGTATCCAGAAATCTATAAAGAACTTATCAACAACTTATTGCTAACAACCAAAACTCAAAAAATTCCAGTCAAGATATGAGCAGGCCTAAACAGACATTTCTCCAAATATGACATACAAATGGCCAACAGACACATGAAAAAATGCTCCATATTACCCAGCATCAGGGAAACAAAATCAAAACCACTATAGGGGAAAAAAAAAAAAAAACAACACACATACAATGAGCTACCACCCCATATCAGTCAGAATGGCTAAAATGACTAACTCAGGAAATGACAGATGTCAGCAAGGATGTGGAGAAAGGGGAACCCTCTCATACTGTTGATAAGAATGCAAACTGGTGCAGCCATTATGGAGGTTCCTCAAAAAGTTAAAAATAGATCTACCCTATGATCTAGCAATTGCACTACGAGGTATTTAACCAAAGGATACAAACATAATGATTCTATAGGGCACGTATAACTCAACATTTATAGCAGCAAAATCCACAATAGCCAACCTATGGAAAGAGCCCAGACATCCATTGATGGATGAATGGATAAACATATGGTCTATATATACAATGGAACATTACTCAGCCATCATGACTGAAATTTCATCAAAGAATGAAATCTTTCCATTTGCAACAACGTGGATGGAACCAGAGGGTATTATGCTAAGTGAAATAAGTCAGGCAGAGAAAGAAAATGCCAGATGACTTCATTCATGTGGAATTAAAAAAAACAAAACAGATGAACACAGGGGAAGGGAAGGAAAAATAAAATAAGATGAAAATATAAAGGGAGGCAAACCATAAGAGATACTGAAATCTAGGAAACAAACTGAGAGTTGTTGGAAGGGAGGGGCAGTGCATGGGGAAAGGGATAATTGAGAGACAAGCATTAAGGAGGGCACTCAGTATGTTGTATGCAACTGAAGTTGTTGTATGCAACTGATGAGTCACTGAATTCTACCCCTAAAACTAATACAGTATATGTTAAATAAATTGAATTTTAATAAAGAATAAGAAAACAGACACATAGGAGCACCTGGGTGGCTCAGTGGTTTAAGCCTCTGCCTTCGGCTCGGGTCATGATCTCAGGGTCCTGGGATCGAGCCCCACATCAGGCTCTCTGCTCAGCGGGGAGCCTGCTTCCTCCTCCCTCTCTCTCTCTCTACCTACTTGTGATCTCTGTCTGTCAAATAAATAAATAAAATCTTTAAAAAAAAAAAAAGAAAGAAAAGAAAACAGACACATAGATCAGAGGAACAGAATAGAAAATCCAGAAATAAACCCGACAATTAGACGGTCAATTAATCTTCCACAAAGCAGGAAAAAAACATCCAACAGGAAAAAGACTGTCTCTTCAACAAACGGTGTTGGGACAGCAACGTGCAAAAGAAAGAAACTGGACCATCTTCTTATACTATACACAAAAATAAACTCAAAATGGATTAAAGACCTAAATGTGAGACCTGAAACCATAAAAATGCCAGAAGAGAGCACAGGCCCTACTTTCTCTGACACTGGCCATAGCAACTTTTTTCTAGATATGTTACAGGGACAAGGGAAATAAAAGCAAAACTTAAACATTAGGACTACATCAAAATAAAAAGCTTCTCCACCGTGAAGGAAACACTCAACAAAATTAAAAGGCAACCTACAGAATGGGAGAAGATATTTACAAATGACATACCTGATGAAGAGTTGATACCCAGGGGCACCTGGGTAGCTCAGTGGGTTAAGGCTCTGACTTCGGCTCAGGTCATGATCTCAGGGTCCTGAGATAGAGCCCCATATCGGGCTCTCTGCTCAGCGGGGAGCCTGCTTCCCCCTCCCCACCGGCCTCTCTGCCTACTTGTGATCTCTCTCTCTCTGTCAAATAAATAAAATCTTAAAAAAAAAGTTGATATCTAGAATACATAAAGAATAAAACTCACCCCCCCCAAAACCAAAAACAAATAATCCAGTTAAAAAATGGGCAGAAGACATGAACAGACATTTCTCCAAAGAAGACATACAGATGGCCAACAGACTCAAGATAGCATGTTCAACATCACTCATCATCAGGGAAATGCAAATCAGAACTACAATGAGATATCACTTCACACGTGTCAGAATAGCTAAAATCAACACAAGAAACAACAGGTGCTGGTAAGGACGTAGGGGAAAAGGAAGCCTCGTGCACTGTTGGTGGGAATGCAAATTGGTGCAGCCCTTGTGGAAAACCCTATGAAGATTCCGGAAAAAGTTCAAAATAGAATTACCATATCACCCAGCAATCACACTACTGGATATTTACTCAAAGAAAACAGAAACATTAAATCAAAGGATACATGCACCCAATAGCCAAATTATGGAAGGAGCCCAAATGTCCATCAATGTCCATCAACTGATGAATGAATAAGGAAGTGTGTGTGTGTGTGTGTGTGTGTGTGTGTGTGTGTGTGTGTGTGGTGGATATTACTCAGCCAAAAAAAAAAAAAAAAAAAAATCTTGCCATCTGCAATGATGTGTGTAATGCTAGGGAGTATAATGCCAAGTGAACTAAAACCAAGAAAGACAAATACCATATGATTTCACTCAAATTTGAGAAACAAAACACAAATGAGTGAAGGGGGAAAAAAGAGACAAACTAAGAAACAGACTTTCAACTAGAGAACAAACTCATGGTTACCAGCAGGGAAGTGGGTGGGGGGATATGTGAAATAGGTGATGGGGATTGAGGAGTATACTTGCCATGATGAGTACAGGGTGATTAAGAACTTAAAAAAAGGGGCGCCTGGGTAGCTCAGTGGGTTAAAGCCTCTGCCTTCAGCTCAGGTCATGGTCTCAGGATCCTGGGATCCAGCCCTGCATCGGGCTCTCTGCTCAGCAGGGAGCCTGCTTCCTCCTCTTTCTCTGTCTGCCTCTCTGCCTACTTGTGATCTGTCTTTCAAATAAATAAATAAAATCTTAAAAAAAAAACTTAAAAAAAAGTATTCATAAAGTTCAGAGAGGAAAATAGGCAAAATTATAAATAATAGTGATAACAAACAAGATATGAATGAAATGCCTACAAGATTAAGATATGGTTTACAGTTAAAATGACACTGAAATTTAGTCTTTATATGCAAGTATGCTGGCTGGACAAGGGGCAGCCCCAGATGGAAAATCCATGCTGTGTCTGGTGGGAGATGGCAAGAGCTGCAATGGGGTAAAAGTTGCAACTAGAATATGACAGAATTCATTTGGGCTTTTTCCTTAGAGTGAGGAGCCAAAGATCTTAAGCAGGAAAGCAGTGTCCGATGTTTAGAGAGGAAGGAAGAAAAACTCAACACAGGTGATAGACTGAAGAGACTAGTTATTTTTCCAATATTCTAGACAAAAAGCCTTACTTTAGGACAGCAGCAATAGAATTATCTAGTAGAGGAGCCCCAATAGAAGTGGTAAAGAGACAGAATGTCAGGGCACCTGGATCGGTCAGTCAGTTAAGTATCTGCCTTCAGCTCAGGTCATGATCCCAGGGTTCTGGGATCAAATCCTGCATTGGGTTCCCTGCTCAGCAGGGAGCCTGCTTCTCCCTCTGTCCCCTCCCCCTCTGCTCCTGCTCTCACTCTCAAAAATAAATAAAATCTTTAGAAGTACAAGTGGAAGAGAGAATTAGGGAATGACTCAGATTTCTTTTTTGAGAGATGAGATAAGGCTGGTACCAAAGACTGGGAATGTATTTCTGCTTGGACCCCTTCTGAATTAAATCTGCTACTCATTGCAAGTGTAGCCCTCTCCATACTGCAAGAAAAGACCTGTTACAGTGTGCACTGTAGAAGATTAGGTTAAGTATGGCTTATGGGCAAGGTGGTAAGAGAGAGGCTAAGCCGAGACCTTTCTTGCAACAATCCTGTCCAACAGAGTAAGAAACCATGAATCACTCTTGCCACCTCATCACATGGTCTCGTTCTAATTTAATAGCTCAGCTCTAAGCCTCAATTTCCTCAGTAAAACAGGGCTAGTAACACTCAACTTGTCTACTTCACAGTGTTGTTATCAGGCTATAACATATAAACAAAATATAAACAAAAATGTCCTAAAATCCTTAGTACATAATACCGTATAATTATTATTTAATACCTGGTCTTTCTGTAGTTGGAAGATGTTAGAAACAAAAATATGGTTTTGACATTCAAATCTTAAGACTTGAAAGAAGGGCTGGGATATTATAGATAAATTGAATATTTTCTGTTTTTAAAATATGAATCATTTGGTCTAATAGAAACTAGTACCTAATTACTATTTATTGATATGGGTAGGTTTTTAGGAAGAATAACTGCTTCTATCGATTCTATCTATAATCAATGTGGTTATATGTCTATTTCACTGATGTCAGCCACATTTCTTCCATTCTTTAAATCATAGTATTCAAACTAAACTTCTCACTAATGTACCAGGTTTTTAAATGTAAACACTGTAATGTCGCTGCTACCCAAGCAGATGCCATCTGTCTCCTAAAAACTGTAACCTAGCATAATACTTAAAGATGGACTTTTTAATTTTGCATAAAATATATCTTTGTATATATTACATACAATAATTGTATAATATATACAAAGATAAATAGATAACAACATTCAAAGGAACTTGATCCTAACAGAGGCTAACACTGGCACACTCCAATTCATTTATAGGGCCAGGCCTCCAGCAACCTGTAAACGTATATCAACAAAACCTTCCCTTCCTTCTTTTTTAAAAAAGATTTTATTTATTTATTTGACAGAGAGAGAGACACAGTGAGAGAGGAAACACAAGGAGAGGGAGTTGGAGAGGGAGAAGCAGGCTTCCCACGGAGCAGGGAGTCCCACACGGAAGTCAATTCCAGGACCGCTGAATCATGACCTGAGCCTGAAGATGCTTAACAACTGAGCCACCCAGGCACCCTCCCTTCCCCCTTTTGAGTATCTCTGTGAAACACTTGGCTCTTTCAAGATGACATAGCATTCTCTTGACAAGGCCCTCTCCCGCACATCTTAAGAACATTTAAACACAGATTCTGGGGCACCTGCGTGGCTCAGTTAAGCATCTGCCTTCAGCTCAGGTCATGACCCCAGGACCCTGGGATTGAGGCCCACATGAGGCTCTCTGCTTAGCAGGAAGCCTGCTTCTCCCCTCAGTTGCTCCCCCTGCTTGTGCATGCACACTCTGTCAAATAAATAAAATCTTAAAAAAAAAAAACATAGATTCTAAGGGAGAGAAAAGGAAGAGAAAACAATGACCATATAATGGCATTCCTAGAAAATGCTTGTTAGAGGGTAGGAATGATATTTTCTTCAGTTTCTTCCAACATCCGTTTTCTTTTCAAACTTCCTATAATAAGCACCCATACCCATGCAATTTAGGAAATAAAGGAAAAACATTTTAACTAATCAAAACAAATATCTTTAAAGTTTGCATTAAGCAAATTGAAATCTTTACTTATATATGTTTTTAATGAGGGTTAGAGTACAATGTTTTTTAGATAGTTTCATTTAGATAAGTATGAATGGTGTACCATTATAAGTACATAGACTCACATCTACACTGTCCATTCTCTAGCATAGGCAGCACTTAGTGTGAAGTTCTACTTTTAGTCTGAGGTACTTTTCCTTCCTATTCTCTGGCCATGGTAGACAGATTTTTTTCCCTCTGCGGTCCTTGTGCCCTGGTGTTATTCCTGTAGACATGTGACTTAGCAAATGGGACTTTACAGATGAAATTAAGGTTGCTAGCCAATTGACCTTAAAACCAAAAGATGATCTAGGTGAGCCCAATTTAATCACAGGGGCCCTTCAAATCCCAAGAGTAAAGCAGAAGAGTCAACTAACTCCCCAGTCAGAGAAATACAGTGACAGAAGAGGCGGGAGAGATTCAAAACATGAGTCCCCTTTGCTGACCTTAAGGATGAAGGGATCCACAGGCCTGGGAATGACGGTGCCCTCTAGAAGCTGCAAATGAGCCCTAGCCAACAGCCACAGAAGCCATGGGACTTGTATCCCACAGCAGTGTGGAACTAAATTCTGCCTGTAACCTGAAAGAGCCCCACCTGAGCCCCAGAGCCCAACCCTACCAGTGCTTTGGTTTTCAAGCCTTGTGTGACCTGAAGAAGCAACACCGAAGCTCTGACTTACAGAACTGTAAGATAATAAATTTGTGTTAAGTCACTAAGTTTTTGTAATTTGTTATAGCATCAATAGAAAATATAACAGCTAAAGTTAAAAACTACAATGTATGACAAAAGTGAATTCTTCAAGGAAACCTAGGCAATATTTTTCTACAAAAGCTTTCTCTGTAACTATTAACTGACATGTAGAATATTAACTTAATGACTCAGCAGAAACAAAAATAGCTTTCACATTAACCAGAGACTTTAATTTGATTTTGTGAAAAAAGCTTATAAGCAATCAAGCTGCTTTTCTCTTTTGTGTTTGTTACCTATAAGTACACACAGTGCAAATATTAATCAGGGAGAACCTGTAACTATGAAATGCTATGTGTTCAAGATGACTTCTTTACCATGTGGTTACTGGAAGACAGAGCCTTCCCATTGATCATTTAACACCCACAAAAAATACATAACAAACAAAACTGAAATTTGAATCTATGGTTCTTAAAACACAAAAGCATTTGAAGTCGGGGCTTTTTTCCTTTTTCCTGAAATAAATTATAAAAAGTGATCCCAATTTCAAAGGTTTAAAAAAAGATTTTAATAGGTATATACCACGTGCTTCAACAATTGACTCAGCCCATGGGGTATTTTTTCTTTTTCAAAAATAGGCTAAGAAACAATGAACATAGGATATTCTTGAAAATGTTTTGACTAATATCCAATCTTGCCTTTTCTTACGATTGTCATGGTCATAACCTAATGGCTCTCAACTTTCAGTTTTATTTGTTGCACTCGAAATTCACTGTATGATATTTAAGCATACATGACAAAGAACACAGGCATTCTTCTTAAAACAATATTTAGATTACTCTGCTTAGAGTTCACAGTTCTCTAACAATTTTACATTAAACACGCAAAACACTGTACAACCAGAGAGATTTGTGAACAGTCTTGAGAGAAAGCTGTATTTTGGTACATTAAGGCAGCTTCAGCCAAGAACTTAAAAAGTTCTGAATATTTGTTGCCACAAAAGACAAGTTGAAAATTTGAATATTTGATGTTTTCAAGAAATTTTAAGTCACTTAAGAATACCATAATTTGTGGAACTGTGGTCTTAAACATTTTTACCACTATATTCTTACCACATTAGACTTCTAAAATCAAGATAGTCATCCTATCAGTATCAAAGATTTCTATTAAAAAGAAGAAAGGAAGGGATTCACCTTAAATATGATGATAAACCCTGTATTTAAGTAAGGGCTCTCAAACAGTTTCTCACACATGTCTGTGAGGTAGGTTATCGTCCACATTTTGTACATGAGAAAATCCAACCAAACTGAGAATCACATTCCAAATTAGATTTTTGTTCTTTGCTCTGCATTACTTCTTGCCTTTACAAACATTTTAAAGAGTTGAACTGTAAAGATTATTAATCACTGCATTCATTTTAAAAACATGAGAAAGCAGCCAGTTTCATCAAAGTGACTTAAAAAGTTAACAACATAAAGGCAACAGAAAAATACATCCAGTGAACAGCTTCTGACAGTGATAGGGTGAGGTATAGTCAAAGGAGCCTGAAAACCAAACAGGCAAAAGCAAACAATGTAACTATCTGTGGAGGGCAGAACTGAGGGAAAACGAGAGCAATTAGAAAAAACAACTTCAGACAAACTTTTGACTAATTATTACTATTCCTATAATTTGAGAAGGCACAATTAAGGTGTTTTGTTTAGAGCAATTAATCTATTTTTTTTTTCCATTCAGGAAAATGTTATCCATCTAGAAGAATGGCCTTTCTTTGTAACAAAATTAACTTAAAAGGGATTTTTAGCTGTGAGAAATAAACTCTTATAAGCAGCAAAAAATTAACTATGTATTTCTCTGGGGCTAGACCATTCCTGTGCCTCCTTGAAATTTTAAATCAACACAAAGCAGTTAACCTTGCAAAATCACACAGATAAACCTTGTCAAAATTCTGTATATGTTCAGAAAAGTTTTCATGCTAAGATACTCTACAAATACTTCAGCTTTTTTTTCTTGGAAAGAACACACTACTCTGGGGTTTCCTTAATTGCACTTTAAATGTAACTGAAATTTACCTACCTTGCTTGTCCAAATAATCATGAGCTACCTCCGCAAAACCTAAACTGCTTTGGATATAAACAGTAGTTACCCAAAGTCCCATCACAGTCACAGCTGCAAAATGGCACTGCTCTGCAAGCAGGGCAGTAAACACGAACACTGGCTCACTACGTTAATACTGGCCCACAGTCTGGTAACTTCTAGACCCAGGCTGACTCTTATCAGGTTCTGGCTGAAAAAGTTTAATTAAAACTCAGTCCAGTCTCAACTGTGAGTCCAGTTCTTTATGCTCTTACTGTTTAGTTTATGCTATTACTGTTCAGTGGCATCAAATCCATCAAGATTATACGTGGAAAGGCTAGTAAGGAAGCCAGGAACTTGTGCAAGTAACGTATCATTTTTTTAAAGCTCATCAAACAAATTACATTTCAAAGTTCTATAAGATCTGGGAGAATATCAAGCCAATAATAATTAGGTAGTTTGTGAACAGAGATATACTCTATGAAAACAGTGTTTATCATCTAAATACCCATACAAAATGAAAAATTATCAATCTGTACACCAAATTTAGATAAACCTAATTCAGAGAACAGTCAAAAACTATGATAATTTAAGACAGGGACTGCGGCTAGTTTTACTTTTCATAAAAGACTGTGCTACAAGGATCAAGTAAATTCAAGGAAGAATCATGCTTAAAACACCTTCTGTATTTTATAAGCACCCTCAATAATTCAAAAGTACTTATAAATATCAATATGCTAATCATAAATAATTTTAGTTAATATAATCAACTGGTTCCAATAATTAAGAAATATTCAGTTAAGACTACTTTATGTCACTCAAAGACTTGAAAGGAATCCATCTGGGGTTATCTTTATTACTCAACTACTCAGATGTTTCAGTGATTCAGACTGTTCTCCCCTTGAGGAAGGTGGGATAGAAAGAACAGTGATCATTGCTGAATACTTTTATGGCATTAAAGCTTTATGAAGAGCTTTGTGGTCCTGCTTCCTCGACTAGAAAATGGTTATACCTCACAAGGTTACTATTGTGTATTAACTATGTTAATAGACATGGTCTCTGGATCTAAAAATCACTATAAAAAAGTATGGAACACTTCTAATACTTCAAATTAGTAATATTTTGCTTACGTCAAGTGCACATGATGTTTTTTGTTTTTTTTTGACATTTTAATTTTTTATTTATTTATTTTTTATAAACATATAATGTATTTTTATCCCCAGGGGAACAGGTCTGTGAATCGCCAGGTTTACACACTTCACAGCACTCACCATAGCACATACCTTCCATGTCCATATGTCCATAACCCCCCTCCCCCACTCCCATCCCCGCCTCCCCCCAGCAACCCTCAGTTTGTTTTGTGAAATTAAGAGTCACTTATGGTTTGTCTCCCTCCCAATCCCATCTTGTTTCATTTATTCTTCTCCTATCTCCCTAACCCCCCATGTTGCATCTCCACGTCCTCATATCAGGGAGATCATATGATAGTTGTCTAAGTGCACATGATGTTTTAACGTGTTCAGTTTTCTAGATGACTTTTGCCATTTGCATTCTAGAGGACAGATGTATTTAAAATTTTTTTTCAAGTATAAACCTTTAAAACGCCTCACCAAACAAATACAGAACATTGACACTAGTATAAAATCTCTAAATATATAAAAAGTGAACACTAACACAATCACACAAAAAAGGCAAAGACAGAACTTTGTATCTTCCAGGACTTTTAGCCTATCCTCCCACTTCAGAGGTTAAAAACTGAGGTCCAACATAGGTGTGACTTACTAACAGATTGCACATATCCCTCATCCAGAATTTCTAATAGAGGCTCTGAGAACGATTATAAATTACCTTCCCTATTTAAAAAGTCACAGAATGACAGAATGACCAGGTAAAGATATGCCAGACTGAAAAGGTGGAATTCTTTAAAAACAAAAACAGACAAAACCATGAACATGGTTTGCATTTAGATATAGAGATCTCACAGCCATTAACAGGATTTAAATTATTAACCAGTGAATAGACAAAGATACCATGTCTGTGGGAAGCATATTCTAAGCTTTTCTATTTTATAAGTGGAAGGTACAGTGCTTATATTAACTCAGTATACTGCACATTAATAGAAACTACAGATAAATTCAAACAGTCAGAAAACCTGTAATAGTTGTCTATGATTATTTTAATTATGTCTCTTCCAATATAAAAAAAAAAAAAAGTTTATGTTCCCTGAGTACAAACTGGCTAGAGAATAAGAAAAAGCAACCCATAATTATGCAGCTCTCATGGGAACCCTATTTGTGGAAAATGGAGAATTGTCTGTAAAACATACAGCCAATTCTCTGACAGAGAAATACTGGTACTTCCAATTAATTTAGGCTCCTAGATTGTTATAGCAGACTAATATCAAGGAACAAAACACTTGAGGTTACAAAAGTGTGCCAAAAGTTTGTTGATCAAAACAAAATCCAACTTGAAATAGGTTTGCCTACCTCCCCAATTTATCTGTTCCTACGTTAAAGATTACAGGAATTAGATCTAAATATGGTGCCCTGTATTTAGAAAATGTTCATGGACTATACAGTTTGAAAGTGAAAATCAATGTCATAGACTCATTGCCTACAAAGCCATAGAGCCATAATAAGCATTAGTCACTAGTTTCTTAGGCCTTTTTTTTTTTTTTACAAGTAATCTGCTTTAAGTTTTCTCAGTTATCCATTCAACACAACAAATAATAAATTTTGCTCCCAAACAATACCACCAAGGTGCTATGAAACACACCACAGACATACAAAATTTTGTTTAGGCCAGCATTTGCTCAAATGAGTATGTCCACAGGTTAAAATGAAATTTTTCTGATTCTGAACCATATTCTCTCCAGCAACTGCTAAGAAGAAAAGATACCTTAATTCTATTCTTTCCTGTGTTAATTATCATTATATAATTACATGTATTATTATATATGTAATATGTATATTACATATATATTATAATTAACTAATTATAGGAACCTGGAACAATAAGTTTCCTAAAATAGTATTTTCCAAATTTGCCTTTTCCCATGGAATATTAAGATTAAAAGTAGTTAAATTCATTTGGGGAAAGCAGGGTTAAAGTTTTCTTTTTTTCCACTGAAGGACTTTTCAAAGTTTTGTTTGTTTTTTTTTTTTAAAGATTTTATTTATTTATTTGACAGATAGAGATCACAAGTAGAGAGGCAGGCAGAGAGAGAGAGAGGAGGAAGCAGGCTCCCCGCCAAGGAGCCCGATGCGGGGCTCGATCCCGGACCCCGGGATCATGACCTGAGCGAAAGGCAGAGGCTTTAACCCACTGAGCCACCCAGGCGCCCCAAAGTTTTTAATTCTCATATCCACTGCCATCCTCAAGCAAGAGTGTGGTGTATAACACTTTCCAAACTTGCTCAATGGACTCATTTTTCAGTACAGCACCTCAGGGATACAGTGTGGGAAATGCTATTGTAGAACCATATGGAGTTCATTTCCATGATGTAGCTAACTCTTTATAACCTAATAATAGAAGCTCTCCTCCAAAATCTTAACTTGAAGAAATTCTTCCCACTGCAGATCTAACAACCACATACCACACCCTTGATTAACCAGCTTACAAGATTGAAATGTGGGAATTTAGCAACTGATTCTTTCCCTTTTTCTGCCCATTAGCAACAAAAGCCTCCTGTGACATTGTTCCAGCCCCTATTATGCCATACTAAGCCTCCTGAAATCTCCTCAATATAAAGCAATTCACTGTGCCTTCTAAATTCAGAGTAGCTGTGCTTTAAAAATATAAGCATAAGAGAACTGAAACTGCAACCCTGGTTCTCCTAAAATTCAACAGATAACCATCAAAATGTAGATATTCACAAATACTGGCAAGAATGAGAAAATAGTATATAATATTTTTAATTCTCAATAAACATGATAATCACCAATATAAAGTATTTTTATATGAATAAGTTCTTAATATCTGATTTATTCGACTAACAAAGCTAAAAACGCCACTGTATTCCTTGCTGTTTTTCCACCGTCAAAATTGTTAGGGATTTTGTCATTAGGGAATAGGAATCATCAGAATTCCTATTTCTAAGATCAATCATAGTCAAACAAATCGTATGAGGTGGACCTGTTCTTCCCAAAAGAGGTATTTACACATTTGAAGAGGTTAAAATTATGCCCTAGGTATAACGCACAGCAGGATGCTTATCCCTCTAAAAACAATCACAAAAAGTACCCTTTCATGCCACTAGATGGCAATCTTTCAAAGGTTTAAACAAACCCACCCTTTTTCCCAAACTGGCGAGCAAAGATTCCTTTAGATATTATGAAGTCAGATTTAAAAGTTACTTAACACCATTTTTAAAAAGTTCTATAAATCAATATGATGTGACACACTGCAAACTCCTGACTCGAAACTACTTAAAGACAGACATGCTTATCTTCCAAAAACACAAGAGAAACTTGGCCAAAGATTTTCATTTGCTTCTTGGTAGAAAACATTATTTTTGGCAAACAGAAACCTGTTTTCAAGAGCTTAAACTTATCTAGGGTAAGTCAGGTGAATGAGAGTGTTAATTATAACACATTAAACAAAGGAATAAATACAAATTAGATAAATTACACATAATTTAAAAATTAAATACTTTGACTAAAATAATATAAGCAATGAGCTATTATCTAATCTGCTGTATATAGGTTTCTTTTTAAACTTAAAAAAAACCAAAAAACCTGCACAAAGCAAAACAAAGAAACTGTTTGGTTTTTCCTTTAAAAGCCCTGGTGTGTGAATACATATATGTATATATGTAAACAACACATACATTTATTCAAGAGGTTTTTTGTTTGTTTGTTTGTTTGTTTTAATGTTTAAGGCTTCCCTAGCCTAACAGCCTCAATAGGTAAGGTCACAGCCTAATAAGCTTTGGAGGTACACAAAAGTCCTTAGGGCCAGAACAGTGTTTTCAAAATGGATGGCTAACAATCAATACAGAACAAAGAAAGGGAACAAGAAAAGCTAAGTAAATCAGCCACTAAGGATCAGACAACAAAGAAACTGGTGGTGGGATGGGTGGGGGGGACAGCTGTGATAAAAAACTTGAACTTTAGATGAAGAATTAGCATTGTGGGATGCAGGGGGACATATGCACACACTCCCCACCACCACATACATTAAATCAAAGGTAAAAGTTCTATTTTAAGGGACTGTTGGTATTTTGCTTTGTTTCATTCAACTATTTTATCATGCTTGGTGAAATACAAAAATAAATAGAGGCAAAAAGAACGTGAGAAAGGTAGTTTCGAAGGCATGTTTTAAAATGATGTTAAGTTTAAAAAAATGTTTTTTATGAAAAACCAAAAATTGTAATTTCAGATGTTCTAATACTGAGTAGAACACCGAAGACTCTTAAGTAAATATATTATCCAAGGAAATCTCGAATAAAATCTCTAGCTGGTTATAAGCTGTTTTTAAGAAACCTGGAAACCAGTTACCTGTTTCAGGACCACAACCCTTCTGTTAAACACTAGGCAATATTAACAAAACCTAAAACTACTAGAAGAACTTGCCTTCTGAAATTCTGGGGGCCAGCCTTTAAGGTTTCAACATTTAAATACCATCTTACTAATGGCTGTGTTAATTTTTTTTTTTTTTTTTAATCTTGTGCAAGAAGACTGGGTACATAACACAGCTTAAAGCCTGCTGAACTTTATGAAATAAACTGGATTTACCTACATTAAATAGTAAAGCAAAGAGCTATTGCCAAACCACCCTTTGACTGAGATGACTCACCAGTGAAGGTGTATTAATCATCTGTAGTGAACTCACAATTTTAAAGTAACAATACTCTTCATCGATGTTCGCCAATTAAAGATACTGCCTCTATGAATTTATCATAGGCAAAACAGAAGTACAGATAGGTAAATAAAACGTCGGACTTTTTTGTTTTCAATAATTTCAATGGCATTGAGTGTCCCCTGGAAATACTCATGACTCTCCATCAGTATTCCAGGGTGTATAATATCCATAAGTAAAATAATAATTTTAAGAATCTATCTGATTTTCACAGTGCTATAACAGAAAGACAGAAACGAAAGAAACACCATCAACGGGCTAAAGTAGTGATAAGACTGGCACACATTTCAAAAAAATCCATGGTGTGACTGCCTAGACGGGGTGGAGCTGAAGACAATGTGCTTCCAGTCAAAGAGCCAGTGAGAGAGCCAGAAAGTGAATGGCTCTCCGCAGTTACAGAATCAAAACTTGATCTTGGTCTATGTAAGCCAGCAGCAGAACAGGAACGCTGAGGTGTTGAAGAACCAGACCTCTGCTCCACCACCTCATCTGAAATGGATGAAAGAAGAGCAATTTATATGAAAGGTATAGTTGCCCAAGCCCTTCCTATGAAGATGCTATATTCAGAAAACTGAGTAAACATATCTGAACAAGGGAAACTTCATGGATGGCAGGTTTCAGAGTTTTAAGAGCAGGGGTAGCAATACCCCTTTCCTCTCACAATTATAACAGACATCACTCATCAACTACAACACTAACAGTCAAAATGTCACCCCTAAATCCTTCTTAGCATAGTATTTGGCATCAGCCTTGAAATTAAACTGATATCCCATTTGAAGAAAGAACATCCCTGAATGATTATTTTCTTGCAGCATATCAACAAAAACCCATTAAAATAAAAAGTTACCATTATATAGTGGTTCTGAACTTTCAGTACACAATGCCTGGGGATGGGGTGAGGAAATCTTGTTAAATATAAAGATTTCCAGTTTCTCAGGACTCACCTCTAGAAATAAATTCTGATTTGGTAGGTCTGGGGGTAGTTCCCAACAATCTGCATTTTACTAAGAACTCTGGGTAATTCTGATGAAAGGCAGTGATAGCTCAGAATAAAATTTAACTGTTCTACAACTTCCCTAACTCTGAACTCAGTTTTCCTGTGGTTCTGTCCTGCACCTGACCCCTGGTTTACTGTTTTTATCCCACTTGGGCCTCTGGACTGAACATCTGGTTCATGAGGGTTTTTACTTCTGGCACCCACTAAACACTTGACACAAACCACAACCATCTTCCTGACTCCTTCATCTCCTGAATGACTGGGGCATCAAAATCCAACCTGAATACAAGGAGAGACTCCTTTGGCCAACCAGGTTGAGGAAAGTTGATGAAGAGAGAAGTTTAGATATTATAATCCTAACAATAAGAAAATATGAATGAAGAAATGTGACAAAGAACCGGACAGCATCACACAATATTAGGTAAAAACTGCCTCCCTGTTATTCCTTACTTTAGCTCCACAACCAACACTGCAAGTGAGTTTTTTATGCCAAGGAAGCACATCTTTTGGAGAAGTGCTGGGTTAGAGATATTCCACGTCTTCAATCCTTTTCATTTCACTTGCATTTTTAGTTAACTCTAGATTACTTAAAAACCAGCATAGAAGACCTACCCACCATGTCTTTGAGATGATTTTAACATCTTGTCAACTAGTGCCAAGTTTTATCTTCTCAGAGCTCATGCCTGCATAGCTTCCTTACCATCAATGCTTTTAAAGTCCAGAAGATAGCTTCTATTGTCAACCAGATAAAGTTGTAAGCTCATTTTCACATAATTGCCAGTCACTGGATTTTTTCTTCTTACACGAAGATGGTATGCGTTCACTACCTAAAGTGAGAAACATTTTTTAAGGAAAAATGTTAAAAATAACAAGCTACAGTATCTCCCTTATTCTTACTGCAAAGAATATTGAAATAGCTGACAGGAGGGGTAGAGAAGGAATTCCTGAATCATCTTCTAATATTACATGACACTTTAGTATTTATTTAATCTCCACTAATAGGACTGTTTGTGCAGATCACCAGAAATTTAAAGGGAACTCAGAGATTATATAGAGTCTAGCCTTCATTCTAGCTATGCCTTTGCTCTAAAATGTCAACAACAGGGGCGCCTGGGTGGCTCGGTGGTTTGGGCCACTGCCTTCGGCTCAGGTCATGATCTCGGGGTCCTGGGATCGAGTCCCGCATCGGGCTCTCTGCTCGGCGGGGAGCCTGCTTCCCTCTCACTCTCTCTGCCTGCCTCTCTGCCTACTTGTGATCTCTCTCTGTCAAATAAATAAATAAAATCTTAAAAAAAAAAAAAAAAAAGAACCAGCTTCTTTAAAAAAAAAATAAATAAATAAAATGTCAACAACAATTCTGGTCACCCAGCCTCAACTTGAATACCTTTACCTATTAATATGGAGTAGGAGGAATGAAACAGAACTAACTTGTTAACAGTTTGTATTAGGCAGTATAAACAGGTACTGTCACAAAATTTATGTACTCCAATAATTCTGTGAAGAAGTATTATCTGCCCTTTGAACAGAAGAAAACTGCAGCTCAGATAAAGATGATTCTGGGTTTTCAAAACATCTATCAAAGGAGTTCCAGGACGCCTGGGTGGCTCAATCTTTAAGCGTCTGCCTTCAGCTCAGGTCATGATCCCAGGATGCTAGGATCAAGACCCACATCGAGCTCCCCGCTTATTAGTATGAAGCCTGCTTCTCCCTCTCCCACTCCCTCTCTCGTTGTGTCTCTCACTGTCAATTAAATAAATAAAATCTTTAAAAGAAAAATGAGTTCCAAATTTTTTTCAGTATGGAATTTTAAAGAAATTAATGTCTTTCTTTTAACCAAATTGCTTAAGAAAAAGCGTATCTGTTTTTAAATGGTTTTAAGGAACTATTATCTTGTTTATTCATTTCTCATACAAATAAAATGAAAATGATAGATGTTTCAAACATGTCAAATGAATAAACACAAGGTATATTTGAATATTTTTATTCTGCCTTTAAAAATACATTCATAGTCCTCAAGAAAGGAAGAAGAGTAAAAGATATCTGAAATGAAAAAAAAAATGCTTTCCCTTCCACGTATACTCAAACAGAATTGCAATGAATTTGAGCAGTAATTTAAAAAAAAGAAAATTGGGAGCTAAGAGTAAGAAAAATATACCATAACCAAGGATTAAAAGCACTAGCCAAATAAAAGAGATTTTCTTAACCTAGAGAAAAGTATTTGTTGACTGAATAAACATGTCCTGATGATATCACTTGTATTGACCCCTAGCTGTTATAGCTAGTGGGAAAAAGAAAAGAGAGAAAAGTAAAAACACAGCATCTTCAAAGACACATGACTTTTTATTGCTATGATGCAGACAGAAATAGGTAGACTATTTTCTCAGGTGATTTCAGGTTGATTACTTTCTGTTTCTTGGCCAAGAATGCTAGTCTCTAAAAATATTGTAGGTCCCCAGCATCAACAACTCTTCATGCTTTCAGAACTGTGTTTAGTTTGGAATATACTTGGTATATTAATGGAAAAAATGGGGTTTATCATCCAGAAACACAAAGACCACTAAATTTGTATCTAAATCAAAAACAACTTTTTTAGAGACCTAAGTACTCAACTCAGTAGATCAGAGCAGCTTACTATACAAACAAAAACAAAAAAGCAAACTTTTACAAATGATCTTAAGATATTACAATTTCCTACCTTCCATTCAAAATCCAGCTGCTTCATAGCTCGGTAGACTTCAGCCATAATGTCATACGGTTTGCTTTGACTTCTGATTCCAAGATGCCACTTGGCTTTTTTCACAGCTAAAGATTTGGGCTTAGTTGTATTCAGTGCATCCAATGGACATCTCGCTTTAGGACTGTCTGCTATAAGAGGTGGCATCCTTTCTGGATGAGGTTTCAGGCCTGGGGGAATATGCATGGTACTATCATCCATAAAAGAACCAGATGGGGGACTAGAGGCAAGGTAGAACTCACTGGCTTGGTTCATTATTCTCCGATTGTCAATGATAAGATGATAAGCCACTGCAAGCTGGTCTTGAGGGTCACCACTATATAAACTGTTCATTACTTCTGATTCTGTACACTCAAATTTTTCACACACTTCTTTCACAGCCTCATCATCAATGACGTTAGCATCATAGGAGGGGTCTTCAGGAAATAAGTAACTGGGCAAATCTTGTTTAAACCATTCATGCTCTCTAGGAAAAATACCACAATACACTATTGTAAGAACATGCTTTGGCAAGTCCCAAATAATTTAGACATGGGGCAATAAAATATAACAGAACCAGAAAGACCTGTTCTCTTTATGATCCTGAGTAAGCTAATTAACCCCCACCCCTGAATAACTATGATTATTCAGACTTGGGTATTTGGCTGACATTTCTGAAAAATTAGTAAAATGAGCCTGTCACTTCAAAGGAAACAACTAGCAGTATTTTTTGCCAATGATAAAGTTCAACCTTTCAAGCAAAATTTTAGAATTTTATATAATTTGTGTCTGCCTCCATGAGTTTGACAGCTTCCTACGACTTTAAGACTTTTCTAATAACTTTATAATGATAACAATGAACATGGTTTCTAATACTTTATAATGAACATGTCACCATTTGGAAAATCTTTTTAACTCAATAACCCGGTATTTTCAGAATGACCAAGATAAAATATCCACAAAATACACACACACACACAAAAAGACCAGTGAATTTTAATGTAATAAAGTACAAATATACACTGAAATGTTTTCTCATTTGATACTGTAACTAACAAGTTAAGCTTTGGCTTAAAATCAAAGAAGAATATCCACAACTATCTGAAAGACTGTTAAAATGTTTCTCCTTTTCCAATCACTTATTAGAGTGGTATCAGATTTTCTTCATAGACTGCAACCAATACAACATATTGCAATAGACTGAATGAAGAAGTAGACCTAAGAACCTAGCTGGTGTCTCTTAGTAAAGCCCAACATGTATGAGATTCTGAAAATGTAAAATAATTCTATTCTTATTACCATTTTTTTATTTTTCATAAAAGATGTGTTCTTTAGATTAACATGTAGTAGCTTTACTGTTATTTTTAAGTGAATTGTTTTTTTAAGTTTCAATTTTTTTTTAATTTTCAATTTTTTATTTCTTATTTTTTTATAAACATATAATGCATTTTTATCCCCAGGGGTACAGGTCTATGAATCGCCAGGTTTACACACTTCACAGCACTCACCATAGCACATACCCTCCCCAATGTCCATAACCCACTCCTCAGTTTCAATTTCTTATATGATAAATACTGATATAACCTGCATTAAACAACACAACTCTTTGGAAGCCTCAATTTTAAGACTATAAAGGGGTACTAAAACCAAAAAGTTTGACAATCAGTCTCCTAAATCTTATTTTCTCACACTTCTGGGCTTTTGCACATCCAAGAACATCCCGCCTCTTTTCATCTGACTAACTAAGTACTATTCCTTCAAGACTACATAAGCATTGCTACATGACAGAACTGGGCACCCTCTAAACTAAATTCAGATCGATCTATATTTTGCTTCCATGCTTTCTATTGACTGATTGTTTCATTTATGAATTTAAACTAAGAGTATAGGATAGCAAAAAGACATTCCTCCTCTCAGATTATATTCTAGAAGAATACAGATAAAATATTCACAAAAATATATAATTTCAAATATACAAATGTGAAAATCCTGTGATAAAGATTATAAGAGGAAAACACAGGGTAAAATAAAAATATATAAATCAGAATGGGAGCCATGTAATTAGAGAAGCTACAGAGTAATATTTAAGCAGATATCAGAATTATTAGAAGTCAGCTGGGAGCAAAGAGCTGGGAAACAGGTATTCCCAGCACAAGAAACAATGCAGGTGAAGACTGAGACAAAGAGTTGTGCCATGTTCCAGAACAGGACTGAGGCCACTATCATGAAAACAGGAGTTATAGGTTGGAGGGGCAAAAGCTATCAAATATTTCTGACAGCTATAGGCTAGAAGAACGATTCTGGGACTAGAAACTATGCTTGATGAAAATCACTGAAAGATTTTACAGAGACAGGGGTGACATAATCTAATTTGCATTCTGTAAAGATAATCTTGCTTGTGATACAGAAACTGAAAAGACAAAAATGATGATGTTGATGATGCTGATGAAATAGTCCAAGTAAGAAATGATGGTGTGCCAGGCCTTGAGGATGAATCTTCTACAGCTTCTAGTAGATCTTTCTATTGTAACACTCACACTTTCTTATAGGTGTTGATTTTTTTCTTAATCTTACTCACCAAACTCAGAGCTCCTTGAAACAGGGACCATGCCTTATTTAGTTGTATTCAACTACCCAACACTATGTAAATGTTCAATAAATGCATAATAAATAAGTGACAAATACATAAAATATGAAAGCCAAAATTAATCCAATAATGTGTTTATTTCCGATATCATACTAAGCACCAAAGGCTTGGTAATAAAGATGTGATATATTAATTTCTCCCATAGAAACAGGAGACATTATATATCTAACATTTTAAAAATAGTAATAAATAGGGAAGATGAGCATTTCCAAATGAACTCCAAAAACTCACTCTTCCATGAAATCATTCAGAGTACTAGCAAAAATCATCAAAATCAACTTTTCTAAAACCATGGAAATTTACCAAAAGACTGCAACAATCTGAGAAGTGTTTACTCAAGAAAATAGCCGATCTCAGTAAAAACAGTGAGATCTGAAACATTTTAAGTTGCCCTATACCCATCTTCCTTTTCCCACTTCTATGGTAGCCTTGAAAACCAGCAGTCTCACAATCATGGTAGCCCAGAACACCTAACAACCTAATAACGACCTAACAACCACTAAGGGGAAGATAGGTTTAGAATTAGAGCAGAATAGGTTTAGAATTCTCCAAAAGTCCTAGCCTCAGAAAACTGTAATTATTTGACATGTCTGGAAGTTCCCTGGAAATCTCCATTTTGCAAGACTTGTCTTTTTCCGACCTGATTCAGAGTTCCCTCACTGCAAATAGCCTTCTCCCCAGGACATTTGTCAAAAACAACCAATGGCGGGCGCCTGGGTGGCTCAGTGGGTTAAGCATCTGCCTTTGGCTCAGGTCATAATCTCAGGGTCCTGGGATCGAGCCCTCCATCGGGCTCTCTGCTCCGCAGGAAGGCTGCTTCCCCCCCGCCTCTCTGCCTGCCTCTGCCTACTTGTGATCTCTGTCTATCAAACAAATAAATAAAATCTTTAAAACAGAAAACAAAAAAACAAAAAAAAACAAACAAAAACCAACCAATGGTAACTGTGACATCCCAACTGACTGAAGAGGCAGTAAGATTTGGGGCAAACAAGAAGCTAACCATAAACCTTAAAATGAAAAGTTCAGGAATAAGAGTTCCACTGAGGTCTTTGAAATACTCTGATATGGGGCACCTGGGTGGCTCAGTGGTTTAGGCTGCTGCCTTCAGCTCAGGTCATGATCTCAGGGTCCTGGGATCGAGTCCCGCATTGGGCTCTCTGCTTGGCAGGGGGCCTGCTTCCTCCTCTCTCTCTCTCTCTGCCTGCCTCTCTCCCTACTTGTGATCTCCATCTGTCAAATAAATAAATAAAATCTTAAAAAAAAAAAAAAGAAAGAAAGAAAGAAATACTCTGATATATTCCTGGGACTCAAGCAGGCCATGCATATATTATGCAGGGCTGTGTGCTTACCCAAGAAAGACCCTCATTTCTTTTTTTTTTTTAAAGATTTTATTTATTTATTTGACAGAGATCACAAGTAGGCAGAGAAGCAGGCAGAGAGAGAGGAGGAAGCAGGCTCCCCGCTGAGCAGAGAGACCGATGTGGGGCTTGATCCCAGGACCCTGGGATCATGACCTGAGCCGAAGGCAGAGGCTTTAACCCACTGAGCCACCCAGGCACCCCGAAAGACCCTCATTTCTAATCACTGGCTAACTTTGAGGCTCTCTGCTAATGTGGAATAAAGACTACATCAGAGTTATAAGCTTCTCTTCAGAGCAATGAAGATATACTCCAACATGTACACATAATCACTTAGCAAAGACTGTGAGACTTATTAGATCAAGGCATTTAAGGACAGCTCTAATAATAAATGACCATTAAGCTAACTAATCAGAGATTTCAGTGGCCAACCATGACAAAAAGTACAAAATCTGGGGAATTAATTCAGTAAAATCACTAACAAAAGGAACAGCAACAAGAATTACAAACTAAAGGCATACATCCAAAAGAAATGGAAACATGTGACCATAAAAAACTTGTACATGAATGTACATAGCAACATTATTCTTAAGAGCCCAAAGCAGAAACAACTCAAGTATCCATTAACTGATGAACAGATAAACAAAATGTAGTGTATCTGTACAATGGAGTATTTTTAAAGAACAAAGGAATGAAGTACTATACATGCTACACCATGAATGAACCCTGAAAACATTATGCTGTGTGAAAGTAGCCAGACTCCTGGGTGCCTGGGTGGCTCAGTGGGTTAAGCTGCTGCCTTCAGCTCAGGTCATGATCTCAGGGTCCTGGGATTGAGTCCCGCATCGGGCTCTCTGTTCAGCAGCGAGCCTGCTTCCCTCTCTATCTCTCTGCCTGCCTCTCTGTCTACTTGTGATCTCTCTCTGTCAAATAAATAAATAAAATCTTTAAAAAACAAACAAACAAACAAACAAAAAACAAAAAACGAAAGTAGCCAGACTCCAAAGGCTACATGCTATAGGATTCCATTCATATGAAATGTCCAGGACAGGCAAACCCATAAAGGCAGAAAGTAGATTACTGGCTTCCAAGGGATAAAAGGAGGGGGAAATGGGTAATGACTGATAATGGGTATAGAGTTTCTTTAAGGGAATTAGAAAATGGTGACGACTGTACAACTTTGTAAATATACTAAGAACCATTGAATTATACAATTTGAAGGGACAAATGTACAGTATGTGAATTATATCAATGATATAAATGTTTAAAAAATGATAAATAGGGAAATAATCTAAATTTTTATTTCTAATTCATTCATTTACACAAAGGACCATAATTCTTTACCATAAGAAACTGCCAATTAAAAAGTCACACTCAGCTTTTGTTTTCAGGAATCAGTTTCTGAATTAACTCTATCAAGATAAGCAGTAACCAGAATGTTTATGAGAGTTGGCCTGAGACAATATCAGTTCATTTCCCCATCAGAAATTAAGTCTTTCTATCACTCTTACCTGATATTCTATTTTTGATACTTAAGACTAATGACTTAAATGAGTTATGGAAACACATGAAAATGAGAACACAACAATCCAACATCTTTGAGATGCAGCAAAAGCAGTTCTAAGAGGGCAATATATAGTAATACAGCCCTACCTCAAGAAATAAGAAAAAGCTCAAACTACCAACCTAAACTTGCACATAAAGAAATTAAAAAAAGAAGAACAAAGTCCAAGGCGAGTTGAAGAAAATAATAAAGATCAGAGCAGAAATAAATGACATAAAAATTAAAAAACAATAGAAAAAAATCAGTAAGAGGCACCCAGCTTGCTCTTCAAGCCTCACATGGGATGTAGAGATTACTTAAATAAATAAATAAATTTAAATAAAAAATTAAAAATCATTAAAATTGAGAGCACTTTTATTCAATATGGTCCTGGAAGTCCTAACTACAGCAATCAGAAAAGAAAAAGAAACAGAAGGCATCCATACTGGTAAAGAAGTTCTTAAACTGTTACAGTTTAATATCCATCTAGTATGGGTGCCTTTGCAGATGATATGACATTCTACATAAAAAATCCTAAAGACTCCACCAAAAAACTACTAGAATAAATTCAGTAATTTATATTTATTTATAAATTATTCAGTAATAATATCCTGCAGAAACTGCAGGATACCTAGAAATCAGTAGCATTTCTATATGCTAATAACGAAGTACCAGAAAGAGAAATTAAGAACATAATTCCATTTACAACTGCATCGGAAATACTAAAATATAACCAAGGAGGTTGAAGACTATACTCATGGATTGGCAGAATTAGTATTGTTAAAATGTCTGTACTACCCAAACCTATCTGCAGATTCCAAGCAATACCTATCAAAATACCAAAAGCATTCTTCACAGAACTAGAACAAACAATCTTAAAATTTGTATGGAACTATAAAAGACCTCAAATAGCCAAAGCAATCTTGAGAAAGAAAAATAAAGCTGGAAGTATCACAATCCCAGATTTCAAGATACACTATAAAGCTACAATAATTAAAACAATGGTATTGGCACAAAAATAGACACATAAACAGAACAGAATAGAGAGCCCAGAAATAAACCTATGCTTATATGGTCAATTAATCTAAAACAAAGGAGGCAAGAACATGCAATGAAGAAAAGACAATCTCTTCAATAACTGGTGTTGGGAAAACTGGAGAGCTACATATAAAAGAATGAAACGGGACCACTTTCTAAATCATACACAAAAAATAAACTCACAATGATTAAAGACTTAAATGTAAGATCTGAAACAATAAAATTCCTAAGAAAAACAAAGACAATAATATCTCTGACACCAGCCATAACACTTCTCTAAATATGTCTCCTAAGGCAAGAGGAACAAAAGCAAAAATAAACTATCAGGACTATATCGAATAAAAAGCTTTTGCACAACACCCAAAGAACAAACAATCCAATCAAGAAATGGGCAGAGGACATGAACAGACATTTCTGCAAAGAAGACATCCAGATGGCCAACAGACACATGAAAAAGTGCTCCACGTCACTCGGCATCAGGGAAATACAAATCAAAACCACAATGAGATATCACCTCACACCAGTCAGAATGGCTAAAATTAACAAGTCAGGAAATGACAGATGCTGGCGAGGATGTGGAGAAAGGGGAACCCTCCTCCACTGTTGGTGGGAATGCAAGCTGGTGCAACCACTCTGGAAAACAGCATGGAGGTTCCTCAAAATGTTGAAAATAGAACTACCCTATGACCCAGCAATTGCACTACTGGGTATTTACCCTAAAGATACAAACATAGTGATCCGAAGGGGCACGTGTACCCGAATGTTTATAGCAGCAATGTCTACAATAGCCAGACTATGGAAAGAACCTAGATGTCCATCAACAGATGAATGGATAAAGAAGATGTGGTATATATACACAATGGAATACTATGCAGCCATCAAAAGAAATGAAATCATGCCATTTGCGATGACGTGGATGGAACTAGAGCGTATCATGCTTAGTGAAATAAGTCAATCGGAGAAAGACAACTATCATATGATCTCCCTGATATGAGGACATGGAGAAGCAACATGGGGGGGTAGGGGGATAGGAGAAGAGTAAATGAAACAAGATGGGATTGGGAGGGAGACAAACCATAAATGACTCTTAATCTCACAAAACAAACTGGGGGTTGCTGGGGGGAGGTGGGATTGGGAGAGGGGGAGCGGGCTATGGACATTGGGGAGGGGAGGCGAACCATAAGAGACTATGTACTCTGAAAAACAACCTGAGGGTTTTGAAGGGTCAGGGGTGGGAGGTTGGGGCAACCTGAGGGTTTTGAAGGGTCAGGGGTGGGAGGTTGGGGGAACAGGTGGTGGGTAATGGGGAGGGCACGTTTTGCATGGAGCACTGGGTGTTGTGCAAAAAGAATGAATACTGTTACACTGAAAAAATAAATAAAATGAAAAAAAAAAAAAAAAAAGCTTTTGCACAGTGAAGGAAACCATCAACAAAGCAAAAGGACACCCTACTAAATGGGAGAATATACTTGCAAATTATATATGCAGTAAGGAGTTAAGTCCAAAATACATAAAGAATACAACTCAACACCAAAACAAAACAAAACAAAATAAAAAATCCAATCAATTAAAAACAAGCAGAGGACCTAAACAGACATTTTTCCAAAGAAGACATGCAGATAAGCAATAGACACATGAAAATATGCTCAACTCCTATAATGAGGGACATGCAAATCAAAACCACAATGAGATATCACATTACACAATTAACATTGCCAAAGACTAAAATAAAAAAGACAAGAAATAATAAGTGTTGACAAGGATGCAGAGAAAAAGGAATTCCACACTGCTAATGGGAATGTAAATTGGTATAATCACTGTGAAAAATTGTATAGAAGTTCCTCAAAAAATTTAAAATAGAAAAACCAGGGGCACCTGGGTGGCTCAGTGGGTTGAGCCCCTGCCTTCAGCTTGGGTCGTGATCTCGGGATCCTGGAATCGAGCCCCGCATCGGGCTCTCTGGTCAGCGGAGAGCCTGCTTGCCCTTCTCTCTCTGCCTGCCTCTCCGCCTACTTGTGGTCTCTCTCTGTGTCAAATAAATAAATAAAATCTTAAAAAAAAAATAGATATACCATATGACCCAATAATTCCACTACTGGGTATTTACCCAGAGAAAACAAAAACACTAATTCAAAAAAATATAAGCACTCATATGTTTATTGCAGCATTACTTAAAATAGCTAAGATATGGAAGCAACCTAAGTGTCTATCAACAGACAAATGGTAAAGAACATGTAGTGTACATATACAATGGAGTACTATGCAGCCTTAAGAAAAGATGAGATTGGGGCGCCTGGGTGGCTCAGTGGGTTAAGCCTCTGCCTTCGGCTCAGGTCATGATCTCAGGGTCCTGGAATCGAGTCCCACATCGGGCTCTCTGCTTAGCGGAGAGCCTGCTTCCCTTCCTCTCTCTCTGCCTGCCTCTCTTGTGATTTCTGTCAAATAAATAAATAAAATCTTTAAAAAAAAAAAAAAGAAAAAAGAAAAGATGAGATTGGGGGTGCCTGGGTGGCTCAGTAGGTTGAAGCCTCTGTCTTCGGCTCAGGTCATGATCCTAGGGTCCTGGGATCAAGCCCCACATTGGGCTCTCTGCTCGGCAGGGAGCCTGTTTCCTCCTCTCTCTCTCTCTCTCTCTGTTTGCCTTTCTGTGTACTTGTAATGTCTGTCAAATAAATAAATAAATAAATAAATAATCTTAAAAAAAAAAGAAAGAAAAGATGAGATTGTGCTATTTGCAACAAAATGAATGGATCTCAAGGGTCTGTGCTAAGTAAAATAAATCTGAGAAAATAAATACCATATGATTTCACTTACAGGTGGAATCTTAAAAAAAGATATGAAAAACAAATAAACAAAAAGCAGCATCAGACCTATAAATTGAGAACCAATGGCTGCCAGAAGGGGGGTTTGGGGGGATAGGCAAAATGGGTGAAGGGGAGAGGGAGATGCAGGCTTCCACCTATAGAATGAATAACTCACAGGAAGCATATCTAATTTTCTTTCTAAGGAAAAGCCAATTAAGTGACTGAGGCACCTAGCTAGTTTGGTCAGTAGAACATGTGACACTTGAACTCAGGTTTGTAAGTTCAAGCCTCATGTTGGGTGTAGAACTTATTTTAAAAAAAAAGAAAGAAAGAAAGAAAAGAAAAAAAAACTGTGAACACAAAAAATTTTTTTCCTGCTAAGTACATATCTATAACTAAACTTGGTGCTATATACAATTACACATTTCGTTTATGTAGGAGGTCTGGAGCACTTAAGAAAAATAAGCCCCTTCTTGCAGTCTAAGAGATAGGCAGCAATCACATAAAAAACCATGTCATCATTTAAACATTCCAGGAGTCATAGTCTCTAAACAGCCATTTTGGCTTATGAAGATAAGAGGAGAGATTCTGGAAAGAGGGCAAAAGAATGTGTTTGTAAATGAATAAACGATGAAATGTTAGGTAAGAATTAAAAAAAAAAAAAACTCTAAGAAACATAACCTGGTAAGTAAAGAGTAAAAGGCAATGCATTATTGTGGCTTGTGTGTGCTATATAAAGGTCATATTCATAATAACACCAGCCACTGCAAGTTCCAAAGTTTCTCACATAACAAGAAATCCTTCACAGTGCTAGCAGCTATTTTTGGATTCAAAATCTTTTTTTTTTTTAAGATTTTATTTATTTCTTTGACAGACAGAGATCACAGTAGGCAGAGACAGAAGAGGAAGCAGGCTCCCCACTGAGCAGAGAGACCGATGAAGGGCTCGATTCCAGGACTCTGGGACCATGACGTGAGCCGAAGGCAGAGGCTTTAACCCACTGAGCCACCCAGGCGCCCCTGGATTCAAAATCTTAACAAAACTTTTAATGTTTCATTTCATCGACCATATGTAAAATACATTATTAGTCAGTCTGTATTACGCATAAGATTTATTCAGTTTCTCAGCATATACTACATTCATGGGCCATCTAGCATTGTGTGTACTAAGATGAGTAAGACACTCTCTCTACCCTTATGGAGTTACAATTTAGGACTGGAAAAACACACACTGACATTTGAAATGTTAATGAAAAAAAAACAAATAAAACGTGAAAATCACGGAAGTGGAAGCAATTAACTTTGCCTAAGGGAATCCAAATTGATTTCACAAAGGAGGTCATATGTAAGCAGAATTTTAAAGGATGAATGGAAGTCTGTCAGGTCAAGAGAGACAGAAATGGCATCAGAGGTAGTAATATAAATTAAAACCTGAAGACATAAAATACATGTTATACTTGATGAAGAAGGAAAAGCTGAGTGTAGCTGAAGCGGGTGTGGTGGTGAGTGCAGGAATGAAACCTCAAAGTAGGAAAAGGAGCCTCCTTAGGAAGGGCCTTAAAGGATTTGCTACCTCAAGGAAAAAGTATGGGAAACAATCTGAAATATTTAAAAGATAAGTGACATGATCAGGTCTGTGTAAAAAGGAAAGCAGAATTCCTATACAATAAGTATTAGAGAGTCTAACATAAAGCAGGCATTCAATTAGTGATACAATTATTAATATTCTAAAATGTACATAACAGTAACAAAAAGAAGAATCACCTTATATCTTTGATGGTCGCTCGTTTCAGGGGATCAACCTGCAGCATATGCATCAAAAGAGTGGCAACAGAACGATTAAGATATTCTGGGATATAAAAAACACCCCCTCGGATCTTCTTAAATAACGTAGGTACATGCTCATCATCAAATGGGAGGGTGCCACAAAGAAGAGCATACAAAATAACACCACAGCTCCAGATATCAACTTCAGGACCTGCATACAATCTAAGAGAAAAGATGACAACGCCAACCTGAAATGCAAGTGCCATTTGTTCTCATCCAAGTATACCTGCATCTGTATACACATGGTGTAGACTCGGTGTATATTCATTTGCAAGCCTTTAATGAAGTCCATGGCCACACCTCAACACTCAATGCTTGTTTGCCGTAGAGAACTGGTCTCAGCAGTTACTATTCAAGCTTTCCAAAAGAAAGTGTTACTTTATTTGTCACAAACTCACAACTTACTAATTAACTAATTAAAAAATATAAAACTTACTATGGTTGGTTTTTTTTAAAGGAAACATCAAAGTAAATGACTGTAAACTTGAAAAAATACTACTATAGTGTTTAGGCTACATCCTTTTACCACATAACTATAAGAAAGAAAATGCCTATAAAATAGAATTTTCCTCCCTGACATGCCTATTTTAAAGAGTTTCTAAAGAATTAAAGGGCTAGGGGCTCCTGGGTGGCTCAGTGGGTTAAAGCCTCTGCCTTCGGCTAAGGTCATGATCCCATGGTCCTGGGATCAAGCCCCACTTCGGGCTCTCTGCTCAGTAGGGAGCCTGCTTCCCCCTCTCTCTCCCTTTGCCTGCCTCTCTGCCTACTTGTGATCTCTGTCTGTCAAATAAATAAACAAAATCTTTAAAAAAAAAAAAAAGAATTAAAGTGCTGACCTAGTCCTGCAGCAATCTCTTTGACAGTATTTGTCCTGTATCATGTTATCCTGAGTATGACTTTCATTCTAATCACTTGTTAGATTAGCTCATGGGACTAAGATTAGCTTTGCTCCATGTAACCTATGTCTGGAATATTATTCCTTTTTTCTCTCACCTTTCTGCAGTATTAAAATGCCTCTGATACCCCATTGACAAATTCAAACCTGGGTCTGAGGTAACAAAGTAAATCTCTACAATTCCAATTAAAAGAATATAAGCCATTTCAAAAAATTGCTGTCCACCATTTATATCATTTGCGGTACTTGTCCAAAACTCCTATACCTGCTCCTTGCAATAATACCTTTTATTTATTTTCTCTCAGCGAGTTCTGTTAACTTTTTAAATCAGACACTGGTTACTGTAAAAAGTCTTCTGTTTACTACTGCAATCTGTATAAACATTTTTAAATGTTTATTTTCATGTAACTGAAAATATTTACATGTATATTGTCAAGTGTTTACAAGTATACTGTCATGTAAATGAATATACCAATGAGTAAGTTCTAATCCCTACTTATAGTTTAATTTCAGGAATGACAATACTGTCCCTGAAAAATCTCATTCTTCTAAAGAAAAAACAAAAAATAATACTCTATATAGTACCTTATAAAAGAATATATAAAATATTATTTAAGGACAGTGTCTAGTAAGTAAATGATGACATTAAATTTAACAAATGCTTTCTCTTATCCATACTTTTCCAAAATGAAGAAAATCAAGATTTGTTTCAGTCATTTTTTTTTAATGGAAGAACTCCTTAAATATACTCATAACAAAATCTAAACCAAATGTTTAAAAAAATTGTTTAATATAACTGTTCTCTCTTCAACAATGGGAAAATTAAAGGGACAATTTGTTCCTATTATGTTAACAATCTCATCCTCTGAATAGAACATATTTTAATTAAATGTTATTAGAATGAACAAAAGATTATAAAGAGCTTACTCTCTCCACTGATCTATTATTACCTGCCTGAGATGACTTCAGGTGCTGCATAATTTGGAGACCCACAACTAGTTCGCAGAAATTCACCATCTGACATCATATTAGACAACCCTGAAAATAAGAGTAATATTTACTTTGTGCTAGATATTTTTATATGGAGCCATAGATAAATGCATGAAGAAAAATGTCAAGTCTTCAATGTTTTGTATATCATATTTTATAATTATTTTGAAATAGTGGCAAGCACTTGAGAGACAAGAAGAAGACTATTTCAGAGTGTTTACACTCTGACAAAAAAAGATAACACACATCATATATGATTGGAATTAAATTCCTTTTCTAACTTAAAATGTTGATTCACTTGGGTCACCTGGGTGGCTGTTTGAGCGTCCGACTCTTGGTTTTGGCTCAGGTCATGATCTCAGGGTTGTGGGATCAAGCCCTATGCTGGGCTCCATACTCACAGAGAATATGCTTGGGATTCTCTCTCCCCACTTCCGAGGCCCTTCCCCCAACTCGTACTCTCTCCAAATAAATTAACCTTTTTAAAAAAATGTTGATTCACTTCACAAATATGAGGTTATTCTAAATTACATGAACTTTCCCAAGCATAAAAGTATCAAAATATTATTTATCTATTTCTACAGTTGAAAGAAAGAAATAGAGACCATTACTTTTTATCCTGTACTTTCAAAGCCTTTTAAAACAATCTCTAAGTAGAAATCAGACAAGCTCCAATTTATAAAGATTACATTACATTCCAAAACCTTTTAGTTTGGAAAGCTTTAATTCAACATAGAAAAAAATAATCTACGGAACCAAAAATCTAGTTGAAGTATCATACTAAGGAGTTTTGCGATTTAGAGAAGGAAGAGAAATAGGAAAACTAGTTTCCTAGTTTTTAGATTAAAGACAAGGTACAGACAAAAAATTTATATAAGTAACACTGAACTGTGGCACATTTCCATCTCTCTTTCTATAACCTCTTACTTCCTAATCCTTTTGCCAAACACCCTACTTTCCAGGAATGTTTACCCCAGAAACTGTTTGGTGCATTTAAATCTACATTTTGTTTTTTGTTTTACTCCTGACAAAAACTCCTATTCTTTTTAACAAGTAGTTAGATTTTACCCTGAAGTCAACCCTTGATCAAATGAGAAAGGCTGTAAGTCTTCAAAACCGCATGCAAATTTTCAGGTATTTCTCTTAAAGTGCATTCATCAAAGGAAGTGCCCATATTTTCATTAGATTTTCAAAAGAGTTTGTGACCCCTCTCCCCAAAAAAGACAGGTTTTCCTTTAGGAGAAAATGCAGATTAAATGGATGTACCTTGAAACTGGCCCTCTAAACTTCTCTAGAAGCATGTGCATTTTATAAATTGTGTTTAAATGAACCTAACAAACCAACATGGAGACTGTGCATTAACCCCTTTTTCATGGTATCAGATTTATAAAATTGAAACTGCAAGTTCATAGTTCTTTAATAGTTGCTACTGACATACTTTAAAAGGCAACTAGTACATTTCTGAACAACCATGGAGTTACATACCAAAATCGGCTATCTTGGCATTCATGTGAGCATCCAACAGCACATTCTCTGGTTTCAGGTCTCGATGAACCACCATATGCCTATGGCAGTAGTCCACAGCTGATAGAATCTGCTGAAAAAGCCGCCTTGCTTCCACCTCTTCAACCTAGCAAGTATAAAAGAAGCTGCACTAAGAATATTTGAGACATGTACATAGCAAGAGTTTTAGTTTCATAATCAGCCCAAATGTAACTGAGCAAGCTAATTAAATCAGGCTAGAATTCTCAACAAATCAGACAAACGAACCAGACACTTGCATTAGAGTTCAACATGTCAATCAATAAGGTTCCTTTTTTGCTGCTAGGCTAGGAAGATTTAATTTTCAATTAATATTACTAAATTTGTACAATGTTTTAGGAAATTAACAAGTAAAACATAATGTAAAACAGAACTTATGTGAAAGTGCTAAGAAAAGGAAATCCTTGAAGCTTCAACATAATGTTCTGGAACAGATTTTTCACTGACATCATGTTGGAAATTAAGTGGAATATGTTCCCTAAAATCACTATTTTTTTTTAAAGATTTTATTTACTTGAAAGAATGATGGCAAGAGAGGGAATACAAGCACAGAGGTGTGGGGGAGAGGCAGAAGCAGGCTTCCCTCTGAGCAGGCAACCCCATGTGGCCTGGGATCATGACCCAAGCCAAGGCAGAAGCTTAATGACTGAGCCACCTAGGGTCCCAAAATCAGTATTTTGGAAGGTATATATGTATATTTTTAAGATTTTATTTATTTATTTGAGAGAGCAAGAGAGCAGGGGGAGGGGCAGAGGGAGAAGCAGTTTCCCCTCTGAGCAAGAGACCCGACACAGGTCTCCATCCCAAGACCCCGGGATCATGACCTGAACCAAAGGCAGATACTTAACCATACGAGGCACCAGGTGCCCCAAAAGGTGTATATTATTTTAAGATTTTATTTTTAAGCAATCTCTATACCCAATGTGGGGCTTGAAATTACAACCCCAAGTTCAAGAGTCCATGCTCCACCAATTGAACTGCCAGGCACCCCTGAAAGGTATATTTTTTAAGAAAGAAAAAAATGTCTAATATTCTGTATCTTTAGTTATCTTTATTACAGAAGCAACCCTGACTTTGAAGATATCTTTATGGTTTGCTATTTCCTACTATCCTCTTCTTAGCTTAGGGGCTTATTGTACTAGATAGTAAATTACTCACCCGTCCATGTTTACAGATGTAGTCAAATAATTCACCACCAGACACATATTCCATTACCATAAAAAAATCTGTTGGAGTGCTGATCACCTGGTATCTTTTTTGTAAATGAAAAATATGATAAAAAAATGTTAGTTTTTTAAAAATTAAGCTGGTATTATTATTGCTACAATTTTGTATTTCAATGTTTTATAATATTTTAAGACAGCCACAAATTATGTTATCAAAACAATCACAGAGATATAAACATAGCCTTACAAAATTCTCTGCTTTCTGAGGCTTATGGACTTTTCTTCAGATCCTTCCTTTCATATTTACAAAATCTTTGAAATCCTTCATTCTTCAACAACTAAGCATTCATTTCTCCATTTAAACAAAAAAATTTTTATGGCCCATTGAGATCAGGTATCATATTTAAACATAATTTAAAAATATTCTTGCTAAGCTTAAATGATACCACAAGAGATTTAATCAGTGAAATGCAGAAAGTGGTCAAATGACACTTTCTCCAACAAATAAAATGTGAGAAAAGGAAAGAGGGAAGGGAAGCTATAGATTTATAGTAAATCAAGAGACATACTGACCTATTACACTGCAGAGACTTGTTTTGATTTTTTTAAAGATTTATTTATTCTAGAGAAAGAGAGTATGCACACGCACACAGGCTCATGTGCCAGGGGGAGGGGCAAAGGGACAGAGAGAGAGAGAGAATCTCAAACTGACTCCGCCCTGAGTGAAAGCCCAACCATGAGCTGGAGCCCAAGACCCTGAGATCACAACCTGAGCCAAGAGCTGGATGTGTAACAACTGAACCACCTAGGCACCCCAAGACTTATTTTGATTTTGACTCCAACAAACCAGCTTTAAACCACTTATGAAACAAAGTCTGAATACTGAGTGGATGGTTGATATTATTAATTCATTTTTTAAGGTGTGATAATGAACTGTGCTTGTATTACTAAAATTTAAAGAAGGGTATGTTTCAGAGTAGAAATTGATGAGTTTGCAGATTAAAATAGTAATATTTAGGATTTGCTTCAAAATAATTTGTAATGGGAGAAGTGGGAAGAAGCAGATAAAACAATACACTGGCAACTGCTGAAGCCAAATGACAGATACATGAGGCTTCATCACTTTGCTTTTGTATATATTAAAAACTTTCCATAATGGGTGGGGCATATGGGTGGCACAGTCAGTTAAGCAACCAATTCTTGGTTTCAGCATGACCTTAGGATCCTGAGATCAAGCCCGGCATTAGGCTCTAGGCTCAGCATGGAGTCTGCTGCAGTTTCTCTCTCCTTCTGCCTTTGCCCCTCCCCCGTGCTGCCTCTCACTTTCTCTCTCAAATTAATAAATCTTAAAAAAAAAAAAAAAAGTTCCATAGTAAGAAATTAAGTAGACAAATGATTGTATTTTTTTTTTAATTTACTTCTAGGCATTTAAAGCTGAGACCATTAAAAGTAAGACTCTTAAAAAAAAAAAAAGACTCTTAGTTGTATTTGAAAAAAATTTTCTTAAAAGACAACTTCCCCCCCATATAACCAATTTTACCAAAGTTTTAAAAACAAATTAAATACAATTAATATGCACAACAGCAATTATGTGCTACATGGTGGTTCTGGTTACTAATAAAGAGGAAAGAAAAAAGGGCCAGGTCATTGGTGATATAACTACATACTGTACATTTTAAGAAAAGACACATCCTGTATAAACACTTAAAAAAAGTAAAATATTAAAGGTATAGTATGAAAATGATTATAGAGTTTCAGAAGAAATATTTCTAATAGCAATCTTTAGTCTTTGGGATGAAAAGTGACAAGGTAACTCACTTTATATAAAATAAACTAACATAACTGAGGAATAAGGTTGAAATTACTTCAAATGAACTATGAAATGGGAATTTTACCTGAGAACTCCAGAAGAAATGGTTCTATAAAAGCAATCTCACCAGGCACCAAACTCTAATTGAAAATAAATGAATTGCGCGAAGCAGGGGTACCTAGTCACCTTACTGTAGGCTAATCTGATTTATTAACAGAATTCTCCATCACTTTTCTACCCTGTTACATCTTTGGGGCTTATTAGAAAAAAGTGATGAAATTTTAATATATTTAGCTGCTGATTCTTCCAAGTATATCACAGGTCTTCAGTGAACACTGTTGGACAGAACTATTTCATGAAACCTCTAAATCCACAGTAGCCACTGTTCATGTCAAAGGCCAATCTAGAGCAATGAAAACCACAGCCAGCATTACTGAGTACTTGCCATGTGCCAGACACTGAGCTATTAAGTAGTGCTATCCACTCTTTGTTGAAAACCTATTTGTATTATACTTCATGAGATCAACAGCTCCTCTTTCTACTTGTAGAGCTTACAGCCTATTCAGGAAGACACATATTAGACAATAATTCTTTTCAAAATATGAATCTGTTCTTCAATAGTCTCCTAATCAAAAATCTTCAGGGGGTTCCCATTGCTCTTAGGTCCCGAGTGAATCAGGCCCCTGCCTGAGTCTGTACTGTTTCCTGTTTGATATCCCACCGTCACCATGTGTATTTCTTTCTTTCACTCATTGATTGTACTGCATTTCCTTCTGCCACAGCATCTTTGTATAAGCAGTTTCCGCTAACCTGAATTCTGTACCTGACCTGTACTCCGCCCTTTAACAGTCTGCCAGTCATTCTTTCTAGCTTCACTTAAAGGTAACTTCTTTAAGTCCAGGTCAGCCCTTTTTGCTTTCACAAAAGCATTCCATTAGCATCAGAACATGTGTCTCAGTTTGTGATTAGACAATGATTGGGTGTGGACCCAGCAAAGTATCTGTATCCAAGTAGGAATTTAAGTAAACATATAAAGTAGCACTTTTAAATAATGTGAGCAGCTTGGAGGAAAACCAGAATAATCTGAAACAGAAATTACTGCAACAATACAACAAAAATTCAATGAATAAAATGTCAATTAACCAGAATGAAGCCAAGACAAAAGAAAACATGATTTTTAAAATAAAGAAATCCAAATCCAGCTTCATATGGGGACTTAGGGAAAAAAGGCCAATTCTAGGACTATGTTCTTAAATCTAGCCAAGTAAGCCAAATTTTGTGCCCTCCAAAATAATAATCACATAGAAGCATTATAAGAAATTCAATCATGAAATTCCTATATTTAATACAATAATTAACGTGCTTTAAAAAATTTTTTTCAGAAACAAGTATTTCTAATTAATAAAATAAAATTCAAGTATCCACAAAAACCTCAAGCATTCTCCAGCTGACCAAGTTATATGCATTTTTAGGCAATATCCATTTATACAGCATATAGAACTCAGGAAAAATCTTTCCAAAGTTAGGCAAAAGTCAGTATTCATGAGTATGCCTTTTTGATGGTTATATCCATAGAGATTTCAAAATATTATTTCTATAGCTACATATACAGAATAATATGTTTCTTTATTTAGAAATCAGTTATTAAAGAAATGTAGTAACCATTATCCTTGGTTCATGCCACCTGTCTTTACTGGTTCTTGAATGGCATACTTTTATTTAGCTAATTACTATTTTTAATATTATAATAAACACCTACAAACCCAGCACCCAAACAAAAAACCTAGGACCTCAACAATACCTTCCATCTAACCATACAGTGGAGTAATCTTCCCCCTCCCACTGCTTCTCCTTAACCAAGTTACCCATCATCCTGAATCCCCTTCCTGCTTCCCTTGTTTTCTCTTTTATACGGTTTATTTATACATGTATATATGTGTGTATCCCCCTGTCTTCATATATATGTAAAATTCATATTCTTATGTATATTTTTATTTTAATTGCTCTTAGCTTTAAAAAAGGATATGATGTGGGCCCCCTGGCTGGCTCAGTCAGTTAAGTGTCAGACTCCTGATTTCAGGTCAGGTCATGATTTCAGGGTCCTGGGATAGAGGAAGTGTTGGGCCCCACACCCACCCCAGCAGGGAGTCTCCTTAAGGATTCTCTCTCTCCCTCTCCTCTGCTCCTTCCTCCGCTTGCATGCCCTCTGTCTCTCAAATAAATAAATCTTTAAAAAAATAAAAATAAAAAAGAGCATCAGGATATATGTAGTATTTTGGGACCTGTTTTATTGAGATTCATCCACATTGTTGTGTTTGCTAGTTATCTGATGTGACCAATGTATAAAATTTCATTGTATTTATTTATCTACTCTCCTGTTAACCAAGAAGCTATTTATTCTTTCAATCTAGGGCTATTTATTCATCCAATCTAGGGCTATTTATTCACCCACTCTACTACTAGAGGGTAAATTGTTGCCACATTTTGCTATTATAATAGTGCTGCTGTAAACATTCTTGTACATGGCAAATTTTCTCTTTGATATATACCTATGAGTGGAATTGCTGAGTCATAGTTCACATGAATGTCCGATTATAAGAGGTAATGCCAACTATTGTCCAAAAAGATTTTAGTAATGCTAAAATCCTTACAAAGTTTGTGGATTTATATTTTCTCCAACTCCTGCAAAATACCATACACATTTCTTATTAAATGCTCACTCCTGCATCCTGTCCATTTTTATTAAGTTGATCATGCTTTATTTATGCATGGATATACAGAATAAATCAGTATCTTTTCTTACACTCTAGAGTATAAGATTATTAATATGCCTTGATTATTAACTTCATAAAAAGTATGTTTTCAATCAATTCACACTGAATGTGGCTTTCAGACACTCTGTAAGGAGATCTGTATATATCTCTAAAAAATAATCGCCTTAGGGGCGCCTGGGTGGCTCAGTGGGTTAAAGCCTCTACCTTCGGCTCAGGTCATGGTCCCAGGGTCCTGGGATCGAGCCCCGCATGGGGCTCTCCACTCGGCAGGGAGCCTGCTTCTCCCTCTCTCTCTGCCTGCTTCTCTGCCTGATTGTGATCTCTGTCAAATAAATAAAGTCTTAAAAAAAAAATCGCCTTAAAAAATGTATGTGTATATACCTGTGCAATACTACTGTCATGCATAAATTTAACAAATCATGAATGTCATCATATATTCCATCAGGTTTCCTGATTAGCTTTTACAATGCTTTTCTGGTATTTGTTTTAATATTTTGATTGAATTAGGATCCAACTATAATCTATACATTGTAATTGATTGACATATCTCATGTTTCTTTTAATTTATAGGCTGCTCCTCCATCTGTGGTTTTTTTGTTTGTTTGTTTTCCCTCATGCATTCATTTGTTGAAGAAGCCAGTTGGCTTGTCCTGCAGAGGATTTCATGGTCTCATATGACTGATCTGTCCTCTATGGCAACAAAATGTACAGTTTATAGCACCCTCTTAGATCTAGAGACTAGATCAGATTTCATTTTGATTTTTATTTTCCTTTGAAAGACTAGATGATGCTGGGCACCTCCAAGCAAAGGCATATAATGTCTGTCTCTCTTTTTTGAGGAATTAGCAGCCATTGCTGATCAGATCCTCAATTTATTAATTCACAAGGAAATTGCTGGCCAATTTGCAGAGTCTGATAATATATTATGATCTAAAGGAAATCCTCACTCAAAATCTCCTTCCTCAAAAACTCCACTGTCTCTGAAGCACAGGCCATTGGATTACACACCCAATACCTTTTTTTTTGTTATAGGCATCAACCTAACTCTCCCCACTCCCTTTCTTTCTGACTTAATGTCTTTTTCCCCCATTGCTACTGTTGTACATGATATACACATGGATGACCTGTACAATATATGGCCTCTAATTTCCTTGACCGCTTCATCCTCCACCATACCCAGCCACTCACACCATGGTCATATACTATCAAACACTAATTCTTCAATTATTCTTCCCACCTACTAAAGGACTTGGTTTCTACAATTAGCTCTTCTTCCTCCTGTATCAGTCTCTCCATCTTGACCAAATTATCCCTTTTGGTGTACAAGCATTCTATAACATCTTTCATCTTTAGAAAAAAAAAAAAAAAAGAGAGACAACAAGCCCTGTTTAGACCCCATATTTCTTCTCATTACCACTATTCCTCCCCTCACCTTTTAATAAAATTCCTGAATTACATATTATTACTAAGTCCCCTTCTTCAGCTCAAATTCTCTCCTAACCCCCTCAAAACAAGATTTTGCCTTCATTATAATAAATTGGCCCTTTGGAAAGACACTAGCAACCTCCACGTTGCCAAATCTAATGGGTCAATTCTCAATCTCGTCTTACTCAATACTCAGCAGTATAAGCAACAGCTAAAAATCTTTCTTTCTTCAAACATATTCTTCACTTGGCTTCAAGATACCATATTCTCCTGGTTTTCCTCCAACCTCTTAACTGTTCATTTTCATTCTCCTTTGCTGGTTCCTCCTCATCTTGGACATCTTAATATCATTATGCCCTAGAGATCAATCCATAGACTTCTTGCTTATTTATACTCACATCCTTGGTGATCTTATCTAGTTTTTGGACTCTAAATATCTTAAGTACCATCTACATGCTGATGACTTTCAAATTTATCTCTATCTTAAACCTGTCCCCTTAATTCCGGAGTCATATATTCAATAACCTATTTATAGCTCTACTTAGATGCCTAATAAGCATCTCAATAACACAAAACCAAAATCAAATTCTTGATACCATCCTCCAATACCCCATACCTCGAACTTGTTTCTCCTATAATCTTCTCCATTTCACTTAATAGCAACTCTATTCTTTTTTCCCCAAGCCAGATAACCATGGAGTCAATCACTGCCTTCTCTTTTTTCACAACCCTCATCTCTGTTACCCTACCTCAAAAGTATATAGAAAAGATAGCTACTTCTCAACATCCCCCAGACTTTGCTCTATTCTAAGCCAACAACTCTTTTACCCATAGTACTGCAACTGACTCCTAACTGGTTTCCCTGCTTCAATATAAGTCAGGTCATATCAGACCTCTGACCAAAACCTTCTAATGGTTTCCCATTTAGCTCAGAGTAAAAGCCTAAGTCCTTACAATGGTCTATAATACCCTACAAAATCTGGTTCCCCTTTATGTCTCTGTCCTTATCTCTTAGTACAATTTCCCCTAGATCACTTTGCTCCCTTGATCTCAGACCTGTATTTCTACCTCAGAGCCTTTATGTTCCCTCTATTTGTTATTTTCTTCCTCCAGATAATCTGCATGGCATATTCCCTCACCTTTTCATGGTCTAACTTACAATTTATTTTACTAACTTAAGTTTCATTGTCTACCTACTCACTGCCCCCCACCCCCTGCCGCCCCACTATACCCATACACGTGAACAGAAGCTCCATAGCAGCAGAGATTTTGTTGTCATCTTTTTGTTTGCCAGTATATCCCGAGTGACTGAGTGGTGTCATTTGCTAAATGAAGGGATGAACAAGCTAAATTTCTGTCTCGCTTTCCTCCATTTCCCTACACATATTCTATTTGCCATCCAAACAAGACAGCTGCTCCCAACATAACACGTTCTTTACATTTTCATTATTTTGCTCTTATTGTCCTCATACAACCATCAGGGCTTTGTTCAATTGGCACCTCTTTACTTATATATGCTGTATGTAATTAGTAAATACCTATTACTGTACTAGGTGCTAGGGACATAAAGATGAAATCTAATATCTCTATTTAGACGTCTAATGGGATTCTCAACTTAACATGGCCAAAACAAGTATCCTTAATATCCACCTGTACCCCAACATGACTCTCCACCATTCTTCCTACCTCAAAAAATAGCCTCATTATCAGCACTTAGTTGCTCAAGCCAAAATAAAAAATCCCATTGCTTAGCCTCCCTCCCAAAAAACAAAAAGAGCCCCGAAAACCTCAGATACTTTATTAACCTCAGTAACTCATTAACTTAACCTACAAAACACATATATTGAATCCATAGATTTCTCTCCACCTAGATCAGTAGTATCAAATAGAACTTTCTGCAATGATAGAAATGTTTTATATAGCCTTACAATAGTCATTAGCCACAAATTGCTATTAAACACTTGAAATATGGTTTGTTTGACTAGAGAATGAAATATTTTAATTGATTTAAATTTATGCAGTGGCCACTGCACTGGACAGCACAAATCTATAGACTACACTTTGGTTAAAGCCACCATAATTATAATCTCTTGGACTACACAACAACAGATTCCTTACTGGTCTGCTTCCACTTCTGACCCCATACCCGTTCTATACTATAGTCACATCATTTCACTAGATGGCTAGATCTTAATAATCTTTCAGGTCTTAGCTCAAACTCTACCTCCTCAGTGACGCCTTCCCACAACTTAATCTGAAGTAGCACTTACTGCTTGCTAGTCATACCCTAGAACAGTACTACCTTTCATTCTCCTCAAGGCACTTATCACTGCCTAAAGTAATCCTGTTAACTTGCTTGTCACTATCTAGAACTGTTAGATAGGTCTAGAACAGAGGCTCCATAAAGGCAGAAACCTTGTTTTTCACTATATTATGCCCAATGCCTAGAACAGTTCCTGTTAGATATTAGGTACTCAGTAAAAGTGTGTTAAATAAAAGAAAAAACAAACATAATTCCTGCTTCTAAAGAATGTGGTCTTGTGGGGGATACTAATAAAAACAAATGAGCAAGCGTAAAGTAATGTCAAGGGCTTTAGAAGGCTGACTACTGTGGTACACAGGCAATGATGCCTAACACAGACTTACAGAGTCACCTATAAAGGCTAAGACCTAAATGGCAAATTGGAATTGGACGCTTAGGGAAAAGGAGTTGTGGGAAAAGCTTTCCAGGCAGAAAAAAATAGCTGAAGGACAATAAGCAAAAGACAGTGGTGACAATAAAAGCAGAAAGAAATAGACTAAGGAGATATTTAAGGAAAGGGGCTGAAGAACTCAATGATTAATTATATGTACAGATGAGAGAAACAGAATTAAAGATGATCCCCAAGTTTTAGGCTAGAAAATTGCATGAAAGGTATTGTTGCTCAAAACAAAACAAGACATTGGGGTGCCTGGATGGCTCAGTCATTAAGCCTCTGACTTCAGCTCAGGTCATGATCCCAGGGTCCTGGTACTGAGCTCCTCCTTGGACTCCCTGCTCAGCGGGAAGCCGTTTCTCCCTCTCCACTCCCCGTTTGGGTACCCTCTCTCACTACTCTGTCAAATAAATAAAATAAAATCTTTAAAAACAAAACAAAACAGAACAGAAAAAGTCTGGGAAAGAAAAAAAAAGTTCAACTTAGTTTCAGATGATTCTATGACTTAAGAATGGAAACATCCAATACAGAGTTCAATAAGTGTGTTCAGGATTCAGGAGAAATAGCTAGCTCAGAAATATAGTTTTGGAAATCTTTAGCACAAAGATGACAAATGACAACCATCGTAATAGATGGGGTCAACCAAAGGTGGTTCACTAACATTACCCTATCTCACAATGCTGACATGCATCAATATTTAATGGCCATAAAGATAAAGAGGCCCATAAAAGAGAGTCTTAAGAGGAGGAGAGAATGAAAAAAGAAAATCAGAACACTGTGATGTTATCGAAACCCAGAGAATACAACATTTTAAGGTGGTGATGGTGAACAATGTTAAAGAGCTGTCTACAGGTTGAGTAAGATAAAACTTTAAAAAGTGAACAGATAAAACTAGGTCTACCAAATAAGTAAGTATTGATCTTCTGATTCGTTGAAGTGAAGTTCCCTAAAGCTAGAAAAGAACAGCAAATAAAACCTAAACCCAGCAGAAGAAGAGAAATGATAAAAATCAGAGTAGAAATCAATGAAATAGAAAGCAAAAGAACAGTAGAACATTAACAAAACTAGGAGCTAGTTCTTTGAAATATTTAATAAGACTGATAAACCCCTGGCCAGAACTATCAAAAAGAAAAGAGAAAGGACCCAAATAAAAAAAAATCATGAATGAAAGAGGAGTGATTCCAACCAACACCAAAGAAATACAATTATAAGAACACATTATGGGCAACTATATGCCAGCAAATTAGACAATCTGGAAGAAATTGATGCATTCCTAGAGACATATTAAACTACCAAAACTGAACCAGGAAGAAACAGAAAACCTGAACAGACCCATAACCAGCAAGGAAATTGAAGCAGTCATCAAATATACCCCAATAAACAAGAGCCCAGGGCCAGACAGCTTCCCAGGGGAATTTTAAAAAAACATTTAAAAAAGAATTAATACCTATTCTTCTGAAACTGTTCCAAAAAATAGAAATGGAAGGAAAATTCCAAACTCATTTTATGAGGCCAGCATTACCTTGATCCCAAAACCAGACAAGGAGAATTGCAGACCAATATCCCTGATGAACATGGATGCAAAAACTCTCACCAAAATTCTAGACAATAGGATCCAACAGTACATTAATATATATATTTTTTAATTTATTTGACAGAGAGAGGTGCCACAAGTAGGCAGAGAGGCAGGCAGAGAGAGAGGGAGAAACAGGCTCCCCGCTGAGCAGAGAGCCCGATGCGGGGCTTGATCCCAGGACCCTGAGATCATGACCTGAGCCGAAGGCAGAGTCTTAAACCACTGAGCCACCCAGGTGCCCCCCAACAGTACATTAAAAGGATTACTCACGGCGACCAAGTGGGATTTATTCTGGGCTGTAAGGTTGGTTCAACATCCTCAAATCAATCAATGTGATAGAACACATTAATAAAAGAAAGAACAAGAACCATATGATACTCTCAATAGATGCAGAAAAAGCATTTGACAAAGTACAGCATCCTTTCTTGATCAAAACTCTTCACACTGTATGGATAGAGGGTACATACCTCAATATCATAAAAGCCATCTATGAAAAACTCACAGCAAATATCATTCTCAATGGAGGAAAACTGAGAGCCCTTCCCCTAAGGTCAGGAACACAGCAGGGACGTCCACTATCACCACTGCTATTCAACATAATACTAGAAGTCCTAGCGTCAGCAATCAGACAACAGAAAGACATAAAAGGCATCTGAATTAGCAAAGAAGGAGTCAAACTTTCACTCTCTGCAGATTTTATGACACTTTATGAGGAAAACCCAAAAGACTCTACCCCAAAACTGCTAGAACTCATACAGGAATTCAGTAAAGTATCAGGATATAAAGTCAATGCACAGAAATCAGTTGCATCTCTATACACCAACTATAAGACAGAAGAAAGAGAAATTAAGGAGTTGATCCCATTTACAGTTGTACCCCAAACCATAAGATACCTTGGAATAAACCTAACCAAAGAGGCAAAGAATCTGTACTCAGAAAACTATAAAGTACTCATGAAAGAAACTGAGGAAGATACAAAGAAATGGAAAAACGTTCCACGCTCATGGATTGGAAGAACAAATATTGTGAAAATGTTTATGCTACCTAGAGCAATCTATACATTTAATGCAATTCCTATCAAAATACCATCAAGTTTTTTCAAAGAAATGGAACAAATAATCCTAAATTTTGTATGGAACCAGAAAAGACCCCAATAGCCAGAGGAATATTGAAAAAGAAAAGAAAAGCCAGTGGCATCACAATTCCGGACTTCAAGTTCTATTACAAAGCAGTAATCATCAAGACAGCATGGTACTGGCACAAAAACAGACACATAGATCAATGAACAGAATAGAGAGCCCACAAATGGACACCCAACTCTATGGTCAACTAATCTTCGACAAAGCAGGAAAGCATGTCCAATGGAGAAAGACAGTTTCTTAACAAAATGGTTTTGGGAAAATTGTAAAACCACATGCAGAAGAATGAAACTGGACCGTTTCCTCACACCACACACAAAAGCAGACTCAGAATGGATGAAAGATCTATATGTGAGACAGGAATCCATCAAAATCCTTGAGGAAAACACAGGCAGCAACCTTTTTGACCACAGCCATAGCAACTTCTTCCGAGATGCATCGCCAAAGGCCAGGGAAACACCAGCAAAAATGAACTGTTGGGACTTCATCAAGATCAAAAGCTTTTGCACAGCAAAGGAAACAGTCAACAAAACCAAAAGACAACCGAGGGAATGGGAGAAGATATTTACAAATGACTTATCAGATAAAGGGCTAGTACACAAAATCTATAAAGAACTTAACAAACTCAGTACCCAAAGAAAAAATAATCTAATCAAGAAATGGGCAGAAGACATGAACAGACATTTCTGCAAAGAAGACATCCAAATGGCCAACAGACACATGAAAATGAGCTCAATATCACTCAGCATCAGGGAAATACAAATCAAAACCACAGTGAGATACCACTTCACACCAATCAGAATGGCTAAAATTAACAAATTAAAATTAACAAGTCAGGAAATGACAGATGTTGGTGAGGATGTGGTGAAAGGGGAACCCTCCTACACTGTTGGTGGGAATGCAAGCTGGTATAGCCACTCTGGAAAACAGTATGGAGTTTCCTCAAAAAGTTGAAAATAGAGCTACCCTATGACCCAGCAACTGCACTACTGGGTATTTACCCCAAAGATACAAATGTAGGGATCCAAAAGGGAAGGTTTACCCCAATGTTTACAGCAGCAATGTCCATAATATCCAAACCACGGAAAGAACCTGTCCATTGATAGATGAAAGGATAGACACACACACACACACACACACACACACACACACACACAATGAAATATTGTGCAGATTTCAAAAATGAAATCTTGCCATTTGCAACAGTGTGGATGGAACTAGCTGGTATTATGTTAAACGAAATAAGTCAATCAGAGAAAGACAATTATCATATGATCTCACTGATACGTGGAATTTGAGAAACAAGAGAGAGGATCATAGAGGAAGAGAGGAAAAAATGAAACAAGATGAAACCAGAGAGGGAGACAAACCATAAGAGATGTTTAATCTCAGGAAACAAACCGAGAGTTGCTGGAGGAGAGGGTGGGTGGGAGGGATGGGGTAGCTGGGTGATGGACATTGGGTAGGGTATGTACTATGGTGAGTGCTGTGAATTGTGTAAGACTGATGAATCACAGACCTGTACCCCTGAAACAAATAATACGTTATATGTTAATAAAAAAAAAAAGTGAAGTTCCTTAAGAACTACAGGGAAGAAAAGAAAACAAAGACAAAAATCAAATCAACAAATTCTAGTTCATGGGAAAGTTTGGAGTTTCCTTTGATTCCTGTTTACTCTTTTCAATTTTCTCCCAGTGGGATTGTACAATATGAATTAATAGAGAAATCATGCAATAAATATCCTACATTCTTGGTTTTTGGTTTTCAAGCTTTCTTGCTAGAGAAACTAGAGGCCAATTCTGTAATAAGGGACTATTCTTGGCAGTTAGTCCAAGACTACACAAAACAAACAAAACCACTAAAAGGATCAGGTCTCTCTCCCTGTTTAAATCACTAACACTGTTAGAGGCTATGTCAATAAGCTTGTTCTATAGCAAGGATACATGAGTACTTTTCTTTTAATTCAATCCGCAATTAAAGAGGCAATCTGGCTGAATGGATTAAGCCCAAGGCTGGAAGCCAGAAGCTTTAAACATTAAATTCACCTCTGCTAATTACTTTCTGATCAACCCTGAGAATGTTCTACATCTCCCTCACAAAACAAAATAGCAAATAATTAAATAATTCTAAACCTCCATAAGATAATTAGCTAAACCAAAATTTGAAATTATAATTACAGAAATGAAAGCAAGAAAACACTGGTAGATTTGACATCAAAAATAAGCTTTTAAATCCTTTTACAGTTTACAGTTGCAACTGTGTACTTACAAAATCTGATTTGCATTTATAGGAACAGAACAGGAACAAGGACTCATACTCTAAGTGGGCAAAATTTCTCTGGGGTCTTTCAGGTTGGCATTCTAAAAAGGATGAGGTCAAGGAACAAGACGAACATAGAGATCTATCCCTTCACATTCATTCTGGCATGTAATACTTTTAGTCTGGCTTTCCAGCTTTCTCCTCTTATAGAAGTGGTTGCTTAGTAAGGAAGAGCAAAGAGATTTAGCTTAGAAGCCACTCAGTAACCAGAATCAAGTCATTATTAACATGGAGTCGAAGTCAGATACGAACTGCTTCCAGTAGGGGAAAAACAGTTAAGAATCATGCAAATGGACTGAAATCAGCTTGTAGGTTACCTATTCCTACTTTAAGCCAATTTTCATCAAATACCAGGCATTATACCACTGCAAACACATCCCCATTTTAAAATTAAGGAAACAAAGAATAGGAGAGGTGGGTTACCAAGATAGTAGCATAATTCTTATGCTAATCTTTTTTTTTTAAGATTTTATTTATTTATTTGACAGATGGAGATCACAAGCAGGCAGAGAAGCAGGCAGAGAGAGAGGGAAACATGCTTCCTGCTGAGCAGAGAGCCCCATGTGGGGCTCCATCCCAGGACCCTGGGAGCATGACCTAAGCCGAAGGCAGAGGCTTTAACCCACTGAGCCACCCAGGCGCCCCTTCTTATGCTAATCTTAAAAAGTCTGCATATACATATTCTGGATCATCTGGAATATAGGTCCTAGACGATAAGCTTGTAGTCAATCATGCATTGCCATGATCAGAGACCTCATTTCTTGTTTATGTCGATGAAGTGAACTTCATGTGAAGATGAGAGGACACTGAAGCTAACTGTTAGAATCCCAGCTACCCAACAGCAGAACAAGCCCCTCCAGAAAAAGCCTTCTTGAACAGTTAGGCACATATACACATTGCTGGTAAGATGCACTGAACATACCAATTTGCAATACTTCACTAACAATAAATGTAGCTAGTATGAGTAAAGACTAAACACATGCTCCCAATCCGAGCAATAATTACTGGATAAGCCACTCGTTTAAGGATTTCAGGAATGCTCCTGTATTAGTTTCCTACCGCTGCCATACTTCAAATTTGGTGGCTTAAAACAACAAAATGTATTATCTTGTAGTTTTATATAAGTCTGGCATGTCTCACTGGGCTAAAATCAAGGTTGGCAGCAAGCCTCTAAAAAGAGAACATTTTTATTTTCTAACTTTTAGAGAGCCTGCATTTCTTGGCTCATGGCCCTTTTCCTCCATCTTCAAAGTCCACAACAGCCAGTTGAGTCCTCACATTTTATCACTCTGACTTCACTTCACTCTCAAATCTCCTTCTGAGTCTTGACTCCCTCTTTCACTTTTAAGGACCACTGTGATTCTACTGGCACACCCAGAAAAACAAGGAAAATCTCCCTATTCTAAGATCAGCTGATCAGCTACTTTAAATCCATCTGTAACTTTAATTCCCCTTTGCCATGTAATATAACATATTCGAAGATTCTAGGGATTAGAATGTCTTGTGGGAGCGGGGCATGATTCAGTCTACCACAGCTACTATGCTAGCCTTGTCCCAAGGCAAATAATGTACCTCTGCAGATTATCTAGCTGTTCCTCGTTAACACTGACATCCAAAGACTGCTCACTAACAAAGTTTAGGCTAAATATAATATCTGATTATAATGAACTAGCAAACAAAGCCTCGGGGACATTAATGATTTTTTTTTTTACTTTCAATATTATTTGAATCAAAACATAAATAAGGATGTCCTTCTACTATTTAAATAACAATGATTTGGTTTTTGAAAACAACATTATTTATCACATTATATTACAGATACTACTTCAAATTTCACTGACTTCATTGTCTTATATTTAAATTGTGAATTTATCTTGGTTTCATAGTTATGTCAAAGCTCTAAGCATATGAAGTTTATTACACCTAACTTTTACTAAGTATATTAATATACTTAAGTATATACTTAAGTAACAATATACTAAAATTAAATCAAAACCAGGGATCCACAAATTTATTTTTTCCCTAAAAGGAATTCATATAACTTTGTTTTGAGAAAGACTGGAGTACTGGAGTAAAGCATTAATAGCACGGCATTTGGAGTCAGTTATGAACTCAACTACCAGCTCCTCAACTTACTGGCTCTTTGGCCTTACATACATTACTGATACTCTTTAGATATGCAATTTCTTTATTTATAAATTGAAAACAATAATACATACTCTATAGGTATCATGAGGATAAAGTGAAATTGTATCTGTAAAATGTTCAACACAGTTCCTAGCCACAAGCAGGTACTCAACAAGATTAATATTTATTTTACAAAACTCTATCCAAGCTTTAAGATGAAAAAGAAGACAATTTTCAGTGTTTAGCATATTACAATTTCTCAATAAATATTATACTGCAACTTTAAATGATTTCGAAGAATACTGCTACATACTCAATCTCTACTTTTCCTAGGTCTAACCAATTTTAAATTATTTCTTTCAATATAATTAATCAGCTTTGTCAATCTCTTCATATTACCTTTTAAGTTTGTAACTTGTCCTATCAAAAAAAAAAGAAATTCAACTGCCTTCCTAAGAGCTTTGCTATCAGTAATCACAGTAATTACTGCAGTTTTGGAAGTAATATATGATGACGGATAATCTTAAGCAGTTACATTTTATCTTTTCCTAAAAGAAATCACTGTGATGCTAATGAAAAAAAGACTAGAAAAAAAAATTATAAAATGAATTTAGGAATATCAGAGTCCTAAGTGCCCTTCAAAGTGAATACTAGAGTAGAGTCAACTTCCAAGGCTGCATTCATCACTTGAAAACAATACTAATTTTGAAAAATGACTTTTGTTTATAAACTAAAAGTATGCAAGAAAGAATTGATGGAGGCTAAATGAATTATTATTTGCTGAATGTAAATACTAAAAAAATTTATATTTTCATAACAAGTTAACTAATGATACACAATTTTTTTTGTAAATTCATAGGAAATATTTCAAGACAGTTTCTCTTTTGCATTTTCAGGTACATAAATACTTACAGTTTGATAATATGAGGATGACGAAAGAGTTTTAGGTTTTGAATTTCTCGTTTTATTTTTCCAACAACATCTAAACTGCGAATCTTCTGTCTATTTAAGATTTTAACTGCCACTTTATGGCCTGTCAATTGATGTTCTCCAACTAAAGAAAAGAAAAGGAAAAAACTTGCTGTCATAGCAACGTAATCATTTATTCATTCTTCCTTCCACTGTAACCCCAAATCTCTCTACTCATATACACCAGTTTCATATCATCTACTGCATAGAACTTAAGTTCTTTTACTTCTGTTTCTCTACTAGAGTATGCACTCCCTGAGGAAAGAAACTGCATCTTGGTCTTCTCTGTATCCTAGGTACCTAAGAGGAGATGTTCATTAAATATTTGTTGAAAGGATTACTGAATTCTTTAACACTACAAAAAAATAACCAAGTTTGGAACATCTTTTGGATAGAGCAGAATTCACTATGTTTTGTTAATCTCTTTATTTCTTCATTTCTGGTTAATGCTAGTCATTGTGTTATAGAATAAATGACTGCTATAATAAATTAAATACTTATAACTGGTTTCATTACTTCTTTATCAGAAAATACACATGTAGCCCTTATTTTATGTAGTTTTATCTTTTCCATAAAACTTTCCTATTTCCTCCTATTTAATGGGGTCTCTACTTCTTTCAAACCCTTATAGCATGTTTACAAAGCTCATCTATCATTTATCATTTTTAGGCTATGGTAAACATTTGTGGTTTTAACAAAACATAAGACATGAGCTATGAACACATACCCATCCCCACCTTGAGTAAGGCAGTCAATATTCATTTGACTCTCCCAGAAGTACAAAGAACAGTATTTTGTACATAATATATGCTAAATAAATCTACATGGCATTAAATGAAACATAGTCCTTCCCCTTTCATAAAACACATAGTATCCACACTACTAGTAATATCCAAATACTGCTCAGATGAAAAATCCGTCTATCAGAAAACAAATTTGTCAGCCTCCCCTCCTATTTCCCTCAAGTACTATTCTAAACATTGACCATTCACCTCACAACACATAGTCAACCATCCACTCCTTATAGCAAATTCCCCTTTCATTTCTTAGGGGGCAATCAAGTCCATAGGAGTGATTTCCTCTATCTTAAAGGCTTGGTTATATCCACATCTCTCTTCACTCCAGTCTTAGATGTTTCCACCCTTCTCCTGTTCAAGGCCAGTATCACCAACTTGTGGCCTTGAACTCACCTCTTCTACACTCTCCTGATACTCAACCATTTTCTTTTCTAATAGCTCCTTTTCCTTAGCCCATCAATATCCTGTCCATCTTCCTTCAGTTTTCAACATTTGCCTCACCAACATTTCTGAAAACAGCGGTGTACATTTATTGTCTGTGCCTCCTCCTCTTTCACCCTTCTAACATCACTGCTATCTGGCTTCTGCCTCCACTCCTCTACTGAAACCAAAGGTTCACAAAAGACCCTTTAATTATCAAGCCATGTATACCTTCTATTTCTCAGATCACTGCAATCTCTGTTGCAATAGACAACATTGATTATTCCCCCCTTTTGGTGGCACTTCTCACTCCAGTTTCTTCTACTCTCAGATGGTATGCTTTATGGCTTTCACCTGTTCTTTAAAGTTTAGGGTCCCCAGGTTTCTAATCTATAACCAAAGTAGATCCTTAAGTTATCTAGCCCATCTCTCATAGTTGTAATTATCAACCATGTGCCAAGGACTCTGCCCTTTTCTTCAAATTCATGTACCTCGTATAGTATTGTTCCACAAGCACCTCAAATTCAGCATGTTCAGAAGTAAACTCAGCATCATCTTTCCCTTTCTCTACCAAACCTATGTCCTCTATTTCACTTGATGACACACAGCTTATACACTAGAAATCAAAGAGCCAGTTGACAATATCTCTTAACTATTTCTTGGAGTCGAGTTTCAAAATCATTAAAATAAATACATTAATAACAATAATAGACCTGGCAACAACAATTATTGCTTATTCTGTGCCAAGAATTATTCTAAGTACTAACTACTCTGCTCACTCAACCCCACAACTCTATCAAGTGTTACTGTCCTCCACTGTAGTAATGAGAAACCTGAGGCACAGAGAAGTAACTCAACAGAAGTGATGCAGTACAAGCTGGCACAACATGTGATCCCAAGTTTCCTCACTTCAGTTCATAGGAAGCATGGTTAACTACACATAAAAATGCTCCCAGTCAGAACAATTCAAACATGAAATGTGCTGACCTAGGAAGAACTGAGTTTCTTGTCACTGGAGATTATTTTTACCTTTATAACTTTCTCAAGTAGTAAATTATCATCTCAAAAACTTTAGTGAAATTTGAGAGTTATTTTACCTACATATAAAATAAACTGGTAGCCATCATATCAAGTTCAAGCAATCTATCCTAACATTCCAAAATATGTTTCTAGAACTCCAGAAAAATATCAATTTCAGGGACTTCCTTTTTTCAGTTAATTTTTTAAATTCCAGTGCAATTAACATACAGTGTTATATCAATTTCAGGTGTAAAATACAGTAATTCAACAATTCTAAACATTACTCAATGTTCATCAAGATAAGTGTACTCTTAATCCCCCTCACCTATTTCACCCAACCCCCCCACTCTACTCCCCTCTGGTAACAACCAGTTTGTTCTTTATATTTAACAGTCTATTTTGTTCTTTTTCTTTGTTCATTTGTTTATTAAATTCCACATATGAGTGAAATCATATGGCATTTATCTTTCTCTGACTGACTTTACTTAGCATTGTATGCTCTAGATCCATCCATCCTGTTGCAAATGGCAAGATTTCATTCTTTTTTATGGTTGAATCAATTCCAGGGAATTTCTACTCAATAAAATAATTTAAATGGTTTCTTAATCCCTGGATAGTTTAGTACTCACCTTTGGGAATTTCATAAAACCCAAACACTTGCCTGCATGGCCTAAAAAGTAGTTCTCTCTCCTCAAATCCCAGACAACCTCAATGAAAGTAACCAATGCTGCACCTCCTTGTCAATTAAAAAAAAAGAAAAAAAAAAAGAGTTCAATTCCTCTTTCCCCATTTGATAATTGAAACTACTGACTACTGAGAACATATATGCTCTTTCCAGAGCAAAGAGTGTAAGAGCAAAGACTGTAACAGTCAAACAGATGGATGTTTCGTTTTTTAATGTTATATGCATAAATCAAACAACAAAGAAACCAGAAAGTGAATGAAATTACTCAAAAAACCCAATTTAAAGATGAAGTATTACTGGGGCACCTGGGTGGCTCAGTCATGATCACAGGGTCCTGGGATCATGCCCCACATCAGGCTGCCTGCTCAGCGGGAAGCCTGCTTCTCCCTTTCCCTTTCCCCCGACTTGTGTTCCCTATCTTGCTCGCTGTCTCTCTCTGTCAAATAAATAAATAAAATCTTTGAAAAAAAAGATGAAGTATTACTTTGTCAACAAATTCAATAAAGCTGCAGTATACAAAGTCAATATACAAAAATCAGTTGTGTTTCCATACACTGAAAATGAATTATCAGAGAAATTAAGAAAACAATCTCTTACAATTGTATCAAAAGAAAAAAATACTTGATAAATGTAACCAAGGTGAAAGATCTGTACACTGAAAATTTTAAGACACTGATAAAAGAAGACATGATACATCACGCTCACAGAAGAACTGATAATGTTAAAATGTCTCTACAGACAAAGTAAACTACAGATTCTACACAATCCCCATCAAAACTCTAATGGCATCTTTCACAGAAACAGAAGAAACAATCCTAAAGTTTATAAGGAACCACAAAGACCCCAAAAAGTCAAGGCAATCTTGAGAAAGAACAACAAAGTAAGAATCATACTTCCAAAATTCAAACCATATTACAAAGCTATAGTAATTAAAATAGCCTAATACTGGCCTAAAAATAGACACACAGATCAACAGAATAGGATTGATAATCCAGAAATAAACCTATGCATATATGGGTCAATTAATTTACAACAAAGGGATAAAGAACATACAATAGGTAAAGGATAACCTCTTCAATAAATGCTGCTGAGAAAACTGGATAGTCACATATCAAAGAATGAAACTAGAACCCTATCTTACACATTACACACACATCAACTCAAAAAAATTAGGAAACCATACAACTTCTAGAAGAAAACATAGGTGGTAAGCTCCTTGATGTAAGTCTTGACAATTTTTTTTTTTTTTGGATATGACAAAAAAAAAAAAAACTAAAAAAACCCAAGACAACAAAAGCAAAAATAAACAAGTGAGACTCCATCAAACTAAAAAATTTTTGCACAGAAAAGGAAACAAAATGAAAAGGCAATCTACAGAATATGAGAAAATATTTGCAAATCATCTATCTGATAAGGGGTTAATATCCAAAATATATAAAGAACTCACACAACTAAATAGCAAAACAAAAACAAAAACAAACTGATTAAAAAATAGAGAAACTGTATAAACGTTTTTCCAAAGAAGACATACAAATGGCCAACAAATGCATGAAAAGGTGCTCAACATCAATAATCACCAAGGAAATGCAAATCAAAAGTACAATGTATATCACCTCACATCTGCTAGAATAGCTGTTACCAAAAAGACAAGAGGTAACTGTTGCCAAGGATGTGGAGGAAAAAGGGAACACTTGTGCACCGATGGTGGGAATATAAATTGGTGCAACCACTATAAAAAACAGTATGGAGGTTCCTTAAAAATTTAAGAGAACTACCATATGATCCAGCCATCCCATTTCTGAATATATATTTAAAAAAATGAAAACAGGATATCAGAGAAATACCCCCACTTCCATGTTCACTGCAGCATTATTCACAACAGCCAAGACATAGAAACTACCAAGGTGTCTGTCAACAAATGCATGAAGATATGATACACACATACAGAGAGCAATATTATCATGAGAAAGAAGAAAGTCCTGTTTGCGACACCATGAATGGACTTTGAGGCATTATGCTTCTGGCTTATAAGCCAGATAAAGAAACACTGCATGGTATTGCTCATATGTGGAATCTTTTAAAAAAAGCAAACTTGTAGAAAAGTGGAGCTTGGTAAAAATATACAAACTTTCATCTATAAGATGAATAAGATCTGAGGATCTAATGTAAACTTGGTGACTACAGTTGAAAACACTGTATTGTATAACTGAAATTTGCTAAAGAATTTAAATGTTCATCTGTATATAAATATATAGAATATATATACCTATATATTATTTTTGTATGTACTTTTTAATAGGTATTTTTTTTTATTTATTTTCAGCATAACAGTGTCATTGTTTTTGCACCACACCCAGTGCTCCATGCAGTACGTGCCCTCCCTATTACCCACCACCTGGTTCCTCAACCTCCCAACCCCCCGCCCCTTCAAAACCCTCTGGTTGTTTTTCAGAGTCCATAGTCTCTCATGGTTCATCTCCCCTTCCAGTTTCCCTCAACTGCCTCTCCTCTCCATCTCCCCATGTCCATATGCACTTTTACACGCATAAATAAAAAAGAGGTGACAGGTGTGTTAATTAACTAGATGGGAGAAATCTTTTCACTATATATATATCAAATCATCATGAGATACACTTTAAGTATCTACAATTTTATCAGTCATACCTTGATAAAGCTGAGAAAAACTTCTAAAAGTAATTTTTTTTAAAGCATGACTTTATGACATCTGAGAAAATAACTAACTCATCTCTCTATCTGAAGAAATTTTTCTCCATGAAACATTGGAAAAGAAATGACATTATCTCTTGAAACAGGGATGCTGATATGTTAATTGGATATCTGATATTGAGTCAAATGTACTGGGGGAGCCTGGCTGGCTCAGTCACTGGAACCTACCGACTCTTGATCTTGGGGTTGTGAGTTTGAGCACCATGTTGGGTATGGAGACTGCTTAATTTATTTTATTTTTTATTTATTTTTTTCTTTTTAATTTTTTTTCTTTTTTTTTTATTTGTTTATTTACAGCATAACAGTGTTCATTGTTTTGGCATCACACCCAGTGCTCCATGCAGTACGTGCCCTCCCTATTACCCACCACCTTGTTCCTCAACCTCCCACCCCCCTGCCCCTTCAAAACCCTCTGGTTGTTTTTCAGAGTCCATAGTATCTCATGGTTCATCTCCCCTTCCAGTTTCCCTCAACTCCCTCTCCTTATGGAGACTGCTTAAAAATAAAATCTTAAAAAAAAAAAAAAGAGTCAAATATATTATGAATGCCTCTTTTTTTGCTGAACTATATTGCCCCTATTGCCTAATAACATAGGTGCATAAGTGCATTAGTACTTTTAATAATTAAATACAAATTATCTCATCATCATATTCTACATGAAAGCCAAATGAATATTCCTAAAAATCTTGTAAGAAAAACAGATTTAAGACCAAGAATTTCTTCTGTATTACAGCCATAAACTCTTCTAAGGAAGTAGTTTAAAAAAAAAAAAAAAGACTTGGATTCATCAGTTTTATTTCCATTCATTTATTCAATCTAAAAACATTTACTGAATACTTTCCACATGCCAGGACTTTGTTGACAAGAAAAGAGAGGTTTCACAGGACTCCAAATTTTACTAGGGGAAAAAATATCAGCAATAAAGGAGCTAAAATGAATTAGCTAGTATTAAATCTGTCTGCAGGTTATTAGGAATACTTTCTTTATAAAGGGAGAACACAGATAAGAAAGAACATTTAAAAAAAAATAACAGGGATGGACAAATTTGCCATGATTTATCATTACTCAGAGTAAATATCCAGATCAATATAAGCAGTAGGGGATGTCTATCCATGGAACAACTATCTAATGAATGCCTACCATGGTAAGCACTGTACTAAACACATGAGAAGTGAACAAAGTATTTCTGTCATACCCAGTATTTATTCCATCCTTCCTTCCCAGACATAAAGACTCCTGAATTACACCCAAGCACATGGCTACCCAGAGTAGAGACTGCATCCTAGCATCTCATTTAACTAAATGTGGCCCTATCACTATATTCTGGCCAATAATATGTAAGCAGAAATGACCCTCATAAGCTTATTCATTCCTTCCTCCATCCTAAAGCCTGGAATGCCAAAACCACCACCTTGAACCCTGAGGACAGGGTTAGGCAGGTGGGAAGCAAGAGAAGAGAGAAACCCATGTTTTTTATGTCACTGGGTACAACAACATTCTGACTACCTACTCAGATTGTTGTAAGAGAGAAAAATACTATCTTGTTTAAGCCTTTTTCTGAAGCTGTCTGCCATTCAACTGAATAGAATTAATTCGCTACTTAACATACTTTAAAATTCAAAAGGTTGAACTTACTTCAAATGTTCAGTTTTGCTGAACTACCATCCCTGAACTAATAGAAATAAATTTATAGCCCACACAATTTCTTGGATTAAAGAGTTCTACAAATTTACCACTCATTCGTGTTTCATTTTGCTTTTTCTAAATTATAGCCAAATTACACAAAATCCTCCCAAAAGCCATGGCATTTTATGGGAAAAAATCCATACCTACACTATCTATGCCTTTTAGGATTTTACATTTGATAAGATGAAGAGCTGTCACACAGAAGAATGAAACTCATTTATATTGTTCAAGAAGCAGAGCTGCGATTAACTGGGGCATCTGGGTGATTCAGTCCGTTAAGCGCCACCTTTGGCTCAGGTCATGATCTCGTGGTCCTGAGATCGAGCCCCACATTGGGCTCTCTGCTCAGTGGAGAGTCTACTTTTCTTTCTCCCTCTGCTGCTCCCTCAGCTCGTACTCTCTCACTCGGACTCTCTCTCTCTCAAATAAATAAAATCTTTAAAAACCTGATAGAAATTCTTTCAACAGTCAGCTGCTCTAGGAATCCTCTCCACACCTCCCTTTTCACCACCCAAAGAAATTTCCCACTTAACATAACACTGTAGCCTGACTATACATTTTTTAAGTTATTTTATTGAAGTTTAAAATTTGCCCCTCATATAGTACCATAATTTTGGCAAACATGTATGGTCATGTAACTACTACTAAAATCAATTGTAGCTCACTGACATCATCACATAAAAATTCCACCATATCCTTTCGTAGTTAGTCCCTTTCCTCCACCCCAATCCCTGCCAACTACTGATCTGTTTTCTATTATTGTAGTATTTTTCTGAATATTCTATAAATGAAACCATACAGTATGTAGCCTTTCAACTCTGGCTTCTTATGCGTTAATGCTTCTGAGATTTGTCCACTTTTGTGGATTTTTTCTTTTCGTATACATCAATTTACTCTATTTTATTGCTGAATAATATTCCCTTGTATGTGTATCTTATAATTCATTTATCCATTCACCAGTTGATGGACATATGGGTAATTTCCAGTTTTCAGAGATTATGAATAAGTCTGCTATTTGTGTCTGTGGTGAGAGTGGGTAGGTGAGGCCTATGTGTCTTCATTTCTTTTGGGTAGATTTCTATTTCTATCCAGTATTGGATTGCTGGGTTGTGTGGTAAGTTTATATTTAAATATAAATATAAAATAAATATAAAAATTTTATAAATATAAAATATATATTTAAATATATAATATAGAAATATAAATATATTTATATTTAAATAAACTTATAAACAAGTTTATATTTAAACTTTCCCAGCTTTGTACTCTCACCAGTGGTATATCAGAGTTCTAGTTCAGGGATGCCTGGGTGTTCCAGTTAGTTAAAATACAGTGTCACATTAGTTTCAGGTGTACAATATAGTGATTCAGCACTTCCACACACCACCTAATGCCCTTCAGAGCAAATGCCCTCCTTAATCCCCATCCCCCCACTGACTTCCCCTAAGGTAACCATCAGTTTGTTCTCTGTAGTTAAGTGTTTGTTTCTTGGTTTGCCTTTCTGGTTTTTTTTCCCTTTGCTTGTTTGTTTTGTTTCTTAAATTCCACATAATTGTGAAATCATATACTGAGTGTTCCTTTTTCACAGGCTGTGCAACACTAACATTTACTTGATTCTCAGTTCATCTCTCAGTGGCAGATAGGAGGGGCTGGAGATCAGATCCCCTGTAGTCTTCACCCACTGCAAGGGACAAAGCTACTACTAATAAACAGCAAGCCTGGAAAATGCAGCACAGAGAGGTTAAGAATTTTCCCACAGTTGCTCAGCTATGAAGTGGTAAGGCCAGGATTTAAACCCAGCAGCATGTACCGTCCAATACTCAAACAAAAGAAGCTCACCCATTTGTCAGGATTACCATTCGACAGAATCCTGCATTAAGTTACAGGTTGGACTAGATCAAGTCTAACTCCCCTTCCAGCTCTAAGATTTTTCTAATTATGTCCCTAAGAGTCATTCCACACTGAAGGATGTAAGTCTTTTATGCCACTCTACTCTCCTGATGATTTTAGTTGCCATATCCTGGATGTTTTCCAGCTCTATATTTTTCTGGATGCACAACATGTGGGACTTCATATAACTGTGGTACGTAGTTGTAAATACATGACTGTTTTATAGAAAGATGAAATAAACTTTTCAACTTTCTAGTCTTATCCTCAATAAAGTCTAGCATTTTTTACAAGCACAGACCCTATAATTTTATCAAGTATAATGGAAAACACTCTCTTCCTATACATTATTCCATACTACTTCATAGTAACTACTTCCCCATTCAATTTTAATATATCGTATAAGATTATTACTACATCCAGGGGCGCCTGGGTGGCTCAGTGGGTTGGGCCGCTGCCTTCGGCTCAGGTCATGATCTCAGGGTCCTGGGATCGAGTCCCGCATCGGGCTCTCTGCTCAGCAGTGGGCCTGCTTCCCTTTCTCTCTCTGCCTGCCTCTCTGCCTACTTGTGATCTCTTTCTGTCAAGTAAATAAATAAAATCTTTAAAAAAAAAAAAAAAGATTATTACTACATCCAGTAAAACAAAGAAAAGGAACAATTACAAAATAAAAGTATTATTTTAGGCCTGAATTATGATCTTTTTCTCTGCTAGGCTCAAGAAAAAGCAATGGGTTGTCAAATGTCCCTCTGCTGTAAAGGTCATGTACATATTATATAATAATTTGAACTATGTCACCTAAGACAAAGTTTCAGTCCACAAAAAATTTATTTAATTTTATATACTTCAGGCCCAATGACTTCATATGATATTTCCTATTCCTATACAAAGTCCCTGACCTATGTACAAAATGTGTAAGTTTTTTTGACCCTTGAAAAGTATCACCTCATTGGAACATGACATGTGTAATGCTATGCTCCCACAAAATTATTAGCCTAAACAAATAAAATCAAGTCTATCACCATATTACTCAGTATAGCTAAAGAAGTTTCCTAAAAATTTCAGGGTGCATTTGGGATGACCTGACTTAAAATTTATGCTACAAAAATACACTAAATCCCTCAGGAGGGTCTCTAAGTGAAAGCACATGACCAAGTACAAAAGAGATGGGCATCATTCTTCAACATGACTACAGGATTTTTTTCTTAAAGATTTCATTCATTTATTTGACAGAGACAGACAGACAGACGGAAAGAGAACACAAGCAGGGGGAGTGGTAGATGGAAAGGGAGAAACAGGCTCTCCACTGAGCAGGGTCCCCAATGCAGGGCTTGATCCTAGGACCCCATGATCATGAGCTGTGCCAAAGGCCAATGCGTAACCACTGAGCTATCCAGGTGTCCCATGACTACAGCTTTTAACTGCAACCCAGATCTTTCTCAAAAGCATGTACAAACTTCAGATAGCAAGCTCCTGTGTGATTTTTAGTGGGGATTATTTGAGGATAGCTAATGGCTCTTTCCCACTAATCTGAGAAGGACAACTAACAGCTGTATGTCTATATATATCCACACATGCTAAACATTTTTACATACATTACTTCATTTTAACCTTATAACAACCCCATGAGGAAATTTTACAGAAAACTGAGGCTTACAGACATTAAAAATGACTAGTGATAAACAAAATCAGTATTTAAGAAGCATATGGATAGCTCAGCTGGTTATGCAGCTGTCTTCGGTTCAGATCATGATCTTGGGGTCCTGGGACTGAGCCCCTGCACTGGGCTCTCTGCTCAGCTGGGCGCCTGCTTCTCCCTCTTCCTCTGCCTCTCTCCCTGCCACCTGTGCTCGCGCTCGTGCACTCTCTCTCTCTCTCTCTCTCTCATTCTGCATCTCAAATAAATAAGATCTTTTTTAAAAATCCGGATTTAAATCCAAGTCTGTCTGATTCTAAAACCTAGGGTCATAATGATTATATATTGATTACAGAGTACATTGCATCCCATGATTACCCAACAGATTTCACTCATGTCTAAAATACTACTACTATGTTAAAAGTACTATAGAATCTAAACACTATATATAATAATGACTTGGGGTTGGGTGCAGTGGGACTCAGAATTCCAAGTTGAGATGCTAGGGACATAGCTCTTCTAGTTGGAGTGGGATTTTTCAGGTGAATGAAAGATTCCTTTCATGGCCTAACAATCTTAGGGTAAGACCTTGAAACCGACCCTAGGTTTAAGGGGCAAGGGAGAAAATTTGGGGATACATTATGAAATATTCAATAGCAAGAAAGATTAGTCTTTATACACCCTCCAGGTGCAGATAAGGCAAGATGACTGAAATAAAAAGCAAAGGGAAGATTCAAGAACTTTTTATAATGGTGATGGACAGAAGTTCCGAGATAGGTCAAATTATGGTACCACACAAAATGAAGGTTCCACTGATACTACTAGTAAGCTAGAACCTATTCTAATATGTTCTGTGCACATAGTTGGAAAACTGGAACAAGGAGGTAATTTGAATGACTAATAGTGGAGGCTTCATTTAGTTTCATAGATAAGAATAGTATTTATGTTATACATAGTTAGGCACCTGTGTACATTTCCAGTATCATCTTTCACCATTCCTTCAACTCAAATGGTATACTTCAGTCATTTAGAACCATTTTGAATTCCCCATCAGGGCTGTGCTTTCTCTAATTTCCAAGGCTAACAATATATCTAGATCATGATAAGCATTCAGTAAATTTAAGTAGAATTTTGTTGAGTATAGTAAATGAATTCAGTTAAACATCTGAACTGTTTGTGTCCCTGATCATCAGTCTCCAATGTCTCACTTATCCAAGTTTCATTGGTCTTTTGAAGTTTACCTCAAGTACCATTCCAGTTAGCATTCCTGAAACACCACCCCCATTCCCCCATCATTCCAACAACTCAACTGCCTGGATTAAATGACCTCCAATGCACAACTGCACTCCTCTCCATGATAGCACTTAACATCAAGGGCTATAATTACCTATCTAGTTGTTGCTATTGATCTCCCTCTTTAAACCAATCAGCTCCTTCAGAGCAGGGTCTGTGTCTCATTTTTCTTTGTATTGCAGCATCTGGCACAGTGCCTAACATACAACTGACGTTCAGTAACTATTTTCTGAAGGATGGAATGCATGACTGACATTAATGGTTGTTTGAACATATAATTTAGGTTTCATATACTACTTGTATTGCAACTTTAGAATTTGAGAGGGGATTTCAAATTGGGTGTGCTTATCTCTCATATATGAGAAAAACCAACAATTATCTGTCAGAGACAAAGTATAAAAGTATTATCTACACATTATAAGTCCCAAGGAATCCCTTGTGGTACTACATTCCAGGAGCTCCTAAATGTGGAAAAGTATTAACAGAAGAGATCACCATCAGCACCAGGACTGCAATTCATTTAAAGTCTAGGCATTTCAGAAGAAATCAAATATCTTCCAGGAAAATAAATTTAGTAAAGAGGAGATGTAGCTAGTCAATAAACACATTAGAAGGTTCTCAATATGTTTAGTCACCAAGGAAATGTAAATTAAAACCACAATATAATACAGTATCACAATATGCCTACTCAGCAACAATTAAAAAAACAAACAATACCAAGCCCTGGTGAATATACAGAGTAATGAACTTCTATATTGCTGGTGGGAATATAAATTATTGCAAACACATGGGAAAAGTGTAAATTGGTGCAGAATATGCAGTACTAAAACTAAACATGTATATTCTGGCTCAGTGATCCGCTCCTAAATTTCTGCTACGTATATACAGCAGAAATGTAAACAGAGTTCTCAAGTGCTTTGAGATCTTTATAAAAAGCTCTCTATTGTCCTGGTCCATGGACTTATGGTTTTAGTACCAAAGATCCAAGAAATGGAAGGAAAAGTATAGGGTGCTAAGGAAAGGAACCAGAGGGGTCTCCAAAAGCAAGGCAAAAGGAGCATACAAGTTTGGGGCTCAGGAAGTAAAGGAATTTGGAGAAAAGTGGCTATGATATTAATAGGAAGAAAGATATTTCTCAAAGGCATATGATAATAATAATAATGAGTGGTTACAGCACACTGGGCACTTCATATATACGTGTGTGCCTACACGTGTGCCTACAAGTACTTTGTATACATTTTCTTATTTAAACACTACAAGGACTTGTGGGAAAAACTGAGGATCACAGAACTTAAGAAACTTACCCAAATTCATATAAGAAATTAATGCTAGAGCTGTGATTCAAGTATCTTGCTATCTCCAAAGCTATTCTCGGGGGGCATAGTTTGTTTCTTTCTCATTTTTCAAGAGTCCTAAAGAGTTCTGTTGCCACTGGCAAAATGACTGGAAACAGCACGTGGACTAAAAAATAAAACAATACAACAAAATCCTTTTCTCAAAAACATACCATATATTCCAAATAAAACTTGATTTTTTAAAACCAAAAATTATACTTCAGAAAAAAAAAAGATTCTTCTCTCAAACTCAAGGTCTCATAAACCTTTCATATTTAGAAAGGTTACTTCTAAATTATTTTGAACAAATAACTATGTAAAAAGGACACATTTGTCTAAACATTTATCAATCATTAGCTGAAAAAAAAATCACTTGACCAAATTTGTAAACAACATAAAAGATATTTATCAAGGATATGATAATATGACAATTATTCATTCCTGAACAGTGATTTCATACCTACAAATGTAGAGTATCTTAAATAAAATAAGCCTTATAAAGATCAAAGATTTTAAAAAGCAGTATACTATGTATTTACAACATTGTGAAATTCCTAAGTGTAACTCTGTAGGACAAATGAAAAAACCCAAAGCTCTAATGTTATGTCAGTGGATACCTGTTACAGTATCGTTCAGAGATTCAAAATAACTTAAATAAAAACTGATAGGTATTCTAGAAAACTATGGTTGATGATTCAAAAAGTGGCCCTTGTGGGTGCCTGGGTGGCTCATTCTGTTAAGAATCTGCCTTCAGGGTGCCTGGGTGGCTCAGTGGTTTGAGCCGCTGCCTTCGGCTCGGGTCATGATCTCGGGATCCTGGGATCGAGTCCCGCATCGGGCTCTCTGCTTGGCGGGGAGCCTGCTTCCTTCTCACTCTCTCTGCCTGCCTCTCTGCCTACTTGTGATTTCTCTCTGTCAAATAAATAAATAAAATCTTAAAAAAAAAAAAAAAAAAGAATCTGCCTTCAGCTCAGGTCATGATGCCAGGGTTCTGGGATCAAGTCCCGCATATGGCTTCTTGTTCAGCAGGGAGCCTGCTTCTCCCTCTGCCGGCTGCTCCCCGTGCTTGTGCCCTCTCTCTCTCTCTGACAATTTAATAAATAAGGTCTTAAAAAAAAAAAAAGTAGCCTTAGTAACGACAAAAATCTGAAAAGTAGGAAAAAACAGTATTTCTGAAATATATATAGGATATTCTTTTGAATATGTATGCTTACCCATACAGCAATATACTATGAATAGAAAAAAAAAAAAAAAAAGACATGTATAGGAATGTGTAAAGCATAGGCTCAGTCGTTAAGCGTCTGCCTTCAGCTCAGGTCATGATCCCAGGGTTCTAAGATCAAGCCCCACACAGGGCTCCCAGCTCCACAGGAAGACTGTCCCCCCACCCCCACACACCTCCTGCTTGTGTTCCCTCTCTCGCTGTGTCTCTGTCAAAAATAAATAAATAAAATCTTAACAAAAAAATGTGTAAAGCAGCAGTATTCATTAACAAGCAAAATGTAAGAATTATCCACAGGCCTGTCAGTATCAAAATGGATAAAAAGGGGCATCTGAGTTGCCTCAGTGGGTTAAGCAGGTGACTCTTGACCTCAGCTCAGGTCATGATCTCAGGGTTGTGAGTTCAAGCCCCTCCACAGTGGGCTCCACACTGGGCGTGGAGCCTAATTAAAAAAAAAAAAAAAAGGATAAATAATGGTATAGTCTTAATGTCATAATATACAGCAATGAGAATTAACAAATTACAACTAAATGCTGCAATGTGCAACATAAGTTGAAGTGAAAGAAGCCAGTCACAAATAGTTACTCTTTCTACAAAGTTTTTTTGTTTTGTTTTTTTAAAATATTTTATTTATTTAGTTGTCAGAGAGAGAAAGCTATCACAAGCAAGGGGGAGCAGCAGGCAGGAGAAGCAGGCTCCCTGCTGAACAGGGAGCCCCATGTGGGACTTGATCCCAGGGCTCCAGGATCATGACCCAAGTTGAAGGCAGACACTTAACTGACTGAGCCAGCCAGGTGTCCCTCTACAAACTTTAGGTGAAACTAATCGGATAGGAGTTACCCCTGGTGGGGGTGGAAGATGGAAAGAGTAACTAAAATGGGTCTCAAATAGGGGGTTTGTGGGATGCTGGTCATTTTCTGTGTCTTTAGTGGTTTTATGTGTTTGTTTAGTTTGTGAATATTCACTAAGAATATAGGTTAAAAATCACTTAGAATGTGTGCATCTTTGTATATGTGGTAGAGCTTAATAAAAAGGTTAAGAAAGAATGTTTGGATAACATTCTATCCATACTTGGGCTCTGACAAGTCTGAGAGGCGTCGTATGTGTCAGCAAGCAGGGCCCTGACAGGCAGCAAGCCATCCTTACTCAATTGTATCAAGAGCTTTCACTCTGGAGTCAGGAGAGTCATCTGAGGCACATATGTTCTGAACTCTACCATCTCCAGACTTCTGCCAAAATAACACAAGGCTCCTTTCTTCTTCACCCATGGTGAAACAAAACACAGACTCATTGCTTTTCTCCAAATTTCCTTTCCCTGAAAGCCCTTTAAAGTTCTCTAAAGGATAGTTCTGAACAGGAAGCAAAAAGACTTTATTCCTTTTTATCCACCACTGATTAAACAAGTTCTGTTAAGTGCTTTATGTGTCTTATTTAATTCCCAGAACTCTATAATGTAAATATTATTATACTCAGTTTACAGATGAAGAAATTAGGAATTAGACAACAGTGAGTGGCAAGATGCTATACCTGCCTGCAGTGCCCATGCTCAAAATTCACATTCTTTTACCTCCCAACCACCAGCCTCTCTTGATTATAACATAACAAGAGTGTTTACTCCATGTTAATCCTTTTAACTCCAGCACTTGAGTTGAGAAATTAAGGCACTGAAGGAATGAAGCCTAACCATGATAGGCTAAGGAAGGAGGGACAAACGATGAGAAGAATCAAGTAAGGAAAATTGCTGTGTTGTGACAAAATGCAGGCCGGGGTAAGGCTGTACCCTTCACTGTGGATCAGACAGGCTAAAGGTATTCATCAAGAGCTGCCAAATATCAAGAAAATCAAACATGGACTCAAACAGTCCCGTAATACAGTATGTAACATTCACTCATATTTTTATTAACAGAACAAACTCATATACTTGAAGATCTTTTTCTCCTAGTTGTTTTTACCCTCTGAGCATCCATTTGTTCATTCATTCACTTGACAAATATTTTCTGAGTACCTAATGTGTACTAGGAATTCCTCCAAATGCTGAGAAAACAGGTATAAAGGGAACTTATATTCAGGCGGAGAATATAAACAAACATAATGGTAATATAATGGAGAACAATGAAAATAAAGTACCATACGAGTGACAGGCTGGAGGTGGGAAAATGTGCTATTTTAAATAGATCAGGAAAGCCTGAAGGTGTGAATTTTTGGCAAAGACTGTGCAGCTAACTTCTTTGAGAACTGCTTATGTGGTATGTTGTATTCAGCTTCATTGTTAAAACTTATGTTTATACTGGCTTTACACTGTAAAAGTGTTCAAGAATTTCTCAGCAGAGCTTATATAAAAAATAAGTTTAAACTGTGGAATGACTTAGCATTCCAAAACAAAATGAGAACCAAACTACCTTTTTTTTATCACTAGGGTCTTTAGATTTCCATTTCAGTGGTTACCCTAGAGATTACAACAAGCATCTCTGGCTTACCAGAAATCTAGTGTAAATTAGTATCTTTATCTTTTCCTAGACAATCAATGACTTCAGAACACTTTGGCTCTGTTTCATCTCCCACTTTTTCTGTTGTATTTTACTCCTATATATATTTATATCACACAAAACATTATTATTTTGTATAGTCAGCATCAATTTAGTTACCCACATATTTGCCCCTCGAGATGTTCTTCATCTCCTTCTGCTTCCATCTGGGGAAGCATGGTTTTTGTTCCATCTGAAAGAATGCCCTTTGGTGCTCCGTTTACTGTGGATCTGCAGGTGACAAGTTCTCTCAAATTATGCTAATCTTAAATTATTTTGCCTTTAATTTTGAAGGATATTTTTGTTGGGTACAAAATTATAGGTTGGTGGTTCACTTCTTTCACCTCCCTGAAGATACCATTCCACTGTTTCCTTGTTTTGTTGAAAAATTGGCTTATTGTTCCTTTGAAGATAGTATCTCCTGGCTAGTTTTAAGATTCTCTCTTAAGGGGCACCTGGGTGGCTCAGTGGGTTAAGCCTCTGCCTTCAGCTCAGGTGATGATCATAGGGTCCTGGAATCGAGCCCCACATCGGGCTCTCTGGTTGGCAGAGAGCCTGCTTCCCTCTCTCTCTCTTCCTCTGTCTGCCTCTCTGCCTACTTGTGATCTTTCTGTCAAATAAATAAATAAAATCTTTAAAAAATAAAAAAAAATTCTCTCTTAACATCATCTCTCATTTCTGCATAGACAGATTCAGTCCACTCCAGTACAAAAATCCTCAAGCAAAGAGAACCAGTTTTCAGCAGTTTTCCAATGATGTACCTAAGAATTATTTTCCTCTATTTTTTCTGCTTAGGCTTCAAAGAGTTCTGAATCTGTGGATTGATACACTTAGCAGTTTTGGAAAACTTTCTGCCATTATCTCTTCAAATACTGCTTCTTCCCCATTCCCTCTCTCTTCCCTCTGGAACTGCATAGTGTCCAAATCTGTATGATCATCAGTAGTCTTGGGTTCAAAATAACATCCGTGATCACAGGGCACAATAGATAGTGATCTAACACCAGTTTTACTTAGTTTTTTAGAAAGATTTGGGACTAGAAACACAGCATATCAGTAGGGCAGAATCAAACTCATCTTTATCAGTTCTTAAAACATCTAATCCCTGCTTCCAGACCCCACATCAACACACAGAGAGTAGGTTGTGGGGGATGACACTCACATGAACAGATACCATCTATTCCAGCATTTGTATGTCTCAAACAGTAAGCACATCAAATAACTGCCCATTCATGAAGCTTCTAAGCCTCCCACAAGGGGATGCACTGAGTTAGAAGAGACATCATAAAAGGAAGCTGGGATATCTTTTTCTGTACAAGTTTTAAAATGGTGGAATAATGAAGTAGTAATATAGTTCCTTGGAGTATTACATGTCCCTTAAGAGACCTCTCAGTCCAGCTGTAATTTAATAATCACAGGTTATTTTCAAAATAAATATTGGTATTATGGTAACAGAATTGAGAAACCACATTTATCTTGGAAACTTTATCAAAAGAAGGTAAACCTGATGTCATCTTTCCATCGGGGAAAAAGATCTTAAGCCTACAAGGAACTGTTAACCTACAAGTTCCATTAATACATGTTAGACTTTTCACTTTTTCTATAGGTATCTTTAATTTCTATCGTTTTGTCTCCCTTTGTTTCAGTCTGGATATTTCTTCTGACCTATCTTCTAGTTCACCAATTCTCTCTTCGACAGAATCTAATCTGCTGTTAAAGCATCCATGGAGTCCTAATTCAATTATTATATGTTCTAGTCACAAAATTCCTTTATTTATTTATTTTTAGAGATTCCAGATCTCTGCTAAAACTCTCCATCTTCAACATAGTAATTCAGTTAAAGTGCATGTCTGGTAACTTTAACATCTGATTCACCCATGAGTCTATTCCTATTATCTTAGTATCTCTTGGAATGTTCAACATTGTACATGAAAAAGCTTTAGAAGCTCCAGCTGGTATGATTTTCCTCCAAAGAATAAAAATAGGAGCCATATCATCACAAGTGTGTAATTACAAGTGTGTAATTAAGCTGATTCTAAAAAGAATTTTAGTCCTCAGAGGGCTGTAACCAAAAACCCAACTGTTTACCAGTGGCTCTCATCCTTAATAAGCTGTGAACTCCAACAGCTTTCTCTCCAAGACTCAACTTCTGCTTATCTCCTCTGCCTTTCAGCAATTGCTGTTTGGCTTCTTATGTGTATCATAATTACAAATTAGCAAATGGCTCAAACAGAAAAGCCAAACAAAAAGCAGACCTGTCCCAGTGCATTTTTCTTCTCACTGGGAAGATACTGACCACCCAAGTCCTGGCTGATTTCAAACAGATTTTTACATTCTCCAGGTTTTATAATTTTTTTTAATTGTTCTTGACTACAAGGTTGATTTAATACAAGTCTGAAGTCATAGCAGATGTGGAAATTAATCACATCAGAAAAACTATTTTTGCAATATTAGAATATTAAAGTTTAAAAAGACTTTATAAATTATTTATGCCAACCTTCCATTCAAAACTGGAATTTTGTGGGGGAACCAGGGTGTTTCAGTCAGTTAGGCATCTACCTTCAGCTCAGATCATGATCTCCAGGTCCTGGGATCAAGTCCCACATCAGGCTCCCTGCTCAGTAGAAAGTCTTCTTATCCCTCTGCCCCTGCCCTCCCCACCCAGTCATGTTCAAGTGCATGCACTCTCTCTCTCCCTCAAATAAATAAATCTTTTTTAAAAAACTGAAATTCAAAAAATATATGAATAAAAATCGAAATTTTGTAGTAAGAAACTTGATAAACATCTAGAATCTAAGTAAATATGTCAATGACAGAAATCTTATGTCTTTCTTTCTTTTTTAAATTTTATTTATTTATTTAAGAGATTGTGAGAGTGGAGAGGTCAGAGGGAGAGCAGACTCCCCACCGAGCAGGGAGCCCAATGTGGGACTCGATCCTGAGACTCCAGGATCATGACCTGAACTGAAGTCAGTTGCTTAACCAACTGAGCCACCCAGGCACCTCTTTTTTTTTTTTTTAAAGATTTTATTTATTTATTTGGGGGGGGAGGGAGGATACAGAGGAAGAGAGAGGCACACTCCCTGCTGAGCAGAAAGGCGAATGTGAGACTCAGTCCCAGGACCCTGGGATCATGACCTGAGCCGAAGGCAGACACTAAACAACTGAGCCAACCAGGTGCCCCAGTGGTACCATTCTTAAACAAGTTCCTTGACAGAAACATCCTCATTATTCTGGATAATTTGCCTCCCTAAAATATTGACCCAATAGTCACAGTTGTATCCTTCAAAACATCACTAAATATGATGACTTATTTTTTTAGATGATGGTACTTTAGTTATTTAAAAACTGCTATTACACTTAAAAATACATGTTCTAATAGTACAAAAAATGTTTGCTTTACACTATCTCATATGGCATTCTTTTGGGGCTCACCTTATTGGTCATTCTCTCAATGAAATATAATTGGCCAAGTTTTTCAAATTGCAGCATCAAGAAATGAACTTGGTATTGAAACTTTAGCTTAATCCAAAGTACAGCAAGAACTATGATCCCTCTAAAACTACCAATTAATATACATCTATTTCCACTCCAATAACAATTTTTACATTTAAAGCATTTAAAACATATACTTCCTAAGCTTGTGGTAAGTTAAAACTCCAGCATCTCAGGAACTACTATCAACTGTTCTACTTTTATGTGCCTGTTTTTTGTTTTTAACTTAAGTGCTAGATTTGACACCTGTCCCTATTAAATTTCACCTTCTTGGGTTTTTCCTAGTAATCCAAGTCAATATAAATTTAAATTCTGCTTCTGTAATTTGTCTATTAATTACCTCATCTAGCTTTGTACCATCCCCAATAAGAAATATTACTATAATTATTAAAGTCAATGTCCAAGATTTCCCTTTAGGATGACACCTACTTTCCTTGGGAATAGTTATTTAGCAGCAATAAGCCACATAGAGCACATTTCTTCATCTTATCCACAAAGCTACTGTAGGACATAAAGTCAAATTCTTGCTGAAATCAAGTTTATAGCATACAGTATACCTGTTATGTCATCTAACTGTGAATTAGTAAAGCACTAAGGACAGCCTGGTGTAAATCTGAGTAAAACGTAGATTTATCATATATTTGGCTTCAAATTCAAATGTGAGACAAGACTGAGTTAGGTAAATTCTCAATGATTACTTCCCCCATTGTTTTAAATTAGTAAATCATCTATAGTAGTATCACTGCCACATTTTTAACTCTGGTAAAAATATTTTGCTTTAAATCCAATATGACTAAACACAGAAATGTTAAAGATATTTTGACTTTATTATCTCAATAACTAAGTCTGGAAGAAGTGAATGATGGAATAATTTATAGTGCCAAGTCATACTCAAATACATTTAAAAAGAAAATGAAGTTAACTAATATTTATGGTATGTATCAAGCAAAGTAAGAATTTGGAAAAAAATTATGGTATATTTAAAATTTTTAATTCCAGATTTTCAATTATGACAGCTAGATAATTACCTTGTAACTAATTTGCAATTTAGGAATTGAGTGATGTTAAATGAGAGCACATGACTCATGTTTTTAATACTACATAAAATTATATGAATAATATGAAGAAAAAACTCTGAAAAAGCATTTTCATAAGTCAATACATTGGCATTCACAATGAGACATGTTTATTGGATGATTTGATAATTTCTTTAACCATATAAAAGGTTGTTTAAAAACAAATCTAAGGGGCGCCTGGGTGGCTCAGCAGGTTAAAGCCTCTGCCCTCGGCTCAGGTCATGATCCCAGGGTCCTGGGATCGAGCCCTACATCGGGCTCTCTGCTTGGCTGGGAGCCTGCTTCCTCCTCTCTCTCTCTCTGCCTGCCTCTCTGCCTACTTGTAATCTCTATCTGTCAAAAAAATAAATCTTAAAAAAAAAAAAATCTAAGGGCAGAATTAAAAGGATTATTACCACTCTAAAAACAAAGCCACCACTTAAAGAAATATGGTGAAATTTATCAGAGGCAAGGCAAACATGGTTAAACATAAGACAGCACTGTTCCCTTGAAGGGGTGAAAACGTTTCTATTATTAGCAGAGATAAGAGCTGCCTGAAATTCTTTCCTTAATACACTATACTAAAAATAAATGGTTCACTACATTTCAAAATAAACACACTGCTTTATATATGCAGTTCAGTCATTTAATAAAATCCATAAAATCAACCCGATTCAAGGTGCTCTTGTATTTTTGTCTAAGACGTACCAGGTAGATTTGCTCTATTTATAACATATTCAATATTTTAGGAGTCTTGTGCCACCCACTTACTCATTAGAGTAATCACTTAGAGGATTTGAGATTAGATCTTCTGCCAGGTCAAATTAAATTATCACCTTGATTTAAAAAAATTAACTACTTTCTCTACAAAATACTTCCCCTATCATCAAGGAAACTACAGGAATCTTGGAAGAATAAATGGGGCAGTGTCACCATTACAAATACTACCAATACTTTAAGGAAAACTGACATGGATGACAAGATAAGTGAATATTTTGGCATATTTTTACCAAAACCAAAACCAAACAACAATAACAAAGACAACAACAAAAGCAAAAACACTAGATAAAGCAGCGCTGTGTCAGCACTGGAAATGGATCAAAGTCCAAAAAAACTAAGGTAATTGAGATATATGATCAAACTTCAAAAATCCTAACTTATGTAGATATATTAAGAGAAGTTTATTAGAAAGACATTTTTAGCTCAAAGTACATTTTCTCTAGTTAAAAAAAAATGAACTGTATAACTGTGGTTCTTCTCTAAGAAGACAGGATGCTGAAAATGATCCATAAATAAAAACTGCCAGCTGCTGCTCACATTCTCTTCCTTCTTACTTTTGCCTCTTCCTTTCAGGAGATCTGTGATTGCTAGCACAGGATCTGGAATAGAAATTACATGTTCACACACATGCATTGGGAGCAGGGTATGGAAGAGGGTGACAGTGAGCCGCATCTAGAGACTGAGAGTTTTCTGACCATATCAGGATGAAATATAAAAGGAGACCTGAGAAAAACAAAAAGCAGAAGATAGTAAACTCTTCCTCCCCCTCATTAAATAAATTTTGGTCTCAGAACCAGACCACAGGTTATTCTCAGAATTCAGCTAATTGTGAGTGTAATTACATAGCAAGTACATAATTACATAAGACTACGTAAGAGTTAAGTACTTATGAGTATCTTTTCACCTACATTTTTTCATGTTCTTCTCACAATAGTGTAAGAAAACATGTGTTATTATTTTCTTTTTTACAGATCAAGTCTTTAGTTTAAGGCCACACAGCTGGTTTACAACATAGCAAAAGTTCCACATCACGTCTTCCAAATCCAATGTTCTTTATACTATATAGGATGTTGTCTCTGTGGACTTAGCCTGAACCTATCCCCTATTTATGACATTGTTTCTTATGGGAAAATATCTTTTCAGAGTCAGTGAATTGATTACACAAAATGAACAAAATCCATTCAGAAATTAAGGACCAAATTACCTGTGTTGAAATCATATCAATGATATTTAAGTCAGCAAAAAAAAAAAAAGGCTTTATTAAGAGTCTTTTGATTTGTGATTAGATCTTCTATAAGTCAAATTAAATTATCAGCTTGACTTAAATTAACTACTTTCTCTACAAAATACTTTCCCTGTCATAAAGGAAACTATAGGAATCTCAGAAGAATAAATGAGGGCAGTGTCACCATTACAAATACTACCAAATATTTTAAGAAAAACCAACATGCATGACAAGATAAGTGAATATTCACCTAATTTTTGAGAGAATCACTGAACTGATTTTGATTCAACCCTAACCTTCTAATACTTGAGAAGAAATATAATTTTATTATTTGGAACTACTGTTTAACACTCATTTAGAATTTGCATAATTTTAAAAGTAAAATCAATTCAGCTAATAATTTAAATGAATATTCATTATTATTTCTCTTTCACTCTTATTTTATTCATTTTTCAGATGGGGGGATTACATGACTTATCCAAAAAGGACTAGTGGATTTTAATAAAAAACTAATAATTAAGTATTACATAACAAAAATAAGTTAGTCATTTAGAACTTTCTTCAATGCACACATCCAAAACACAATGGCAGATTATTACAGCTCTGTCTCAATGTCTCTATCAGAACTGAAGACATTTCTAAACACAGCAAACATTTGTTATCACTTAACACATGGTACGGAACTGACTCACAAGAGCCATGTACCTAGTCATCTCCACGATACTGCCACTCACCTATATGGCAATTTATCATTTTTAAAGCCATTTTATGTACCTCGGCTAATTTAATGCTCATAAATTCTGGAGGGTAGGTAGACCAAGCATTGTTTTGCCATTTTACAAAGAAGAAAACAGAGGCTTAGAGAAATTTAATAGTTTTCCCAAAGCCATATAACTCATAGTTGATTGGACTTAAAATCCAGGCCTAATGCCTTCCTACACCAAATATTCCTCTTGAACATCAAATCGTTTTTGTAAATTCTCTTTACTCTGGTTACTAGAAGTTAATGGTAATCTTTAGTCAGGGCTACTTTCATAACAAGAAAAAAAAAGTATTACCTGGTATTTTAAAGAAGTTTGGGTTAAAATTGTCAGAATTCAGCACATTCAACCACATAAGAAAATAAACAGGCATAAGAGTAAAAGTTAGGAATATGAAAATATAAATTTTAAATATTCCTTTTTTTAAAAAATATTTTATTTATTAAACAGAGAGAAATCACAACTAGGCAGAGAGGCAGGCAGAGAGAGAGGAGGAAGCAGGCTCCCGGTGGAGCAGAGAGCCCGATGCGGGGCTCGATTCCAGGACCCTGGGATCATGACTTGAGCCAAAGGCAGAGGCTTTAACCCACTGAGCCACCCAGGTGCCCCTGAAAATATAAATTTTAATCACACTTGTATAGGGCAGGTTTTTCAGGTAAAAAAAAAAAAAAAAAGCTTTATTCTATCTCAATGTGGACTAAAAAAAAAAAAAAAGACCTTTAAATCATTTTTTTAATTATTGATAAATATCTACAGATATGTAAAATCACTTTCTTATAGATTTGAAACTCAAGATCATATGCTACACATTTTAACTTTACATTGCTTATAGCACAGATTCTGAAGTCAGAAAATCCTGGTTATGATTGCCAATTCTGCCACTTAATTAGTACTCTGGCCTTGGGTGAGTCACTTAAGGTATAGGGTTCTCAATTTCTTCATTTGTAAAAATACCAAACTCACTGTTACTCTGAGGAATACATAAAATCAAATTCATTACATAGTATTTAAAATACAAAAACTGGGTCAAGTTGTAGCTTCTATCATTAAAGTGTTACAAATGTGTTTCCCTTTCCTTTTGTTCTCCATTATATCTACATTTCAGCTCTGATCTTCAGTAACTAAAATTTCCATTAATCTAGAAGGAAAAATTGGGGCACCTGGGTGGCTCAGTGAGTTAAAGCCTTTGCCTTAGGCTCAGGTCGTGATCCCACGGTCCTGGGGTTGAGCCCCGCATCTGGTTCTCTGCTTGGCAGGGAGCTTGCTTCCCTTCCTCTCTCTCTGCCTGCCTCTCTACTCTGCCTACTTGTGATCTCTGTCAAATAAATCTAGAAGGAAAAATTTTAAATATCCATTTGGGGGAATTAAATCTTTTTTAAAATCAGTTTAATGATAAAGGACCTAATATATTATCTGTTCTAGGGCTCTCCTTCAGGAGAAAAAAAAAGACAAGGCCTAGGGAGCTTAAATGTCTGTTCAGGACTGTGACACTACATGGAATCAAAAAACAATCATAACAAGGGTCCAATATGCTACATTCAGGTCCCACCACCAATATACAACATTCAGATCCACCAAATGACCAGATATTTGTCCAAAATTCAATTTATCATTTAGAACTTGGTATTTACATTTCAAAGAAGGTAAGACAGCTTTTTTTTTTTAATGTAATAAAAATTCCATCTGTTTATCTTTCCTATTATATCTCAAAAATAAGTGAGGAGGGGCACCTGGGTGGCTCAGTGGGTTAAGCCTCTGCCTTCAGCTCAGGTCATGATCCCAGGGTCCTGGGATCGAGCCCCACATCGGGGTCTCTGCTCTGCGGACAGCCTGCTTCCTCCTCTCTCTCTCTCTCTCTCTCTCTCTCTCTGCCTGCCTCTCTGCCTACTGTGGTCTCTGTCAAATAAATAAATAAAATCTTTTTTTTAAAAAAAGTGAGGAATTAGTAAAATAAATATGTAATTTCTTGAAAGCCAATTCTGTGGGTCATTCAAATAACTGAAAAACAGAGAAGGTAATTCCTTGATGAGACTTTACTGGCTAGAAAGAGGCTAGTGTGATTGCAAAGTATCTCTTGGTGTACAATTCTGATGAAGAATAAATATTTCATAAAGTAAATCTATCGGTATTCACCTTGAAAAATCAGGCTTCTTTTTAAATAAGTAATTAGCATATTACGTATATTTTTCTTGAACCAGTCTTTTCATAACACAAGGAACAAATCTATTCTTCCAGCATTTCTATCACCTTTACTATTTAGCTAAGAATTGAACAAGTCTAATTATAAGAGCTCGTAAATAGCAGTTCTACCCTGTCCTGAAAAGAGTATGAACTAAATCAACGTGGAGAAAAATTAAATAAAGAAAAAGCATTACTTTTAAATCCTAGCAGCCCCAATAATTTGTTTTGATAGCACTCCTCTAGAAATCTAACAACAGAACAATGAAGAAAATCAGTTTAGAACATTAAAAATAAGCCTTCCATTATTTAACACCAAATAGAAGATTTCTACATACTTTTTATGTATGATTTCTACATACTTTTTAAAAATAACTGGAGGGGCACCTGGGTGGCTCCGTTGGTTAAGTGCTGCCTTTGGTCATGAAAGGCATGACCCTTCTGGGTCCTGGGATCAAGTCCTGGTATCTGACTCCTTGCTCAGTAGGGAGCCTGCTTCTCCTTCTCCCTCTGCTACTGTCCCCGGCTCGTTCTCTCTCTCTCTCTCCCTCTGTGTCAAATACATAAATAAAATCTTTAGAAAGAATAAAAATTACTTGAAATGAGTGCAATCAAATGAAAATTATGCCATTCTGAATTTACACTTATTGTACCCAACTTCAATCTATAAACTGGTACATCTACAAGGGAAGTTAAATTTTTCAAAATCTACAATGAGCCTAACAGTTAAGAGAAAAGGCAAAAAAACCTATTCATTCCTCCATCTCCATGTTTTTACAGCCATATAAAACTAAATTACCTATGGGATGCCTCGGTGGCTCAACTGATTAAGGTCATGATCCCAGGGTCCTGGAAGAGTCCTGCATCAGGCTCCTTGCTGAACAGGGAGCCTGCTTCTCCCTCTGTCTGCAGCTCCCCCTTGCTCGTGCATTCTCGTGCGCTGACAAATAAATGAAATCTTAAAATATATATATATATATATATATATATATATATATATATAAACAACTAAATCACCTATTACATTTTTTAGTAAAAACGAACTTTACAAAGTCTAAATCTATGTAATAATTAAAAGTGCAAGTGTTTTCATCACATACATTTCATTTCCACACATACTGTGCTGGGACAACTGGACAGTCATTCAAAAAGCTGATCTTAGAACCTCATCTTATACCATTCTCAAAAATCAACTCAAAATGGGTCATATACTAAATGTAAGGGCTGAAACAATAAAAATGAGAAGACTTTTAGGAGACAACTTAAGAAAAAACCCTTGAAACCTAAAGCAAAGATTTCTGGGCTGTAACACCAAAAGCAAGGTCCTTAAAAAGAAAAAAAAATCAATAAATTGGACCTTATGAAAATTCAAAACTTTTATACTTCAAAAGACACCATTAAGAAAATGAAAAGTCAGGGGCGCCTGGGTGGCTCAGTGGGTTAAGCCTCTGCATTTGGCTGAGGTCATGATCTCAGGCTCCTGGGATCGAGCCCCACATCCAGGTCTCTGCTCAGCGGAGAGCCTGCTTCCCCTTATCTCTCTGCCTGCCTACTGTGATCTCTCTCTCTCTCTCTCTGTCAAACAAATAAATGAAATCTTTAAAAAAAAAAAAAGAGAGAGAGAGAAAGAAAATAAAAAGTCAGATTAGGAAAAAATATTTACAAATTTCATCTAATAAGAGACTCGAATCCAGAGTTTACAAAGAATAAGGAATGAAAATTAAAGCCACAATGGGACATAATTTCACACCCATTAGAATGCCTTTAAAACAGTCTACAACAAATGTTGGTGAGGATGTAGAGGAAGGAGAACCCTCATTCACTGTTGGAAGAATTATAAAATGGTAGGACCACTCTTGAAAATAGTTTGCCATTTCTCAGAAAACTAAACAGGAAACTACGATATGACCCAGCAATTCTTCTCCTAGGTGTCTAACCAAGATACATAAAAACATGTGCCCAAAGACTTGAATGCAATTACTAGTGGTAGCATTATTTGTAACAGCCCATAAGTGAAAACAACTGGTGAAGTTATAGACACAGGTGGCATATCCATGCAATGGAATATCATTCAGCGATAAAAAGGAATAAACTCTTGACACATGCAATCTCATCCATAAACCTAAAAACACTGTTAAAGGAAATATGAAAGACTCCATATTGAATGATTCCATTTATCAGAAGTATCCAGAGAAAACAAGTTTATACACACAGAAAACAGATTAAGGGTTTCCTGAAGCTGGTGGTAGGAACATAGATGAACTGTAAATGAGCATGAAGGATCCTTACTGTGGCAATAAAACTGTTTCAAAATTGATGTTTGTTCCATCTATGGTGATGGTTGCATCATTTAGTAAAGTCACCAAAAAAATCACTGAATTGTACATTTGGAATGAGTGAATAATATGTAAAATATACCTCAATAAAGGTGTACTTTTATTTTTAAAAATACATGTTCTTTTATTTCTTGTCCCCTGAAGAATTAAATGACTGAAATGTAGCAACTTCCATCATTTTTATTGAACAATAGTACTAATTCTAATCCTGGTAGGAAATCACAGCATAAATTAGAGGGGCTGTAACATAGTGTTAAAAACACCCTTCTGATTGGGTTGCTCGCTAGACTGGGTCCTCCAGGAAAAAGATTTCTCATAAACCACGGTGCCTTCCATTGGTTTATATTTTAAGAAGCCAATGCCTGGAAGCCGCAGAAGAATATATGCGAAAGAGATTTACATCGGCCTTTGACAATGGGCCAATTGATTTGATGGGTGTTTTAGTCTACATACAGAGTACAGTAAAAGAATTCAAAAAGACAAACATTTTAACACCGTTTGAAAGGATGTAGGCAAAATTATGTAATTTTGAGAGTGTACATATCCAGATGGCAAAGGCACAGTTTGCTTAAGTAACTGTATAATATGGTAACACAGTAGTCCTCAGTAATGATATTTAATGACAGGTAACCTTCCAGGCATTAGGTTAATGCCTGGATCTTCCTATATTCGTTCTGAACAGATTCTCTTAACTATCCACTCAATTTATGAAGTCTTTTATAAATACCCCAGGGCTGTATCGCCCACATAGGACTTCAAAGATTTTAATAAACTTTTCAGGTCTTTTTTTTTTTTAAGTTTTTATTTTCATTTTTTTAACATTTTATTTATTTGACAGACAGAGACACTACAAGAGAGGGAACACAAGCAGGGTGAGTGGGAGAAGGAAAAGCAGGCTTTAGGCTGAGCAGGGACACGTGCAGGGCTCAATCCCAGGACCCTGGGATCATGACCAGAGCCAAAGGCAGATACTTAATGGCTGAGCCATCCAGGCGCCCCAGCTTTTCAGGTCTTTACACAAATACCACCTTGTCTGTGAGACTTTGCCTGACCACCTTATTGAAAATTGTTAACCTCACAAAACTCATTCTCCCTTCCCCAATTCATTTTTCTCAGTAGCACTAAACATACTACATATCTTACATACATATTCTGATTATTTTTTGTGTTCCCCTACTGGAATATACGCTCCACAGGAGAGATTTTAATGTGGTTTATGTTCCTTACTGTATACCCACTGCCTAAAACAGTGTGTAGCACAATGTAGGTGCTCAATAAGGGTTTTCCGAATAGAAGAGCGTCAGCTATGTGGAAATAAATAGAAGCTGATCTCTGCCATAGAAATGAACGAATCCCTTCTACCTATTCAACATGCAAGGCTTGAGGCTAAAATACGAGTTTTACAAGGAAATAGAGGCCTGAGAGTAAAATCTCCAGAATGCCTACCCAACACCTTTACAGCAAAAAGAAAAAAAAAGAAAGAAAAAAAGCTAACGTTTGACTTATAATTCTGAATTTACAACAATCAAACGTAAAATATTAATAAACTGGCTCTAGTTCAGAAGACAGGGCAGATTAATTAAATCCCATGTGACTCATAAACAGCCAAAAGGGGAAAGTTCAATACTTAACTAGTAACAAGTTAATTTTTTTTTTTTTTTTAAGAAGCCCGTTTTTCTACACCCAAAATGGGATCCCATCACCTCAGCAAAGTATGTCTTAGCAGTTCTGGCCGCCTCAGTCCCCAACGCTCCCAAGTCCAACCCCAAGGAACCTCTCCCCATCCCAGAAGGCTTCCTAGGCTTCCTTCCACAGGCCAAGCCCCCTTCGAAGAGACCCACAGCTCTATTAAGCCCTGAGCTTAATAGATGCAGGCCTTCCTGCATCCACGCCCCCACCTCCAGGCCCCTGGAACCTGCCCCAAAGCTTCGGCCCCAGCAACCCCGCCCGAGTCCTGGAGCACGAACGAGTCGGATGGCAGAGCCGTCCCCGGCCTGGCCAGAACTGGAAGACATTTTACACTTCATCCTGGTTCTGCCAATTTCTGCGTGACCTTGGGTACGTTCCCAAGCCTCTAGGGGTCCGCGTTTTCTCACCGTCAAGGTGAGGACAACACCTGCACTGAGTGGCTGTGAGGATTAAATGAGATCCCACTCGAAGCACCCAGCAGGGCACCTGGCGCGCTGGAAACTCAATCACCAGCGGCGGGTATTACCCCGGCGCTGCCCACACCGTCTCAGCTGGAAGGCACCCTGCCCAACAGCCGGACCTCCGGTTTCACGCACCCGGGCTCTGAGATCCGCGAGCGCCCCACAGACCCCGGGACGCCCCTCGTCCCCATCGCCGCCGCCGCGCTTCCCCGCCCCGCCGTCCTCGCGGGGCTCCCGGGCCCGCTCCACCTGCCGCCAGGCCCGCGCCCGCCCGCGGCCCTGGGAGCTGGGCTCCCGCCGCTCGGCCCGGCCTCCCGCGAGCGGACAGCCCCGAGCGGCGGCCTCGGGCGCGTACTCAACTCTTCACTTTGCCGAAGGTGCCGACGCCCAGCGTGTCGCCCAGCACGTAGTGTCCGATCTTCACGCGCCCGTCGTGCTTCTGCTTCTCAGCCATGTTCGGCGCGCGCAGCCTCGCTCCGCCGCGGGCTCCTCAGTGCGAGTGCGGCCGCCGCCGCTGCCGCCGCGGGCTCTTCAATGCGGCCGCCGCCTACCCACAGTGCAGCGGGCCCGCGGGGGGGCCGGACGGGGGGAGGCCCGAGACGCGGAGGGGCGCGAGGCAGGCGCAACGCGCGGGCGGCGGCGTGGGGGAGACCGGGCGCGAGCAGCGGCCGCGGCGGCTGTGGGCCGGGCGGGGAGGCGGAGGGGACAAGGAGGGCCGCGGGCCGCCAGGTGTGCGGGGGAGGGGCGGCAAAGGGACCGCCCCTTCACCTGCGGGGTCGCAGAGCGCGGGGTGGGCTTCGGGACCAGCTGTGAGAAACCGAGCGGAGCAAACGTGGGCGCGGAGAGGGCCGGAATCTCGGCGTGCGGCGAGGTGGGAGTGGAATTTGAAGAGAAACGGGCCTGTCGCGTGAGGAGAGAGGGACGTAAAGACTAAAATGTGGGTGTAAGGGAGAATCAGTGGGAGGCGGCGGTGGGGAAGGGCCGCGAACGGAGGTCAGTCTGGGAAGCGCGGCGAGGAAGTTTCTTGAGTCACGGGCGAGGCATTTCTGCTGCAGGTCGTGGCACATGGAGGACACAATCCTGTGCTCTCCTCCCGCCCCGCAGAATTCTCGGTTCTCCCGTCCTGTGGATGCAAGAGCCCTCCCCCCAGAGCTCTCCATTCTAATTTGCGCTAAGTTCTGCAATGAAGTACAGTCACGAAATTTGCTCAATTGTAATTTAGCACATGCTTGTATAAAGTGTAAAAATAGCTTGTCGTAGAGCTGCGCGAGAGGGAAGTAGTGAAAGAAACGAGGAAACAATGTAGGGAGCAAAGCAAATATACATAGAGCACAAAGAGAATGGTAAAGAGCAAGGGCAATAAAAGGTCACAGTTTAAGAGAAGTAGAAGTGGGGGAAGAACAGTAAGAAGAAACTAGAAGCATGACGCCCAGGCAGAATATTAAAAATCGACCAGAAATTCGTAATGAATTGATTATCACTTCCCACTCTCCTTTCCTTTCTTCCTTCCATGTTGTCCTAGTCTTCAATGTCACCTTTCATGGCTTAAAAAGTATTTGCTGAATGGAAATAGATGTTTAGGAGTAGCTGAACATTTTTAACATTGTACATTACCCTAAAGTTTCAAGGTCATGTTCCTCAAACAAGAAGCCTCTTATCATACTGTTTATATATGAAGAGAGAAATGCATTGATCAGGAACTATAAGATATGATAAAAAAGTTTGTTTTCTGAGGAGTGACAAATATACAAATGGCAAACAGACATTCTTGTTTAGACACCAAGACAATCTGATGAGAGATGATCACAGTTTATAAATTATAAATATCACAGCTGTTGAACAGAGGCTATTTTTGTTCATTCTTGGGATCATCTTTCTTGCTGACAAGAAGTATCATTTAAGAATCACTCTGCCTAGCTGGCAATTTGGAGAAAATAGCCAGTTATTTTTGATGATGAACCTTCATTGGTTAAGGGTCTCCTTCAGTATCCATTCAAGTGAGTAAGAAAACAAAATACCTATTTTTGATTTTGAGATATAAGACATATGTCTGGGGGCGCCTGGGTGGCTCAGTTGGTTAAGCGTCTGTCTTTGGCTCAGGGCTCAGGTCTCTATCCCAGGGTCCTGGGATTGAGCCCCACATTGGGCCTCAGTTTAGTGGGAGCCTGCTTCTCCCTCTCCCTGCTGCTGCTTCCCCTGCTTGTACTCTGTCAAATAAATAAAATATTAAATAAAAAAAGTAGCATGTCTGTTTCTTTAAAAGACATTGAAAAGTCTTAGATTGTTTCCTCGAATAGACCTGAAGGCCAATTATAAACAGAGATTTTTAAATCATTTTTCATGCTATCTTAACTATTCACTGATAATTACAACTTAAGTTATTATGTACTTCATAACTGTGATCCTTACCTAGCAACTGTGAACAACCTTGTAGCTTTAATATTATGCCAACAAAAATATAACACTTTGTTGATTAAAAAGTTCATTTAGGGTGCCTGGGTGGCTCAGTCGGCTAAATATAAATATCTGCCTTGAGCTCAGTTGATGATCGCAGGGTCCTGGGATAGAGTCCTGCATAAGGCTCCCTGCTCTGGGGGAGTCTGCTTCTCCCTCTCTCTGCCCCTCCCCACTGCTTGTGAGCTCATGCTCTCAAATAAATAAAATCTTTTTTTGTTTTTAAGTTCATGTAAACACAATTATCTCATTTGATTGCCATAAAAGAAACTTACTATTACCCCCATTTTATAGATGATAAAATTTAGTTTTTTACTTTCTGGTTTACCCAAGGCTAATTAGCTAAGTGGTAGACTCAGAACTCTTTTCCAGTTCTGACTTGTCCTTTTGTTTTTCTACTATACCACCACTGCCAAAGAAAAACAGACAAGCATGGTGCTCTAAGAACATTTAAAATTTTCACAATTATAGTCTTATTCTCATAGTTATTACTTCTAGGGAAGCCAACAATGTATACTTCAAGCTTAGATTTTTAGCTGTCTTTCTGACTTCGTTAGCACGATTGAATGCTAAAGGGGCGAGAATGGTGGGAAAGGACCAGTGTCACTATCAGGGGCACCGAGCAGCCTTCTCTTGCCCATACATTTCAGATGTGATTCCCTATTGCTTCCCCCTACTCAGCATTAGTTTATCAGACCATGTCTCCTTCAGTCCTATGCCCCTTGGAGGTCTCACCTTCACTACCAGAGATGTTCTAGTAAATATCATATTCCCCTTTTCATTATTTTTCAGTGATGTTGTACTGTCCCTGTGTTCTTTAGTACCAATCTCTATAAGCAGTGCCCCAGGCGGCCATTCAGTTCTTAACCCTGATCCAACTGTTACTGCTTTCCCCACCAGTACAGAGTCCTTGGGGTTATTTTATTTCAAATTCTCTATAGCAGGACCTGAATAAGAGAATAATGGAGTGCCACTAAACTAATATGCTACACTAGATTCCACCAATATTCTCAATAACCAGTTCCTTCAAGTCTTTGCTCAGAGTCACCATCTCCATGAGACTTCCCCACTCTGACCACCTTAACACTGCCATTGTAGCTCACCCATGCTCCCTGCCCTTCACACTCCAGCCTCTTAACTCTTCACAACTGTTTTCCATGGCACTTACCTTCTAATGTACTATTGAATTCCATTGTTTATTATGTTTTTGTTTTTTCTGTCTCTCCCAACTAGAATACAAGCTTCATAAGAAAGAAGATTTTTTTCTCCCTTTTGTTCACTGTTGGATCCTTAGCACCCAGAACAATGCCTAGCAAATTATAGGCGCCCAAGTGGATTCAGGCTATGTGGCATCTGAGGTTTATATAATGAGGAGGAACTGTTTAAGAAAAAAAAAATACAAAATTGGGTATGGGGGTGAAAATTTATTTGAAATGAGAGGACATAACTATAAGTTTTTTGAAGCTGGCAAATAACACAAACATCCTGAAATCCAGAAAGATAACATTTTTTATGAATTAACATCCCATATACCTTTATAATACTTGTTTCCTACAGTTTTGATTGTGCATTCTTTGATTATCTCTCCATATTTTTTTAAAGATTTTATTTATTTATTTGACAGACAGAGATCACAGGTAGGCAGAGAGGCAGCCAGAGAGAGAGGAGGGGAAGCAGGCTCCCTGCCGAGCAGAGAGCTCGATGCGGGGCTCGATCCCAGGACCCTGGGACCATGACCTAGGCTGAAGGCAAAGGCTTTAACCCACTGAGCCACCCAGGTGCCCCACTCCATATTTTTTTATATTCTTTATAGAGAGTAGAGAAAGATAATTCTGTCCTTCCTCTGACATTATTGATCAAGTTTTATTTTTTTTTAAGATTTCACTTATTTATTTGACAGAGAGAGAGAGAGAAAGAACAAGAAGAGGGAGCAGCAGGTAGAGGGTGAGGGAGAAGCAAGCTCCTTGTTGAGCAGGGAGCCAGACGTGGGGCTTGATCCCAGGACTCTGGGATCATGACCTAAGCAGAAGGCAGACGCTGAACCGACTGAGCCACCTAGGTGTCCTATTGATCAAGTTTTTGATTACATGTTTCTCTTCAGGGTGCCTGTAGGACCTTTTTCATACAGCTAATATAGCATCTATTAATTCTGTTACATATATTAATATCTCATACATTTTTCATATATACTTATATATAAATGAATATTTCATAGATATGTATAAAAATCACATACCCTCTCAGCTGTTCCTGAGCCCAACATGTTGAGGCTGAAATATGTGTTGAATTGAAATAAACAAAATGTCAGTAAACTAAAGAAGAAATAAGAATACAGGGCAGAACATTTTAAAAAAGCAGTCGGATGGAGGCACCTGGGTAGCTCAGTCTGTTAAGTGTCCACTTTTGGGGGCACCTGGGTTTTAACTAATTAATTAATTAAAATTAAAATAAAAAAGAAGTTGGGGCACCTGGCTAAGTCAGAAGAGCATGTGACTCTTGATCTCAGGGTCATGAGTTTGAGCCCCACATTGGGTATAAAGATTACTTAAATAAAAAAAAAAATTAAGATTTTATTTATTTGACAGACAGAGATCACAAGTAGGCAGAGAGGCAGGCAGAGAGAGAGGGAAGCGGGCTCCCTGCCAAGCAGAGCCCAATGCAGGGCTCAATCCCAGGACCTTGGGATCATGACCTGAGCTGAAGGCAGAAGCTTTAACCCACTGAGCCCCCCAGGGCCCCTTAAATAAAAAATTTTAATTAAAAAAATAAAATAAGGGGCACCTGGGTGGCTCAGTTGGTTAAGCGACTGCCTTCAGCTCAGGTCATAATCCTAGAGTCCCGGGATCAAGTCCCATATTGGGCTCCCTGCTTGGCAGAGAGTCTGCTTCTCCCTCTGACCTCTTTCCTCTCATACTCTCTTTCTCTCTCATTCTCTCTCTCGCTCTCAAATAAATAAATAAAATCTTAAAAAAATGAAAATAAGAAAGGAGTCAAAATTAATTGCAGCTTTATACAAATGCATATTAAATACAAAGCATAATTTTCCATCTCAGTGCAGTAGTCATGAGATTGAAAATAGGCATAAGCCAGAACACACAGGACATTATAGATTCATGCTAACGTGTTTCTGTTATTGTTCTCCAAATTAAAATAAGAAAAATTGGGCATTCAGTGATTAATGAACTGTGTTGGTGGTGCCTTTTATATATTACAAGTTCAATAATTACTTCCTTTTTAACTTTTATTATGAAAAATGTCAAGCATACACCAAAGTAAAGTAGTAGAAATAACCCCCACCCCTTGATGATTATCAATACTGTTAACAATAACCAATCTATTTTTGTACTTTTTCATTTGTTTGTTTTTGGGGGTGTTTTAAAACAAATAACCAGATAGAATAGTTCACTGATAAATCCTTTAGTGTGGAGCTCTGACAGAGAAGGATTTCTTTTTAGCATCACCACACTACCACTATCACATGTAACAGAATTAACAGTAATTTCTTACTATCCTGGAATTCCCATTCTGTATTCAATTTCCCTTGATTGCCTTAAGAATGTACCTTTTTTTTTTTTTAAGATTTTATTTATTTATTTGACAGAGAGAGACATAGCGAGAGAGGAAATACAAGCAGGGGGAGTGGGAGAGGGAGAAGCAGGCTTCCCGCTGAGCAGGGAGCCGGATATGGGGCTCAATCCCAGGACACTGGGATCACGACCTGAGCTGAAGGGAGAGGCTTAACCCACTGAGCCACCCAGGTGCCCCAAGAATGTACTTTTATGTTTGGTTTATTCCAATCAAGATTTTTAAAGTGTACAGTTAGCATTTTGTTGAAATACATCTCATGTTTCTTTTAATCCATAATGATTTTTCCTTCCCCCCCCTTTTTTTAAATGTCATTTATTTGTTAAAAAACTGGGTCATTTTACCTGTTGACTATCCCAAACCCTGATGGATTTAGTTCAATAATTATTCTTGATCATAAGCTATACTAAGGTATTTTAGATGAAGCACAGTATTTAGAAACAAAAATCCTGAGTTATGCCCCAGCTTAGCCACTGGAGCACGGTGTCCTTAAACAGATCATTTCATATCTCACTGGCAAAACTAGTAGTGTTGAAATAGATTATGTTGAAAGTTCTTTTCAGCTATTAGGAAATTCAACTCCCAATCCCACTCCCCATTTTAGAATGAAACGAGCAAAGGGAAAAGATAAGATTACTATAAAGTACTATGGGCGATAGTCCAAGGTATCCATAACCTGTTTGATCTTGGTATGTTATTTTCCCTACACACATTTTACCTCTTGACATTTATGGGGCCCAGCCTTCTTCAAAAAGAGAAGTAGATGCAATTCCGATGACAATATTTGAAACCTTTTCAAGGAAATGTACTATATAACTCTGAGGTGTAAATTTTAGGAGGTACCCTAGTATCATATTAAACTTAATGTAATCCATTTCCATTTTGTGGCTGAGTACATTTCTAAATTGCTTCAATATGGGTCAACCCTGTAATTTTCAGTGTGGCTGAGAAAAATAAAACATTTGGGTGGGATTTCTTCCATGAGCAGATGCATTAATTGGAATAACAAAGGTTGTTTGTTTTGCTGTATAAACATTATGGATCTGACAGCATTTTTAGAAATTTGCTTTCATGTGTGTGTTGACAGCTTGTCTGAAAAAAGCTCAAACACACTTTCAGATCAGTTAAATCAATTATTTCCCTCCTGGCACGGGTTCAGTTCCTATCTATATTGAATACTTTAAAACTGGTGAGGTCGAATAAGGAGATACCACTGTCACCTTGAACTGATTATCCACTTTGTTATGGCTATGCTTTGGAATTAAAACAAGCCTTGACAAAACAATACAGTATATATATTATTTGAAGTCTTTTGTAACCCACTTTTAATGACCTCAAGTGGGTGTTAATGCTTTGGTTTGTAGGCTCAATCCTGTTAACATTAACTACAAAGTTTTGACATGATTAATTAGTGTAAACTTAAGATCAATTAGGTAATTTCAAAATTTCCAAAGGCTCTGTAAATGATAAAATAATTCACCGCCTAATAAAGACCTTTAAAAAGTAAACAGGGAATTCAGCTTCTTTTTTTAATTAGAACATGGGCTTGCACTAGGTACCCTTAAAGAACTCGTAACTCTAAGGTTCTCATTTTATGAAATTAAATGTGTTAATACTTTTTTTTTAAGATTGTATTTATTTATTGGACAGACAGATCACAGCCAGATGCCGGGCTCCATCCCAAGACTCTGAGATTACGACCCGAGCCGAAAGCAGAGGCTTTAACCCACTGAGCCACCCAGGTGCCCCTAAATGTGTTAATACTTTTTAAAATATTTATTGATAAACTTTTCACCCTCTGTTTTTAAAATATTGAAATGTTTTAGAAATGTTATGAAATTGAATTTACCCATTAAAGATTCCCAAATTCTCTGAGTGTATCATTCCTTGTTCTAAATATATTCATTTATTAAACAAGGATGTTTTGAACACCTACTGAGAGCTAGGTACTGAAGATATAGTTGTTGTTTTTTTTTAAAGATTTTATTTATTTATTTGACAGAGAGAGAGATCACAAGTAGGCAGAGAGGCAGGCAGAGAGAGGGGGGGAAGCAGGCTCCCCGCTGAGCAGAGAACCTGATGCGGGGCTTGATCCCAGGACCCTGAGATCATGACCTGAGCCGAAGGCAGAGGCATTAACCCACTGAGCCAAGGTAAGGTTTTATTAAGGACTGTTGCTCTATTTGTATATATATCCCTATAGGATAAGGACCACTGCAATGGGGTTTATAGTCAGGAGAGATCTGGCCCAATTCTGAATACAGTAATGAAAAGTACAGTTTTATAGCCAAGGAACAAGGTGGGAGAGTCAGTGAGTAGAAATTTACTAAAAGGATAGGGTAATTCAGGGTGCCTGGCTGGCTCAATCAGTAGAGCATCTGACTCTTTATCTTTAAGTCTTGACTTTGTGCCCCACATTGGGCATAGAGATTACTTAGAAAAGAAAAAAAAGAAAAGGAAAGGGTAGAGTAATTCTTTGCTAAACTGACCTAACAAGTCATGTAATCTCTATGCATTTCCTGGTAAGTCATTTTGTTGATATGAATCTTATGTTTCTTTTGATTAATTAGTTAATTAATTAATTTTCATTATTTTTTGACAGACGGAGATCACAGCTAGGCAGAGAGGTAGGGGGAGGGGGGGCAGAGGAGGGGAAGCAGCCTCCCTGCTGAGCAGAGAGCCTGATGTGGGGCTTGATCCCAGGACCCTGGGATCATGACCCGAGCCGAAGGCAGAGGCTTTAACCTACTGAGCCACCCAGGTGCCCCAAAAACACAAGGTTCTTTTCATTTATAATGATTTTTTCCTCCCCCTCTTTTTTTTTTTAATGTCATTTATTTGTTGAAAAATTGGGGCAATCCCAATTTCATACAATTACTAACAAGCCAAGGTGATGATAAAGACAAGGGATTTTGTTGGGTAGTGAGGGTGATTACTCTGGCTGAACTAACTTAGTAGTACTCTTGCTAAAATTGGGCTCTTGAGGACATGCCCAAGGATGGGGCCTAATTGGGCTCAGAGGAGTCTGACAAGAATCTGGTCAAGGAGAATTCTCTTACACCGTTCACAAAGATAAACTCGAAATGGATAAAAGACCTCAACGTGAGACAGGAATCTATCAGAATCCTAGAGGAGAACATAGGCAGTAACCTCTTCGATATCAGCCACAGCAACTTCTTTCAAGATAAGTCTCCAAAGGCCAAGGAAACAAAAGCAAAAATGAACTTTTGGGACTTCATCAAGATCAAAAGCTTCTGCACAGCAAAGGAAACAGTCAACAAAACAAAGAGGCAACCCACGGAATGGAAGAAGATATTTGTAAGTGACAGTACAGACAAAAGGTTGATATCCAGGATCTACAAAGAACTTCTCAAACTCAACACACACAAAACAGATAATCATATCAAAAAATGGGCAGAAGATATGAATAGACACTTCTCCAACGAAGACATACAAATGGCTATCAGACACATGAAAAAATGTTCATCATCACTAGCCATCAGGGAGATTCAAATTAAAACAACATTGAGATACCACCTAACACCAGTTAGAATGGCCAAAATTAGCAAGACAGGAAACAACGTGTGCTGGAGAGGATGTGGAGAAAGGGGAACTCTCTTACACTGTTGGTGGGAATGCAAGTTAGTGCAGCCACTTTGGAGAACAGTGTGGAGATTCCTGAAGAAATTAAAAATAGAGCTTCCCTATGACCCTGCAATTGCACTGCTGGGTATTTACCCCAAAGATACAGATGTAGTGAAAAGAAGGGCCATTTGTACCCCAATGTTTATTGCAGCAATGGCTACGGTCGCCAAACTGTGGAAAGAACCAAGATGCCCTTCAACGGATGAATGGATAAGGAAGATGTGGTCCATATACACAATGGAGTATTATGCCTCCATCAGAAAGGACGAATACCCAACTTTTGTAGCAACATGGACGGGACTGGAAGAAATTATGCTGAGCGAAATAAGTCAAGCAGAGAGAGTCAAGTATCATATGGTCTCACTTATTTGTGGAGCATAACAAATAACATGGAGGACATGGGGAGATGGAGAGGAGAGGGAGTTGAGGGAAACTGGAAGGGGAGATGAACCATGAGAGACTATGGACTCTGAAAAACAACCAGAGGGTTATGAAGGGGCGGCGGGAGGGGGTGGGGTGGGGTGGGAGGTTGAGGAACCAGGTGGTGGGTAATAGGGAGGGCACGTACTACATGGAGCACTGGGTGTGATGCCAAAACAATGAACACTGTTATGCTGTAAATAAACAAATAAAAATAAATAAATTAATTTTAAAAAATAAAAAAAAAAAAGAATCTGGTCAAGGAGAGAGTCTTTGTCACATTCTAGTGAAAAAGGCAGATAATAAACAAGCGATCAAATATATAATACAATATAATATAATATAAGTGACAAGTCCTATAAAGAAAAATGAGCAGAGTAAATGGATGCACAAATGAAAGCAGGGGGAGGGTTGGATAGGCATTTTATATAGGTTGTCAGAGAAAACCTCTCTGAGAATGTAGAATTTGAGCAGAGACCCGAGAATTATATGAAGGAAGGGGCCATTGAAATATCTGGGGTTAGAGATTCCAGGCAGAGAGAAGAGCAAGTGCAAAGACACAATGCAAATAGCATATAGGAGATGTAGCAAGAAGGTCAATGTGTCCAGACTGGTAACTACAAGAATGAGAATGAAAGGGTTTGCAGTCAGAATCCTTAGAGCCAGACCATTTTGGGTAGACTATATTAAAAACTCTGGACATCTTAACAAGTGTGATCATTTTTTTGGAAGATTTTTGAACAGGAGAGTGGCATGATATAAATTATAAATTTAAAGGATCTCTCTGGATGACTGTGTGAAAAAAGTTTAAAGGGACAAGGGTGAAAGCAGAGAAACTAAGAATCCAATGTAGTAGACCAGATGAGGGCTAATAGTAGCTTACACCAGGGAGGGTGGCAGTGAAGGTGGGGAAAACCAGTCAAACTTAGCATATACTTTGATGTTAGCAATTCAAGAGAACTTGCAAATGGCTGGATGTGAGGTGTGAGGAGAATCACTAAAAAAGGAGTGACAGACTTAAATATTTTTGGCCCAGACAGCTAGTGGATTGAAATCCAAAAGTCTTTGTGAGAAATACGTTGGAAAGAAGGGAAAGATGAGAGGAGCAAAATTCTGTTTTAATCACGGTAAGTGTGAAATGTTTAATAGAAATTCAAAAGAACCTGTCCAGTAGGTCGTCGACCACAAGAGTGTGAACTTCAGGGGATAGGTCCAGACTGAAAATGTAAGTTTCATAAACCATCAGTATGTATACAACAGAACTAGAGATCCCTTAGGAGATAAATATAAAGAGCAAAAAGAAGAGATTCTTTCACTGAGATATCTCAGATTTAGAGAACTGGAAAAGGAAGAAGAGTTTGCAAAAGATAAGGAATACCTACTAGGATAGGAGGAAATTTGAGAAAGTATCAACTTTTTCAAGACACTATTATTAGCCATCTCCAGTGATACCAAGGTGTGGAGTGAGATGAGGATGAAGAGTTGACTATTGAATTTGATAACCTTAACTTATGACTTTATAGTGGAATAACGGAGCTGAAAGTCAGAATGGAGTGAGTTGATGAGAAAATTAAAGTGAGAAAATAGAGAAGATGATTCTATATGATTCTTTGCTATGAAAAGGAGCAGAGAAATTTATGAGGTTTGCTGTGAAGGTGGCATTAGGAACCGGAGAATGTGGAGACAAGAGTAGATTTTTTAGGAGGAAGAAAAATATAACATGCTTGTGTGCTAATGGGAATGATCCAGTAGAAAAGTTGGGGGGTGGGGGTGGGTTGATGCAGTATGACAGAATGACTAACTGGGTAACATTTAGCGGTGAATCCTGATTTGACACTCCTCAGGACCTCCCATACCAGCTTTCAAGGGACTTGTTCTCTAATGGAAATCATATACATTTTAATAAATTTCAAAAATCATGCAGTAAGTGGTATGGTTAACCAAAGTTATAGATAGAACTGACTAGAGAGTATTGAAGAGTAAGTTAGAAGGCTCTTGTATTTGACCAGGGGGGGAAAACGGGTAAGACTTGAACCACTGGCAGTTCCAGTAGGGAAGGAAGGGAATGGGTAGATTTGAGTGATATTTAAGAGGAAGAATGAATCGGATTTAGTGACTGCTTATTTATGAATGAGGATAGAAATGGGAAATTTTGATGACTTCCAGACTTCTGGCATGGTATTGTAGATGACAAATCTTCCTAAAATAGTTCTTAGCCTATCACTTCCTTCCTTAAAAATGTTCACTTTACATTGCCTAAAGAATAATATCAAAAACTCCAGAGTCTGGAATTCATGGACTCCTAAAATCTGCTTTTTTGACATGCTTCCTTACATACTTCTTAGAACTCAAGAACTGGAATGCAGCTTGAAATACTGGTCTACAGAGTAGAATTCAAAGTCTCTAAATCTGCATTCAAGGCCTTCTATAATCTGGTCATTGCCAACCCCATTTTTTTTTTTAAGTTTATTTATTTATTTTCGGCGTAACAGTATTCATTGTTTTTGCACCACACCCAGTGCTCCATGCAATACGTGCCCTCCCTATTACCCACCACCTGGTTCCCCAACATCCCACCCCCCACCCCTTCAAAACCCTCAGGTTGTTTTTCAGAGTCCATAGTCTCTCATGGTTCATCTCCCCTTCCAATTTCCCTCAACTCCCTTCTCCCCTCCATCTCCCCATGTCCTCCATGTTCTTTGTTATGCTCCACAAGTAAGTGAAACCATATGATACTTGACTCTCTCTGCTTGACTTATTTCACTCAGCATACTCTCTTCCAGTCCCATCCATGTTGCTACAAAAGTTGCCAGCCCCATTTCTTGCTTCATCTTCCTTACCCAAAGCTCTTTCCATTCTGCATACACACCACACTGTAGTAGAACACTGTTCCTTTACTCTTATTGTTTTCATTGTGTGGCTTTAGCCCTTGGTACTCCCAATCACGATCTACTTAAGAAAGATGTCCACATTTCAAAATTCACCTTCTCTTTACAGCCATTCTGCAACCTCCCAGATACATCTGACCCCTCTGTCTTTAATAATGCCATGTGCTTTATACTTAATTAAATCCATCACTGTGCTTATCTATTTGTAGTCTTGTTCAGCATTTGACTATTAATCCCTTGAGGGCAAGCTGCGTGTATAGTACATGTTAATTGTACTTACTATATCTTAATTCACTTACTTAATACGTGTTATTTGAATGAATGAGTAGCAGATGAAATCTCATTTCAGACATAACATTATCTTGATTCACTTATCCTCTCACACGCAACACTAAAAGGTTCTTCCTTCCCTGGAAGCTCCTATACCTGTTCTAGCACCCTGTTGGGCTTTAACATTATATTTGCTCTATCGCATTGTTTTTTTTTCCCCCCTTTTTTGGTGCATATGTCCCTCCCTGAAATATTCAAGGACAGGGATTTTATCCTGCTTATCTTTGTATTCCAATCTCCTAGGTTCTCAATAAATGTTTTAAGAATGTATTGTTTAATAATTAAAGAGCTATCTTACCTTTAAAGTCTTATGTCTCAGGATCATGCCCATCTTTTTCCACTGTCACAAAGGATTTCCTAATCACTCTTGGCTGGAATTCGTCTTTTGCTCTGCATTCTGTTAACCTGTGGCTGTATCTCTTTTGTGTAATTATCACTTTCTAGGACAGTAATTGGCATAGAGTGACTACAAATGCCTAAGAACAAAAAACCCATCCTTTTATTCCCATACAATTGTAATTCTCAACTCTTCTTTTTTGTGCACAGTTATCCTTGGATAGTACACAGCCCTATACTAAGGTTAGGCATAATTCTACCCTTTCCCAAGGGAGAGAACTATAAAAACAACACTCCAGAATGATATGATTTATTTTGTTCAAGTAAACAATTATAAACTACTTCATTTATACTGTGATTAGTAACTATTTATGACAATCTCTTGTCCCCTGGAGCCCTTACTTTGAAGGCATTCTTTGAATGTTTGATGAATGACTAAAAGAAGGAAGGACTGTTATTTCCATTTCCAAGTTCAGAGGCAATTCAGAGTTTACCTTTTGTACAAAATTAGTCTTCCCATTTAACCTATTACTACTTAGATTCAGAAATCATTTATCTGTATGGGCTAGAGGAAGATAGTATTGTCCCTTATAAACTAAATTTGAAATAAAATAATAGTTTTGCTTTAAAAAATTATGCTTCTTTTCTCAGGCTATGCTAGACTTGGAAACAAATAGAAATGTTACAGGAACTAAGTTCTCCCTGAGGTCTTAGTATGTTCTGACCTCTCTATTCTCTGTGGAACTCAAGTAACCAGTATTCATTCCTTTTGTGGGAAACAAAGGCAGAAGAAAAATTATTACATTTCCTTACTACGTGCAGCCCATTGACAAGTCCTTCAAACAGGCAGAGTGACATTCCTCTAGGAACTCAGCTGCCCAGATGTGAATACTTTGCTAAGGGCAAAAGACACTGGGGCCCAACCCCCAGGATCCCATAAGTTTACTTCAACATATAAAAATTCCTTTGGAAACGTCCTTTATCTCTAAGCCACCTAAGATGCATACTGGCAATCAGTCCCAAGCATATGACTCACTGATACACATGTGAGGGGTCTCATGACTCAGGTGTTATTAGACAGTAATAAATGACCTTTCCCAACAATAGCTAGCCCCCTCCAGATCCTGGAAACCTTGTTCCAAAATACCTGGGAGTTTTACACTATCCTTAACCCCCTCCCAACTTGAAAGTATATAATGGGCCACTCCTTATGACCCCAGTGCAGCTATTTCTGCCCCGGGGTCCTATTTTGTGGTTTAATAAAACCACCTTTTTGCACCAAAGACATCTTGAGAATTCTTTCTTGGCCATCAGCTTTGAACCCTAATGTCTTTCCTACATCAATTCCCGTTTCCCGTGTCCTGCAGCATGACTTTTCCATCTGGTGCCTGCTGTTGCCTTCATGATCTTAAAAGCTGAAAAAGAGGTCTTTTTAAAAAAAAATGTTCTCTCTCCTGGTGACTTCAACTCTTCAACAATGGAAAAGGTGATTTGGTTCTTTTAGTTTACAACCCCTCACAATGCAGAACTTGAAACCAAAGGACTGAGCATGCCCCATGGAAAGTAGCATCCACAGGCAGCCAGAAGTGGTTATGCCTGCAAGCCATTGCTGAGTAGCCCAGCTCCCGTGTGCCTGTCTTTCTGCTGCTTCTACCGCATGGGGAATCCTCACCTTGCTGGAAACAACTTCCATTTTTGCTGGAGGCAGCTTTTATTCCCCTCACTTTATTTTTCCTCTTTGTGTGATCATCCTAGTGCCCCAGAAGACTTCTCCTGTCACTGCGACAAAGGGAGAAGGCAGGAAGGGAGGACGACAGTGTGCAATTTCGACACTTTGGTTCCCTTGCCCATATTCAGAAAGTGAGCATGTGCTTGGCATCCCCAAGCTCTTAAACTCTTCCATTACATGATCCACTTGGATCTCATAGATTATGAGATCCACATAATCTCATAGATTATGTAATACAGTGTATGGAATGTTGGGTATACTTGGCTATAGATATAGAATAGGGAAATACTTACAAATCATTTTGTATATGGGACACCTGGGTGGCTCATTTCCCTGCCACCATATACATGATTACAAACCATCATGTATATGGTGGTTAAACATTTGCCTTTTGCTCAGGTCATGATCCCAGAGTCCCGCATTGGGCTCCCTGCTCAGTGGGAGTCTGCTTCTCCCTCTGCCTCTCCCCCTGGTTTGTGCTCTCTTGCTCACGCTCTCTCTCACTCTGTAAAATAAATAAATAAATTCTTTTTAAAAAATCATACTGTATAATGAGAAACTTATCATAGCATCTCTCATGAGTTTTTCCAGGAAAAAAAAAATTTCAAAGCAACCTTCAGTTATATTCTTGGAAATAAGGCTTTACAAATTTCCTCAAGACAAAAAAGAAATCACCTTAAGCATCATCCTGATTTTTAAAAATATATTGTCTACAGCCTTTTAAAATCTTTTTCAAATATTATTTGGAATAACAAAAAAAAAAAATAAAAATAAATTCGAAGGCATTCCTTTTTCATTTTAGATCTGATTCTGATTCTCTTTTATAAAACTTACAATCATTTTTAATTTTTTTTTTTTTTTGGTAAGTATTATTAGGTTTACTGTAAAGGTGAATCATTAGAGGGATTCTTTTGGTAAGTTAAATTTTTCAGAATGTCTTTCAAGCCTCAAGAATATTCTAGTGCCTACCATGCTACTTACAAAAGAAATATCCTACAAACAATAACTCTAGGCTCTCAAGAGCACTTGTACCCATAGAAAAATTAGAAAAAAGTCATTATTTTTTGACTTATTCCTTCTTAACTCCTCAAGTAAAATGGCACCTCCTATTTTTACCACCAAACTCTTTTAGCTGTATAGGAAAGAAATTACTTGATTCTGGGGCGCCTGGGTGGCTCAGTGGGTTAAAGCCTCTGCCTTCGGCTCGGGTCATGATTCCAGGGTCCTGGGATCGAGCCCCACATCGGGCTCTCTGCTCAGCAGGGAGCCTGCTTCCTCCTCTCGCTCTCTCTGCCTACTTGCGATCTCTGTCAAATAAATAAATAAAATCTTTAAAAAATAAAAATAAAAAAAAAAAGAAATTACTTGATTTTTGTTAACAATCTTCATTGCCTATGACAAATACTCTCAAAAACATGGGCTTGTAAAAAAGTCTGATTATACACCTTTCCTGCCCTTTTCTTTACTCCCTCCTTTGAAAATCTAATGTATCTTTATGATGCCTACAGGGAAAAAGCTGAATCAAGTGGTGATTGCTTAAAGTAAACAACCTGAAGGCAAGGAAGTTTGGTTTTGGGTTTTTGGTTTTTTGAGAAGAGAGAGAATTAATCAAACTAGTCTTTACTAAATCCCATGTTTCTAAGTCCCAATATTGACTCTATTTCTTGAATCCCAAACTCAGCCTCCACCCTGAATTTCTGGGGCAAAGGCTTTCTGCATTGGTCCTAAGGACGCCTGCTGTTAGCTCTCACCAGTTGTTCCATTTTTGTTCTTTAACCAGTTAGTTTGCTGGTTAAATCTGTTCTGAATTTGTATATTTACCTGGTTTCTATGGCTCCTCCATCCAGGGCCTGAAAGTCTCAACAACATCCTGCTCCTCCCCACCACTGCAAAATTTATTCTACAAAATCTGGACGCACGATGGCAAAGTCCAAGCTTTCGCTGGAGAAAGGTTGCCATGGTATCAAACCAGGAACATGCTCCTCTGACAAGTTTGTTGTTGTTTTTTTTTTAATTTTTTTAATTTATTCATTTGAGAGAGAGACCATAGCAGGAGGAGAAGCAGAGAGAGCGAGAAGCAGACTCTCTGCTGAGCTGGGAGCCCGAAGTGGGGCTCGATCCAAGGGGCTCCAGATCATGACCCTAGCCGAAGGCAGATGCCCAACCATCTGAGCCACCTGGGTGTTCCCCCTCCCAACAAGTTTTCGTCACTCTGAGTAACCCCCAACTTTGTAGCCCACCAGAATTTATCAACGTTGAAAGGGGATAGTTTTTTCCTCTTTACAAAAGAGGGTGCCATAAACACTTATTCTTGAGTTTCATTTAGAGTCAGGTCTCTTGAGGAGTACAGATGAGGAAATGTTTGGGTTGGTAGTAGAAGGAATGAATAGCTTTTATAAATTGGAGGAATGAATTCTTAGTTTGGTTAAAAGTACATTCTACACCTTATTTCCTGTTCAGTAAATGGAACATTTTTGAGGAAATAAGCCAGAGGTTTTATGAATAGCTCCTTACTTTTTCTCATCTGTTAGGAATATTTTTCAAATATAAATTAAAAAAATAAACCCCTACAAGAATTTTATGTTCTCACTCCTTTGCTGCTGGGGCTCTGTATCGTAGCTTTATGTCGTAAGTCTTGGCTGAGTTTGTATCGGATAGAATCCTCAGCACAGAGCCAAGCATCAGCTAAAAACAGCTTGATCTTACTGTATTGCAAATATTTCTCAGCATTTAGCCAAGAATTTTGAGATTTCTTTTTTTTAAGTTGTGTGTGTGTGTGTGTGTGTGTGTGTGTGTGTGTTGAGTGGGTAAGGGAGAGAGCACAAGAGGGAGGCGGAACAGACGGAGAAGGAGAAGCAGACTTCCTGCTGAGCAGGGAGCCTGACTCAGGGCTCAATTCCAAGACTCCAGGATCATGACCTGAACCAAAGGCAGGGGCTTAAAGGACTGAGCCACCCAGGCGCCCCAGAAATCTTGAGATTTCAAATGCGAAATATTTTGAGTCACCTAACTATTTCTGCCATGATATGTGTGGGTCTCTAAATTAAAATCTTCTGAATATTCATTATAAATTGGATATTTCACAAAGCTCTGATTTTTGGATAATTCACTTGGTCTCTAAATTGTCATCACTCTTTTATCCAAAAGGAAAACAAAAGCCAAGGTCACTTGCACTCAGAAATCATATCCATTTGAATCTTCAAAAGTTTTGTCATGAACAATCAAGTTTCCTATAGTAAGATGATATGTATATGTAAAAGTCATGAGCAAATTTTGTTCTTTTGTGTAGCTGCATAAAAATAATATTTTCTACTCTTGTCACATACTTTGCCTCTCTAATATCAGCTACAGAATTGGAAAGTCATGGTTTGGAGAAGCAGGGGGAATTGCAGAGATGATATCTCTATATTATTTCTGGATGACTCGCAAAGATGCGATTTCATATGAACTCCATTTAAAAATATCTCATGACTTTAGTGTGAAGTTTAAATCATGAAAAATACACAGCTGAACCAAGGGAGTTTAGCAATAATTTTATAGAAATTGAAAGGTTTATTATATGTGTTGAATGGTAATAGAAACCAGTTTGCATTCTACTGTGTCCATTTAGCGGGGGGATACCATCACTTTCTCATTCTTTTACATTGTTGTCTGTTATTTACTGTAAGGGGACTGCGTTATACAACCTATTTTGAAATCTTTTTAACTGTGCTAGTGTGGTAATGGTCCTCCTGACAGGATCAGAACCGCATAATGTGACTCTCTGAAGGTTTTCCCAGTAAGCAATCACAAAATAAATAAACGTGGAAAGAAGCCAGTTCAAGAACTGATTTTCATCATTGGTAAGTAAATGAATAGTGACTACCCTAAAGACACGTGGTAAAGGTATAAAAACTATTTGTACAGATCTCTCTCTCTCTCTCTCTCACACACACACACACATATGCACACACTGGCACATATGTGCACATGCACAAAGCTTATCTGCAGGAAAATCCTTGAGGTGTATTGAACCAAGTGTGTTCAACTAATTTTATTCAAAATAAAATCACCTCACTGGGAGGGAGGAAAAGTGAAAAGTCCCATGGAGAAAAAGAAAATGGGGAAGAGAAAAGCAAATGTGTTCATTCCCCCATGTTATAAATATAAATAGGTTTAGCATTGAGAAGAAACAATAAGGGGCTCCAGAGTGGTTCAGTGGATTAAGCATTCGACTCTTGGTTTCCACTCAGGCCATGATCTCAGGGTGGTGAGATGGAGCACAACTTCCTGGGGTTCCATGCTCAGCATGGAGTCACAGCGTCCTTCTCCCTCCGGGTATGTACCTCCTCCCAAGACTCCCAGGCTCACTCACTCTCTCTCTCAAAAAAAAAAAAAAAGAAAAAAGAAAAAAGAAAAAAAAAAAAAGAAACTATGAAAACATATTCTGGATTATGTATGCATGGATTCACTGAGAGCTTACTTCCTGCCAGGGATTTTACTAGGCCCTGGATATGCAAAGATAATAGACCCTACTGCTGTCCTCAGAAATGAATGATCAGACAGCACAGTAATAAGTAAAATGACAGAGGTAAGCTTAGGGGCTAAGGAAGCCCCAGAAAGAAATTAAGATGTTTTGTTTTGTCCTTTCTTAGACTTAATTAATATATCTGGTTGTTTCCTCTAAACTTCCACTCTGGCCCCCAAATAATCATGCCCTTTGTAAGTAGATCTCCAAAAATTAGGAAAATTTTACTTAAATCTGCAATGATATTTCAGTGTTTAACTCTTTTTGTAATGCATGGGTATGATTTGGCTTTTTAATCTGTAGTCAAGACAGACTGTATTCCTTTTCAACTAGTATTTATACCCCCATCCTACCTGCGGGGAGATATGCTCTATTTCTATCACTCTTAACACAATGCCTACCTTTTTGTACCAAAATGTGTGCATAGAATCCAAATATTTAGGAGCCAGAAAATAACCTGCAGCTATGTCTATGTGTCTGGATGTTTGTATTAATAATTAACAGTTATGTATTTGTCATGACCCCCATATGATATAAAATTAAAAGGATTCCTTTTACAATGAAATTGATTGCCCATAATCCAATTCAATGAAGAAATGGACATGAAGAGAAAGAGTTTTATTCTAATAAAATAGAATTTGGGGCATATTAAATGTTCAGACAGTTTTCACTACCCGCTAATGGCCACATGAAATGAAATAAAGGAAAGAAACCATGTCACAGGTCTACAACAGTGTTATATATAACTCTACCCTCAGATACACACGGTACTAAACATAACACCAAACGTTAGTAATATCCTCATTTGTAGCAAGCTTCTGGTTCTGCCACTGAGAAAGATTTCTTATTCAATAATGTGTATTAATAGTAGATCTCAAAATTTTTAAGATCATCTGTGACTAACACTCAACTTTTTTATATTTCTGCTCTATGGTATTTGCATATCATAGTTATTTGGCTATCTCAAAGCAACCTCCCTGTTCCAAAATTAATTCTAATATTGAAGATTTGTATGTGTGGGTGGAGAGAATGTAAGCATATAAAACATAATGATATTATGCGATTTCCAGCATGAGTATTTTTATAAACTCTAAAATCATGCAGGAAAGCATATTTTTATAAATTGAGAAATGTTTTATAAGCACCAGTGGGATATAAACGTTCTTCACAAAACACATATTGGCTCATTCCTGAACTATCTGCTATTTTTCATCTAAATGAAAATTATTTTTACAGCTGATTTTTGTAGCAGTTTTTCATTGTACCCTGCAGATATATTAATGTGTTTTTATCACGTTGACATGTTATTATAAATAAATCCACTTTACATTAAACTGACGGTGTTTCTCCCATGCTTATATTAAGAGGAAGTGGGGGACGAGCATGAATCAAAAGAAGCATCTGTAATAGTCCCTCCAGGAGTCCCTCTAGACCTTTGCCAGCTTGAGGCTGATTTGAGGTGTGTGTGGTGGGGGGGATTGTAGAATGGGGAAATATAATAACTTAAAATATAAACAAGAATGTTTTCCCAAAGTTCCTTGAATCAAAAGAAAAAAATATGTTTGGGATGAACTATATGAATTCATTTAAATCCCTTTGTTTGTTCCACACGAACCCACAGCCAAACAAGGAAAGCTGATGGTAGCACAGCTGGAGACTTATTACTTCTTCATTTCATAAAAATAAAACCACAGGTGATTGTGTACCAGTTGGTCTGAATTTGTACATGTATCAAATAGGTCATGAATTATTTCCTCCACGTCCTCTAAGTACTGAATAGATGCATTTATCATGAATCTGTCGTATACTGAATGCAGGAGACTAGATATCAAGGTTGAAAATAATGTGTTGAGAGGACGTTTTGCCTATTCGTTCCTTGATTCATTCTTTTGTCCTTTTCTTCATTTATTTATTCATTTACTTAACAATAAATATTTATTGAGCTCTTCCTGTGAAGTTGGCTCTGTGCTAAGTTCTGGGAATACAGCGGTAAATAAATAAACACAGGAGGAGCTCAAAAGACAATTCCAGATCCTTCTCAAATTCACTCATCCATTTATTCATGTTTATTTCCAACACATAGTACAATGAACAGAGTCAAACAAACATGGGTTTAATTTGCACTTAACAGCGGGAGGATCTTGGGCAAGCTGTTTAAATTCTCTGAGCCTCAACTTTCATATCTGCTGTTTACCTTGAAGAATGACAGAGTGGATTACAAACAAAACAGATCAAACTGCTCTACGTTTTATTCTCTCCTGCCCCCACATCAAATCTCAATTGCTCCCCACATGTTACGTCCTAGGGATATAAAATGGTTAGGATGCATTTCCTAAGTACTAGGCTTAGTTGGAGCTAAGAATATGGAGGAATAGCAAATGTGGTTCTTGTCTTTGGGAAAATTAAATTTAGACTCATATGAGTAACATTTAATATATACCAAACATTGTCCTAAGCACTAGTACGTGGACGGACTCACTCTTCTTCACAATAACCTACGAGATAGGAATTATGCACATCTTGTTTTCTGTGTGAAGTAGGGACAACACAGGAAGATTAGACCACTTGGCCAAAGTCACACAGCTAATGAGTGGCAAAATGGAATTCCCAAGCCGCCTGTCTCAGGATTCTGGGTTCTTAGCCAGTGCCCCTTGAAGGGAGGTTACTAATACAAAACAATAGAAGGTAAGCATTTTATAACTTGTCTAAGCAGTTAGGGAATGAGGGAAAAGAACTCAGGGCATAGGGTCCAGAGCCTGAAAAACATAACATTTTAGTAACAAATGATAGAAACGATCCCTGAAAGTATAGTCTTTTTTTTTTTTTCAGTTTTGCTGCTTTATTTTTTATTAGTAACACATAGTACTTCTGGCAAATCTCACAGTTCACTGTGGCACACAAGCCAATGGACTTCAACATGGAGGTTAAGAAGCACACTCTGGATTAGGGCGCCTGCCTGGCCCAGTTGGTAGAGCATGTGACTCTTGATCTCAAGGTTGTGAGCTCAAGCCCTATGTTGGGAATAGAGCCTGACAGTATAGTCTTAACATAACATTTCAGTAGAAGGAACAGTGAATCATGGTAAGAGATATTATTGGGCATTTCAAGAAGGTTTTATTTTATCTTTTGAGAAAATGATTCTTCTATACATCTAACACAGAAGTATTACACTGGGTACAAGCCACTCTATTTGGTGAAGATGAAAACATATTGAGAAAAATGACTAAAACTTTTTATTGCTTCTGATTTATTAAAGTAATATATGCTAACATAGAAAATTAACAAGATAACAAAATAATAAAGAAAAGCACTTTAAAAATCACTCCTAGTTTCATCAACCAAGACGACAATCACTTTAAATATAGGAATATTTCCTTTGATTCTCTTTTCTGTGCATAGTGTATTAAATATATTTTTACATAAAAATAGGCAATATACTTTATGCAGTTTTCAGTCTCGTTCTTTTTTTTTTTTTTTAGATTTATTTATTTATTTCAGGGAGTGGGGAAGGGCAGAGAGAGAGAGGCTCAAGCAGACTCCCAACTGAGCCTGGAGCCCAACGTGGGGCTCAGTCTCATGACCCTGAGGTCATGACCTTAGCCAAAACCAAGAGTCAGTCACTTAGCTGACTGAGCCATCCAGGTGCCCTTCAGTCTTGATCTTTTCACTTAATATCTTATCCTGAGCAAAAAATGTTGTTTTTTTTTAATTGATACCCTAGTAGTCCCTACCCTTCTTCCTTGCTTTACCGTCTCTGTAAATATCTACCATCATTGTTATGCTGCAATGTTTTTATTTTATTTTGTCCATCTCTTGTTTCTCTCGTCCTCACTCCCTACATGCATTTAAGATAGAAATATCCATGAGAGAAAGAATAGGTTTATTCTGTTTTCAACTGTCCCCAGCGCCTAAAGAGTGCTTGACACACAGTAGGTGCACTATTTCTGGAATGAATACTGTCAAAGAGGAAGGGATAATAGCACCATCACTAGAAATAATTCCTGGATTTAAAAGTTGGTCAGGGCATGTCTCGGTGGCTCGGTTGGTTAAACGTCAGAGTCTTGGTTTCCACTCAGGTCATGATCTCAGGGTTGCGGGATCGAGCCCCATGTCAGGCTCCGTGCACAACGTGGAGTCTGTTTGAGATTCTCTCTTTCTCCCTCTGCCCCTCCCCCAGCTTGTGTACCCTAAATAAAATAAATAAATAAATAAATAAAATCTTTAAAAGTTGGTCAAATAATGTAACTATGAAAACACATATTCATTCACCATACAGAGTAAATTGTTCTTACCATTTATACCATTTCTAGTTATTCGAGCTAACATACATAGGTAATACGATGAGCAATTCCTCTTGAATTAGATGATTGTAGTTTGCATGCAATTGTTTTCTCAGAAGGAGTTCTTCTTAAAACTCTCTTTTCTCCCAGGGTTTTCTCTTATACCATCTTTTTTTGTCCTGTCTTTTCATTGTGCCTCATGCATTTCCAATATTCCTGTTTCCTAACTTTACTGTTTTCTAAAATTTGGGGTTTGTTTTCAGTGATAGTCTATGATAACGTCATGCATATGTACTTTCTCTTTGAATTTGATTTCACTTTGATTGTTTGTTGGTTTGTTTAGCAAGCTAAGTCTTGTAATATCTATCTAGCTAGCTAGCTTCCATATATTCAATTAAATTAACCAATTCCCTGCATTTCCCAGATGTCAGGTGGTCAGGCACGCGTCTGCCCATATGAACTCCCATCGTCCTACCTAATTAAAACCTGAATCATTGGGGCACTTGGTGGCTCCGTCGGTTAAGTGTCTGCCTTTGGCTTGTTCGGATATCAGGGTCCTGTGTCACATTGGGCTCCCAAATCAGGGGGGAGCTTGCTTCCCCCTCTGCCTCTGCCCTTCCCCCTGCTCATGCTTTCACTCTCTCTCTCAAATAAATAAATAAAATCTTTTAAAAAAATTAAAAACCTGAGTCATTGAGTATGTTTATATCCAGTAGTCTTTTCTCCCATTTTTATCAGTGATGATTGTTTTTCCTTCATCTTTTACATAGGTACATAGCAAGATACATATAACCGCCATTTTGAACTCAACTCAATGCTATAAAAATTATTAAGATGAAATAATGTATATGAAAGTTCTCAGTAAACTTTCAAGCTCTATACAAACATTACCCTGATGCAAACACCATTAACCCACATTATCTCTGACTACATAGCATGTCACATGTACATACCATTCTCTGTGTGAAAATCTTTCATACGCTAGAAGGCCACTATCAAATCCTCATTCCAATTTCTAAGCTGAATAGCCTGCTCTATTTATAATTTCTTCTTACAATCTTTTCTCAAACTCTTAACACTTTCCATGTTTTGTAACTTCTCTCTGATCTATCGTTCATTCTGTCTTTGTTAGCCTAGCAATCTGACAAGCGTACCTCACTTTATGAAATAGAGCTCTGTGAAAATAGAGTGTTTTATAAATTGTGTCCTATTACAAATGCACTAAGTTACTTAAACACCCTCTGCAGAGGGAAGTTAGGAAAAGACTTCTCTTTCTGGAACACCTACTCCACGGCCCATCTATAGTATGACTTTAATTCTTCACTTCTCCAAGCTCTGGTTTCCTCATCTGTAAAGTAGGGGCTCACCATCAACCCCTCCTGCAGTGGTTTTCAAAGGTTAGGGTGCTGGGGCACATTTGAAAATGTGTGGGAGTGTTTTCAGCCCACAGTGCCCAGAGGGATGTAGGGGGGAGACAGGGATATAAATACCCCCAGATGCTTCCGTCAACTAGAAATTGCCTTGCCACAAACTGTTGGTGGTGCCATTTAGACACAGATAAAGCACCTCCTTGCAGATGTCCCTCTGAGAAACCAGTGAACACTAGATGGCAGGACAGGGAAGCTTTAAGATTAAGGAAAAGAAGTCAGCATTCAAAATCCAGGAGATTCTTCTGCCCTGTTAAAATAATAACAGTTTTAAATAATAATGTAAATAATTTTAAAATTTAAATCTAAATAAAAATTTAAGTAATTTCAAAATAATAACAAGTTTTTATTTTTATTTATTTTTTTTAATTTTAAAAAAGAGAGAGAGACAGTGAGAGAGGGAACACAAGCAGGGGGAGAGAGAGAGGGAGAGACAGGCTTCCTGCTGAGCAAGGAGCTCAATGTGGGGCTTGATCCCAGGATCCTGGGGTCATGACCTGAGACGAAGGCAGATGCTTAAACGACTGAGCCACCCAGGCGCCCCTAAAATAATAAGTTTTTAAGTAGAAACAACTTTTTTAAAATTTTTAAAAAGATTTTTATTTATTTATTTGAAAGATATCACAAGTAGGCAGAGAGGCAAGCAGAGAGAGAAAGAGAGGTGGGAGCAGACTCCCTGCTGAGCAGAGAGCCCGATACGGGGCTCAATCCCAGGACACTGAGATCATGACCTGGGCTGAAGGCAGAGTCTTAACCCACTGAGCCACCCAGGCGCCCCAAATAGAAACAATTTAAAAATTGTTTCCTGGTGCAATCCCGCCTCGGGCAAAGACACTTGAGAGTCACTACAACAGGCCCCTCCCCCAGAAGATCAACAAAATATCCAGCCAGAACGAATTTCATCTATCAAGGAGAAAGCAGATTCAATTCCTAAGACAGCAGAGCAATTCCAGAGGAGGAGAAAGCAAAGCACGGAACTCATGGCTTTCTCCCCATGATTCGTTAGTCTTGCGGCTACTTCAATTTTTTTTTCTTTTTTCAATTTTTTTTTCTTTTTTCAATTTTTTTTTCTTTTTTCTTTTTTCTTCTTCTGCTAAATTTTTTAAAACTTTTACCCTTTTCTTTTTTAACATTTTTTGACTAGTTCATCTAAATATATATATTTTTCTTTCTTTTTTGTATTTTTTTATTTTTTTTATTTTTTAAATTTTTTTCTTTCTTTTTTTTTTTTTTTTTTTCTTTTTTCTTTTCTTTTTTTTTCAGAAGCTGTTTTATCCCCTTTCTCCCCCCCACAATTTGGGGTCTCTTCTCATTTGGTTACAGCGCATTTTTCCGGGGTCTTTGCCACCCTTTTAGTAGTTTATTTGCTCCTTCATATCCTCTTATCTGGACAAAATGACAAGGCGGAAAAAATCACCACAAACAAAAGAACAAGAGACAGTACCGAAGGCTAGGGACCTAATCAACACAGACATGGGTAATATGTCAGATCAAGAGTTCAGAATGACGATTCTGAACATTCTAGCCGGGCTCGAAAAAGGCATGGAAGATATTAGAGAAACCCTCTCTGGAGATATTAAAGCCCTTTCTGGAGAAATTAAAGAACTAAAATCTAACCAAGTTGAAATCAAAAAAGCTATTAATGAGGTGCAATCAAAAATGGAGGCTCTCACTGCTAGGATCAATGAGGCAGAAGAAAGAATTAGTGATATAGAAGACCAAATGACAGAGAATAAGGAAGCCGAGCAAAAGAGGGACAAACAGCTACTGGACCATGAGGGGAGAATTCGAGAGATAAGTGACACCATAAGACGAAACAACATTAGAATAATTGGGATTCCAGAAGAAGAAGAAACAGAGAGGGGAGCAGAAGGTCTATTGGAGAGAATCATTGGAGAGAATTTCCCTAATATGGCAAAGGGAACAAGCATCAAAATCCAGGAGATGCAGAGAACCCCCCTCAAAGTCAACAAGAATAGGTCCACACCCCGTCACCTAATAGTAAAATTGACAAGTCTTAGTGACAAAGAGAAAATCCTGAAAGCAGCCCGAGAAAAGAAGTCTGTAACATACAATGGTAAAAATATTAGATTGGCAGCAGACTTATCCACAGAGACCTGGCAGGCCAGGAAGAGCTGGCATGATATATTCAGAGCACTCAACGAGAAAAACATGCAGCCAAGAATACTCTATCCAGCTAGGCTATCATTGAAAATAGAAGGAGAGATCAAAAGCTTCCAGGACAAACAAAAACTGAAAGAATTTGCAAACACCAAACCAGCTCTACAGGAAATATTGAAAGGGGTCCTCTAAGCAAAGAGAGAGCCTAAAAGTAGTAGATCAGAAAGGTACAGAGACAATATACAGTAACAGTCACCTTACAGGCTAATAATGGCACTAAATTCATATCTCTCAATAGTTACCCTGAATGTTAATGGGCTAAATGCCCCAATCAAAAGACACAGGGTATCAGAATGGATAAAAAAACAAAACCCATCAGTATGTTGCCTACAAGAAACTCATTTTAGACGCGAAGACACCTCCAGATTTAAAGTGAGGGGGTGGAAAACAATTTACCATGCTAATGGGCATCAGAAGAAAGCTGGAGTGGCAATCCTTATATCAGATCAATTAGCTTTTAAGCCAAAGACTATAATAAGAGATGAGGAAGGACACTATATCCTACTCAAAGGGTCTGTCCAACAAGAAGATCTAACAATTTTAAATATCTATGCCCCTAACGTGGGAGCAGCCAACTATATCAACCAATTAATAACAAAATCAAAGAAACACATCAATAATAATACAATAATAGTAGGGGACTTGAACACTCCCCTCACTGAAATGGACAGATCATCCAAGCAAAAGATCAACAAGGAAATAAAGGCCTTAAATGACACACTGGACCAGATGGACATCACAGATATATTCAGAACATTTCATCCCAAAGCAACAGAATACACATTCTTCTCTAGTGCACATGGAACCTTCTCCAGAATAGATCACATCCTGGGTCACAAATCAGGTCTCAACCGGTATCAAAAGATTAGGATCATTCCCTGCATATTTTCAGACCACAATGCTCTGAAGCTAGAACTCAATCACAAGAGGAAAGCTGGAAAGAACCCAAATACATGGAGACTAAACAGCATCCTTCTAAAGAATGAATGGGTTAACCAGGAAATTAAAGAAGAATTGAAAAAATTCATGGAAACAAATGATAATGAAAACACAACAGTTCAAAATCTGTGGGACACAGCAAAGGCAGTCCTGAGAGGAAAATATATAGCGGTACAAGCCTTTCTCAAGAAACAAGAAAGGTCTCAAGTACACAACCTAACCCTACACGTAAAGGAGCTGGAGAAAGAACAAGAAAGAAACCCTAAACCCAGCAGGAGAAGAGAAATCATAAAGATCAGAGCAGAAATCAATGAAATAGAAACCAAAAAAACAATAGAAAAAATCAATGAAACTAGGAGCTGGTTCTTTGAAAGAATCAATAAGATTGATAAACCCCTGGCCAGACTCATCAAAAAGAAAAGAGAAAGGACCCAAATCAATAAAATCATGAATGAAAGAGGAGAGATCACAACTAACACCAAAGAAATACAGACAATTATAAGAACATACTATGAGCAACTTTACGCCAACAAATTGGACAATCTGGAAGAAATGGATGCATTCCTAGAGACATATAAACTACCACAACTGAACCAGGAAGAAATAGAAAACCTGAACAGGCCCATAACCAGTAAGGAGATTGAAACAGTCATCAAAAATCTCCAAACAAACAAAAGCCCAGGGCCAGACGGCTTCCCAGGGGAATTCTACCAAACATTTAAAGAAGAACTCATTCCTATTCTCCTGAAACTGTTCCAAAAAATAGAAATGGAAGGAAAACTTCCAAACTCATTTTATGAGGCCAGCATCACCTTGATCCCAAAACCAGACAAGGATCCCACCAAAAAAGAGAACTACAGACCAATATCCTTGATGAACACAGACGCAAAAATTCTCGCCAAAATACTAGCCAGTAGGATTCAACAGTACATTAAAAGGATTATTCACCATGATCAAGTGGGATTTATTCCAGGGCTGCAGGGTTGGTTCAACATCCGCAAATCAATCAATGTGATAGAACACATTAATAAAAGAAAGAACAAGAACCATATGATACTCTCCATAGATGCTGAAAAAGCATTTGACAAAGTACAGCATCCCTTCCTGATCAAAACTCTTCAAAGTGTAGGGATAGAGGGCACATACCTCAATATTATCAAAGCCATCTATGAAAAACCCACCGCAAATATCATTCTCAATGGAGAAAAACTGAAAGCTTTTCCGTTAAGGTCAGGAACACGGCAGGGATGTCCATTATCACCACTGCTATTCAACATAGTACTAGAAGTCCTAGCCTCAGCAATCAGACAACAAAAAGAAATTAAAGGCATCCAAATTGGTAAAGAAGAAGTCAAACTATCACTCTTCGCAGATGATATGATACTATATGTGGAAAACCCAAAAGACTCCACTCCAAAACTGCTAGAACTTGTTCAGGAATTCAGTGAAGTGTCAGGATATAAAATCAATGCACAGAAATCAGTTGCATTTCTGTACACCAACAACAAGACTGAAGAAAGAGAAATTAAGGAGTCAATCCCATTTACAATTGTACCCAAAACTATAAGATACCTAGGAATAAACCTAACCAAAGAGACTAAGAATCTATACACAGAAAATTATAAAGTACTCATGAAAGAAATTGAGGAAGACACAAAAAAATGGAAAAATGTTCCATGCTCCTGGATTGGAAGAATAAATATTGTGAAAATGTCTATGCTACCTAAAGCAATCTACACATTTAATGCAATCCCTATCAAAATACCATCCATTTTTTTCAAAGAAATGGAACAAATAATCCTAAAATTTATATGGAACCAGAAAAGACCTCGAATAGCCAAAGGAATATTGAAGAACAAAGCCAAAGTTGGTGGCATTACAATTCCGGACTTCAAGCTCTATTACAAAGCTGTCATCATCAAGACAGCATGGTACTGGCACAAAAACAGACACATAGATCAGTGGAACAGAATAGAGAGCCCAGAAATCGACCCTCAACTCTATGGTCAACTAATCTTCGACAAAGCAGGAAAGAATGTCCAATGGAAAAAAGACAGCCTCTTCAATAAATGGTGCTGGGAAAATTGGACAGCCACATGCAGAAAAATGAAATTGGACCACTTCCTTACACCACACACAAAAATAGACTCCAAATGGTTGAAGGACCTCAATGTGAGAAAGGAATCCATCAAAATCCTTGAGGAGAATGCAGGCAGCAACCTCTTCGACCTCAGCCGTAGCAACATCTTCCTAGGAACAACGGCAAAGGCAAGGGAAGCAAGGGCAAAAATGAACTGTTGGGATTTCATCAAGATCAAAAGCTTTTGCACAGCAAAGGAAACAGTTAACAAAACCAAAAGACAACTGACAGAATGGGAGAAGATATTTGCAAACGACATATCAGATAAAGGGCTAGTATCCAAAATCTATAAGGAACTTAGCAAACTCAACACCCAAAGAACAAACAATCCAATCAAGAAATGGGCAGAGGACATGAACAGACATTTCTGCAAAGAAGACATCCAGATGGCCAACAGACACATGAAAAAGTGCTCCACGTCACTCGCCATCAGGGAAATACAAATCAAAACCACAATGAGATATCACCTCACACCAGTCAGAATGGCTAAAATGAACAAGTCAGGAAATGACAGATGCTGGAGAGGATGTGGAGAAAGGGGAACCCTCCTCCACTGTTGGTGGGAATGCAAGCTGGTGCAACCACTCTGGAAAACAGCATGGAGGTTCCTCAAAATGTTGAAAATAGAACTACCCTATGACCCAGCAATTGCACTACTGGGTATTTACCCTAAAGATACAAAGATAGTGATCCGAAGGGGCACGTGTACCCGAATGTTTATAGCAGCAATGTCTACAATAGCCAGACTATGGAAAGAACCTAGATGTCCATCAACAGATGAATGGATCAAGAAGATGTGGTATATATACACAATGGAATACTATGCAGCCATCAAAAGAAATGAAATCTTGCCATTTGCGACGATGTGGATGGAACTAGAGCGTATCATGCTTAGTGAAATAAGTCAATCGGAGAAAGACAACTATCATATGATCTCCCTGATATGAGGACATGGAGAAGCAACATGGGGGGGTAGGAGATAGGAGAAGAATAAATGAAACAAGATGGGATTGGGAGGGAGACAAACCATAAATGACTCTTAATCTCACAAAACAAACTGGGGGTTGCTGCGGGGAGGTGGGATTGGGGGAGGGGGAGCGGGCTATGGACATTGGGGAGGGGAAGCGAACCATAAGAGACTATGGACTCTGAAAAACAACCTGAGAGTTTTGAAGGGTCAGGGGTGGGAGGTTGGGGCAACCTGAGGGTTTTGAAGGGTCAGGGGTGGGAGGTTGGGGGAACAGGTGGTGGGTAATGGAGAGGGCACGTTTTGCATGGAGCACTGGGTGTTGTGCAAAAAGAATGAATACTGTTACGCTGAAAAAATAAATAAAATGAGAAAAAAAAAAAAAAAAAAAAAAAAAAAAAAAAAAAAAAAAATTGTTTCCTGCATAAGTTTGCCCAAAGCAAATCTGAAATTCTCCTGCTACATGCAAAGCATCTTAAAATCTCGGATCCACTCACTAACCAGATGAGAGGACTTCTCTTAATGACTTTAGAAACGGTGGGCTCATTTCCATTTTTGTCTGTATTTCTAAAATGTTACTTGACTTTAGTGAAATCAGTAAGTCATTCTAAGTTATCTAAGATACTTCTTTGGATGTATCTACCTCATGCCAGCTGCTGCTGGGCAGGCCAGCTCTGTATGAGCTCTGACAAACTTCACACTGGCCAAAGCTGAAAACATTTCACGTCCAGCCCTGCCTTGCACGTCTCTCCTCCTATCCCAGACCTTCTTGTTACTAGGGGTCCACGCGTACCCAGACATATGCAACCTGGAGTTGCAGGGGGTGAATCCATGATCTCGTAGATCATAGCCAGTGGATAAAATCTTCCTCCTTTCTACCCCCTTCCCTGGTAAGTAAGTAGCTCTGACATACAGCATGTCCTAATTCTTAAGAGCCCAGTGTTCACATCCAGCAATCAAAAGCATGCTGCCACAACTAGCATGTACAATTTCACTTTGGCTTTCCCACCGTCTTTGCTTTTCTGTCCTTGTTCTTCACTCTCCTTCCCTGGGATTGTACTCCTTAACAAAATAAGAGCACATCAGCCCTCTGATTCGGGCTCTACTTTTGAGAGTTTCAGACTCAGACATAAGTGGAGAATTGAAACAATCACCTGCTTAATTCAGACTAAACTCTTGCAGGGATCAATTTGGATTAGTTTACAAGACAAGATGTTAAATACAGAAGAATGGTAATGCCAACTGACAAGTTCAAGTGAGCTGTCAACATCGTGTGACCATCATATCACCTTTCTCTTAGAAGCTCACATTGGAATTCTCTGGTATTGGTTTGGTAGACTGTCTAGCCTCAAACTTCTATCCCTACCAAGATCACCTTCACCTGACAACCTCTCTTCCCATTTAACTGGGAAAAGAAACACGCTCAGATGGGCATGCTCTGATCATCTTATCACCAGATCAACAAGACCATCTGCACCTGAATTCATCTCCTTTCTTCCTGTTCCATCTGGTGAGGTGTCCCTTCTCCGATCACCAGCCAAGCCCTCAGCATAGATCTGATTCCCTATGGCCTTCTCAGTGACTTGGTTTCTTATTCCCCTCCTCCTCCTTCTCCTTGTTTTTTTTTTTTTTTAATATTTTATTTATTCCAGAGAGACAGTACATGAGCAGGGGGAGTGGCAGAGGCAGAAGGAGAAGCAGACTCCCCGCTGAGCAGGGACCCAGAAGTCTGGCTTGATCCCAGGACCCTGATATCCTGACCTGAGCCAAAGCAAACCCTTAACTGAATGAGCCTCCCAGGCACCCTTACTCCCCTTCTTTTTGAAGCAATAATCCCTCTTGCTCTATTCCCATCTGCATTCGAAACACTCTATAAAAGACCCCCCCTTTACTGCACACTGGCTTCCAGCTATTTCTACACTTCTGTACTTGCTTTCCCAGCCACACTCCTCTGAAGCGAAAGCTGTCTCACCTTTCTCACCTTCTATTGTCTCCTCAGCAAACTGAGATGATCCTTCCACCTGCACCCTTCGCTGACAATGACCTCATGGAAGTTACTAATGACTCTTGCTTCATCTAATGATCATATTTTTTTTAATGGCTTCATTTTAGCCCAACTTAAAGCAGCAATCAACACAACCAAGCATTCTCTCCTTTAACCACTCCTTCCCTGGCTTCCTTTTAACACACTCCCCTCTCCCTCACCTGCCACGCGCCATTTCTTGATTACATTTGCATGCTGTGGTGAATGTCACCGGATGTCAAGACTTGATCCCCTCCTCATTACATACTGAGACATTCTGACATAGACCTATGATTCCAAGTTATTACATTTGCAGATGACTCAGAAATGTATATCACCAACCAGACCTTTCCTCTGACCTTTATTTCCCACCTAGTGCTTACTGTCTTATCTTAGAATTTCAAATGTGATGTAGGCAGCTCTTTCTGCCCATGGGTCCTGTCCCTGAGCTTTAATAAAAGCATATTTTTGGCACTGAAGAAAAAAAAAGAATATCAAATGCACCTTGGACTCACCATGTCCAAAAATCCAACTCACTATTTCTACCCTCCCTTCCACTCAACCCAACCTGGTTGTCTTTCAGTGATCAGATTGTTGTTCATGAAGTTACAGGAGCAGGAACAAAGTAAAGGGAAACACTCTCTTAACCAACCTATCACTGAGTCCTGTCTATTTGTAGAGATTCCAAAATATTTTAGTTAGTTTCATCGATGTTAAATCTATTTTTTTAAGATTTTATTTAGGGGCACTTGGGTGGCTGGTTAAGCATCTGCCTTGGGCTTAGGTCATGATCCCAGGGTTCTGGGATGGAGACCCATGTTGGGCTCCCTGCACAGCATGGGAGAGGGGCGGCTGCTTCTCCCTCCCGCCCTCAACCCCCACCTCCCCTTGTGCTCTCTCTTGTTCACTGTCTCTCTCAAATAAATAAATAAATACATTTTTTTAAAAAAATAAGATTTTATTAATTCATTTGAGAGAGAGAGAAAGAAAGAACACAAGCAGGGCGAGAAGCAGAGGGAGAGGAAGAAGTGGGCTCCCTGCTGAGCAGGGAGTCCCACTCACAGCTCGATCCCTGGACCCGGGGATCCTGACCTGAGCTGAAGGCAGATGCCCAACCAAATGAACCATCCAGGTGCCCCTATATCAAATCCATTTTTAAATATTTATTGACTGTCTACTTCGCCACCACCACTGCCATCATACTCTATTGGTATCTTTTGCCTGGATTACTCCGATTTTTGTTCACCCAGTAACCAGAATGAGGATATCACTCCCCAAATCTGATTGTGTCACTCTGTTGCTTAAGTTTTTAAAATGGTTTCTATATATTTTTAGAATTAACTAGGGAATCCTTCATCTAGTCTACGAACCTTGCATGTTCTGGCCTCTATCAATCCAGTTTGCTTTCTTGTACTTCATGCTTTGAAGTCATTAGCTTTCGTTCAGTTCTTCCCAGCCTTTACGCACCCTCCTACCACAGTACTTTGGGATATGATTTCCCTCTGCCTAGAAAGCCCTTTCTCTAGTCAATGTCTGTTCAGTCTTCAGGTATAAATTCAGGAATCATTTTTTTAATGCAAGCCTTCCCTGACCTTCCAGCCAAGTCTAATTCCTATTATACACTCTAATGGGTGTGTGCCCCAAGACACTAATAATACAGTGTGTAAGAAAGCATGTCCAAAGAGTTTACAAGAGTTTGAATTAAAACCATGGACTTCAGGGCTAAAAGTCAGAATCCAATCCCGAGAAGGCAAAATTATTTAAATTTTATGTGTACTTTGCTGGAGGCAGGGAATAAAAGGAAGGTTGGAGGAAATTTCCAAATGTCTGACTTGTTAGACTGGATGGAGAGAGATGCCTTGAAGGAAAATGGACAATTGAAGAGTAGAAATAGGCTTCATGGCAAACGAAAGCATGAATGCCAGTTCACACCCAGCAAACTTACATATGTATTTGCTCTTTGACTTGGCAGCTATACTTCTGAGACTCCATCCTCAAGGTGAACTGATGACCAAATGCTGAAAACAACACCATGTCATTGGTAGGGGATTAGAGGAACTTGCTGTACAACTTCGGATGATAGAATACCAAACAGATGGAAAAGAAGAATAAAGTTTTCTATATATTACAATGGACTTATCTTTAGAATATACTGTTAAGTGTAAAAAGCATAACATGGTATGTTACCATTTATCTAAGAAAGGGAGGAGAGGAGTCAAATATCTATGCTTGCTAGTATTTGTTTATATTAAAAAAACAAAATGACAAACCACAGATATGTTGAGTGGTCACCGATAAAGGGAGGGCATCAGAATGCAATGCAGATCATCAGTTTAATGAAGAGCTCTAGAGCAAACGCTAAGAGTTCTGGTTGGCTATTAATGGCCAGTACACTGATTTCATCTTCTTGGGTGGTGGTAACACACTGTCGTAGACTGGGAGATTTGAACAACAGACATTTATTTTTCTCACAGTTCTGGTGTCTGGGAGGTCCAAGATCCAAGTTTGAGAGCGTCCAGTTCCTGGTAAGAACTCCTTCCTGGCTTGCAGATGGCTGCCTTCTCTTTGTGTCCTCACATGGCCTTTCCTCTATGTTCATGGGGAGAAAAAGAGATCTCTCTCTCTCTCTTCCTCTTCTAAGAAGGCCACTAATCACATTATCAGGGCCCCTTGGTCATCATGACCTGATCTAACCCTACTTAGTGTCAAAGTCCCCATCTCCGAACATCATCCATCTTAGTCTGTGCAGGCTGCTATCACAAAATACCACAGACTTATAAACAATAAAAATGTTTCTTTCTTTCACAGTTCTGGAGGCTGGAAGCCTGAGATCAGGGTGACAGCATGGTCGGATGAGAGCCATCTCCTGGGTCACAGACCGTGCTGAGTCCTCATATGGTGAAAAGGGCAGGGAATTCTGTGGGCAAACTTTTTTTTTTTTAAAGAATTTATTTATTTATTTGAGACACAGAGACCACAAGTAGGCAGAGAAACAGGCAGAGAGAGAGAGAGAGGAGGAAGCAGGCTCCCTGCTGGGCAGAGAGCCCGATGCTAAGCAGAGAGTCCTCAATCCCAGGACCCCAGGATCATGACCTGAGCCGAAGGCAGAGGCTTAACCCACTGAGCCACCCAGGCGCCTCTGTGGGCAATCTTTTAGAAGAACATGAATTCCATTTGTGACAGTTCCACCCTCATGACCTAAGAACCTCCCCTTCATGACATAAGCACCTCCCAAAGGCCCTACCTACTACCATCTCACTGGGCATTAGTATTTGAACAGATGAATTTGGCGGGGACACCAATCCTCAGACAACTGCACCATCACCTTAGGGGTTAGGGTTTCAATATATTAATCGGTGGGAGGGGAACACAAGCATTCAATCCATAACATACATCCAGTGTGCTCAGTCATTGGCTTGGGATTGCCTGGAAAGAGTAAGTTTTAGGTTAAACCAAAGTGACTCTGAAGGCACTGAAAATGGAAGGACGCAAGATGCATCAATTTGCCTTTTGCTTTGGAGGAGATGTTCTGGGATGTGCCTGACCACTGGAGCTTTAAACACGTGACTAAAGTGGCATGTCCCCTAACCATTACAGGATGCGTCGTCTACCTCCTAGAGTACATGCACATGCTTTATCAAGGCTTCCAGTGTCCTGACCAATGCTCGCATATCCTGCCAAATCAGAATGCTGTTGTTGCTGTAATGAGTTAATATGATGTTTTGTGGAACATCCAGAAAGTTTGGATCTCTTTGGACCGTATTACTGTCAGATAGCAGAAAAGTTAACATAGTACAATGACAAAACTGTGAATGTGTAGAGTGGTCCATTTCATGTGAACTGATGCTGGACTTTATCTTGATTGGAATAGAAGAAAATACATCCTTTATGTTAATGGCCATATGCCATGTGTCTAAGAACATAATTAATCTACTCTAATTAGGATACCCTGTTTAGGGGGCACCTGGATTGTTCAGTAGGTTGAGCATCTGACTCTTGATCTCAGCTCACATATTGATCTTGGGGTTGTGAGTTTGAACCCCATGTTGGGCTCCATGTTGGATGTGGAGCCTACTTAAAAAAAACAAAAACAAAAATAGTATGTTTAGTATGTTAGCTACAGTTGAGGATATTACTTGGTTGAGCTTGCTGTGATCTACTGTCATTCTCCAGAATCTAGCATCTGGTTTGTACAGAGGCTAGACTGGCTGCATACATGGAGATATGGTTGTGGCCACCATCCCTGAACCTTGAGATCCTTAAGGGTGACACTAATCCTTTCCATCCTCCCTGAGATACAATGTTGCTTCTGTCTTTGTCAGGAATGAGGATGGGGCAAGTTCAGAGGTTTTTACTTGGCCTAGCTACTATCATATTTCTTACTTCTGCAGGCCAAGGGTTACTCCAAATGCTAAGTAATTCAAACTCAATTATGGATTCAGAAATTGGCGGGGGGTAGGGGAAGACCACAGGGTCAGTGCACAGACCTAGTATATTGATTTTTAGCCATACCTTGGCCATTAATCTACCTATTGCCTGGTTCACTTTTGCATCCACTCTACAGAGGGTTATGATGACACAGGGCTTCTAGGCATCTGTACTTGCTGAGATTTTTCAGGGAAACAAAATAAGTGTGTGTGTGTGTGTAAAGAGAGATTTTAAGGAATTGGTCCATGTGATTATAGTGACAGGTGCATTTGCAAGGAAGCCTGGCAGTCTGGAGACCCAGGGAAGAGTTGATATTGTAATTCAGGTCCAAAGGCAGTCTGGAGGCAGAATTCCTTTTTCTTAAAGACGACCTCAGTCTTCATTCTTCTTTTAGGATTTCTTTTTTTTATTGACAGGGAGAGAAAGGATAAGTAGACAAAGAGGCAGGCAGAGAGGGAGGGGGAGGCAGGCTCCCTGCTGAGCAGATAGCCCGATGTGGGGCTTGATTCCAGGACCCTGAGATCTGACATGAGCCGAAGGCAGAGGCTTAATCAACTGATTGGCTGAGGCCCACTCAGAATTATAGAGGGTAATCTGCTGGACTCAAAGTCTACTAATTTAAATGTTAGCCACATCTGAAAAACATCTTCACCATAACATCTAGGCAGGTATTACACCAAACACCTGGGCACCATAGCCCAGCCAAGCTGACACATGAAATTAACTCTCACAACATCAATGTAAAATATTAGACCCTGCTCCAATAGTTTTCAAAATGTATTGGTATTTCTCTTTTCCCAATGTAGTCACCCAAACCAATGGCCATTCGTCCCTTGGGAAAGAACAAGGAGAACTGAGGATATATTTGTGGGGGTGTTTCCGGGTCCTTCTTCCTGGGGACAAACCACCTCTTTATTCAGTGGTGCCCTAGTATGAATTTATTATCTCTAAGCTCCAAATTTACTCTTCAGTACTTACTCTATGATAACAAATGAAATTCTTTTAAGGATTTATCCTGTATTTACAGTGACGAAAATGTTAAGCTTTCTCAATGGCAGGTGCTAGAGAAATATTACAGGAGGAAGAAGCTTCTTCCACTCCTTCCACTCCTGGCTGCTGTGCTGTCAGTCAATGACGTACTCTGTGGTGCTGACCTAGCCTGTGCTCCCAGCTAGCACAACAATCTTCCCATAGCCCTCTCAATACAGATATTTTGTTCCCCAAACCTCTCACCTCCAAACCCTATAACTTAACCTCCTTCTCCTGGTCAGTGTCTCTCCCCCAGAGGTTTGTCTTCTACATCTGTGGCAGTGGTGCGGCCTTCCTGACATAGACACTGTGCTCTCCAGGTGTCCCATCTGCACTGGCCACTGTGGGCAACCCTCCCATACAATGATTGTCTCCTTGCTTATCCAGAAACTAGAGCAGCCCTGGCCTAGGAAAACCAGCACACTTCTTTGTCATTCAGTGGATTGCATCCATGCCTTTTTCAACAAGGTCTGAACCCTAGCCTTTGGGGGAACCCTCAGTAGAAGTTTGTCCTTCCTTGGATATCTTCCCTCAGCCCTAGGGTACCTTTATATTTTACACTTACTCTTTTATCATAACCTAATTATTCTTTTTAAAAAATTATTGATTTATTTGACAGAGGGAGCAGGAAAGAAAGAAGCAGGCTCCCCACTGAGCAGCGAGCCCAAGATGGGTCTCGATCCCAGGAAGCTGAGATCATGACATGAGTTGAAGGCAGATACTTAACCTGCTGATCCACCCAGGTGCCCCTAGCCTAACTATTCTTAAGACTGTACTTACCCTTTTTAAAATTGTGGTGTGGTTTCTGTCTCTTGATTGGACCCAGACTGATAACAGAATGGGAATGGCCCCAGACAGTTAAGATTTGGGAATTAGATTGTTCATTCTCTGGTCTTCAGTGCAGTGCTGAGCATGTTGCTAATGGGAAGCAGGAGGCTAGTAACTCATTCCATGCATGGCATCACAACGAATCAAGACTAATGGTTGATTGTGATGAAGTGCCAGATGAAGCCAGAGCCTTAGAAATCTAAGTGGCTATGGTATTTGATGATTATGGCTGTCTATAAGGACTGTGGTATGGGATGGATCTTTTTTTTTTTTCAGTATTTGCAGCTGAATTTTATTTAATTGAACTAAAAGGTGGTATTGTGGCAATTATTATATACTGCAGTTTTTAATTATTCCAATAGTTGCTCTAAAAAAATGAGTCTGCTAAATAATGAGTGAACAAACATCTGACGTTTCAAATTACCGTAATCCATTCATGAATGGTTAACTCCAAAACACCTGCATTAATGGGGGAAGGCAGTAGTACTGCATGTAGGCCACGGCTAGTGAGGCCCTGTTTAGTGTGTTTGTGGGTTTGACTGGTTTGTGCGAATCCGTTGTGAACGTGCCTTTCCAGCTCCTCATTCGGTGATGTCAGGTTGGTAGCTTGAAAGCAGCCATAGGGAGAATGTTTACATCACAAAAATTAGCAAATGTGAAACATCTGGGATCCTTCCTAACCAGGCCCTCCCTACCCCCCCACCCCCCGTCCTGTAACCCGTGTAGCCGTGTGAGCTGTTCCTAGGATAAAGGTTGGGGCTGGGCTAGGAGGCTGAGGGGACCCAGAACTGAAGAGCATAAGGTTGAGGTATTGCTGAACAGGTGCAGGGGTGGGCAGGCTCGGACCCTGGATAATCCTGAAGGTACCCTGGGGGTCTAAGGATGTCCGTAGGACAACAGCAATGGCATCTGCCACTTTCTGTGGCCCTTGGGCATTCAGCTTCTCTTCTTGAGCAAGTTTACCCTTCCTATAAGTTCAAGTGAGAGGAGGAAGAACAGGTGGGAAATTACAAGAAATGAGAAGGAGAAGGAAGGAGGCAAAAAAAAGAGACAATGAAAAAGAAAAAAAAGAAGTAGAGGGCAAAGGGAAAGAATAAAAAAAAAGGTGGGCAGGAAAAGGCAAAGAGAAGAAAAAGAAGAGAAAGAGGAGGAAGGATGAAGAAGGAGAGAAGAGAATGAAGAAACAAGATGGAGGGAAAGAGAGAAAAGAAGCAAGAGGAGGAGAAGGGAGGGAGTCGTAGGAAGAGCAGGGAGGGAAAGAACAGGGGCTTTCAGACTTCTCTGCACCAGCAGAAGAATGTCCAGAAATGCTAGATGCACCGTGAGCCCTTGGATCCAAACTGAAAAGATGGAGGCTCTCGAGCTGAAGAGTGATCCTTCCAGCACTCAGGTGTCTTTGCTAGAGGCCAGAGCTTAGGGTTCTTTCTTGAGGCAATGGTTGAGGAAAACCTGGCCATCTTTTAATAGGGAACAGAGGCCAGGAAGAAGACAGAGCCCAGGTTCTGGCCTCCTCGTGGGTTTCCAGGAATTTCCCAGGGCAGTGGTTTTCAGAGGTCAAGTGCATCAGCATCACCTAGAGGAGGATGTTCAAACACAGATTGCTGGCTTCTCTCTCAGCACTTCAGGAATGGGGCCCGCAAATCTGCAGTTCAAATTCCCAGGTTGCTGCAGCTGAGCAACTCAGTGGAGAAGTCTTGTCCCAGGGGTATGTAAATCTGAAGTACGAGAAACCTCTGGATCAGTCCAAGGATTTGCTTATTCTCTTTTGGTAACTGAATTTTGTTTGTCTGGCTGCTGCCTTCAAGGACAAATACAAAACTTTTAACTTCTTTATCAAACTCTTTCCAAATCACAGATGGACTGCCAAGGATCTTCCATTTTGCTCCAGGATTTTTGCCCTGGGCACTAAAGATTTCAACAAATGCACCTCCCTGGTACTCATTTTTGAACATTCCCGCAGGGGGCCCGGGGCTTGGGGGACACGGTGTTCAGGGCGTCCAGAGAGAGGCGTGACCCTGACGGCTGGAAATCGGCGGGCGGGAGCCCCGACGGCAGGGAAGGGCTTTGTGCGTCGCCCCGACTCTTCTCAGCCCCCCGTCAGCTCCACGTCGAGCCCCCGCCCGGTACCATCGCGGACCCCGCTTTCGGGGTGCCCAGGTATTGGGAGGGCGCAGCTATCCGGGCGGGCTCCGGACGGCCCTTCGGGAGTGACTGTATTCGTAACCTACGTAACGGGGCGCCCAGTCACAGAGCCACGGAAAACCGCCCGGTCGCCCGGGAAAGACCTGGGATGGATCTTTTTGAAAGCACTTCCTTTGGCACTTACAGAGAAAAAAAAAAGATACATTGAAGCCCATTCATTTTCAGCTCCATTATGGAAGCAGCTTTCTCCTGTACACTGTGCCCATCTGCTGACTGTGGCTTGCTTGTGTCCCAAAGGACTGCTTCCTACTTGCCTGGTGACAGTAGACCATCTCTGGTCAGATAAGTTGGAGAATTTTTCGCCATCCAGTGGACTGCAACTACACCATCTCCAGTGAGGTCTGAACCCTGTCCATGTTTGTCCTGCCTTGGTCATTCTCCCTCAGCCCCAAGATCTATATGTATCTTATATCATAGCCTGACAATTTTTTACATCGAACTTCCTTTGTTTAAATCACAGTGTAGTATTTATCTTCTGACTGGATCTATATGAAAATGGACTCCAAATTTTATACCTGGCACAGGTCCAGAAATGGAGTAAGGCATCCTGGATTTTTATTAAGACAACTTTCTGCACCCCTCTGTTTATCCATCCTTTCCTTCTTTTTTTTTTTAATTATTATTTTTAAAGGATTTTATTTATTTATTTATTTGTGTATTTATAGAAGGCGAGTGTGCAAGCAAGAGGTGGGGCAGTGGGAGAGGGAGAGAGAGAATCTCAAGCAGATTCTGTGCTGAGTGAAGAGCCTGACACAGGGCTTGATCTCAGGACCCTGAGATCTGACTTGAATTGAAATCAAGAGTTTGACACTTAACTTACTGAGCCACCAAGGTACCCCATATCCATTCTTGCTTTCTTTTGATTACAGACATAAACCAGCTCTTCCCCCCCCCCCCCCCCCACATATATCTTGCCCCTACGGACTCTGTGTTCTACTAACCATTTCTTTTTTTTTTTTTAAATATTTTTAAAAAATATTTTATTTATTTATTTGACAGAGAGATGTCACAAGTAGGCACAGAGGCAGGCAGAGAGAGAGGGAGAAACAGGCTCCCCACTGAGCAGAGAGCCCGATGCGGGGCTCGATCCCAGGACCCTGAGATCATGACCTGAGCCGAAGGCAGAGGCTTAAACCACTGAGCCACCCAGGTGCCCCTCTACTATCCATCTCTATAACCCTACAGGTCAAGTCCTCTGGAATGCCACATCAACTTTGCCCATCATGGCGATCATTGTGAACCACTGCCTTCCAGTGGTTAAGCACTACCACTTGTTTTCATGCTCTGCTATCAATGAATCAAGTTCTACTCTGCTACTGTAAGACCAAAGCTACCACTAGACTTCTTGGTGATGCTGATGCTTCTCACTGTCGTACATCTGATGGCCTTGGTAAATTGCATGATCTATGGGACGTCTATGAAACACAATTCTCTGATAGGTTTTTCAGCCTCACATGATATGTCCACTCAAGTGTGCTCATTGTCTGAGTTTTTATTCTTTCTGTTCATCATATGCTACAAAAATTTGAGCATTTCAACTTAGCTCAGCATAAGCATTTCTTTCTTCAGTCGTGCTTACATTGAGTTTGTATTGTCCCCTGCGTTTCTTGAAAGGGTGCTATACCCAGTATCTCAAGAGAATTCCCCCAAAGCATACCTGGGTGGCTCAGTTAGTTAACTAACTCAGTTAGTTAAGTGTCTACCTTTAGCTCAGGTCATGATCCCAGGGTTCTGGGAGAGAACTGCACCTCGGGCTCCAAGCTCAGTGGGGAGCCTGCTTCTCCCTCTCCCTCTGCCTGCTGCTCTGCCTGCTTGTGCTCTCTCTCTCTCTGTCAAATAGATAAAATCTTAAAAAGAGAGAGAGAGAGACTTCCTCCAAGTCAATAAATTCTACCTTACTTAGTCTTCAGTTTTAGCCCCTTTGATAAAATGTTCTCAAGATCTGGTCCCTCAGGTACCCCCTGGTTCCTTATGGAAAATTCTGGCTAACTCTCACAGCTCCTGTGGAGTACAAGCCCTGTCCTCTCTTATCAGGCTCAACATGAACCTGGCTGTCATTCCATGTGCCTATTAACTTGGTGGTTAAGTCCCAGTTGCGCTGTAGAGAAGAGGTCTCTAAAGTATCTTCCTCTATGAAGACAGTATTAATCTTAGCGAGGAGGAGTAGGCCACCTTTGCAGGCTCTGAAGATTTTCAGTGAGTCTGGAAACAAAAACTTCAAGAAATATGCAGATATCCTTATCCCATGTGTTGGGATTCCTGGTTTTCCCACGCAGGGCCCTCACATTGGCATAATAGTTCTTCTTGGGTTATGTGTTCAATTTTCTTTGAAGCTAGGGGCTCTATTCAATTCGGAGTTTGGCTTTAATCTTTTCTTTTTCTTACTATAAGAGAAAAGGGGCCTCTAGGATGCCAAAGAAGCTCTCTGGCTTTCATAGTTAATTTTCCATTGTTAATTGCCCTCAGCTTTTCTTTATCCCTGTGTAAGACAGACGATCTGTAAGATTCAACTTCATAGTAAAGGGCTAATTCCATTGTCCTGTGTGTATGGCTTCTCAATCCCAGGCCTCAGACCAGTTTTGCAACTTGTACATTACGAAGGGGAGGGGCTTAGATTCTATCACCCTTCCTCCCCTACAGATGTAATCAAATGACCTAGAGGCCAGATGATGAAGCCTAGAAGAATTTAGACAGCCTCCCTAGCTTTCTCAGAGGAAGATTTTTATTGGCTTACATGAGCTCTCAGGCTCATGTTTTTGTCTTCCACTCTTTTTGTTTGGAAGAATCTGTTTGCCTGATACGGAATAATATATTTCTTTTCCTCATTTGTCTACACATTTTAGAAGTTTGAGCATTTCAGTTAGTTGCCAAACATGGAACATGAATCCTCCCTAACAGAATGTAGCTGCTGGTAGTCTCATTCTATTACTGAACTGCGAAACAGTCACCGCGAATGGAGCATTTTATTTCAATGTACATTCTTTATTTATTCTGTGCCATAACACTACAAAACAGACTCAGCTCTCCTTATTTTACAGATCAGGAAACTCAAGGACAGGGAGCTGAGGTAACCTGACGATGATTACACATTCTAGCAAGTAGTATAGCCTATCTGACTCCACACTCACAATATCAAATGTAACCAACAGAATCATTTAGGTAATTCAAGGAAGACTTTCCCTTTCCTCCAAAATGAAAAATTCAGAGACATGCCTATTAGGGATTAAGAAACTTCTTCAGACATTAGCCTGAATATTTTGTCTTGTGTTTCCTTCCCTATTTTAAGACAGAATTTCTACATCAAGTCCTGGAATCTGCGTAACTACTAATTATCCTAGGAGAATGACCGGGAAAGAATGCTCAAGGGCATACATAAGCTTTTATGTGTGACTACCTCGGGATAGTCATCTCCACTCCAACCCGAACTTTAGGGCATCAGACAAAATACTTTGCCCAGATTCAGCTACAAAATAATGCCTTCTTTATTACTGCCATACCAACTGGGTTTAAAAAAATGAAAAAAATGAGTTTAAATAATAATTAAAAAGAAGATCTTTTATTAAGGCAAAAAGGCCTGTCATTCTTGTAAGAGATTGAGGGACAACAAAGTCCCTTTGTGTAACCCGTACTTCTTGTTACTATGGGACTACTTTCAATATTATTATCCTTTCCTAGTAAAGTCACTAGGATCCCAACCCTCAAGCGTACACCTGTTTCCATTGGCTCCTGGATGAATTTTTTTCCCCAGGGGTACTGTGGCTCCAGGTGTACCCCACTGCTTTGACACTTGCTGGGCTCATACCCAAACTGCTGCTTCATCCCTTCCCGATATCACTGGCATGCCAGGGAATGGAAAGGGTGTCTCCTTCCAACATCATACATAGCTTTGTATTTGGCTCATGAAGAGTTTTATGAATTTCCCTGTTGGCTGGAATGAAACACATTTGATAGTGAGTCAAAGGCCTACTTGAAACAATTCCCCTTGGGGAAAGATTGACTTAAGCCCCAAATTGCCTCCTGTGTCTTAATTCTTTCCTACCTGAAGATGATTTTACGCCATGAAATTAGGGATGATCTTTCTTTTCTCTTCCTCCCTTCCTTCTCTTCCTCCCTTCCTTCTTTTCTTTTCTTTCTTTCTCTCTTTCTCCTTTCTTTCTTCCTTTCTTTCTTTCCTTCCTTCCTTCCTTCCTTCCTTCTTTCATTTTTGAGGCTTAAACACCCACAGGCTAGATTCCCATTAATCACATTTAGAATTTACTTCATGCTTTCCTGGGACCCACAGTGATTATCTGTGAGCATCTTGAGGACACTTTTTGTTCTTAGAACTTAACAAGGGTCAACATTCAATTGATATTTATTTGCATGAATGGCCACATTGGTGAGACAAAGCTATTAGGTAAGCATAACAGTTAAGTTACATCATAAAAGTGTACTGCAGTATTTCTGTACTTAAAAATACATATGTAATCTATTTACATGTATTTTTTAGACATTATGATTCATTTATTGGGACATGTAATTTTTATTGAAGTATAATTAATCTACAATGTTAGGTTAGTTTCATATATAAACATAATGATTCAACAAATCTATGTATTACTCAGTGCTCACCATAGTAAGCGTAGTCACCGTCTGACACCAAACAACATTATTGCAATCTTAATGAAATCTGGCCATTTGCAACAACATGGATGGACCTAGAGGGTAATATGCTAATGAAATAATTCAGATAGAAAAAGACAAATACAGTATGATTTCACTCATATATGGAATTTAAGAAACAAAATAAATGAACAAACAAAGCAAAAAAAAAAAAATAGAACTTAAATACAGAAAACAAACTGGCGGTTACCAGAGGGGAGGTGAATGAGGGGATGGTTAAAATAGATACAGACGGGATTAAGAGATACAAACTTCCAGTTACAAAATAATTAAGTCCTGGAGATGAAAAGTACAGCACTGGAAAATAGAATTTTTAACAAAGTACAACTGCAGCTTTGTTTTAAAACACTTCTTATTGAAGAATCATACCCAGACTCACATTAATAAAATGATGGGAAACACTTAGGCCAAGGAAGGATGCTTCTGTATCTACACCCATAACTCTTTATCATTAGTTGACTGTACCCTTTCAACATAATGTCTTATATTTGCCTCAACACTCTTTCTTCATGTTTTTACTGTTAGTAATGATGAAGAGTGACATATACAGTTTAAGAATTCATTATAAATATATCTCCTAAAACACTCACAGAACTTATTAGGTGTTCCATATTTAGGCTTTCCATTCATTTTGTAACTGCATGGCAGACAATGACCACCCTGCTCCACGGGGCTGGGGCACCCACGTGAATGAAGATACTGGAATTGTGTAGCCATACATAGTGGTTCTGAGATTACATGCATTTCCCAAAGTTTCAATGGCATATTTCTCTGTCTCCTTCAGAAACAACAAAGCTTGCCTCTCAAGTCAAATTCCCATCAAATCTTAGCATTGACCTAGGAGTCTGGTAAACTCTTCTACTGAAGAATTTTGATTGTTTTAACAGTAAAAATGATGTAATAATAGTACATATTCTCAGAATTTTTAAAAAAAGATTTTATTTATTGGGGTGCCTGGGTGGCCCAGTTGGTTGGGCGACTGCCTTCGGCTCAGGTCATGATCCCGGAGTCCCGGGATCGAGGCCTGCATTAGGCTCCCAGCTCCCATGGGGAGTCTGCTTCTCCCTCTGACTTTCTCCCCTCTCATGCTCTCTCACTCTCTCTCTCTCAAATAAATAAATAAATAAATTCTTAAAAAAATATTTTAAAAGATTTTATTTATTTATTTGAGAGAAAGGGAGAGAGCACAAGCAGGGAAGCAGCAGAGGAAGAAGGAGAAATGGGCTCCCAACAAGGGGCTCGATCACAGGACCCAGAGATCATGACCTAGCCAAAGGCAGATACGTAACCAACTGAGCTACTCAGGCACCCCATAACTCCCCAATTTTTTTTAAGATAATTTTTTAATAGAGACATTTCAGGGGCACCTGGGTGGCTCAGCTGGTTGAGCCTCCAACTCTTGATTTCATCTCAGGTCATGATCTCAGGGTCCTGAGACTGAGCCCCAACCCCTATGTTGGCTCCGTGCTCAGCACTGAGTCCACTTGATTCTCTCCCTTTCCCTCTGCTCCTTCCCTGTTCTCTCTCTCACAAATAAATAAATATATATATATATATATATATATATATATATATATATATATATTTCGGGGCACCTGAGTGGCTCAGTTGGTTAAGTGTCTGCCTTCTGCTCAGGTCATGATCCTGGAGAGTCAGGATCAAGCCCTGCATCAGGCTCTCTGCTCAGTGGGGAATTTGCTTCTCCCTCTGGCCCTTCTGTATTCCCAAACCAACACAGGGTATAATGTCTATGATTTTTTACTGTACCAAATTTGGAACTGAGGTTTAGAGAGACTGAGCAACTTGACCAAGAGTCACAGCCACTTAGTGATAGGCTTGGGATTCAAAACTCTGAATCTATATGCTATAATATTTCCACTATCTACTTTTTAAGAAAATCAGAAATATCTTACCCGTGCCAGAGAGAATTCAATGACCGTATAGTTATGTATAAAATAAAAGGGGGTATTACATGAACAATGCATAAACAATATTACATTAAAAGCTCAAAAGAGCAGAAAAACCACCTGCAGACACCAGAAAGGAAGTTTTAGTTTATTCTTTTTTTTTTTTTTAGTTTTCTGATTTTTTTTAATTTTTTTTATTTGTTTATTTACATTTGTATATGAAGTTTTTAAAAATTTATTATAGATGGTTTGTTGACTTGCTCATTGATTAGGTATACATTTCTGGGGTATCTGTTATTGATGAGGCACTGAACTGAACACTATAAGATGGTAAAAATGATACAATTACTGGCCTAAAATATATCATCTCTAAGCACACAAATAACTGTAATGTGCGGAAAAAGCCATAGCTGACACATGAGTATAGGGTTATGAGAAATTAGCAGAGGCAACATAATTTTCATTTTTGTCTACATTAAACACATATTACTCTTACAATAACAATTTTAAAAGCTTCGTTTAATATTTAAAGAAGAGAGGGAATTATATTTATGGAAGAATAACAAAGGTACAGAAGTGGCCATGGTGAGTCAGAAATACAGGTCTTCCACAATTTACAATGGGATTACATCCTGATCACTCATGGTAAAATGAAAAATTGCAAGTTGAAAATGCATTTAAGGAGCCCTGGGTGGCTCAGTCAGTTAGACTTAGGCTCGGGTCATGATCTCAGAGTCCTGGGATCGAGTCCCATATTGGGCTCCCTGCTCATTGGGGAGTCTGCTTCTCCTTCTGCCCTTCACCCCATTCATGCTCTCTCTCTCTTAAGTAAATAAATAAAATCTCTTTTAGAAAAGGCCTTTAATACACCTAACCTACCAAACATCATAGCTTGGCTTTGCCTATCTTCAACATGTTCAGACTCTTACACCAGTCTACATCTGGACATAATCGTTTAACATAAATCCTATTTTATAAATAAAGTGTCTATAATAAAGTGTTGAATATCTCATGTAATTAATTGAATACCATACAGAAAGAAAAACGAGCATGGTTGTAAGAGTATTGGGTATTCATCCTCGTGAACCGCGAGGCTGGCGGGGAGCTGTGGCTCGCCGCCCCTACCCAGCATCACGAGAGTGCATTGTACCATGTACAGCTAGCCCAGGAAAAGATCAAGATTCAAAACTGGAACTATGGCTTCTACTGAAGGCATATCACTCTCACCCCAGGATGAAGATGGAAGATTGTAAGTTGAACCATTGTAAGTTGGGACTGCCTGTATATAAACCAACTTTTTCTTTGTCCAGTGAATTACCGGAAGAAGGAAAAATAGCTGCCTTCCCCAGCAAAGTTCCAAGGAAATGATATCACCTGAGGAAAAATGGGCTTCGGTTCAGATGAGCAAACTGAACAATTTTTTAGGGCTGGGTGGGGCCATCTTGACCATCCTCTTGCACAACCCCCGGTTTTAAAGTGAAAGAAACTGAGGCACAGATAAGTGAGCCTACTTGCCCAAGGTCAGGTAACTGGTTGGAACAGAGACAGAAGCAATATTCATGTCTCCAGACTCCACACGGCTTTGACTGATGACTGGCAATAGAAACGGTGGTAGATTATCTTCACAGGATATCCACAGTGCCTTACATATAATAGACATTCACTAATTCTTTATTGAATAAATACAGAAAATAAATTAGTAATTTATTTTGCTATGTGATGTAATAAAATTAGAAGATGTGTTTATGTTATGTGTTTATGCTACTTAGCATCCTCAATAACTAATAGATATTTTGAATTTTACATGGTTAAAACTGAGCACCTGATCTTCCCTCCACAGGTACGCTTCACTCTTACTCCTTTCTATTTAAAATAAAAAAAAAAAATTTCTTTTAAGATCTTATGTATTTATTTGTCAGGGAGAGAGAGAGCACAGGGGGAGCAGCAGGCTCCCCACTGAGTAAGGAGCCCTATGCTGGACTCAATCCCAGGACCCTGGGATCATGACCTGACCTGGAGGCAGATGCTTAACACACAGAGCCAACCAGGCACCCTTCCCCTTTCTATTGACAGCCCATTTATCTGTCCAGTTACTCAGGCTAATGACTTAGAGTCATTATTGATGTCCTTCTCCCACTACATATTCATTTTGTCAACAAATCGGATTGGGTTCTACTTTCAGAATATCTCCAGAATCTGCTGTCTGTCACCATGTTCTCTAGCAGCACCATCTTCAATCAGTCCACCCCTGTCCCTCTCCCAGATCCTGCAGTGGTCTCCAAACCAGACTCTGCTTCTCCCTGTGTCCATGCCCAGTCTGTTCTCAAAACAGCCAGAATTATTCTTTTAAACTTAGGTCAGATCACCACTCCTGTGACCCCAGCTCTAAAATCAACTTCTGTTCTCCTTCTTGTCAAGGCTAAAATCCTTTCAAATGTACAAAGCAGCATCATACCTAATAACTCAGAAGCGGAAGCAACCCAGATGTCACCTGATGGTACATGACCAACGCCGTATGAATGTGTAAGGGTTACTTCAACAAATTACTACAAACTGGGTGGCTGAAGACGACAAAAATGTGTTCCCTCACAGTTCTGGGGGCCAGAAATCCAAAACCCAGCAGGACTGTGCTCCCTGTGGGGGCTTCTCTGGGGAATCCCTTCATTGCCTCTCCAGCTTCTGGTGGATGCCATGGTGTTTGCCAGCTTTGCTTGCCATCTCTGCCTCTGCCATCACGGGGCCCTCTCATGTGTGTGCCCCTGTCTCTCCTGTTCAGTGTCTTCTAAGGACACTTGTCATTGGATTCGGGTCCCACCTGCATAATTCAAGATGATCTCACCTCAAGATCCTTTTTTTTTTTTTAAAGATTTTATTTATTTATTTGACAGAGAGAGATCACAAGTAGGCAGAGAGGCAGGCAGAGAGAGAGAAAGGGAAGCAGGCTCCCCGAGGAGCGGAGAGCCCGATGCGGGGCTCGATCCCAGGACCCTGAGATCATGACCTGAGCCGAAGGCAGCGGCTTAACTCACTGAGCCACCCAGGCGCCCCAAGATCCTTTTTTTAAAAAAAAAGATTTTATTTATTTATTTGTCAGATAGAGCACAAGCAGGGGGAGCAGCAGGCAGAGGGACCGGGAAAGGAGGCTCACCACTGAGCAGGGAGCCCAACACAGAACTCATCCCAGGATCCTGGGATCATGACCTGACCCCAAGGCAGACCAGCTGAGGCACCCAGGCACATTTTGAAGATCCTTAACTACATCTGCCAAGACCCTTCTTCCAAATAAGGTCATATTCACTGGTTCTGACAATTGGGACATAAACATTGTCTTTTGAGAGGGGACCATTCGGTCCACTATACTCAGGAAAGTAGTCTTAGTTCTACTTTGCCCCCGTTAGGGACTCCTTCACATTCCTCATCTTTTTTTCTTCAGGTTGAAAGGTTGTCCTGTAAGTGTGTGTTTTGGAAAGGTAAGGCCTATGCAGTACTAAGTGAGGAAGATGACTAAGAATGAGAGGAAGGAGAGATGATCGTATGGTCACAGCCATTAACGTGATCCAAGGGCAAGGTGGGGTTGGCATCTGTTTTGGAGTTGGGACGACTGGGTAAGTTAAATTTTCAGAAAAGTTATTGTCTGCTGGCCAAACATCAAATAGATAAATTTAATCAGTGGTAACAATCTGGAAAAATTGAAGAAATCCTTCCATTTCTCCCTTCTCCCTTCCATACCATAGAACTCTTCCCTTTCTTAATCATAAATCCCTCCTACTTTGGTGACCTTTTTACAGTTTAAGTCTCTATTGTGGTATAACATAGAAGCAACGAAGTATAAAAACTTAAACCCACATACTGATTTCACACTATTACATCTTACATATGTTCATATCCACGTAAGCACCACCCAAATTAGGCACCCAGAAAACTTTCGCATATCTCTGCCCCGTGAATAACCCCTCCCCAAAGGTGACCACTATTGTATCAGCATAGACTAGTTAGTTTCCTGTTATTGTACTTCTTTTTTTTTAAGATTTTATTTATTTGACAGAAAGAGATCACAAGTAGGCAGAGAGGCAGGAAGAGAGAGAGGGGGAAGCAGGCTCCCTGCTGAGCAGAGAGCCCAATGTGGGGCTCTATCCCATGACCCTAGGATCACAACCCAAGCCAAAAGCAGAGGCTTTAACCCACTGAGCCACCTAGGCACCCTTGTTGTACTTCTTTTAAAAAAATTTTTTTTTAAATATTTTTTAAAAATATTTTTAAAAATTTATTTATTAGAGAGAGAGAGAAAGACAGCGAGCACAGGCAGACAGGGTGGCAGACAGAGGCAGAGGAGAAGCAGGCTCCCCGCTGAGCAAGGAGCCCGATGTGGAACTCGATCCCAGGACGCCGGGACCATGACCCGAGCCGAAGGCAGCCACCCAACAACTGAGCCACCCAGGTGCCCCTGTTGTTGTACTTCTTATAAAGCAATATAGTAAGCATTTTTGTGTCAATTTATTTTATTATTATTTTAAAAAATATTTTATTTATTTGACAGAGAGAAATCACAACTAGGCAAGCAGAGAGAGAGGAGGAAGCAGGCTCCCTGCTGAGCAAAGAGCCTGATGCGGGGCTCGATCCCAGGACCCTGGGATCATGACCTGAGCTGAAAGCAGAGGCTTTAACACACTGAGCCACCCAGGCACCCTGTGTCAATTTATTTTTTTAAACATTATGTTTGAGAGACTCATCCATGCCCCTCAGGGGAGAGGCTGTTCATTTCTTTCTCTTGGCTGCACACTATTCCACCATGTATAACATAATTTAGTCATTCTCTTTTGGATGGATGTTTGTGTTGCTTTCATTTATGAGCTATAATGAGTAAAGCTGCTAGGAATCATCTTGCACAAGTCTTTTGGTGGACATATGCCCTTGTCTTTTTGGGCACATCCGCAGGAGTGGAAATGCTGGGCCACCAGAGAGGCATATGTTTAGTAATTAGCAGATATTGTCAAAGACTTTTCCAAAGTAGCTCTACCAATTTTCACTCCAGCTAGTCCACATCCTCATCAACCCTTGACAGTGTCAGGACTTTTCATTGTAGTTATTCTGATAGGTAGGTAGTGGTATTGAATTAGGTCTTAATTCACATTTCCCTAATGACTAATGACGTTGAGTATTTTGTGCTATGCTTATTGGCCACTTGCGTATCCTCTTGAGAAGTGCTTATTGAAGGCTTTTTCTTCCTCCCCCTAACTTTTTTTTTAAAGTAAGCTTTATGCTCAGTGTGGAGCCCAACATGGGGCTTGAACTCATGATCCTGAGATCAAGACCTGAGTGAGCTGAGATTAAGAGTCAGATGACTAACTGGCTGAGCCACCCAGACACCACTCCCTCACTTAAAAAAAAAAAAAAATTGGGCTTGTCTGTATTTTTCCAATTGATTTATAGTTCTTTATGTCTTAGATATGAGTTCTCTTTGTAAATATATGTCTTTTCCTAATCTACCCTAATTGCCTTCTCATTTTCTCACTTGTGTATTTTAGCCATCAGCAAATCTTTTCTGTAAAGGGCCAGATGGCAATTATTTTAGACTTTGTAGGCCTTGGTGAGGTCTGCTGCTACTTTTCAACTTTGCTACTGTAACACAGAAGCAGCTGTAGACAGCCATACATTACATGAATAAGCGCATGGCTGCATTCCAATAAAACTTTATTTATGGGCACTGAAATTTTGAATTTCATGTACATTTCACATATCATTACATAGTATTCTTCTTTTTACTTTTTCCCACCATGGGAAAATCTAAAAACCATTTTGAGCTCCCAGGCTCTACAAAGCCATGCAGCAGAATTAGGTTAGTATGCTGGCCATAGTTTGGTGGCCTCAGATGTATTTCACACATATGAGCGCTTAATTTTCATGAGTCTCAAGTTATATCTCTTCTTTTGTCATTAATATTTTTATTCCTATATAAGAAATCTTTGCCTATTCCAAGTTCCTGAATAGGCTTTCCTTTGTTTTATCCTAAAGCTGCATTTTATCATTCACTTTTATGTCAATGATCCACCTAGGATGACATTTTGTGTATGGTGTGAGGTAGAGGCTTTACCCTTGGTTTCTATGTACTTGAGTTTGATCGTAGATTTTTTTCTGACTTTATCATGTAGCCGTGAGTTCTCAGCTCTGTGAAACTTTCCCTGGTGGCCGAATGGGGAGCTTATACCTGTCCGCTAGTCATTCATTCAACAACTACCTTTAAAAGGCTTATAATGGGGACGCCTGGGTGGCTCAGTTGGTTAAGCGGCTGCCTTCAGCTCAGGTCATGATCCCAGCGTCCTGGGATCGGCTCAGGTCATGATCCCAGCGTCCTGGGATCGAGTCCCGCATCGGGCTCCTTATTCAGCAGGGAACCTGCTTCTCCCTCTGCCTCTGCCTGCCACTCTGTCTGCCTGTGCTTGCTCTCTCGCTCTCTCTCTCTCTCTCTCTGACAAATAAGTAAATAAAATCTTTAAAAAAAAAAAAGGCTTATTATGGACCATGCTAGACACAAAGACTTGGCTTTTGTCTGAAGGAGATTATAGTCTTTTAAAAAACAATAAATAAATAAAATGTGATAAGTGCCATGATAATATTGCAACTATTCATTTATGTTCATTATGTTTTTCATTATGTTTTTCTCCTACTGAAATTGAGTCATTTGAAGAAAGGGACCACAGGCTTTAATTTGGTTATCTCTAGCACCTCGCATGAACTCTAGTATAGAATAGGTGCTAATGAAAATTTGATGAGTGATTAAATGAGTGAATAAATTGTCATGCATATACAGTATACAAATACATATGTATTCATACAGTGCATATGTATACAGAATATGGACATATATGAATTCAGTGAATAACATGCACTACATATAAATGTACATATGTGTATACACACACACACGCACACACACACACACAAACTTCTACCTCTTCCTTCCAGACATACAAGCTAAAATGCCTCTTGGACAACCACTAATCTCTTGTATGTTAGTCAGAGGACAAAGTTCATGCAGTAAAGATTCATGGTTAGAGTCCTGGTGGTTCTTGTAGTAGACCGCCTCTGTTCAAATCCAAGCTCTATCACCCAGTAGCTGTGTAACGTTAGACCAGTTACTGAATCTTCCCGTGCCCCAGTAACCTCATCCATAAAATGGGAAAACTTTCCTCGTACAGTTGTTTAGAATATTAAATGAGCACATACTTGCAAAATAATCAAAGGCCCAAAAAGCTCCAAGAAGGCAGGAATTTTTGTCTGCTTGGTTCATTGTTTCTAGGAGTGTTTGATACATACTAGATACTCATTAAACACATCTGTCGCATGAATGACCAGTCCCTAGATCACGAAAAGCTCTAATTGTTGACAGGTATCATTTCATACATAGAGTCTGGATTTCCTTTCCAGCCATTCCCCATCCCCCACTGATGACAATTTCACTGTTTGGGAATCATAGCATTTTTTGACATTGACACAAGGTGGCAGCATCAGTCTCCTTTTGAGCCATCAGCCTCACTAGCTTTGCACATTGGAGAGACAAACTGGGCAACTTCTCTGCAAGGTCCTCCATCCCTTCTAGATTCTGTTATTTTAAAAAACAACATTAACCGAATCATTATAAGTCTACTTCTTAGCTGCCCTAATTTCTAGCTAAAGAAAAGTTGAATGCTTGTAAAAAGATAAAAATACTGACATTAACCCGGGCTGCCTTACAGTACCACTACTGTTTTGCGTTCTTAACACTCTGGCTTTGTAACAAATAAGTGCTTGGCAAATAATGAGCAAACCTCTTCCATTTCTGCTACACGAGGTGCAACAATGTTGTTCCTTTCCAAGTCTGTAAGAAAAGACAAAACACAATCAAACTTCTCTGTTTTCTAAATAAAGACAGGAGGTTAATTCCGCAGTCCTTCTAACTTACGCTGTGAAACCACTGTTGAGAAACAGAAAGTTCTGGGCACCTTTGAGGGTAAGACCTTGTGGCATAAAGAAAAGAATCTTGGTTTAGAAATGAAGAGAACTGGGATTCCAGGGGTGCTTCAAGGAATCTCCTTACCTCTAACTTTAAGCTAAGTTCCTTTCTTTCCAGAATTCAGCATCCTTATTTCTAAAACAACTTACCTACTTGAAATGAGATCAGTGAATGTAAAACTTAAGAAACCGTAAAGGGCTCTATTTTATACGGCATGAGCTAAGGTTAGAATCATTTCCATTTTACCAAGGGGGAAAACCAGTTCTAGCCAGTTAAATGGGCTTGCCTCGGTTTTCTCATCTATAAAATGGACTAATGAAAGCAACCCCACCTACTTCAGTGAGCTGTAAGGATAAAATAAGATAATAGATGTGAAAGTGCATTTAAAATGAACGTACTCTCACTTGTACAAGATTATTAGTTTAAGCAAATGTCTTCTCTCGAGTTTCACAAACAATCCTGAAGGAAGCAACATGTAACCAAGTAGTTTTTAAAGAAATAAGCATGTTTGATTTACTTCGGAATCTCAGGAAATTGCACATTTAAAAAAGAGGAATAAAGAAGCTCAAGGTATCACTGCATTTAGGGAGGGATAAATAAAATTAAATGGTGTATGCCGAGTTAGTTGATAAACACTTCTTGAATACCTGCATTTATTTTTTTAAAAAGATTTTATTTATTTATTTGACAGACAGAGATTACAAGTAGGCAGAGAGGCAGACAGAGAGATAGGAGGACGCAGGCTCCCCGCTGAGCAGAGAGCCCGATGTGAGGCTCAATCCCAGGACTCTGGGATCATGACCTGAGCTGAAGGCAGAGGCTTTAACCCACTGAGCCACCCAGGCGCCCCGAATATCTGCATTTAAATTAAGTATATTGTAGAAATAAATGTCTTCCCCTAAAATCTTAACATTCAACTAACATTCGTCAACTGCCTATTTCGTAGCAAGTATTTTAAAAATGTGTTCTTTCATTTTCAGTGTTTTGGTGCTCAAAATCTGAGAGAAACAGAAATTAAATTGAGATTTAAAGAAAATTGAAATTAAAAGTTGAGAAAAGTGAGATTCAGAGAAGTTGCTCAGCTTACCTCAGGTCAAACAGTGACTCAAGATACTCAGACTTCAAATCCCCTACTCCTTCCTGTCTTTTCTTACACGCATTACTGTGGAGGCTTTTAGTCACTCCTATGAAGCACTCTGGATACTGCATCTGCCCTTACAGAAGCAAGCTAGCAATTTTTGTTGAGTATAAACCAGAGGTGGAGCGTACTGGTTTTAAGGAAACTGGATAAATGGGGACTTCAGAACTGAAACTTACCTGTCTTCTTGTGTGAATTTCCATGGCTTGCTTTGACCTTTGGACTATACATTTTCCCGGAAAGGCACTCAGTCACATTTCCCTTAAATTTTCCTTTCCCTTGAATTTCCAGAGCCAATTCGGGCCTTTTCAAAAAAAAAAAAAAAAAAAAAAGATTAATTATTAAATGTTAGAGGTTAAAGAGAAAGAGAAATAAAATTATGAGGTAACAAGAGATCTTAGAAATGAAAGCCATTTAAGTCTCTTGGGAGGTATCCATTGTTTAAGAATGATGTGCTGTTGTTACCACACATAATAAGTTAGTCTTAAAAAGGCATTTATCCCCGCTGATGTTACAGTTTTTCTACAGACTAGTTTAGTGAATTGGATGCCATTCTCAGGTGTGAATTTTGGTCAGCTATGTTTAGCAGGAATTTTAATTACGTAATTACTTTGAAATGAAACCATTTTAACTACGGAGTCTGTTCCATTGCATTTAACTTGCTAGTTAGATTGTTCCATTTAAGGGTTAAAGCAAAGAGGCCTTCCTGTTTCTATGTCTGGTTGGGTGGTTTAACTTCCTATTATCTGAAGAATGATATTGACAATGTGCTTAGGACTTGTTCAAGTCAATTTAATGAGTATGTGTAGTATTCTGTTCCCTTGAAGAGTCATTCATAGATAATACTTGTTTGCATGCAACTACATGCATCGATTAACACTATGATCTTTTTGTTGTGGAAAAAAAAAATAGCCCACAGAGCCTTGTGAATGGAAATATAAAACTTATTTAAACATCCATTAATTTTCCCTCTTATCTGCTCCTGGAACACCAGACTTTAGTCTTACTATTAAGTGGCTGAGTTCAATCCCAAGGACCTGAATATTAGGTTCCTGGCATTCAATCTAGCGCCAGCAAAAATTAACAGTCTTACCCAATGGCTTTAGGGACCAACAAGATTGAGGAGTTGTAATACCATTTAGCTAGGGTAAAAGCCTGGCTTCTAAAAATGTTTATTCTTAAATGAATAAAAGTCATCTCACAGATAAGGAAGAACAGACAGGAAATGTAAAGGGAGGTAATGCTAAAATTCTAATGATAGAACGGAGTATTTATCATGGAAAAGAAGCAGCCGCCTGAGGGGCACAGGTGCCCAAGGAGGTGGGGAGGTGAGAGGGATCTGCAGTTCCAAGACTGGCATTGGCTTTGAGCTTAGAGTTCCAAAGATAGGGTTTGCTGACTTAGAACTTCGAGGATGAATATAATTACAAAGAGGGTTGGGTGGGCAAGGGAAAGGCACGGGAATCCCTGAATTCCTTTCAAAATGTCAATAATCACACTGTATTGTTTCTGCTATTTTAACTTTTCCAGAGGTGTTTCTCACTGAAAAGCTATCTAAGGAATTTGTTCTCTTAGTTATCCTGGCTTGGTTTTACCTGCTGCTCTTTGAATTGAGAGGGCAGTGTCTGATAGGCATCGGATGCCCCAGCTGCAGGACGGTCTTGGAGATTCCAGAAGACAGCGATGTTATCTTTCGTTGCCAGCCCCATTTGTTGTCCAGTCTGGACTTGAGCTTCATTCAACAGACACCAAACCCTGTGCTGGGTACTGGGTATATGCTGCGGAGCTGATAATCCACAGAATTGACTAGTTTTACTAACTATAATAAGCCAAATCAGACTGGGATAAGTGCCTCAAGAGTGTTCTAAACAAAGTGTTGAAGTTAATTCTGTCTGAGGGTCAAGCAACAGCTCAGAGAGAAGGTGACATTTCAGGGCACTCTAGAGGAAGAGAAGCATTTTGCTAGCTAGAAAAGGGATAGAGGTGTGACGTAAGCAGGGGGAGCAGGAGGGCAGGGGTGTGAAGTGTCAAAGGAGTGTTCCAGAAAGGACAAGTGGTTGATGGTGGCTGGATATAGCGGTTACTGAACCCCATATCAAGTCATTGTAAAAGTATCAAAAAGCTACAGCTGTGTCTATTTCTGGATGCATAAAAAGAGACACCTGGAATAAATAGCCATTTATTGCCCACTGGGTGCCCAGTTCTCTGCTTGGCACTATAGAAGATATACGGGAAGACCCATGCCTTGGGAATGTTTATATAGCCTCCTGTCTAGAAGAAATATGAACTCACATAAAATAATGTAAAATAATATTACAGCTTCTAAAGCAAAGCATTAGATTGCCCCAAAATTCAAGCTGAAGATGATACCTCCAGAGAGCACTCCTGCTGTCCTGACACCGGCCCCTCAATAGTGGTACAGGCAGGCTTAACACCCCCCCCACCCCCCGCCCCCCTAAACAAGCAGAAAGGCTGAGGGCTTGGGATGCCTTCACTTCAGAAACAGGTATAAAGGCCACAGCTAACCCTTACCTAGCACTTGTATGTACCTGTAGATGTTTACATGGATTAACTAACTAGTCTTCACAATTACTGTATTTGGGAGAAACAATTAACATCTCCATTTACATATAGAGAAACTGAGGCACAGAGTCATCTGCGGGAATTCAAATCTACAATGTCTGGCTCCAGACTCTTCTCTCAAGTTCAAATTCTCAGACTCCAGCCCAGTATCTGGTGCTGGGTGTTTTTCCCTGAGTATTTTCAGGATAATACGATTCAAAGCGAAATAAATACTTGAGAGCCCCAAATCTGTAAGGGAGGAGAACACATGTTCGCTCTACAGCCTCAACTTTTGCCAGACCCAAGGCCAGCAAGAAAGTGTTTCTTTTTATTTATAGTTTTCTTTTTTTTTTTTTTTTTTTTTTTGTGATTACTTGGTGTTTCTGAACGCTAGGGGCTCCCGGATTCTCTGGTTTGAGAGTAACTTTTCCTTTTAGGATTTTTTTTTTTTTTGAAGGGGGTGGGGGAAAATGTGGCCTTAATTATCCTACGTCTTAGGCAGCTTAAGGAAGGGGCTGTGCTTTCGTGATCTCTTCAGAGCCAAGTAAGGAGGTCCCTCTCTTCGCCTCTGTCTGTCTCTCTCTCTTTTTAAAAGGACCTCGTGCAATAAAAGTGCAGAAACAAACCCAGGCGACCACAACAGCAGCCGCGGCGGCAGCAGGAGGAGGAGGAGGAGAAAGAGGAGGAGGAAAAGTCGGAGTTGGGGCAGGCGCTCCGGAGCGGCGGGGCTCGGAGCGGCTCCCATTCATTAAGTAAGCAGCCGCCGAGGAAGGTGGCCGAGCGCCCGCGCTGCCCACTCACCCGCTCCAGCAGCCGGACACGCGCCAGCCCCGCGCGCCCCGCGCAGTCCAGCTCCGCAGCAGTGTCTGCGCGGCCGCCGGCTCTCCTCCCCCTGGACTCTCGGACGCTGTGGGGCTGAGAGAGGAGCGCAGAGGAGCAGCGCCGAGCAGAGAACAGCTCGGGCTGCAGCGGGAAGCGCGCGGCGGGCTGCACCGTCGCCGCCGCGCCGCGAGCGGGGGGCCGAGCCTCCGCGTCCAGCAGCAGCCGCGGCCGGGAGGCGGGCCGGGCGCGCGGGTGTGTGGCTGCCGCCGCCGGGCGTCTTCGCGGGGCCGGAGGCTCACGCCGCAGCCAGCGCCATGCAAAACTACAAGTACGACAAGGCGATCGCTCCGGAGAGCAAGAACGGGGGCAGCCCGGCGCTCAACAACAACCCGCGGAAGGGCGGCAGCAAGCGGGTGCTGCTCATCTGCCTCGACCTCTTCTGCCTCTTCATGGGTGAGCCCGGCCCCCAGCCCCCAGCTCCGGCCCCGCGCCTCGCGCCGTCAGCCCCCGGGGTGGGGGTGCGGGGCAGCCCTGTCCCGGAGCCCTCGGGCAGCCCCAAAACCCAGCGCCCGCCCTTCCCCGGGCTGCCGACTTCCCGGCCTGGAAGCGGCCGTGGGGCGCGCGCAGGCTCTCCCGGGCTCCCGGAGCCCGGTCCCTTAGAAGCCGCCCCCGGCCGGAGGCGCAGGCACCGTCCCGCGGAAGGTGTGGGTTCGGCCTCTTAGCGCAGGGCGGTGGGCGGAACCGTGACCCAGAGCCCGCGCGGAGCTTGGTGCCCCTCGTCCGAGTATGATGGATCTCCTGGGGCGCCGGGCCCCTGCCTGCAGCCCCGCTGCCTCCTCGCTGGCTGTATGTAAACACCCAACCCTTCCGCTCCCGCCTCCTCGTCCCGGCCGAACTCGAGCTGGCCTTTCCTTGGCTCCCCTCCTCACCCCCACCCCGCACGCCCCCCGGGGGGCTGGGAGCTGCGCCCTGGGGGCTTTACGCGGGTACCCACTAAACTGCCACTTGTTAGGCGCCTAATGTGTGCCGGCGGTAAGCGGTGTCACGAACACGGTTTCAACCAGCCCTCGCCCCGACTCCGTGCAGGGTAGGGGAGGAGCCCCATTTCACGGATTAGGAAACCGAGGCGCTGGGAAAACAATCCAAGATCAAGATCGTGTTTGGGGACCACGATTAACTGCCGTCCCAGAAAGTTAAGGTGATGGTCCATTTCTGTTTTCCAGACTAGTTGGATGCCCCAGCCCACCGAAGTGCGGTGGGCGCTAAAAAAAAAAAAAAATTGAGCGGGGAGTGAGGAGGATTTATGAACTTGGCGGGGCCAGGGAGAAAGCTATTGACATGAATCTACAGGAGTTTCAAGGTTGAAGTCAGAGTAGAATTTTTTTTTAAGCGATTCATGGTGTAATGGAAAGGGCACAGGACTTGTCATCAGAACATTGCTACCCTGCCACTTGCTGGGCGTGCCACCCCCTTGCCTTCTGGGCCTCAGTTTCCTCATCAGTTGAGTGAGTGGGTTGAATTAGATGCTCTCCTAAGGCCCCTTCCTGCATTAAGAACTCGGATTTGGTCCAGGAGCTGTTCTGCCAACTCTGCTAACTGAAGAAACATCTGTGTTCCCAATTCAGTTCCCTTAAAATAGAACTCCTGCAAGGAGACGAAGTCCCCTTTGAAATGGATTTGTCCGTGCAGATTGTGCAAACCAGAGACTTAGTGGGCTGGAGTTACACTTCTTTTGTGTTTCATGACTTTTTTCTGCAGCACGGTCCTCACTGAGGTCCATCCGCCCTGGGCTTGAACGTCCCTAGTACGTTTGGGAGTCAAAGGAAGATAGGACACCTAGAATTATTAAAACATAAGTATTCTCCCCTTTGGGTACAGAGAGACAGCTGTGGGTAAAATTGTGTTCTGTGGAAGGGAAGAGAGATGGACTAGTTCAGGTGGCAAATCTGCTTCCCCCCTCTTCATAGAAATTGGAGGTTTAGATGCTATGTAAAGAAATTGTCACTGGGGGGCCTGCCTTCCTGTGGACTGATGGCTTATTATCCTGCACAGTGGGAAGATTAGTATTTAAAGTCTGCTGCCAAGCTATTGAATTTTTAAAAGGCCCTCCTTGGTCCTGGAGGAGTACAAGGAGAACACTAAACACATTGAAGTTGTTTGCTGTAAACTTGTCTGGGGCTTCCCAGTGTTTACTGGTGCGTTTTGTTGGTGGTAAGGTAAACTCTTCCCAGAAGGCCTGTGCCGAGTACCCTCCTACCTCCTACTTTGTGATTAGGAAAGCAAAGCTAGAACAAGCCTGTCAGCCTTTGTACAATTTCATTGTTCTCCTCCCCTCTTCCACTCTTCTGATTTCAGAAGGCAGTCCTGAGACATGGTGCATTCTTATTAAAGGGAAAAGAAGTGTGAAGGAATTTGCAGGAAGACACACCTATTAGCTATAGTTTAACCGGGGACAGTGTTGTGCTGTGAAGGTGCACGTAAGGTGGATGTTTGCACATTTCACTTCATCTGCCTCAACTCTCCATGTGTCCCCCCAAAGCTAATATTCTCTACCTGGCTATTGATTATGTTTACTCACAGTTGGTCTGTTGGAATAAATGATTTTGTTTACCTCAAAAAGGTGATACCTGGACCCTGCATTGTCTTCTGAGGCACAGAAGGGTATTTAAAGAGCATTTGCCTTGCTATTAAAAAAAAAACAAACATGCCAACGAAGTCATTTTCAAAGTGACTTATGGTCAGTGTCTCCCCTATGCAAAGACCCAAATAGAATATCACTAATTTAATGCCTCACCTACCTTTAATAGGAAAAACTGTGAGATAAATACTTGAGAAATTTATGCAGGAGAACTCTGGCTTCCAAGAGAAAATTAATAACACAACATGTGATTTTAATATCCCCTACGCAACAGTCCTAAAAAAAATTATTTCTTCTTGGTTCATTTTTTGCCTAAGACTGTCAGTGTGATTTAATTTTTATATGGTTTATTGATCATATGGCCTGGATTACAGGGCACTAATATAGTAAAAAAAAGAAACATAGTTTTCTGTTTATTCTCTCACAGGAATATATACCAAGCTTCATCGCCTTGTATCTGGAAAAAATAAAAGCTGATGTGCTACATAAGTGTTATGTGAGTGGAAATATGCAAGCAGTTGAACTTGTTTCACATACCTTCTTGGAATGTGAAATTCTTAGCAAAAAACAAAAGTCCACTCTTGTTTGAAGGCCAAAAGAATCTGGTGTCCGAGAACCCCGAAGGGAGTTGGCCTCCCATTGAACATCTGTCTTTGCCATCTAATTGCTTTGATAAATACAGTTCCGAATCTTGGTGTGCTAGTCTTTCTGAGATTGATTTTGTTTTCCTTTCAATTACATAGTATGTCCCGCCTCCTGTTTTTCAAGCATGGGTTCTGGTGTACCAGGTGACAAGAGACCAACAGAGGTTGTTCCCAGGCAAGAAAGGAGGGGCATCTACTGTCTTTCTAAGCTTTGTTAGCCTCTTCTTAATATAAATGTGTGTACTCTTCGCTGTAACCTTCATGAAGAGATAATCGCCATTTCATCGTGAGGAGACTGTGTGTTAAGGAGGAAGCTCTGAGATGCACCATGAAGTCGGTTTGGGTAGATGCTTCATTCTCAGTGAATGTGACTGGAGCCCATCTCCCTTTCAAACTCAAGATACTTATCAGAAAATGCCCAAGCTGTTTGCAGAAAGTCCTGCCTCTTCGCATTTCCCGGTTAACTTATTTGCACCGGAGCAAATGGAGAGAGGTGGTTGAACTCTTCTGGTCAGAGATATGGTCTTGTTGCCCCACAGCGTTGTTTGGATTGTAAACTAGTTCCAAGACTACATAGTTCACAGATTTTTGAGGGCACCTTTGTCCCCCATGAGACCGTGGTGCCACAGAAAGGACACCAGCTGTATGTGGCTGGAGCAAAATGAAGAGATTTTGGTAAAACCATGCTGAGCTATCTATGGCTCCTCTTTCCCTCTCTCCTGCCCGCATCCCAGCTAGCTGCTGAGTGCCTCCTTCCAGCCCGTGCACTTGGAGGGCTGGGCAGCTTTAGACAGGTCCAACTTTTTCTGCGTAGACTTTGCTCAGGGCTCTTTATCCTTTGAGTTCAGTTAGCTCATGTGCTAAGTGATGAGCAGAATGGCCACTCCATTACACTGCTGTAAGAATCAGAAGAAATCTTGGGTGTGACCGGTTTTTTTTTTTTTTTTTAATCTCCTGAGACTTGGGCAAAGGCAAGGGCAAACGGAGGGGATTTATAACCTGGGGCCCTGGATGTAGTTTTCTGGTTGTCTTCCTACGTCGTGTCTCAGAATCACAGGTAGATGAGGCCATGAAATAAATACTCAGTAATAATATTATGCTGAAGACCATAAAGCTGCACTTCAAATAGGAGAACGTCACATTTGCCCAGTAAGTTGATGACAGATGATTTCCACTCATTTTGACTCTAAACTTGAGCTGAGAAGGCAGCCTCTAAAATGGAGCAGAACTCGTGAGCCAACTGATCTTCACAGCATACCCTGAGCTGTCCTTAGAGAAGGTTCTTTTGTTTAAAAAGAAAAAAAAATTGTTCCTCATTTGGCTTTTGATACCCGAGGGTAGGTAATCTGAACTTAAACCCTGAGGGGGGAGGAGTGGGAAGAGTTTGAAGAAGCAGGTGTTTGGTCCGGTTTAGTCTGAAAAGCCGGACTCCTGTGCCAGTCCCCACCAGGAAATGCAGTCAACAGGTGGAAGGTCATGAAGCAAAGGGAAAGAAACTCAAATAGGTAAAAATGTAGAGTTGGATGCTCAGCCATCATGCTGTGTAATATAGTGGTTCCAGAATAGTCTTGGCCTTTTTTGACTTTGGTTGAGACAAAATTCCTAGAACTGGTTCCGTATATGGGCTACGTAACCTCATCTTATGTTATTATTAAATTATTCACTTTCCATCCTGGAAGAGAGGCGGTGTGGTATAGCGAAGAGAACCGGAGACTTAGAGCCACAGGCTTCAGGTTCCAGGCTGGCCAGCGCCAGCATCCGGTTATGTGGTTGTGGACAAGTTGGTTTTCTATGGATCTCAGGTTTTTCTTTTCCGTTGGTGAAGTGACGGGTTGGGCAGGATCCCGTCTAATGGGTGAAGCTGCCCTGCAAGGTTCTATGACCGATTTCTGGCAGAGAGGAATGACCCATTTGCTGAATGTCTCCCTCATGTGTGCCCTTAGCTCTTCATTGTACATTACCACAGGGGCTCACCCACCCCAACAGTGCTGAGCTGCAGACTCCTGTAGACTCCTATAGGAACAGACTCCTATAGAAATAGGAGTTCTGGCCTTGGACTGCCACTTCGATGCTGCCTAACTTCAGAGAAATGCCCTTGACTTTCCTGGGCCTGGGTTTCTTCATTATTGCCGTAGAGGGAAGGGCCTGAATCATCTTTTCAGATCTCTTCTAGCACTAACAGTTTTAGGATTCTGTACTGGTAGATACATACTGTGATGCAGAAACCCAGTCATTCTGGATTGACTGGATTGAACAGAACCCATTCTTTCTTTCTTTTTTTTTTTTTTTTAAGATTTTATTTATTTATCTATTTGACAGAGAGAGAGAGATCACAAGTAGGCAGAGAAGCAGGCAGAGAGAGAGGAGGAAGCAGGCTCCCTGCTGAGCAGAGAGCCCCATGCAGGGCTGGATCCCAGGACCCTGGGATCCTGACCTGAGCCGAAGGCAGAGGCTTTAACCCACTGAGCCACCCAGGCGCCCCGAACCCATTCTTTCTGTTAGACTATTCATCGTCGGTTGAATTGTTACATTTTTTTTTACCAAGGACTTAATGCTGACCATAAGCTTATATCGGTATTCATTCTGAAGGGAAAGTAAGCACTGTTACTGAAGTTAATCCAATATGCTGAGAAACCAGCTGGATTTTTCCTTGGCCAGATGTGTCTTATCACCTGCCTCCTGAAATTTATAGTCAGTTGACCCTTGAACCATGCATAGGACTTTTTGACTTCCCAGAAAACCTAACAGCCTGCCATTGACCGGAAGTGTTCCTGGTAACATAAATATCAGTTTCCACATACTTTGTGTGTTATATGTATTATAAGCTGCATCCTTACAATAAAGTGAGCTAGAGAAAAGAAAATGTTCTTAGGAAAATCATAAGGAAGAGAAAATACATTTATAGTACTGTATCAAAAAAAAAAAATTCTGTGTGTAAGTGGACCCGTGCTGTTCAAATCTGTGTTCTCAGGGTCAGCTATAGTCACAAGCACACAAACACAACAGGTAACTTTCTTTCTCTCTCTCTCTCTCTCTCTTTTTTTTTTTTGGTTACTCTTATTATATTCACTAAGTGTGTGTTTTTAATAACTCAATAAGTTTTGATAACTTAATCTACCCTGTGAACCACAGCATATAGAAGTAGATTTTCATTCATCCACTGGCAAATTGTCCAGCCAAACATCTTGCACGGGTTGAAATAAAGAAGGGAACTTCCATTTTGTAGGTAAGCCGTGCTGACTTTTCCAGAATGGTTGAAAACCCCTATTTCCTCCTTGTTCTGAATGGCTGGGGTCTTTCTGTTTTTGCTTTTTGGTTCTTGGTTTTTGGGTTTTTTTCCCCTTAGCCCACTCTTCTCCAGCTTTCTAGCGTACTTAAGAGATACACCAGGGGATATGACTATCTCTGTAGGATACTGTTAAGGTTAGAGCTTTTTGATTTCCTGTCAGTTTTGGATTCTTTCTTTCCCCTTCCTGTGCAGTTGCTTGGGCTTGTAAGCCCAGTTGGTCGCAGCACGATGCTAATGAGACCGTAGGCAAGGACGTCTTCCCTGTGTAGGCAGTGATATTTATGGGGACACCCTACCCAGTGTGTCAGTTCAGCCAGTACACATTGTTGGAGGAGCAATCACTTATTTGGGGGGTGTCTATTATATCAGCATTTCACAGACTCACCTCATAAGGAGACTCATCAGGAGACTCATCTGGTGTGAAACAGAGGTTCTCAGGCTCCTTCTGAGGAAATTCAAATTCAGCAGGCTTTGGGCTAGGACCTGGGAGTCTGTATTTTTTATTTTATTTTCTTTAAGATTTTTTTTATTTTATTTTTTTAAGATTTTTTATTTATTCATTTGACAGACAGAGATCACAAGTAGGCAGAGAGAGAGAGGAGGAAGCAGGCTCCCCGCCAAACAGAGAGCCCGATGCGGGGCTCGATCCCAAAACCCTGGGATCATGACCTGAGCCGAAGGCAGAGGCTTTAACCCACTGAGCCACCCAGGAGCCCCTGTATATTTTTTTTTTTTTTTTTAAGCTTCTGGTGATTCTCCTCAGGCCAATCAAAGAATCACTATGTTGTTTAACAGCTGTTGTCTTAAGGGCAGTTGGCTACGGCCTGGGCTTTTTGTCCCTGGACTGAATGTTCTGGTACTTTTCACGCTGTTAAGGTTTTTGGTTTTTTTTTTTCCCTTTGTGGCCTGCACACCTGTCTTTCAGTAAAGATAATGTAGCTTGTTAGAATTCGTTCAACAGGAAAAATTACCTCTAGGTGCAGGCCTGAAGATCTCTGGTGACTTTTTTTTTTTTTTAAAGATTTATTTATTTATTTGACAAACAGAGATCACAAGCAGGCAGAGAGGCAGGCAGAGAGAGAGGAGGAAGCAGGCCTCCCGCTGAGCAGAGAGCTCTCTGGTGACTTTTTTAATGTAGGGACTTGGTGGTGTCTCCTAACTGCTGAGAGGCTGGGATTTTTATCTCTTTCTGGGTCCTAAACTGAGTTCTGTGTAGTGGAAGTGGCCCGGCTAGTGACACTTTTGGAAAAATGAGGTGTTAACTCTGTAAATATTTTCTTTTGAGATACTGAAGTTTGTGTCTGAGTGAAAAGTGAAATGAATAAATGAGATTTGGAATTGAGCCTTTAAAAGATCAAAGTTAGCTTGGCATAGTATTATGGAACAATACAAGCTTTGGATTCCCTCCCATCTGGGTACAACTTGGGCGAAAAGCATTTCATCTTTCCAGGCAGAAAGGTGTCCTCATCTGGAAAAGAAACAAGAGACCCAGTAACACCCTGGTACAGTGAAGCTCCAGTGAGATCATGATTCTGAAAACCCTTTAGGAAGTTAAAAACACCCTCTATCATGATTATCAGGTATCATGTTGCTATTATTACTCATAGCAATAGTAGTATTTTCCTTTCCTTCCCAGTGTTCTTACTCCTCAATGGTGCTGTGAAATCGTCTCATTTTTGGGGCACCAAAGTTGCCTGAAATATATTAGGGGGAAAAACTGTGAAGAGAATCCTAAGAAATAACCAGGCAGAGGGAACACAAATATTTTCCTTTAGTCGAAGAAAAGCAGGTGCAGTCAAATGACCCCACTTGGGAAAGTCGCAGTGTGGGGACCTTGGTCATCTTTGGTGGTTGCTTTCTTCTTTCCCTTTGAAAGGGACATGGCCATGTCATCTTAAGAGAAGACAAAGACTCCCTCTTTTCTAGTTCCTTCCATTTTATTCGTTTCAATTGTATTGAGTCCAAATGTGTAGAATATGTTTTACAGGGCCTGCTGTAGGACACAAATAGGAGTCTTTTTTTTTTTTTCTTTTCAAAATTTATTTATTTTAGAGAGAGAGAGACAGCTAGCACATGAGCATGGGGTGGGAAGTGGTAGAGGGAGAGGGCGAGAGAGAATCTAAAGCAGACTTCGCACAGAACCCTATGTGGGTCTTGACTGCACAACCCTGAGATCAGGACCTGAGCTGAAATCAAGAGTCAGACGCTGACACCGCTGAGCCGCTGCCCCAGCACAAATACGAGTCTCAAGGATCACGGGTGGTGAGGAGCTAGGTATACATAAGTAACTGCAAAACAGGCCAGAGTGTGTTGAATGAGCCTTTCTGTGGGCAGCATGACTTATGAAAATGCTGTTGGAACACTTGTTCACTGCCTGGTTCATGAAATCTTTAGAATTTGATGGTAGCTGGGACTCCTGGGTGGCTCAGTGGGTTAAACCTCTACCTTCAGCTCAGGTTATGATCTCAGGGTCCTGGGATCGAACCCCACATCAGGCTCTCTGCTCAGCAGGAAGCCTGCTTCCCCCTCTCTCTGCCTACTTGCGATCTCTGTCGAATAAATAAATAAAATCTTAAAAAAAAAAAGAATTTGACGGTAGCTCTTGAAATTGTCATTATCAACAGCATCAAGGTCATTTTTTTTTATCTCCATCAGAAACACAGGCCTCTTGGGGCCAGGCAGGGCAAGAGGTGGGAGCAGGGGACCACAGGTTTTTGAGTCCGACAGATGGGAGTGTGATTGCTGTTACTGGCTGGGAACCCTAGGGAAGTCACTAGAGTCGCCAGGGCCCCTGTCTTCTGGTTTGTAAATCGGATGGCATGGGCGTCGCGAAGGTGGGAGGCTATGCCAGGTATGGCGTGTGGTGCTGGGTGCCCACAGGTGGTAGCTGCTGTCACGCTTGTCACTACAGCCTACCCTGTGCCCTCGGTGTGACGGGAGGAGCCCGAGGCCTGGACTGGGTGGGTGGTGATGGTCTGGCGATCCTGAAAGATCAGGGCCTGCAGCCTATGTTTTGCCTTTATACCGTTTTGCTTTTCTGGTGTTGTTGACTGGTCAGTTTGAAATTGGTATTGTCCGGGAGGTCTGGTTCTCCAGAGAGCTATAATCTCTTCTTTCTCCTGCCCATGTCACTTAAAGGAACAAGACAAGCGGGTTAACTTTTAATCCCGATTGTCAAGTCAGTGTCAAGTGAGGCCAGAAAGGCATGAGGCAAATTTGAAGGAGGACGCAGTTTTCAGATACCACTGTTCTTCTAGCTGGCGCTTATTCTAGAAAGTGCTTATTACCAAAGATCACCGCGGACTGATTTGAGCTTGAACAGGCGCCCGCTTTTGCAAACGGATGTATCACAGGAGAGAAGAAAGAAAAACCCAAGTTTTCAAAGTTTTTGCTTTTTAAAAACCTCTTGAGGTAGAAACATTCTCATTTGACCAAGGAGGAAACAGAGTCTCAGATTAAATAATTTTCTCAAGGTCCTGACTTAGTTGGTGGGGCCAACATTCAAAACATAGCTAGGTCAGGTTCTTAGACATCCTCGTGGAACTCTCCTTCCCTTAGATCCAGGCTTATAAATTAAAATCTGCCTTGAAATTCCCCCAATTTAAAACCAAACCAGACAACACACATAGGATCCAGTTGGAAACTTTTGAAAGCAACTTGTTGATTTCTATGTGCTTTGAAAGTATATGTTGCAATCAGAATATTGGCGGTAAGCGTGTTTTTGAGGTTTGTCACAAATTAACAAAATTATATGCCTCAAGAGTTTTGCAGAGAAATGCAAATCAGTATAAGCACCTTGTCATAATAAGCGGTATGCTTTGGTTCCTGTTTATGTATCCCCCAAAGCACATAATATACATAATTATATTGACACGAAGGAACCCATTCTTATTGATGGTTTCTTTATATCTGGCCCCCAATTAGTTTGCGGTATCAATCAATGTAATTTCTAGAGAGCCTATTTAATTAAGTCTAGGTTTGTATCTGTCTTTCAAGCATCAGTCTTGTCTTCCGTGGTTGCTTCCTGAGCATCTACTCTGTGCTGGGCCCCAAGGGTCTCTTGACCTTTAAGAATTCTCAGGCTGGGGGCATCTCTGTGGCTCAGTGGGTTAAGCCTCTGCCTTCAGCTCAGGTCATGATCTCAGGGTCCTGGGATCAAGCCCCATTTCGGGCTCTCTGCTCAGAATGGAGCCTGCTTCCCTCCTCTCTCTCTGCCTCTCTGCCTACTTGTGATCTCTGTCTGTCAAATAAATAAATAAAATCTTAAAAAAAAAAAAAAGAATTCTCAGGCTGGCGAGTTGGAAACAGACTTGGTGAGATTAAACACACTAAGTGTCCTGAATGTGGATGGTAGAGGAGGAGCTTTAGCAAGGAAGCAAAGAGTGGGGAAGTTTGCCTGAGGGCGTGGAGCTGGGTCAAGCAAGAGAAATCCCAGCTCACGTGCCAGGAGAGGGGAGAGGGCGATCCAGCACAGGGAGCAGCAGGTGCTGAGCAGAGCACGTGTGAACAAGCCTGGGATGGGTGAGTGTGAGAGGCTGCCGTGTAGTACGGCATTGTGTGTCTGTCTGTACCATGTGATGGAAGGAGGATGTTGGAGATGAGGCCAGAAAGATAGGTGGGAGCCAGGTCAGGGAAGGGGGCGGTGAAAGGCAGGCAGTGGAGGAACTTGAACTTTATTTTGGAGGACCAGCTAAGCCAATGAAATTTTATTTTTGTTTTCGTTTTCCTTTTTATTATGGAAAAATGTCATATAGAAACCAAACACCGTATATAGCTAGGAGTGGAATTGCTAGGTCATATGGTAACTCCGTGTTTCACTTTTTGAGGAACTGCAAATGGTTTTTTCCATAGCGGCTGCACCGTATTTTAGAAATAGCGTGACATTAGTTAAAATATGTAAGGAAAAAAGTGAAACGTTTTATGGACAACATTTGGAATTAGCATATTCATGAATAGTTTTTAAGAGAGGAGAATCTGCTCTGAGTTGCATTTGAGATCCCTGGGTTTGAGACCAGGTAAATGGGAGAGAGGGGAGGGGACCAGTAACAGGGAGGCAGAGTGTGACTGTAAGCACTGGAGACCAAGAAGAGAAGGGTGGGTAAGAAGGATGACAGGTAGCTCCTGGTCTCCTAGGTGGGAACCTCTGAACAGTGGTGCTGCCATTCCCTTCCCAAACACTTTCCATGCAGTGTTCATAGAAATCTAAATGAAATCCATCCTGTAGGATTACTGAAATGCTTTATGGTCATGGCCTTACTAGGCAGAGAAGCTATAAGTTCTCTTTCTACTCACACTCTGGAATTTCTTAGGTTCTCAAATGCCCCTTAAAATAAATGGACCATTGGAAATCCTTTTGTTTGGGGCACCTGGGTGGCTCAGTGGGTTAAAGCCTCTGCCTTCGGCTCGGGTCATGATCCCGGGGTCCTGGGATCGAGCCCCGCATCGGGCTCTCTGTTCATCAGGGAGCCTGCTTCCTCCTCTCTTTCTGCCTGCTTCTCTGCCTACTTGTGATCTCTGTGTGTCAAATAAATAAATAACATCTTTAAAAAAAAAAAAAAGAAATCCTTCTGGTTTAGAGAAACAGTTTTTCTTGGGTTGTAATGGTATTTTTTAAAAACAGTGTTGTTGAGATATAATATCTGAATTATGTATATGTTATATATGTATATATGTGTTATATATGTCATATATATATGAATTACACATATGTTATAGGTAATATACAGTTCACAGGCTTTCAGTACAGTCTATAGAGCTGGACAACCATCACCACTATCAATTTTAGAACATTTTCACCACAGCAAAAAGAAACTTGAATCTGTTAGCAGTCACCCTCCATTTACCCTTTTGGTCCCGCCATGGCAACCACTGACCAACTCTTTAGGTCTGTACATTTGCCTATTCTCAGCATTTCACGTAAGTGAAACTGTATAATATGTGGTCTTCATGAATGGCTTCTTTGACTCGAGATAATGTTTGCAAGGTTCATCCATAACTTATCACCAATGTATAGTGTGTTTGTTGAGCATGTGTTAGAACTTCATTGACTTTTATTGCCAAATAATATTCCCTTGTATGGGCATACCATGCTCATTTTATACACTTACCAGTTGATAGACATCTGGGTATTTTCCACTTCCTGGCCATTCTGGCTGCTATGAACACCCGTGTTCAGATGCCTCAGGAGTGAAATCGCCAGATCACATGGTAACTCTGTGTTTAACTTCTTGAGGAAACTGCCAAACCGTTTTCCACTGTGGCTGCGCCATTTGAGAACTGTCTTAAGATTAATTAAAATATGTAAGGAGAGAACACAAAAGTTTTACCAAAGACCTTTGGAATTAACATATTCATGAAACCACTCTAGTGTGGCTCTGTTCTTCCAGCCATTTTCCACAAAGAAGCAAAGTTTTTAATCAGTTCACTACTGTCACTGGGGTGGAGATGAGTGAGCAGGGAACAATGAAGCTGACTGAGAAAAAGATGCTGGGTGGTCAGCGAGCCCCGCTCACCCGCTGAGTAACATACTTCCACAGACCCGGGATGTCACAAGCACATTCCTGCCTCCGCCAAATGAAAACAAGCCTGGGGTCTTCAGAGGCTCTTGAAAACGATTAAGAGTACAGATGCTAATATTAAGCTCTTCATATTCCTAGGATCTGTTTTACAGTATCATTTAAGACCATGAGGTAGAATTGTAGTTTCTGATGAGGTTGATCGTTCACCCTCTACCTGCTAGATGTATGGCTGTGTACGCACCAGTCCTCCCAGAAGTCAGAATTACTGTGAATCTTTCAGACTCACGTGCTGGATGCTGGAGATGGTTAAAGACTGTTAAGACCCGAACACGTATCTTTAGGAATTAGTTGAAGCGTCGAGTTGTTAAGTTTAAGCACTGTAAGCGCTTAAAAATTTAAAGCACCCGTATGACAAAAGGGTGCAGAAAAGACACTCACCTTTGTTATTGGAGGCATTAGATGCGGTCTTGCTTCATCTCTCCAGTAATAGAATAAGGAGATGTCAGTCACCTGGTTTAGCAACTCAGAGAGGGCAAATGGTTTGCCCAGGTTCACACAGCTCATGCGGGTGGGGGCTGGGCTGGCACTCAGGCCTGCCCAAATAATGACAGTTGCTGACATTTGTCAGGTACCCGCTCTGTGCCTCTCACTGAGCGGAGCAGTGTGCACACGTTCACTCGTTTAACCCTCCCAGTGAGCCTGTGGGGTCCTTCTTACTGTTTATCTCCATTTCATAGAAATGAGGTTCAGGGAGGTTCAAAAAATCACTTCTCAGAGGTTCCTTGGTGGTGACTTGCAGCGTTGGGGTCAGACCTAAGACGTCTGATCCATCGGGCCATCCTTCGCCACCAGGCTCTGCTGCTTTTGTTCTCCAGGGCTTCTGAAGTTCCTTTCTGTTCTCACCCCTCTGTGCTGGCTCTCCCATTGTCACGTGTGATGGTTTGTCCAAAATGGGTTAGACTTGGGATTCTTACCCTGGGCTCTCTGGATCTGTAAAGGTATATTAGGGCAATTAGGAGCCATCTTATGCTATTTTCAGTGCTTCAGAAATAGCTAACCTGGGGCGCCTGGGTGGCTCAGTGGGTTAAAGCCTCTGCCTTCAGCTCAGGTCATGATCCCAGGGTCCTGGGATCGAGCCCCACATTGGGCTCTCTGCTCAGCAGGGAGCCTGCTTCCTCCTCTCTCTCCCTGCCTGCCTCTCTGACTAGTTGCAATCTCTGTCTATCAAATAAATAAATAAAATCTTAAAAAAAAAAAAAAAAAGAAAAAGAAATAGCTAACCTGGGGCCGCCTGGATGGCTCAGTGGGTTAAAGCCTCTGCCTTCAGCTCAGGTCATGATCCCAGGGTCCTGGATCGAGCCCCACACAGGGCTCTCTGCTCAGCAGGGAACCTGCTTCCTCCTCTCTCTCTGCCTGCCTCTCTGCCTACTTGAGATCTCTGTCTGTCAAATAAATAAATAAAATCTTAAAAAAAAAAAAAAAGAAAGAAATAGCTAACTTGTACTGTAGCACATTTACCAGCGTGCAGTTAGTTGAGACTCACTCAGAACATCGGCCTCTGCCTAGCCAAGTCAGAGCACTGGCATTCTGTGCTATGATGTGAATGTCGAAGGACCCCTGTCTGTTCACTCTGGTCTTGCTGGTTATTTCCAGTACTCAGGAGATGGGGTTGCAACTTTCTCTGCTTTGATTAACAAAAGGAGAGAGAAAATTCAAAATATAGTTTACTTGGGAAATGAAGACATCTTCCAGATGTCACAGAGGGTCAAGAAGGAAGTGGCAGGTATCTTTGGTGGTCAGAAGCGTGGACATCCTAAAATACATCAGCCACTCTGTGAATTTAGAGGGGAAGACATCGTATCATGGGAAGACGGTCTAGAGGGAAGAGGGGCTAGGCCTTTGTCACTCACATCAGTAATGAGTCGCTCTTTCAGTGACCTTTTTTGTATCACGGGCTTGATCTGCTGTCCTTGGGGTTTGTTGTAACCTTTGGGTCACATAGAGAAATTGTGAGCTTCTCTGGTTAGTGGCTGTGGGCACAGCACCTTCATTAAATGTGGTGAATAGAATTTCTGCTAGTAGCCTCTTCCCCACAAATGACCCACATTGTTGTGGAGTTAGCAACCACTGACAGGAAGTGGCAGAAATGCTTGTCAGCCGCACAGTGGATTTCATTAGACACTTGCCCAAAGTAGCTGTTTTGGTCGATTTGGCCTCCATAGGTTTCTGGAGAAGAATGACCCAAGACGTTAGTTCCCAGCATTGCATTTGTCTTGCTGTCATCTTGGCCTTGGTGGACATTCTGATTAAATACGTAGTATTTACTTTTTGAAGTAATCTCATATACTGTGATTATAGGGAAGAACGTTAGCAGGCTGAGATTTTTAAAAATATTCCCAAGGTTGTTACCAATTTACCTGAGTCTTGTTTAGTGGGCTTCTCGCTTGAATCTCTTTGGAGAAAGTAACTCCAGTAAGTAGGCGGGAGGGATGATGGGCTCCCCTCTTCCTAGTAAACCGTTGCTTTGGAAGATCTACGCTGTAGGCCTTGGGTGACTCCCAGGGGCTGGCTGGGAAATTAAAATACATTTCTTGGGTCAAAACATTAAAAATACTGGGTGCTTTCAGTCCCATGAGGGAAATAAGCCATCTTGACTCTTGGTTTCATTTCCCTAGGGCCACTGATGACTGAAGAACCTTTAATTATGATTTTGCCTTAAATTGGATGTTTGTGGTTCTACAGGCCTCCGCTGTGAAATCTGGTTATTATTAATTAATAGTCTCTTTCCGTGGCTAGTTCCAGCAAATGATAAAATATGCATCTGAGAATTAGAATGTAAATGTCCTTTTTTGCCTCAGTTTCTCTCATTCTAGATCTCCAGGTGCCCTAAATCCTGAAAGCTAACACAAGACAAATGCCACAACACCCAGGATGGCATTCTCCAAACGCCAACTGGAAAAAGACTGGGAAAAGGACATTTTTGAGCCCTATGGTATAGTCAGGCATATCCACGTGTCTCATCAAATAGTATAATGCCGAAGGGGAGATACTGCTAGAACTGATTTTTACAGATGAAACCCTTGCCCTTTGGGGGGAGGTCCAGTAGCTTATTGAGGATCCTGCAACTGGAAAGTGGGCGAGCACCTGGGATAAGAGCCAGTCAACACCTCTGCTCTTTCCTCCAGCCGTGAAGACTGGCATTGGAATTTGCACTGACTTCTATTTTCAATAATAAGCTTACAAAGCAAGCAAGTCAGCCAGAACGTTTTGAAGTGAAATTATCAGGCCTTGTGAAGTGTTCCAAGTGTGGTTTGGGATTTAAAGCCTTTTGCCCATTTCAGTTTTGCCTGTTTCTTTGTAAAATTCCTGGAGGACAGAGATTAGGCTGAGAACCTTGAGGCTGGAAAGGGGAAGGGCATGCATTTTGCCAAACGCTTCTCTGGCAAACTGTAAGGCAAGGGGCTTTACAGGCATTATTAACTGACTTGAATTTCATAACAACCCTGTGAAGGAGGAGGTTGGGGTTCATTTTAGTTTTCTATGGACCTAGTCAGCAATGCCTGTCTCAACTCCTTTTGCTGGGGGGGGGGGGGGGGTGACACACCATAGTAATAACCCAACTAGTTAATCACTAGCAGAGATCATTTACTAAGATTCCAGGGGAAGTGCTTTGCTGGAATGTGCTTGGTGGTCACTCACGCCACGCAGCCACTTTTATTGAAAATACGTGGGAGAGGCTCAGCTTCCGTAGAGCATCAGAGAAGAACAGGTCAGGGCAGGAGAATATTTTGCCAATTCCATACAGAAATGGAGCAACTTTTCTGCAGAGGGAGAGCAGCTTCATATTCTACTGTTGCTTCTTCTTATCAGTCTTCCCCAAAGGAGTAAAACAGGCAGGGAAATGCAACATTCTGAGCGAAGTAGCCTACGCTTCTCCTAGAGGCTCTGTGTATTTCCCAGGCTATTGTAGGTTTCCTATTCATCTGGGATTTGAATGGTGGTGTGATTAGCATGAGAGCAAGTGTATAAAGTAGGTCTTTTTCTCCTTTTCCTAAAAGAAGTTTTGTGGCATTTCTTTTTCTGAGAGAGTTGGCATGAAGCTTTGACAAACACAGACCCATGGAAAAGTTAAATAGGACTCAGAGAAGACCCGTTTTGTACAGATCCTTTGCACTTAGAATGCAGAACAGCAAAGCAGTTGGCAAGAGGCACCTCAGATCATAGTCACGGCAAGGGCTGTTCCTCCACTCTGGACCAGTCAGTGATGGATGGGAAATACCCACCAGACCAATGGGAAAGTGCATTCTTGGCTGTTGACCAAAACTGCAGATGAGAACATTCCTGGGACCCCGTTGTCTGTCTTATCTGTCCTTCAGTATTTATTGAGATAAATGCAAAGGCTTAATGAGATACAAAGAATTACAAGAGGAAGAGCCTGCCCTTGAGGGGCAGGTGAGAAGATGAGGGGATAGACACACAGACAGAAAACACAGCCAGGTTTTGAGTGCAAAATTAAATGAAAAACTTCCAACATGGAGTCTAGGAGGCAGCTCTGTGCTGATCTTGGGCTCTGTTCCCTGTTTTGCTGTATTGGCTGGGGGACCCCTGGAAAATCATTGCTACTTTAGGAATGATACAGTGGGAGCGACGTTCATTCCCTCCCTACCTCATAGAACTATTGCAACCCAAGGGTATGCTGTCACAAATATATAGGAAAATGCTTTAGGCTATAAAGTCGTATCTGTATTGTGCAATTAAAAAAAAAATATATATATAAAATATATAAATATGTTTATATATTATATTTATATATAATATAAATAAAATATATATATATTTATCTTCTGAATTTGTTCTGTCCTCTGCATTCTCCCTATTTTTCATTCGAGGTGCATGGTGTCATATACCTGTGGCTGAAAATATTTCTTGAGAGGTTTTATTTCGAGAGTGTCTGCTCTCCCCCATATATCTTTTATGCATTAAGTATACAGGAGTCATTTCTAAAACTGCGGTTCTGATCGCATAGGTCCTTCTCTACAGACCAGGACTTTTATGACCTCTCATTGACTACAAAATAAATTTTAAATATATCTGAGACCCTTCAGGGTCAGACCCCAGCTAACCTTTCCTGCTCCTCATTCCCTTGCTTCCCATCCCCCCCTCTACTCCACTGCTCCATACTCTTGTCCCAGACATCTCCATCTTGTGGTCAGTCCACGTGCTTTCCCACTGTCATTCTTTCTCTTCATTCGATATGTGCTGCTTACCTCACGATACTCACTCAGTTCAAGGGCAGCCCCTTCTGAGAGCCTTTCCTGATTTCCTCTGGGCAGAATTAGACCTTCTTTGGGCCCTTTGTATTTATCTTTCTTAGGTGGAAAATTTTGGTTTGCTTTCAGTTTTGTACAGTTCCACCTTAATAGGATATGACTTCTTGGTATATAATAGATGCTTAAAATATTTTATTAAAGAAAATGGGGGAGGAGGGAGATGGGGTAACTGGGGGATGGGCATTAAGGAGGGCACTTGATGGAATGAGCACTGGGTATTATATGTAACTGATGAATCACTAAATTCTGCTTCTGAAACAAATAATACAGTATATGTTAATCAAATCAAGTTTAAATAAAACATTTAAAAAAAAGAAAAGGTGCTTTCAAAAAAATTTTTACTAAAGAAAATGTCAACAAAAAGTTATTTTAGAAAATAGAGACAAGAAGCAAGAAGAAAAACAACATTTTTGCATATAACTCTATAACCGCAATGGTAAGGTAGCCACTGGCACAGTATGTCTTCTTTCTATAAATAGCTACATTATTATTAAGTATAATTATAAAGCAAAACAGTGGATACTTAATATGTACTTCCTGCAAAGCAGTGTGATGAAATGCGGGGGAGGTGGGGGGGACCCTTTGCTTCTGGATTTGTAACAGTCCATCAAGTACTAACTTGAGAGAATTGGGTATGTAACGAAATGAAATGCAGTTAGATATTTTGAATTCAAGGTTGTGTTCGTATAGTGTTTTGAACTTGGTCAACAGACTGAATTTGTATTATCAATGATAGCTCCCGTTCAAAAAAAAAAAAGTTTAACTTACCTTAAAAGCTAGGGCTGTTTTTAGAGTGAAAAGTTTTTCTCATCTGGTCCTGCCTTAGGTAGGGTTCTTCAGGGAGAGAGCAGAAGCCTTCTGCAGAGGACAGTGGCCCAAACTGGAAATAAGAAATCTGGGTTAAAAAAAAAAAAAAAAGAAATCTGGGTTTATGTCCTAACTTTCTAACTTATTGGGTCACCTTGCCCAGTTAACTTTGCCTGTCTGTAACTGTCGGCCTCAACGAGTATGTTAATATGAAATCTGCCTTCCCATAGTTATAACACAGCATCAGCTATGCTTGGTACTGTGTTGTTAAGTAATTATTACCATTATTAATAATATTAATAGATTTTATCATTAAAGCCCCAGAATAAGTCACTGTGATGTGTCATTTCAACAAATATTCCTTGAGCATCTTTAATGTACCAGGTGCTGTGCTTGGTGTCGGGATCTAACAATGAATCGGATGTGGTCGCTGTCGGTGAATCTTCCAGAGCGGACATTGGTAGATCAGTTCTAGGATTACAGCACCAACGTCATACAGAGGTAGCAAAATTGATTGGGGAGGCTGAGTGGCAACATCACAGTTGTTTGGACAGCGAATCGGGAGAATGCTATTCAGCCCCGCTGTCAGATAAGGCATTCCACCCGCAGAGTGGTTCTTGTGTCTCAGCTCTGACCAGTATTGACCACCACGCTTTAGGAAAATCTTAGAATGCAGGAGGTGGGGGAACCTGAACATCAAGTTCCCCCTGCCTGCTTCTATTTTATGAATGAGAAGACGAGGCTAGGAGAAGTTAACTATCTTGGAAAATGGGTAAAATCCAGAAGAAATAAAACCCTTACCTTGTGCAAGTTCAAGTTTAAATCCAGTAAGGCCCATATTTTATTTATTTATTTAGTAAGTTCCATATTTTAAAGCATCCTTGGATACTGTGGATTCGGTTCTTCTGCAAACCAGATAGTGGCCCCATGTGTCAGTAATCTACAAAGTCTTTTACACCTTAACACAACATCCCAAAGCATAATAATATATTCTTATAGTAAAAAAAAATTCCAAAAAAACAATTATGCTTAAAGGTAATAACCCTTTCACCTGTCAGTCCTCTAAATTCTAATCCCCAGAGGCATCAACTGTTAACACTTTCGAGTTCCTGCCAGCCTGATTTTGAAGGCACAGGTATTCTCGTTGACATCCAACTTCCGCCATATTGCTCTCATTGTGTCCTAGACACCCCACAGATGTCTGCCTTCTGGCCTTTGATCATGTCTACCCTCTTCCAAGCACCCTCCCCTTCCTCTGTGCCTGTGAGAAAGGGTATCCATGCTGATGGCTGCTTTTTGCTCATCCCACCCCCTCACTTGTCTATTTTGGGGTACTTTCACCACCCCCATCTCAGGTCATCTCAGCTCTGGCACTGGTTAGTGACATTAATTAAGCAGAGCACTTATACTCTGTTGGTCTAATAGTCCTCATCTAAATAATGGGGCCATTGAATTGATGGTCTTTAAGATCTGCTTGAGGCCATAAAATAGAGAAGACTGCTCCTAGCACAGTGCTTAGAAAAATGGGTAAAATCCAGAAGAAATAAAACCTTAGTTGGGAGTCTTGACCATGTATTGAATGCCTGAATCCTGTCACGGGACTTCAACATAAGAGGAGGGACAAAGAGAGTCATCTCAACTTAAGGCTTGCCTAAAGTGTTCCACTCTAAGAACAGAAGCAGGATGTGTCTTGGGGCAGTTCTGGGCTCCAATCTTGGTTCCACCATTTTGCTAGCTCACAACCCAATGCAAGGGTCATAATCTCTCTGAAATTCAGTTTCCTCATCTGGCAAATGGGGACAAGAATTCCTATCTTCAAGGTTGTCCCAAGGTTGGAAGATGGCCTGGCAGAGCACGGACTCTTCCGCATTGATCTCTGCCCTGCCCCCTCAAAAGTTCTTATTCGGAAACCATTGTCTGTCCCAGAAAATTGGCAAGCTTCAGAGCAAATAAGCGTGTGGGAGAGTGCTACCTGGATTGACGGCATGTGTAGTATACAAAGTACGGATTGGATGTAGCTTACCTGATCTTTGAAAAGTAGCTCTGGAGTCCTTCCAGAGAATCCGATGGCAGCTGCATTGACGTGGCTGCCTTTCCATCTGCTCTCGCTGAAGGAAGGTGTTTTCCAGTGGGGAGAGTGCACGCTGGGAATCCGTCTTTAATGCATTCCAGTGTTCGGAGGCAAACCTTGCCTGAGAGATTAAGCTGAGCGTATTAACCAATATCATTTAAAGTTGATTAAAACTATCATCTTAATTAAATACAAGAGAACAAGAAGTTCTCAGTCTTCTGGTAGCAATTAAAGACTAAAGAGTCAATTTGAAGTTGTTTTTGCAACTCTTAAAATAATACTCCCTCTCCCCACCCCCTCCCATGAAAAGAGTTTCTTAGCTATAGACATGCCTCACATTGAGGTTTTTGAAAGCTGTTAGGACTACAAACCTGCTGGCAAGGCCTTCTGCTGCCAAGCCATCAGAGTTCTCAAAAGCAAGAGGGTTCAAGCTCAGGATACGCTGATTTGGAAAGAGAGCCCAAACAAAGGGCCTTTTGAGGCAGGAAACGGGGCTTTGGCCTCAGCACAGAGCAGTGTGGGATTGGAACAGCGCCCCGGGACTTGCCGAGGAGGAGAGGGACTATGGGATCGATGGAGGAAGTATAAACTTTCTCCATACAGTGAGAGTTTATTCCAAAACCCTCGAAAGTTGTTTTCAGAAGCTGTTATCTTTCCCCTGTCAGCTTAATCGCCACTCTTCTAAGTCTTCTAACAGAAGAGGGAAATGATCCCTAAAGGGACCCACAGAAGTGACCATTCTAGCAAGGCTGTCTGACCTGAGAGCAAAGGTTTTCTTTCAAGACCCAGAGCAGCCATGTTCATGAATTCACTTACTGACCCATTTATTTGTGCAACATGTCCTGATCACCTGCTATCTGCTAGGAACTGTGGAGTTGGAAGGGTATGGTTGCTGCTCAAGGAGCTCATACCTGAGTTGACCAGAACTTGAAGGCTTGAAGGGAAGGAGACTGCCTTTCCTCATAAGTATCCATCAATGTGTTCACATATGCGTGACCCTCTTCCCACACCATCCCCCAAACAGGTTTTTAAACATGACCTTCCCTACAGTGATGTTTCTAATACTCATCTTCACAGCAGCAACCGACCCAATATTGAGCCCTGAGGGCACAGATCAGTTAGAGAAGGGTGACAAACATGGAGAAGACTCAAGGATGTAACTCAAGCAGGAGACAGTAAGTTCTGGCAGATTCTAGTCTCCTCCTGTTCTTCATTTTTATGTATCTAAACTGTACCTACTAAGCAAAAACTTCCGGGAGCAATAAAGACCCACTTCCTGTCAACTGCTGGGTAAGATCTGGGGAGGGGGCCGGGGGGTGAGATAGAACAATAGGAACAACAAAAGAAAATGAGTGGGTTTGGCAAAACCACTGGCCACAGAATTGAGCCTGGGAGGAGGGCCTGGGTCCACTGGGACCGTCACCTGGAAGAGGGGCAGTGACTCTGGGTCACACGTTTGGAAAGCTTAAGTTTTCTGGAACAGATGGGACTCCGAGCTGTGAGCAAGAAGGGACAGTTGGTCATAGATGAATGATCTTAAATGCATCCTCTGTGCCCCCCACGTGCATCAAGAATGGAGCCCGTGCTGGGTGGTTTTTGAGAGTCAAGATCCAAGGGGACCCAGCCTTTGCCTCTTAGCATTGTTATCTGGCACTTGAAGGCTATTGTTCCCACACAGTTTTACAGGCGTGCTGGACCAGCAAAGGCAAGCACACTTGAGTTCAGACGGGCCGGGGCCTTGGATCTGCGGACAGGTTGGGTTACCCTCACATCAGTTAGGTGTTGTCATGAAATGCGGGGACAGCTCGTCTCTCTCTTGATTCGCACTGGCAGGTGGTGTTTCTGACAACTGCCTTCTGTCAGAGAAGTGACAACAGCTGATTGGTTTATTGAAGAGGGGCATTTAGAAGAAAAGTTTCCGATGTGTTTATGGATCTCCGGACTGCACTGGCAACTTTTCTTTCCCTCTTTGCAATAGAGCATTTTGCACGGGAGGTTAAAATGTGGAGGAAATACTGCATCCCTTTACGTATTTGGTGGGGTGTGAAGGATCAATATTGGTTTATGGAGAACCCTGACACTGAAATCTGAGGCAGGGATGTTCTCTTTCCACTTCCACCTTCCTGGTGCCTAACTCGGGCAGAAGTTGCTCCGTAAAGGTGGAAAAAATAGAAACATCCAAGTAGTTTGACACTAGCATACATTTTTTTAGGCCTTTCCCCTCTAACTCTGTGATTTTGATTTTCATCACTGATGTTTTTAAACTACCCAAGTTTGGGAAAAGGGAGAAAATCACCCGTAATCTACTACCTAACACAAATGTTACTACCATTTGGCGTATTTCCTTTTAGTCATTTTTATTTGATTTTCTTTCAGTTATTTAGGTATATATACATGCATATATATTCGTACAATTTTCTGTGTTGCTACTGATTGCCATATTTAAAGTTATTTCTTTTTGAGGTCATTCAAAATGAAGGATTACCCTTTAATTACACAGATTTCTCTTTATTCCCTTTTGCTTTCCTTTACCTTAGTTCCCCAAATTAAAACTCTCTGGGGTAGGTACTGTTGCCTCTGCTTGCTAGGGCTGCTGTAACAAGGTACCATGAACTGAGTGGCTGAAACAGCAGAAATTACAAGCTTACAACTCTGGTGGCTATAAGTCCAAGATCATAATGATTCAAGGAGGTTCCTTCTGAAGGTTGTGAGGGAAAAGTTGTTCCATGTCTCTCTTCTTGGCTGAAGATGGCGGTCTTCATGTGAATATGGCGTCCTTTGTGTATGTCCTCTACAGGCGTCTCTACGTCTACATATCCCCATTTTAGCAGGTCACTTGTCATACTGGATTAGGATCTACCCTAATGACATCATTATAACTTAATTACCTCTGTAAAGACCCCATCTCCAAATCAGGTCGCACCCCGAGGTCCTGGGGCTAGAACTTCAACTATGTATAAGTTTGGAGGGGAGAGGGAACACTCCAAGCCATAGCACCCCTCCATTTATAGACAAAATGAGACCCAAGTCAGGTAGCTTGAGATTTGAGTTTAGGCTTCTGTGACTCTGAAATATGCATTATCATCACATCCTGTTTTCTACCCATGAATTGAAAATACCATGAACAAAGAAAAAAAAAATTACTTCCTTGATTTGAATTTGATTAGTGTGAGACAATGTTTGATGATGATTATTAATTGCTAAATTTAACCGACCAGTTGAAACCTGTGTAATCATGTTATTTAAAAATGAAGTTAAGTACAGTACACTATGCTTTGTTAGAACTTTTCATTGTTCTAAAGTGTTTGCTAAGCCTGTTGCACAGATTGTTCCATTCTTATTTGAAGTACCGGGGAATAAGGCACCCCATGGGCTCAGGGGCATCCCAGTGTCGTGGCAGTTGGATCCTGTTTCATAGTAAGACCGCCCAATGTTACATATGTTTCATCAGTTTTCATATCTTCTATGTAGATTCCCCTTCGTTGTTTGTCCTTCTGCGTGACTATGGCAAGCTATGTGTACACACATATGCATGCCAACCAGACCCCCCACATTTTTTTGCAAGAAAAGTAACATTTATTCAATAATATCTGATACATGGTTCATACTTGAAATTGTTCAATTGTCCCAATATCTTTTTTATATATTTTTCTTGATCTAAGATCTAATCAAATTTCACTCATCATATTTGATAAAATTGTCTCTTTCATTTCCTTTATCTGCAACAGATTCTCCTCTTTTATAACATTGAGTTTATTGAGGGGTTCTGACCAATTATTTTCCAGCATGCCCCACACTTCGGGTGTTTCTGTTTCCTTATTACTAATTCAGTGAGACAAGTTTGGTGTGAATGTCACGTACACACCAGTAGGCCCCAGGGAAGGCCAGAACCCGTGTAATAATACCCAGCTAACACAGTCAGCTGGGACGTGGTGCACAGGGTGTGATGTTCACAAGAAATAGAAGCCCCCCCGCGAAGCTCTTGCACAGAGGAGGTTGCGTGGGGCCTGCTCAGTCTTCTCTGTGAAGCAGGAGTAGAAATGGCACTGAGTTTCCGTCCTGGCTGAAACCAAAGCCTTGGAAGTAGTGACCTCTGGGGCCATACAGTACGCGGATCCTGTGTCTCTTTCTCACTGAGTGCAGTTGGGCAGACCCCTACCCTTTTTCTTACCTTCCTCACAGGAACTTAAAAAAGGGGTTTGACCTATAATCACCGCATATTCCCCAGTTGCTCTCACGTCTGTCCTTTGTTCATTGTGGGCGCGTAATAAATGTTTATTGGGAAAAAGTGAACGACGAGAAAGTGAACAAAGAGTCTCCATAGAGATGAAGACGGTCAATATGACGTGAAGGGCCAAGGAAGTCCCCCAAGGGACGCTCCATTCAGACCAGCACGGAATGTGGAGAAAATCCCCACTGGTTTTCCTTTAGCTGGAGATAATCAGACGTTGAAAAGACACTGGTGCTTTGGAAAACTCTCCATATCTTGTTGCCCTTGGCTGCTTTAAAGGAAATGAAGAGCTCCCACCTGGGGCAAAGGGCTGCCCTACTTGCCTTTCTTCATGCCGATATCTTCTGTAGGGAAGACCATGAGCGACGACAACCACTCCTGTGAACTGAGTGCACATCATGTGTCATACTGTATCTCTCAGCTTCTCAGTCACCCCTCAAGATGGGCTCAGCTGGCTCCCTTCTACAGAGGGCTTTCATCCAGCCACTTACCTGACGTCACAGGACTAAAAAGAGGCAGGACCAAGCCTCAAATGGTGACTTCACGGTACCTATTCAATAACCGTGCATGAGGTAGACCGTGGATTTCTTTGTGGGCCAAGATGACACCTGTCTCTGTCCTTGCTGCCGAAGACACACCGTCCCATTGTTGTCATGGTGACAGTTACCGAGCGATGTGGTGAGGGTGAAGAGACCCAGGGGCGTCTGGCTCCGAAATCCACGTGCTTAGAGCTACACCAGGCCATTGTCCTTGTATTGCCAAGAGATGGGATGCCCTCTCGAACCATTAGCTTCTAATCTACACTGAGGTGTGCTCCCGAAGAGGGCTGTGTGTTAAGATAACCCGAGAGTCTGAACAGGGAGGCTGCAGCAGTCGGTTTCCAAGAGGTGTTTAAAGCAAGAAGGGAAACAGCCCCAGACGCTCCTGGAGAGCGGGCAGTGTTTATTTGAGTTGCGCTGGCCAGGACCTAGCGTGGCGTCAAGGCTGTGGGAGGCCTTCATACATCTTATTCAGGGCTGATGGGGATGTGTCTACAGAATGCAGGAGGCTTTTTCTCGGGAAGGTGGTTGGTCACACCTCAGTGAGCAGGGAGCTTGAATTCTCAGCGCCCTGTGCTCCAGCCTGTCGCCCACATGCCTGCCACAGTCATCTTTGTAAAACGGCCTGGCCATGCCACCGTCTACCCTAGACGTCGTCTTTAAGGTTGCGTCTCTGCTGTGTATCCAGCACTGCAGAGGGTGGATGAAAAACTCTTTCTGCCGGCTGAGAAACGGGTCTTGTTTAAAAGCCATATCCACGAGACATAATTTTAGAACCAGTGAGAGATCATTTAGTCTCACTTTTCTTGGGAGAGTGTTCGGGAGAGCTCTGGTTCTTCAAGTTTATACAACTGCCTTTGAAACTCAGCAGTGAACTTTGAGGAAGGCTCCAGGGAAAAGGCTCATGCTACACATGCTTTGGGATATGACCACACAGTCCATGTTCCTCTCTTTTGTAGATAAGGAGGCTCAGTGAAGAACAGAAACTTATCCAGGCTTGGGCTCCAAAACCCAGCCCAGGGCTTTGTCTGTTTCACAGGGACCCACTCTATCTTCAGCCTAGACAGTCCGAAGGCCCATATTTTTTCCTGGATCTTGAAGCCATACGTTTCTCTGGCTCTGTCAGCCATCCTGACATAGGCCTCTGAAGTTGGGTGTCTGGAATCATTATGTTTCATTTTTGGTGCTGTCTTGGCAAAGATATTGGAAAGCTAAGGCCAGCATGAGGCAGAGGAGGAAAGAGCTGCAGGTTTGCAATCTCACAGGATCCCAAGGTAGGAAAGATGGGCTCTCCTGCTGGGCTCCTGCTGCATCCCCTAGACAGGGAGCTCTTCTGAGGGCAGGAACCCAGTTTTATTCGTCCCAGTATATCCCATCTCCAGTACATACTAGGTCCAACACTAACCATTTGATATATATTTTTAAAGGTTTTATTTATTTATTTGACAGAAAGAGAGAGCACAAGCAGGGGGAGCAGCAGGCAGGGGCAGAGGGAGAGGTGGGCTCCCCACCAAGCTGGAAGCCCAATGCAGGGCTCGATCCCAGGACCCCAGGATCATGACCTGAGCAGAAGGCAGACACTTACCTGACTGAACCCCCAAGGCACTCCAGACATTTGATATTCATTGTGGTTTAAAATTGTGTTGGTTTGGTGTAGGTATATATGTTTCATTTTATGTATATTATGCATCCATTTTGAAGCCCTTGAGTTAAAAAATGAACTTGTTTTTACTTTTTAGAGCAGTGACTCCCAAATCACCTGGGAATGGAATCATTTCAAAAGCTTATGAAAGACGGGAGACTCCTCAGGCTCTTGTCCTCGGAATTCCGATTGAGTTATTAAGCAGGTCTGGGTAGGGCCTGGAATGTGCTCTTTAATAAGTGGCCCTGATGATTTTGATGATTGGCCAAATCTGAAAGTCCCTATCCAGAGAATAAGCTTGTTCAAGGCCCAGTTTTACCCTTCAAGACGGACATGAACATTAGCAGTAGCCTCCAGGCCTGGACCCTTGAAGCAGACGAAATGCGCTGAGAAGTACAGAAAGGTTATAGGCGGAACAATAGACCAGTATACCCGGTATCAGGTTGAGAGGGGGTGCTAGAGAGAAGTGGCTTGAGCTCCTAATTAGACCTGCTCCCTAGTTCTCAAACCTGCAGCTCGGAGCCCCCTGCTAATTGGCAGTCCCTTAATAGGTTAGGAGCTGGCATCAGGCTTGCATGTTATTATAAACCACACACAGAAAAACCCAGTGGCGGAGGAACTCCTGCCAAACCCAGACCCCGGGTTTTGTGAGGCTTTTGAAGCGCGCTGGTCTTTCAGTATTTTGTATAGCCAGTGTGCTGAAAGGCATCAGACCGTTCCTTTGGATGGGAATTGTGAAGGGCCAGTTTGTTGAATAATGAATTCCCCGAGACCCATTCTGCCATCCTGATGGACAAGCAGGAGCCCGCATCCACAGTTTTGGTCTCCGCGGTACAGGGAGCAGGACAGGAGAGATGATTTCTCACGGATCGGGTCCTGCACACACCAGCCTGTCTCCTCCCCCTCGTGCTGTGGCGGGGGAGGAAGGACCCGAGTGCGGGCGCTCCGTGCCATGCCCAGCTACGTGACTCCCCACCCCATACACCCCAGCTCGGTGATCCTCACGGCAGCTCTTCCGCGTGGCCTGACCTCTTTTGCTGAGGATGAGGATACGGAGGCCCTGAGAATTCTCTGGGCCGGGCTCACAGGGCCACGAGAACAAGGTCTGCTCCTTCCAAACGGTCACAAAACCTGACCAAACCGAGAAAACCATTTTCGATTTTTCTTGGAGCTTGGTTGATTCAGATGGGCTGTGACACAGTTTCCTGCTGTTGACCTCAATGCCCCAGGGATGGATACCTGTTTGCACCCATGGCTAACATATGTGCTGCCAGTGCCCACCCCCCCGCAATTCCATGCTAGGGTCCCTCCTCTGAGGTGAGGCTGCCCCTTAGAGCCACACTGTGCCCAGGGGTGAGTGGAGGCAGAACGGGCCTGTTCCAGGCTGCCAAAGGCACAGTCAGGTATCCTCTGGCCTCCGAGCAATCTCAGGGGCCTTGCTCTCGTCTGCCCAATGAGGTTCCAGTTAGGGGCCTTCCATTTCTTTCCAAGTCCATTTCCACAAAGGGAGAGCTGTAGTGGAGGCCGAGATTTCCATGAAAACCTTCCAATTTTCAGGCAAACATACCAGGCAGCTCTCATGGCAATACCATGGTGAAGGGGAATAATGTTGTTTGGCATTTCGCCCTTAAAAAAAATGTATGTTGTGGGGGGGGGCAGGGGTAGGGAGGGTGTGGGGAGGATGGGCAGAGAGAACAGTGGGGGCTTTGTAATTTACTGCTATAGAGAGGTCAGGTGGGCAGGGCCGTGAGGGGAGGAGGAGTGCAGAAAAGGCCTGAACCCCCACCCCACCCACCCACCCTTGGGCTTCGCTCCCTTTTTCTCCCTTTCTGCCTGATTCACACATTTTGGGAGGTTGTAAGGGGGAAGTTGAGGAGTTTTTTATGTTTTTATTTGGAAGAAGGACTCTAGACATTCTGTCCCTCTGGGGGAAGCTGGCTCCTTGCTGCTTTGCAAGGATTAAGGGCCTGGCTTCCAGTACCATTGAAGAAACATCCCAGGAACTACCCTTTTCTCTCAACAGCTGAAAAATGCATCACAGAGTGTGGCTTCCTGGAGAGTTTTGGCAAAAGAGCTTCCCTCTGGAACAATAGAGTTCCTATAGCAAGTCACCTAGGGTATTTTTTACTGCAGCCCTTTCTCCTGTATCTGAATGCCCACATTTTGTTGTCCCCATCCTGGTGGGGGGAAGGGGAGGGCTGCCAGAGCAGCTGAGGGTGGCCCCACAGCACACGGATTTCTAACTGCGGGGAGCCAGCCTGCTTGACAGACGCACCCCTTCTTGGTCTGGGCGAAAGCACCTACAGGTAGGAAGAGTGCTGGCTGCCTAGAGCCGTGGACAGCCAGCCCGGCCCAGTGGCATTTCTGCCCTGCTGCTCCACAACCTTGCTTCTGATCTTCAGCCTGGGCCTTTGCGAAACCTCGCTGGTGCTGCTTACCTGGAAAGGATGACCGGGAGGAATGAAAGAGGCCCTGGTCGAAAGCACCTGGAATCGTACCGAGTCTGCTGCAGGAGCTGATGCTCATTCCCACCTGCCTCCAACCCACACGGCATTCTTGCTGTCAGCCCCCTTCTTTGGCAGAGCCAAGAACGGCCAATCATTAATTCAGTTGGCATCTGGAGGTCTGCAGATTCGGGGATGTTTGCTGGAGCTGTTCTCTTATAATGAGCACCTTTGAATTCTGGAGGGCGCTACTTGGCCAGTCTGTCTTCCCAGACTTTAAAAGAACATAGTGTGCCCCTCAGTTACCCCCGAGGGGATAGCGGGCAGGTGGCTATGCCGTCTGCCTGCCTCATAAGGATGCCACAGTAAGAAGCTGCAGTTGGTTGATGAAACACCTAGATTGAAGGTGAAAACTCCTGAATTGGAAATGTCCGTAGGACACCTGATAAAACCGCCTCTTTCATTTTGCACATGAAGAAAGAGAGCCGGAGAGAGCCCAAGTGTGACTCTATAGTTAGCCTCACTAACACTGATGAATATAAGTCATTAGGATGGTCAGTGAGTGTGGGTTGGTATTTGTTTTCTGAGGTCGTCTTGCCAAAAGAAACTTAATGAAAACTCCTGAGCTCACTTGTGTTGTCTTATGGATAGCAGGCATCTCTTCACTGAATCACAAACTAGTGTGGAAATCATTTTCTTCTCCAAGACATTGGCTGAGCTGACCCAGCTCTGGCTCCTGGAGACTTTGTTATTCAGTAGGTGAAAGGTTGCCTGATTTGCTAGGATAAAACACAATGTGGAATGACCCTAGTACATCTCTTTGGATTCAACTCATTTTAGTTTGTAGTAATCCTAGTGATGATTGGACTAGAGGCCTTTGTCTCCAAGTAAGACATTTCTTCTGGAGTGAACAATATTTTTAGCTGCCAGTGTTCCTCTTTTAGCATCTTTTCAGCATCTGTGTTTTAGGAATTAGGTGGGCTCCCTCAATCTCCTTTTTCATTTTCCCTCAGGGTTAAAAGTTGAGTAGGAGATGAGGGTGGGTTATGACAGCCCTTTTGTTAACTGTTTGGGGGGTGGCGGCGGATCTTTTCAGTTCTGGTTTTTTGTTTTTTTAATTACTTTTATTTAAAAAAATTTTTTGTATAGCCTTAACTCCATTGTTGGCATTCAGATGACAGCAAGGAATCTTTGAAATGCATTTACTGGGTTAGTCAATAAACTGGTGTTACATCCCTGCCAGCAGCCCAGTTCTGTGCTCAAGCGCATCCTCGGTGCTCCCTGAGCATTTTGGAAAGGACTCCCTGGCTGGTCCTGTCCCACTGCATCATGAGTAGCTGTCCCCAGTCTGCATTCTTAGAGGGCAGGGACCACATCCTATTAATTCCCGTAACCCATAATTCTCCCAGTAAGGACTCTGCTTCAAAGCAGCCTTTTTTCCCCTTCACTTTCTTGCCACCCAGAGCCTTCTGGAAATCTTGGTGGGGCATTCACCAAGCCTCAGATGTGGGGGAGAGAAGTTTGACTTCTGTGCTTTAATCAGGTGTTCTGTAATGCCATTCACTCCCCCGATACTTCTAAAACGAAAACGTAGCCTGTGAGTCCAGCTCTGAGAGAGGAAATAAACGACAAATTAAAAAGTGATTAGTGAGCATTTAGGCAGAAGGTCAAAGGGATTATTTTGGACTTCAAACTTTCCAGCTTTCAGGGCCTGTATTCAGTTACAAAATTGCATCCCTGAATTATTTGTGCAGGTGGCAGCTGTCAGATTGGAAGAAGGTTTCTGGTTCTACAAAAGGAACGTTGACGGCCTGGGAGTGGGAAGTGTGCTCCTGGCGTGAGGGTTGTCTTATCCCTGGCCTACTGGAATGGCTCCAGCGTCACTTGACTGCAGTGACAGTCCTTGTTGGAGCTGACACAGCCTTGTCCGGATTAGTCTGGCCACCTTCTTGAGGAAACCAGAGGGAACCAGTCAAGCAGGCTGATTAGCATCAGCTGTAAACAGCTGTAAACAGCTGGAGAGTAGGTTTTCAGGCTAGGAGGGCAGAGAACTGACCTTCTTTAAATCCCTGCCCTATGATGGGTCATGCTCTCAGCTCTTCAAAGTGGGTATTGGCGTCCTCTTTTTCAAGTGGGGGCTCCGAGAAGTGAAGCCGCTTGCTGCTGGTTACATAGATTTTAAGTGGCAAAACTGTTTTTGTTTTTGTTTTTTAAGATTTTATTTATTTATTTGACGGAGAGAGATCACATGTAGGCAGAGAGACAGGCAGAGGGGGAAAAGGAAGCAACTCCCGCTGAGCAGAGAGCCCGATGCGGGGCTCGATCCCAGGACCCTGAGATCATGACCTGAGCTGAAGGCAGAGGCTTAATCCACTGAGCCACCCAGGTGCCCCAAAACTGGTTTTCAAACCCAGATCCGAGCTGCTTTCTTGAGACTTGTGCTCTTCCTCTGATTGGGAGCTTTCTCCTGGACTGTGATTCTCAGAAGGATCACAGGAAGTGGGTTGGGGGTGTGTGGAAATGGATCTCTAGGCCCTGGGGACCACTGGGCAGGTGGATTGGGGCCGCTGGGTCTCTGGGGTGGGGGGGGGGGGGATGCCCTACAAAGTATTTCCTGATGGTTTCACTACATGAAAAAGACTGGGAAACTGAAAAGGCAGGGTCTTAGCTGTCAGCCGGCCAGTAGCCATGCATCTGAGACTTGAAACTGGTTAGGTGCCCCGTAAATAATTCCTCATGGATCTGTCGGCTCTCCGTGAGGACATCTGGTGTGTTTTGTTTGGGGGGATCGTGTTAGAAAACCAGGAGTGAGAGGCACCTTGGTGGCTTAGTCTGTTAGGCAGCTGCCTTCGGCTCAGGTCATTCATGATCTCCAAGTCCTGGGATCAAGTTCCACGTCATACTCTGCAGAGCAGGGGTAGGAGAATCGACAGTAGAAGTTCAGGGACAGTGAGTACTGACCTGTGGCCTGGGTGTCAGGGAGACAATAGGAAGGGTGGAGAGCGTGTCCAGCCACGGTTAGCACTGCCCCATTGCCACGTGGTGTTGGAGCTGGTTCAGTAGCTGGAAATGTGGACATTGCATGAGACCTGCTGTCGTGAAATGGCAACAATCAATGTTGGGAAATTTAAGCCATGGGTGGCCAAACAAACCATCTCTGTGGGCCAGATTTGGCCAGCACGTGACCTTTGACCTCGATTGGCCCATGCAGCTCGGTGGGTTACCTTGGGGTGTCCTGGTGGCCTTGGACTGCCCACCAGCATGATTTGGTTCTCACGCGTCTCCAGTAGTGTGCCAACTCCTCATTTTTGGCACTGCATCTGGTTCCAGTCTTGCCTTTGGACTATCTCAAACTTTGGCCCTCCCAGGTGTCTGATGTCCTGCCAGTCCATGTGTTGTTTATCTTACCGCCATGTGAACCTGGGGCTTTGTGTACACCTGGGCAGCATAGCTTAGGTGGGAACGTGCATGCTGACGAATGTATGTTTAACTCTTTGGGAAGATGAAAAGAGAATTTTTTTCGCCCTTCTTGACTTAACCTCCTATTCGGCCTTGTGTGATCTCTTGACAGGGCCTGGCAGGGTTCCTGCTGTGATACTTCTTCGGGCATCAGGGTGCCAGGTCCTGCTAACCACTGTCGAAGCCCCTTTTATTTACACAATCCCAAGAAGTCCCTGGAATTAGAGGATTTTATGAGCGTGCTTTTCTCGTGGAATCAGATTGCATTTGGGAAGGAGTTGGCGGGCCCCAGCTGCTTGAGGGAGCTTTCAACTGAACTCTGATCACATCTTATACCTGCTTAAAAGCTTTTAGGGGCTTCCTGTCACATGCAGGAGCAGGAGCTAACATTTATGGAGCCAGGCAGTTGGATATTTTATAAACTGTGTCGTCTCGGTCCTCACGATCCACTCTGTACATTGGGAATTATTGTACAAAGTCCTGTTGTACACTGATGAAGCCCAGGGAGGTAAAGTGACTTGCCCAAGGTCAAATGGTAAGCACAGCAGGTAATAGAAGTAGGATATAAACTCCTATCTTCCTGACTCTGAAGTTCATGGATAAATTGAATGAATTAACTGTGCCAGAGTGGCTAACGTGGCTCAGTGAATCCTTTGTAGAAGAGGTATTTAAGTCTTCAGAGACATATAGGACTTTGCAGGGGTGAAGTTTTTACTTTAGATGTTAAGACATTATTTCATGGGGTTGTTAGGAAGGTCAAATGTGATATCTATGTAAGAGCTATTAAACCCCATGCACACATTGGATTCTTGCTGTGTCCTAGCTCTGGGCAGCCATATTGGAAACAAACACATTTGGGTCATCAGGGAGACTGAGACAGGAGGATAGCTGGATCAGTATAAATCCATCTCAGCATCTAAGGAAGAGCCTTGCCTTTTATCCTTGTTCCAGGTCAGCATACACTTTTCCAGAGCTTTGTAGCTTTGCTAATATCCGCAGACAGACCTAGTTCCTGTGTGTACTTAGCAAGAAAGGCTAACCCCATCTCTGAATGAACTTCAAAAGCCTCCATATTCTATTATGTATCCTGGTTACACTGTTCTTATCAACAATGGTGAAATATAATCTCTCTGACTCTCAATTCTTTGGCTGGATGCTAATAATTATTTTAGAGGATTGTTTTGAGTTATATCAGTTGATGTATCCAGAGCTCCTGGCACAGAGTAGGTACCCAGTGAATGCAAATTTACTCTCATCTTTATTTAACAGAGGGGTCAAAAGAGGAAGGAGGTGATCCAGCTTGATCTGGAGCAGAGGAAACATAAGTCCTATTAGCTCTGGTAGCTGTAGATTACTAGAACTATCATGTCAACAAAAGGAGGCTGGGATTCTCTTCATGAAAGTTCTGTATCATGCCATGTTGCGAGTTTTTTAGTCTCTAATGGATCTGACAGCCCTTTCAAAATCCAAGTGAAAAGACCAAAAGCAGACAGAGCTAAGAGTTTTAAGGTGGCCTGTATTATTGTGGAGAATAAAATGTTTTCTCTTGAAGCACTTTCCAATAAGAAAGGCTATCCAAAGTTCTTTTTGACACCCATGAGTCGACTAGAGACAGGTGTCCCTTTGTCATGGGACCTGAGACTTTCCAAAGTTGAGAAACTCAGAACCGGTTCAGGATCTTGATACTGTGTGTCCCCAGCACCTATTAGTGTCCCATACCCAGGAACTGTCCTACATATTTGTGGAATTCCACTGCGGGCCCTGGACTTGGACACGGGAAACCCAAGCACCAGGACTAGATGTGCCACTAATTTCTTCACCTCTACTTCGGAGCTGCTTTCAGTTCTGACAGTCTTATTTTTGTGAAGAAAGGGACTGGACTTTCCAGTTTTGAAGAATGAGCATTTGTCGAAGAAAACCCCTAGACCCAGAATATTGCCTGTTCACACCAGCCAACAGCAAGTGTTTGTCATGGCGGCCTGTTTCAAAGGTGGGCAACGCCTTCATAATAAACTTAGTTCTGTCTCATCTGGATTGTGTCCAGTATAAAAATCTGGACAAATATCATAAACCAAAGAAAGTTTGCACACTTCTAAGACCAGTAGCAATTAATTACTTTAAATAGAAACCCTGTCACTTACAAGCAACATAAATATTTGTATTTTGAACCTCTAAGTAGTAGTTGGGTTGACCATTCTGGCCTTAAGAGATTTAAAGAAGAAAAAAAAAAAAGCAGTTGGTCATATTTTAACAGGGAATACATTTATAAAGAAAGGGAGGGTCAGGTCATGGAGTAAGAAAACATGAACCTAAAGACAGACAGACCTGAGTTCAAATCCCAGTGACCAGCTGACTCATGTGGGAACCCTGGCCACAGCTCTTGGGGAAGTTCAGACACATTAATTCCTAATTGGACTCTCCGTTTGAAATCAGAAGCCCCATGCCTTCCATCTGTATTTCTAACATCTGCCCGTGTTGGTACCCTTTGCCAGCTTCGCACTTTGGATGAGCTGCTTAAACTTTCTGAACCTCAGTCTGTCATTTGTAAAATGAGCAGTGCAGTAGAGTCTGTGCCGTAGGTAAGTTGTCGAAAGTACTGTCGTGGAGTTCTATTAGCTGCCTGATTGGAGCAGTGTGTCCGCATCTGGATTCTGCACTCACTCTTCTTCTGTGGGTAGGTCTTCGTTTAATTATTACTCTCACAGATCCTGGCCTCTGCTTATTTTTAAGGTCACTACAGATCGGGTGAAGTAGAAAGCGGGACAGTTTTGGGAAAGGCAGTCGAAGGCTTTGGTCTATAGCAGCCTGGGCAGCCTCTCCTCCATGCTCTGAGTTGGGTCCTGCAAAGCGTGGAGATTCTTATTCACTTTCCTACCCCCACTCTTTCCCTGACGCACGCCACGGCTTTCTAAAAAGCACTTTAAGAGCGGGAGGCTGTGTTTAATTTTGTGCAAACGTGAAGCTGGGGCTGAAGGGTGCAGGGTTCTGGGGCTGGGTCACTTTGGTAACACTTCCCACATGACTTTATCAATGGGTGGGCCGCAAAAACTTACCCTGTGTTTTTTTTACACCCCACCCCCCAAACCACCCAACCTGCTCAAGTGTTAGTTTTTCAAAGCCCAAGAAGTTTCAAAGGCCTGAACCCAACACAGGGGCCTTTCTTCATGCTTTGATTTTCTGCCCATTAAGTGTTTGTCCGTGAGTTCGTATTTCGCCTCCTCTGCAACCTACACATCCCAAGAGGTCCCTCGAGGTATAGGAAGTTAATTGATCCTTGATTAAAAGAAGGAGAAGTGCTTTGAGTTGGGGTCTAGAATCACCAGATGGTATGTACACACACACAAACACACACGCAGAGTTTGGTTTTGCTTTGCAGAAAGCTTGTAATTAGCTTTCATTATAGATAAATCTCAAGTCCAGGATATTGGCTTCAGAGTGTTGGTTAAATCAGATACTAAGCCCATGTGTGGTACGTGATAAATGTTCAGTGAATAATCGCCTGTGCTATTGCCTTGACTCTTCCATGGAAAGCATCTTTTTCTTCAAAGGCCATGAAATTTGCTGAGCTGTAGCTAATTTATCAATACTCATAGGGGCTTCCTTCTCTGTTTAAACTCGCTGACTTTAGAAAGCACCCAAAAGCCCTAGTATCTCTGTTAAGTCAACTTTAATCCCTTTGAATCTTGGGGTGACTGAATGCATTTGTTGTTATGACTCTTCTCCCATTAGCCCTTGGGTGGCTTGAAGGTTGGGACTTTCCTTAGCACAGTGCCCGGGTCAGTGCTGAGAACATAATAGGCATCCAGGTTCATCAAACGACAGACATTCATGTGGGGTTCCTCAGCCCAGTTTGGGCACATAGCTATTTAGTAAATGTTGGCTACTGTCATTGTGTCTGTGCTAGCTTTCCCTTTCTTCCTTTCATTGTCTACTGGTGCGTCTCTTCCCCACTCTGTAGCCAAATTTAAAATCGTATTCTCGTAATAGCCATATGTTTGGGTAACTGCCTTATTAAAATCACTAAACTACATTGAGTTTCTTGAGTGTACTTAGTCCCTGGATCCAAAAAACCTCCTATTCACATAAGGGTTCCCTCAAGCCTTCTATCCTCTGTTGGCCATCTTTGGTGTTCCTGGTAGGGCAGTCTTGTTGGGCCCTACATGTACTCTATACATACATCAGTCCTCACATTTCAAAATATCTTTGTGCACTTGTTTTTGTAGTTTTCTTAAAATACCATGAGCCTCTCGAGGGCAGGTGCTATGAGATTCACCTCTAGATTCCCAGGCACTAGCATTGGGAATTTTCTTGAAACGAAGGGATCGGGGACTATAGGAGTTGGCAGTAAAGATGGTGCCAGTGTTGGAAATGGAGATCCTGCTGTCGAAAAGAACAGCCTTCTCCGTGTCCTGGAGAGACAAGGCATGGTGTTATGTCTCTCGAGGACTAGCTGCCCCGTTGAGAAAATGTTTATGCTTTTCCCATCAAATGAAGGCAATCTGAGGTTACTCTTTTCTGGAGCAAAGTCAAGACTTGACTGGCACCGCCCCCCCCCCCCACCCCTCTACACCGCCAGTCATACCACAAGTTTGTAGGGAAGACAGAAAAAGCCATTGGGTTTTCTAAATGCTATCTCCATGCCTTTCAAGAAAATAAACAGAACCCACTCAGATCCAGCTTCTTGTCTGTCTGTGGTCCTCATCTTGTCTGTCTGTGGTCCTCATCCGTATAATCAGAACCGGAAACTCCCCAAGCCTCAGGCAAAGGAGGAAGAGAAAGGATTTGGATTGCTCCCAGGCTAAGAGAAGCCAAAAGAACAGAATAAACAGATTTTCTTCACTAGCCCTCTCTGTGGGATGGCCCCCCTACTTCGTCCTTTTAACATCTCCTGAGTATCCATAGTGTGTGCCCCGATGTCGTGCTGACTTACCTAGTGCTGTTTCTCGGTTTCTTTACACTAAAGCCACTTCCTGTGCTGATTTCATTCCATTCCATCTTCCCCCACTAGATGGTAAGCTCCCTGCGGACAGGGTTTATGCCATCTTCATATTCCGTGTACTTCAGGTACACAGTGAAGACAGAATAAATGCCTGCTGAATGAATGAATGGATCAGTGTGCTGGCATATTCTGTCATCCCCGCCATCCCCACACTAGATCTCGTTCTTCCCATTGCACAGATGAGAAGGGCGTCGGGGAAGATGGGAAATAACTCGCTTAAGTAGCAGGGAGCCGAGCTGAGATCATTAACCCAGTTCTGTCTAACTCCACAGCTCTTTTTTATGTGTTTTATTGTCCTTAGAAACATATGTTTTACAGGCCTATCATGTGAACACTATTAAAAATAGAAGCCGGGGCTTGAGAGCATAGCACAAATGTAAGGCACTCGGGGGTCTGCTCCCTTCCTGAGTTTATTAGCAACGCATTGGCTCCCAGGCACCAAGGAGGCTGCGGCCCGGCTCAGACGCGGAGCTCAACGTTTTATCACAACGTGTGGAACTTTAAAAGCGGACTATTAATATCATACTGCTGGCTTCTCGGCTACTTTTCATGGCCAACTTGGCCACAGTTCAAAACGTGGAGTAGTAGAATGAAGATGGTTCGGGCCTATGTGATATTTTTTTCCCTCCCAGCCCTTCTACCTGCAAAGATCGGCTACATATTCTTGCCAACTTCTGTGCCACTATGTTTCCCAGCTGCCTCCCCTTGCCCGTTTCCCTCCTTTGCAGAGACAGTCTCAAGAGCTAATGGTTACTGGCTTCCAGAGCCCCTCTGTGTTTACTTTGAGAAGGTCAGGCACAATGCTGTGGTGTGTCGCTGTTTCTTTCTTTTCAAAGCACCAGTATGAATTTGATAAAGTAAATTGTTGTTCTAGCAGGAAGCAGTTAGGGGTCACAAAATAAATAGCCGTAGAATTCAAATAAATCCGAAGAATAAAACCAAATAAATCCATGTGTGTATGCACAGTGATACATAAATACACTTTTTAGAAAGTGAGCGTTTTTATCGCTGCTGGGCTGGACCAAAGTAATTGAAAAATTGTGGAGTTCATGGTACTTTTTTTTTTTTTTAAAGAGGCGGTCTGGGACTGCGAGCAACGTGACGTGAATTTAATTCCTTTTTGAAAAACATGGGAATGGAATTTTATCTTTTCAACAACCGCTTATCTTGGGATTTTTCAGCTAATGAAATTCACAGTTGGATGAAACCAATTTGCAAAGTTAAATTGGGGGATCCAGGCATTTGGGGGTAGACTAAGAGACTCTGAATGAGCTAAATATTCTCCGTTTCTGTTCTCTTCACTTGAAAATGAACGATGTGTGCTTAAATAATTTAACTTGACCTCTTCAGATTGTTGGAAGATTCAGTGCAAAAATGGATATAAAATACCTTCCACATTGCTGGTGTTGCTGTCCCATCAGTGCTGGCTATTAATAAGATATTTTTCTTGGTCTTCCCCAGTCCCCTAACATTTAGTGGCTCACCTTTGACTTTGTGAAGCAGCATGGCAGCTTGGTGTTGAACTTGGGTGGTAGGGGAAGAAGAGGTCTTCTAGTTGTAGAGAAGAGGATGAATCTCTGTGTACCGTCTCCTTGGAGGCCATGTCCAAGAAGGCAGCAGACCGTGAGGCAAGAGGGAGGAGGTCCAGGTCACAGGGAACCCCCAAGGTCATACTTAGGGACTTTATCTCGTCCTGTGCAATGGGGAGCCATCAAAGAGACTTAAGCAAGGCACTGATGTGCTTGTGTCAGGAAGTGAACTGGTAGGTACGTGTGAGAGTCACTGAAAGCCAGGAGAGTGATGTGGAGGCCATTGCAGTGACCAGGCAAGAGATACTATAGGCCTTTGCTTTTTGCTTCAGAGTTATGAAGAGCTTTTCCTGGCAGGTGATGGAATCCATTTGCCATGACCTTTAAGAGAACAGCATCTGAGCTAACAGTGATAAACCGGCAGCAGCTGCCAGGGCGGCCTGGTTCTCCCGGATGCCCTTGGGGGACTGCGGGCAGCAGGGCCCCACTCAGCTCACTTAGTCTTCTTAGTGACTCTTCAGTGGAAGAAAGAGGTTGAAAAGGGCCCCACCGAGCAGCTACTAAGTGCCAGGCACCAGGTTAGGAGTTCTGTGAGCTTCATTCTCTTTGAGTCCCCACAGCTCATTTGCGAGGAAACTGAGGCTCAGGAAGATGGAATTAGAACCAAAGGTCACATTGCTAGATGTGATGGATCTGAGATTCAAATTCAGGTTCTGTGACTCCAAGGTCTTCCCTGCTCCAAGCAGGAGAGCCCTGGGAGGAGCTTCTGCTGATCTCTCCAATGGTGACAACTAACACTCTTGGTGAATGAGACATCATTAGACTTGAGGCTCCGTTGGTCAGTATTACAAGCTGGGCTTAAATTTTAGGAGGGTGTTGTGGCACAGGGGGAAAGCTCCTGCCTGGCTCTTCCACTGCCTCCCACAGTACCCTTGGACAAGGCAAGACGGCCATGCTGTGCTCCTCTTGCGGGAGACCAGGAAGGAAAGCGCGTGCATGTACTGAACGCTCTCTGTGGCCCATACATATCGCTACAAATGCAAGGAATTATGGTCACTGTCAATGTTCTTATTTGGCGTGGTCTTTGCTGTCGGTCAGTGTTTCTTTGGCCTCCTTTCATTAATGTTTTCCCTTTCCCTCTCTCTCTCTCTTTTTTCTTCTGGTCCATATGGTGGTTCCATCTTGAGCAGCTGGCCTGCCCTTCCTCATCATTGAGACAAGCACCATCAAACCTTACCACCGAGGGTTTTACTGCAATGACGAGAGCATCAAGTATCCTCTGAAAACCAGTGAGACGATAAACGATGCTGTGCTCTGCGCTGTGGGGATCGTCATTGCCATCCTTGCGGTAAGCATCCGGGCCACTGTGCTCAACCCTGCTCACTGCCCCTGGATCCTGTTTCAGAAAATCCAAGCCAGCAGATCAAGTTGGCAGATCAAGTAGAATTTCATTTTATTAATATTACTTATTTACATTATTACTATTACTTAAAGTATTTTCAGGGGCGCCTGGGTAGCTCAGTTGGTTAAGCAGATGCCTTTGGCTCAGTCATGATTCCCAGGTCCTGGAATCGAGTCCCACATCAGGCTTCTTGCAGGACTGCCCCTCTCCCAGCTTGTGCTCTCTCTCTCTAAAAAATAAATAAAATCTTTTAAGAAAAGTATTTTCAGATACTAAATATATATGTATACATAAATATGCCAGAAGTATAATTTCTGTATGCATGTGTATACTAAAAGTATCATGAAAGTACACAAAGCCCCCTGCCCTAAAATACTTTGCCTGCATGGTCCTCACAACCATCTGGTGAAGCCTAGATACTGTTCTTTTTTTTTTTTTTTTTTTAAGACTTTATTTATTTATTTGACAGACAGAGATCACAAGTAGGCAGAGAGGCAGGCAGAGAGAGACGGGGGAAGCAGGCTCCCTGCTGAACAGAGAGCCTGATGCGGGGCTCGATCCCAGGACTCTGGGATCATGACCCAAGTTGAAGGCGGAGGCTTTAACCCACTGAGCCACCCAGACGCCCCTCTAGATACTGTTCTTATCTTTCTTCTACAAATTAAGATACTGAGGTCTGCAAGAGTCAAAATAATTTGTCCAAGTTCACTTGGAGCCGCAGAGTTAGGAATTGAACCCAGCTCTGAGCCATGACACTGAGCCCCGAGAGAGGGGGATGCCATCAGATGTCACAGGCATTTTCTGGGCTCTGTTCATACCATGCCTGTGCTGCTGTAACAGTGGTCATGCCACTGATGTTCTCTGGTATATCATTCACTTCTCACACCCAGGGATGGTAGTGGAAAAGTGAAGATAAAATGGCACTTGGAATTGAGAGACCGAGGTTCTGGACCTGGCATTCTGCTGACAAGCCATACATCCTTAAAACCAGAGATGACCATCCTGCTTCATAGTATTGCAATGAACAGTCAAAGAGGTCATGAATACTGAAATAGTTTGCAAACTCCCAATTGCAGAATAGGTTACTCAGGTGCAAGCATAAACATACAGGTCTTCTCTTAAGGCATGAAGTCCTATTGAGGATGCAGAAATGAGCCATGTACTTTGGAACCAACTCCAGAATTATTTTGAGCAACAATCACATCGTGGAAATTGGGGTATGGCCTGACTTGGAAGGTCACCACCCTGTTTTAGACGTGTCCATTTAGGGCAGGGGTGAGGAGCGTAACTGATGGTAATCTGTCTCGTAATTTATGAGTCCTGCATTTTCACAGCTGTCCATGACCCACCTCCAGAATTTTCTGCTGATCTCTGCCCTTGAACCCCAGCCACGTGGGCATAAGGGACAAGCGTCATGTCCACCAAGGTCATAAATTCTTCCTCTCAGTTCCTTGAGTCATGTTTATATTAGCCAGAACTTGGAAGCTTATCTTTGGCCTGTATTAGAAGCCAAGAAGGAAGGAAGCTAAAGTTAAGACTATTCTACATGAGTTAAGTGCTAATATCCCCATTATACAAATGGAAAACTGGAAGCTCAAAGGGGTTAAATGATATGCTCAGTGTCTATAGCAAATAAAATTGGGGGCTCAAGCCTATCCCTAGCTTTTTTCATAACTCTGTTTCCATTTTGCAGACTTGACTTCACATTGTGAGTGGCTCTCCTTTCCAAATTAATTGCCCAAGGGATAGGCAGTTGGCTACTCTTGCCTATTCTGGATCACATGCTGCTGATGGTACTGAACCACATTTCATGAAGTTTTTCTTTTGACTTCCCCACTCTGGGGGTTGGTTGTAAACTTTGAGACCCCTCTTTGTTTTTTAATAACATCGTAAACCAGGCACACAATCAACAGTTTGAAATTGGGAAAGGGGGATGGGGACTAGTAGAATTCTTTCCAACCTTTAAAATAAAAACAGTTCATTTGGCAACTCTAGAAGTTTCTTAAAGGTGGACTGAGGATCTTTGTGTTCAGAAACTGAGAGATATAAGATCTAATTTTACTATTGCTCCAAATTGACAGTGTGCGGTTGAGTTGCATGGCTTTTCGTGGAAAAGAAGTTTGTCACGACAGGCAAATAATTGTACAGTATCTTGTACTGAAGTTAGAACAGGTGTTTTTGACACTTGGAGGATCAGTTAACTGAGTGCTTCTAGGAAGCTGACTATAACCCAGGAGTGGTTAAGATAAGAATAGCACAGGGACAGGGGTGTCATGTGCCCTTTGCTCTCTCTGCATGCAGTTAACATGGACTTGCCTTGTGGGGCAGCTCCTGGGCCCAGTGCAGTGGACAGCGGCACCCTTCAGAGGCTGTGGCACCCACTGCTATGTGAACCTGGCAAGCCACTACTCTCTCCAGCCCTCGTTTTCCTCATCTGTGTTGCGTTCACTCATGGGAATGGCTGTGAGACTCAAACACCATTATTCGTGGGAACGGATCTTGTAGTGCTGGGTTAGCTGGACATGGTGCTAAAGACGCTTCTTGAAGGGCTGGGCTTCTCGCCTGGGCTTCCTTCCTCAAGCAAAACTCCTGCTCAGCAGCCCTTTCCCTGCTGTTGGCCAAGACCAGCCCCTTCTTCCTCTTGAAAGGCTAGCATTTCTGAGAAAGATCTGCTTTAAGGAGTTTAGTTTGGCTTGCTTTTCTCCTCATGTCATGTTGGTGTTTTAATTAAAGTGCTCCTTGACCTCTCAGGTTTCCTTGAAACAGGCAGTCATGTGCTGTGGACTTGGATCTAGGATGAGCAAGGGCATTGCTTCCTTATCCCATAGGATGTCAGCAAAATAGGCTTGGAGAGTGTTTTCCTATAGTTCCAAAGGGATGAGGGGGTGGGGGAGGGAAGCAGGCAAGAAAATACCACAATAATTGATGTCCTTTGTTAGGCGCTATTATGTGTCCTAGAAACGTATGAACCATGTTTAAGCATTTCACCCTTGCAGAAGCCCCAGTAGCTAGGTAATCTTCAAGGTTTCCCTTTAGCCTAGGGGTTAAAGGTATGAGCATATCTGAACTCCTGCTGTGGAATGTGTAGCAAGTGAATTAACCCCGTTGAGCTTCAGTAGGCTCATCTGTGAAATGGAGATGATGTATGTAAAGTAATTCCGTGCTTGGCATCTATAGTACACTCAATAAATGTTAACTGTTTTATTGGCAAAGGAGTAAACAGTCAAAAAGTGGTGAAGTGAGTTGGCCAAGACCTCATGTCTAATAAAAATAGAGTCAGGAAAGGAGCGCCAGCCTTGGGACCCATCCTGTCTCCCACTCTTTCCGTGTAGTTCATTCACTAAAACCCAGATCTCTTGACTCCCTCCAGTGCTCTTTGCAAGAGGGCTTGACCTCCAGATCCAGCTACGTCCGCATTTCAGCCGGAGGCGCGTGTGAGTTGTGGGCCCATCGTGAGGTCTGCTTACCTACTTACCTGCCATTAAGTACTTGAGTTCTCGTGGAAACAAGCAGAAGCAGAGACCTCAGAGGGAAAATGAGTAATTGACTTTAGTATGCTCAATTCTGGAAAACCTATATACGGCCTAAATTGAACAACAACAACAACACATTTCCCACTTTCCCATTACGACTGGTCCTAGAGCCTGGCTGGCTCCATCCCGGATCTGCTTCTGATCAGAGGGCGTGAATGACAGTCAGGGAGGGAAAGGGGGACCCAGGGCTGGAAATCTAATCATCCCACTTCTTGCTGGCCGGGCCTTCTCCTGCCGACCTCGAGTTTGTTTAAAACAACAAGAGAAACCTTGGCTGATTTGGGCGCCCTCACTCCAGTGTGAGTGTCCCCACAGCAAAGGAGTCGGGGACCAGTGTAAGACAGAACGTGATGTGGACACGCAGGTCGTCAGCAATTATAGAGAAAGCAGACACCTTTCTATGGCAGGAGATATGGAAAAGTCTAGTCGTTTTGACTGCTTTTTCAGATGTATCTCAGATTCTGGAATTATAGCATAATAGGAATTCTTTCCAAATCCACAAAGCAGTGGTTCCTATCCCTGCCTTGTAAAGGTTTAATGACTCTAGCAGCAGTGAGATTAGGGGCAAAACCAGTAAAGTATCACCCCCTACCTAGCCTCCTCTCAGTTTGCCTTACGCTACACCGTGAAAGGCATTATGAGCGAAGATTTTAATACGGAAAAATGCTCAGGATTCATTTCAAATAAACATGGGCTCTGTGCTTGCCTTGGTCAGACCCTGAAAGTGGTTTATATAGATTCTTAATATCTAGGAGTTGAAGCGTGGATGAGTCGTGGATGCCTCCCCTCCTCCCTCTGGCCATATGAATTCTACTCCTCCTCAGAGATCCTGTTGAATATGACTTCTGTAATAATATTGCTCACTAGAGAAACAGCTCAGACTTGGGCATCATCTGGTTTAGGTTCCCGTCCTAACTTTTGTGCTTATTCATTATCAGACCCCTTTGGGAAAGAACAATACCTTCCTTTTCTGTGGATTGGTGACAGTGGTTCTCCAACTCCATAGGGTTTTTCTGGAGGTCAAATCAAGTGCCATTATGCATGCCGCCAGCGAGAATCATCGCTTTCATTTCCGTAGCATCTTGCAGTTAACAAAGTGCACATTCCCTGATTTGCACCTGGTGGTGATCCTGGGAGGTGGACTGTGACAGCCAAGGCAACGGGGGATCAAGGATATTAAGTGACTTTCCCATAACTAATTAGTGGCAGGGCCAGACCAGGGGTCCTCTGATTCAAAAGCAAGGCTTTTTTTTCCTTCTCCCCACCCCCCCACCAAATAATGGCCTCACTGCTGCCTGGTAAATCCTGCCTGCCTGCCTTCCACAACTACTTCTCAAGCACCCCGAGGTAGCGGGTGCTAGGGACCTGGTGGTGCACCTCTGCCCTAGTTGCATCTCAAGCAAATAGCACCTTCTGTACTTCTGGCCCATGTGCTCTGTGTCCAGGTCTTGTCTCCCCAGCTAGATAATAGGTTCCTAGAAGGCCAAGACCAGGCTTTCCCTCTTGCCCATGGTAGGAACTAAATCCACCCCAGGCAGACATCTCTCTCTCTCCGGGAAACATTCCTTGGTTGCCTCCTCCCCCACCTTCCAAAGGTCCCAGAGATTCCCTGGGCGGGCCTCAGACTTCACAGTCACTGGGTGGAACTGTCCTGTGTGTTTACTTGTGTATTCTTCTGTTACCCTGCGAGTCACAGCAGGGACAGGCACTGGCCTGGTCTGACTTTGAATTGCTCATGCAAGCACAGACTGCGGTGCCCAAATCACAAGCGATACATTTCGGGCAGAAAATTAAAAAAAAAAAAAAAAATTAGGCCAGGAGATGTCAAAGGACCTGTGCAGCAGGGAAAAGTATCCCATCTGCTTCCCTCAAATCTTAAATATGGCCCAGGATGCCCATGGGAACATGCTCTGTAGGACGCGCAGAGTTCTCGTTGGAGAGACAAGAAGAAGAGCTTAATACCTCCAAGATTTGTTTATTCAGGATCGGGCTTCAGTGTGCCCACATCTGGATTTCATTACTTCCTCCCCACGCCCCCAGCCCCCTTTATCTGAGAGAGCACTGCCAAGAAAACAAGGTTCCCCAAGATTGCCTCCTCATTAAAGGTTAGGCGAGTTTTCAACTCTGAAAACAGTGAAGCCGGGCTGGCCCAGCAGTGCCTTGGTAGGAGACCCGGTCCCCTGGTTTACAGTCCACGACATCTGTGCAATTACCAGGACCACCCACGGAGAGTGGCCCCATGAATCCTTCCACTGTGCGGGTCCTTGATCAGATGGCTACAGAGTTCTTCTGAGACCTTCTTATCCCTGAGGGGGAATCTATTTACCATTTAACAAACACAGACGTTGGGATTAGGATTTAGTTTGTACACACACACACACACACACACACACACACACACACACCCCTCTCCAGCCTCTGGAAGATGTGAGAGCTCCAGCAGTTCTCCCTTAGGTCTGTGTAGTTCTTAGGGGTTAATGACTACTTGGAAAATGTATCCAGCATGAAAGTGGTTTTCAATTTATCCATTTCAGTTTTTAATTTTTTTATTAATGTATAATGCATTATTAGCCCCAGGGGTGTAGGTCTGTGAATCGCCAGGTTTACACATTTCACAGCACTTACTGTAGCACATACCTTCACCAATGTCCATAACCCAACTACCCTCTCCCTACACCCCTCCCTCTGGCAACCCTCAGTTTGTTTTGTGAGATTAAGAGTCTCTTATGGTTTGTCTCCCTCCTGATCCCATATTGTTTCATTTATTCCTTTCCTACCCCTCAAACCCCCCACGTTGCCTCTCAGCTTCCTCTTATCAGGGAGATCATATGATAATTGTCTTTCTCTGATTGACTTATTTCACTAAGCATAATACCCTCTAGTTCCATCTACCTTGTCACAGATGGCAAAATTTCCTTTCTTTTGATGTCTGCATAGTATTCCATTGTGTATATATACCACATCTTCTTTATCCATTCATCTGTTGGTGGACATCTAGGTTCTTTCCATAGTTTGGCTACTGTAGACATTGCTGCTATAAACATTTGGGTACACGTGCCCCTTCGGATCACTACATTTGTATCTCTAGGGTATAATTAATCCATTTTAAGTGATAGTGCTCTGGAGGTTGAGAAATCCATTCTGTGAGTCTGTACATTTGGAGATGGGGTGGGAAATCTGATAACGTTTACAAGTGATCTAATGTTGGGGCAGTGGGGGGGGGGTGTGACTAACGCCTTATCTTAAATCCTCTTCAAAAGTTAGGTGACGTAGGTGTTATTTACCCCTTTTTACAAATAAGGCAGGGTAGGAGGCTTCCGAGGTAGAGGCCACTAGTGCAAGGTTACTCTCAGTTTAGTGAATGAGGGAGCAGGAATTAAAACCCCACTCTCTCTGGCTTCAAAGCCCAGTGCTTGGACTCATATTTATTGAAGGCCTGCTTTGTGCTAGGTACTATGCAGAGTGCTCTTTATTTCATGAGCTATAAAACTGTGTCATTTTGGGGCTTGCTTGGAGAGCTCAGTGTATGGAGGAGGTCTACATGACCACTGCGCAGATGATTGCCTAAGATCCTAAGACCAACGGTGTGTGGTAGTGTTTTGTATGAAGTGGCTTTGCAGAAGGCAGTGGCCGGGTGTAGGGGGATGCTCGGTGAGATTGCCCTTAGAGCAAGGAAGCATTGTGGTAGACACATCGACCTACAGCTGGTGTTAAGACGCAGATATAAAGCTAGGAGCCGGTGGTCTAAAGGGGAAGCCAGGCAAGGAGAAGACCGACTGCACTATTACTCTCGGGGAGACTGAGGAGTTGGTCAGAGAACGTGAGGGGAGCCAGAGCACTCTCTGCTGGTGGTGGGCCCCAGAGCCAAGACAGAGGAGACCAAAGGCAGTAGATGGTGTGAGGTATAAATAAAGTGCTACTACGGGAATTCAAAGGAAGATGACTGAAGGTTATTTTCGTTGCTGAAGACTTCATCATCATTGCCACCATCATCATCATATATTGAGCACTAGTCCCACTTAATTATCACAATGACCCTGGAACTCTTGGTAGGTGTCATCCCCTTTTAACACGTAAGGGAGCAAGAATTACAGCACTCAGTCGTCCAAGACCTTGAAGTTAAAAGCCAGAACTCTAACCCCGTCTGCGAGTTGACACTAGAGCTCTACTTTGAAGGGCAGGTGGGACTTCCATCACAGAGGCTTCCAGGCTTCAGGCAGAAGGGATTGCTTCAGGGAGGAGAAGCTGAAACAATGCATTATTTTTAGGAACGGTAAGGCAAACCTGTCCAGCTGGAGAAATAGAGTATCAGGGAGTAAGTAGATAGAGATAAAGTAGAAAGAGAGCACAGCAAGATGGTGAAATGCCTTGAATGTCGAGGAGTTGTTACCTGAATTAATGGGCTGGAGACTGATGGAAGTATTTGAAGCTAGCTGTGTCAGTTTTTGCAGCTAAGGTGAGGATGAGGCCCGAACCACGGTGGGGCTGATGCAAGGGGAGGAGAGAGGAGATGGACAGGAGGCAGCTTGCAGAAGCAGGGTGACCAGACGTGGATGGCAGTGGGATAAGGAGGCCTACAGGGTCATGTCTTTACGGTTATATGGTGGTGACTCAAACAGAGATGAAGGGAAGAGCTGTGAGGTTTGGGACAGAAGTTGGAATGAGCGTGAGGTGAGACTGGGTTGGGTTGACATCCTAATGTCATCCGAGATGCTAGTTGGGAGATTTGGCAGAAGATCGGAAGAGGGCTGCGGGGATAAGGTTTAAGCTGAGACGCACGCGCGAGAGAGAGAGAAAGAGAGAGAGAGAGAGAGGTGCCCTTTGGGTGGTCATCTTCCCAGAGGTAATAATTCAAACTGTTGAAGCAGCAAAGATCATAGCAGAAAGCCAAGGAGAAAGGTATTTGAGAAATAGGAAGAAAAGCACTGTGGTACGTTATTCAGGAAGCTTAGGGAATTTGGTGTCAAAACAGAGTAAGAGATGGGCCCCAGGAGGTGGTACAGAAAACCCATCCAGGAGCCCCTTGCACAGATAGGCAGGCCTAGTCATTTGGGAGACCCATGGCTCTAAGTCCCCACCTTTGGGAAAATAATGATGCTTCATCCTTCAGAATGCCTTCTTCATAAAGTGTCTGGGCTTAGGGCAGCCACCACTGATTTTGGCCATAACTAGCTTCTGGGCCTCTCTCTGGCCTCTTTGCTGTCTATACGCTGGATTTTGGAGTTTCGTGTTACCCACAGGACCCAGAAACTCCACTGGTGGCCTTGCATAGAGCTCTGTCCTCCTTGCCTTTCCCAGTCTGCAGGGCACTGATTGATCTCTTTGCAAAACGCTGAAGACGACCAAGCGGGAGAAGAAGCGAAGATGAAATTTCTCATCAGTTCTTTCTAGTCACGAAAGGTGCTGCATCTTGTTGTACGAGATGGAGCATTCAGCTTCAGAGAAAATACAGCAGGACCCAGATACGTTTCCCTTTCTCTTGGGACTGAGAGCTCACTGTTTGCTGAATGAATGATTCTGTTCTGCACGGAAAGAAGTTCATTCATGCACACAACCAAGATGTGAAGGAACAGCTTGGCGCACTGTGGCTCACAGGGACTGAGGTGTGCAAGGGCCTGACGAGTAAGTGGCTTCACCACATGCTCCAGGAGCATCCGTCTTCCCAGAAACTCGGATCATGCTGCCTCTAGGACTTCACACAGAAAGCTGGCTTCGTGCTGTGGGACAGGGCATAGTAACTGGAGTGGGGTCCATGCTGCGCTAGCAGCCCTGCTACCGCCGAATTTCTGACCAAGGCTGATTGGCTGGCCTCTCTGGTCTCCCCTATACTCACTTTTAAAGTGGTGACAAGAATTGAGTAATTCCTAGGGTGTTGTGAAGCAGATAATGCAGCGGATGTGAAAATGCTTTGTAAGTTTTTAAAATGCTATGCAAATATTATTATTCAAGTAGATCAGAAAATAGGGACATTTGTTCTTGGAACTCAGAAGTCTCTCGAAGAGGGATTGTTGGGACACTGTCCACAAGTCTTAACTTTTCTTAGGATCATTTATAGAGAGGAATGTGACAAGTGACCTAAACAGTACTGTAGGCCTGCCCTTGCTGCCTGGGGTTTAGGCTTCTCTTCTTAGTTCCCCTGAGAAAGACATCCTATAGACACAGTGGTCGAAACGAACGTATCGGTACACGTATCTTCTGGTTCTACTCTGGAGGGGTGGTACTTCCAAACTCTTTGATTTGGAATGTTCATTTCTAAGGAGATTTTGGAAGGAGCTTAGAAAAGATATTTTCTACAAGTATGTGTTGATTTGATTTTTTATTTCCTCTTCTCTGAGGGAAAGAGAAAAAAATTAACTTTTGGAGGGTCTTCTGCTGGGGGCCATTTGGCATATCACCTGCTTGCATCCCCTGGCAATCCCACCAGGTAGATGATTTTCATCTTACTTTTATCGGTGAGGAGACCTAAGCCCAGAAAGGTGAAGGCACTTGCCTAAGGTAAGAAATGGGCTTCAGACTAAGGAGATTCTGGCTCCAAAGTCAGTGCCTCTTTGACCACTGCATGCTCTCTCTTTTCCAAAAAGTCAATGTTCTCTAAATTTCCTCTCCGGAACACTTTGATATTTATGAACATGTGGGCCATCAAGCTCTTTGACACCAGAAAGGATAGGCAGAGAGGTATGCTCTTGGAGTTGGGGACAAACTGTTACCGTTGTCAGGCAAGTTAAGATCCCTTTCTGTCCCCTCGTAGCTTAATTGCAGTGCTTTCCCACTTTATTAGTTTCCAGATTCTGTGCCAAGTGCTTTAAAAGGCAGGTAGGGGAGAACTCTCCTCTGCTGCGTGGCAGCTTGCCATCCCCCTGAATCTGTTGCTTGCTCTTTCAGAAAGGGATCAACTTCGAAGGCATTCTTCTGGGCAGTGAAATTTACATATCACAACTTTGCTGACTGAAGCAGAAATGGGGGCTCCAGGGGTTGGAGTCCTGGGTGGGGCCTAAGCCTTCATAGGGGGAGGGAAGAGCTGATTTTATGACCCAGGAATAAAAACATTGTGAGGGATGAATAAGGTCCGAAAGCAGTAAATCTGGAACTCCAACATTAGGTGTATAATGTGTCAGAGAACAATTTAAGCTTTTGCCTCTTCTGCAGAGGTGAGGTGTTTGGCCGGCTCTCCCAGTCCAAATCTCATTCAGTGGTCTTTTAAGGGTTAGGATTACAAGAAGCCAAGTCCGGCTGGTTCATAATGATGATTTATGGCCGTGTTGTCGACTCCCCGACCCTTCTGTACAAGGGGATAGAGAAAATACATAATTTGTTGCTCATTAACTGCGAGATCTGTCAGGGCTGCCCCAAAAGGCCATGTGGTCCTGGAGTCATGTGTCTGCTAAATGGCTTCAGCCGGCTCCTGTCCTTGAAAATACGCCATTGCTGTTCTGCAGTGGAAATTGTTTTTAATAACGATAGAAGTACAGCTGATGCCCAGTTTACAATGGTTTGAATTACAACTTTACAATGGTGCACAAGCAATGCACAGTCAATGGAAGCTGTACTTGATTTTTTTTTTTTTCCCATGGGCTAAGAATCTGTGGTACGGGTGCCTTCTTGTGAGGCTGGGCAGCAGCAGTGAGCCCCAGCTCGCAGCCAAGCCATGCGATCACGAGCGTAAACAGCCTTTCTGTACCCATGCCGCCCTTCTCTTTTTCACTTTCAGTGCAGTAGCCAATAAATTACACACACTGTTCTATACTTAATTGCAACACAGGCGTTGTGGTAATTGATTATGCCCAACCAAAAGCTAATGTCAATATTCTGAGCATGTTTAAAGTTGGCTAGGCGAAGCTATGATGTTTGGGCGGTGTATTCAGCCCATCTATGAGTTACACTATTTTCTACTTAGGATGAGTTTTCTCAGGATGTAACACCATCATAAGTCGAGAAAGATCTGTAACAAAACATTCCGTCCATATAGTCTGTTGTGAGTCTTTCAACTTAAGGGTCAGCATATCTGGGCTCCACTTTTGCTCTGTCACTAAGAAGCCTCAACTCCTTTAGCTAAGTGCCTGTGCCTCAGAGCCTTACCATCCTCAGCTGTACAATGGGTATAAATTCTTCACAGAGTCACAGATCAAATGAAACTGTAAAGTTTGAAAGAAATGTACAAGGGTACTGCTATTAATAGCTTAGTTATTAGGAATTTGAGATGCCATGAAATAGCTTCTTTACCCCTTTCTCCTCCCATGAGAGGTTAACTGGTTAGAGGTTAACTGGTGGTTTGCATGTGCCAGTCCCTGGCACTGAAACTGAAGTTTTAGAATGAAGGGATGTTAGAGCTGAAAGTAGCCCTTGAGCTGTAATCAAACCCTTTCTCCCTGAAGTGACGGAAGCACAAAGGTGACTTGCCTGAGATTAATCAGTAAATTCACCTACGAGTTGCTGATTGGCAGTGAAAAGCCACATGTTCTTTTTCAGCATCAAATAGGAAGTCAGGCTCAAGCCAAATCAGTTTAGAGTTTCTTAATTTGTAGCCTTGACACATCAAGGAACTCAGGAATCGTTCAAGGGCAGGGACTGTGCATGGGGCCTTGGTTCTGCACCGTGGCCATGGCGTCGTCTCTGAGGAAGTACTTTCCTGTGCTGTTGCTTATTGCCTTTGCTTGGTTGGGAAGTTAGTGGTGGAGGATGCATAGGGGAGTTGAAAGTAAATGTCATTGCAATTATGAAGGGATAAATTACGGAGTCTAGCGCCCTTATTTTGCAAATGCAGACACTGGCTTATCTCACATTCACTCAGTGAGTAGGGACTTGAACCCTGGCCACTGCCTCCTAGTTGAGTGTTCGTCTCCTTGCGTCCAAAGTCATGCGAGTGTGATTTATAAATAAAGAAGAAAGAGCATGATGGTGGCAGTGGACATCTGGAACTTGTTAGCCCGTAAGGTTACACAGGGTAAAAGTATAAACAGGTTCAAAGGGGAATTAGACCAGCAACGGTAGGAAAGATTGCTGGGTGGGGAGCTAGAACACCTGGGTCCAATCTTTCCTTGCTAGTTAATTTGGACCTCAGTTTCTTCCATGTATAATGAACCCTTTCATTTCTGACGTGCTGTGCTTCTCAGGTTTTAATCTCTGCAGCATGTTATCAAAGGCCTTTTAGTAATATTTAGAGGATATTTCCAGTTTTATAATAAAACAACCGTGAAGACTATGGTCCTTCTTCCTTTCATTCATTCATGCAACCAGTAGTCTCTGAGCACATCTGTGAGATCAGGTGCTCTGCCAGAGAATGGCTAAGCCAGTACTGTGTGCTAGAGTGGCCTTTGACCATCTCCCTCTGAATCACACTCGGTGTGATCTGGGAACCAAAGCATAGCACATAGAAATAATCAAGTATTTATAATCACAGACTTGCTGTAGAAATGTTAGCAGTGCTGGTGGCTGTTCTCACTCCCGCACCTGCTGGCTCCTGGGCCCAGCTGGCATCTTCTTTCCACCTGGCTAATCCCTCCCATCCCCCACTAGACTTGGGAGCCCCTGAGAACTTGGATCAGACCCCATGCCTTGACCCCTTCCCCAGCTGTGAAACAATAACGGGAGACTTTGGAAAGGAGTGGCCGGATACGTCTGTCTATTACTTCCCTTGCGGTTGTGCACACACACTGGGTGTCCCTGAAAGAGCAAGCGTGGCTCATCACCCTGCCCCACGAGAACCTGTAAAAGGAACTCTGTGGGGCGTTATGAGTGGACTGTTGCTGTCCCTGGACTGTGGTTGCGATCAGGAAGTGGCCGGGGCTGTGCTGTGGAGTTAAGACAAGAGCAGCAGGCCGTGTGGTTGGGCATGACCGAAGTAGGATGGTCCTCTGCTGTGTAGGCATCACAGGCGTTAGCCTTGTGGAGAATGAGCTGGAGCCCCGTTCTTAATGTCACACCAGGCAGTGCGGGTTGAGCTGCACCTTCCCTTGTCTGAGCTTCAGCCATACCTGTCTCATGGCCGTTGTCAGGATTTCATGAAATAAAGCATCTGGGAGCAATCCCTGGTGGAGACTGGGTCATCTGTGACTGGTGGCCTTTTCCCAGGGGTGAGAAGCCTCCCCGAAGTGTTAGGAGTAAACACAGTGTGATGGGGGAAGATTATGAAAGCCAAGACTCACTGGCTGTCCTGTAGAATTGAGGAGATAGGAGACAATGCCCACAGACTTGGAAATTTGCAAACACCGAAGGGCATCGTATTAAAAGTTCCTTAGTGTGTAGGCCAGTGTTCTCATCACAGCATTGTTCTAAAAAGGAAAATGAAAGAATCACTTTCTGTGACCCAGGTAATTTCCCATCCATGTTACCAGATTTAAGCCAACGACTCAGCAAGGGCATGCAGCCTCCTTTCATGGAGAAGGAAACTGAAGCTTGGAGAGGTTGTCATGACTGAGCGACACCAGGCCGGTGGCAGAGCCGGGACTCAAACCCAAGACATGGTCTTGGGCATTCACCTTCCCATAGAAACTCCTACCATGGCTCAGTGATCCCTGACTCCGAAGCCCAGTATCCTGAGATTGGCTCAGATCCTTGGATGCTCTGGCCATGCTTAACCATGTCCTTGATTGTTCATCTAATTTTTTTTTCTATATTTGGGTCTTTGTTTCTTTGTTTAGTAAAAAAAAAAATGTAACTATGATATATAATATTTATATATGTTTAATATTATATTTGTATATGTATAAATATATTTGTATATTTTTGTTGTTACAAAGATACTATATGGCCATGTGGGACTTTTTCAAAAAGGGGAAAATGACCATGTTAGCACTCCCGTGTTTCCTCCCGTGCATATTTCTGTCCATGTATTTCTCAAATAGAAAATTGAAATTTTAAAAAAATATTTTATTTATTTATTTGAAAGAGAGAAAGAGAGGGTACACACAAGGGAGGGGGAGGGGCAAAGGGAGGGGGAGAAGCAGACTCTCTGCTGAGCAGGGAGCCCAATGTGGGGCTCAGTCCCAGGACCCTGGGATCATGACCTGGGCCAAAAGCAGCTGCTTAACTGACTGAGCCACCCAGGTGTCCCGAAAATTGAGACTTTCTAGGTCATAGCCAGCAGTTATGCACAGAACATTCTCTTCTGTCGGTAAATATCCTTTACAACATCCGCTTTCATGTCAGGTCTTGATACTGCCTAACACCCCTATTGGTTTCCTTTCAGATCATCACTGGGGAGTTCTACCGCATCTACTACCTGAAGGAGAAGTCCCGGTCAACGATTCAGAATCCCTATGTGGCGGCCCTCTATAAGCAGGTGGGCTGCTTCCTCTTTGGCTGTGCCATCAGCCAGTCCTTCACAGACATTGCCAAAGTCTCCATAGGCCGCCTGCGTCCTCACTTCTTGAGCGTCTGCAACCCCGATTTCAGCCAGATCAACTGCTCCGAGGGCTACATCCAAAACTACAAATGCAGAGGGGACGACAGCAAAGTCCAGGAAGCCAGGTGAGTCGCCGCCTGCCATGGGCACGGTGTGCACGCCTCTGATGCAGACAGTTCAGAGAACACTTACTAAGGCGCCTACTGCACAAGGTGCCAAGTTCAGGGCTGGGCTTCGGTTTCAAGGGTTGTATAAGGCACAGTCCCCATTCTTAAGGAACTCGGGGTCAAATTTTTTAGATATATTAATAAGCAAATATGGTAGAACCCTGGTAAGTCCATCTATCCATCCGCTTGCTCAAGCATCCGTGGGTGCCTGCTAGGTTCTAGACAGTGTGTCCAAAGCACTACCAAGGATACAAAACCAAACAAGATAGTGCTGCTGTCAAGGTCACAGTCTAGGGAGGGAAGACAGACAGGCAAACACGTGTCAGGGTGTGAATATGGCCCCCTCATGCCCCTCTCTTGCTCTTGCAGGAAGTCCTTCTTCTCTGGCCACGCCTCCTTCTCCATGTACACTATGCTGTATTTGGTGGTAAGTACCTTCCTTCTGATTCCAGTGCAGTGCAGCGCCCCGCCCAGCTCACTTCTCTCCAGAGCAGAGAGCCCTGGGATGGTTAGGGAGAGCTGTCGTGAAATCCTCGAAAGAGGAGTTAGCTACAAAAGTGAGGTTCTGTTTTGAGCTCTGCCATGGCATCCGTAGAAGTTGTTTAACTTTCTAGATGTTTCCCATTTTTCAAATAAAATTAATACATATCATGGCTCTTTTTTTTTTTTTTTAAAGATTTTATTTATTTATTTGACAGAGAGAGATTACAAGTAGGCAGAGAGGCAAGCAGAGAGAGAGAGAGGAGGAAGCAGGCTCCCCGCCAAGCAGAGAGCCCGATGCGGGACCCGATCCCAGGACCCTGGGATCATGACCTGAGCCGAAGGCAGAGGCTTAAACCACTGAGCCACCCAGGCGCCCTATCATGGCTCTTTGATAAGGACTGTGCACCCATTTTGAAGTTAAAAGGGGACGAAGACACGTGTATCACATTTTAATGTAACAAAACTGTTTTCTGAACATCCCTTTAACTCAGTTGACCCTTCCAGGCACCCTAGGTTATAAGTAGTATTATCTCTTTTGTGGGAAAGGATTATTAAGTAAGGCTCAGAGAATTCAAGTGAACGGTCAGAATTCACACTAGCGCTGTTGCTCGCATCCAAGCTCTGTCATAAAATTCCTTGTGGTGTTTGCCATGCCAACCCTCCTCCATCCCCTGCAGAGAGAAAGGTTTTCAAAATTATCAGTATCTGGCGATGGGGAGTGATTTCACGTGTGACAGAATAATTCTGCCTCCCTGAGTACACGTGATCTTATAATAACACAGTGAGGCTTGACATGGGTATCCCTGCTGCTGGGATCCAGAGACCAAGCCCCAGGGAGGCTAAGCAGTGTGTTGGGGGGTCCCTCAGCTGGTGGTGGGGCCATGATCTGACCCCCCATGTTGCCTTTCCCATGGCCACGACTGCTCTGATTTCCTAGAGGCGCTGGGACAGTGCAGGCCGAGGGCTTGTCTCCAGCTGCTGCCCAGACAGCGGCTGGTCTGTTTCTCTTTGTGAGTTACGTGCAGTCCCCTGCCTCTCCTCTCCCCTTGAATGAGGTCCCTGTGCCAAGGCACTTCCTGCTTTCGGCCCCTTTGATGAAGAGCAAGAAGGCGCTGAGAGGTCAGACGTAGCTCAGGGGAGCATAAGCTGTTTGCAGAAAGAACGTTTTGATTTTGACTGACTTACAAAACATAATTAGGATTTGGAAAAACTAGCAGAAGGGTTTTGTTTTGTTTTGTTTTCCCTCGCCATCCTTTCCAGGCCCGGAGGCCTTCGGGCTTCCCATTACCTGCGATACAGAGCTGAAAGGTGGGCCCCAGCCTAAGAAAACCTCAGACGTGGATTTTATTTATTCACGAATCGCGCTCCCCTCCGTTCTTCATTTGTTGTTGTTGTTTTGCTTTTGCTCTGCTTTTAGAAAGCTAAGGTAGCGAAGATATTTAGTTTCCTATTTCTTCTTTTAATACTTTACTCCAGTCTGGAAACAATTTCAGTGTTTGCAAAGGTGCTTGGAGGAGTGGGTCTGTGTTCATTTTTCTCCTATTCCTTCATTTTTTTTTTTCCAAGAGAAAAATGCTGGGTAATTTTGAAACCAACCCTGTGCACTGTGTGCTCTATAGCCACTGAAAAGATAAAGGTGCTGACATGTTTCTGGTGCTTTCTGTGTGCTGGGCACTGGGGCAAGCTCACAAGATGACATTCGGTTCTCTCAGTAATTTGATGAGATGCATTTTGATTACCTCGTTCTTAGCTGGAAACCCACCAAACAACCCGAATCTTAAGAGTTTTAGTAATAAAAGTTCCATCTCCTATAAAAGGGAGAAAATGGATTTGAAGGCTTTTCTTGTTGACAGCAGGATCACAGTCTGTTGTTTTCATGGTACTGCTCATCAGAACACAAAAACAACCCCGCCAGGATCACCTTAAAGAACAGAACCTTGCCAGGTGTTCATCTGGCGCAGTTGGTTAAGTGTCTGCGTCCGGCTCAGGTCCTGATCCTGGGGTCCTGGGATCAAGACCCACATTGAGCTCCCTGCTCAGCGGGGAGCCTGCTTTCCCCCCTGCCTGCTGCTCCCCCTGCTTATGCTGTCTCTATCTCTGTGTCAAATAAATGAAATCTTTTAGGAAAAAAAAAAAAGAAAAAAATATAATTTCCCGACTCTAATTTCCATTTCAGCAACCTGCCTTTCTTCAGATCTACTTTAATGGAGGAGCTGTCCCCCACCAACCGCCTCCACTCCCCATGACCACCTCCCACCAGCTATGATTATAGCCAGAAACCTCCTCCACAGGGGTGAGGAGTGAGGGTGGATTCGGACAGAATGTTTGTTTGCATCTTTGGGGGAGGAAAAAAAATATAGTGCCTTTATGTTTCTGGAAAGAAGGAGGGGAGGGAGGCAGGGAAGAGGGAGGGAGGAAGAGCCTCCTTAGTCCTCCATCGCCCTAGTGTCTTACTACACACGCACGGACGCAGCCATGCACACACCACTACACACATTGTGACGTGTACAACTCACGGATACCCATATATACAACATATAAACCCAGGGCTCTTATTTTTAGCTCTAAGGTTATCTTGCCCTGAAACAAACCCTGAGGCTAAACTCCAAGGAGGACAGCGCTCTTTTCCAGGCCCGTTTCTACGTGATGCTACGCAGAAATCTCAACCCTCCAAATGTCTGGTGTGCAGTGCTTTCGAGAGCACCATTGCTGCGGGTCAGGGTCCGTGGGAAACGCTGCCATCCGAGCAGCCCCCCCGCCCCTCCCCCAGTGCTGCTCTGTGGAGCTTCAGGAAGTGGAGGTGGGCAGAGGAGACCCTGGCCTTCCCCAGCGCAGCTTCTCTGGGGCGTTGGGGAAAATCACCTTTGAACCAGTTGGGTGTAGCATGGATGGTGTTTGCCCTCAAGGTCTGGCAGACCCAGATGATTCCGCCACCTCCTAACTAGCTCTGGAACCGGGGTTGCTTGCTTGGCTTTCGTGCCTCATGCACTCCTCTGTCAAGTGGAGACAGTCACGTCTCTTTTGCAAGGTTGTTGCCACATTTCATCTCTCACCCTGCTTTCTCCATAAAGAGTGGAATTAGATAGTACCTACTTATTTCTCAATCTCTGTGCTTCTTTTTTTTTTTTTTTTTTAAGATTTTTATTTATTTATTTGACAGACAGAGTTTACAAGTAGGCAGAGAGGCAGGCAGAGAGAGAGAGGAGGAAGCAGGCTCCCCGCTTGAGTAGAGAGCCCGACGCGGGGCTCGATCCCAGGACCCTGAGACATGACCTAAGCTGAAGACAGAGGCTTTAACCCACTGAGCCACCCAGGCGCCCCTCAATCTCTGTGCTTCTATTTGAAAGAAGTTTGAACTACCCCCCAGCACTACAAGAAAAGATGGGAAGCCCTCAGGGACAAACCTACGCCCTTGTTACTTTGGCGTTCAATGGGGGGTGGGGGGTGGGAGGCACCAGCCACCCCTACTCCAGGCCTGTGGGCAGCAGCTGCCCTCCGAAGCCTCCCATGGCTCTGAAGGACTCTCCATGTTAGGTTTTGATTTGTAAAATGGTTAGCTTGGAAAAACCATGCCCCAAACACCAAATTATCTCTGGGCATGGAAGCTTTGAGACGAGGTTAAGGCATGTTACTGATTAATGCAGATTCTAATAAGAAAAACCCACAGCGTATATAAGCATACGTGATGCTTTTCTAACCCTGAGTCTGGCCGAAACCCCAGAGAACCACATCTGGACCAGCCCTGTGCCTCCACGATCAGGGGTCGAGGATGACTTGGCTTTCTGGATAAGATGCCAGCACCCGCGCAGGCCCCAATCTGTAGGCCTACCTGGTGTTGCTTGTGTTGTCTCAGGCCCTCTGCTACCTCCCGGGGCTACTAACATGAATCAGATCTGGGCCCAGCCCTCAAGGAGCTCAACATGGCTTCAGCACTCGGCACATCGGCCCATGTTTAGGGGGTGACTGATAGACCTAGCGGCACACGAGGGGTGGGGACATAGACATTGGTAAGTCATGGGCACAGGCCTTGGTGAGTTCAGTCTAGTCTCAGGGAGCAAGTAGATGATGACAGCAGCTTGGTACGCTATACGGGGGTGGGGATAGGGGCAGGTGTAGGTCCTTATGGAAACTTAGAGTCATGGCACCCAAGCCAGCCTGGAGTGGCAGGTGGCAGAAGCTGGGGAAGACTGCCAGTAGGGTGAAGATGGGCAGATCGGAAGAACCGCCTGCGCGCGGGTGAAGAGGAGGGCGGCGATTTGCAAGCTGCAGGTTTTCAGTTCAGTCTGGCTGTGGTAGCCGGTAGGAAGTAGGGGGTGGAGGGTGCATTGAGAGCTGAGAGGGCTTTCGGGACCAGATGCCCCAGCCCCTCCTCCTGCAGCTCCATCAGGCAGCAGGAAGCTGGTGGCGAGGCCTTTCCTTTGCCACTGTGCCTCCCTCCCTGAACGGGCGCCATACCCCCTTGCCTTCTTCAGGGTGCTGTGTCGGAAGCCTTCTCTGGCCCCTCCTGCAGTACTCCCTAACTCCCTTTGCAGCCTTATTCCCCTCTCCCCCCACCCATTTCTCAGCATCTGATGTCAATATTCATTGCTCTACCAGATAAAGTATCAGCTTCACGAGGGGGACGTTTTTGTCTCTTGATTCCCCACTGTATCCCACTGCCCCAAACAGGGTCTGACCCTTAGCGAGGTATGCAGTGAATGTTTGATGAGTGAAAGAATGAATGAATGAATGAATGACTTCATTGCCGGCCTTGGACATCCCCAAGCTGTGCTCTTTCCCACAGTTAGAACTGTGTTTATCCCCTCATCCCTGAACTGATAGCTGGGAAAGGACTTGGGTGATGTAGGAAAGGCCTTTGCCGCCTCTTTGCCGAACTGTTGACATACTGACTCTTTACTGGGGTGCCCGTGGGAACTGTTTATGTGTCAAAGGGTTTGTCGGATACCAAGGAAACAGGGAAGTGTCTGTCCTCTGACAGCCATGTTCCCTGGCCTGTGGTGGTTAGTCATTGAGGTTTTGTTCAGCATGTTTAGAATCCTGAAGCGGTGGGGTCTGGTATGCCCACGAGACATGCCCACAGATCCTGGGAGTGTCTGGTGAAACTCCTTGCAGGGACAAGATTGTGGTTTCTACAGGGAATAAACCACCATGTCAGATATAGATGTTTTCCTTTGTCTTTCCCCTGCCTATATCCATCCATCATCCATCCACCCGTCCGTCAGTCCGTTTGTCCGTCCATCCATCCGGCACTTTCTGAGCCAGACCTTGTGTGAGCACCTGGGGACACCAAATGACCTCCTGTTTGGTGTGGAAAGTCTGAAAAGTAAATAGTCTTAGAGCAGGTGGAGGGGTTCTCTGACTTGGGTGGACTGAGGCACGGGGCCCGAGGAGGGGGCTGCTCACTCCACTAGGAGGGACACTGACTGCACAGTTCACAGGTTCTCTAGTTGATAATCAGGGCAGAGATTCGAATACTCTCAGTATTAGAAAAGCTACACTTGGATTTTAGATGTGGGCCTTATAAAAGTATGTGACAGATGAATTCCAGGAGCATGTGTTTCCAGGTATGCACTATAGGCCATCCTTTAGTCCCCAACAGCCCCGTGGTCCCCTCACATTGCTTTTCTCCTTAGACAGAAGTCCAGTACAAAAAGCTAGTACTTGCTGTGCAGAGCCTGAATTTCCTCTAATTCCTCGCTAAGGAAGCCAGGTTCTGTGATTAGAGCTTGGACTTAGAAAAAGACACATCTTACTCAGTGTAAATCCTGCATCATGTCACTTGAGCAAGTGACATGGCCTTTTGGGCTTGATTTCTTCATCTGTAAAATGGGCAGAATGTGTCTACCCGATAGGATGGCCATGATAATTTCAGGGAAGTTCATGTGAAGCGTCTGGAACAATGTCTGGAACAGGGCTCAACACACTGGTTGTTTCTTTTTCTCCCCCTGATCGTGACAGGAAGCAAGAGCTGATTCCCTCCTGAAGGAGGAGAAAAGCCCGCTAAAAATTCTTCTTTTGTCCTGAAAGCTGTTGAATAGCTTCCCAGAGAGAAATTCCAGCTCTGCCCCACGTAGACAAGTCACCAGGCACATGAACCAGAGCCAAGCATGAGCCGTGGTGGAGATGAGAGAAGGGAGAAAGTTTCTCCCTGTGGGTGTCAGTGATCTGGACAGACTTCCAGGAAGAGAGCAGGCAGGGACAGAAGGAAGGACAAAAGCCTCCTTTTCGCTCTGAGTGGAGCAGTCCCCAGAGCCATGGAAATGAGGTGGGAGGACAGTATGGACCTGTTTAGCCAGTATGCAAATCATGTAATGAAACACAAATGACTTAGCAAGAACCCCGTGTGACTCACCCCACATCTGACTCTGCTGGTTCAGACCAGAGGAGCCGGCGTGAGTTCAGCCAGACCTCTCTATTGAGGTTTTGTTGGAATTCCACAGGACCCCAGTTTTGAAGCTAGGACTAGGAAAGAGGAGAGAACTCCATTTATGGAGTGAGTTCCCTGTGCTCGGGACTTTTACATACATCATTTTGGGGATGGGGGATCGTGGAGGGGGGGCATACAGCTTTCTGTTGTAACCTTCCTGTCTATAGTCAGCATTTTATTTTAGCAATTGGAAGAAAAATCTTAGTACAAGAATGAGATTTCATATTTTAATTTTAACATTTTTTTTTTTCAGGAAGGGAGTTAACTTTATTCATGTTTCCTCTCTTTTCACCATTTTGAGCAGAATAGGTGCTCTCAACAGGTGTTTTTTTTTTTTTCCATTTAATTTATTTTTTCAGCGTAACAGTATTCTTTGTTTTTGCACAACACCCAGTGCTCCATGCAAAACGTGCCCTCCCCTACAGGTGTTTGTTTTTTAAGTGAATGAATCTCATTACATAAGAGGAAGCAGAACTTCAGAGGACAGTGACTTGTTTAGGGTCCTGCAGGTGGCATGGGACAGAGAAAAGATTCAAATTTAGTTTTGCTCTGATTGCAAATCAGACCCTTTTCTGCGATGTCACATTGGTGCTTAGAATTGGATTCCTCCAGTCCAGAGACCTTCAGGCAGCTGGGGAAGTAAAGACAGATAAGTCTTGACCTCTGTGAGAGGTCACGGCAATTCAGCCTTTCTGGTTTTGTCCAGTTCTGCTTACCTCTTTCCTAACCACCCTTTTGCAGGATGCCTAGGACTTCCCAGAAGCACCCACAGAGATTCTGAGTCCCAGCAGGTTTCCTTACTATTTGGTCTGGGACGTGGACCACAGTATCATTGTGGTCAGGAGTGTGACTTCCTCCAGTGAAATGGGAATGAATGCAGTCGCCTGCCCCTGGTCCTGTCCCGTTGTGAGGTTTCCAAGGCAGGAGGGTGCTCCAGAAAGTTCTCTCTGGTCACGGTGAGGTCCAGGCCTCTAGTATGGAGATCCATGAGAACTGGGCTATGAACCGCAAAAGCCAATCCATTTATCAGTAGGATTAGTGGGGCACGGAAGGACTTAACCGATCCTTTGGTCAACCTCAAAGCCCGTTGTGGCCATCTTCTCAGATGAGAAGTAGGCACCACGTGGAGGGTCATTGCCCAATCTTTTGCTTTAGTAATCTACTTGTTTTGGTGAAATCAACCACAGCCGTTGAGTAAATCTCATTCACCAAGGTGAAGGGTGATAGGATTTCTGAAGGGCCCCCTTGCGTGCCCTGTCCTGGGAGTCCTGTTGATCCTGGCAACCCGGAGAGGGAGACACTCTTGTATCTGTTTCTCAGATGAGAAGTTGAGGGACCACCCACTTAGGAAGTGGTAGCGCGGGGCCGTTTACCCCCCAGATTCACGCTCTTCTTGCTGTCCTGCTTCACCCTGAAGCCCCAGCTGCAGATGCCAGCAGAGGTCAATCCTGAGACCCTGAGCCGGGATCGATGTGTATGTTACTGACAATAGCGAGGAGCGAGCTTCAGTGTGGGGCTGGCTGTTCCACATCTGACTGCTTCCCCAAGGCGTTATTTTCCCATGGCCCCTCTCCTTTCTCATTCATAAGCACTCCTTTCCTGAAGCTCTTCTGATGACTGGTTGCTTCCTCTCTCCCCAAGTTCCTCTCCTGTATTTATTTATTTATTTTCTTTCCTTAAGCTCCAGCCTTAAGTATCTGAGTCAGTGGAAGGGGAGATGTGTGCCATGTCCGGTCGGGAAACCCACCCTTCCTCTGCCCCACCCTGACTGCCAAGGCCCATGACCTAACCTCTGCACAGAGGGGCGGGGAAGAGTTGGAGGATTTTAAACGAGCATTTTCTGAGGCTCTGCAGATTATTTTTTTTGTGAGAAAACCGAAGGCTCAGTGAGATTTTTCTGATGAGCATCTGGCGTTCTTTCTGTCCCCGACCTGGCAAACGGATGGTTGCTCTTTTTTTTAAAGATTTTATTTATTTATTTGACAGACAGAGATCACAAGTAGGCAGAGAGGCAGGCAGAGAGAGAGAGGAAGAGAAGCAGGCTCCCCGCTGAGCAGAGAGCCCGATGCGGGGCTCGATTCCAGGACCCTGGGATCACGACCTGAGCCAAAGGCAGAGGCTTAACCCACTGAGCCACCCAGGCACCCCGGATGGTTGCTTGTGTTAAGTGGGACTACGCCGGCGTCATCCCATCCCCACTCCTTGAAGGAAAGGATCTTTTGATTTCTCTGTTACAGAATCCACTGCTGGCTCATTTCTGCACAAACGAGGGCGTGGCCTTTGACCTACAGGTTATTTGTTATGGTACGGAGGGCCTTGCTTAAAATTGTATAATTTTTCACCATTTGCTTATAGTAACATTTCCCAATTGTGATTCAGCAGGTAGCTACTCTAAACGTCAGTCAGTATGGTTGGTAATGAAAGTAAGGATTTCCTATAGAGCATTTACCGTCTTGTTAAAAGACTCTTAGTATTCCACGGAGTATGGTTTGGGAAAGACTGAACTCAGGTAAAAGGTAAAAGTCGGGTTCTTTAGTTTGATATCCAAACCCTTCCTGAGCCCCCCCCTTTGCCTCTGTAGCTCTGTGGTTCATCAGTCCCCCCATCCCACCCTGTACACCCTCCTCGGCAGTACCGAAAGCTGTGAGGTTCTCCAGATCTCTGGCTTCTAAGCTGTTGCTCTGCCTAGATACACACCCCTCCCCGCTGTCCCCTCAACTCCTAGCAAATGCAGATGCATCTTTAGGACTTCAGTCAAGTGCCCCTTCCCCTTAGTAACTGACCTTGGTTTCCGAATTTTCTTCGTAATTCCTAGGAAGCCTGTAAGTGCCCTTGCTCATGTCATGGATTCCCCCAATGAATGAATGCTCTGTAGGGCAGGAATTACGGCTTCCCATGTCTGTGTTCTTAGCATCTGTTGGAGTCCTGGCTTTATTTGTGTTTCTTTTCTGGCTAGTTGTATGGTTTGGGCCTTTTAGGTTATTCCTAGCAGAATTTCTTTCAAGTCTTTTCCTCCAGATCTTTTTAGGATGTCCCTAGGATTCGGATGGGATTTACATATCAACTTTATGAGCTTATAAGCAGAGTATTTATAAATAAAAATTCTAGCTATCTATTCAACATGTCCTTTATGTCCCTTACTTCAGAAAGGGTCCTGTGTAGTTCTTGGTAGGCTGATTACTGTTTATTGAATCACCTTGGCTGCTGTGAGGATTTTACTTCTTCTTTTAGATTTTTAACTGGTTATATTTTACATACGAGAAACTGTTGATCTTTATTGTTTGTTTAGCAGCTAACCTCAGTGCATTCTTTATTATTATTTTTCATTTGTTATTCTTAGATTGCCCAAGAATGCATTCGTAGACTTTCATCATGACTATAAAGTTGTCTGCTGTTGTGTAGGCCTGGGTTTTGAAACTGTCTTCCCGGTAGTTGAGAATTCAGTGCTCTGCAGTCTTCCCCCACTGGCAAGGGTGGCTCCGGAAACTTCCACTTGTCTTTCTACTCAGGTCCAGCCACTGGCTAGCTCCTTCCTGTCTGCCAGAGAGAAGGTGTTCCTTTGTCTCAGGAAGGGCTGAGCCTAGCCTCTGCCGCTGTCCCAGGTCTATCTTGGGGCCATCGGCTCCTCCCCTCCACTCTCTTCCCCTTTCTCCTGGTCTCCCCCAGTGCCTGCCTTTGATTTGTCGTCGGAAGTTCCCCTTGTCCAGTTGCCTTTTCCCCCTCATTTCCCAAGTTCCCACAGGAACCTGGGAAGTAGGTTGTGCCCAGAGGTTAGAACGGAAACTGCAGCAAGATAACTCTGAGGGACAATGCTCAGTTGACGTCATTTCAACTTCTTTGCTTGGCCAGAGGTGGTTTTTTTTTCTTCCATTTTTCTTCAGGTTACTCTCCTACTCCACCCAGCCCAGTGTCTGTCAGCCTCTGTGTGAAAACTCGCTGGCATTGTCTGCTTGCTTTATGTGTTTCCTTATATTCGAACTCAAAAATCCATAGCTGGGAGTGGTGACTTAGAAACTTGTTCTTTGGTAAAGGTGCTTTCTGTTGAAGTAGAAACATCCCTTTTTGACTGTCACAAGAACCTGTCCTATCAGTCCTGCATTTCTTTCCAAGATGGTCCTAAGCAACAAGTAGTATATAGACGGCACAATGCAGTGCATGAGTCGTCACGGACTGCAGAAGAGAGACCTGTACTCCCCTGGTTACTGTGCTTTCATTAGCTTAATCATGAAGAAGATGAAAGGGAACCCACGTTCATGAAGTGTCTAGAATGTGCCGGGCAGTGGACTCTAGGGCATTCCTCGGCTCTTCTCATTTTTTGTATTTTTTGTTTTTGTGTGGGGACTAAGGCTCCAGGTTTGAGTAACTTGAGGTCATATCCAGGTTGAATGCTCTTTGCGCACCATGTCACCAAAGGTCTAGATGGTTCCACTGAGTGGGAACAGAGTGGGTGTCGACCTGGTGTTCTAATGAACTTAGTGTCTGTTCCTTTTCTCTCCCCTCCAGCTGTACCTGCAGGCCCGCTTCACTTGGCGAGGGGCCCGCCTGCTCCGGCCGCTCCTGCAGTTCACCCTCATCATGATGGCCTTTTACACGGGACTGTCACGTGTGTCTGACCACAAGCACCATCCCAGTGATGTGCTGGCGGGATTTGCTCAAGGAGCCCTGGTGGCCTGCTGCATAGTGAGTAGCATCTTGTTCTCGGTCCACAAGCAAAGCCCCGGATGGCTTGCTGGTTCCATGTTTCCAGCCCGGTGACCAAAGCTAGCAAGCTCTCAATTCTTTTCTCTGCATGGTGTATCAAGGGTCCCCTCACCCCAGGACCCCTTCAGTAAAAGGACGGTACTTTCGGCTTCTTTCCAGCCTGTGAGTTTTCCTTTGGCAGAATCTAAAAGTCCTCTTCTCTCTAACCACGGCTCATAAAACGTTGCAGCCAAAAGAGATCTTATGTCCACCTTGCTGACTTTACTGACGAAAATATTTAGGGTTTGAGAGGGGAAGAAACTTGCCCCAGGTCATATGTCAAATGACTAGCAGAGTCTGGGTCCCTGACTCATTTGGAGCTCACGTGCTGCTTTGGTAGACACTTAAAATTTACTAGAACTCAGCTTCTTGGAAACTTCTCCCCTTCCCACTATGACCTTTAGGGTGACTTGGTCAAAGTCTAAACTTGGTGCTGGCTAGAGAAGAGGGGTTTGGTCAAGGCTGAGCCCTACCCTGGCTAGCCTGAAGGGCCTTGTCCACCAAGAGAAGGGCCTAGAGAATGGCCTTGGGACGGGCCAGGCTCTCGTTTGCCCCCGGTGACCAGGTTACCCTTTTCTCACACTTCACCCCTGACTCTCGGTGAGTGCAGCATGAGGCAGCTCACTTCTGTATGCCTCCTTCTCCTCAAGAATCTGTTTTTCTCACCTGCGAAATTTTGTGGGGCTTATTCAGCAAAATGCCAGGAGCACGTGCTCTGACCCCGTGCCTTCCCAGGCCCCACTCAGGGGAGCTCATGCCAGGCCCATGGGAAGCCCAGGGTGCAGTAATGGCTGGGTGTTCAGGCACCACGCACGTGGGTTATGTTGTTTGTATAACCCTTGCCCCACCCACTGTAGGACTCATGAACAATCCAGAGATCTAGACGAGCCCCCGGCCTTTCCTCCTTTCTGAGCCTGGCCGCGGCCCCGTGTCCCCTGACGATAGCCTCCCAGTCTCCTCTGCTGGTGTCTGTTGCCCTGTGCTGATGTTGCTGATGTGTGTCTCCCTCGAGACTGTCAAGTTGTCTGGGGACAGGAACCATAGGTGACATGTTGCTCTCCCTGCCTTCACCAGCACCTCTCAGGGAATCTAGCTCAGAATAAGTAAACGTGTCTTTTAATCAACAAAAATTAAGGATCAGTGGTGGCTGTCTTCCTTGCGAACACTACAAGAGACATTCTCTTGAAGGCAGAGGGATGAGTAAGGCAGGGCGCTTGCTCCTAAGGAAATCCCAGTCTAGTTGCTTGCACCGCCGGCCAGGACAGGAGTTAGAATGCAGCAGGGGCCTCACAGAGACACCCACAGGATGCCTGGGGGAGAGGGCCCGATGCAGGGTGCAGCGGGAAGGGAGGGAGGGGGCAGGGGCCCAGGGCTACTGGAGTGGGCACCACGCAGACATGCAGAAAGTCGCATCTGAGCTGCATGCCAAGAGACCGCCTGTTTCGATGGTTTTATTCATTACTTTCTTTCTTCCTTTTTTTTTTACTTTTTTTTTCCAGTCAAGGCTAAGGGGAGAGAAATTGTGGGAGTTGATGAGAACAGCTGTCACTGGCTTTTTAATGGGCAGGGACAACAGGGGTCGGGTGTTTGCGGGGAAAGGTCACCCTTTGCTGACTGGGCCCTTCTGAACTGTGCTCTCGGCAGGCGGATGGCCAGCTGCTGCGTTTCCTTCTCCATGCTCGGCTGCCTTAGTTGGAGTCTCCTGCACCCCCAATTTAAAAAGGTGCTGGGGGTCCTTCCTTGCTGTCCTCTTGCATATCCCATTGCACTCTCCATGGGCAGTGAGATGGTGTCCGGGAGGACCAGGGTTTTTTTTTTTCAAGGAGGGAAGTGACGGGTCTGACTTTTATCCTCTTTGGCTCTGGCTGACTGTAGCACGGGATAGGAATTTGGTACTAGTGATTGTAAAGCCCTTCAGAGAGATGAGCCAAGTTGTTCAAGGTCAGAACTGGTCGATGGCTGCCCCCACAAGCCTCCTGACTCTAGACCTTGGCCATGTGCACTGGGCAAGGAAGGATGGTTGCTGGAGCTGAAGCTCAGCCAGAGGCAACCTGAGGCAGAATAGCATAGACACCTGCTTCAGGAGCATCATTTAAGGGTGTCACAGGGCCCTTCCCTACCGTTTGGGCTGATCTGGTCATTGTTTGGGGTTTATTTATTTATTTATTTTTAAAAGATTTTATTTATTTGACACAGAGCACAAGCAGGGGGAGCAGGAGAGGGAGAGGGAGAAGCAGGCTCCCCACTGAGCAAGGAGCCCAATGTGAGACTCGAGCCCAGGACCCTGGGATCGTGACCTGAGCCGAAGGCAGATGCTTCAGCTGACTGAGCCACCCAGGCTCCAGTCATTGCTTCAGTTTTTTTTTTTTTAAAGAGTTTATCTATTTATTTGAGAGAGAGAGAGAAAGAGAGAGAGTGAGCACAAGCAAGGGGAGTGGTAGAGGCTGAGAGAGAAGCAGATTCCCCACTGAGCAGGCAGCCTAATGTGGGGCTGATATGAGCCAGGACCCTGGGTTTATGACCTGAGCCGAAGTCAGATGCTCAAACTGAGCCACCCAGGTCCTTACCATCGCTTTGAGTTTAAGAGCCTGTTTGACAATGTAAGGACAGTTTGGAAAGGAACGATAAATATCTTTCCCTGTCTTTTGCCTACTTAGCTGAGAACACATGACGGCAGGGGTTTGGTCTTATTTACCATTTTTCTCCAAAATGCCTAACACCCAGCCTGGTACTCAGGAGCTCGTGGTCCTGACAGGCTTGGCATCCCAGCACGGAGCCATCCACTTCACGAATGCCATCAGAGGGACCAGGGCAAGACGCTGTGCCTAGTCAGCCCAAGAGCTCAAGAGTGCTCAGCTTGGAGGAGGGAAGCCAGTGGGTGATTGCCCATCGCTAGAGGTGTTGTTCTGGCTTTGAGCGTGAGGAAGACAAGCAAAGCTCAACCCTGGCCTGAGCTGGAGAGGGGGTCTGGGCAATCCAGAGGCCTTGTGAGCACCCGGTGTTCCCTGGAGGAGGGGACAGGTGGCAGGCTGTGGCCCCACAGGTGGTACAGTGCCTCAGGTGCTCTCCTGGAGTGGCGCAGCATGGCGTTTGCAGCCTAGGCCAAAGCCTGTGGCCTCCCCTCTGTTCGTGTCTTGTGGCAGAAACTCCCCCTCAAGAACCAAGGCTGGCTGTCCCAGCGAATCCCCGGAAAAGCCCAGCGCTCCTCTCTGAACTTGGCTGTACTGATGGATCTGGAAACACAGAGCGTGGGGCGTCTCCGGGGGCTGGTGAGGGACACCCAGAGGAGGGAGCCCAGGAGGGTACCAGGGCGCTGCCTGGGTGCCAGGAACCCCGGAATCCCTTTCTCCCTCTGCCCCACCACTGAGCCAGGCTTTACTGGACTCCCCATCACTTAACAGAGAAGTAACATTCGCAAACACGTATTGAGGGCTCCGTGTGCCATCCATGATAAGCCCTTTTCACAGATCATGCTCAGTCCTCTGAAAATGCCATCCTACCCTGTAGCCATGATTGTCCTCTCTAAGAGATGAGGAAGGGACGTGAAGGATTGAGTACCACGGAGAGAAGATAGAGGAGCCAGGGTTGTCCGCAGGTGGTCGACAAGGGCCAGCAAGAGCCAGCACTGTGAGATCCAAGGGCCTGGAGGGTCTGGTCTCTTCCTCTCTGCACCCCTCACCCCTCCAAGCCACTGGACTTCTCACCATTTCCCCACCCCCTGAGCTCCTGTCTTCGATGGGAGCCCCCCTTCGATGGAGCATGGCTCTGGTTTCACCCCATCGCTGGTGGAACCTTCTGTGTTTCTCATGTTGTTGCTGCAACAGTTACCTCAAACTACAGTGGCTTAAAACAACACAAATTTACTTTCTTGCAGTTCTTGAGTTCGGAATTACAAAATAGATCTCACCGGACTACGATCAAGGTGTTGGCAGGCTGTGTTCCTTCTGGAGGCTCGAGGGAGAGTTTTTTCCCTTGACTTTTCTAGCTTCTGGAGGCTGCCTGCATTCTTTAGCCAATGGCCCTTTCCTCCCTCTTCAGATCTTTCTTTCATTTTCTCTGGCCTCTGTTTCCATCACCGATTCCGACCCTCTGCCTCCCTCTTACGGCTCTGTGACTCACTGGGTCTGCCTGGTTAATCCAGGAGAATCTGCCCGGTTTGAGGTCTTTAACTTCATTGCATCCGTAAAGCCTATTTGGCCATGGAAGGTGACATATTGGCCAGTCCTGGGGATTAGGACACATACATCTTCAGGGGACCATTGTTCATCTACCACACCTTCTCCTCCCTCTTCCATGAAGACAGAATTGTCTGACTTTCTCCTCCTGCTCCCTTGACCCTTTGTGTGATTTTCCTGCTGTGGCCTTGAGCCTGGTTTTATTGCGTGGTTGCCTGCCCAAATGTCTGTTTCCCCAGCTAGACAACTGCTGTCTTATTAGCAGAACCCATGGCTTCACCTTCTGCGGATTCGTCCTCAGGCTTAGTGAGGGGTGGGCACCATAGATGCTCAATTAGCTGAGGTTAAAGAATGAATCATGAATGAGCTTCTGACCCCAGGCCAGACACTTCCCCTTGGAGCCTGGTTTCCTCATCTGGGCAAATGGGTGTTGCAGGCCCCTCTGTGACCTTCTTTCTCAGAAGTTCAGAGGCATAGCTGACTTTGTAGTAACTAAGCTTGACCTCCCTTCTCAGATGGACCCGTCTCCCTGCAGTGTCTGTGAAGGGGGCCTCTTTCTGGGGATGGGGACTTGTCTCTAAGTCCCCAGTGGGTACAGGGTATCACCCTAGAATGTTGGCTGAGTCACTGGAGAACCTTGGGCAACAGGTTGTGATAGCGAAGCACTTTCACCCAGATCTGTGGAGACTAAGCCCTATCCTAGCAAGCACATGTGTCTAGACAGAAACCACGTGTCAGGCAGGAGCTGACTCAGTTTCCTCCCCTCCCCACCCCCCATTGCTCACTCAAACCCTTTCCAAAGAGGAAAGATGATGGCACTCGTCACAGAGAGCCTCTGTGGTGAGGGACTGAACAGAAACGTGGGCACATAGGGCCGGGTAGGCCTGTGCACTGATGTTCATCTTCATGCACGTGGACAGACCCGGTAAGACCCAGACTCACAGACGGCCATCCTCTCTCTCCCTCTCTCACAGGCACTGAGAAGCACAGACATGCCAGACAGACAGGCCAATGCAAACACCGGCACATGCTGACCCTCATAGTCCCCCTCCTGCCTATCTACACACACACACACACACACACACACACACACACACACACACTCAGTCATCCCTGCCAACAACATTGGAGCTCTACAGCTGGGCTTAGCTGGCCCACCCCTGGAGTAACCCAGGGACTCAGACGAGGCAACAAACATCAGTTCATTTCCTGTGTGGTGACAACTTGCCTATCTGGTCACCTCCTCCCTGACCCTCTCGCAGATGGCAAATTACGGGGCCCTGGGAGGGGTCAGGGCAGGGCCAGGCCGCCATTACTGTGGGTTCTGTAGAGGAAGCAGCTGCTGTCGAATGTCATAAACACACAGCAGAGTCTTTCCTGGTTTTCCTCTTCCCTGGGGGTGTAGCTCGGCTAGCAGTTGCTCTTTTGTGTGCTGCTGTCTTCCTCCAGGATGTAGGGAAGGGCGAGGGTGTTCTTTGTCTCTGCCCCAGTGAGGTGACCTTGGGAGAGCAGACAAGCAAGAGCAGGAGTGTGAAAAAGAGTTCGGTAGTGACACCCCTTCAAGAGCAAATGGGTGCAGAGAGGGTGTGACATGCCCAAGGACACGCAGTGGCAGAGCTGGGACCAGATTCTGGCCCTCCTAATCCTATCTCACAGGACTAAGACCGTGAACGCTAAACATGCTTGGTCTCTGTCAGGAATCTGAGATCTCCTTCTCTAAGGGAAGATTCCCATATATTCCCGTTGGATTTATCCCACTGCTGCCCGGGCACAGGACGATGGATGAATGGATGAAATGACCTTGCAGGTCTCTTTTTGGCCCAGCAAAAAGTCTGGGTCTTTGCCCAGTGGGCCCCGGGGCTGACATCACCTCCCAGGGACCCCTACTCCCGGGTGGGTATGGGTGCCAAGATTGTGGATATGGGACAGAGAAGGAAGCAAAGGTGGAGACAAATGTTGACCCCAACAGATGATGACTCTGTCCTCCAGCCTCGGCAGTGTCCTTCTCAATTCTCCTTTCTCATTGCACTGAGATGAGTGGGACGAATGATGAGGCAGAGACTCCAGGAGGGGAGTCTCACTAGCCATCTGCTAATCAGGCATACTGTGCACATCGCTTCCTCTCAGCCACCTTTCCACCTTGTGTGATACGGGGATGGCAGCTCATCCCACAATCTTTGGACTGAGGATTCAGTGAATAAAAGATGCTCATTCTTGGCCCGTGCAACCCAGATGGAATGTGTCATGGGGAAGGTACTATATTTTGTCTTCAAGATTTGGAGCTAAGAAGAGTTGGTCCTTAAAGAGCTTTCCTGCAGGAGCTTCCCCAGACTTGACCGTGATCCATGATAAGAAAAACACTTTCCATCATAAGCCAGTAGAGGCACCGTCACATAACTGCAACGTTTCACCAGATAAGACTTACCCTCACTGTGTGTGAGACATTCTAGTATTTTTTACTCAACCCTTAAAAAAGCAGTCAGTGGATTTTATAACTTACTGATGACTGTGACATGCAGGTTGAAAAACACTGATCTACTGGACACCATGGGGACACACGAGAGGGGACAGTTGGTTCTTCCTAAGAGTGTTAGAAGGCTAGAAAGAATTCCTTGAGATGGAACCTTGACGAGGGGACATTTTCTATGAGCTGCAAAAGAGAAGGAAAGTCATTTCACACAGGAGGAATGTTGCAGAGACACAGGGGTGGAAAAGAACAGGGAGAATACCGTGTGTCTTCTGATCCTAGAAAGCTTCAAAAGGTGGGACTTCTGGGAGTGAGGGCCCTGCCTCTTCCCAGCCTCTGTCATCCTTTTGTACGGTGTTCCTGAGCGCAGGCTCCTGCTGGAACTAGCACCCCACGAGCAGAGCTGTCAGCCCGGTGCTCCCCCTTCTCAGAAACCTTCCTTCATCATAACCCAGAAGTGCCTTCCCAGAAGGCCCCGGGCAGCCACCGATCACTCTCCTCCTCCACAACGGGCCCCGCCCTCTCTCTGCTGCTCCAAGCCCTCTTTCTTTTTGTGGGACTAACTTCCTCCACATCTCTCAGTAGCAAGGATGGCCGTGAATCATGGTAACTGAGGCGGCATTTGAATGACCCTTGATGGATAGGAAGTGTTTTCACATAAATTCTTCCATGGAAACCTGACCATAACTATGGGAAGGTGAATTTTTAAATAATGTTTGCACTCAAGTACAGGGCACATCCATCATCTGAAGTCACAGACCTCTCCTCTTTGGATAAATTCAAGCCTTGACAAGAGTGTGGCTTGGCCTGGGCGAAACAGCAGGAGCAGTTGGGGACCAGATCCTGCTCTGTGACTCTGAGCGAGACACTCTTTCCACCCTGTCAAGTTCCCTCACAGATAGACCAGGAAATCATTCAACAGTGGTGCTGGCAAGTTCCCAGTGCCAAAAGCCACTGGAGGCCCTTTTTTGAGGTCAGAAGTGATGACTGCAATTGGGTCACTCATTTAATCAAAAGACAGGGCTTGCCGGGATGGCTTTTCTTTAGACAACACTTACCCTTAGGGCACGAGGGTGAGCCAGGTCCCGAGGCTTTCTCCTGCAAAGAAAATGATTCCTTTAATCTAGGAGATTGTTTGTTATGATAGAGCAGGATGCCAAAAGGAAATCCAGGGGCCAAGGCATGGGGATGTCTGCAAAAGGAGCAGCACAGGGGCCCCTGGTTGGCTCAGGCTTGTTGGAGCCTGGGACTCTTGATCTCAGGGCTGTAGGTCCGAGCCCCAGGTTGGGTGTATAGATTCCTTAAAAATAAAATCTTAAAAAAAAAAAAGTGGGAGCAGCACATGGTCTCTATCCTCGCATGTGGGTGGATTCAAATTTATTGAGGGTTACAGTTCCTGGACTCTGAGTAGTTCATGGGTTTGAGTAGGTCATAGTCTAAAGTGGAAATATGGTGCAGCATTATGCCTGAAAACCTATGCCTAGTGCTAAGATTGCAGGTCTTTGAAAGTTGGGTGGGTAGCAAAGAGAAGATACGGGCAGCTTGGGGAAGGTATCTCGGAATCCAGTGTACAGATAAAGGAGCGGCTCTCAAAGCAGTTGCAAGGTGTGGAAGACATTCAGCCACTCAATAGCAGAGGTCGGGTTTGAGCCCATCTGTTCATCTGTACCCAGTGTCCGGTGGTTCTCCTCACTCGAGTCTGCGTAGCAGACACCTACAGGATCGTCGAATGCCTGTTCCAGGCCACACTCCCGGTAGGTCGCCGGTGGACCCAGGCCTCTGCTTTTTCAAGAGGCCGCCAGCCTATTCTGAAATAGATGCTCTGAGGATGACACTCTGAGAAATACTAGAATGGACAACTTGCCATTTTCTTCTGGTCGTAAGATTCCAACATTCTTTTCCTTTTCTATTTATCTGCCCTGAGCTGGCATCTAAGCTCACCAGGGAGGGGGCTTCTAAAAACCTCAATGTCTGAGGATGTGATTGCTCTTTTCAAGGCGTTCACTTACACATTCTCAGAAGCGGACACACACAAGGACCCCAGGAACACGTCAAGAACAATGTTGTCACCATAAGCTACTCTTAACAACGTGACCCTCCGCATCTGCTGAGCCGGCCATTCGCAGCAGTGGGGGTGGAAACCTGGCAGCAGACCAGGATGCTTGTTCCTGGCCGCCTCGGTTCTTGGTGAGCTCCAGCCAGGCAGTACCCCAGCAGTGCAGGACCGTGTGGGCTCCCGGAGGGCTGGCGTCTCTTGGAGCCAGTGAGTGCCGGCGACAGAACATCAGCGGCATCTTCCTTTCTGATTGTGCTGACTCATTCCCCAAAATAGCCTCAGAAATTACAGGACCTAGCGATCAGATTCTATCTGCCTTGTGGAAAACTCCCACCTGCTGATGGTCTTCCTGTCTGGCTGGACTTCTACCTGTTGGCTTATAATTCTGATTCATTCCTCTCTCCCCCTTTCTCTCCTTTTCCTTCTTTCCTACAGCCTTCTCTTGTTTGTTGCCTTCCCCCACAAAGGGCAGGGGAGGAGAAATGACATTGTATGGATAGGCACTGAACACACAAGCCAGTGACAGTGGTTCCCATTTCTTAACCTCTTACTGGGCCCCAGGCACGTTGTCATGCTTGTGCCTTTTGTTAGAACACGTCCTTAGAGTAATGCTTGGAGGTGGGTACTGGGTCTCTCATTTAGGTATTTCACTGAAAATGGCAGGGCATGGGTTTGAAGGCTGGTCTGTCTTGCTCTAGTGGGCAGAGCTGGTTGCGAGCGTGCGATAGTCCAGTAAAGACAGTCACCGTTGGCAAGGAGACTCCCTGTATGCTTCTTATCCCCTCATAACCGTGAATGGAGTTTCTCGCCTGGGATTGCCTTGTTTGTATATAGTCTTGCTCTCAGTTGAAGGACCCCACCGTCCTGATGGCTTGGGTCCCATCAGGTCACCTTGCACCCTTAGGTCACAGAATAGCCTGCCATTCTGACTCAGGAGAAGGTCAGAACCACTTCCCCAAGATAGTGCAAGAGGGACCTCGAATATTCAAAGGTGGAGGAAAGCAGAGCTGGAATTTCCTTCCCCTGGTGTGGTTACCCAGACCTTAAGAGGTTTGGTGGGAACAAGTGCGAAGATTTCTAGAGTTAATGCAGAGCTCGAAAGGAAACTGCCACCTCCCCTGCGCACATAACCACCGACACGGGTACATAGCATCTCTGTTGACCTCAGTCCATTCTCAACGGCTCAGAAAACTGTCTTCTTGGCCTGTACCACAACCATGCCGTGGACTCATCCTCCCCGAGGTGCTGCAGGGCCTACCTGGCGCCCTTGTCTTCAGGTTCCCCGTGCCCTTTTCGACTGCTTCTGCCTGTCAGCTACTGTCTTCTCACCATGCTTCTTCCCTGTACACTGCCTTGACAGTGGCTCCCGAGGCCCTCCAGGATAAGGTCCGAATTCCTTAACGTGTCCTGGGAAGCTTCTTGAGACCTGACTCTCTCCTCTTCAGCTTTACTGACCGCTTGGCTGTAGCCAGACTGAGCTCCCTTCCCGCAGCTCCTGAACGTGCTGTCCCCTCTCCTGTGCTCCTCTGCCTGGAGCAACATTCCTGGCGTTCACCACCTGCTAACTCCTGCTTATCCTTATCGAGCTCAGCGCGAATACACCTTCCTTAGGGGAAGCCTTATAAAGCCACCTCCTGTCCACTTCGGTCTGGGTTAGATGCCACGTTCTCTGGGCGACTTCAACACCCCGGCTTCCCTCTGTCATGATCTTTAGCACTGCATTGTAGCTGTCTGTTTGCCGAGATCTCTCCCTCATTGCCCTGTGAGCTTTTGGAGGGCAAAGGATTCTTATGTGTATTTGTCTTTCTAATCTCGGGGCTTGGCACAGAGCAGATGTTCTGTGTGAAAAAGCAATTTATAAAATGCAAAGAATCAGAGAAATGGAATTGAAGGCAAATGCTTCGGGCAGCATAAGCAAGAGCTGATCTTGCTGCTTAGGGTGTAGATTTCTGGTTGCCGACCCTGTTGTTTATTATCTACTGTGCTTTTTCCTATGAGGAGATCTGTGGACCGGGGCCATGGGCTGAGAGCGGTTCCCTAGACATCAGATAGCTGCCTCCAGGCCTGGGCCTCTGGGTTTTCTTTTTGGGTGGAGATCACCTTCTGCAGGAAATGGAAATGCTCCGAGCGAAGTTTTCACTTTTGCTAGTCTTTTTGTGTTCTGCTGTTCAGTCTTTAGAAAGACTGAGCCCTGTTTTGAGTCCTGACAGGATCGGGTTTCATGATCCCAAAAAAGTGTTTGTGTAAGCTCAAGCCACGCTGAAAGCGAAATGCAGCTTAAAGGGGGATTCTGCCGGACCTCACTCAACTTTTCATCCCGCTGCCCGGCTGCGTACATGCAGGGTATGGGCGCGTGGTGCCCCTCAAGTCCGGGGCGTTTGCCTGTGCCCATAAGATGGAAGGCTAGAGTGCTTGCTTCCAGTAGAGAGGAGTTTACAAATTCGACAACAAACACGGAGCCCCTCCTGTGGGCAAGGCTCAATGCCAAGTGTTAGGGGTGATGTGGGGTCATTAGGGCCCGGACTCCATCCCCAAGAGGCCTCCCATCTAGGGAGAAAGGCTGACAACCAAGGTCACATGAGGAGCTTGATTTACTTGAGGTCCATTAGGTCTTTACTTTGGGGCCCAGAGCATTACAGAAAGGAACTTTTTTTTTTTAAAGATTTTATTTATTTATTTGATAGAGATCACAAGTAGGCAGAGAGGCAGGCAGAGAGAGAGGAGGAAGCAGGCTCCCTGCAGAGCAGAGAGCCCAACTCGGGGCTCAATCCCAGGACCCTGGGGTCATGACCCGAGCCGGAGGCAGAGGCTTTAACCCACTGAGCCAGCCAGGCTCCCCGAAAGGAACATTTTTTTATTGAACTATATTCCAGACTCAGGTTTAGGTCTCCTCGAGTACGTTATTGCCTTGAACCTTGATATTATCCCCATCTTGCAGCTGGGAAACAGAAACCCTAATAGGCAGTAGATACGAGCTCTGAAAATTAAACTGGGAAATGAGCCAGTAGATGAAGCCGGTGTCAGAATCTTGAAGGGAAGACATTGATGGGGGCTGGCGGACTGCCCCCTGCTGTGTTTGTCTTCAGCAGGTGGAGTGAAGCTGGGAGACAGATCTCTGAGAAACGGGGAGCAGTAAGAGACCTTATTTGGTGAGGCCAGCTGCTGGGCAGGACCAAGTGCAGCTGGGAGCCAGCCATGGAGGGGTTAATGGAAGACACCCTCAGAGACAAAGTTAAGGAGGAAGGGAGGGTAGTTTCCTGGTTGAAAGTTTAATTGTCTCCATGTTTAACTTTAATCGTGTTCCTTAGTATTTCCTTATTCCGCAAGCACTTGAAAGCCTCTTCTCCAGACGTGTGTAAAGGATCCCCGGCCCCCGCCCCAGGGGCCTAGAACCTCCCAGCAGGGTTGGGTCCAAATCTTTTCTTGCCTTGGCTCTCAGTTCTTTGACTGTCAATACCTCCTTGGAAAGGAAAGGGACAGAAGGCTTAATTTTTTTCCTTTGTAAAATGGAGTAGCTCTCGGACTGCAAATGTTTGAGTAGGTGATCTGTGAGCTGGGTACAAAATGCAAAAGGTGTCACAGTTTTGTGGTGGCTGGTGAGTCTCTGCTTCCCATTTGTCTTCCAGTCACTTGAGCTCCTGAATAACCATCATCACCAGTTTCTTGCTGTGATTTTTGGGGCCCTTTTGCTGATTGCTATATTTCTCCAGAAAGGACATTTTGGAAATTGGTTCAGCAGGTGATTCAAGTTCCTACGATGGCCGGGCCTTGGGTGCTCCGAACCTTGGTGTTGGTGAAGTCTTATTAAATTAAGAACGTCACTTGCCAGCCTGTACTGTGTCCAGAATGAAGTCACAGTACCATCATCATTAGTGAGTGCATGACCCGCTCCAGGACAAGGATATTTCAATCCAGAAAGCTGCTAGACATAAGGAAATTGTTAAGGGCGTTCTAGTCTCCATTCTGAAACCCAGCCATGTGTTTCCTATTAAAGGATGTGACTGATAGCTGCCTCTTACGGTTTACTCAATAGAAACTCCTGTTGCTGAGTGGCTGAAATGGATGCCTGCATGTTTACTTTGCCATCTAATACAAAGCACAAAGTTTTCTTACTTTGCCAATTCATCAAGTTCTTGAATCTGTCATCGTCCGCTGATTGAGACAGGAACTACGTGTGAGCCATTCCCGTAGCCCTACATGTTGGATGTTCAGTGAATGTTCCTCAGTGATTCTAAGACTGGGTGAGGTCTTGCTCACAAGGAGGAAGGACTTTGGGAAGGAGCGATAGGAGTTTTCATTGACCCCTTCCCCGGGTTAGTTGCTGACTCTCCTTCAGCCACAAAACCCCAGCTCCTTCACCCCCATCAAACTGTTGAACTCTCTGGGCTTTCAGGAAAACATGGTCACAACTGCTTCCTTCTCCAGTCCTGCTGATAGGAATTCATGTTGGCTGATCTCTTGTGGTCACACCCTAGATTTCTTTGTGGGGAAAGGGAAAGTATCATGGATTAATGAGTGTGACTAATTACGACTTGCTTCCTTGTTTAAGGACTTATTTTTCATCGTTATTTATTTGCCTTGAGAAATCAAGGAAATAGGGTTTCCGATATGGAGCATGGACTGAGGGTCCAGAGAACTGAGTTCTACTCCTGCCACAGCTGTGCAACCTGGGGCATGTCACTGTCCTTCTCTGGGCTTCAGTTTCTCCAGCTGTAGAATACAAGTTGGAATATATTATATATGTGATCTTTATGTGACCCTTCCTTATTCAAAGTTCTATGGTTTAGGGTCCCTTTTCCCAAAGTCTGTGCTCCTGTGACCTTCCCTTTGCCTATCCCCAGACCCCAGATTTCTGATTCAGATGTCTGATTTTGTACTTCTAGGTTTTCTTTGTGTCCGACCTCTTCAAGACCAAGACGACACTCTCCCTGCCTCCCTCAGCTCTCCGGAAGGAAATCCTTTCACCTGTGGACGTTATTGACAGGAACAATCACCACAACATGGTGTAGATGCCGCCCACCTCCGGAGCTGTTTTATGAAATGACTGCTGACAGCAAGTTCTTGCTGCTCTCCAATCTCATCAGACAGTAGAATGTAGGGAAAAACTTTTGCCCAACCGATTTTAAAAAGGAAAAAAAAAGTCTTACTTTGTGGCCTTCCAAAATAGGTAGTGTTCACCTATGTGGAAACAACAGCAAATTAACACCAAGTGCCGAAATCCTGGATGTGCAATTGGTTTAAGTGTTCATGTTCTAGTGAACACGGGCTTGTTCTGGAACAAACACTAAAAATTATTTGCATAGAGTCTACCGATCACCCTTGCGACCCGAGGAATCCCAGGCCTGTGAGAAAAGCTCAAATTCCCATTGTAGCACACAATGCCAGAAATAGCACTGAATCAAGAAAATAGCCATGGGGGGGCTCCTCTCTCGTGTTTCTCTGTCCACACCACTCTGTTCTGTACTGTGACTTCGGTTCCGGGAGTTAAATGTAAGGAAAGAGCAGGTTTTCTGCTCCAGGTGATTTTATCCTGAGTTCTAGCTCCCAGCCCTGAGGCCTCAGCCCTCACTCTCCTGGCCCACAGGCCAGCAACCACAGCCCCTCATGTTAGTGATTAGGAGACTCTTTGTGGATGAGTGAATTTTGCAAATAGCACAATTTCAGAAGAGCTCGAGGGTGCTGGCCCTCCTTTGTCTTCTTTCGCTGTGTCCTGCTGTCCTGGGGGACCGTCGGCTGTCGGCTGCGGGAGGTCGCTGTTGTGTTCACCAGTCACCCAGCACCTGCATGCCCTCGGATAATAGTTAGTTAGCTTCCGTCACTGCTTTCTCCCTTGAGGCACTTGCTGTGTGCCCGCCAGGGTTTCCCGGGAGGGTCCGGACAGGAGCCAAGGCGTGCTCTGCCGCCAGCTGATGGAAAGCAGCCTTATGCACAAGAGACATGGGAGTGAAGGGGCAAGAATGAAAAACCCACCAAGCTTTTGGCTACTCGAAGTCAGAATGAGCCAGAGTAGCAGACAGTCTCATGCCTGAGAGGCTACCCTTCCAGATCTCGGAACTGACTAGGGTCTCTGTGGGTGCTGCTCTTGCTAAGCTGTGTAAAGCACTATTGTCTTGGGGTTGATCTCTAGGGCAGTTCTTGGTAGGTTCTGCTGGGCAGAACACATGGGTTAAATCTCCGTAGAGTTTTTCTCATCCTCTATCCATAAGTGTCCTTCCAAGCAAGGCCTCGCTCTAGGCAGTAGATAGGGATCCTTTCTACTGAACCTTGGAGGAAAGGAGGAAGGAAGAAAGGCTTTCCGATCACGGATGCAGACCTTTCAAAGGGCTAAGTGTAACCACATGGATCAACCACACGCACAGCCTTACTACAGAAGCCGTCCTTTCATTTCAACTCCTAGCAAGCTATGATTTTTATATATAAATATTATATAAATAATGTATAAAACATTAAAAGTTAACTATGTAAGATATTATTTCTGAAACAATTTTAGCTATATCCACTATGATTATAAACTGTGTCTCGACCTGTGTTATTTACATTAGCTGCTTAAAAAAGCATTGAGTTATTTTTTTTAATATCAACTAAAATACCGTAGTTCTGTGGTAGACGTTGTTTTACAATGAAAGAAATAACTACAACTAGAGAAAACTGTATAAAAACATTAAAGTGTCAGTATTTTTGTAAGGTTCCATTTTGTAAAGAGAATAATATTCAAAGACTTTTGTAGAATACAAAGTGAAAACTTGTATCTGCGAAACTATACTTGTATTAAATGTGCTTTTTAAATAAAAGCTCATAACACAACTAATGAAGGAGTTGGGATCCTAGAATGTTCGAGGGATGTGTTGTCTCTGGTGTGTGGTAGGAAGAAGGGGGACTGTGGGCAATCTGAGGTCTTTGAATATGGCCAGCCTCACCTCAGGGCACCACTTCCAGATCCTTCCGATGGGAAATATGGTGGCCATTGGACAGCCATAGCTGTCTGAGCTGCTCTTTCATCTCTGAAAGCCTGTTTGCCCAGCGAGGCTCTGCCTCTGCTCTGTCTGGACCCTTCTAAAGAGCTTTTGTATTCTAAAGGGGTTTTGTCGGGAGGGAGGAGCTGTGGGCCCCCCAAAGGCAGATAAGGAGCAGTGCTCCAGATAATGTGTGCTTGGGGAGCTCCCAAGGGAGCCCTTTATACATCAAAGGAAGGAGGGTGGAGGGCGCTCCAGGGAGAATGGCAGCTGGCCCTTGCTTTCTCTCCTGGTGCCTGCCCAGCCGAGAGAAGCGGGGAAGCTAGAAATTTCCCCTTCAACACGCACCTGTGTGCCAGGCACTTCTGCCTGTTTGTCACTTTTGATCCCGATGGCAGTTCTTATTTTGAGAAATGAGGAATACGAAGGAATGCAAAGATCAAACGACTTGTCTAAGATCCTGGAGGAGTCAGCTGCTGGCCGGGACTTGTATTCATTTCCTATTGCTGCTGCAACAAGTTATCACAAACGTAGTGGCTTAAAACAGCCCAGATTTATTATCTGGCAGTTTGGGAGGCCCTAGGGCAGAAGCTGTTTCCTGGTCTTTTCTAGCCTCTCGAGACCATCTGCATACCTTGGTTTGTGGCCTTCTTTTTTCATCTGCAAAGGCAGCAGCGCCGGGCCAGGTCCTGCTCACTCTCTCTCTGAATCTCCGTTCTTCTACCTCTTCCACATTTAGGCCCTGGTGATTATGTTGGGCCCACCTTCTCTACCTATGTTAAGGTCAGCTGATTAGTAGCCTTCATTCCATCTCCTCCTTAATTCCCCCTTGGCATGGTGCATAGCAGGTATGTAGGCCCCAGGGATTGGAACATGGACATCTTAGGGGAAGCGGGGGTCATGCTGCCTACCACAGTTCACCCTCCAGGCTGCAAAGATTCATATCCAGCCCACACGCGAAATACTTTGACTGGATCCCAACATCCCACAAGGTTTCAACACGCGGCATCAGCTCACATCCAAAATCTTACCTAATTTTGAACCTCAGAGTCTCAGATCTCATCATTGGAACGAGATCATCTAAAACAGGTAAGAGGAGGTGCTGGGTTGAATCCGTTCTGAGGCATAATTGCCCTCCATCAGTAAGCATGTGAAACAAGTCAGCTGCTCCCAAAATTCAGTGAGGGGATAGGCGTAAAATAACAGACATTCTTGTTCAAAAGAGAAGGTGGACAGAAAAATAGAAGCCATGGTTAGCACACAATTTCAAAATCCAATTGAGCAAACTTCATTTGGTTTCAGGCCACGGGAATAAGCCCATGTGGCTCATAGCTCCTGCCACCCAGGCCAGTCAGCTCTTCACTTCTAGACAAGCCCACTCAGGCCCTGGTACTAGCTCAGCACTTTTCCAGCATTTTCCTGTAAGCAGAAATATTTCATTGGGCCCCAGGATGCAGCCAGGGCAATCCTTGAGGTCAGAATCCAAATCCTCCTTTCAAATCAAGGGGAACAAAGGTCCAGATAGACAAAATAACTTGCTGGGGGAGGGGGATAAAGGGGGACACACAGCAAGTTAGAGGAGAGACTGGGAGACCAACCCCCAAATGTCCCATACTGCTAATCATCCAGTCTTCCCATCACAACTTTCCCGTAGAACTGGACAGACTCAGCTGGTCTCAAGAAGAAATAATCCTATTTCCTGGAGACTTAAGGAGACACGGAGCCATGCCATAGTACAGACAACTCTGGGATTCATGTCCAAACCATTTCAATTACTTGTTGATTAGGATTAATTACCTACTGTGTCCTGAGCACTAGCAAACACATAAGATGAGACTGTGGATTAAAGGAACTGGATGTCAGTTTTAAGGAGTTTATAGGCTAGAGGAGAATGTATAAAATCAAATAGTCACACACATTTGTAATTAAGAACTAAGACAGAAATAGAAAAAGAGCCAACCCATTTTTAAAACTTCATAACGGAGGATATGCAAATGGGAGATAAACATAAGGCGTGCTGAACTCTGTTAGTCACAGGGAAAGGCACATTAAAGTCGCAGTGAGATATCACTACATACTTGTGACATCCTTTTCTAACTTAAAAAAAAAAAAAAAAAAAAGAAAAGGCAACCCAATACTACAAAATGGTGAAGGCATGAAAACTGGAACGCTCATGCACTACAAATGTGGAAGTAAATTGGCACAGCTATTTCGGAAAATGTTGGCAGTATCTACTAAAGCCAGTAATACACATACCCTATCCCCCAGAAATTGCCCTCCTAAATATATACCCAACAGAAGGATCAATGTGTGCTCACCAAAAGACATATATAAGAATGCTTACAGATGCACTCTCTAGGACTGGAGACAACTCAAATTCTCATCAACAATCAAGTAGATAATTACATAGTCACTTGAGGAACACTATTTAACAACAAAAATGAGCAAATCCCCATTATGCAGAGCAATGTGAGTGAATTTCACAGAAAGACTATAGAATGAATGAAACCAGGCCCAGCAGAATACACACCATGAGTTCATTTTTATGAAGTTCGAAACAGGCAAAGTGAAAGAAATGATCAACAAAATGAAAAAACAACCAATGGAATGGGAACAAATATTTGATATCTGATTCTATATCTGATAAAGGGTTAATATTCTATATCTGATAAATTCTATATCTGATAAAGGGTTAATATTCAAAGTATATAAAGAACTCACTAACTTCAATAGTAAAAAACCAAATAACCCAACTTAAAAATCACCAAAGGACCTGACTAGACATTTTCCCAAAGAAATTCTATATCTGATAAAGGGTTAATATTCAAAGTATATAAAGAACTCACTAACTTCAATAGTAAAAAACCAAATAACCCAACTTAAAAATCACCAAAGGACCTGACTAGACATTTTCCCAAAGAAAACATATGAATGGCCAACAGATACATGAAAAGATGCTCAGCATCACTCATCATCAGGGAAATGCAAACCCAAACCACAGTGAGATACCACCTCACACCTGGTAGAATGACATCAAAAAGACAAGAGCTTCAAACACTGGTGAGGATGTGGACAAAGAGGAACCGTCCCGCACACTGTTGGTAGGAATGCTAACTGGTGCAACCACTGTGGAAGACAGTATGGAGGTTCTTCAAAAAATTAAAAATAGAAATATCATATGATCCAGAAATTCCACTTCTGAAAAGATATCTGAAGGAAGCAAAAACATGATGTCAAAGAGATATCTGCACCCTCATGTCACTGCAGCTATGTTTGCAATAACCAAGACAGGGAAGCAACCTAAGTGTCATCCACAGATGAAGAAGTTGTCAAATATAGGTACAATGGAATATTATCCAGCCATAGCAAAGGAGGAAATTCTGCCATCTGTAACAACATGGAAGCACTCTAAGGACTTTAAATAAATCAGAGGGGGAAAAATATTGTATGATCTCACTTCAATGCGAAATGTAAAAAACAAGCGAGAAAACAAAGCCATAGAAGAGAAATCAGATTTGTGGTTACCAGAGGCCAGAGGCAGGAGGAGAAAAAATTGGATGAAGGTGGTAGAAGGTACAGACTTCCAGGTATATGATAAAGAAGTACTAGGGATGCAATGATGACTATAGTTAACACTGCTGTACGGTATATTTGAAAACTATTAAAGAAAAACCTGAGTTCTCATCGCAAGGAAAAAAAAATATTCTTTTTCTCTTTCCTTTTTTTTTTGCTATTTTTATGAGATGATAAATATTAATTAAGCTTACTATAGTAACTATTTCATGATACATGTAAGTCATATCATTATGCTGTATACCTTAAACTTAAACAGTGCTATATGTCAATTATATCTCAAAACTGGAAAGCAGCAACAAAAAATAAAACCACCCTAACAAAAACAATACTTCAAGAAGCTCAACAAGAACAGAAAATTCCAGAGTAATGATTATACCTTAGGCAGAAAGGACTCTTGAACCAAAATAAATATTTGTACTACTTGATTCCTAGCATCGAATTGGCCTGGTTGGAAACCAAGGAAATGGCTTGACCGTCATAATGGCCCCCACCCTAAGAAGGTTTTTCTTAACCTACCTTCCACCATGGAGTCTAAAAAAGAAGGGTGCTGCACTGGCTTTCCAAGCCCACTTGTAGCTGCTCATGTTCTATGTCTTGAGAAAACAGGAAGGCACTTGAGGAGACGGCTCATGAAGCTGGTTATTGCTGCTTCCTTCCTTTGGCATTGTCTGGTGAGGGTATGATGTTTGGGGTGATGGCAGCCACCTTGCCAGCCTAAGGAAAAGCCAGAACTTCAGAGAGCTGTTGACCCAATGCCCTGGATGGATCAGCTCTGAAGCCACCTGGATCTAGACTCTCGTGATGTGTGATTATTAAATGCTTCTGTTATTTTAATAAATTCAGTTTAGTGTTTAAAAAAAAACAAAACTGATGAAACTCAGCTTTGGTGGCAGAGTCAGATATGTGATTGCCTTTGGGGGTATGTTGACCGGCAGAGGTCTTGCCCTGGGTGGTGGTCACTGTGAAAATTTCCTAAGAAGTCTACTTATGATTTATGCATTTGCCTATTGTTATGTCATACTTCAATTCTAAAGGGAAAAAGGAAAGCGTGTAAAAACAAACAAACAAAACATACCAAAGGCTAAAGAGAAAGACTGAAGTATATTGGCAATTTTACTTCCTAAATAGCTTCCAAACTCTTCCCTTCCTTTCACTTCCTGACCATGAACTTGCACCAGGCCTCATTAACTCTTTCTTAGTCTCTTGCAATAGCCCTGTCTCTGCCTACCTTCTCATAAAAATTCCTCCACACAGGGGCCAGAGGGAGCTTTCCAGAGCATAAAACTAACCATGTCCCTCTCTGCTCAGGGAATTCAATCCTTTGCATGGCATTTATTCTTATTTTAAAATTTCAATTTATTTTAAAAATGTAGTATAATACAGAGTTACATAGAAACCATATGCCTACTCCTCAGATATAACACATTTGCATTTTACCCTATTCCAGATTAAATATTGTTGTAATTGAAAAACAAATGGTAAGATACAGTTTGAATTCACCCCCTTTCTTGAATTCAGTCCCTCCCATTTCAGTGACAATGTCTTATGCTTCATTTTTTCCTTAGGGTGGAGAATGGGACACAGTATGTCCCAAAGGTAACCATTACCCTGAATGCTAGTTCTTTCATATCCGATCTTAGTTGGCCCCATATATGGATGCATTCATGAGTAATGTGTAGAACTGTTTTATGAATTTTGAATATGCATATATGTAAAAATTATCAAAATAGTATGTATTGCAATTTTTATATGAAGGAGCACAGATCTAGAATGTTCACTTTAGCCACTCTGCAGCTTCACTGCATGGGTAAACCATTCCTTATCAATCCATTATGATGTTGAAGGACATTCAAGCTGTTTGCATTTTTGAACTATTATATACAGAGCAACACTGCACACCCTTATGTCTCTTTCCTTGTCCAAGTAAGTGAGTTTGAGTCCCAGTATACATAGAAATGGAATCACTGAATAGTAGTGTATATACATCCTTTCTTTCATAGACATCATTGCCAAAATACTCTCAGAAGTAGTTGTATCAAACTTATACTATTATTAGCAGCACATGAGATTTCCAATTGATTTTTGATTTCCATCTTCAGCAATTGGTATTGTTGGACTGTTAAATTTTAACAATCTGTTAAGTATAAATAAATAAAATCCCCTTGCATTTTAATTTTCATTTTGGATGCCAAATAGGTTGAGCTTGTATTGTTTATAATTGTTTATGCTGAGACAATCTATAGCAGGACTTGTATTTTCTGTAGGAGTCCCATGTGCTCTGGGTCTTCAAAAGTAGTTTTGTTTTTGCTCTTGCCAGAAGGGAGTCCCAGGGATTTCATAGGCTTTGGCCTATGCAAATCTAAACATACTATTTTCTTTTTAAAATTTCTAAAGAAGGATTGCAGGAAAGAGTTGAGACTTCCTAGAGGCACAAGACGGCATGATTTGACCTCTACCTACCTCTCCAAATCAACTTCAGCCTCAAAGTATTACCTTGGTTTTATACTTTTCTTTCATTTCAGATTTAGGGAACTTCTTCTGATCTGGTCCATGGATTAATGGGACATGGAACTATTATACTTTATTAAGTAGAGAGAGAGAGAGTACATTTTATTCAGTATTTCTATGTGTTTTTTCAGGGGGAAACAGTTCTATACCAGTTAAGTCTGCCATGTTGTTAGATTTGGAATTTCAGCATGGGACAAATTTCCTGATCTGGGACTTGCTTTTCCCTCTAGCTCTACTTTTTTTTTTTTCCCCCAGTGTACTTACTTTTCCCCTTGTCCCTTAAAACCCAGCCATGCTGAACTGCTTGCAATTCTCCTAAACTCATACTACTTCCCTTCTGTATATTTAACTAGTCATCTTTAAGGATTAGATCTACCTCTACCACCACTGGAAAAACTCTGAGCCCGGACATTGTGTTGAATGGCTTCCCTGGACTTCCAACTGCCTTCTTGTTCTGCAACTGACCATATATCTCTCTATCTCACTATTGATTGGGAACTTGGGGCAGTGACAATGTCTTATGCTTCATTTTTTCCTTAGGGTGGAGAATGGTGGCCAGCACAGAGTAGGAACTTCATAAATAATTTTTGATTGAGTAGATGACTAGAGAGTCCCTAGTTTATTTATGTGGAAGTTGTATGTGGGTGTGTGTGGGGGGGTGATCATATGTGCCAGTGTGTATATGGATTTGCAAATACATGATTGTGTATCTCTGGGTACTCATGCAAGTATGTGTGTGTGAATCCAAATATTGTATGTCCATGTTAATTCTGCTTCTTCTGAGTGGGAGACACAAGCCGTTAGGTGGCATTTATGGAGATGCTGTGATGTTTGTGGGGGCAGTGGAGAGGGGAAATAAAGGATAATTGCCACTTTGGTGACCAAACTGTGGAATATGTGGTCCATGCCACTCTCAGTCAGAAACTCTCCCTATGGAAGGTGCCTGTTATGGGGGATGGAATCCATTCTACCTAAGCAAACACTACCTTGCTTTTGCATGTAGGGTGTTGGGAGGAGGGGTGGAATGAGTTCTGACATCAATGCAGACAGTGGTTCCTGTGATCTGATCTCTTTCATGCCAATGGAAGCTTATGTGCCCTGTTTTTTCATTTTCTTTTTAATCCTTTGAGGCCAGTTCCTGCTACACACAAGGGCCTCTTTCCATCCCATTAAGCCTCTGCCTTCTATTTTTCTGTGTCTTTTCCTCTCACTACTCTGGCATGTGTGGGCAAACAGAAACTTTCTACCAGCACTGCCACTCGACATCTTGCTCTTTCTGCTTGATTCATGGGATGCTGTCTGGGGGTCCACCTTTATTGGCACAGGAGTTCCATGACCATGATGTCACCTCTGCTCAGTTGGAGGACCCCAGCATGAATCAAAACATCAGAGGAAATGAGTGGTGATCCCCCAAGGAGAAAAGCTCATAAAGTCATCATCAGTGACAGCAAAGGAAATTAAGGAAAACCGAGGTCAGAGTTGTAAGAGTACAACCGGTGTTTGTTGATTCATTCCTCATTCATTCAATGAATATTCACTGAGATTCTACACTGTGACTTCAACATAGTTCCTGCCCTCAAGGAATTTACAGTCTAGTGAGAGATACTGACATGTGGACAAACAGAAAGACAGACGTAAGCCCAGGACACTATGGAAACCCAGAGAAGGGGTATCTAAAGGCAAGAAGTTCAGAGAGGAAGCACATCTCATATAATGATAAGGAATGTGGGCTTAGAAGCAGATAGACTTGGGTTTAAGTCTCCATTCTGCCATTTAACCGTAGGAGCCACCCACTAATGGAGTCTCCACTTCTTCAGTTGGATGTTGGAGACAGCATACCCAATGTGAAATAGGCTGCTGATTAGATGACTTGAGTTTTTAGCATAAGGTCTGTCTCACTGCAAGCATTTAAATGGAAGATTCTATTCTATTCTATTTATTTATTTTAGTAATTGTATGCCTAATGTGGAGCTGGAACTCACCTCACAAATAAATAAATAGATAAATTAAAAACTTCTTTTGAATAAATAAAGAGAACAATATGTTTAGATTTGCATTTTTTCAATGTTACTCTGAGGCAACTTAATAAAAGTGTCAAGAGTCTTAAGCACATTCATATAATTTGATCTGATAATTTTACTTTTAGGAATTTATCATAAGGAAGTAATCAGAGATAAAGACAAAAGTTTATGTGTGAGAATGCATATTGAAGACTTTATAATAATCAAATTAGAAACAATCTAAATGTTAAATAATTGGAAAATGATTAAATACATTTTAATACGTCCAACTGATGTAATATTTTAAAGCATTCAAATGTATTTGACAGCACGGAAAGGTATAGGAGACAGTCATAATAAAATGTCAACCAAAAAAGAATTCAGATCTTAAATACAATGGTTCTGGTTTTGGTTTGAAAAAAAGAGAGGGAAAGAAGAGAAGAAAGAAAGAAAGAAAAGAGGGAAGGAAGAAGAGAAGAAGAAACAATAAGTAAATAAAAAAAGAAATGGATTTATCTTGGTTTAGTGGGATTATTGGTGATTACTGTTCTATTTTACATTTTTCTGTACTTTCCATATCTTTAGAATGAATGTGTAGCTTTTAAAATATAAAAATATTTTTTAAATTATCACTCTTATGGACATTGTACAGAATAGAGGTTTAAGTAGGAGAGAAAGGTAAAAAAAAAATGAGACAACTGGTTGTCTATTATATTAATCCAGGAGAAAAGGATAAGATTTTTTGCCAAGGCATACCCAGAAGAGATATATAGAAGCAGGGACAGATTCTAGAAATATCAAGAAAAAATCCTATCTCAGTGTGAAATAAAATTCAGAGTTGGTATATACCTACAATGGAATATTTATCAGCCTTAACAAGGAAGTAAATTCTGACACAGGCTACAAATGGATAAACCCTAAGGACACTATGCTAAGTGAAATAAAACCGTCACAAAAGAACAAAGGAAGTGAAGTATGATTTCACTTATACAAAGTGTATAAAATAGTCAAAGTAATAGAAAAAAGCAGAATGGTGGTTGTCGGGCTGGGGGAGGAAAGAACAAAATTGTTAATGGATATAGAATTTTGGTTTTGCAAGATGAAACAGTTCTGGCAATTGGTGCTACAACAATATGAATATACTTAATACTACTGAACTGTACAGTTAAAAATGGTTAAGATGATAAACTTTATATTACATATAATTTAATTGCATTTAAAAGTTAAAAAAAATAATAATAAGATTCAGACCGTGTGGCTGGTGATTCAGTTGTACCTGGATCTGTGTTATTCCATTCTCCTGAGAAGTTAAAGAACTCTGGGCTCCTGGGTGGCTCAGTCAGTTAAGCATCTGCCTTTGGCTCAGGTCATGGTCCTGGGGTCCTGGGATTGAGCCCCACATTGGGCTCCTCGCTGAGCGGGGAGCCTCCTTGACCTTCTCTCTCTGGCCCTCCACCCCCTGCTTGTGCGCACTCTCTCTCTCTCTCTCAAAGAAATAAAATCTTTTAAAAAAATTAAAAAAAAAAAAAAGAAGTTAAAGAACTCAAAATGTCTGTGCTCCCAGTGAAGAGTTCTTTCTGCTGCCAGATTTTGTGGACCCCCATGAAGGGGGAAAGGGAAGCTGAGAGGTTGTATAGTTTGGGCAAACTCACACTGCCAGCAGAGACCAGGTCCTGTGATTAGAATCCAAATCTTTTTTTTTTTTTTAATATTTTATTTATTTATTTGACAGAGAGAAAGAGAGAGAGAGAGAAGGGGCAGGCGGAGGGGCCCCAGAGAGAGAGGGGAGAAGCAGACTCCTTGATGAGCAGAGAACCCGTTGCGGGACTCCATCCCAGGACCCTGACATCATGACCTGAGCCAAAGGCAGATGCTCAACCTACTGAGTCACCCAGGCACCTCTAGAATCCAAATCTTTTTATTTCAGTTCACTGTTGTTACCATTCCACTGGCAGTCAGGATGAGGGTCAGGATTAAGGTCAGGGTCAGGGTCAGGGTCAACCTCTGCAGCCACTCTCACATCCTGATGCTGCCTGGAGTTCCACTGTTTTCACCACAGCAGACAGAAAATGCATTTCTTTGACATTTCTGGCTAAATGTCTAATATGCACCTCACACTGTCCTAAACAACCCCTGATTTGTCATCCAGTGGTATACTTCTGAAAATAATTTTTGATGAGAGTTCACTATGTGGTTTTTGGAATATGCCTTAGACGTAATTCAAAGAATTGAGTCAAATTCCTTTAACAAACTCTTTCCCCATGAACTTATTTTTTAGAATAAGGTTTCTCAGTGCTGACATCTGTAAATATGAAAAATAGGAACAGAATTGATGCTTAACCTTGTTCCATTCTAGCAATAAATATGTACCAATGGGTGTATGAATCAAATAAAGAAAATCCTCATATACCTCATTATGAGATTTATTTCCAATAAAATTTTACTTTATGTGTTTAAGAATTAATTTTAAAATCCATGCTGTATTTGTTGTTTTGATCATTTGTATACTATTGATTATTATATTTCAGATGGAATTTTTTAATACTTAGAACCACATGGATACAGGCAACAGAACATTTTACATTTATATTTATATCCACTTTTTTGTTAGATATATGGTAGGATCATGAATAAACGACTTTCAGTCAAATAATCTGCGCTTGGCTAAGCTCCTGGAGTGGAGGTAAATGGGAAAAAATACATGAGTTCAAGGAATAAGAGGAAGTATGTGCAATTTCTCATTCTTTAGCTCTTTCATATATTTTTAAAGTAAATGTAAGCATCAGAATGCTACATTTAAATTCACCTGGATACACCTAAAAGAGTAAATACTTCTATGATGTCGATGTTTACAAATTTCCATAAATCATCATGTTTGCAACTCTTTAAATAAAAAGAACATTTTTTTCAGATTTGCGAATTTATGATAAAGTTCATATAACTCCATAAAAATTAGATTCTATTGTGCATTTACAGAATTCTCTTAATTAAAATAATTAAAAACGTATGGCATTGAGAGAGTGCTGGGAAATTTCTGGTGGCCATTCATGTAAAGTAAACGCCATGCATCTACAACCGTATATACATGACAGGGATTCAGGGATGGATGAGATCATAAACACAAAATGAACAACTTTAGACGCTAACTTAAAAATGTGCTTTAGAGTACATAATTTTTCCATATTCTTTAAGGGGTAGGTGAACCAAGTAAGCTTGACCACCACTGGCCTAGATTGTTCTTGAGTTGCTTTATAGAGTGTAGAGAAACAGGTAGGAACGGGGTGGAAGATAGGGAACCAGAAAAGATTTTTATTTCTGGTTTGGCTTCGGTTTGCTTTTGTTTCTAAAGACTGGAGAAAACTTGTGTGCCAAAGGGAAATGATTGAGGTGCGAGGGGCAAGTGACAGTATGGACAAGAAGAGCCAGCGCACAAAGTGCCTGCGGGGCGAGGCCCAGGAAAGGGCGGAAGGCCACCTGCAGTTGCTGAAGCAGGACGCTCGGGCCTCGGTGGCACGTGTCCCATCCGGCCTCATGGCATCTACCTCCGCAGTGAAACGAGGACAAGATTAGGCGCCTTAAATCAGGATAGGGGAGGAGGTGTCGGGGCTTGTAAGAGAGATGTCAGTGGTCCTTTAGATTAGCGGGGAAAGAGCCACTCAGGAAACGCAGTACACTTTCAGTTGGTGACAGGAATTTATTGAGACCAGTCAGCAAGGTGGTGTGGCCCTGGGCAGAGTCCTCGAGGCAGGCGCAGGTGAGGGCGGACGAGAAGCGGGCTTTAACCAGCTTGGGCGCACGGTGGTGGGCCCGGGGCTGAGGCCCAGTGAAGGTGATGGAGCCTGGCCTTGGAGCCGCGGAAGGAGGGATGGGAGCAGTGGATCATTGAATCTCCGAGGTGGAGTACGGATTTTTATATATTATATATAAATATATATATTTATAAATATATATATAGGTTTCTTTTTTCCCCCTCTCTAAGAGCACTTTATAACTCCAATTCTTCTTTTCCTTTCTGTAATAGCCTCTGCGTCGTTTTCCCGTGTGGAGTAGCCTCCGACTTTCGGGAGGAGGTGAGTGGAACTTCTCCCAGGGTTACTTCTGCGCGCGAGGCCCCAGAGCTGTGGCTGTCCTCTGCCAGCTTTCCGGCGCGCTTGCGAGGGCGGGGCCGTGGGGGGGGGGGGGGGGCGCGGGCAGCTCCTCCCGGCCTGCACGCAGGTGGCGGGAGGCGGAAGGAGGTGCTGATTGGAAGCCCGCGTGCGGGGGGCGGGGCCTGTCCCGCGTGCCAGGGGCGGAGACCCGTAAGCTGGCGGAGCTCTTTCCTGATTGGCTTGGGCCCCAGAGCCCTCGGTATCGCGTTGGGAGGGGTAGGGGTTGGGGCGTGGGGGCCACCTGGGCCCCCCTGCCTTGCTTTTTATGCCCACCGCGGCAGTTTAGACTGCGAGTGCAGAATGCTGCGTGCAGCGGCGGTGCGCTTGTCTGGGAGCGTGTTTGGGGCGACTTGATCAGAGCAGGAGGGTTTTGTTTGGCGTTCTCCCTCCGTCGCAGCCTGGGGAGGGGACCGCGGAGGGCGGGGTGGGCACGGGCCCCATGGGATAAGCCCGGCCTGCTTTTGAGACGACTGGGGATAGAAGAGTGGTTGGACAGAAAAGTAGTTAACTCTTTGTGGCTGTTAACTCTTTGTGGCTGCGGCTTATCCGTGGGGGCGGCGGGGCGGTGGGAGGCTTTGGATTTCCAAGCAGGTCTGAGCCCGGCGTACGGTCCTCCTGAAGTGGATTTCGCGCTGTCTTTGTGCCACACCCAGGAGACGTTTCCGAGAAAAAGGGCAACTTCCAGCCTTTTCAAGAAACTCTGTCGTGCCCCAGCTCTTCGCCGTCCCTGCATGGAATCCTCACAACCCTATGATGTAGATACTCGTCTGCCTCTTTTTAGATAAGGAAGGGTTGAAGTGACGTGGCGAACATCATCCAGATGGTAGCGACAGAATTCAGGTTGGCCCAGATCTGCCTTGATAGCCTGGGCACTTTGTAACACTGCACCTGTGCCATGCCCTCCAGGGGTACCGGCTTGGCTGGATGCGGAGAGGAGAGAAACTAATGATCAGTGAAGTAGTCAGTGCTGTTTCTGCTGAATGCTAACAGCAAGGGAAGATGCCAGCGTTCATTTTTTGTGTTTGCCTGTTTCTCTGTGATTCGGTGAAGCATCCCCAGATGAAATTAAATGTAACCTGGCCAGTGAGGATGAGTAAGGAGTTCACGGCGGAGACAGATGCTTCACGCCCAGGGAGCAGGTTCCAAGGAGCAGATACCGGGACTCTCAGAATGGAATGCTTAGAAGACCCTTAGGGATCCCCCATCCTTTCATTTCCCTGAGGAAATAAATGGAGGCCCAGAGAGGATAAGGAATTATTTAAGAACCCCAAATGGGCCTGGGATGCAGGTTCTCAGCCCTTGATGCTGTGGTCTGGCTTTCTTAATAATTTAATGGTCAGACTCATCCTGCAAGAGTAGTTAACACTTGTTTAGTACTTACTAAATAAGTACTTTATCATGTACTTTAGTCTCTTTTAGCTCCTGTAACAACTCCATGAGGTATTTGGGCAAAATACAGTATTTTTACAAGTATTTTGCGAAGGAGAAAATTCAGATACAAGTAACTTACCCAAAATCACCCTGCAAATCTCAGTGCTGAGCCCAGGCTATTTGCTCCTCTGTTATCTGTAGAGATAAGTAAAGTAGATAAGAGGCACTTGAAATAAGCACAAACCTTGCAGAAGTAGAAATGCGTATATCATCCCCTTATTCAGATGCAGACCTGAGGCTCAGAGATGTTTGGTGATTTGCCCAAGGTCACAGAGTGAGAAGGTGGTGGACTACCGACAGTGGAGACCAGGTCTGGTTTCTTTCTGGTCCATCTTTCTGATCCATCTGGCCCACCTTAGCTAGGAAAAGCCATAACAGCTCTCCTCCTCTTGACTCACATCTTTCTTTCTTTCTTTTTAAACATTTTATTTATTTACTTGACAGATAAGTAGGCAGAAAGGCAGGCAGAGAGGGAAGCAGGTTCCCTGCTGAGCAGAGAGCCAGATGTGGGACTCCATCCCAGGACCCTGGGATCATGACCTGAACCGAAGGCAGAGGCATTAACCCACTGAGCCATCCAGGTACCCCCAACTCACATCTTTCTGACACTGCCTTGGGGATATTGGCCTCTACAGGCAAAATAGCTCTAGTCTTGGCCCGGTTGTATGGTCAAATATCACTTTTCCCATGAGGAGTTTCCTGCTCAAACAGGACAGGGACCTGGGTCTCCTGGCTGCTACTGTGGTGCTTTTCTGCATTCCTCCTCACTTTCTCCTGTGTGTCATGTCCTCAGCAGATCTGGATCACATTATCCCCCCCAAAACCAAAGTGTGAGATGTGTTTAGCTCTAGGATCCTTGAGAAAAACCAGTTGGTAGAGCTACTTGGTTTAGGTTTGGAGGTTAAGAATGAAGGGGGCAAAGCCCGGTCAGAACAGCCTACATTAGAGGCATGGGGCCTGCTGGAACTCAATTAGCACCTCTTAAATCTGGGTGAAGAGTGACGAATAGAGTTATGAATTGGGGGTGGAAAAATGAGCCCCCCTCCCAAGTATTTCTCTTCATGAGTAACCCTCACTGACCTAGTGAATAAGATGCATGAGACTTCTCAGAATTAATTTAGCTCCTCTGGCTTGTCTTCACTGCTAACTTAGGTGTCTCTGAAGGCTTGGCTTCTAGAAGGGTTATTTAGAAGGAGGGCTTCTACTGTGGAAGGCAGCTCTGGACTAGATTCCAGGAGGTCTGGGGGGCTTGGGCCAGCGCTGCCAATCACTGGCTGTGTGACCCTGCAAAACGCAGTTTCTTCTCTAGAACTCAGTCATTATTCATTCAGTCATTCAATAAACATTTCTTGAACCCCCACTGTGGGCCTGGCAGGGTCCTGATGGATGAGACAACTTCTAACAAAACAGCCCCACAGCGGAGGAACTCACAGCCTCAAGGGGAGAAGAGACAAAACCAGACATTGTGAGTGGATCCTCAGCTACTCTGGGTATGGACAAAGGCTCTGTGGAGGAACTGATGTCCACAGGTCCACAACAACCCTTATGGAAACTTCATGAAAATTTGAAAAAGGTGCACCCTGCCTTCCCCCCACCCCCCACCCCAGGGTAAATGCAGCCCCATACCAGAGTGCACAGCTTGGCCAGCCAAGCCCAAGCAGATATTTGTGCTTCCAGTTGCCCCCTGGGCTGATCACTCCTGCCTGGTGAACAGCTTACAGATCTGACCATCGCAGCCCTGAATGTCAAGACTCAGGTGTAAAGGTCCCTGAGAAGGCAAAGGTGGGAGAGTCCATTTCAGGCGAGGAAGGAGCATGTATAGAACCTGCAGGCTTGGGAAAGCTGTTCTTTCGCTTGGGAACCTGCGGGTGTTCAGTGTGACTAGAAGAGAGCATGAGTGGCACCCTGGGGGAATTGAGACTAAGTTGGAAGGATTGGCAGAGGAATTTATTCACTCATGAAGTAAATAAAAAGTGGGCGTCACTTTCAGTTTGGTGTTGGAGGGAAGTAGAAGTAGTAGTGACCAAAGTCTACATAATCCCCTGCCCTGGAGGAATGAATTTACATTCTAGTGAGATGATGGACTTCTGGTGTCTATTATCAAATCAGAAGGGACCTTCCCTCTTGCACTGCATGTAATGAGATAATGTGTGTAAAGCCCTTTGAGAACTGGGAACTTCTAGATCATTCCTATGAATAAATATTTTAATTTTCATCTGTGTGGCCAACACCAGTGCTGAGGCATTTGGGGGCCTGTTCCTGACACCAGGCACCTACCTGATTTTACCTTGGGGCTGAAGTAATGACCTTTGGTTGTGATCACAATACTAAAGGAACTATGACACCTTCCCACCATCTGCTGTCACTGCCCATCCTGATTTGGAAAGAAATCCTCTCTCTCTGGGTCAGCTGAGCAGGCTAGGTGACCCGTGACTTTCCGGGGCCTGTATGGGAATTCACCAGCTCATCCTCGCGCTGTGACCACCTGCTGTGGTCAAAGGCTCTTTCTCTTCTGGCCGAAATACCAGTGGAGTTGAGGGAGTCACTTAAAAATTACTAATGAAAGGGGAGCTCCATTTCTGGCATAGGGGTGGGCTGAGGGACTCCAAGAGCCTTGTCAGGTGGTCTGCAGGTTAGAAGCTGTGTGGTCTGCTCAGTAGCACTGATTCAGGTGATTGAAGCTGATTTTTAGGCCTGGGAACTTGGCTTCTTCCTCACTGTGTGGTTGTGGGTAAGTCACTTCCTCTTTCTGGATACTAGTTCCTTCCTCTATTAACCAGAAGGTTTCACTTATTGCAATGTGAACAACAGAAAAGAGTTCTTTGAACTCTTCTGTGGCTCCACAGTATATAATCCGGATGAAAATGGTGGTGCTGTGGTTGAGGCAGTTTTGGGGTCTGGAGTTCTCCTGATTTCAACTGCACCTTGTCCTTACTCACCCTCTCAGGACTTCGGGCTTTTCTAGATATTGCCCTGGAATCATAGTGGAATTTAGTTTGAAACAATTGGATTGAACATTTCTCCTCTCAATCGGCTCCTCTGGTCCCTGAGCTTAAGGTAGAGGTGAGGGCAATTGAAAAGTCTTGTGATCATTTTTATAATTTCATATATACATTAAATGATTATCCAGCTCTTTCCCATTCAACATACACATCATCCAGCTGATCTAGGTGACCCCCCTTGACCCTTCTTTCCATGGACAGACATTAGATTTTATATGAATGACTATGGCAGCAGCCTGAAAACATCTAAAATGTTCCTGGTTTCACTTTCTATGTAGTATGTCTCCCAAACTGGGGAATCTGTGAGTTTTTTTTCTTTAAAAGGGATGTGTCTGTTAGAAGATAGTGGCATAGAGCCCGATGTGGGGCTCGATCCCAGGACCCCGAGATCATGACCCGAGCCGAAGGCAGCGGCTTAATCCACTGAGCCACCCAGGCGCCCCGTGGGGAGCCTGCTTCCTCCTCTCTCTCTGCCTGCCTCTCTGCCTACTTGTGATCTCTCTCTGTCAAATAAATAAATAAAATCTTAAAAAAAAAAAAAAAAAAAAAAAAGAAGATAGTGGCATAAACAAGTAGGAATTTATTTCTCCCATGTATAAAGTCCAGATAGGCGCCCCAGGGCTAGAATGATGGATTCTCAAGTATCAGGATCTCAGCTTTTTCCATCATGTGCTCTGTAGTCTTCAATACACACCTTCCATCTCGTGATCCAAGATGGTGGCCCTAGTTTCTGCCGTCAAGTCTATATTCCATCCAGCAGGAAGGAGGATAGGAGTAAAGGCAAGAGCCTACCATTTCCTTTTAAGGACAAAAGTTGTACACATCAGTTCTTTTCACATCTCCCTGCCTATAATTTGGTCATGTGTGCACCCCTATATTCAAGGGAGGCCAAGAAATCTCTTTAGCTGGGCATCCTTGAGACAAACTAAAAATTCTTTTGCCATGCAAAACAAAAGAGAACAGATAAAGGGGCCAAATAGAGATCGCTGCCATAGGATCTAGCCATTTCTTGAGCTTGAGAAAGACTAATTTTCACAGTCCTTTTTAGCTGTGAAATTCTGTGATGTGAGTAGACTCTAAGGACTTCAAAGCTCTAACAGAGAGCTCAAGCGTTTAGCTAATCCAGTCTCCTTCATCAAATGACTTTACAGATAAGGCCACTGGGAGTGTACAGAGGTTAGGCAATTTGCCCAGGGTTAACTCAGTAACAAAGGGAGAAGTCAGTTGTAGGAGTGGCAGGATTCTTTGGGCAAGCAGAAGAGCTCTTGTCTCTGTTCTTTATATCCCTAAGTCCGTGATGTCCTAGCCCTTCAGAGTATCCCTTTCCATTTATGCCATCATTTGAGAGATATAGTAGACTCTGCCGCAGGCATCAGGTTACCCTGAAAGGAGGATAAGCTTTGGAGTCAGGTGTCATTGGCTCTCAATCGGGCTTCTGCTTCTTATTGCTGTGTGGCCTTAGTCAGGACATTTCATCTCCTGGCTTTGCTATCCTCATATTTGCAAAGAAGATACTATCCATCTTACAGGTTTCTTCTTTCCTTTCACCCTTCCTTATTCCTCCCCTGCCCTCTTTTCTTCCACTCATGGAGTGAATAAGGAAAGGGTTCTGCTATGGGATTTCAGACATAGAAGGGAAACCAAAGGTAGTTTCCTTTCTTTCTTCCTTTCTCTTTCCTCCTCTTCTTTCATTTTCTTTCTTTTTTTCAGTCTCCTTTGATTTTATACTGCTTCCCACCAGCCTTAATAATCACAGAATCCAGAGGAGTAATTACATGTAGGAGTTGGTATATGCCAGATTCTCTTTAGAATATGCAATGCCCAGAAATAGTTTGCCCTGACTGGTGAACTTCTACTTCCTTTTACCATTTTCCCCCCTTATTTCCTATTTTTTAATCAGACAAGGAGAACTATAGTTCTTCTTGGGTTTCCCCCTTGACCATCTCATCACTGGCCCCTGATGTAGCTGTTTCCCCTCCTTCTCCATGACTTCTGAACTCTTTACAGTGTTGACGTAATATCATGCTTACTATGGGTTTTTTCTCTTCCTTGTCTTTGTTTAGAGTCTTCTCTGAGCTCCTAGAGGACAGGGAATAGAGTTCTGTGTATCCCTGTAGCTTGGCCCACAGCCTGGTTACACAGTCATGTTGTGTCCCAGAAGCTGGTTAGGGAGCATGGGTCTAGAGAGGCCATGTCTTCCCACCTTCACGTTTTATTTTTATTTTTTAAATTTTATTTATTTATTTATTTATTTGTCAGCAATCACAAGTAGGCAGAGAGGCAGGCAGAGAGAGAGGAAGGAAAGCAGGCTCCCCACTGAGCAGAGAGCCCGATGCGGGGCTCGATCCCAGGACCCTGGGATCATGACCTGAGCCGAAGGCAGAAGCTTAACCCACTGAGCCACCCAGGTGCCCCCACCTTCATGTTTTATAGGCATGGGAACTGAAGCTCGACTGGGGCTGAGCTTCCTGTGAGCAAGGACCCTGTGCTCTACCTTGCGGTCTTTCACAGTACCTGTTGGGAACAAAGCTGGAAGGGAGTGGAGGGAATGGGGAAGAAGAGATAAGGTGGGAAATCACCCTTGATTCAGCACTAAAAATACCTGCTTTTAAGTAAATGCTATCTTACTTCATCTTGACAACATGAATGTAAGATAAATACCATTATCGGTCTTGCGGAGGGTGAAATTAAAATGGGGGTCAAGAAAGGTAAAGATACTTGGTTAAGTTCACACGGTGCCTCGGAAGTGGAGTGAGAAATGAAACAAGGTCTGTGAAGCCAAGGCCACGCTCTTACTCTTGAACCATGAGTCAGAATTACTGACACGGTCAAGTGTGAGAATTAAATGGTCTGTGTAGGAAGCCAGATCACTTTAGGAAATTTCTCCTAACAACACTAATGAGGCTCTGTGGCACTGACGGGACATGTGCTTCGTGCTAAGTCCCTCTCAGCTCTCGAGGGCTGGGATTCAGTCTCCCTCTCTGAACTCCTCCACCGTCAGTGTGAGCCATTTAAGAAGGACAGATTCTTCCAGGAGCAGCAATGTCTCTTTAGCTTGAATCATCAAGATCAGGCCAAGCAGATTTGTTTGGGGTTTTTGATGGGATTTCTCTTCATTGATTGGGGTGAAGAGTTCAGAGCTAAGTTGGATTGGCTTTTCAGCTCCAAGCTGCAAGAGACTGGGGCTTGGCATGATTCGAGGCTGTCTACTGAGGCTGCTCCTGACCGCGCACTTCTTCAGCCCACTGGTGAGCGCGTACCAGTACCCTCTACTCCCTGGAGCATATGGAGGTAGCTGCTGCACCAGGAATAAACATGCTCTTAGTCTCCAGAGAAACCTGTCCAGTTTCTGGGGCTTTCCTGTTTGGATTCTACTCACTGCCTGGAGGGGTTTCTGTGTTGTTTTGCCTGTCTCTCTTTCTCTCTCTCTCCTCCCCACCACTCCCCCAGCATCCTTACTTTCTCTTTCCCCCTCCTTACCCACCCCCTGCCCTTTTTTCTTCTTTTCTTCCTTCCAGATATTTTATTATTCTGCTTTAAAAACATTTTAGGGCAGTAAGCAATTTTGAATTATAATGCTCCCCAGAGTCTAGCATACAGTGATTTTTGTCTTCCAAGTCTTGGTATGTTCTGTCTCTTCCTTTTTCATTTAATTAAGATTCACTAATAACAGCAATAGTTTCAGTGGGGAAAAGTTACTTACTGATGGGTACCAGGCACCAGTCTTTCAGGGACTAACAAATACTACCTTCTTTCTGTCAGAAGTGTTGTTGAGCATCTAGCCATTTCAGGGCACCATCATGGACATGAACAGGGCTAGTCCCCTTCTTCACAGAGCACACCGTGTAGTTGGAAACACAGGTAGTAAACAAATATATAATAGCCTTCCAGATTATCTAATTACATTTTCAAAAAGACCTCACACAGCAGTTGTAACAAGCCCATTTTAGATATGCAGAAATACTGAGGTGCAGGTAATGAACTTCTCTGCCAAAAAAGAAAGGAGAAGTTGTAATGCAGCCCAACCTGTGGTCTTTTTAGCTTCCGGTGAGGCTTTGTATTATGAGCCCAGAGGCAAATACAATGTGAAGCTTAACTCCAGGGTCCCTCACTTGCATGGGCCCTTTCTAAATTCATCCATACCTAATTGTTCACCCTTTTCTTACTGAGGGCCCACCACATCTTTTAAGACTGAGGCCTTGGGCTTATAAAACCTGGACCGGTCCTCACTGATGTAAGGATTCAGAGACCAGTCTGAGTTTCCCAAAAGACCTCCAGAGGAGATAGATATGAAAATAAATCATTCTAATTCACAGAGATGAGAACTGTCATAGAGGTGTTATGGCCTGAATTTTATCCTCCTTCCCTAAGTTCATATATTGTTAAATGAGGTTAAATGGGGTTCATTAGGGTAGGGCCCAGGTCCAATAGGATTGGTGTCCTTGTAAGAAGAAGGAGAGATGCTGGGGAGCTCCCTTCCCATGCACACACAGAGGAAAGGCTGTGTAAAGTCACCAGAGAAAGCAGCTGTCCCTAAGCAGGAAGACGGTTCTCATCAGAAATTGAATTTGTCTACATCTTGATTATGGATTTTAGCCTTCAGAACTGTGAAGAAATAAAAGTCTGTTTTTTGTACCACCCAGTCTGTGGTATTTTGCACCTGGACCAGACAAGTACAGGAGGGATGTGCGAGGCAGCTGGACTTGAGGAGGGGGACACCATCTGGACATAGAAAACAGTCTGAGGAAAGGTATGGAGACCCAAGAGAGCATGGAATATTTGCAGACCTACTAGTAATCCTCGTGTGCCTTGAGGAGTATGAAGGCAGGGGAGGGGCAGAATCCCAAAAGGTGTGGTATGCCATGCTGCAGAATCTGGGTTTTATCTGGCAGGTGTGGGAGTGTCCCTGGCTTGCCCAGAGCTGGGAGTGTCCCCAGTGTCATGGTGGCTGCAAAGAGGAAGATGCGTGGCAGGGTGGGAGACCAGTTAGCCCACTAATGCAATAGCCCAGGGAGGTGAGGATGTGGCTCTGGAAGAGATCTGCAGTGGCACAAGGAGAGGGATGTGTTTTGGATCTGGCAGGAGACAACAGAAGGGAGAGGGAGGAGCTTGGATCACACATGGGTTCCTGTTTGGGTGTCAGAATGGATAGTTTTAAAAATATTTTGGCCACTTCTATAGTAACTTGAATATATACATAGATTAAATTCGCTTCTGAGGAAAAGTGTTTGGAAGTCCCATATTTCAAAGAAATACCAGGTGAAGATGTGCTGTGATCCTAGATCTATAGTTTTGGTCAGCTGGCTGCTCTGCCATTACAGAGTTTTGGAAGGAATCAGGGTCAGACTTGGTAATTACCGGGATTGGTGCAAAGAACACTTCTCTCCTAACCTGAGTCTTGGTCCTGATCCAACTTGCTGTTTACCTTTGGGTGAATCATTTGCTCTGTCTGGTCCTTAGTGTCATGTTCTCAAAAAGGAACCACTTGGGTTACGTGAGCCTTAATTTACCTTTGAGTGCTAATAGTCTACACATCCATGTTTAATCAGCCTATGTACAAATCAAGACTTGGGCAAAGATTAAAGTCTAATTTCCAAGAACAATACCCAGTTCAGTCCTAAAGGACAAGCTTTAAGTCCCACGTCATTTCAGCTCTGCTTGGACTTGCAGATTCATAGAGGACTCTAGAGGGAGGAGGATACTTGGAAGCTATCCAGTCCAGCTTCTTTATTCTGCACTTGAAGAGACTGAGAAACAGGAAGAGCACTGTCTAAGAGCATCATACAGCTAGTTAGAAATAGAGCCAGGAATTGAAGCCAGGTCTCCTGACTAAGGGTGTGGGGGGCTGATAATGTGCCGCATGACTGTAGGTGCTGGTGTGAGTTGTAGCCCCTGGAATTATGGAAGTGGAGGTCCTGGTCATCACCCCCATTTTGGTACTGCTCTCACTCTATGTATCTGATTGTTTCAAATGCCTCCTCGACTCTCTGGATACCTGGTATCCCCTCTTCCTCCCTTTTACCTGCCTGGTGGTACTCTGTTAATCCTTTACAAACATCAGCTCTCTTGGTCACCATTCTTCCCTTTGTACATACCTCAGTGGCTACATACAGTGAACACATTATGTGAAAATTAGTTGTCTTACTTATCTCCTTACAGTTGACCCAACAAGGGTGGAAACCATGTCTTATTTATCTCTGTACTTCTAACATCTAGCCCAGGTACTTAGTTAATGTCCATGGAAAGAATGAATACAACAGATAAATAATGATGTCATGAATGAATGAATGTAAACTGAGGTCCACTGGAGAATATACAATCAGAAAAAGCTTAGGAAGCCGTGCCCCACGAGGGGTAAATGAGACTAGGGTTTTCCTCTCATCTGGTTATTTCTTAGACCTACAGGTCATCACCCTCATTAAGGATAGCTCCCTTAAGCTGTAAGCAGGAAATGCCTTGGTATCAGGTCCAATGGCCCATATTGAAGACATAATCCTTTGGCCCATGACTCACCAATGGATTCCAGAAGGCTCGGTGTGGGTGGCCTTCCTCAATCAATCAATGGTTGGGCGTCCTAGCTTGTGATTGGATCCCCTTTCTGCCACCCAAGCTTACAGGTCTCTCAGATGCAGCCTGTATGGAGACCTCTGGCCATCAGGCCTGCTCAATTTCTAACCACCCACCAGGAGACTAGGGAATCATCCATAAAAGCTAGATTTTATGACCATTGACACCACTTGAGCATGGTCATTATGATTATTTAACATTTATGAGACACCCTCGGTGCACTGGGGGCAAGGCAAAGGTAGTTTGGCAGCCTCAGCACAAACGGGTGTTTCTCTATAACCCCACAAAGGTGCTCCCTCCCACCCAGATTAGTTCATTTGCAACTATGTTCCGGGAGCTCATACAGGCCAGGGCAGAATTCACTTAAAGCATCCTATGTACTGTTTAACCCAGACATTTCCAAGAAAACCTCAGTTAGCCAAATCCCAACAAAGGAGAACTAATTAACCAGATTTTTATTTTTGCAGTTCTGTTGCTTTGTTCTCTGAGAGATGTTGATGTGAAAAGTCCTTCATTCTTTCTCATTCAAAAAAATATATGGGCTTCTGACTTTATGCTACACTCCGTGTCTGGCCTTGGCATTATAGAAATAATCTAGGACAGCCCGTGCCCCTAGACAGCTCAAGCATGGAAACAAAAATATAGTGTCACAGGTGATCTATGAGAGCCAGGTTGACGGAAGAGTGCAGGCCTACACGAGGATATAAGTGGTCAACTCACTCTGTTGGTGGGGCACAGGCTAAGAAGGCTTTACAGGAGGAAAAGCTCAAGATAGCATTTGATTGATGATGATTTCAAAGTGGGTGGACATGGACCTCATAGGCAGAAGGAATGACTGAGCAAATGTATGGGAGGATGAAATGGAAGAGCATAGTCAGGGAATTCTAAACCATACAGGCAAGTTGGGATCTATGGTATGAGGGGATGAGATGGGAAATCTAGGCAAAGGCTAGATTATAAAGGGCCTTGCCCATTGCTGAAGAAGTGTGGTCATGGCTGTTGCTTTGGGAAACTGTGTCACTCTCTTGGAAAGTCACTCCTCCTTTGGTTTGGTCGACATCACTCTGATGGAGCAGCTCCTGCCTCCCTGGTTGCTCCCCTCTGTCATTTGCATGGGGTTGTCTCTCTCTGCCCACCTTTTAATGCCAGTGTTGCTCAGGGTTCCTCCATGATTTGTCCTGCTCTGGACCCTCCCTCCTCTGGGGAATTTCCCATTGCAGTGATTCCCCACATGATCTCTCTCACCAGACGAGTGCTTTCCTGAACTCCAGATGTATACATAGACCCCACTGCCTGGTGAAGTCTCTACCTGATGCAGGTGGCCGTCTGCTCCCTAACCCTTCACTCATCCTCTGTTTCTTGTGCTTGCAGAAATCATCACTGTCTAGCTGCTCCAACTTGGAATTACCCTAGACTCCTCATTTCTACTCATAAGTTACATCAAGTCCACTGAAGATTCAGTCACTCAATACCTACTCAGTTTTTACTTTCTGCCAGGGCTGCAACTAGCAGGTGGTGTAGAGGTGGGTAAAACAGAGCTCTGGCCCTTGAGGAGCTCAGGCAGATGGGAAGAATGGCTGATGAACAGCTGGCTGTCACTCTGGGTGCACCATGTAGCCAGAAAGGGCTGTGGGCAGATGACTTACCTGGGTTCTAGAAGGTGGTGTGGAAAAGGCACCTACCCTTGCCAGGTGGCTGGAGTGGGGTGAGGAAGGCCTGGCAAGGCTTCCTCAAGGGGATGATCCTTGTGCTGTGCCTCAAAGAATGAGTCGGAATTAGGCAGGGGTGAGAGGCTGTGAGGGAGGGGAGGTGTGCCCCAGGGAAAGGGAAAAACACAAGGAAGTGAGTGGTGATGATAAATGGTGGGATGCTGTTTTAAGCAGCTCACAGGTGCCTGAGAAAAATGTGGAAGGCAGAAGTGGCAAGGGGAAGACGAAGCTGACCTCTGTGGGGCCTTGTGTTTCTTGATAAAGAGTTTGGATGTATCCCAAGGGAAATCGGGATTCAACAGTCGGAGCAGAGAACTGACTTGATCAAGGTAACTGTGTGGGAAGATCAGATCAGCAGGTAGGGGGGTTGGCAGGTGGAGGAGGGCTGCTGTGGTATGGAGGCCATGAGAGAGGCGAAAAGGCCTAGCCTAGGGCAGGTGCTCCAGGGGTGGAGCAGAAGGGATATTGGGGAGACATTTCTCAAGTAGAATCAATCACCTCTGTTCGTCATTTGAATATGAGAATCTAGAGATGAAGTGAAGATGCCGAGTTGTCTTTCTAGCTCAATGGTAGATTTAGAACGCAGGAGCAGAAGTAAGCTTGCAGGGGTAAGAGTCCTCAGTCTTAGCCAGTTTTGAGATATTGTACACAAAAATGCTTTGTAAGCGTGAAAGATTTTTTTCACATGGGGACTCGGGGGAGACTGCTGCTCTGGGATCTGATCTTGACTTCTCCAGGTGGAAGCCATGCCCTTGACTTGGGCACAGAGGCCCAACACAGAACAGAGGGCTGTTCTGTAATGTGGGCAGCAAGGATTGAAGCCTTGGTGATCTTCAGACTGAGGAGAAGCCTTACTTAGTAACCTTCACTGACCCCCAGGCTGCTGGCCATATGGGGACTTGTGCTCTCTGCCATCTCCTGCTGGGAATGCTGGGCCATTTGGGACATGTGACAAACCCCCATCCATGCCAGAAAGGCAGGAGCTTCTTGAGCTCTGGCCATCCCCACGGTTACTCCGGTCCACCTGCACATGTTTCTCATGAAAGGGGTGATGGAGGGGGCTGCTTTGGTTGGTGGATTCATCCTCAGTCTGCTCTCCTCCAGCTCCATCCTCCAGGAAAGCCACGGTCTTCCAGGGAAAGGGGCTTTGAAGAATAAAGTACAGAGAAAAATGGATTTTAGGGTTCTGTCTAGATAATGGTTTTCCTTTTTCTCTCTTTGTTTTGCTTTTATTTTGTTTTAAAGGGCAGGTGTTTCCTGCTGTCTTGGAACAGAGTAGCGTTTCTCTGGTATTTGTTTGGAGTAAAGGGAATGAGGCTGGCCTTAGGGTGAGGGTGGTCAGCCTGGAGCCCACCCTTCCTCCTTGTCTGTAAGAAGTTGGGCTGGATGCAGCTGCAGGTCCTCTTACGTATGAGCCTATAAGATACGGTTCTCGTGGTCAGCGAGTTGTGGAGGCTGCACCAGGAGTGGAAGGAGCAGGGGCTCCAGAGTCCTTACTCACCAGCGGCGAGACCCTCAATAACCCCATACATCTCCCCAAGTCAAGATTTTCCTGTCTGTCCAATGAAGACAGTTAGCCTGTTTGCATGCTTTTCAGTGGTTGGAGGGTTAAGGGCAGCTCTCACAGTGGAATCTGTAAAAGGCTGTGCACCCTCAAAGCAGCTTGAGCCTCCCTGGTGACTTTGCCCAGCCTGCTGTTTTACGGTTCGGGCCAGTGAGTGAGAATAGGCAGGCTCCCTCCTCGGGGACCCCTGGATTTGCTCCTCTAGTAAGTATCTTGTAAGGCTATAGTGATGCATGACATGAATCCACGTCTCTCTGCTTCTGTCCATGTATCCATCCAGCAAGCTCGTATCGCACACCTGTTCTGCACAGTTCCTGTGCCACGTGCTAGAGATGCAGAAATGAGTAAGACGCGGTGGCTCTGTTCTCCATGAAAGTACGGTGTGGGCACAGGGACATGAACTCTCTTCAAAATTATGAAACAGTGTGGGAATTCAGGGAGAGCCCTGTCCTTGTGGGACATGGGAGCTCGAGGGAAGCACATCTGGCCTAGCCTGCAGGTCAGCCAAGTTTCTGGAGGAAATGGCACCAGAACTGAGCCTTGGAATACAAGTCAGCCAGCTTGAGGGTGGGGGGCGGTGCAGGGGAGAGGCAGGGCACTGTGCAGAGGGGCTGCCTATTCTTCTCATGCTGTACTCCTCCTCTTCCTTCAGGCTTCTGCTCAAAATGTCCCCTCCTCACAGCTGTTCATTCTGAGCACGGGGGTCCCTGTCTATCCCTTTACCCTGCTTTAGTTTCCTTAACAACATGGTCATGAGCTGAAATGTCTTTCTGTAGATTTATAGTCTGTTCTCTGCATCAGAATGTAAGCTCGCCGTGGGCAGGGGCCTCCAGTGTCACATTTAGCGTGGTATCCCTGTGACCTGCTTGGACCGCTGTAATGAGAGACTACAGACTGGGCAACTCAAACAACGGAAGCTTAGTTTCCCCTGTTTTTGAAGTCTAGTAGTCTCGGATTAAGTCATGGTCAGGGTTGGCTCCTTCCGAGACCTGTGAGGAAGAAGTGGTTGCATATCTTTCCCCAGTTTCTGGTGGTTTGCTGGCGATCTGTCATGTTCCTTTCCTTGTAAATATATCACTCTGCTCCCTGCCTTCATCTTTGTTCGCCATTACCCCGAGTGTCTGGGTCCAAATTTTCCCTTTTTAGAGGGATACAATTCATATAGGATTAGGAAGCATCCATGCTATTTCAGTGTGACCTATCTTAACGAATTGCATCCGGATTGACCCTATTTCCAAATAAGATCATATTCTGAGATATTGGGGGTTAGGACTTCAAGATGTGAATTTTGGGTGGATGCAATTCAACCCACAAAAGGCATATAATAGACAGTCAAAATACATTTTGTCGAATGAAGGAATGGTTGGATAAAGAAGCAGGAATTAGCTTGCTGAGGGGCTGGTAGGGAGGCAGCCTGGAGGGAGGAAATCCCTGTTTGGGATTCTTGGAGCTTCAAGAGCAAGGCAGCAACTGGTCAGAGCTGACACCCAAGAGGTATGCATACCTCCTCCTTAGCATGTGGGAAACACTCAATCCGAGGTAGCTTCTGTGATCTTAGTTTCTACTGGTTGTTAGGTGGATGTGTGAGTGTATCCAGCATCCCTGCTCCTGGAAGACTCCCTTCTCAGGATAGTGGAGCTGCGTGTCAGCAGTTTGGGCCGGCACCATCCTGTTTACAGAGGGCCACATGGGCACCTGCTTACTCAGCAGGTCCTGAAGGCCAAGTCTCATATGAGATGCTCTAACCCGGTCATCTTTCCTTTACATCTCCACAATAGGTTGCCTTCTGTCCCTCTGATAAACAGCCTGTCCTTCATGAACTGAGATCAGTGACGGGTTGGCGGGGGTTCTGGAACATTTCCTTCAGGGTCATAACCACTGAGACACAATTTCTGACTAATCAACCCTTGTGATACAGCATGGCAAGGTAACAGAACATAAATAGCATAGGAAACCAAGATTAATGTGGAAATGTCCCTGAGATATCAGGATAGGAAATTGCAAAGGAGCCATAAAGGCTCCTTGGAGAATGAGCTGGAAGTCAGGAGGAGATAAACTCATAGTAAAGTGGAAAAGGGCCCCGACATGAACCCAGCCTCTGCCACCTACCAGCTGTGGGATCTAAGGGAAGTCACCCTTCTGCTGTGAGTCTCCTTTTCCCAGCCCTAAGGTAGGGATAATATGACCCATGGCATTGTAAGAAAGAGAGCATGTATATGGGACTTGAACACAGAGGTTGACATTTAGCAAGAGCTCAGTGCATGGCAACAATAATAATAACTTACATAAACTGAGTGCTTACAAATGGGTGAGGCATTATTCTAAGTGATTTAACCTCATAAGATAGGTGCAGTCATAAAACTCATTTTGTAGTTGAGGAAACTGAACTTTTTTTTTTTTTTAAAGATTTTTTTATTTATTTATTTGACAGACAGAGATCACAAGTAGTCAGAGAGAGAGGAAGGGAAGCAGGCTCTCTGCCCAGAGAAAGCCTGATACGGGGCTCAATCCCAGGACCCTGGCATCATGACCTGAGCCGAAGGCAGAGGCTTTAACCCACTGAGCCATCCAGGTGCCCCAGAGGAAACTGAACTTTAAATGGTTTAGGTAAATGCCCAAACCCACCTAGCTACCAGGTGATGAAGCTGAGCTTCACATTCAGGCAGTCTGTCCTAGAGCTTGTACTTTTGACTATTAGGCTATGTAATTACTGGCATAATTATAATTTATATGGATATTGTGTAGCTAGAAAGTGAGAATTTGGGGCATTTTCCATTAAGAAAACTGGAGGGAAGAGAAACAACAGAAGTTATTATTAACCCAGGTGCCAGGTGATCAAATACTTATCTCAACCAGCCCTCATATGCAGCCTAGAAAAGATATATTGTCTGCTTGCATTTTAGAAATAAGTAAACCAAGTCTCATAAAGCTCGGACAGCCTAGATTCAAACCCAAGTATCTCTGGGCCCAAAGCCCAGTCTCTGTCTACCACGCCCGCTGCCTCCAGGAAACTTACTCAAGTTAACATGGAATGAGCTGCAGGACATGGACAGCTCTGTCCCTAAGGGGTGACTAATAATACATGGAGGCTCTTTCTGACTTGTGTCTGGGCTGACAGCTAGGTAAGGGAGACCATTAACCAGTTCACAGAACATCGGGTCCAAAATGAGTAACAAGCCAGACCACCAGAGGAAGTTAAGAGGTCAGTAGGAAAAATACTGCTGGTCTGATGGTCGGTGAAGTTCAAAGGAAACATTGGTGAATAAGGAAGATGGATAGGAGAGCCTATATTTAAAACTGGCTGGAGGAAGGGAAGGAAGCGATAAGCCTAATTTTAGAAAGCCTCACACTCTCAGGCTCCTAAGGTAAGAGACAGGGAGTTCAGCGAGGATTACTTGTCCTTTGTCATCCATGGGTCTCTAGGGGAGGGGCTGGGGCCGTTTTAGCTCTGAGGAACCCCCCAGGGAGTATAAAAAGGAACCCTTTGAGGCCAAATAGACCTAGTGTTGAGCTACATATGATCAAGTCATCTCTCTCAGGCTTGATTTCTTCATCTATAAAATGGGACAGTAGTATCTGTCCGACAGAGTTTTTGTGATGGATGAGGTGAGAAAAGATTGAAAGAGCCTGTTAAATTGTCTGGCCCCTGCTAGGTACTCAACTAATGTTCACTGCATGAATCTCATGGGGAGATGAAATGTTTGTAAAAAAAAAAGCTCTCATTTAGTCACGGTAAGAGTATTACCAGTAGATTCTAATTTCTTTAGATCAGAAAAAAGATTTTCATGTCTACAGTGTTTGGCCTTTCCCTTATTCAGGCATATGATGTGCTGAAGTCTCTGAGAATGGTTAATAATGGCATGAATATAAATGTATATACTCAAATCCTGGCCTGAGATATTCTTGCTAATCACATAGTGCGCTCTGAAGTTCACATCATAACACCATTACCTCTTTTTTCCCCAATATTGAGGGATGTTTATGGTTTTTTTTTTCTGATTCTAAACATAAGTTGGTTGAAAAAATAATTTATTAATTCAGGATGATATGAAGTAGAAAGTGAAAGAATACTCTCCACTTCGACTTCCCAGACATAACCATGTTTTGTTATATGTATGTGCTTTCAGACTTTATTCAGATAAACATATATGTTGCATTCTACATACACATAGACACACACACCCCTTAGAGTAGAATCTTGATTTTTATTTTCTATTTAATTATTTTTGAATATTTTATTTATTAATTTTGTGAGAGAGAGAGAGAACAAGGAAGAATGGTGAAGGGGCAGAGGGAGAAGCAGGGAGTTGGATGTAGACTTGGGACTTTGGGATCATGACTTGAGCCAAAGGCAGACACTTAACTGACTTGAGCCACCTAAAAATCAAGCCCAGAATCTTGATTTTTAGCTGAGCACGTTGCCACCTGGAATAAAAACTACATTTCCCAGTCTCCATTCCAGCCAGCTGTGTGCCTGTGGCTAACTTCTGCCCAGTAGCAGAGAAGCAGACAGATGCTGCAACACCAAGAAGGTTGCTTAAAAGAGGCTAATTGGGGGGGAGGCATGGCTTTTTAGCTCCTTCCCTGCCTCCTCCTGGCCTACAAAACAGCCGTAAAGGTAGAGTTCCAGCAGTCATCTTAGGCCACAAGGGGACCCTGAGGATGGGAGCTACACATTGGAGATCACAAGAAAGTGTCTGAGTCATTGACAACTTAAAGGAGTGCCATACCACTTCAGACTGTCCTTCTTCCAGTTCTCTTTCACATTGGGGAATAATTTCCTCTGATTTCAAGCTACCGTGATGAGGTCTTCCGCAATTTCTAAATGATGCACAGTTCTCTCCTACCCTTTCCACTTAACTTTATATTATAGGTATTTTCCCTTGTCAGTACATTGAAAAATCTACTCTACTCTTTTTCATGACTAAATAAATATTCCCTTTTAAGGATTTACCATAATTTACTCAGTTCCTTATTGATAAATAGCATAAGTTCTTGCTTCAGTTTTTGAACATGATAAACAGTGTGAAACATAAATCTTTGTACATATTTGAATATTTTCTCAACATAAGAAGAGGAATTTTAGAGCTAAAATGTTTGTGCATCTTCAGTTGGCAATTTAATTAATGAAATTGATAAATAAATTGGTGCATTGTAATTGGTATGTCTTACCAAATTATCTCTACAAAGTCATTCTGAGTTGTACTTCTTTAAATAGAATTAAAGAAAATTTTTTTGGTGAATTTTTCATACAGGCAAGGCACAAAGAATAACATCAAAAACACATCTTCGCTATCCAGTGGAAGGAGTCAAGCTTTTCCATGGTTCCCTGAAGTGCCCTGTGTGTCTCTCTCCAGTGGTATCACCCAGCACGTCCCTCTCAACAGGCCAGGGGCTCGTTTGATCTTTCACCAACGCTGGGAGCCAGTGGGTGAATCTGTAGGGTTCTTTCACTTGTAAGTGATAGTCATTCTCCTGTACCCCTGAGTAGTACCTTGGTTCTTACGCTTTCAGTCCCTTGGGGGAGAACTTGCTATAGGAAGGACTCAGAGGATGTCATTGGGACCCCATGTGTCTTCCCTTCCTGAGCCTTTTTCTCCCTGCTGGCTTCGTTCCCAGTTTCCACGTAGTGCTAACATGGCAGCCAGCACCTCTACACCTGCATTCTCCACGTTCACATCAAACAGAAAAACACAGTGCCTCTTCCCAGTAGCTCCTTCACAAAGCCTGTGTCCACTCTTATTAGATAACCAGAGTGATATGCCAATCCTGAGTATATCCAGCTCCCACTGTGACTGGAATCTGTCAAAGCCTTCTGATGCTCTTTTCTATTTGCTGCCTATTTTACGTCATCAAAACCCAGGGTTAACTACCTTTTTGGTAACATGGTCCCTGGCCACAGAGGGTGCAAGGATAATCATTGTTAACATCCCCTGAGTGCTATAGTATGCTGGGGACCTTATCTCATTCAGTCTCCCCAAAAAATCTGCGAGGCGGGTGTGATGTCCATTTAATAAATGAGGAAAATAGAGGCTTAGAGAACATAAATAAGTGAGCTGAGCTCCCGCGGTTTGTGTGTGTTGGGACTGGGATCCAGCCCTTGGTTTGTCTCACGCCGGTGCCCGGTAGAGACACAGCAGACCATACTGTCTCTTGCAAGAAGAGGCTTGTGTTTACCTCACAAGTTGTTGGAAAATGAAAACATTGTGTAAGCTGAAGACTCACAAACATCAGTTCATTAAACTCACTGATATGTCCTAAATTCACCTCCTTCAAGCCCCCCAGGGGAAGGAAGGGGACAGCTTGGTAATTGGCCCAGTCATCCTGAGTAAACAGATTAAGTAAGGGATGAGGGAGACAAGTTATTTCCTGAACAATTATTTTCTTTATTTCTACAAAAACATTTTTGAGAAGATATCTACAACTGTTGAGGATTTAAAAATAATGTAAGGCGCTTTGGGTGAATATTTACTTTGGGCAAAGTGGTGGGAGGAGCCTACATGGTGTGATGGAAAATTGGATTCTGAGTGGACAGGTCAGGTTTCCAGTCTGCTTCTGGCTATTGTTGGTCTTACTGTATGACTTGGAGCTGGCCCAGTCTCCTTTCTGGTCTCAGTTTCCCCATTGGTTCAGTGTGAGGTTTGGATAAAGACATCTCCTGTCCAAAAGCCCATAGCAGTTCTTCGTCTATAGAATAAGTACAGGGTGAGAGTAACTAGCTGGTCTTGGGAGCCCGAGCTAACCAGGTATCGTTCGTGAGAATCTTAGAGGGAAAAGAAAATATCTTCCATTAGTTTCAGAACAACCTCCTTGTGGGCTGTGGAGGAGCTGAGGAATGGGACCTTAGGGGTTTTCCTGTCTCTGGAAATATCTGACTTTGGTTATTACCCAGCCAAAATCTTCACGACTCCTACAAGGGGTTGCCTGGAGCACCTGGCCTAGCTCCAGTTTGAATGTGAGGAACACAGGTCATTAGTAAGAGACTTTAATGTCCCATAAACTGGCTTCCTGGAGTGGAGTGCTCACCCCAGCATAATCGAGCTGTTAGCGAGAAACCCAGCCTGTTTCCAGCCAGGGAAGAAGGAGTTCCGTGGAAGACTGGAGGAGGTGTAGTGACAGAGGTGGGGGGAGGGGCACTGGACTGGGAGTCAGAATTCTAGTCCACACTCTGCCATGGACTGGGACAAGCTACTCCCACTTTCTGGGCCTCAGTGTCTTCGTTTGCAAAATGAGGGGTGGTATTGGATGTACTTTGGGGCTTTCCGGCTCAGACAGAAAACATGAGGAGATTAAGTGAGCAGATTCTAGAACTGCCTTGCCTCAGTTCTGATCCAGACTTGCTGCTCACTGTGTTTGTTTTCTTAGGTAATTTGTTAAAACCATCAGCACCTCTGTTTTCTCATCTATAAAATGGGAATACCCATAGTACATATCACATGGGGTTTTGTGATGGTGAAATGTAAAGCACTTAAAATAGTGCCTGGCAGGAAGTGAAAGAAATGCCCTACAAGTAAAACAGTTACTGTGATTATCACCCATCCCACAGCAGGCAATGCCCTCTGTTTTAGAGGTGGGTGGAGATGACGTGTCACTGCTGGGACTGCAGTCCTGTGGGGCCCCGACAGTGTACCAGGCTCCCTGTGCTGGTGGGAAGATGACTTTATGCCCAGATCTGTCTCTTCAGGACTGCAGAGGAGAGGATGTCTCTCACCAGGGAAACCCCAGGGTGTCCAGGTATAAAAATCAGAGGTCTCATGGCAGTGAAAAGGAGAGGGCAAGAGAACAGATGGGAAGAGGAGGTGGTCTACCCTGTATAGTCAGGGCAGGAGGGGCCCCAGTGGGATGGCGCCAGGAAGCCTTGGCTTCCAGTCCTGGCTATGACCCTTGCTTGCTGTGGGAACCTCGACCAAGTCTCTGGATTCATCTGATGTTCATGTTGCTCATCTGTAAGATGAAAGCATAGTGCCCAGACTACGGATCTGTGGAGGGTCTGAATGAAGCCACTCAGCGGCACAGTGTCAGCTGTCCTGGGGATGGCTGACAAGTGTGATTAGATCTGAGTCAGAGGAACAGAGGATGCAGCTGGTGATAGCACCAGGGCACACGGATTGGTGCTTGTGGGGGTCTGTAAGAGGTGAGTGTAAGGGTGGAGGAAGAGGAAAGGTATGCAGTTTCCTGAGGTTTGGGAAGCCTTTACCTAATAACCTGTTGGAATCTTGTTACCCTAAACACCATTGCTGGGGTCCAGGCCTACACCCCTCCCATGGGGACACCTGCCACAACCTCTCAAGGGCCTTCCTGCCTCGAGTTCTTCTTCGCACTATGATCCATTCTCCTCGAATGACACTCCACTTAGTGCAGTGACAGTGTCACTACAGTGGCTCCTCACCGCCCTCAGGATAAATACCAAAGCCTGGACAAGGATGTTTTTGGATTGGCCCCTGCATGTCTGCCATCCTCTGGGCCTCAGGATCCTGACCCATACTGAGTGTGCCAACAGACCCACTGGCGTGAGCGTTTCCAGTTGGCTTCAAGCAATGAAGCTCCAAGAGGTAGCAGGGAGGGAGAGAGGGGGAGCACTCAGAGCGTTTACCTCCCACTTCCCTCCTGCCAGGTTCCCATGGAAGGCTGCACCCCTCTACCAAAGGCCATAGCTTCTATCACATTCCCGTCCCCCTCCTTCCTCTTGTCCCCTTAGGCTGCAGGTGGTGATGTTTGTTAGCCTTGAGCACCACAGCATCCATGATCATTTTCCTTATCCTGCCCACACTTTGTGTGAAGTTCCTTTCTTAAGCTTTTCTTAAATCATGTGGGTGAGCATGTGACCTCCCTCCTGCAGGGACCTTGCCTGACACATAGAGTGTCTGAGGCCCTGTGTCATCCATCCCAGCCTATCTCTTCCCAAGCTCCCTCCGGTGTTCCATGCACCAGTCTCCTTCTCACCCCAGGGTTTTCCTGCTTTGTTACTCCATATCCACTTCCTCCAAGAAGCCTTCCTTGATACCCCCAGGCTTGGTCAGAACCCCTCCTCTGGCTCCAGAATCCCCTGGTATGCCCCCCATCACAGCTGATTCATACTGTCATTGTCTGCTTACTTGTCTCTCTTTCCTGCTGGACCATGAAGCCCCTGAAGGCAGAAACCATATCTTGCCCCTGGAGAGGGAGGTGGAATAAAGGTTGGGAGCACAACTCTGGAACTATCCTGCTTTGGTTTGTAGTCCAGCTCTTCACTCCACCGCTGTGTCTCTGTGGCCTTAAGCAGGTCACTTAACCTCTCTGTGAATGGCTACCCCATCTATAACATGGGGATACAGAAACTGTCTGCCTATAGGCTTGTTATGAGAATTAAATTAGTTAATATAGGTAAAACTAAGCTTTTTTAAAAACACATGTTATCACATTTAATATATGAAATTCAATGTAGAATTATTAACTAATTTGATATATGGAATTAGTCCCCAATAAATACTCAGTGTTGTGGTCAGCTTGTGACACAAAGTGTGTGCTCAGCAAATGGAGAATAAATAGATTCTTTCTTACAGGTAAATCATTGCATAATACTGTACTTTCCCCTTGAGTTTTTACAGCAGCCTCAGGAGGAAAAGAGGGTAGTAGTTCTGTATCCACTTTATAGAAGAGGACGCTCACCTTGGAGGACTTGCCCAGGGACCCACAACTGACACAACTGACACAGAGTGGAGGGCCGAGTAGAACCTGGATGCGGAGACCCCACTGGGTGCCCTCTCCCTCAGCTGCCACAGGGCGTGAGAAGGTCTATGGGCTGCAGCTCTGGCCGGGGTAGCTGTGGGGTGGGTAAAGTCCAGGGGCTTTAGTGGCCTCAGCCATGGTCACTTTCCCTGAAAGTCTCTGAGTCACCTTTGGGATTTTCCAAGTTATCAGCTCTTGGAGCGTTAAAAAAAAGAAAAAAGAAAAAAGAAAGTCCATTGTGTTGCAAGTTCTGCAACCAGCCACATTTACAAGTTCTGTTGGCCCAAGTGTCCATCTGAGGAATGTGGGATCTGAAGGGAGAGCCCAGGAAGGGAGACTCAGAAGGGAAATGAGCCTCTAATGTTCCAGTGACCAGCAATAATAATTCATGTGAGGTTTCTAAGAACCCTGAACATTTATCTGGTGTTCCTGGGTACCCAGTCAGTGCGCTAATAACGCTTAGTGTGCTGCCTTGGGCTAGTTGCATTGGGGTCCTTTGTCCTTGTCAGCGGAGACTCTCTTTCAGCTCCCAAACCCCACAACCCAGTTCAGTGCCCCATATACCAGGGGAGCCCCACAGCTGGTTGTGGAATGACTGGCCAAGTACATGAACCGATACAATGTTCTTGGTCCCCACATAACTACATTTTATAGAGAAGGAAACTGAGGTTTGGAGAGGTTCAATGCCTTAACCTAGGTGGCACAGTTAATAAGGGAAAGTGACTTATTAACTTAATGACATTCTTTCAGGAGGCCCCATGGTTCTGTGGAGAGCAGTGGGAGCATTCAGTCACAGACACAGGTTCAGGTTCCCAATGTGCCAGCTACCTGCTGTTTGATTTCATATAAATTACTCAACCTCTCTGAGCCTTGAGGGGCCAAAATGGTGAAGTGGCCATAGTAAGTATTTTTTATCAAATTGTAGTAAGAGTTAACAAACAGTATATGGAAAGGGACTGGTACATAGGCGCAAAGGAAGGGCTCTGGAAATGGTCACAGTTACTGTTCTCATTTGTCTTTAGTTTCCTTTTTATTGCTATTCTATTAGGTAAAAAAAAATACTGTATTTGTTACTTTTATTGACTATGGTTCTGGTACTCATTTTGTTTGCAACAAATGAGGTTTTTTGTTTTTTTGTTTTTTCCCCCCAATTTCAGGGTCTCTCATTGACTGTCCTGTGACTGGTGGCCCAGGACTGAATGTTTGCATGCCCTGACTCCTGTAGATGTCAGGGGCTTGAAAATTGGGGGTGATGGCCTGGTAGTACATTTACTACAGGCAGGTATGGAGAAAATATCACCTGGTTTCTCAGCAACCCTAGAATCACATTGCATAAGCCCAGATCACCTACATTTTTCTTGTTGTGGCTGAGTGACTTGGTGGCTGCATGAGCTGTTTGAGGGACTTTCCAAGGGTTTCTTGAAGCTTCTTGCTTCTCCCAAACACTCCTACATCCCAGTCCCCCTGCCAGCCTCTCCCTAGTGACCGACATAAACACTTTTGGTGTCTTCTGAGATATTTTCCCTATACAAAGACAGCTCAAGGGCCAGCTACTTAAATAATATTTATTTCTAACCCAGCCAGGAGCCAAGTTGTCTCTCTGACATGTAGAGACTGTTCTGATGGGCCTCTGTTGTTTCATATTTACAAACCCGAGAGATTCTTGCTGCCTTTTCATTATTCAGAAGGGAAAACTGAGGTTGAAATTAGTGAGAGGTTTGCCTCAGATTACACACTGGTTAGAGGTAGGGGTAGGAAGAGATCCAGATTTGGGGACTCATTGTCAATGAGCCAGTGCGAGGGAGTGGGAAATGAGGACCAGCCTTGACTGTAGCCTGGTTCTAACTTTCATTGCATGTGTGACCTTGGGCAAACACTGCAGTATTCTAAACTCTAAACTCTTCTTACCTGTGAAATGGGCTTAATTATGCCTTCCTCACAAGAATGGTAGGAATAAAGAAGATAATGGAGAGGAAGTTATCCAGTGCAGTGCATGGCAGAAAACTAATCTCCTTCTCCCTTACTTGTCCCTTCCTTCCCGAAGTGAACAGGGACTTTGGAATTAGTCCTTGGTTAAATCCTCTGTGTACTTGGGAAGATTATTCATTTTTCTGGGTTTTAGTTTTTCTTATTTATGAAATGGTGACAGGAATAACCATATTGAGGGTTCCTTGGAGAATTCAAAGAGATGATCGATATAGCATAGGAGTCCCTTTTAGAAAAGCTTCTCTTTTTCCTTCCACCCTCCTCCAGGATTCCGTCCGGAGCATGATCGGTGAGGGTCTCTCAACCCCAGGCTAAGATGGTAGGACACCATGTGTCTGTGTGTCTCTGCCTCCTCCTCTGGGCACAGAGCTCTGCAGCCAGCTCTCAGCAGGCACGGAGGGTTCAGCCAGCAGAGCTGATGGCTTTGGGGACAGCAGTCCTCCCTCCCAGCCCTCAGGCCACTTCAGGACACGGATCCCTCAGGGGGCGTCAGACCCAAAGAGGGTCATGGCAACTGCTTCCAGAGGGGGTGTTGGAGACCCGGACATGTAAATAACCCTGAGGAGACAGCCCCTTGGCACCCCTTCCTGGTCGTCAGAAGTATACATTACGTTATCCAGAGACACTGAGGTTTCAAACCACTTCATATTTAATCGGCAGTCATGCTCCTTTCCAGAAGCCATTCCAGGAAAAACATCAGTTTAGTCCTTGACAAGAAACAAAGCTTTCTGAAAACTTGCACACACAGCCCAGGCCTTGAGGGACCAACTCACAGCCTGTTTTGAGCCAGAGGTGGCGCCAGCCTCAGACACTGGGGCCAAAGCAGTGCACATCGGTCTAGTGTTTCAGTTGTCCTGAGGAGTGGTGTCGCCAAATTCAGGGACACAGGGCTGGACGTGGGTGGACACGGATGAACCTGTGTTCGAATCTTCCTCTGCCTCCCACTGATGGCATGTCCTTCAGCAAGATGTGGAGCCCCGCAGAGCCTCCATCCTTTGCTGTAAAATAGGAGTAACGTACCTACCTGGAAGGTTGCTGAGGTCTGAATCACATCTGCCAGTGGTTCAAGTTGAATCACATGAAATTGCTTCTTTTGAAGGTCAAAAATGGTTGAATGTTGGTGATGTCATATATTTCAAGCTCTCACTCTAGAAATAAACATTATAAATAAATGTAAATATAAATGTGTGTGTGTATGTGTGTGTGTGTGTATATAAAGTGCCACATTTGAATCGTCCCCAAAGTGGGCTGAATATTTATGCAGTGAGTCTCAGAAGTTAGTAAGAATAAGCAGTGGGAAGTGGAAATCTGCATGGGGCCTAGAAATATGCATTTGAACAGATGTGACCCCCACCATGGGCGATTTTGATGAGGCGATGCTTTGTGTTTGGCTGAACTAGGCTTTGAGCAAGAATAACCTAGAGAAGGGGAAGTAGATAGGATGCTAATGCCAGTTCCCTCTCCTATCTCTCATCTTTTTTTTGTCCCAGTGGGTAGTAGGATTAACTTGGTGTGGGGGAATGTGTGTATATAAGGAAGAGAGGGAGAGCATGGGAGAGAGAGAACTTGAGAATCCCTCTGGTCACATTAAAATCCCTAATCCTAATATATGGGGCCTCTCATTCCTTTTGAATTACCAATGCCTTAAATCTTTACACCCTTCTGAGCTGAGGAGGGGTTTGGTCAACATGTGTTTTACCCTCAGTAGTGTCTCTAATATTCTAATATTTAGGACATAATTTCAGCTCTCTTTGAAGCATCCTTAGACATTGGAGCTATCGGAATTAGCCAGTGGGAAATGTGCAAAACAGACTTGGAAGCAAGTTGTGAAGTCTCCTGACCCCACCTCGTCTCATCCCAGGAAGGACATGACATCTCCCCACGTCATGTAGTGGGAAATGGGGCAGCAGTGGGACTTGACCTCAGATCCTCGAGGGTGAAACTTTTGCTCTGCTAGGAGTTTGTAAGCAAAATTCACCTTAGTCTCCTTTTCACTGTTAATGGCTTAACAAACACTGGCCAGCAGTTACATCAGTGTGAACCCACATGACCTGTCTCAACTGTTCTTCCTGTTGCAATTCATACTGGACACACAGCGCTGCCTGGTAAAATAGGCTTCTTAATCATCTGTTCCTTCAGCACCGAGGGCATGGTGATCAGCACCTTAGACATAATTCTTGCCCTTATGAACTCCACAGCCTCCATGCTCCCACTGTGTATAATTCTCTGAGCTACAGTATAAAAGCGTGGAACTTTGAGAATGAGTAACAGGGAGGCCTGTGCTAGACAAGGCTGGTTAGGGGGAGTTGCCCGCTCCTGTCTTTTTGATGGGGGCCTGGTGATGCGTCCAGGCTTCCAGAATACTTGGCAGATTTTTATTAAATCCATGCTCCTTCCAGATACCAACTGGTCTCTATGGCTTAGCCATGGATCCAGAAAAAAGGGTGATGAGGCAGGAAGAGTACCAACACTTAAGCTGAGGAGATGCCAGCAAAAGCCCTGAATCTCACGATGTGTGGGGGGGGGGTTCTCCTGTTTCCCAAGGAGAGGAATTCCTAGGGCCTCCATGTTTTATACCAGAGGTGAGCGCAGAGACTCTGTCAGCAGTGGCTTGGTCTTGAGTTCTGTCCCTCTTCTGCAAAATGGAGTCAATAAGCATCTCTGCTCACAACCATTGTTGTGAGGACACCTGAAGTAACAAGACAGAAGTGCCTAGCACCAGCTGCTTTCTTGTAGTATCTGAGGGCTTGTCACTAGTTTCTTCCAGGAAACTTGTCCACACCATTGAGGCATTCTGTGGCCCCGGCTTTCAGCTCAGTGTGTGTGATTCCTAGTCCACAGCCCCTGCCCCGCCATTCCATGAGCTTACCTCAGAATATATGGGGGAAAATTCTAGCAGACCTTAGCTTGTTGCTTGGCATTTGAACTTCATTTGGGAGATACTAGGAACTCACTGAAGCTCTTTAAACTGAAAGTCTTCTGACAGTCACTTTTACATGAGGAGTGACCAGGGTAGACATGGGGGTTCAGGAGGGAATGAAAACTAGAGAGCATGAGTCTTTTATTTGACTATTCCATGAATTCAGGTCTCATCCACTCCTGAATGAGGGCAGGGCAAGGCTGGGAAGGACAGATGGAAGAGCAGTCATCTTCTATACCAAAGCACTTAGTGGCTGCTGTGTCATTTGAGCCTAGTTCTGATTTAATTTATGCGGCCCATCAGCTGTGCGCACGGCATCTGCCTCCAGTATCCGCTGGCTGCAATGTTGGCTAGTGATTATACTCTCCCACCCTTTGAAGAAGGTGATGGCTTCACATGCCACATTCAAATCGCTGCCATTCAGAATTAAAGTGGTAATCATTCTGCCAGTCACCCATTAAGAATAATGTCATAGTGGTTCTTCCTACTAGGAACTTTCCAGATACTCTCTCTCATTCTCCCAGCAACCCTGAAAAATGAGTATGATTATTTATACTTTATAACAAAGGAATCAGAAACTCTGACGTGCCTTTAAACCACATGCAAGGAAACAGTTGGCTAACTGGAAGAAGGAGAAAATGAACCTAACCTGTTCCAAGCATGAAACTTTCTTTCTCCCCAGCCACCTTTTACAGATGACCCATTTTTCCAGATGAGGAAGCCGAAACAAAGAAGCTATGTAAAGATCGTGCCCAAGATATGCCCAAGATCGTGCAGCTAGTAAAACAGCTAAGCAGCAGCTAGTTTTTACAGAGTGTTCTCATTGGTCCAGGCAACAGGCTTAGGTCTCACATGCATTCTCTGCTTTAGTCTACCTACTGCCTTACTTTACATCACAAATAAATACCAGAACTGGTATTTATGATCAAGTCTATCTGTGTTCAGAGCTTTCAACTGCCCAGATTTACTTTAAGGAGATTGATGGGGGATTGATATAAATCCCAAGTCTTCAATGGAGGATAGCTAATGTTGGCTAAGAAGACACATAATCAAAATTTATGGGGTGAAGTTGTTATGAGCCACCTCTTCCTCTGAATGCGGTTCCCGTCCATTTCTAAGTGAGGGATGGATGTCGGAGCAGTGAGGATCAAGAATGTCTGGCCTCATGTAATGGACATTTGAGTGAAGGGCACCAGTTAGGCACTGAGATCAGTGAGCAGATAAAATCCCAAAGACAACAGGGATGGCTGAGAGCAGACAAATGCATGTAGGCTGCTTCTCTGGGCTCTTTCTTTCCCAAGGAGATTGATGGAAGATGTGTCAGGCTGAGCTCACTGACTTCCAGCCCAAAGGGTCAGCTGTCCAAAACCTGTGAGTGTCCCACACCCAGAGGTGAGGGGGCTGGGGAAGGGTCCTCATGGGCTTGGCCTCAGCCCTGGAGACGAGGCACTATCTCTCTGTTCTGTAAATACTGCAGACATTCCTGGGAGATGAAAGGCAGTTCCACTGGCAATGCCGTGAACCCGTCCAAACTCCAGGCATGGACTGCTCATCCTGCTGGCTCTCTTTCTAAACAACTACATAAAATACAGAAGTCCAGAAGGCAGCAGTTGTATTTTCTCTGTACAACCCCGGGAGAGTCATCGCATCATTGAGCTGGAATGATAATCATAAAATCAATGGACTTTGGTGGAGATTTTTGGAATTACAATGAGTGCTTGCATATCAACAGTTTCCTCCTTTCCCCCAGTAGCCGAGTGAGGAGTGGATTGTGATTACACTCATTTTTATAAATGAGGTGACTGAGGCCTCAAAAGCACAAGTTATTTGTCCTTAGGCCTCGGCTGCTAAGTAATCCAGCAAGGTCTTTTGTCCAGGGCTCTTATCTCTGGCTCACATTTTTTCTACGGTGTGATTTAGATGTGGCTTGGTTCAGCCTCTGGCTGCTTCTATTATATATGATATCCTAGCTCTGCTTGAATATCCAACATCACCCATTCTGGGGTTGGACAACTATAACAGAATGATAAAAAGAATAGTGACCATTTTTTGAGCTCCTGGTATAAACTGTATACCAGTATACAACTGTACCAAATGTGCACTAACCCTCAGATGAGCCTCATATGCTTTAAATTTGTAGGAATTAAGTTTCGTAGAACACAAACGACTCGCTCAAGGTCACGCAATCAGTAAGTGTTGGAGCAGGAATTCACACTCAGGTTCATCTTAGGTCAAACCCATGGCACCACACTTTCTCCGTATGTGGAATGGAAATCATCTCTAATTTCCATATAGAAATGCTTTCTTGCTTTTGCCTCAGGCAATCTGTTATCCTGGCAGCTGCTGGAAGAAATTTTTGCTTTTGAAGTCTTCCGTCCGCTAGGTGCTGGTTCCTCCAATTCTTCCTGATGAGATGTGGCTGTCAGATGGTTCCCAGTCCTGGCATTCACCTTGTAACATGAAGCACCGAGTGGAAGAGTGAGCTTGGGCTTGAGGACTCAAGAAGTAGGCTCTGCTTTAGTTCTGGGTTTACCTGCTGCATTTCATCACTTGGCTTCTGGGTCCCTCATCTCCTCCATGTGTATACTACTTCATTCTCAAGGTTGTTTCAAGAGTACAGTGTAGGAAATTAAAGACGTGACAGTCCCTCAAAAAAAAGAAATGGATAAAGTACATGGACGTCCAAGGTAGTATTATTTATAACAGACCAACAAATAAAATTTATTTCCACAATAAAGTAGAAAACAGAACTAACTGAAACATTCATAGCAGGAAAGTGGCTCAATAACAGTGGTACATCCCTTCAATGGGTAGTTTGGAGACATTAAGACTTTAAAAAAAAAAAGGCTTATGATAACATGCTAATTGAGGCAAGCAAGCTGTGTCAGTTATACCTCATTGAAGCTAAAAAACGCACACAAACAAGGTATAAAGCATTATCTCTAGTATGATTTCAACTTAACATAAAGCAAGACTGGAATAAAATACACCCCACGTTAATAATTATTTTCATAATTATCTGGAGATGAGAAGCTTATGAGTTGTGTATGTATGCGTGTATAAATGTGTTTGTGTATATATGTGCATTTTCTTCACACTTTTCTATTTTCCAAATTTTCTGAGATGAGCATGGGTCATTTTGAAAATCATCGCAAAATACAGGGCTCAGAATGGAGCACAATGAGCTCCCAAATAGGGCCTCACTGGCCCAGAGACCAATTAGCACCTTTTCAAAACCCACTTTGTGTTTCCTGCTGTGCCAAAGTGCCATTTCAGCATCTCTCCTGTGCTCACTCATCTCTTTTGACCTCACTGTCTTGATTTGACTGGATTCAAAGAGGAAGCAAATACAATAGACTAAAGCCAATCTCTAGGAACTGCCTGGGCTTACATTGCAAAAACTCTGTGCCGATGCAGTCTTTAGAAAAACCCACAAAAACCAACAACCTCTTTAACATCTCACCAAAAAAGCAGCAGGATGAGAAGTTACCTCAAAGTTGGTACTCTGGCCTTGTCCCCTGCTCCTGGAGGGTTAGCTGTTCTGGGCATGCCAAGGCAAGCCAGGTCAGGGCAGGGAAGGTTGCCAAATAGATGAATCTTGCCTAAAATATCAATGAGTGACCTGGGAACAGGCAAGTCTTATCAGGACAGCTCCCTAAGTTATGTCTTCTTTGCCTGATAATATTCTAACTGATTGCCTCTAAGAAAAATGCTGCTCCCAGTTGCTGGGTAGGGCAGTAGGGGAAAGGTGAGGAAGAGAATGTTTTCTGAAGTTGCTTCAACCACATGTTCAGAGTGACAGCTGCAAGCCGAGTCCTTGGTGAGAGTGCGGGACTAGTTCTAAAAATGGAAGAACCTTAGCTCCCTTCTTGTCTTGCCATTGGTGTGGCCAGACCTGGGTATTTGACTTTTTTCTATTTGCTCAATGGAACTATGTGAGAAGAAAAGGAACATAGATATTATGGGGTGCAGGATGCATCCCATTTGTTGTTAACAAGAAGAGGGTGACAAGGTATTGCCAAGGTTGTCTAGGTGGCAAGGCAGTGTTAGCACTAGATACCTTGTTTGGTACCTCCCAGCCCCTACTGTCCAGTAGAGCATATAAAGGAGAACTGGTGGTCATCTGCCCTACCATGCCTCCCTGGGATACCAAAGCCAATGATACCTACTCTCTAGCTAGTGCCTGCTGTGTGCCAGGCATCATACAGGAATTTACAAGCATTATTCCAACTGCTGAATTGTATTCTCTTGAAATTTATATGTTGAAATCCTAATCCTGGAACATCAGAAAGTGACTATATTTGGAGATAGGAACTTCAGAGAGGTAATTAAATTAAAATGAGGTCATTAGGGTTAACCCTAATCCAGGATGACTGGTGTCCGTCCTTATAAGAGGAGGAAAATAGGTCACAAAGGAAAGACCATGTGAAGACACAGGGAGAAGGAGATCATCTAGGGTCAAGGAGAGAAGCCTCAGAAGAGCAACTCTGCTGACACCTTGATCTGTGAATTCCAGCCTCCAGAACTGTGGAACTTGTTGTTTAAGCCCACCAGCCTGTGGTTTTGTTATGGTGGCTTAAGCTGACTAGTAACGCACCATCCTAACCATAGCCCTGTCACTGACTGGTCCCAAGAGACAAATGAGGAAATTCAGACCAGAGTGGAGAAATAACTAATCTAAGGTCCCAGTTAAGCAGAAGACCAAAGTAGAGCCCAGTCCCACTGAAACCTAGACCTTGGCCATTGCCCTTAGAAGAGATGGGGCCTCCTGTATGAACATGCACTACAAACTGTAGATGGTTGTTGAGTGAACACACCATAAGGCATCACTTCTTAGTTTTGCTATGGTAAGTGGCTGTCCCTTGATTGGGAATTCTAGGTTGAGCCTGGTCCTCCAGAGGGGCCCCTCCTCAGGTTGCTTTGTACCTTAAACCCTGGGTCCCATCTTTGTGCCAGAGAAGAGTCTCTCCAATCTCCCTGACCATTGCAGGGGATCGTGAGGCAGCAGAGTTGGAGTCAGGGCTCTGGGGCTTCTTTTCTCCATCTCCATCTGCATGAGGACAATGTTGGGCAAAGACAAACTCTCTCTGGGCATTCAAGTCTGACCTTCACACATTCTTACTGCTTTGCCAGCTTCTGCCACAAGCTCTTTGTGGGTATTTTAGTGTGTAGGCATTTGTATTTTCCTAGCGGTCTTTTCACCTGTCTTTTGCCTTCTTCATGCTGGCTTATCCATTAGATCTTGGCTCAGCTGTCACTTCCTCATGGAAGTCCTCCCAGCCTGGATCAGTATCCTCTGTTATAAGCTAGGTTAGGTCCGTAGCGGACATATTTTCCCTGATGTGTCCGTCTCAGAGCCTAGACCTCTGACTGGTATACAGTGAGCGCTCAACAGATACTGATGCACACATTAATACGCTTTTTTATGGTCTTTCCCCGTGCTTTCCAAAGCACAGCACATACCATGATTTTTAGTTATGTGATTGATTAAGATCTGTCTCCTGGTCCCCAGCCATTGGACTGTAACTCCATTCTCAGCACCCAGCAAGGCCCTGAACAGAGGAGGCAGTTGAAGAATGCTAGTTGCATAATGTAAATGAGGGATACTGAGAGGTCACAGAGGTTTGGGTTCACCCAAATTGGATTTCCATGCCTTGGGAGAGCTCACTCTACACCGTTCATTGCTTTATTCATTCAGCGAACTGTTGACCTATCTGTCCTAGGCAATGCATTTACAAAGTCATTAAGAAATTGTCCCAGCCTCCATGTGGTCCTAGTCTGGTCAAGGAGGCGGGCGTTGCCACTGGTGGTATAATGCAGGGGTGGTCAGTGCTGTAACTGGAAGCAGGCATGCGGGCGGGTGGGGTGGGGGTGGGGTGGGGGAGGAGATGCACAGCAGAGCACAAGTGGTCCAGGTGTTACGGGTTCACAGAGGGCAGAGAGGGAGCAGTTCTTGAGCTGGAGCCTGAGTAAGTGCACTGCAGAGGAAAGGAGGGACAGGGTACATGAGGCAGAGGAGAAACTTGAGGGAAGGCCTAGAAGGGAATAGAACATGGCTGGCAGGGGGAAGGACAATTAGGCTGCTTTCTGGCTCTGCAGTGTGGGGAGGGGAGGCCTTTGGGAAGGGAGGTAGGAAGGTGGGGTGGGCCTCAAAGAACAGGGGTTGGTGGGGGGGGGGGGGTATATGCTCTCTGGAGACCTTTGCAAAAGGAGGGGGAGAGCAGGTTGTCATTCTTATCCTGCTGGGACTCAGCTTTTGTCCCTTGTCTGGGCCTTGCTCTCTTTGATCCCAGCAATGCCATTGTTTCCCCAGTGCTGGCTTCTCTGCTTCGCAAGGGAAAATGTGGTCTTTGTTCTCCAGAGACTTTTCATCCATGGCCTGCCCTGGTGGGGACCAGCCAGGGAGGGGCTCTGTGTGAGGAGCCGGTCTCTGGCAGCTGGGGGACAAGGGCCACCCCTGTCCCCGTTCTCTGCTTTGTGCGGGTTGCACAGAGCTCTCAGAGTCCTCTGACTTGGTACAAATCATGCTGTGTTGGGGGTGGAGAGCGAGTTCTGGGCAAACAGTTTCAGCTTCTTTATTTTTAAAAATTGCCTTTGTTAACATTTTCAGCCTGATCTTAATACAAATCGGATGCAGCAAGGCCTGGTGAGAGCTGGGTTTGAATCTCAGCTCCCTTGTTTACTGGCTAAGACATTTCAGTTCTTGGAATCTCAGTTGCCTCTCTGAAAAGTCAGGAAAATGATATTAGCCCTACAGCGTGGCCCTGTGGTTTTCTTCATTCGGTAGAATGGGAAGCATGAACAATGGGGCAGGTGCTGTGGCAGGTGCCAGAGGATCACTGGAGAAGGAGGTAGACTTGATCCTGCACCTCATGAAGCTTCCCTGGGAAGAAGGACTCAACACAGCCTCGTAAGTAGTGCAGAAACAGTGCAGCTTGCTAAGGAAGTGTGTAGAAGGACTTCGCAGCATCGGGGAGGAAGTCAGGAGAGGGGTCCCCAAAACGGTGATGCTCATGCTGAGATGTGCGTGCATACAAGTAGCCTAGGATGTGGGGGAGGCTCCGCCAATGTTCACTCCCGCTGCTGCCTTGGATCAGATCCCTCACAGACACCTGCCAGGTTTCTGTGGGTTTATGAAACCCCCTCCCCTTCCAGGGAACTTACTCAGAAGAAAAGAAGTGGAGGCTAGAGTGGGGAGAGGGGGCGGGCTGCTTCTAGGGGCCTGGAAATTGATGGAGACACATATAAGGGGATGACCACAGGGCCAGCTGTGACACTTTCTGTGGGCCTTAATGAGGAGTGCTGCGCTGTGCTACTCGGAGCTGAGCTCTTGGCCCAGATCCCCAGGCTGGAGATGGGGGGCAGCTTCCAGACCATGGTGCTTTGGGAAACAAATGGACCTGTAACTTGATCGAGGTAGCCGGGAGGCTTCAAGAGCTGTGAGGATGAAGAATAGCTTTCAGAAGCATGTGAGGGGGAGCAGGCAGCCTCCTCTCCTCCAGTGAGGGGATGTGCCACCCAGAGCTGATTCTTGGAGTGGCGTTGAACCCAGGGGCACAGGCGGTGCTCCTTTGGGCATCTTTGGGTGGAGTGCTTACCTGAATGGAGGCACCTTCTATAGGCCAGGGACATTTATAGAGAGTACGCATTGGTCCTTCAGCAACCTGTCTGCTGGGAGCCTTTCTACCCCTCTTTTGCAGATGAGAAAGCTGAGGCTCAGAGAAGTGAAGTAACTTGCCTGAGGTCACACAGCCAGTAAGCCGTGAAGATGGATTTATATCCAGTTTTGAATGTCTTAATCGATAATTCTTCTACTCTGTTATACTATCAGATAATTTCTTGGACAGTATTTCCCTCTGAATTATCTGTGTATGATAATGATAAGAATCCCTTTTATGTAATATTTATTATAAAGCTTCTTGCAAAAGCCATTTCACAGGGTCTTCATAGTGCCTTTTCTGGGAGGTGCGGTGTTATGGTCATATTCGACATGAGGAAATAGGAAATAGAAGCTCAGCCAGGCGGGTGGATCTCCACTGCCCACAGTAAGGAAGTCAGGGAGCCGGGGCAGATACCAGGTCCCATATACTTTCTACCATTGTCTTGAGACCCAGGTGGGCTCCTCAGGTATCCCCTGATATCCAGATCATCTCTTGATCCTTAAAATAAAGGCCCAAACACAAACTGTATCTTTTTCTAGCAAACTGAAAGCCTTCACTTTGTTTCTATCTCTTGACAAAGCCAGCAGTCCAAATCCCCTTTCCTGGGGTCCCTCCTGCCTAGAAAGTGATGGTTGGCCACGTGCATTTTTCACTGGGGCTCCCACAAAGAATGTTGCATATAATATGAAACATGTGTCATGGTGTTTGCTGGAGTGCCCCACCTCATGCCCTTCCCTGCACAGCTGGGAGGCCCTTCTGCTGAGCTCTGTGCCAGGGGACTGAGCCATGCACACCTAGAGATTTCCCCCAGAACAGCCCCTCCTGCAGGCAGAGCCAGGGCTGAGCTCACCCACCCATCTTGACTCACCTCCCCACTGGAGGCCTTGCTCCACTCAAGGCTCAGATGTGTCTGAGTTCAAGCCTAAGACATGCAGAGCTTGCACTCAATATCTGTGGGATCAGGTGCAGAATGAATAAGGGCACGAACCATTCTGCCTTCTGTCTTCACACAGTAAGTGTGCTGTTTCGTTCATTGGGGGGAAGAATAGGTTTACTGCAATGGAGACTCTCATGTTGGTGTGTTTCTGAAGAACTCTGTATCTTAAGGACGGGCATTATTATTTTGTCCTTTCCCTTCTTAGAAGACCAGGTTGTCTGGAGCACTGGTTCTTGAACTTGAGTGTGCATCAGTATCATCTGAAGAGCTTATTAAAACACAGGTGGTGGGGCCCCACCCCCAGTGTTTCAGATTCTCTGGGTCAGGTATGGCCCGACAATTCGCATTTTTAACAAATTCCCAGAGTGTGATGCTGCTGGTTCAGAGCTGCGCCTTGAGAACTACTAGTCTTCAGGGAGATGGATGGAGGTCATGAATGAGTTTGTGAAAAGAGAGGATAGGATATAAAATTGTACTGTGCTTAGAGACATCCTTCTAGAACTCAAATGTGGACACATGACTAACATGCTCGAAGATTTCTTCGGCTGCCCGCTGCCTGCAAGAAGAGGGCTCAGTTGTATTGCCTGGAACTGCTGGGCCCTTCCCAGGTGGGCTCTGCCTTCCTGTCTAGCCTCACTGCCTCCACTTCTCTTTTGAGCTCCCCCCGCCCACCTCGCCATGACCCTGGGCTTCTCAGCCTGCCTCTAATGTAGGGACTTTTATATTTTTCCTCCTTACCCATCTTTACACATGCTGCTACCTCCACCTTGGCCAGCCCAGTTCTCTTTCCTCAACCTAGCCAGCTCCTCCTTATCTGAAAGAACACACCAACTGCCGCCTCCTCTGAGAACACTGCCTTGCTTCTCCCGGATGAAGTTTGGGCTTCCTTCCCTGTGTTGCTATAGCAGTGGGATTGTCTCTCTCCCCATGGGGTCACCCCCCTACCCCACAGTTGTCTCCTGTCCCCCTCAGCCTGGGATCATGTGAGAGCAGGGGTTGCCATATTTATTCTTTCCTGGGACTTGGTCCAGTGTCTGACACCTTGTGGACACTGGATAAGTGCTGGGGACTGGCTGGAGTGATGATGAATTTCGGTGCAATCAGTGGAGGGTTGGTTAATTCAGGGTAGGTCATCTATGCACCTGCCCTAGGTAGGCACCAGGCTACGTGCTGGGGATGGAACTCTGAAGAGCAGGAGAGACAAGCCCTACCTCTCACACAATTTATTGTCAAAGGGGGAAAGAGCATAAACTGGTTCATTTCAGCTTTGGTAAGAGGAGTCATGGGGAAACAGGGTGCAAAAGGGGCTCCTGGTAGGAGTACTTAGTCTAAATGTGGCTAGAGGCAAAGGCCAAAGGAAGGCTTCCAAAGGACATAACATGTAAACCGAAGCATGAAAGCTAATGACAAGAAAGATGAGAGGGAGCATGGCCCATTTAGGGACTGAAGTCATCATTTTGGAGGGCAGAAATGAAGTGACATGGATTTTCAGGGAGCGGTGGTGGGGTGGGGGAGGCCCGCGGAGAGTGATGAGACAGGGAAGATCAGAGGGTCTTTATCCAGGTGAAGTGAGGATGAAGCAGAACAGAAAGAAGTGGAAGAAAGAGAGCGACCATCTGATGGTGCGGTCCAGTCTGGAGACATCTCGAGGTCACCAAGTCAGTGAGGACCGGCACCATCAGAAGGGGCTTTCTGGAGAGACTATTGTCAGGGATTGGCAGGATGTGGAAGGTAAAAGGAAGAAGGGAGAGCTCTAAGTGGAGGGTAGCCTGAAGGAAGGCACAGAGGCAGTAATAGCAAATAGAACAGAGGTGAATCGCCAGGTCGGCTGAGGAGACAGAGACAACCTTCCTTGTCAGGGTTGCTGGGAGTTTGCAATCTATGGTGCCCCACCAGCCCATGCACACAGACAGCCTGGGAGGGCAGAGAGTACACTCTTTCCTTCTTCCAGAGGAGGAAACCAGCACAGGGAGTCATGGGAATTGTGGGAGGGGGTGATGGGGCCACAAGGCTTGATGGTTTGTTCTCTTCAGAGAAGTTGACCTAACCACTGCTGTGGGAGCACTTTCAGCTGCTTTACCCTGGGGAACAGTGCAGTTAGCTCTGTGGCATGCATCATGGTTTCTCTCTTATCTGATTTTTTCCTGTTCCATGATCAACACAGAAACATTCTTGTTCTCCTTAAGCCATTTACCAGTGGCTCTTTCTTCTTCCTGGTTCCCTGGAACCTGTTGGGTTCACCCCATAGCCATGGGGAAAGGGAAGGAGGGAAGAAACAGGGATTGAAAGCTCACTGTGTGTCAGAATCTAGCTAGGCACATGCACGCATATTAGTCCCTACCACCAATGGCTGATGGTGTTTATGGACGAGGACACTGAAGCTCATGACAATGACAAAGCTTAAGTCCAAGATGAAGCCCCTTGTCTGGACTCCTATTGTTAGGTGGTAGAGCTGAGATCCAATCTCTGATCTGTTTGAATTCAAACAAGCAGAATAAACAATACCAGCTGGGACAAAAAGCCCAGAAACCAGAACCTTACCTGAAGGTCAGTGTGCGTGGGAAAATGTTTCTGGAATGTGATACACTCTTCCACAGGTTCATACCTGTTCTCATGCCGGCCTCCTTACTGTCCTCTCTAACCCCCTCTCCCTACAAGCTCTTGTTCATCTTATAAGCATCCTTATGATGCCTGGGTTAGGTGCCCCTGTCCCAGCTTCTTATTTCTTTGTGCTTATCCTTAACATAGAATTTAGCACAATGTATCATAATGGATGTTTTCCTGGATCGACATAATGGATCAACATCCCAGAAGCAGGGTTAATGATGAATCTCTGAATCCTCAATGCTTAGCACAACTGTTGGCATGCCGAAGATGTGTGAGTAGATTCTCGTTGAATGAAAGAATGAACAAATGGAGGAATGAACTTGTCCTCAGATTCATTTGCCCACAGTTGGCCTAGAAGTCCCACCCTCCACATAAGGAGGTTCAGGGAGATGTGGTGACATGTCCAGAGGGCCATAGGGAGCCAGATGAAAGCCAGTGAAAACAAAATGAAACAGACAACCACCACCACCGTGGCCCAGTGTCCCCTGTCCTCCAACACTTTGCAGGGATCAACAACCCGGATTTCCTATCCAGAAGATCATCCCTGTAGCAGAGGTGGTGACCCATCTGCCCAATAACCATTCTCTTTGTGTTGCTTCCTAATTTAAGAGAATTTGGAGTTACAATATGCCTAGTTTAAAAAGGACATTTCCCAGCCTCTTTAGCAATAAGGTATGGCCCTATGATGAAGTTCTGGCCAATGAGATATAAGAAGTTTTGGGATGGGATGTATGGGAAATCTCCCTTAAAAAAGAGGGGTTTGGGAATGCCTGGGTGGATCATTTGGTTAAGCAGCTACCTTCGGCTCAGGTCATGATCCCAGCATCCTGGGATTGAGTCCCACATCGGGCTCCTTGCTTTGCAGGGAGCCTGCTTCTCCTTCTGCCACGGCCTGCTATTCTGTCTGCCTGTGTGCGCTCTCTCTCTCTGACAAATAAATAAAGGTTTTTTTTTTTTTTTTGTTTTTGTTTGTTTTGTTTTTAAAAAGGAGAGGGGAAGGGGTGTCTGGCTGGCTCAGTTGGTAGAGCATCTGACTCTTGATCTCAGGGTTGTGGGTTCATGCTCCACAATGGGCGTAGAGCCTACTTAAAAAAAAAAAGAGAAAGAGAATAAGGCATATAAAAGTCTTTGTGGTGGTGGTTTTGCTTTTCCCTTTTCCATCTAGATTGTTGGCATAATGATAAAGATAGTTGGAGAAGTAATTTTGGACCATGAAATAACTTTAAGGATGGAGGTATGCTAAGGATGGAGGGGCAGAGAGATGGAAGGAACTTGAGTTCTCAGAGATGGTGAAACTATGGGTAACTTGCTTCTAGTTTCCTTATGTGGAGAAAAGAATAGACTTCTATTTTGTTCAAGTCACTCTTATCCGTTTCTGTTTATTTATTGGGAGATGCAGGAAGGAAAGGAAGGGGTCATTGGCTCTGGGCATGGTGGGCTAGGCTGTTTTTAGAAATAGAATTTAGAAAGCTGCCAGAGGTACACCTTGGCTGATTGGGCCTCCAGGCCAGAGGGGAGGTCACGACTGTGGAGTCTGGGTTCATCCACTGGCACCACCTCCACTGAGTTCCATCCACTAGGAACAGGGTAGGTCTTGGGGACTGGACAGAGGGGGGTATCAGTTCCTCCCACGGGGTTCTGTGGCCTTGGGCTGATCGCATCATCGCACTTTGCGGTTTGAATGGACTTCAGGGATCCAGAGCCTGTGCCAGACACTGAAGTTTGCCTTCCCAGCAGCCATTTCTACTTTAGTTCTTGCTATTAGAACACTGACTTTATTGCTCATTATGGTAATTTCTTTTACTTTTTCCCCCCTGTTTAGTTAAAAGGCATGTGATCACCCTCCTGCCCCTGCCCCCCACCATGAAACACAAGGGACCATATCTGGGAAAGTTTTCCTTATTCTTTTCTTAAGAAGAGGCCCAAGACAAACACACACCTCCTCTTGCCTTTGGGCATTACTGAGTTGAGGGTATGAAGTTTGGAGTTGCAAGAGTCGTCTTGACACTGTTAAAGAATCACATAGAAACTGGCTTGTGGCACTAGCCTCTCTGAGGCCCTGGAATAGCCAGCCTGTGACCCCTCTAGCTGGACTTCTTGCTGTGAGATAACAAATTGAGTTATCGATTATCACCTTTTTTTTTCTTCTTTCTTGTAGCCATAGGCTTGTAACTTAAAAAGAATCTCATTTCTTTATTTGACAGATGTAGAGAATAAGGTTCAGAGAGGAAAACGACTGGCCCAATGTCACACTGTAGGTACAACAGTGGCAACCTGGACTCCTATTTTATCCTCCTCCCTAATAAAAGAAAAAAACCCCGCTTTTTCCTGCATAACACATGGGGTCACCTCAAGAATCAAGTGAGATTCCACATGTGTTTGGGATACATGGAGACCATCTTAATGGTTCTTTTCTTTTTCTCTGGATAGGTGAGCCATGGACACGGCACCAAGTCCAATTCTATGATAGGGAGCATAATCCCACATGCATAATCCCACATCCCACAAAAAGAACAATCATTCTTCAGATGTACAGATGTACATACAGTATGTCAACATTTGCTAAAGTTTTTCTTATCCTTAATTTCATTAGATTTTCACAACACTGTGGGCTGGGCCAGACAGGGATTATTGTTCCCATTTTATGGATGAGGACTCTGAGGGTCAGAGAGGCAAGCTGATTCTCCTGAGGGAAATCCTGGGGAGTGGATTAAGTACAGGCCCACAAGCAGGGAGTTCAACATCTGTGCTCTCTACTGTTTATAGTGCCCTGTGTCCTGTGGTCTAGGCTGAGACCACAAGAACTCTGGAAGGTAGGCCAAGTGAGTATTTATCCTACATGATAGAGGAAGAAGAGAAGGCTCGGAGTGGTACATGGAGGTCACAGAACCAGCTCATTATGGCAGTAAGCTGTCATCCTTCCCTGACTCCTCAGCATTTTCTGGAATCATTCCTGATACGAATATCTGACCTCATGGTGAGTAGGGCAGATATGGCCATCCTGCAGAAAGAACAAGTCATGGAGCAGAGAGAAGCTACGTGACTTGGCTGAGATGCCTGTGCTGGTAGCCAAAGTATGAATGTGGGCTTCCTGGCTCCCTGTCCATCACTCTTCCTCCTCCTCCTCCTCCTTTCCTCCTCCTCCTTTCCTCCACAGTGACAGGTGATACTGGCTTATGTCACCTCTCTAAGGAGTCATATTTCCTCTTGTCTGTCTTGGGAACATGCTTGTCCCATCCACTGCTGTAACCTGTTGCTTGGAATGGTGTCTGGCTCAGTAAGTATTTCTTTTTTTTTTTTTTTTTTTTTTAAAGATTTATTTATTTGACAGATAGAGATTACAAGTAGGCAGAGAGGCAGGCAGAGAGAGAGAGGAGGAAGCAGGCTCCCAGCCAAGCAGAGAGCCCGATGCGGGGCTCGATCCCAGGACCCCGGGATCATGACCTGAGCTGAAGGCAGAGGCTTTAACCCGCTGAGCCACCCAGGCGCCCCTCAGTAAGTATTTCTTAAATGAATAAATGAATCTCTGCATTCCAAGCAACTATTTATTGATGGTCAGATGCCTGGTGGTCCTTGGGAGGAGGCAAGGGGGCAGGCTCAGCAGTAACAAGTGCATGTGGGAGTTTACCTTTTAGTTCTTGTTGTCCCCACTATTACATGTCCTCAGGGACCCAATGTGAAATCCTAGACAAGGTTCAGACCTGAGCCACTCTGGGGCAGCCCCAGCTCTAGCCCTAGTGGGGCTTAGAATAGACATTGTTGCCAATGTAGCCTGAAGGCCTACTGATTTACTTAATTTATTCATGCCTTCATTCATTCCATCCATTCATTCACACATGCAATAAATAGACCTGCTCTCAGGTCCTGGGACAGAGTTTCTGCCCAGGAGTTGCTTACGTCTAGTTGGGCCACAAATAATGAGCAGATATTAAAACACTCAGGTGAGTGGCAACCCCAGGGAGAAGCACAGGGTGCTATAGGAGTCTAGAGAAGGGGCACCTAATCTGATCTGGGTCACAGGATTGCTTCCTGTGCACCCCCAGTTGCCACTCACTGAGAGCTTTCTACCCGCCGAGCTCTGTGCCAAGCTCTTTACTTTTACTACTTCTTATAGCAACTCTGTGAAGGTGTTATCATTCCCGTTTTACAGATGAGCAAACTGAGGTTCAGATTTGAGAGGTGACTTTTTCAAAGTCACACAGCTCATTAGTGCTAGGGCTAAGATTCCACTCTGATGCCTGGGCTCCTGATAGCTGTTCTGCCTCCCTGCCGTGCAGACCACCTCTGTGTCCCTCAGGAGACACCTGAGTCGTATTTTGAAGTATGAATCAAGTAAGCAAATTGGCTGTGGTAAGGGTGGTGCCTGTAGGGATCTCAGTGTGAGGGTGTGGTTTGGGGAATGGCTAAAGGCATTGAAGACAGAAGGGAACAGCACCTACAAAGATGCAGAAGTTGGAAGCCGCGGCTTGTGTCTAAGGCCAATGAATGGAAGGTAGGTCCACCCCATCCATGGTTATGGACAGATTATCCAGGGATCTTCCTGCATGATAGGGCCAGGAATGGTTTGTCTCATAACCCCAGCAACCTGTAGTGACTATAACCTTTGGGTGACTGGTTGAGTTAAACATCATCACATAGGACAGTCCTGCTAGAAAGAAAAACCATAGCCTGTTTGTATTTGAATTTTGTAAAGGTTTTGGCCAGGAGGACTAAGAAAATGTATGGACCTTGTGCTCGCAGGGAGGAGTGAGGGTGTGGATTTGCCTGGCAGGTGTGTAGATAGGACAGCTGGCTAGGTGAGTTGCTCTTGGGAAGAGGGGTTCTTTTTCTTTCTCTTCCTTTCCATCTTTCTTCTTGCTTTCCACATGTTCTCACTGAATACCCACTGTGTCCAGCCTGGTGCCATGGTGGACACATGGGATGAATTAGACCTGGTCACTGCCCTTGGAGTACCTACAGTCTAGTTGGGGAGATGGGACATACTGATAGATATTCCAGTTCAGATCACACAAGGGACACATTTGATCGATGTTTCTAGGCACCCACGTGTGGCCAGCTGATGGAGAGCAAAGATAAATACCATGGAACCCTTTTTTCTGAGAAGCCACGGTTCAAAGGAGAGAAACTTGAAAGAGTGTAAAGATGGAAGCATGGGCAAGGCACCATGACACATGGATGGAGGAAGGAGGACGAGTTAGGGAAGCCACAGATGTGCAAGGACATTTGAGTCAGGCCTTCAGCCCAACCTGGGGAAGTCCCATTCGTGTTTCATGCACACGATCTTGGAGGAAATGAGTTTTTCATATTATCTCAGAATCCTACAAGAGTCTGTGATAATCCATACAATGAACTCCGTTTTTCTGTTGAGGGAACTGAGGCCCAGAGAAGTAAAGTAACCCACTAAAGGTCACACAGCTGGCAAGTTGCAGAGCTAGGAGCCTTTTGGCTCATATTCTTTTTAAGACATCCTGCTGCCTCTACAAATAACACAAGGGAGAGAGTGACAAGTGCCATGTGCCCATGTGCCGTCTACTTTTAGCCCCTTCATTGGACCAAGGCCCAGAAAGTGTCCCATTGTGTCACATCTGTTCAAGGCTGCGGGTGATCTGTGGGCTCAGGCTTAATCCAGTAGAAGGATTTAGTAACACAGGTTGCCAGGCCTCTCAATGGGGGAGCTCGTTAATCCTCCAAAACCCCCTGTTCCAGCTCCATCCTTCAGTCACGCTGATCAGGATGGGGCTCAGAGAGGCATTTTGGAGTCTTTGAAATGTGAATGGCAGTGGTCACCCCAAAGCTTTCCCTGAGGATACACTGCAATTCAGGGCATAAATTGGGGCATGCGGCACAGCTGCCTTGTCCCAGGCAATGAGGCATGCAAAAGTGGGTGGGGGTGCTTTGAAGCTGTTGCAAGAAAAGGGAAGAAAAGTTTTAACACTGACAGGCTTAGCCCTGTGCTGAATGTTTTACATACATCAGAGAGGAAGCCTTTGCTTCCGAAAGGACCTGAAGTTTCTGCAGCAAGTTTGAAGGCCAGTCTTGTCGAAGTAGTCCCCTCCTTGTGAGCCTTTCTGCTGGAATAGAAATCTCTGTCCAGCCATGAAGGTGAAGGCATCCCATCCAACCTCACCTAGAGTCCTGTGACTCCTTTTTGGCCCAGAGAGGTCAGGTAGGAAGACAGAGTTAGTCAATGGTGTAGCAGAGACTTTTTTAAAATTTTTTTAAAAATTTTTTTAAGTTTTTTTTTTTTTTAAGATTTTATTTATTTATTTGACAGACAGAGATCACAAGTAGGCAGAGAGGCAGGCAGAGAGAGAAGAGGAAGCGGCTCCCCGCTGAGCAGAGAGCGAGATGCAGGGCTGGATCCCAGGACCCTGAGATCATGCCCTGAGCTGAAGGCAGAGGCTTTAACCCACTGAGCCACCCAGGTGCCCCTGGTGTAGCAGAGACTTAAATGTAGTCCTCTGACTCCAGGATAGCATGTGTGAAAAGGGAGACCCTTCCAGGGAAGTGCTGGGGCCAAGAACCCTGGGGAGGAGGGTGGAGTTGGGGGTCCAGGCCTGCACACAGGAATGTTTGCTGAATGCATGAAATCCAGATGAGGTGGCTGGGGAGCAAAGAGGCTCCTATGCCTGGTGCTGGGCTCAGAAAGCGGCTGTCACGGAGAGATGTGGGCAGCCCCCACTCCTTCCCAAGGAACCAGTCAGATCCTCACTTTGGAGGGCAAAGGCCATTCCTCTGAGAGAATGACCTCTTTCTCTCCTGAAGCTGCTGCTTTCAGAACAGCGGCTACCCCAGCCCCAGCGGGTGAATGCAACTGCACCAAGAAATCAGTGGTTCTCACGGCCAGAGAGACGCTTCCACAAGCCTAATTTGGCATAATTATAAGTTTCCTCAATACGTTTTATTATGTGCATTGTTGTTTCAGCAAAAATTGTTGTGACATAGAAAGTTTTTTATTATCGGTAATTTTTTCAGGTTCTTTATCATCCCCTAAGGCTAGTTCTCCCCCCCCCCCGCCCCCCTGCATATACATGCTTCAGTGATAGGCACATCCTGGGGTTGCTCTTTCCTTTTCTCTAGTTTATTCTTTAAAGGGGGAGGGAAGCCTAAATTACATGGTAGGATTCTAGAGGCTGCAAAGGCCAGGTCAGTGGGGAAGTGGGGGAGGCGTGCCTTCTAGAGATGGAAGTGACATCAGCCTTCCTGAGCCAGACTGTCTCTGGCCAAGGACCCTATAGCCCCCAGGCCCCGGGAGCACTGCTTTGGGAGTCTGTTCATTCAGGGATTGAATCCTGGCTCTGTCACTTGCTAGCTGCATGACACTGGACAAGTTCCTTAACGTTGCACCATCCTTCAGTCCAGTTTGGTTTCCAAACTGAGGTACAAATGTTCTTGGAAAGAGCATGTCACTGTGCTGGAGGTTGTAGTCACCAACTCAATAAACACAAAATTTCCTAATGAAGGACAAGTTTTATCACAAGGGTGGTCATGGTGTGTGTGTGTGTGTGTGTGTGTGTGTGTGTGTGCCAGCAACAATAATACAATGTTTAAATTAAAACAAGCTCAGCAAGGTAGTGGAGGAGAGAGTCACATGCTCTAATTTAAAGCCAATTAGGGAACTTGGAAGATATTTAATACTTAACCTTGGCCAGCTTTTATCTACCCATTCTCTCTCAGTTCTTACCTGTTCTCTCTTTGACCATTTAAAGATACTTCAGAGAAAAGTGTGGCAGGCAGCCATTCCCTCTGCAAGTTGGATGTAAGGCCACTTTCCTCAGAGCTGTGGAGAGCCCTGATTATGTAGGAAAACATTTTTTTTAAAAGAGAACATATTTAAAATCATTTAAGTCTTGGCCATGAGTTTGTAGATACAACACCAAAGGCATGGTCTGTGAAAGGAAAAACTGGTAACTTGGACTTTATTAAAATTAAAAACTTCTAAAAAATTTTTAAAAATTAAAAGAATTTAAAAATTCTCTGTGAAAGACATCATTAAGATACCTCACCAAAGAAGGTTTACAGAAAGTAACTAATTACATGGAAAGATGATCAGCATCATTTTTGTTAGTAAATTTTAAGTTAAAACAGTAACAAGGGGGATACTGGGGTGGCTCAGTTGGTAAAGCATCTGCCTTTGGCTCAGGTCATGATCTCAGGGTCCTGGGATTGAGTCCCAGGTTGGGCTCCCTGCCTAGCAGGGAGTCTGCTTCTCCCTTTCCCTCTGACCCCCCATTCATGCTCTTTCTCTTTCTCTCTCTCAAATAAATAAATAAAAATCTTAAAAAAAAGACAAACCCAACAACAACAAACCCAGCAGTAACAAGGTAACACTACACACCTATAAGAACGGCCCAGTTTGAAACACAGACTATACCAAACCCTGGTAAGAATATGTAGCGACAGAAACTCTCCTTTTTTGCTGGGGGGAATGCAAAATGGCCTGACCATTTTAGAAGACAGTCTCACAGTTTCTTATGAAACTAAATATAGTCTCACCCTATGGTCCAGCTCCTGCATTTTTAGGTATTTCTCTGATGTGGAAACTCATGTACAAACAAAAACCTGCACACTAGTATTCATAATTGCCAAAAACTGGATCTCTCCTTACCACCCCACACCCAAGGTGTACTCCAATCAATGGAAATCTGTGGTACATAATATGCAGTGAGATACTATTCCACAATAAGATAAAAAGAGCTATTAAGCCTTGAAAAGGTACAGATGACTCTTAAATGCATATCACTAAGTGATGGAAGGCAGTCTGCCAAGGCCGCATACTCTGTGATTCCAATTATATGCTCTTCTAGAAAATGTGAAATTAAAGTAGGGCTAAAAACATCTGTCGTTTCCAGAAGCGTGGCGGGGGTAGGGTTAAATAGGTGAAACTTAGGGGTTTGTTTTAGGCTATGATACTGTAACTGTGGATACATGACATTATGCACTACCGAAACACATCGAACATTATGGCACAGAGTGAACCATAATGTATACACTTTAACGGAAAACCATTGAGTCATCAGGTGGTCCAGGATGGGGAGAGAATGTGACGAAACAATCTAATTGTATTATACATTTATGACACGACTTTAGTGAAGAGGGAAAAGTCACTGAACTAGGTAACTTTGGATATGAGTGGAGTTTGTAAAAGTAAAGGCAGAAGGAACTGTATATTAGCACTGTACTTTTGTTAAAAAGTTGGTTCCTATGGAATATGGGTCAACAATTCTGACACTGCTTTACAAGTACAGTTCACCCTTGAACAACATGGATTTGAACTATGTGGGTACACTTAAATGCTGATTTCTTATAATACAATACTGTAAATGTATTTTCTCTTATGGTTTTCCCCTCTAGTTTACTTAATTGCAAGAGTAGAGTCTATAACACCTATAACATACAAAATATGTATTGTTGACTTTATCGGTAAGGCTTCCAGTCAACAGTAGACTAATAGTAGTTAAGTTTTTGGGAAGTCAAAAGTTATATGGGGACTTTTGATTGCATGGAGGTTGATGTTCCTAATCCCCACATTGTTCAAGGGTCATCTGTGTGCTGAAATTGAACAATTAAATAAATGTATGCTGGGAGCCGGCTTTCTTCCTATTGGAGTAAGAGTACACAGTTGAGCAAAAGGAGGAAGCCAGAATGACGCATGTGGTAATGGGTTAGAGTTGAAGACATGAGTGTCTATGGTGTTCAGCTTAGTATAGATACAGATGGCGACATATGGAAATATGTATAGGTATGTAGAAATACATGGGTTACTGGCTTTCATACACACATATATCCCCTCTGTCAGCTGAGAGAGTCTAGAAGCAAGGACGCTCCAGTCACAGTGAGCACACCTAGTGCCCAGATTTTGGTTGCTAACACCATTCTACAATAAAAGGAATCAGTTCTCTTTAGAGACATGGCTGACTCTAAGACTGGGGCAGGAAATTTATAAGATGAACTTAGGCACATCTCATAGTACCAGAGAGTAAGTTCCAAAAGTAAGACAACAAAGCAAAACCATGATGGGTTATGTCAAATGGATGCAGGACCAAGTGGAATGGCCAAAGCTGGAGTAATTTGAACAACAAAATAAAGTTTTTGATTGTAACACAAAATTCCAAACAAATACTCAGGTGCCTATATTGGTATAAACAAATGATTCAATAAATAAATCAGTGGAAGAGAGTACATAAATTGCCTATGTAAGAGAATTAAAAAAATAATTTTTATTTGTTTATTTATTTGTCTGGGTGGGCGGAGAGAGCACAAGCAGGGGAAGTGGCAGGCAGAGCAGGCTGAAGGAGAAGCTGGCTCCCTGCTGAGCAAGGGAGACTCCATCCCCTGAGGCAAAGGCAACTGCTTAACTGACTGAACCACCCAGGCATCTCTCAATATATGTAGATACTCTGCCATTGAGGATTGAAACACTTCTCCCTACTCAAGTGTGGACTGCAAATAGTGGTTTTCTTTTAAAGAGTGTGGGATGGAAAGGGAGAAAAAAAGGGTAACTTTAGAATAGAGAAATCTGGCAAACACTACCTCAGCTAGGTACTCAAGGTCAGTGTCAACAATGAGAGGTCATATTGGTGTATGGTGAAATGATAGGAACAAAATGGCACTTTGCCTCTATAATCTTCCTTTCCAAACCTGTCTGAATTACAAGAAAAATATCAAAGGCTAATTGAGGGACAGTCTCTAAAATACCTGACCAGTTCTCCTCAAAACAGTGAAGGCCATCAAAAGCAAGGAAAGTCTGTGAAACTGTCACAGCCTAGCTGAGCCTTGGAGGCAAGGCAACTAAATATAAAGTGTTATTCTTCTCCTATCCCCCTAACCCCCCCATGTTGAATCTCCATGTCCTCATATCAGGGAGATCATTTGATAGTTGTCTTTCTCTGATTGACTTATTTCACTAAGCATGATACCCTCTAGTTCCATCCACGTCATTGCAAATGGCAAGATTTCATTTCTTTTGATGGCTGCATAGTATTCCATTGTGTATATATACCTAAATGAAACAAGATGGGATTGGGAGGGAGACAAACCATAAATGACTCTTAATCTCACAAAACAAACTGGGGGTTGCTGGGGGAGGTGGGGTTGGGAGAGGGGGAGGGGGTTATGGACATTGGGGAGGGTATGTGTTATCGTGAGTGCTGTGAAGTGTGTAAACCTAGTGATTCACAGACCTGTACCCCTGGGGATAAAAATACATTATATGCTTATAAAAAAAAAAAAAAGAAAGAAAGGATGAATACCCAACTTTTGTAGCAACATGGGCAGGACTGGAAGTGATTATGCTGAGTGAAATAAGTCAAGCAGAGAGAGTCAAGTATCATATGGTTTCACTTATTTGTGGAGCATAACAAATGACATGGAGGACATTGGGAGATGGAGAGGAGAAGGAAGTTGAGGAAAATTGGAAGGGGAGGCAAACCATAAGAGACTATGGACTCTGAAAAACAACCTGAGGGTTTTGAGTTGGGGGAACCAGGTGGTGGGTAATAGGGAGGGCACGTATCGCATGGAGCACTGGGTGTTGTGCAAAAACAATGAATACTGTTTTGCTGAAAAAATAAATTAATTTTAAAAAAAAGTAAGAAATAAAAACATATAATCAAAAAAAATATATAATGTGTTATCCTGGATAGGGTCCTAAAACTGGAAAAGGACATTAGATCAAATACAAAGATGTTTGAATGAATACAGATTTATCAGTTAATAATGATATGTTGGCCTTGGCTCATTAATTATAACAAATGTACTGCATTCATGTGCAGTGTTAGTAACTGGGGGATCTGAGTGTTAGATATATGGGAACTCTAGACTATCTTTGTCATTTTCCCATAAATCTAAAGCTATTCTAAAATATGAAATTTATTTATTTATTTTTTTTTAAGATTTTATTTATTTATTTGACAGAGAGAGATCACAAGTAGGCAGAAAGGCAGGCAGAGAGAGAGAAGGAAGCAGGCTCCTGGCCGAGCAGAGAGCCTGATGTAGGGCTCGATCCCAGGACCCCGGGATCATGACTTGAGCTGAACGCAGAGGCTTTAACCCACTGAGCCACCCAGGCGCCCCTGAAATTTATTTTTAAAAATGAAATAATACCATAAAACATAATTTGGTGAGTGGATGCTATTAAATGGTAATAAATGATAATGAGATTGAGAAATTTGTATTCACTCAAATGGCTTATAGAGAGAGCACTCAGAGGAATGCCCTGACAAGGCCTGCTCCCATAGAAGCTGAAATTTCAAGGGCATGGGTACTGGCTGATGCCAAGGATTCAGAGAAGAGGTACTATTATTCTTCATGAGACAAGGAAAGGGCTTCCCCCCCCCCCAAAAAAAGGGAGGAGGAAACAGAATAAAACAATAATGAACATTTATTGAGTACTGAGCTGTGCCAAGTGCTTTATCTGTTCTAAGTGCTTTATCTCATTGAATCTTGATGAGGTAGGTACCATTATTCCCCTACAAAGAGGGAAAGAGAAAAAACTGAGGCCTAGAGAATTTGACCTGCCTGATTAACATATAGTTAATAAGGGATAGGGAGTATAAGGTAGGATTTGAATCCAAGAAGGTTGGCTTCAGAGCCGTCTCCATGAGTCTGCTTGCTAAGAAATATGTTGGTGCCCTGTGACCACTCAAATTCCACTGCAGTGTTTCTGAATTCCCGGAATGTGTGGTGTGAGCTTATTTTCTGTACAAACAAGAAAAGGACTGAATTTTCTATCTTGGATGACTTTGGACTATCAGAGGCCAGTGAGAGTTTAGGTCAAGTTTACTTAGATCTGAGTTTCAGGACAAGGGGGTGGGATGGGGGCTTAGTACTTAGCTGACACTGGGTAACGTTATTATTATTACTACTGGTCATTGCCTTCCTGCCTCCACTGACTCCCCACCCCTCTCTCAATACCCTAGAGGCTCCTTCAAGTCGGGCTACTTCCTTAGGGGAAACAGGATGTCATCTACAGGCTTGGGACAGGTCTCTGGGGGTTTGGGGTGGGAAGAGGCTGTCTGATTGGCTAACACGGAGCTAGGCACCAGAGAGGAAGTAACGTTTCCGGGAGCTGAGGAAACTGCCATTTCCTCCTCCAGCAGGAAGTGGCCTTGGCTATTCTCAGCACCCTGTGGCCATGTGGAGCAATGGAAATCACAGCCTGACAGTGTCTTGGATTTGCCTCCTGCAGTTTAACAATCTCTCAGTCAAAATAAACTGGCTCCTTCAGTCTCCAGGGCATGGTTAAGGTAATAATTGAGAGAGAGAAGCTGGAGACCTGGCTGTAGCACAAAGGCGTGGAAAGACTTTTATATCAGACTGGTATTGGCTGCTTGTGCCTCATTAAAGTGGTTTAATTGAAGCATTGTGAAGACAAACAAACCAAGAGATTCAGTTATGGTTTCTCAAATAACTAGTCTCCACATCAGGAGAATCTGTACCGATGGAGGTAAGGGAGATTGTTGCTCCTTTAAGCGTGTATGTGTAGATCTCAATAGGAAAGCTGCATGATTCAGGAGACAGGGAACTGGAAAATGATCAGAGAAATATGGGTCCACATTGGAACTTCAGCAGACATGCTATTTTGAGACAACATGGCCGACCCGTGCTTTCGTCATGTAGCAAAACCTGCCCCGTTGTCATGCTCCATGAGGCGGTGGCGGCCTCCCTGAGGAGGTCATATTTGAAGGGTGCCTGACTCTTAAGACAAAACCAGCCCTTTATGGAGGTGGGTTCCTGGGAGGGGGCAGGAAGCCTGTTCATTGATAATGAACAGGTATTCACTGGGGGATTCTTGATACCAGAGATGTGGTGCGGAGGCAGACAGTCAAGGTCTGCTTTCATGGAGTTTGGGAAGAAGGGACAGAGAAAAAGAAACACAGAGGTAAATAAAATCAGTTATTGACAAGCACGCTGCAGAGAATGAAGACAAATGTTGGTCAGAGGGCGGAGTAACTGGGTGATCAGTCTGAGGAAGCAAAAAGCAAAGGGCCTAAGGCAGGAAGGTCCTGCTGGTTAGACAAAGGAATAATATGTTCCTCTGGCCCACGCCTGGACGTTCCCTATGGCCTACTGGCTACGTTCATTGCTACCCAGTTCGTAATGGCTCCGAGTCTTCTCCCCATTTACTTGTGGGGATTCCATCCCATTCCAAAGGTTCTTCTTGGGCAGGGGGGTTTGGAGGATGTGGCAGGAAGGTGCGCTCACAGAGTCCGTAGTTTAGGCATTGCTGGGGCGCTGCTCCCTACTGGAGTGTCTGGCAATCGGAGGCACTTCTTGACATCCTCACATGCAGAATGGCTAAGCCCTCCCTGATGGTGGTCTTCCCAAGGATACTGATAGGGGAGCTGAATGTCTAATAAAACTGATGTCTAGCAAAATGCAGTTGACTTGCAGAGAGGTGGGTCCAGCATATGATGCACCAAGACCCCAGCCAGACTCCCTACCTTTGAGAAGCATATAATGTACTAGAGGGAGACCTAGGTTCATGGGCTCAAAAAAAAAGTTTTTTTTTCTTTACTTTTTTTTTTTTTTTAAATAGAGTGCCTGCTATGTGCTCTACTGCCAGGGTAAATGAAAGTCTAGCTCTTGCCCTCACCACTCATTGATCTTGGAGGTTAGTGAGCCTTTAATACCAAGGCAGGGCATCTGGATGCAATTCAAAGTGCACTGGGAGGCATTTGAACCACTCAGGAGACTTTCTGTGGCAGGTTATAGGGAACCTAACCCACGCTGGCTTGAATAATAAAGAAAGTTTATTGGTGCACAATAACTGAAAGGTTGAAAGGTAGGGAGTCCTCAGATGTGGCACACTCAGGGCTCCAGCTCTGTCTCTGGGATTCCCTTGGCTCCATTCTCCTCCCATGTAGGCCAGTGCCTCCCTCCCAGGGTAGCTTCCAGCAGGCACAGAGGCTGTGCTCTTTCATTCATGTTCTGGAGAGAGAGACCGTGACAGAGACAGACACAGGGACAGAGAGACTGCCGCAGAATGAGAACAAAATACCACCTTTGAGCTTCTGACTAATGGCTTCTCCTTACACCTTGCCCGATGTCTGCAGCCAAGAGAAGGAAGTGCCTGGGTTACCAATTCCTGCAGCAGTGCTTATGGGACTCCCCAAATTAGCTAACTAGGCTCACCAAACCATAGCTTTACGGGCAGGATGGATGCTGGGAAGTAGCAACAATGCCTGTTACAGTGGAAAGATTTGAAGAAGGTCACATTGAAGGAGGGAAAAAGAGGAAGAAGAGAGAGCCATTAGGAGCTCTTCCAAAGAGAGATGATGGTGGCTGGGGGCCCAGGAGAGGGATGGCAGGTGAGACAGAGCACAAAGGACAGATGTAAATCCCGTCACTTAGCAGTTGAGTGGCAGTGACATGGGTCTTAACTTCTCTATATCATTTTCCAAATTCATAACATGGTTGTATAATTTCTTAGCTTTCAGGATTATAGAGATGCATTATAGAGATACTACGATGAAGGTCCTCAGTAAGTGGCATTATTGGTATCAATATCCAGACTCCTTATATGACATACAACTCCCTTCCTGTTCTGGACTCAAATAACTCTGGGTGGGAGAGTGAAGTGGGGGAGAGTCTCCCATGTGCAGCCAGTACACATGCGCTTCCCATTTTGTGGTGGAACCTTCCCAAACGGGAAAAAGTTATCCTATAGCCAATCATGAAACTTCTTTTTCGTTCCCAGGGGATTTTTGTCCTCAGTCCTATCAATCAGTGTCCACATCTTGACCAGCACAGAGAGCAGTTTGTCATGTTTTTAGTCAGTAAATATTGGCAAAAGAATGAGAGTTGGCTCAATGTACTTTAATGAGTAAGAAACAAACCAGCTTGCTCCAATTTCCAGGAATTTTCTCCTGAACTGTATTGCAATGTGGTTGTTGCCACTCCCCAAAACCAGTGTCCTAAGTCCAGGAAAGCCCCGTTATCACTGTCACTCCAAAATGTTTTCACCAAAATCAGTGGGTTGAGTGTTGTCCTAGAGAATAATAATTTTGCATAATACAAACAGAGCCTTCGTCTGCAAGAGGGACATGAGTTTCTGGCAGGAAGTGAGTGCATGCCTGGTAGGAAGGTTGTAGAATGTGTTTGTGGCAGGGGCTGCTGAGGGACTGGTGAGAGATCAGTGGGGCAAAGAGCGTGGCACTACCTGTATTTAGTTGGGTTTTAGTGGTGATGGGGGGAACCCATGAGTTTAGGAGTTAGACTGCCCTGGGTTTTAACCTCATTTCTGCCATTCATTAGCCATGAGATTGCTTGTTCGTTTAAAACAGGCCAGATAGTGGGGACAGAAAGTACAAAACCTGCTCCTAGAAAGGACTTTCAACAATGGATACAGAGAAGTCAATTACAGTAAAGTATGGCAATGGGGAAAATATGGGCGTGGAGTAGTGGGAGCACAGAGAGGGGGACACAAGCTCCAGTCTCACTGTGAGGGAAGAACTTCCTTAAAGAAGCAGAGAAGCACAGAGCATTGGGAAGGAGAGCATTAGCCTGGAGAAGGAGAGGGCGGGGCAGCAGGGTCTGTGTTTTCTGTGGAAGGGCAGGCGAAGTTCTAGAGGCAAAAGTGAGTTGGAATGTGGTGGGCCACTTGGGAGCAGATCAGGCTGGGAGGTCAGGAGGGCCAGATGGTGAAAGCCCCGAAAGCCACTGCTATTTCAACTCTAAGGACAAGGGGAGCTATTGCAGGGTTGAAGCAGGGGAAAAGAAGAGGCATTTTGAGCCGCTGAGTGAAGAATGGGCGGAAGGGAAACAAGACTGGAAGTGGGAACAGCAGTGCCGACGCTGTCCCGGAGTCCAGGGGAGAGAGGACGACAGCCGGGTTGGGTAGTGGCATCGGACAGAGACAGTAATACATGCAGTTGAGGGATATTTGGGAAGTGGTTACTTGATCTTGGAGAAGGAACGTGCCAGACAGTTGAAGTGCTTCATTCTATTTCTTAGAACGTCCCTTTGAGGTAGATTCAGTTCCAGGGGGTTAAGCAACTTGTCCACAACTAACAAGTGCAAACACAGACTTCAAACCCAGGTCTGCCTGCCCTCAAACGCCTCGTTTTTCACCACTAGATTATGTGGCTTTCCTAAGTCAAATATGATCATTTATTGCTTATCATGTTTACATTAAGGACCATAGAAGTTATACCAATTCTGAAGGATTGAAGTGGAGTGATAGAACGCAGACTGAAGAAAGTTGAGGAGTGGTATCTTTGGGAGTATCATGCTGGCCATCAATGGCCTCCATCTGTCACCCCCTCCCACCTCCATCTGTCACCCCTCCCACACCCCCACTGTTGTCCTCGCTGGGGGTTTAACTAGGTCAACTGCCATCTTTCTGAGGAAGCGTCCTGGGTGGACCTCCTTCCCCATCAGAATTAATAGCACTGCTACCTTCCTATCCTTGCCCCTTCACACTGGCCCGGAAGCTCCTTGAGGGCACAGACAGTGTTGTCATCAGTGAGATATTCCCAGGGCCTCACCATGGAGAGTAGATTCAGTAAATATTGGATGATTGAGTGATTGTGGGAAGATTATGGTCATAGCAGAAGAGGACAACCTGTTCGTTGTGGTAGAACTTGTAAGTGAAGGCAGCTGCTTTGCCCTTCTTTATGCTGATGCCTGTTCCTTCTCTTGTCCTGTGAAATCATGCTTTCTTTGTGTGGCCCCGCTTCTCCCTAGGGGCCAAGGCTGCAGGGTCCCCTTGGTATGTGCTCCCTGCACTTCGTCCTAAACTGTTGGTCTCTTGGTTCTTTTGTACAAATTACATGTTTCTTCAGCCTGGCTTTAATCATTACAACCTTGAATCCTCATCATGCTCTCTGCCCCATCTCAAGCCAGTGCTTAAGGGACACTCTTACCCTCAGAAGAAATGGTATAATTTTCATAAACATGGGTCATTTGCCCCTTTGCATCAGTGTCAGATATGAAACCGCCACTTAACAAGACGTACCAGAAATGCAGAATGTCTGAACAAACCCTGTGGACAATAGTATTTTTTTTCTTTCTCTAGTTCTGTGAAATTGCTCTCCCAAAATAATCCTAATGCTTTATTTACTTCAGCTTTGGGTTTATTTTGAGATGAACTTTCCTGAAGCTGAGTCTTAGGATGTGATTCTTATCCTGGTCACATCCTGGGAAGTTGTTTTGTGACTTGTTTGAATGGGCTCTGGCTTTTCCAGGGAGCCCCTGGCACCGAGGAAGAGGCCAGAGGATGTCAACTCCCACGTGCAGTCCAAAGACTGAGATGACAGAGCAGCAGCTTGGGTGGAACCGCTCGCAGGAGGAAGGGCCCCGTCGCCTGGGTTCACACACCACAGACACAGCAGAGGCGAACTCAGCTCAGACGTTATCGATGATCTGTTCCAGGGGCCGATGTGTCTCACGGTTTCCAGCATCTGAGTGATTTGTGAACGTTAGGAATTCAGACTCTGGATGATTAAAACTGCCAGTGCTGGGAATTTTCTCATTTCAGGAAATTTTGGTTGTGAGACATGCTGGAACCTCACCAGCAGGCAGGCCCGAAGGGCAGGAAGTCCAGACCGGGGGTGGGGATGGGGCTGTGAGAACTGACCAGAAGGCAGTGCAAGGCCCTTCTCTATCATGTCAGACAGATCTGCATGGGAATCCTCCTTCCCTGAACCTCAGTTTCTCCCCTGGCAAAATGGGGTTGATAACATCTACCTTGCAGGAGTGCTGTGACAATGAAACGATATAATGGTCTGCCCGTCACGCAGAAGTCCTACTTCTGTAGGAGTAAGGGGAGCTGAAGTGCAGTCCAGGCTGGATTGGTCTGGTTGATGACAGAGGGCAGTCAGTGGTCCATCTAAGTTGGATCCTGGAGGTCAAGGGACTGGGTCTGAGGCTTAGAGGTGTAGGAAAGGGGCTGGCCAAGACCACACAGCTTATTGCAGTCATGAGGCTCAGGGCAGGGCTTTAATCCAAACTTTGATCTGTGGGCGGAAGCTCCTGGAGCCCCACATTTATCCCTGGTGGTAGCATATAAAGCAGCGGTTCTCAAAGTGTAGTCTGAGAACCCTGGAGGAACCTGACACTCTCAGGGGTCAGTGAGATCAGAATTATCTTCATCCTACTGCTGAGATTTTCTTTTCTTTTCATTGAGTTGGTGTTTGAATTGCTGGTGCTAAAGCAACAGTGGGTAAAACTGCTGGTGTCTTGGTACACATCAAGGCGGTGGTGCCGAACTACAGTGGTAATCATCGTATGACTCACCACCACACGTGCACAGTAAAAAAAAAGGGGGAGGTGCCAGTTCTACTTCAAGGTGTACTTGGTGAAGCAGGGAAGGTGACCAGATTTATTAAATTTCAACCCTCGAGTACTTTTTAATGTTTTGTGTGAGGAAAGGGAAGTACATGTAAAGTATTTCTGCTGCCTACCAGGGTGCACTGGTGGTCTCGGGGAAGTGCACTGGCACAGTTGTTTGAGTTGGGAACTGGGCTAGCCACTTTTTTCTCAGAACACCATTTTCCCTTGAAAGAATGACTGACACGCACCATGGTTATCAGATTTGGATAGTTGGCCGATTTTGGAGGCCATCACTTCACAGAAAACAGGTGACCATGTTTGCTGCCAGTGATCACGTGTGAGAGTTCAAATGAAAACAGAATTTTGGAAAACTTGTGTCCCCCACCCTGAGCTGTCAGATTACACACTGCAGCTGCCCTTTAAGAAACCACGGCTCATCCAGGGTTGGTAGGGTATCAAAGAAGAATATCCACAGTTGGGCGCCTGGGTGGCTCAGTGGTTTAAAGCCTCTGCCTTTGGCTCAGGTCATGATCTCAGGGTCCTGGGATCGAGTCCCGCATTGGGCTCTCTGCTCAGCAGGGAGCCTGCTTCTCTGTCTCTTTCTGCCTGCTTCTCTGCCTACTTGTGATCTCCGTCTGTCAAATAAATAAATAAAATCTTAAAAAAAAAAAAGAATATCCACAGTTACCTAAAGAGGCTATTAAAATAGTTCTCCCTTTGCCAACCCCACGTCTGTGGGAGGCCCTGTTTCTTCATCTAGTTCAACAGTTAAGCTAATTAAACAAGGAGACTAAGATAGTTCTAATGCCTTAGTAGCCTAGGCAAGCAAACCAGAATTTAAGCCTGTAAATACTTCAAGTTTAAGAAATCAAGAACCCAAGGACAGCCAATCACAGCCAAATAGGCTTTCCCAGATAAGATGGCCACTGCTTAGGCTCCAGCCAATCCAGTAATTCCCTTGCTTTGCTTCCTTGTCTTCTCCATGAGCCTTGCCCCTAGTTCCTGGTGCTGCCTGATTCAGACTGATTGTTGCTCAGATAAGCTCTTCACATTTCTGCCATGCCTCAGGTGATCTTTAACACAGCCAAATACCATATCACCAGAGACTGAATGCCAAAGAGGATACAGAAATCCACCTGTATGCTAAGTCAGACATTAGAGAGATTTGCAAACGTGTGAAACAATGCCATTCTCATTAATTTTATGTAGATTTTTTCATTTAAAGTGTTATTTAGGCGAACATGTAGTGGGTTTGTTATTGTTTTTTTAAATAAATTAGTAAGTGTTCTTAAAAGCATAGAACAACTACTACAAGTATTACGTAAATAGTCAATATCTCACAGCATTATAATGGCCCTGCCAGTGTTCTCCCAGACTGTGGGGCCCCCAGAGCAGGGCCTGGCTCTGATTCATGTCTGTATCTGAGCACAGAGCTGAGTATCCATTGGGTAGGCATCAAGTTTGGAGAGCAAATGAATGAGAAGCTGAAGAAGACAGGGCAGATCCCAGCTGGGTTAGCGATGGGAAAGTAGATTCATGAGCCAGGAGGCTCAAGTCCCGAGTGGCAAGAGTGGGACATGAACAGGACCTGGATAGAGGTGGGAACGGTAGAATGAGAGAGGAGGGTCCTAATATTTGCAGTCCGTCTGGTGGGATGGCCTTTCATAAACCATGTCCATTGCTGGCCCTTGGGCCTAGCAGGCTGTATGCAGACACAGGATGGAGACCGGCCCCACCTGCTGATGGGGCTGGGTAACACAGCCTGCCTGAGGCCACCCACATGGCAAGACAGCCTCATTGGTCTAAGGGTCTCCCTGTGTGTGTGTCCCGCCACCGCGTGTGTTTGGAAAGATCAAGGCTGAAAGAGTTAAGCCTGAAGTATTAAATATGAGTCTTTCCTAAATTTTCAGATGATATTTTACATCATTAAGTGCATGTTTGACCATCTTGTCTTTGTGAATTGTTTTTCTGAGGTATTTTGGGACATCCAGGAAGGAAGGGAAAAATGTCATCAATGTCTGCTTGGTGCCAGGTGCTTTATTTATGTTTCTTCATGTAATCCTCACAAATGCCTCCTGAGGAAAGTGCTAGTATTGCCATTTTAGATATGAGAAAAAGGAGACTCAGGGAGTGTGAGTAATGTGTCTGTGGTCACAGTGCTCATCAGTGGCCTGGCTGGGATTTGAACCAATGTCTGTGCGAGTCCCAAGTCCATACTGTTGGAAAAACTAAATTTTGTTTTATTTTAATTAATTAATTTATTTATTTATTTATTCATTTCACCACTGGAGTAATGCATATGCATTGTTTAAAAATGTGACAATGCTGAAACAAGTGAAAAATAAAAATTACCCATTAATTCTACCATTCAAAAATAAGAATTATTGTCACATTGGTATGTCTTCTCTGATGTTTTTCCCATGTGTATTTGTAATCTGCTTTTCTGTTTAACAGTATATATATAGATCTGCATCTATAAATATGTTTCTATGTGATTTAAAAGGGCTGCATAGTAGTTCAATATATGAATGTGCCATTTATTTAACCAGTCCTCTGTTATTAAATAATTTAGTTGGCATCTGGTTTGTCACTAGTATTAAAAAATATTGCAATAAACATCTTTGAGGTTTAATCTTTGTGTGTATCTTTACTTCCTTGGATAAAATCCTAAAAATGCTATTGATGATTTAAAGTACATTTGGGTTTCGGGGCACCTGGGTGGCTCAGTGGGTTAAGCCTCTGCCTTCGGCTCAGGTCATGGTCTCAGGGTCCTGGAATTGAGCCCCACATCGGGCTCTCTGCTCACGGGGGAGCCTGCTTTCCCCTCTCTCTCTGCCTGCCTCTCTGACTACTTGTGATTTCTGACAAAGAAATAAATAAAAACCTTTTTAAAAAGATTATTTTGGGGGTGGCTCAGTGGGTTAAGCCTCTGCCTTCAGCTCAGGTCATGATCTCAGGGTCCTGGAATCGAGCCCCGCATCAGGCTCTCTGCTCGGCGGGGAGCCTGTTTCTTACTCTCTTTCTGCCTGCCTCTCTGCCTACTTGTGATCTCTGTCTGTCAAATAAATAAATAAAATCTTAAAAAAAAATAAAATGAAGTACATTTGGGTTTCAAAGACATTTCAATATACTATATTGTCAAGTTATCCCCCAAGAAAGTTATAAAAATTTAAATTCCCGTTAGTGGTAGGTGAACAGTTGTTTCCCTGCTCCCTCAACAAGTGATGTGAAAAGATCTCTTCTGGTGGGATAACAATCACAGTATGTCTGTTTAGTAGATCTGTGTTCTTCCAGTGCCACTTTCTTGTTTCTTGATCCAGTTTGAGTAATGCTCTGTATTAGGGTATGAACATTTTTACTACATTAGTTACCCAAGGAGACAGTTTTCTATTTCCTCTGTGAGCTGGGTGGGGTGGCAGCGGGCAGGGAGCCAAGTGGGAGTGACTTTGGTCAGGCAGTGGGACAGGTCGGATGAAGAAGGATTGGGTACGGGTAATTATTCTCACCAGCAGGGTGTTGGCTGGTGGTTAGAGTCTTCCCCAACTATAGAGGGGAGGGGTGATTCCCGCCAGGGGTGATTCTGTGTGCCTGTTCGCCAGGGACTGTGGTGGGCAGTACAGGTGCCAGGAAGTCCACCAGGATGACTGGGGTTTATGGGCAGAGGTGTGGACAGGCAGCCCAATAGGGGACAGACAGTAGGGGATATAGACTGGTGCTCTTGTGGATAGCAGCTCAGGAGGGTCAGGGAGAAGTGGAATTTCGAATGTAGGAACGCGTGCTCTTTTTGGCAGCTGCATGGCCTAGCCAATGATCCCCAGTGGCTTGACCACCAAAGAAAGGATCTCACAGTTTGTCATTCACCCCCTCAGTGAATTCTCCACAACTGCGCTGGCTCTCAGATGTCGCTATCTACCCTGTGAGGTCTCTGGTAGTATGTCTTTGACTTGGGGGTAGACTCTGTTAAGGAGATAGAAGGAGGTCTCAGAAGCCAAACTGTTCATATAACTTGCTAATTAAGGTTTCAAGAATGGAATGTTCCCATTGGCATAATAAGCTCATGCTCGCCCTGAAAGCAGACCTACCAGTAAAACTAACCCTTGTATGCAAGGCTGTGTGGTGTGCATGAAATAGGAGCAAGGAGAAATGTATACATGTGACAGCCTTGTAAGACTTGTCAGTTACTTACCACACAGTAGGGGTCAATGGGGCTGTAAGTGCTACAGATGGTTGGCCGAGTCTTCTGCGTAGGCAGACCTTCTCTCTTTTTCAGTTGAAATGGTTGGCCACTTGCAGTGTGACTCGCCTTCCTTTGGAAGTTGTGGGGGTTTTTAGCCTCTCCTGGCTGGGAGCCCTTCTAGCCCTTTCAGGTGATGTTGCATTTTTCTGTTCTGACCCACTGATTTTAAAGTCAAATCGGAGTGGAGTCTTAGTGCCTTTACTTCCAAGTCTCCCACTGTGCTCACATCTAAAGGTCATGGGGTTGGCACCAGGATGGGGTCTGACAAGAGCAGAGGCCCAATCCCAGTGGAACTTGGGGACTGAGCAGGAAACCTCAGCCAAGGGTAGGCATAGGGACAGATGGGAACCGAGTCTCTGACAGTGGTCCACAGAAGCACCAGGAGCACCTTCACTGAAATTGGGACTACTCTCTGAGTGAGATCAGCCTCCAAAGGTTTGTGCCCCCAAACCTTGACTGCCCACATTGGGGCTCCCCAGTGTCCCTAATTAGAGAACCTAGAGGGAGACCCAGAGAGGGCGAGTGGTCCCAGCTACAGAATGAGATGGTTTCAAGGCAGGAGTCTCACAAGAAGTGAGAATTGGAATCAGTCACTGGCCAAGCAGTGTCTATACTTGGCCTGTCTACACTTAAGTAGAGGGTAGAGTAGGGAACTGCCCCATCCTCAAGCTTGCTGCAAAATGTATGAAGACAGCTTACTTATACAGAGACACTCAAGACTGTAAGATAAAGTACACTTCAAGTCAAAGGCTAGCACAGTGGAGGGAAAGGTGGGAAAGAAGTGGGAAGCTGTGGGCAGGTGAGGTAAGTACAGACAAGCAGAGGTGTTCGCAGGTCCTTTCTGCTTGCAGCTGGGGGGCCACTAACATGGGTCAGGTTCGCTGGCTCTCAAGGGAAAAAGGGGCATATATCAAAGCATTCTTCAAAGCCCAGCCCATGTGTTTCACCCGAAGTCTCTGAATGAATATGGGCACAAGACACATATTTTTAGATGTAAACATAAATCTCTCAAAGACTTGAGTTTGTTCAAAGCAGAGACAACGTTTGCTTGGGAAGGATTAGCCTTGGGAAATATGATTTGGGAATTAGAACTGAGCTCCATCCAGGTTCTGGAAAATTGGCTGTGTGACCGTGGAAAGCTCTTTAACTTCCCCGAGCTTCAGGAAGTTGCTGAGAGGATTTAAGGGGTCTGATTTTAATAGATGAAGAATCTGGCACTCAGTGAAGGCACAACTTCTCTGGTTCTCTCCTTGGCTATGTATGGAGCATTTCGTATCTATCTGACATCATAGTAAACTGATAAGAACAGATATCACACTTGATCTTAGCCAAAAGGCTGAGAAGCTATTTTATCTCACCTCAGACCCTTGCTTGGGAAAGGGGGCTCCAAAAACTTCAGTGGCTTGTCAGAGATCCCTTAGCTGGGTGAGAGGACGCTGGGTTCATAGCCCTTGCTTTTTCTACTATCCATACTGCCTCTCCCCAATGCCCTCATTTCAGCTGCCTGCTAGAGAAGTTTCCTTTCACATAGGGTCCCAAGTTAGCAGAAATGTCATCGAGTCCACAAGACAAGTGCCCGTTTGTCCTTGGGGTGCTTCTGACCTTTGCTTCATGTCTCTATTCTGGGCGATTTGGGGCCTTGGCCGTGTATAGAGGGTCTGTGGGAAGATGGCTAGTACAGCTGCTTCATGCTGCCAAGAGTCGTGGAGAGAACCCTTGAATTGGAGCCTTCTGAGGGCCTTAAGTATGACAGCTTTGCGGAACAGCAAAAGGATCCCTCATTCTTGGGAGAAAACTTAGACGTAGAACCTTTCCATGAGGCATTCTGGAACGAAGGCAAGGGGGAACAGAAGCTAGACCAGGCGCCAGGAGACCTCATTGTTGTGGAACGTGGTGGAGGAAGTGGGCGTCAGACCGCCGGGTGCTGGGGAGTAAGACGGGGGTGGGCTTGGTGTTGGGGCGGTCTCCGTGGGGAGTCGAGTTCCTGTGTAAGCGGACGTTCAGTTGCCCTCAGGATCTCTTGGGACTGTCTGGGTGTGTGGGTTCAGACTAGAAAAACATATCCTTGGCTGCAAGCTCCTGGTGGCGACCAGCTATTTTCCACTTCTCCAACCAGGGCTGGCTTTAAGTGCTCCAGGACTCAGCCTTGCAGACCCTGACTGTGGAGGGAGTCCCAGTGCAGCCACATAATCCTGCAGATGCATGGACTACTTTCGTGTGGTCCAGGGCCACTGCAGTTCGGTGGCTGAAAACACAGTGATGTCACTTAGTTTTTTTCCTTTATAGAAAGATGAAAAATGAAATAGGATTAGGTTCCTATCAAGAGCACTTGACCTGTGACATGAATTCGTTAATTGATATAGTCACTGTTTATGGAGTTCATTACGTGCCTGTATGAATGGGTGATAGGGACACAAAAATGTAGAAGATATGGGCCCTGCTTTAAAAAGAGTCTCATGATGGGGACAGGTATCTAGACAGGTGAGTGGGCCGGCCCTGGTCCTGCAGGGTCCGTGTCCAGACCAAGGATGCTTGGACCTTCAGTAGTGGTGGAACCCCCCGTGGGTGCTAAGCTGACAAGTGGCAAGATTTCTGGCTACTGAAGGGTGGATTTGAGTGAAACAAGCCTAGAAGCCTGTAGATTCCCAGACTTCAGAAACATTCAGGAATTTAAGAAAGGTATCCAGATACAGGCAACCTAATCCCGGAAGTATTAACGGATCATCAACTTTAAGAACCTATAGTGATTTTCCACTTGATATTTTATGAAATGTATTTACAGCTCTTTTGAGCCTCCTAAAGCTTCCCTTGGGCATCACTGAGGTTTTCCCAGTAGTCTACTGGTATGGGGTTCATACTCTATTCCCAAGCAGTTCACAGTGCCTTTCTTCACAAGTGGGGTGGGTTGGGTTTTCCCCTCGTGAAGAAAGGACACCTTTCTGTTCCTTCCAGATTTCACTGAGTTTCCCCTTAGTTCCCCTTATTCTTTTCTGGTTCCTGAGGTTGGGTGGCCTTTTGGGTATATAACTCATGAGGGGCGGGGTTGATGCATGTGTGAGGCCCCAGGGCACAGTGGAACCAGTAGAAGTATTTACCCCAACAGTTTAGGCTGGGAGGAGGGAACCACAATGTTGTTAGCTGGGAGGTGATCTCAGAGCTGGAGGGAGCAGGTGGAGGGTCAAGTTTATTAGGCACGTGAAGATGTCCATGGAAAGTGGGCAATGAAGTCAGAATCTAGGAGCTTCAAGAGCAGGGTGGAGTGAGGTTGGAGGAAGAGACAGGGACCCGTATTTCAGGACTAGGTATTCCAAAGCCAAGATTGTGCTTTGCATGCCCCCCTTTTTGTGGTTCCATGTACTAGATAGGGGTTCAGGCGCTGTGGCTCAGCAGAAGCACGCATGTAAACAAAGAGGAATGTAGGTCTGATAGTGTCTTAGACAAGGACAGAAGCAAAAGAAAAGTTTAATAAAAGAAAAACAGATTCTAGTAAAAAGCAGAAAGAAAGGGACAAGTAGGTTTAACACCCATTTGTGTTTATGAATCCTAGTGGCTGAGAATATGTGGCTCGTATATGATTTTTAAACACCTACCTCTATTCATATTATATACACATGTAATGGAAGGACCTGTAAGTCCAGGCCTAATGTAGTGTGGCCTAGGAAAGAGGATGCTGGAGGGAGTTTTGTGAAAATATGTAAATTCACACCAGCCCGTTTGAAGATTCGATAAAAAACTTTGGTTTTTCTTGATGGTGCAGACATTTCCACTTGAGTATGTCAGTGAAAGCATATTTATGACTCTCTCCTCTGCCTTTCTCCATGGGTACGAGGATGGTTTCTAGATGGGGGTTGCTTACTGTGGCTGTTTTTAACTTGGTTTGGGAAGATAATGGTTACAGCTGCCTTGAATGCTCTCCTTGCTCTTGTTGTCACCCACGTTGATTGAGATCACTCTGCGGCTCTCTGAAAGGGGGCCCCTGTGACCCAAGGGCCAACTTTGAAGGTGGTAGAGGTATTCCCATGCCAGGGTGCCTAGCTGAGGGGAAGAAATGCAGCCATGCTCAGCTTGCTAACCCATGTGCGCTGGCATAGGGGAAGTGGTGCCTTTTTCTAATTTACATAAAAACATCATACATTCCAGGGTGGCCTTGCCCTGATCTCATATGTGATCTTTTCAGCCAGTCACATTTGCTATTCATAGCAGCATAGTGAATCAGAGGGACATGGATGATTATTTGGCCCTCTTTCAGTTGATGAGATGGGAGGGCAGGGAGTTGAACTGACTGACTTGGGCTAGTCTCTCGGTTTGCCAGAGTCAGAGGTTGAACCCACTGAGGATCATAAAGCCAGTGTTCTTCCCCACCCCCGCAACCCCCAGTGCCTGCCACTGGCACCTCTCTCTCACCATACTCCAGTCATGGGAATTGCCAGCGACGGAGCCTGTGACTCCAAGGGGCAGCCAGGACAGGGATCCTCGCTCTGCAGCATGTGGCCTGGTGGCAATGTGCCCTTCCCAGAAGCACAGCACCAGGCTGGTGTGGGTGCCTGAATGGGAAGTCCTCCCTGAACGTCTGACGTGGTTGGCCTCAAATTCTGTCTCAACCCTTTTTAGCAACTTTAGGCTCTTCCCTTGCAGGGTGGGGTAGAGAGAGGCCACGGGGGTAGTGGGGGGCAGGGACTGGGTGGGTTTGCAAAACATTAATGAATGTAATCTGTGCCTTTTCCCTGACCCAGCTTGGCCAGCTGCACTGGTCTGAAATTCCACATTCCATTGTTCTCCTTCTAAGAAAACAGAACCGTCTCTATTCAGCCCTAGGACTTGTCCATGTAGACCGGTTTAGGAGAATTTGCAAACCAGATGGATTTACTGTTTACTGTCTCTTCTAGTCCCCGGACTGTTTACTGTCTCTTCTAGTCCCTGGGGAAAACATTATTTCGGAAGGACCTCAGCAGCCTGTTCTAAAAGTTTCCCAACCATTGTCCATATTCTGGTCACTCCTCGGGCTTCATACAGCTTTCTCGCCTCTGACCTGTCTGTATGCACACTTATCACACTCTAGCCACAGTGGTCAGCTCTTGAGTTTACGACCCAATTCCTTTCTCTGCAAACTAGCCTTCTTTGTCACTCTGCGTGGTTCCAATGATGGGCCGCTGGGCCTCATAGCCACTTGTACAATGCCATTCACATGATGGTCCTGCTCACAGATGATGAGCCCAGGAACGGGCACCCCATTCAAGTGAGTCTTGGGAGCTTTGGGACTGGCGTAGTGAGGAGGATTCAGTCTTTCTCCGGGTTGCTTGCTCTGCATGGCATAACTTGGAAGAGCTGCCAGCCATGTAGTCTATCACTAGATGGGGGGGGGGGTGCAGATTCAGAAGCTGGAGTAAAGAGGGAATAGAATAAAGCACATTTCAAAGAGAAAGTGAGGATAAAACCTGGATGCAGAAGCTCCAGACCCATCTGAGCCCCAGTCCTGTTCCTTCCTTTGGGTGTCGGTACATGCCCTTTTTTTTTTTTTGCTCAAATTGTCCTCATTTGGCTTCTGTAAATTACAATTAAGAGTCTTTTCTGATATTATAGCCAAATGTTTCTCAGAGTGTCATCCTTGGACCAACATCAGAATCTTCACTGGAGATTATGTTAAAAGAGCACATCCTGGACCTAGTGAATAAGAAAATCTGGAGGGGAGCCCCAGCAATCTGGGTTCTAACAAGCCCTGCAGGTCTCTTAAGACTGAGAACCACCCACCTAGCCATCTCTAGCAGTGGATGGAAGAGCATGGTCTTAGAGGCAGACTGACTCGGATTTGCATGCTGGATCCGTGAGCGAGTGATATGATTCTGGGAAGGTCATCTTGTCTCTTGGAGATCCCACTTTCTCAGCAGTAAAATGGAGGATAATGGTGTTTATATTATATTGCAGCTGTAAGAGAAGCATACTCTTCTGGATACTTGGAAAGCATTGTTTTCAGTCTTGTCTCTGTGGACCCTGTTCTGACATGAGAAGACAAGTGACAATGACCCATGTCATGCACCATGGAGACACACAGCCTGAGATTTAAAAAATCGTCTAACAGAGTAAGTTACTGTTCAGAGTTTATACCAAATGAGTGCACCTAGGTCTTAGCACTGGTGCTAGACTCCCATAGGTTGTCACTAGATGCTTGGGAATTAAAATTAATCCCAAACTCATTTTGATTCTCCAGGTTTCGCTGACCCGTTTTTCTGCTGTTATGAAAACCATGCAGTCTGGACAGTCCTAGGATGAAACAGAGAAATGTACTGGTTTATATTTGAAGCAGGAAAGAAGGCAATGGCCTCCATTCATTAATTTATCCCTTCATTTATTCATCCACTTACTCATTCACTTATTCACTCACTGACTCACTTATTCATATGCATCCACCTGACACTCACTGAGCAGCTTCTCTGTCTAGATATCATGGTAGATACTAGAGACTGACAGATAAGGCCTTTATGCCCCCCCCCCCCCCCCCGCCCCCACACTAGTGGTTGACAGGTTACAGTATGAGCAAAGACTTGGAGGCAGGAAATGGTCATGGCATGAGGAGATCACAGTCAGGCGATATGTCTTGCTGAAAGGAAGGGTGGGTGTTAGGAAGTATTGCATGCGTATCAATGCCAGTAATAGAATGGGAGTCAACATCTGCTTTGATTTCCACAGCACACTGTCCTGTAATTAACAGCATTGGATGTTTTGCAAGGACCTCCCAGTTCTCTGGGCTGCATTTGAGACGATCCCGGGTGGATGACCCTACCGTAGGTAGATTCCTCTGCCAAACACTGCTCATGCTGTTCATACTCTACAAGGGGTGGACTGATTAGTGCTCATTAAAAAGGAATCTTTGTGTCTGCTACTGCTTGAGAGCAGAATCAGTCCAACCCCAAGTGAACTCCTTCTGGTATCCAGAAAGTCTGGCTATTTTCTAGATGAATCTCCACCCAGTTCTTGGCTTTCATATCACTGGAACCTCCAGTTGTATGCAAAATGGGGCAGAAATGTCAAACTTCTCCCCAGATGGCTCTTTTGGAAATACATCCAATTGGATGCTCCCTCAGACATGTCTTTTAGGGAAATCTGGAACCAGGAGTTCAGATGCAAAAGAGATGTGGCTGGTCTGGAAGAGAAGATGGCTACTGAGTGGTTGAGTGTTAAAACCTGCTTCCTATGTGACAGGTGGTTTTTCTGTCTGTGTCAACTAAAGAACAGCCTAATGAAAGTAAAACTCTATCTTGCTTATTCCCAAATTTTATAGAAAAGAAGAGAAATAATGACAAGCCTATCCAGTGGGGTTGATAACATCCTTGATCTAATCTGACCCTCACTATTACCCTAAAGAAGGAGATACTTGCATTTTATTCCCACTTAACAGATGATGAGATGAGGTTCATTTCATGCAAGTGTCTGAGACTGTTCTTCATCCTAGTTTCTTGACTATAGATTTTATGCTCATTCTCCTGCACCAGGCTGTTCTCAAGGAACGCCATTGTTGCCAGTACATAGGATTACAAGGAACTTCCTGGTGGACCTCAGAAATATGGAAACAAGATTATGCTTTGAGAGTTAAAGTTTTAGACAGGCACAAGAGGATTAGTGAGGAGACAGGGTGGCTCCAAAGACTTTGAGAGTCAATTGATCTTAATCCAGCCATAGATCTTAAATATATCTGAAGGGAGGAAAGCAGAGTCACAGAGGGAAATTTTGGCACTTGGTCCATGCTGTGTGCTAGGAATCACATAAGACTATCTTAATTAGGTGCTATTAGATAGTTTATTCATGTATTCATGTAATTCTTCTAGTGCTGATATGTAGGTCACCCTGCAGTTTTCAGCATGTGTAGAGAGAGAGAGAGAGAGAATGTGCTAGTTGTGCCCATGTATGGAGTCTACTTCTGTCCTATGGTATCATCTTGCTTTCCCTGTCCAATAACATACGAGCAGTCCAGTTTCCAGATTAGCTCTTGGTATGCAGGAGAGAAGTGGGGGCTGACCAATGCAGACGTCTTAGCCTTTGGAATTACAGGATAAATCCAAAACTTGGGCATATTCAGGGAGGATATGAATAAAACACTCCCCTGAAAGACTTCTTAGAAGACTGAACCATCTACGGCCTTCCCCCAGTGTTGTGTCTTAGTTGCTTCCCAGGCACAAGCTGGTGTTAGGGCCCACAGCGGTTCCCATAGCCTTGACCTTGTTTTTACTAGAGGCCAGAGGTGCTAACACACCCAGGCCTTATATCCGTTTCTGCCCAGATCATTGGCTGATCACTCGATCAGTTCAAGAGGACATCCTAGGAGCACTGAGAGGCAGGATTAGTGAGACTTGGTCTCTCTGATTCAAGTACCTAATCTTGCAGGAGAGACAGGTTTGTGCCTAGGTAACTTTAATCATTTCAGTGGTGTGCTGTTCTCCCTGAATTCATCAGCCATATGCAAAACCTAATTTCATGAGGTTTCATTTGTTTTTCACAAGCAACCCATGAACAGATGCAAACAGAGTCTCAAGAAGTGAAGTGGTTACAGAGCTGGTATGTGACCGAATGCCGCTTTGACCCCCAAGACATAAGCTGTGGGAAAGGCTATCACTGGCGCGTTCTAAATAGATGGGAACATAGGGGATGGGGCTAAAATTGCTCTCCTGGTAAATTTCCACATTACTCTGGTTCTCTCTCGGGAGCTCATCAAAAGGAGGATCCCTTGGCTCTTTGAATACCTTCATTGATATACAAGAGATCTGGGCAAACAAATGGATCCGAATCTGAAATTCTAGTCTAAGATTAATTAACACAGGGGGTCTGGGAACCATTCTCAGTAGCAAAAGTTATCATGGAAGTTAGGTCTTTATTTTAGATAATGTTACACACACTGATTAAACTGTTTTGGCTGGAATTTATTGATTCAGTCTAGGTACAATGGGTACCTTATCCTCTTCATAAGTTCCTATTAACTGGGTAAGTATCAGTTCATTGAACTTCAATAAACACATCTAGAGTATGTGCCTGCTATGTGTAGGGTACTGAACTGTGTTCTAAAGATATAGAAACAGAAAAGATTTTTTTTTTAACTTCCTCAAGAAAATTGCATTCTAGGGAGTGAAGCGTATCTGTGAAACTTTTTTTTTTTTTTTTAAAGTGATCTCTTTACCCACCGTGGAGCTTGAACTCACAATCCTGAAATCAAGAGTTGCAGGCTCTCCTGACTGAGCCAACAGGTGCCCCTCTTGCATATTTAGATAGTCATTTTAAAACATTTTCTTTCAAATTTATAACAATAATACATTCCCATTAAAAATAATTCAAACAGAGAGTATTTTTTAGATGCTGGAGAGCCACTGAAGGATTTTATGCTGGGGCCTAATGGAGGAGGTTGGCATTTGGAAAGATCCTGCTGGTTGCCGTAAGGAGGCTGGCCCGCAGCTGGTAGCTGGTTGGAGGCAGGAAGCCCGGGAGACCAGCAGGGAGGCCACAGTGTGATTTCAGCTAGAGATGACAGTGGCTGAACCTGGCCAGAGGCAGCTGAGGTGGATTTCAGAGATCAGTGGGTGCAAAAGGATGTGTTGGGTGACTGGAGAATAGGAAAAATAAAGCAAATTTGACTTACGAAAGGAGCCTTGCTAGACAAGCCTTTTCACAAACTGGTCTCCCGGAAAGGCCCTCAAGGCACAGCTAACCAAACAACTATCCCTCCTGGGCAAGGGCTCCCCACTAGGTGAATGGTTTGCCGTATTTCCGATTCCAGGAACTGGCTAGAATAACACTTATGCAATGGGAACACACGAGGCCCACTTCCAGGAGCCTGGCTGGTGCAGAACTTGGCAAGTCTGGAGTCATCCGTGCAGTGGAAAGTCCTGCTGATCTGCTATGAGTGAGCGGCCCTCAGATGGCTAACTGCAGGGGACGTCAGAGCTGGCTGGCGTGGATGGCTGTGTGGGTCTGGAGCCGCTGGCAAGGAGGAGCTGGGGTGTGCATCTGTGGTAGAACAAATAGAAGATGCACAGGCCAGGAGCTCTGCTGTCTCTTCCATGCAGTGGATGGAATGAGGGCTTAGGAGCCAAAATAACCTGCCTCCTCACTTGAGCACCATGTGACCCTGGGCAAGTCACTCAACCTCTTGGAACCTCAGCGTCCTTGTGTGTGAAATGGGGTACACATAGCAGCCATCTCCTTGGGTTGTTGCAAGAAAAATGAGGGAAAACTGCTAATACTGTGCCCAGAGATTTGCAGAAAGTTGGTAAGTGGTAGTTACTGGTTAGAAGATCAGACTCTCTAACAAATGAAGCTCCCAGGAGACTGAGAGTCAGGGGGTAGGGGAGGAAGAAGCCCGTCTGTCAAATCAAAGAACAAGTAAGACTGAACTTGTAACAATGAAGGCAGACTCACTTTATGCATATGGGATGGGTAGGCTCCTGAATATTTGTCTGCCAGCGAAATATATGCAAATCAAATCATTCTCAAAGCCTCAAGGAAAATTTATAAGAGCAGATATCCCAAGGGGAGTCTTTCTGTAAAGTTGTTGCGCTGATTCTTATAATATGGTGCTACTCTCTCACCTGGAGCTCTTGGAGGAAAGAGACAATTCGCATGTAGCTTTAGCACCTCTTTGCCGCAGTTTCTTCTGTATTAAAGGGAAGCCTTTGTTGAAATCCATATTTGGGTAGTGTTCCTTGAGCAATCCAGACCTGTAGGTGAAGGCTGGAGTCAGGTCCCTGTTTTACAGGTGAGGAAGCTAAAGTGCAGCAGGATCCCATGGGTTGCCTGAATTCACTCCCAGTAGAAGGGGTGGAGTTAGAATCCAAACCCATGTCTTCTCTCTATCTGGTGCTTATCTGTCTCAGCTGTTGGCTCTTCCCAGGGAGGTGATGAGCCCTCCTTCCCTGGCACACATGTAAAAGGCATGGCATGGACAGCCTTGGTGGGGTGGGGGGTGGGTGGGTGGGCAGGAGATAGGATTTCACCACTGAGCATGGGTGTTTTATGTCTGAGTGCAAGCATGTAGGATAAATACTCAGATGAGGAGAGTCCCTTCCCTTGCTCTCCACCCTGGCTGGGTATGTGGAAGGGAATTCTGGGTCACCACCCCCAGTGCCATCAGAATGTTAATAACATGTTCTTCAGGGAACAGCCTTAAAGTCCTCCCACCCAACTCAACACCAAGTTCTTGTCTTAGACAAAGGGTTCTGGCATGTTTAGCCAGAAAATTCTTCACAGATACCCTCCTAAGCCTCTCCCAAGCTTGTTGCCTCTCCATGAGTGACCTCCAGTGCTGGGCAGGAACACCCAGGGAACTTACTATCCCCAATCCGTTCAGAAGCAGGAAGCACCTTCACCCATCTTTCAAAGTAGCACCCAGTGTTAGTGGTCATCATAGATGAGCTCTTCTCAAATTTTTGTGACAAGTAATTTAGGAAGTTCCCTCCATATTCATTCCTGTGTGTGTTCCTCACTCAGTCCATCATGCTAGTTATAAGATGGTCAAGAAGGGCGTTCTTGCCAAATCACATGCTTTTGGTCTTGCTATTTGCTCACTTGCCTATCAGGTGATAGGAAAATCAGGGAAAGAATGCATCCCACGGCTTGCCTTCTATCTGAGTATTCCCCAGACCGTGGCAGAAATACTGCCAGGAGAATATGACCTGGATGTGGAATAGCGTGTCTCAGTTTGCAGACTTCTTTCACCTGTTGGTATCTTAGTGGGAGGGGAGTTATCTGCACTTAGAAATGAGAAAAAACAGTGTCCTGCAGTGTCTGCCCTGCCTGCCCTTGGGAGTCACTAGGTACCTCTCTCTGACTCACTTGGTATGCACAGGCTAGCTTCCCCCAACAGGGACCTTCTTTCTGGTCCTCCAACGCTCCCAAATCATCCCTGCCTCCAGGCCTTCACACTCACTGCTCCCTCATTCTGGAATGTGCTTCCCCATCCGTTCAGCACCTTCCCCTCAGGCAGGTCCCAGCTCTGATGCTACCTTCCTCCAGAGCCTTCCAGGCCTCCTTCAACCACACAGCCCCATTTCCCTGAGACAAGAGCACCAGAATCCCAGAGCTAACCATCCTTCTTCTGAGGGCCATGGGAAGACTTATTTTCAGCCCTGCTCAGGTGAGTGTCATCTACAGCACTTCTGTCTTAGCTGGAAGAGCTGGAAGGGGGAAGGGGCACTCAGCCCACAGTGAGACCCTTGTCCCAGTGTCACACTCCCCACACTGGTTTAGAGGAGTAGTCTCCAAGTCTTCAGCATTCCCTGCCAGAGCGTGTCCTCTGACTAATGCAATTCTCTCTTAGCTCTAATTTTTCCAAAACCCATAAGGTTCCTTTCCAATTGGTCCATGGATGGTGCAGGGGAAGACCTAACCCTTGCTTCCTTTGTAAGGCTGGCTAGGGACCCAATCACCTAAGATGGAAAATGCCACTGCTTTGCTTTGTCCTTATCCCCAGAGCTTAGGGTCAGACTATCATGTTTGAGCTCTGGATCCTAGGCTAGTGCACATAACTCATTAAATAATGACAGGCACATTTCAGAAAAATGCTAAGTGTCTCCCCTGTGGTCTCTCTAAGGTCAGTCATATTCCAAGTCTTGCTGGAAGGGGAAACCACAGCTGGCTTCCCTTTTGTGGATGGCCATATGTGCTGTGGGCTCCTCTCCATAGGACTTTTGGTTCACACTGCTTTCAAGTCCATTGCTTTGGTCTTCATTTCTAGCCTTGCCTTGTCTTTTGACCCTGAAAGTCAGCTTTACTTGTTTTGCCACTGTGGGTCTCCCTCTCTACCCTGATGCTAGTGGTCTAACTTGTGCCTGGGACCCATCCACCTTAGCTTTCTCCCCCAGTGGGCAGTCCCACTGGGCCCTTAGGGACCCCACAAGCTAGAACTAACATGCAGAATTACCTAACTGGCACACAGTCTGCCCCATGACTCATTCAATTCCTACTCCAGGGTGTGGTATATTCCTCTAGTTCGGAGGGAATGTGCTCACCTGATATCCACACTCAACATCCGCTCTCAGCACTTACAAGGTGCCCAGCACTGTGCTCGGTTAGGATTCTAAGAAAAGGGGACAGGCTTGTCAAAGCAGAGAAGAAATGGATTTTGGAGTTCCAGAACTCGAGTTCAAAATAGAACTGCATCAAATAGCCTTGTGACCTTGAGTAAGTAACCTGACTCTTTGAGCCTCAGTTGTCTCATCTGTGCACCAGAGATAATTACTGTCTCATCCATGGTGGTGAGTGACCTGAAACATTCAGTGGGACAAGGTATTTAAAATACTTGGTGTTTAGGAGATGCCAAATGAATGATAGCTACGTGCAAACACAGGCATACCAACAGACACACTGGTATATTTTGCAAAGAAAAAGATAAAGCATTAGCCTCGAGTCTTGAGATATTACCTAATGCTTCTCCTGTTTATTTTTCCTCTGCCTTCTTCTCCCTCCTCCCTGTCTACCAGCACGTAACTTGTGCTTATCAAGCAAGACAGCCAATAATGGGACTGTTCATTTATTTGTGAACAGCTTCCTAAAGTAGGGTTCCCGTGTATTGCTTGTGAGCGCGACTACAGAAGAACACAGAAGGTAGTGTGGGTGCGTGTGCCCATGGCTCGTGTGTGTGTATGTGTGTGACAAAACCCAGTACAATATGTGTGCCACGCTATGCAGGGCCCTTTCACGTGTATTCTTTTATTTGCATTTAGTTCTAAAAGGGATTTAAAAAAAAGCCACAAAACATAGATTTACCAGTCGAACCATTTCCATGAGCACATTTCCATGGCGTTGAGCATATTCTCTTTGTTGTGCACCCCATCTCCAGAACTTTTTCACCTTGCAAGACTGAAACTCTTTACACCCATTAACAACCCCCAGTTTCCCTCTCCTCCCAGCCCCGGGCAACTTCCCTTCTACTTTTGGTTTCTACAAATTTGACTACTCAGGCTCCCTCATGTAAGCACAAACACAGTAATTTTCTTTTTGACTGGCACGTGTGTTCTCCTCTTTAGCCCTCACAGCCCCCTTGGGAGATACGCCTCATGGGAATCAGACCCCAAGGGCGTGAAGAGATTTGCTCGATTCACACGGGTAGTATGTGCCACAGGCGGGATTTGAACTCAGGTCTCATGGTTCCATGTCGGACGCTACAGGCACACGCATGCTGGTACATACTGAAAAACTGCCAAAAATGAGACAGGTGTATGTTTGTGCGCACATTTCAACCTGTCCCTATGTATCAACCCTCCTTCATAAATATATGACCATAGGTGACATTATCCACAGTAGAAAAGAAGTGTTTGGCTCTGAACCTGTCCTGGATGGTTGTTGGGAGACAGAAATGGGAATGCGAAGTTGCCCCTGGTGACCCCCCACCCCCACCCCAGTCTGTAGATGTATTGGGGGAAACCTGTGCAATGATTGGAAAGAGCTTGGGGTCCAGAGTAAGGAGGATGGGCTTCAAAATTTACTATCTGGGAGCTCAGTCCTCTTGCACCAGAGAAGTCTCTGTGTGCTCAGGGTGCTTAGAAGGTCCAGGGAGGGGACATGTGTGAGGACCCCACTTTGGCCCACAGCATCCCTAGCTCTACACCAGAGGTCTCGGGAAGCTCCTTCTTGCCTCATGTCCATGTGCTGGGTTCTAGCAGAGGCTTGTCTTCCCTCCTTCCCCCTCTCTGTGACCCTCCCCCCTCTCTCCCTCCCTAACTGTCCCAACCTCTAAAGCCTCAAGCCCATGGAGGAATTCACCAAGAAACCAAATTTCGAGTTCAGGCTGACTGCAGAACTCCCAGTGCTCGCTGTCAGGGAGATTTCTGGGCCTTTAATGAGGGGAGAATTTGATCCTCAGACTCCTTGTTAAGATAAAGACCTGGCTGGTTTATTAACTCTGTCCAGCTGGGGTACAGGCTCACAGAGAAATAATTAAACACTCCCAGCCTAAGAATGGTCGTGGTCTCTGAGAAAACCTGGCCTGGACCTTGAGAGAAAGGGGAGAAGGGTGGTCCATCACCCTGGGGCAGGAATCATTTCTTGAGAGCCTACAACTTGAGAAGAGAAGAGAGTCCCTTCCTTTCCCCTCCATCTTAGAAAGTCAGAGTTCATGTACGGAGTACTTGCTATGCTCCAGACACTGTGCTGCATTTGGGGTGAGGATGGGGGTGCTCAGAGGACAGCCGGCTCATTAATATCATTTTTACATCGAAAGAGACTGTGCCCAGAGAGAAGTAACGTGTCTAGGATGACAGGCTCAGTCAGGGTTTGGCTCCATCCTCACTGACATGAAATGCCCCCTCGTGCCAAGCAGCTCTGGCCCCCTGCCTGCCTCTTTAGCCAGCCCTTCCGCATGTCTCCTAGGAGTCTGGCCCTCTTTGGGGTCGGCACTGCTAGACTCTCAGCGCTCTGCTGGTCGCACCATGCCCACCACCTCTCAGCTGGCCTTTAAGCCCAAATCTCAGTACTCCTTTTACTGCAGGTGCACCACCTCTCAACATAGATGGACTGCGGTGAGTAAGGTCGGGTAAGAGAAGACTAAGTAAGAGGAAGGATTTAAGTGGTTTTAGAGGGAAGAATGGTGTTCAGAAGAGAAAGGATTAGGAAGGGGTACATGTGTGTGGTACCCACACGTGCACACTCACGTGGGTGCAGAAGCGTGTGTGTATCCATGGACCATTCCAGAGGCCATAACCTAAGGGGTCCCGGATGAAACGTGGCATGTTTGCAGAACGGTGATGCAGGAGACCTGAACTGGAAGGTATACTCATGAGGCAGGCACGCAGGGAGGCAGGCAGAAGGACACAGGCCCTGGGGCTGGTGTTGGGGGTGGGAGAATGTGGAGTTCAAATCTGCACTCTGTAATTTGCTAGTTGCGTGCCTTTGGGCAAGTCACTTATCTTGGCTTGTTCTCTCCAGTCCTCACTGCTGCAAGATGCTTGTGAGCATGAAGGGCACGGTGCCCTAGGATGTGTATCAACAGCACGTGGCCCGTCCCAGTTTATTTTTGGCGTGCAGGATAAATTCGCATTTGCCTTTCCACAGCAGAAAGGGTTGTTTTGTGTTTGATGATGCAAGTCTAAAAGGAATCTTAAGGCTGATCGTGAAGCATAAAATGATAGACCGAAGTGTTTAGATAGCATCTGGAAGCTGGAAGAAGTTAGAGATTTGTGAGAAGTGATATGAACAGATAGTCTTTGTGTTTGCTTTTAGAAAGTTGTACTCAGGATAAGTAACAAATCTGAAGTCTGAAGGCAGGTCAGGTAAGGGGTGCATAAAAGACCTAAGTAGGAAGAGATATTCCCTAGAATAATGTAGTGGAAGGGGAATGGGGAAGGCTAATATTTACTGAGTATTTGCTGTGTACCTGGTGTTGTCTGAGCACATCAGAGACTGCTCATTTAAAGGATCGCAAGTATTAACTTGTCACACACCCACAACACACCTATGGTGAGCACCGTTTGGAGGAAAGGAAACTGAGGTATGGAGAAGCTGAGGTGCAAAGAAGGCATTTTTCTACCCCAACTTAATTTAGAATGGATTTTAGAAAGTCCTTAAGGAAGCATACCCACACTCCAGAAAATTCAATAAAAACACTCATTTTCTATCTCTCTTTCATATCCAATGTGGGTAGGTCGAAATATTTCCATTTAGAATGTTTTAGACTCTTTTATCCATGACTTACATGTAATTGTAATAATGGTGATCATTTGTAAATATCATGAGCAGATTGACCCTTGTCTTCATGACGATAGTTTTCAATAGCGGTTTAACATTTTATTGCATAGATAGACCAGAGCTATTTTCTTCTGTTAATATGGACATCTTGGAACATAAATCTTTGACAGCCCCTTTTATTATTTTTTAAAGATACAATTCCTGTTGTTGAATTATTGAATAAAATACAGTGACCAATTTCATGTTTTTTTTAAATTAGTTTCAGAGGTAGAATTTAGTTATTCATCAATTGCATGTAACACCCAGTGCTTGTTATATCAACTGCCCTCCTTAATGCCCATCAACCGTTTATCCCTTCCCCCACCCACCTCCCCTCTAGCAACCCTCAGTTTGTGCCCTAGAGTTCAGTGTCTCTTATTCTTTGCCTCCCTCTCTGTTTTCCTCATGTTTTATTTTTTTTTTATTTTTTTTTAAAGATTTTATTTATTTATTTGACAGAGAGAGATCACAAGTAGACAGAGAGGCAGGCAGAGAGAGAGAGAGAGGGAAGCAGGCTCGCTGCTGAGCAGAGAGCCCGATGCGGGACTCGATCCCAGGACCCTGAGATCATGACCTGAGCCGAAGGCAGCGGCTTAACCCACTGAGCCACCCAGGCGCCCTTCCTCATGTTTTAATTTTCCTTCCCTTCTATGTTTATCTGTTTTGTTTCTTAAATTACATATATCAGTGAAATAAATCATAGGATATTTGTCTTTTTCTGCCTGACTTATTTCACTTAGCATAATACCCTCTAGTTCCATCCACGTTGTTGGCAAATAGTAAGATTTAATTCTTTTTGACGGCTGAGTAGTATTCCATTGTGTACATAGACCACATTTTCTTTATTCATTCATCTGTCGATGGACATGTGGGCTCTTTCTACAGTTTGGCTATTGTGCACATTGCTGCTATGAACATTGGGGTGCATGTGCTTCTTCGAATCACTATGTTCATATGCTTTGGATAACTACCTAGTAGTGTAGTTGCTGGGTCATAGGATAGCTGTATTTCTAACTTTTTGAGGAACCTCCATACTGTTTTCCAGAGTGCCTGTGCCAGCTTGCATTACCACGAACAGTGTAAGAAGGTTCCTTTTCTCTGCATTCTCACCAACATCTGTTGTTTCCTGACTTGTAAATTTTAGCCATTCTGACCAGTGTGAGGTGGTACCTCATTCTGGTTTTGGTTTCCATTTCTCTGATGTCATTTTTTTCATGTGTCTGGTGCCCATTTGTATGTCTTCTTTGGTGAAGTGTCTGTTCATGTCTTCTGCCCATCTCTTGATGGGATTTTTTGTTCTTTGGGTGTTGAGTTTGATAAGTTCTTTATAGATTATGGCTACTAGCCCTTTATCTGATATGACATTTGCAAATATCTCCTCCCATTCTGTAGGTTGCCTTTTAGTTTTGCTGACTGTTTCCTTGGTGGCACAAAAGCTTTTTATCTTGATGCGGTCCCAATAGTTCATTTTTGTTTTTGTTTCTCTTGGCTTTGGAGATGTTTCATGGATGTTAATTCATATTTCCAGGCTTGCTTTCCTCCTAGAGTTGAACTTACAACGTCTTCAACAATGCAGGAAGCTATGCATTTCACTGTACCTTTGCCAAATTGGGTATTATTATGGTATTATTACTGCTGTTGTGGTTGTTGTTTTCTGTTATTAGGAGAAATATGGTTCAATCCCTATAAGTTCACATTGTATCGCTTTGCTTATCATTGGGGTGCATCATTTTACCTCACAAGGATTGATACTTGCTGTTTCTCTTCAGTGATTATTATTTTTTGGTGAAGGCCATTTTTTCCAAGCAGAAATTTGCATGTTAGGATGACCGAAGTACACAATGGGAGGAGGAAAGGGGTAACAGGGGAAAGCTTGGACCAAGTGTCACTGCCATCTGGGAAAGGGTGAGGCTTGCTGACTTCCGGTAGTATCTTCTTTTTCCTTCTTACTATACAAATATGTTCATTACAGGAAAACAAAAATAAGCTAAAAATCATCCATGTTCCCACTGTTCAGAGATAAGTCCTTTAGCATTCCATTATATATGCTTATGGACTCTCTTTATACACAAAACATTATATGACAGGATTGACACACTCACACACTCACACACTCACACACTCACATATCTCTATATAATAGTATCTATTTTGAGCTCTTTTTCTCCCAACACCATGCTTCAGGCTCTTCCTACCTTCCCTTCCTCTTTCAGTCTCTCTCATCATATCAATGCCTGTGACTTTGCAGGTGTTGTCACTTTCTTTTTCAGAGCAGCTTAGAGGCCTGAGAGGTGGGGTCGTGTGTCAAGGTCCTAGAGGAATCTCACACCTGTGGGTCTAAACCAAGTGACACAGTTGGCTGAAGTTATTTTTTTCTAAAACCCGATTCTGTTTGCTGCCATGTTCTTTCAACTGATGGAGGACAGCTTAGCAAGATCCAGAATCGAAACATGGGATGTCTTAGGTGTGTGCTCATGCACATGTCCACTTTGGTTCAACTCCAGTAGATTTTCTCTAAATAAGTGTGGAAAAGGGCTATGTTGAACTGACCTCATTTCTTCTATAAAAAGTATTAGAGTCCCATGGGCCCAATTTATGATGTTTTCACCCTATCACTTCCCAGGACCCGCAGTCACACTGGAAGCTTCACTAGAAGGATAATCTGCAGACCCTATTCTCCATCCCATTCAATGGCTCCACCATCCTAGTAGGGAAACCGTTACCGACCATTTTAAAAATGTCTTCATTTATTCATTCTAAAGCCCCTCCTCTCTGCCAAGGACTATTCTAGAGGCTGGGGACACAGTGATGGGCAGAACAAAATTTCCGCTTTTATAGAACTTACATGTAAGCTTAGGAGACAGACACCCACACCTGAATGAGTGCTTTGGGTGGATTAAAGCAGGACCGGAGCATAGTGGTGCAGTAACGAGGAGGTTGCTCTGGTGCAGGATAAGGGGAGGCCTTGCTGATAGTGTGACAATGGAGCGGAGGCACGGAGAAAGTGAGAGAGTGCGCCCCACGCATAACCAGGGGAAGCATGATCCAGGCAGAGAGAAGAGCACCTGCCAGGACTCTGAGGTGGATTTGTGCCTCCTAGAGGTTGGAGGCACAGTGGAGAGTAGTGTGGGATGGGTTGTGATGGCCTGAAGGAGAGGGAGCGTGGTGGGAGAAGAGGGGAGAGAAGAACTTTTGGCTGTGAGAAAGGAGGAAGTATTTCGTAGAGCCCTCTGGGGCACTGTAAGTACTTTCGCTTCTATGGAGTGCAATAGGAAATCACTGAAGTGACTGAGTGGAGAAGTGACCCGCGATCTAAGATTATGAAGTATCAGGCTCTATGCCCTGTGGGCAAGGCCAGAAGCTGGGAAACCAGTAAGAGAATCATTGCTATACTCCAAGCAAGGCATTACCAGGGCCTTGGCTGTCAGTGGTGATGGGATGGGTGTCATGAAGATGTAGGCTTGTAGAAGGCACAGCAGGCAGGCTTTGCTGATGGATGGACGTGGAAGGTGAAAGTATATCACTTGGAAGTCTTGTACCTAAATGACCAGTAGAGTGGAGTTGTTATTACCAAGATAGGGGAAGACAAGTCAGAGTAGGAATCAAGAGGTTGGTCTGGGCCATACTGACCTTGAGATGTACATTATGTGGTCCAGTTGAGACGTTTGTACAGTTAAACATTGAGTCGATGGTTTTGATGAGAGGTCTGGGCTAGACAAACATTTGAGAGTCTTTGGCCTATACGTAGTATTTAAAGGTAGGAAAGATCATGAAGGTAAGGTTGTGAAGGAAATGAGTACAGACAGTAAAGAGAACTGAGGACTGAACCTGCCAGCCTTTCAAAGTGGCACAGGGGAGGGAAACCCACCTCAGATGAGGAAATCAAAGCTTGGGGACTCAAGCAATCTGCTTCCTAATGAGTGGCCGAAATGGGAATCCAAGGTTGGGTCTGAATCTGAAGACTGTGTTATTAACCCCTTAGCAGTACTCCTAATTCTGGAGCAAAGAGGTCTCTTCTTGGAGATGTAAAATATGGATGGCTTGTCAGGGCCTCTGACTGTGCTGGAATCGCGAGCTGGGCCCTCAGGTTTGAGAAAATAAGACACTTCATTTGTTGGTAGAACCAGATGACACATCCATCAGCTCCACCTGGTGTAGTACTCAGGGATCTCAAGGGAGCAAGAAAGGTCTGGTAATTAAGAAAGATTCCTTTCCTGAGCTGCAGTGGGTCACAGTGACTGTCAGGGTTGAAAGATTGATGACTTAATAAAGACCACCTGAAAAGGCAATTGACCAGCAAGGGAAAAAAAATCATTGCCACACACCCACTCCCTGCAGTATCTCCATCCAGAGAAACACTGGGAAAGCAGGGGCTGCTTGGAACTGTCTGTACCAGACGTCACTTGGCCTCATTTTATAGTGGTGAACCTTAAACAACCAGGATGCTTTCCCCCATTCTTTGATTAACAGTGCTGTCTGCCCAGTTCCTTGACTAGATACATAAAGGCAAATAAGGCTCAGTTCCCTTGCTCTCAGGAGTTCAGAATATCCCAGAATATCTACTGACTGCAGTAGAGATGTGAATAAGCCATACATTCCATTTCATAATATTGTACGTCTTCATGTTTTAATGCTTGAAAAATTATTTCTGTAATGAGATCTAGAATTAGAGCCCCGTGTGTAGTATGTGAATAAAGTCATAGAGAAAGGGCACAGAACTGAGAATCAGGACCAGCATTGCAGCTACAGCTTTTCAAAAAGCTACGTGATTTCAGAAAAATCACTCTTCTCAGGATCTTCGTTTCCCCATCTGTCAGAAGGGGGTTTGGATTAAACTATCCCTGGAGATCATTTAGATCTAACACTAGGATTTGTTGAAAGATCTGAAAAGCCCCAGTAAAAACTCTCCTTCCCAAAATACTGCTAAATGCTGTGATGTGTGTTTCATAGGGCAGGCCTCATAGAGGGCCTAAGAAAGGGAAAGAGATGCGTGCCTGCAAAGTACAAACTGCCATTTCCTTTGTGGAGACACCTCCTTTCTCACTGTTCTGTGGATCCCAGATTCTCGGGAGTGCAGCCCGATGGGAGACTTGGCTGGGTACCTTGCCTTAGGGCAACCCATGGCAAGGTAGAAAAATTGTGAGTTATCCGCCTTTTTCAGTGTCTGCCAGCATCCATACGTACGTCAGCCAGGAATATGGTTGCTATAGAGCTTCCGTATGCCTTGAGTCAGATGGCCCATTCCCCACCCAGAACACAGGCAGATGGAAGGCATGTTACAGAAAGGGGAGGTGCTCTTTCCACTGGGTACCTCCTGAAAGAGAACTTGCTGTGTATTTGCTTTAAGTACAGGAAGTTGCTGTTTGGAGCTTCTGGTGTAGAATTTTCCTAAGGGAGACCTTCTCTTGATGCTGTTCTCCATCCTTTTGGCCATCATGTTACTTCTGGGCCTGGTTTTTTTGTTTTGTTTTGTTTTGTTTTTTTCCTCAACAGGACAATTGCATAGCTTCTAGAGAGGATCTGTCTTCATCAGTCCCCTTCCTGTCCATTTTCTGCTAAGAAACTAGAGTTATCTTTTTGGAAAAAAAAAAAAAATGAGAGAGAGAATTAAAATTAAAGGGTAAACAGGAAACTCCAAACAAACTAGCTCGTACCGTCCTTCCACTCACAAATCCTCCCCTAGCCTCCATGCGCTTAGAATCCACACAGGTGCCCACTTATGGCCTGCAAGACCCACAGTGGCCTTTCCTGTCCCTTCTTGTCAAATCGGTCACTATTATTTCATCACTAATTCCGTCCGCTCTGGATTTTTTAATCTGCTGTGTTCCTTCTGGCCTCAGGATCTTGTCTAATCTTTTCTCTCTACCTGGGGTTCTCTTCTCTCTCTAATTCCTTTCGTCCTCCAGTGATTCAGTTCACCTCCTCGGAGAGCCTACCCTTCCTTGACCATTTTATCTGCAGTTAAAGCGCTCGCTCTTGTTCTGGCTCAGCTAATTGCACACTGCATTGTGCAAAGATTTTATTCATTTGTTTCTTTGTGTTTTTTCCTACCGCTCCTACCAAACTGTAAACTATAAACTCCAGGAGAGCAGAAACCATGTTATTTATGGTTGCCTGCCTCTCCAGGGCCTGCCTCCACGCCAAGCCAGGGCTCGATAAATGTTTGCTAAATGACTGACCTGGTTCTGCTCAACTTCTGACATCAGCCTCCACCCCAAACCACTTACCCCTCTGGGTCAGAGCACGGGCAGTTCCCCTAATGGGCAGTGTTTTTCCTACTCTCCACTCCTTGCCTACACTGTGCCTTCGGCCTGCAATATCCTTCTTTTCCTGTTGGCATCCTGAAACATTAACTCAGCCTTCAAGACTCTGCTCCAATATCCGATGCTTGTCCTCATCCCTCCTGGCAAAATGGAAAGCACCTGCCTCGTGGTCTATGTGCACCCGAATCATAGTCTTTGTCCCTTTGCGTGGTCCTGACCCCTTCTGTCTATTTCTCCCACTACACGGAAACCTTGGGAGCAGGGAGGAGATTTGGTTCATCTTATATCCCCACTTCTTAACAAGGCTTATCACACAGTAGGAGTTCAATAAATGTTTATTTGGGGAAGGCGTACATTCATAAAGGAACTTCCTTTGTGAAATTTCAGTGTGTAGAGTTTTCTTCTCTGAGGAGCACCTGTGTACATATCTCTCGTCTGGATATTTTCTCTTATAAATTTTCTCTGGGGTGCCTGGTTCAGAGGGTCTATCTCTCTGTTTTTCATCTTCTCAGATTAGGCCATTGAGTCGATCTAGAAAGCAGTTTGCTACTGCCTGCTTTAAAAGGAACCTGGCCATTTATAAGGTCCCATGGTGGATGGGACACCACCTCCCAGATAAACAGCCACCCCTCCCAGATACTTTCCTCTTCTACCCACCAGCAGGACCGGTCATTAGGGATTCAGTCAGTAGGTCATTCATTCACTCATGATCCACTGGTCTCTGGCTGTGTGGCAGGCAGTGTGTTGGTACTGCGGTCACAGAGAGGCGAGAGGTCCTGTTGCTAACGTTTTCCTCATGGATAGGGAAGCACAGACAGACAGTTTAGGTGTGACCAGTGCTCTGATGGGAGGGGCGTGTGCAGAGTCATGTGGGAGCAGAGGGAAAACGAGGGCTTTCGTCCACTTGGAGGGGTTAAGGAAGTCTTCTGAGTGCAGGGGCTCTATACGTGAACTTTTGGTAGGTGAGTAGAGATGTTCATGGATTGGGAGGTGAGAAAGGGCAGAAGCAAAAGGTACGGTAGGCACAGGAACAGGACTCACAAGGCAGAGGGCAAGGAGCAGAAGGCATGCTTGGGAAATTACAGAGTTTCCTGAGGTTGGAGCTTTGCTGCTCAGTTTGGTGTGTGGACCAGCAGCATTAGCATTGCATGAGGGACTTGCTGGAACAGCAGAACTTTGAGCTCTACCCCAGACCAGCTAAATCAGAATCTGCAGGTGGTTTCCTGCTCACATTAAAGCTTAAGAGAAAGTAGGTAAAGTGGTATTTTTCAAAGTCATCGCCAAAATTATGCAATCAGGGGTGCTTGGCTAGCTCAGTTGGCAGGTAAAGATTGTGACTCTTAATCTCAGGGATGTGAATTCGAGGCCCTTGTTGGGTGTAGAGATTACTTCAAAATAGAAATATTGAAAAATTATGGGGGCGCCTGGGTGGCTCAGTGGTTTAGGCCGCTGCCTTTGGCTCAGGTCATGGTCTCAGGGTCCTGGGATCGAGTCCCGCATCGGGCTCTCTGCTCGGAAGGGAGCCTGCTTCCCTCTCACTCTCTCTGCCTGCCTCTCTGCCTACTTGTGATCTCTCTCTGTCAAATAAATAAATAAAATCTAAAAAAAAAAAAAAATTACGTAATCAAGATTATCTGGAGGGGCCTTCCCTCGGGGTTTCTGAATTCATAGCTCTGGTGGGGCCTGAGCTCTTGCATATGCCAAGAACTCCTGGGTGACGCTGATGCTGCTGAGCCCAGGACCACACGCTGAGTACTGCTGGGGTGAGTACAGTGGGAAGAGCAATTTCTGCGAAATGAGCTTGGGCAGGTAGCAGGATTCACTCCCAAGGGATCTTGACTGGGGAAGAGTTTGGAGGTTATCCTGGAGTGTTGTGGACCGCTGTGGGGTTTTGATCACAGAGAGGGATATGGTCTGACCTTTAGGCTGGGAAGACTGCCTTGGCAGTAATGTGACAGTTGAACTAGATAGGGACGAGATGGCAGACCATCAACATGTTCCTGGTGAGACTAGTGAATCCCAAATCAAGGTAGTGAAGATGGTTCAAGATAAATTTGGGGGTTAAATATGGAGTCAGCCGCTGATTGCATATGGGGGTGGGGATTAGAAGCTTTCCTCCAACCCAGAACCAGATGCAGAGGCCAGCCTGTGCCTCTCTCCCTGCCGCTGGCTGTCACTTTTCTTGCCCAGAAAGCTGCCCTATCTTATTTGCCTTCTCCTCATAAGGCCTTTGGCCTCATCTGACAGGTTTCAGCCTGTCACTAAAACTAAAACTGCAGTGTTTGAAGAAAGGGGTGCAGTAAACCATTCAGAAGTAGGATTTATTAATGGTAGGCATGTAATTACTGCCAGACTCAGCAATCTGAAGAGTTTATGGCCTAAATGTTTGGTGTCATTCATTAAAACAAAGTGGGCTCTTGGCATGGATGCCATTACCCTGTGACCAGACCGTCTGTTTCTGTGTTGGCCCCTCCCCCCAAGTCTGCAAGTTGAGCTGGGCCAAGGAGGCAAATGCAGACTCGGCAGCAGGGCAGGGGTCTGGCTCTGTGGCCAATGGACCTCACTTGGGCCCCTTGGAGGTCCAGGTCCTGGATCCAGAGCAGAACTCCTGGGTTGGAGGGGTTGGGAGTATGGTCTGTCTGCTTTTTGTCTCCCAGGCTTCTGATTCCATAGTCACATGTCAGTAGAAGGAGGGCAGCCCTGCATGCATGTGACTTCTCCAATACCTTCCTGTCTATTTCACATCTCCCCAGACCTGACAGAGCCCTTTGGTCTAGACACAGAGATTAGCTTGTATCTCCACAAATGAGAAACTGAGGCCCAGACAAGTCTGAGAGTCTCCCAAAGTCATATGGCCAAGGGAACAAGCTTGTGCTGAGCTCCCACAAAGCCATTTCTGTCCCTCAACAAGACAGGCCAGGCTCTCCCAGCTCTGTGACAAGAACACTGGTTGGTTTTGAGGACAGACCTGGCTGTTGGAGGTACTGGCTGCTGTGAGACCTGTGCTCAAACCTAGGATTTATCTTGATGAGTTCTGTGTACTTGAGAATGACTCTCTAAGCCTCGGTTTCCTCAGATGTCAGTGGAGAGGGAAATAGATTAGCCCTTTTCCAAGTTTTGTGAAGACTCAGGTGACATTACAGGGCTTGGTGCTGGTCGGCCCTTTTTCCTTTGACTTGTGACGATCTCTGGGCATTCCCCCCAAAAGCCCTGTTCTACTCAGGACAGAGATGTTGATGCTCAGATGAGATAATGGAGGGACTATGCTTTGGAAAATCCATCTACGCCATTCAAATGTGAGGTAATAGTAGGAACAACAGATCAGCCACCACCCTGCCAAGAAACTAGCAGCTTTTGAGACAAAAAGCAGACCTGAATTCTAGAATCCTCATCACCATGATTGGTTTTGGACAGAAAAACTTATTTGCTCTTTCAAACATTTATCTCAGAAAGTTATTTTCTATCAAGGACTGGAGAGAATGTGTATGAAGCACAATGTGGGAGCTGCAGCAGGCGATGGGCGTCTGGCGGGTGTTAGCGAGGTAAGTAGGATACTGCCCCATTGACCGGAAGCTCTTCCAGGGCCGGCTGACGCGTGATTTCTCTCCGTAGTCTCTGGTGCCCAGTACAGGTCTGTGTAAGATAGGTGCCCAGAGATTATTTATTAACCTGAACCAAATTGAATTTTGTCCTATTACATGGGTTCTTTGAAGGCAAAGCCTGTGTTTTACTCATTTGTCTCTTTCTGGAGCCAAGCCTAGTATCTGGCACAGAGTAGGTGCTTAATAAATTCGGGCTGGATTGAAATGAAGCTCTGTGAAAAATCAGGCCGACTATCTAGTGTCTGCACTAGACCACGGGGGGAGCTCGGGGCTCCAGGTAGGAAAGGAGTCTGGGATTTGTAGCCTGAGTAGGTCTGGTCAGCTGACAGGCTCACTTCAAAGGCACATGGTGGGGAGTGGAGGGGATGCGGTTTCTCAAATGCCTTTTTGGCTGTGTGGGAGCCTCAGTTGGCGGCAGTCGTGGGGTACGGGGAGGCTGCCAGCATAGTAGAGGCCCCAGCCTGGGCTACAGAGATGGAACAAATGAGCCCGAGGAGAGGAAGCAACTCAGATGGAGACAAAGCACGCTGAAAATCTCCTTCCCTGCTCTGCATCTGCAGGAACCGACGTGGCAGCGGGTGTGTGTGCGCGCGCGCGCGTCTATTGGAAGGAAAACAGACTTTGCAGCCAAATAAATCTGCTCGCAGATCCTCTCAGTGCAAGCCAGGGCTGTGGTATCTTGAGCATGTTTCATTTTTCTGAATTTGGATTTCCTCATCTAAAACAGCAGGGTCAGTAATCCTTCCCTTACGGGGTTGTTGTGGACATCAAGACAGTGTTTTGGAAGCAATCACAGAGCCGTTTCTTAAGCACTTGCCCTCTGTATGAGTTCGATCTGTAATCCCCTTCACTGTCCTACAAGTCTGTATTAGCATCTCCAGTCTCCACTGCGGAGCGGAGGAGAGCAGAGTTCAGAGGCACTGAGCTGTTCGTTCTAGTGACAGTGCCGACGCCCAACTGCATTCTTTTTACAAGTTTACACTGTGGCTCTGGACATGCCGTTTGTATTTTGTGAATCTCAGTCAAGCCTTAAACTCTTCCCCAGCAGCAGCGTTCCCTTATTGTCAGCACTTTTCCCACACACACCCCCTTTTTAAAAAAGCGAAACCTTTGCTTAACTGGGCAACCTGTGGAGGAAGGCGGCATCCCACCAAGCAATTTAAGCCTGACCTGGTTCTCTCTGTCCAGGTGCTCTTTGGCTTCCATGGGACGTAGACCAGGAAATGATTTCTAGCTGTTTATGTGAGGGAAGGGGAAATGCTGCTGAGAGGGAAACTTTTGGGCGATCCAACAACATCTGAACTACCAAAAACTGTCCTTTCAGAAGAAAACTATCAACTCTTTCTACATTTTTGGTGAGTCTTTCTTTGAAGCTTTAGCCAAATATGCGATCAGTGTGGAAGATCAGGAAAGCAAATGAACTTTTATCGAAAGCTCCTTACGTCCCTCTGTCTTCTCGGTGTATTGCTTCTCACTTCCTTGGAGTCATGGTGGATGGTAGGCACTCTTAGATCCACTGGCCACATAAGGATGCTCAGAAAAGTAAACACTGAAATCACACAGTGATCAGGCATCAAAGCCAGGATTCAAACTTTAGTCTCTTTGGTCCTGAAGCAAAGGCTCTTTCTTCTACTATTTTCTGCTTCCCTGTTGCTACTCCTAAACTCCTCTCTGTAAGAAGTCCTCTCAGCCCCCTTCATGATCCCAGGGTCCTGGGATCGAGCCCCCCACATCGGGCTCTCTGCTCAGCAGGGAGCCTGCTTCCTCCTCTCTCTCTGCCTGCTTCTCTGCCTACTTCTGATCTCTGTCTGTCAAATAAATAAATAAAATCTTTGAAAGAAAAAAAAAAAAAAAGAAGTCCTCCCAGCCCCCATCCTTTGTCATGTCCAGCCCCAGGTAGACCCTGGGAATATTGCAGTTTCTGGGAAATTTGCAATTTCAGAAGAGAAAGGACTTTAGCCTTGAGACTGTATGAGACCTTAAAGTTCTGCAGCAGCAAATGGGGGAGCATAGCTTTTGGAAGGCCCTCTTTGTGAAAAGGACACCTCCTGGATGTTTCCATTTTTGGATTCAGAATTTAGGAATGGGCTGTATCTTATTCTTTACCTTTACCTTCCCCTTCCCTCCCTCCCTCCCTTCCTTCCTTTTTGGCAGGGTATGTTTGCTTGAGGGAGGAGAAGGAAGGGAGAAGCTAGGAAGGGGAGCTCCTTTCAGTTCATCCAATTCAAAGTGAGTATTATGGATTTAAGTAACCCATGTGCAAATCCCATTATTTAGTGGCTTTACTCGAATCCGGGCTGCTATGAGTGAAAGATACCCTACCAATCCTGTCCTGCCTGGTTTTTAAACAAAAATTTTTAAAAAGATTTTATTTATTTATTTGACAGACAGAGATCACAAGTAGGCAGAGAGAGAGGAGGAAGCAGGGTCCCTGCTGAGCAGAGAGCCTGAGGCAGGGCTCAATCCCAGCACCCTGGGATCCTGACTTGAGCCCAAGGCAGAGGCTTTAACCCACTGAGCCACCCAGGTACCCCATAAACAAATTTTTTTTAACAAGATTTTTTTAATACAAATTCTCGAACTATAGCTTGAGAAAAATAAAAACACTTGGTTGAAATGCCATCCCTGGGCTTCCTCTGGGTGGTGAAAAGTTCACAGATTTTGGAGTTGGTGAGATGTGCGTTTGACATTCAGCTGTATCACCTATGTATGTGCTTTGGGAAGCCATCTAACATCTCTTACCTCAGTTTCCACATCTGTAAAATTGTAGCCAGGGCACAGAGGTGCAAGAGCCCCCGGCTTCCGGGGTCCCAGACAGACCAGTTTTGGCCACTCACCACTGACAAAATCCAAAGCAGAGAGACGAGTGGTGGTGAAACCAGAAGGGAGTTATTTCAGTGAGGCCAACACCAGGAGATACAGGACTAGTGGCTCCAAGACTGTCTCCAAAGTGCTGAAAATACTTCCAGGTGCCCATCAGGAAAATGTGGGGCAAAGTGGATGGGTACGAGCAGGTGGTCAGTAAGGGTCACGTCAATCGTTATCTTGGGGTCAATCACCCAGGGTCTTACTGGCTCACGGCAGTCCCTGTTGTCTGAGGGTCCCTTCAGGGGATGGTTTGCCCGCAGGGTCTTTTGCCTGAGTTAAAAGATAAGCTTTTAGCAAAGAACTTCATTAGATAGTAGACTCAAGTCAGAATGACTGCTGTGTAAGGCGCAACTGGGTCCTCCTTCACAATGAGTAGAATAATGTCTGCTTCATCAGGTTATCATGGTTGTAAAGTGCTTGACGCTTAGCAGACAGTCATTAGATGTTACTTTTTCCTCCCTTGACACCAAGCGCAAATTCATTATCTATATTCTATTACAAAGGGAGGTGGGCATGAGTGATGACCTGTTGTTTTTAGGACATCTTCGATCCACCCAGATTGTTGGCAGGGACCATCAGCCGCGGTTTAAGACTTAAGCCAGTGCCCATTATGTCATTACGGAGCCTGCAGAAGCGATTACTAATGTTACTTTTCCAGTTCACTGCAGAGCAGAGGGGAGAGTTTTTTCACACTGCTGGCGTTTTGTTGGAGCACAACGATACAAATCACAGATGACTTCCTCGGCAGATGTGGCTCTGTAGAGTTGCAGTGTGGGTTTACAAGGGGTTTAATGAAAACCTGGCAGCCTTCCAGGCTTGAATCAATCCTCTGGGGTTCTCAGCTCATGTACGTACAGGCTGATCTGCAAATGTCCACCCTGTTGGTGGTGTGGGGAATGCTAGGGTAAAGAGTTTTTACCTGGAAAACAAAGCCAAACCTATCTGGCTGAGTTCACAGGCTTGGGGCCGGGGAGATGGAACAGTGACATGGAAGGGAAGTTGGTAGGAGGAGGGCAGCCTACATCTGGAAACTGTCCAGATGGCTGCTGCCCAACTGGGGGTGATCTGGGCCCAGGATAGAACGATGGTTTTCCCAGATGCTTGGGGCTCACACTCTTCTCTTCCTTGCCATGGGTTAAGCTAACAGGAGTGAGCAGGAGCCACAAGCCACAAGGAATAAGAAAATCATTTTAGTTAAGTTGATAGTATATGCTGGATCTGGACTCGACTTGCTGCCTCTGCCTGAAATGCTCTTACTCTTCAGTTGGCCAGCTTGCCCTGTCCTCTACTTTGGCTTCAATGTCATCACCTTGGAGAAGCCATCCTAGATCACCTCTCTGAAAGAGAACCTCCAAGTTCTTTGCCGTATTTTCTTACCTGTGCACTTGTTACATATCACAAGTTATTGTGCCTGTTTGATTTCTGTTGTCCTTTTGTAGACCCCCTTGAGGGAAAGAGCTCTGTTCAACTTGTTGACTGATGTTGCCCAGGGCCTAGTGGGGTACCTGGCACATGGTAGACATTCCGTAAATACTGTCACACGGACTCATCAATTGTGGGACAAGGCTAAGTTAGATCAGTGACTGCAGCTTAATGCTACCATTTATCAGCTGCATAATTGTCCAAATTATTTTATCTTTCCTACTCTGGGATTCATTATCTATAAAAGAGTTAAACATCCAATAGAACGTAGATTTTTATGCAGTGTTTAACACATAGGAAGTGCTCAGTAGGGGTGCCTGGAAGGCTCAGGAGGTTAAGTGTCTGCCTTTGGCTCAGGTCATGATCCAGGGATCCTGGGATCAAGCCCCACGTTGGGCTTTCTGCTCAGCGGGGATCCTGCTTCTCCCTCTCCCTGCTGCCCCCCCCCCCCCCGCTTGTGTTCTCTGCCTCTCTGTCAAACAAATAAATAAAATCTAAAAAAAAAGAAATGTGCAATAAATTGAAGCTGTTATTATTCAGTCCTTCAAGAATTAACTACCAACAGATATTCACCAGTATTTCGAAGCAGCTTACATCTGTTGAGATGTAGGATATGCCATGCATCATGCTAAGCACTATTACATGCATTATCTTACGCAGTTCTTCACAATGACCTTGTGAGAGACTCTTACCAGTTAGAATGAAAGAAGAGAGACTTAGAGTTAGCGTCTTGAACAAGCTGACTTCGCTGCTTAGTGGCAGAGGCAGTATTCACTCCATTTCTATTTTTAAAACCATAATTTCCCCCCATAATTCCAGGCTGCTTCCTATTAACACTCTCTCTGGATAAATAAACATAAGGAAGCCACATTCTCTGTCCTCTGAGGGCTCTGGTTTAGGTGATAAGACATATGTAAGAGTAAAATGAACACTAATAAAAACCAAAGGTTTTTACACTGCTTTGAAGTTTACAAAGTTGGTCCCAATATTTACAACATGTTCAAGTTTTAAAAGATTATTATCCGGGATGTATAAATAATTCACACAAATCGATAAGAAAAACAAACAACTCAGTGGAAAAATGGACAGATTATGAACAGACAGTTTGAATGGCCAATAATCACATGAAAAGATGTTTGGCATCACTAGTCAGGGGGAAATTCAAATGAGAAAGAGATATGGTTTCCCACCCATTAGATTAGCAAAAATAACAGAATACCATGGGTTAATGAGAATGAAGAAAAATGGGAACTATGACTCCACACCGATGTTACTATAAAATGGTAAAATCAGTTTGGGAAGAAACTGACCATGCCTAAGAGAAGTGACCACGAACATGCCCTTGGAACCAGGACTTCCTCTGGGCATTCAATACCTTAAGGAAGCTCTAGCATGTGTGCAGAAAGAGATGTACAAAAATGTTCAGTTTCAGCATTTTATGGAATAGTGAAATATTGCAAATAATATGAAAGTGCTTTAATAGGGGAATGGATAAATAAGCGGGTCTTCTATAGATGAAATATGAACCAGCAGCCAGAGGAATAAAGTTGAGCTCCACTTCGTGACATGGATAAATCACAGACTTCTATCATTAAATAAAAAAGAGCGAGTTGCAGAAAGATGCAGACAAGATCATTTATGTAAAAAAAAAAAAAACATGGGAAGCGATTCTGCATGTTTAAAATGAACTCTCTTTCTGTAGCATAAAGATCTGCTCAGGAAGGATTCTTGCCGCTACATGATAATAATTACTTCTGGGGTTGGGGGGGATTGAGGTCTGGGAAGCTTACAGAGAGGACCTTCCACAAAACCTTCAACTATGTTTTAAGTTAAAAAAAAAAAAAAAAAGGACAACATCTGAAGCAAATATGGTGAAATGTTAACATTGTCAGATCCAGGTGGTGGATTTAGTGCGTTTGTTCTGCTAGGCTTTGAAGTTGTCTGTGTGGAAGGGGTAATTTATAAAGCAAACAAACAACGCAGAGCTTTTTCCTCACCCTTGTGTGCCGGGCTCCTCATGAAGGCCCCAGAGCCAGCTGCGGTACAGCCGATGGGCCATGTGCTCTGTCCTGTCCCTCCTTCCCCAGCACCTGCCTGTGGTGCTGACTGGGGCAGTGTGAGCGGCCCGGCAGGTGGAGAAGAGGTGAACTGGTGGTGGGGTGGGAATGGGGGTCAGGGAAAAGAAGGGAGCACCAGGAGAGCCAGGGATGCTGAGGTTTTGAGGAAAGGCTGAAGAATCCAAGGGTTCAAGGTCACAGAGAGGCAGAGCTGGTATCTGCCTCTGGTAACTTAACCTCCCATTAAGGCCTAAGACAAGTGTGAACCAGGGACAGGAGAGGGGACACTGGAGGCCACATGTCTAGGTCAAATCCCTGCTCCGCTGTTTAGTGGCAGTAGAGCCTGAGGCACCCTCCGCCCCACAACAGCTTTCTCAGGGTAACATCCATGGAACACAGGACAGAATGAGCATAAAGGGACTGGTGGGGCTGGTACCATGTCCAAACCTGGGTGTGCACTCCTTGCAAACAGGTGCCGTCACCATTGGCATCAGCGTTCCAATTGTCCCAGCCTTTCCTCAGTAACTTGCTTTATTACCTTCTCATCCCACCTTCCCTCTTCCTCAGCCCAACAGGGCAGTTTCCTGTGGCAAGCTTCCAGTTTATCCGCGTCCAAGAACTGGTCTCAACATTCCAAACCCAGAGGCAAACAGAAGGTTCACTTGCATTTCTCTGGGGCCTTTGCTCCTCTGAGTGTAGGCTTAGGTCTCATAAACTTGGGGAGCAACCACGTCACACATGCCTAGGAAACTATCAGTGAAAACCCCTCAGTCTTTTTATTTTGTTTTTCTAGTTTTATTGGGATATAACCGACATAGAACATTGTATAAGCCTACGGTGTTGTACGATGTGATGATTTGATATGTGTATGTATTGTGAGATGCCCGAGCCTTTTTGTATCACTTACAATCAAAACATAACTTTTGCTCCCCCTTTAAACTTAGATTTTCAGACTGAAATGTGGACTCTTGAATAGAAAAAGGAGGAAAGACCAAGACAAGGGAAAAGATCTTACAGCTGTGGAAGAAGTGAAATTCCTCTTATTTGTGAGTGTTAGAGAGACTGGCCTCTTTCTGCTCTTTTCAAAGAGCTCTATGACATCAAAACTTGCAGAGCGTGGAGATGAACGCATAGTCCTTTTCTTCCTTCTAGTATAACCATTCCAGAGAACACCTTCTTTCCCATCCCCATGCAGGTTTTTATTTTATTTTATAAGTATTATCATGGTCTTATGTATTCTTCTCTTTTGCTTTTGTTGCAGGTGCTATAAATCATTGCTGTCATTATTTATCTTGATTTCCCAAATGATTTGACTTTGACCAGTGGGAGTTCCTTCAAACCAGTGCCTATTTTTTTTTTGTTTGTTTATTTTTTTTTTAGTGCTATGTTCTGTGATCTTTAGGTACTTCCTTATTCCCTGGGACAAGATGTTCTGGATTCACCTTGTACTCTCCTTGCCCCAGAGCCAGAATCATTTATGTCTCCAAGGAACACTGGTTGTTTTCAGTGGAGAACGGTATTTAGAAATCAAGGTTTGGACATTTCATGTTCTGTATCACTGGGGAATCATTGCTTTTAGGCTCTTTCAGTACAGAGCTAAAATAAATAAATGTATGTGTGTGTGTGTTTCTGTGTCTTCGATATTAGAGTCTGTGATGGTTAATTTCATATGTCAACCTGGCTGGGCCATGGCACCCAGATATTTGGTCAGACATTATCCTGGATGTTTCTGTGTGGGTGTTTTGGATAAGATTAACACTTAAATCAATGGACTTTGGATAAAAAAGGTTGCCTCCTGTAATATGGGCCGGCCTCATCGAATCACTTGATGGCCTAACTAGAGGAAAGACCCATTTCCCCTGAGCAAGAGGGAACTCTATAGCAGACAACCTTTTCACTTGAACCACAACACTGGCTCTTCTCTGGGTCTCCACCTGCTGGTCCATTCAGCAGATTTTTCCCAGCCTCCACAACTCTGTGAGCCAATTCCTTAAGCAAGGCCCCCTTCTATATATAAGTATACATCCTATTGGTTCTTTTTCTCTGGACAACCCTGACGAATACAGACTCTGATATCTCTAGTCCAAATTCAATGCCATAAGGTCCTTGCTCACCTTACCCATTCATATTTGTAATACCCATTCTTTTGCAGTTTCCAAAAAAAGTCAATATATTTATTCATTTGTTCTAAACCAATCACACATGACAAATAAGTTAGCCTGGACTCTTCAAAAATGCCAGTATCATGAAAGAAAGAAGGAAGGAAGGAAAGAAGGAGGGAGAAAGGGATAGAGGAAGGGAGGGAGAAAGGAAGGAAAAGGCAGACAGAAGGAATGTTATATGGAAATAGAATTAAAGACATGGGACAACCAAATACAGTGCATGATACTTGTTTGAATTCTGGATTGGAAAAAAGAAAAAGGAGCTATAAAGGACATAATTGGGAACCTTTAAATATGGAATGGATACTAGATAATATTTTATAAATATTAAATTATTGGGCCATAATGATATCATGTGAAAGAATATAATGGTAAGATAGGAGACACATGTTGAATTATTTAGAGAGAAGCAGCGATTTTTGTTGTTGTTTTAAAGCTTCTTATTTATTTGAGAGAGAGCACAAGAGAGAAAAGCCCCAGAGGGAAGGGGCAGAAGGAGAGGGAGAAGAAGACTCCTTGCCGAGCAGGGAGCCCCATACGGGGCTCAATGCCAAAACCCTAAAATCATGACCAGAGCTGAAACCAAGAGTTGGATGGTTAACAGACTGAGCTACCCAAGAGCACCTGGACTGTTAACTTTTCTGCTGAAATTATTCAAAATAAAAAAATTGGGTAAATGGTAGCTGGTATTATGTATCAACTATTACAGATCTGGTAGCAAGAATATTACATATCAAGTATTATGTGTTAGGAGCAAGCATATCAAGCCGTGGCTTTGTGCTAGGCTCGTGGAAACACTTTATGTACGTCGTTAATTTATGTAATCCCCGTGACAGTTCTTAGCTAACATTACCTTACAGTTGGGGCATTACTTTATAGTTGAGGCTCAGAGAGGAAGGTGCAGGAATGTATAAGGTCATCCAGCTAGCAGGAGGGAAACTGAGGGTTAGTGACCTGACCAGGCCATCAAGCAGATAACAACCAGAGAAGGACCAGGGCCGAGCATATGATTTTTTTTTTAAGATTTTATTTATTTATTTGAGAGAGACAGAGATAGCAACAGAGAGCATAAGTGGGGGAGGAGAGGGAGAAGCAGGCTCCCCACTGAGCAGGGAGCTCCACCTGGGCTCCATCCCAGGACCCCAGAATCATGACCTGAGCCGAAGGCAGGCACTTAAACGACTGAGCTACGCAGGAGCCCCCTGAGTCTATGATTCTTACTTAGGGGCTTGTGGTCTGTTTCATTAGAAAGGTTCTTCTTCTTTGTTTTCCTGCCCACTGGGGCTCCATTTAGAGAAAGATTTCTGCAAACTCGGCCAGGCTCATTGCAAAGAGAAAAGATTCTATTTCCCAATTCTGCTTTGAAGAGGTAAGGCATTCGGCTTCCTGCCCCGTGGATTTTGTTCAGATCATATATACTCATTCTCGGGAGTGCATCTTCTCCTTGGTTATTGGGTCACAACTTTCTCAGATTCCAGAGATGTGAAAACCCAAGCAGGCAACAGAACTCTCAGACTGAAGGCAAGCATTCCTATTCATTCACAGAGGGACAGTGATTCTTTGTCTGCTTCTAGCTATTCACACGCTGTTCATTTGAAACACAGTCGTAGAGTTAGCCTGGTACAGTGTTCTGCAAACTGAAGGTCATGACCCATTAGTGGATCTTGAAATCAATTTAGATGGCGGCTGTCGGCATTTAAAAAGTGATTCAGAATCAAATTGAAGAGAATAGCAAATATCAACATATGCTCGTTGTGAAGGTTATTGTTTTGTAAATGCACACACATACACCGAGACACACATAGATAACGTGTTTGTGTTTGGGGTGATGGGGTAAAATTTATTTTTTATTATGAGTCACGGTTAAAACAATTGAGCAGCTATTGGTCTAGGACAGAGGTGGCAAGTGTCTGCTTTTGTGAGCACAGTTCTTGGAACGCAGCCATACCCGCTCGCACATGTATTGTCTTTGGCTGCTCTCATACTGCAATGGCAGAGCTAAATAGTTGTGACACTCTGCACGGCCGACAAATCCTCAAATATTCACCATTTGACTCTTTACAGAAAAATTTGCTGGTCCTTATGGTCTAAGATACTGAAGCAGAGCTTCCAGTTTAAAGTTAAATAAAGCTCCCATTGTATCTAGCCTCCAGAATTTCTCTCATGGTATTTCTCCCCCAGTAACTATCTGGGTTATAGTGGTCACATATAGACTCACGTAAATACGTACGTAACTATGGAAAAGTAGGCATAACAAAAGCAATTTCTGCCGAAGCATATATTTTCCAACATAATACCAGGAATATTCAGATACCCTGTCCTGCCAGCACGTAACAAACAGGATGACCTTTCCATTCTAGGAAAATATTTCGATGTTTAACCTCATTGCACTCAACCAGACGTTTCCTTGCACAGATTTTCAAGTGAAATATTTCAATCCTACATTCATCTTGGGGGTCACATGTCTTATCCAAGTTAAATATTTCCAGAAAATAAATGTCTAGACACCGTCTCATATAAATTAAGCACCCGGTTTTTAAAAGATTTCTAGCAGACCTCCTTTTTGGTGTGTGGGTGAGTATAATTTTACTCCTGTGAAAAATTCTCGCTAAGATCTGCTGTGCCTAAGTCAGTGCACCTGTAAGTGTCTAATGAGTGCTGCTTGGTCATTAGCAGACAATGCAGGGTTGGGGGCAAGGACAGCGGGCCTGAGAAGACCAGGGTCTGGTGTGTATTTGCTCGAAGAGTGAAGAGCTCCCATTTCTTTGAGGTCAGCCTTTATCAAACTCTTGGATGAGAAGGTGCACGTAGATTGCAATCTACCTCAGAGAGACCAAGTTTGTTGAATTCTCTCATCAAAGAATAAAGAATATGTGAGTGACAGTACATGAAGATAAAATTCTGTGGTACCTCTTTGACTTTCCATTTTATTCAGTTATTTGAGGTTTTTCAAATCACAGGCTTTGCTTAATTCAGATAAGCTATTTTTAGTGCTTTTGGTATTTATGCTTTCTTTGCTAGACATATTGTGTATCACTGTGATATAAATTAATTTTTTCACTAAAAATAAAATCTTTATAAGAAAGACTAAATACTTAAAAGAAAGATTGAAAATTAGTTTTAAGCTACTCTGATTAGATTTTATAATATATATTTATATTTTACATAATAATGATATAAACATACATTTTATACTAAATAAATATCATAAGCATTCAAAAATGTTTTATAAAATATAAATATAAAAATATAAATTTTAAATTTCATATAGATAATATAAATTTCATATAAATAATATAAATAAAATTCATTCATATGAAATAATTCATATAGATAATATAAATAAAAATAAATAATATAAATGCATCTATTAATAAACCAATATAGCTGTTTTATAGATAAATGAATTTCATATTATTTATATTCTTATATATTTTTCACTACATTTAATATGATACAAAATTCCATGAGGGAGTTTATAGAGGAGTATATTTAACTGCCAGAAGTTCTATGGAGAGGCAATTCAAGAAGTAGTCATTATACCCTTCCTTTTCTAAATTTTTGTAAAATCTTGCACAGTACTCTTCTGTGCATCATATTATTTTTAAAAAGGGAGAAAATTTGGGAGAGGATACAGAAAGTGGAGAGGAGAAAGAAAGGAAGTTTACTTACTTTTACTGAGATATATGTAAAAGCCCTTTATTCTCCTTATCCAAATCCCACAAAGGAGAAGTAAAAAAGATTTCTGTTTATGGAATCATTTTCCACTTATTCATTTAAGGACTGTGGATGTCTACTGTGTGCCAGGCACTGGGCTGGGTGCCAGAGAGCAGAAAGAACAAGGTTCGTGTTCTCATGGGAGTTACCACACAGAGGGAGCAAGGTAGGAGAAGCCACAGAAAATCAATAAATAAACTAGGTGATTTCAGGTAGTGGGAATGTTAAGATAGAACAATACTGGATAGTGTACCGGAAGGAGTGGGCACTTGAGCATGGGTAATCTGGGAGGCTTCTCCAAAGAAGTGATAGTGATGTTTGAATCGAGCCCCAGACAGAGACACCCAGCCTTGTGATCTGAGGGAAGATAATTGAAGGTAGAGAGAAGAGCTGGTGCAAAAGTCCTGACGAGGAACTTGGGAAAGAACGCATTCTGAGGTCACGTCTTGTATGAAAAATCTATGGATCACTGTTTTAAAAGGAGGCTGGATGGATACTTGTCTCTAGGATAGGGTTTGGAGGTCAGATGACTTTGGTAACTGGGGAGACTAATGATGCTTTTTTCTTTCTTTCTTTCTGAATGGGCCTTTCTTAGCAAACACCATAACAAGGGAGCTGGCGGTCTCTGAATTCTGGATATGAAGTTCTATAGAAGATTTATTTTTCAGAGATAACCACAGCAATCTCTCCCATCCCACATGGTCTGCCAACAATATAACCTTGACATTCATGATTTTGATTGGGGGAGGCTAGTTGCCTCCCCTTGAATCTGGATAGACTTGTGACTATACTAGAAATGACCCTCTGTGACTCACTTCCATCTGCTTCTGTAGGGATAGTAACTCTTTGAGCCCACCTGCCATGCTGGCAGAAAGCACAGGCGGCCGCCGGCAGTGGCTTCCTGGAGGCATTCTGACTGAACAACCTCCACAGAAGCTCTCACCACCAGAGCAATCTCAGCCTTGTCAGAGTAAAGGAGCCTCCTGCTGATCTCTGCTGCCACTGGCCAAGTCATGCCAGCCTATAGTCTTCCAGATGAGGTCCCAGACTTTGTAGAGCAGACAGTAGCAGTCCCTGCTGTGCCTTTTCCTAATTCACAGCACACACAATCTGTGAGCACAATAAAATGCCTGCTGTTTTACATTCTCTGGTCTGGGGTGGTTTCTTTCCCAGGAGTAGAAAACTGGGCAGGACTTAGTGCCTTTGTTGTGCACTGTGGACACTGGTAGTTTCTTCAAGCGAGAGAGGATGCCTTTTGGGTTCTAGTGTTATTGTACTAAGAGTCAACCTAGTGGGATCCCAGAGCTCAAGTCTTTCACCACTAGGATGGCAGGCAGCAGACTCTGCAGGGAGGCCAAGCTGGGCAGAGAAGAGGAAGTGCTTCACTCCTGCGGATGCTTGCAGGTAGAAAGACCATCACCACCTGTGTGCCTGCACCCTCTACCCCCTGGCTCTGGTGTGCTGCTCTCCAGCACGTGACTCCTCTTCCACATGACCCTGTAACTTTCATTGAAAACAAAATTGTTTGCCATCCTTTTGTGAGTGAGCTACGGTGTTCCACCCCAAAAGGTTTGTTCTAGCCGTTCCTCCCCTGTCTCCAGTTTGTGTGCAGATGTGGCCTCCCCAGCTGGGAAGGGTTCTTTCATCTGTCCCCTCTGCAGTTTGTAGCCTGGAGATTAAGAACAGCCTCTGGAGATGCGCTGCCTGGTTCATACCCTTGCTCAACAACGTACTGGATCACAGGCATCCTCCTTAAATGCCAAAGGTTCAGTTTCCTCATCTGTAACATGTGGATGATGGTGGTAGTGTGTATTTCCTGGAGAGTGTGAGAACCAAATGAGTTGATTCGTGAAAACCCTTTGTAAAGCATCTGGCTCACAGTAAGCACTGGTGTAAGCATATCCATATTATAATCTAATACAGGAAACTTATAGGAAATACGTAGGATAGGTATACAGAGCTTTGTATACCTACATAGTTACACATAAGATTAAGATGTGTATCTCTCATATATATATATATATATATATATATATATGTATATGGAGAGAGAGTAAATATATATTTATAGATTTTAAGTATATGTATATTTCCTCAAAGTCCTTGCTACCCTCAATATTATATTAATTGTGCCATGGGCTTGTAATTACATGTATTCCTTATCTACGTATCCTGCAAACTTATTGGTGTGAGTGAGCAGGTCCTTGTCATGTTGTTTCATGTAGAACAAGTAGGGTCTGTCTCCTCCATGGCAGGATATCTGCCTTATTCAGCTCTGTGACCTCAGAATCCAGCACAGGCTTATACACCAGAAGAACCCTCTAAAGAACCCTCTAAACATTTTAGAAATTAATTCTAATAAATTAGAATTAAATTAATTAATTCTAATAAATTAGAATTAATTTAATTCGAATTAAATTAAGAATTTAATTCGTTAAATTAACGAATGGCTAAGTGATACCTCTAGGATGTGCTAATAGTTTGTGCAGTCTAACATTATGATGTTGAAAAATCATTGTCTTGTTCCATGAGCTCTCTGACTGTCCATTGTCTCCAAAGGCAGAGGTCTGAGACGTCCTAGTGATCTGATATGTTGGTCTTGGAGAGGGAGCCACAATTGGAGAAATCGGAGTCAGTTGTTAACCGTGAAGGGAGGGCTAAAGCAGCAAGAGCTTTTACTGTGCTGTGACATCACCTCCTATCCATGTATATGGGTCAAAAGTGTTTACCAGTGGTCCAGGGGATTAAAAAAGAAAAAAATACCTCAACCCCTCAACCTTCTTCATACATTAAAGAATGTAAAATGCCCCAGGAAATGGCTTGAGTGTTGAGGCAATTTCCTAGATGTGTTGCAAAATTCATTTGTCATCAATTTCAAGGCAAGTGCCGAGAAACTGGAAACATGGTTGTGAATGGGGCTAGAAAATGAAGGGGACACAGGCACCTCACTTATCACCCATGGTCTGCACAGGGACTTTGGAAATATGACCTCATGAGCCGAGGACCAGGTCAGGCTGCACTGACAGGGCATCTGTATGTGGATATTGGTGGGAGGAAATCTCCCCCAGGCAGAGTGGAGAGCAGTGGCAGTGGCATGTGGTCATGGGGATTCACATTCATGTAAAATTTAGTACATGCTGTAGTCCAGACAGTGCTGAAGACATAGAGGCCAATACAATGTTTGTCACTCAGGAAACTCATAATGTGAGCAAGCGGCATGAGAGCGGATATGTGTAGGGGAGGAAGCAGAGAAGGCACAAAGGAGCAGCCAGGGTCTGATCTGCCCACACCCGTCATCACTGTTAGTGGAGGGAGGGAAGTCTTCACTTAGGATATGCCACCAGGGTTCCGGTTCTAAATTGCAAATGTGACCAGATTATTGCCTTCTTATGACACCTTTTTAGAATAATTTCAGTGGACTGTGTATCTGCATCTCCCTAAATTCATATGTTGAGGCCCTAATCCCCAGTGTGACGGTGTTGGAGGTGGGGCCATCGGGAGGTAATTCAGGTTAGTTGAGGTCATGAGGGTAGGGCCCCACCCTAGCAAAAGAGACTAGAGAGTTGGTTCTTTGATTCTCTGGCTGTCCGTCTTTCACTGTCATGTGAGGATAGGACAAGAGGGCATAATCTGTAAGCCAGGGAGGGCGTTCTCCCCGGAACTGGACCCTGCTGGCACCCTGATCTCAGACTTCCAGACCCTCCGAACTGTGACAAATACATTTTTGTTGTTTTAGCCACCCAGTCTGTGGTATTTAATGTAGTAGCCAAAGCTAAGACAACAATTAAAAATAACAGCTAACATTTGTTTTTTAAGCATTTTTTAAAAATTTGTACTGACATGAGGTCCATAGCTCTGTTTTGCTGGTAAGAGATACTTTAGTTGTCTTTGCAAACCATTCAGGGCTCTTAGTGATCGGCCTGTGACCTCGGTTCTCCAGTTTCATTTCTGTTACTCCCCTGTGTGAACCTTCAACCCCTTCAGCTCCAGATTCTTCCAGAGAAGCCTCTGTGCTTTGACATCTGTGGTTCTGTCTGCTCTGGTGGTGCCTTCCCACACCTTGTCAGCAGGGCCTGTCCTAGGCATTCTGTAAGGCTCCTTGGACTGGCTGCTTCCTCTGGGAAGCTTTCCCTCATTCTCCAGGGCAGAATTCACAGTTCTGCACTGTGCATCTTTGTTTATGCTGCTCTAGTGGCCTGAAACACTCTTTTAGTGGTTATCAGCCTGTGTTTCAAAACCCAGATCCAGAATGACCCCAGCTGTGAGGTCTTTGCTGACTCGCCTGATGGAACTGGCCATGCCCCCCTTCATGCTCCCACCTGACAGCCTCCTGTTATTTCACCTGTGACTGGACTGTGAGCTCTTTGAAGACAGGGGCTGTGATTCTATCTACAGATCTTCATCCCTTACTAAATCTTTGCTAAATGCATGAATGAATGCATTCATCACAGCACAGTGTCATTAATTCACCTGCATGTCATTGCATATCACATATGTCATGAGCCCCTCGAGGGTAACATGAATATTGTGATGGGCAGGGATTTATTCCTCATATTATTCTGTCTTGCCTCTTTCCATCTTTCCATCTCTGGCACTGCTACTCACACTGAGGGAGTAGGAAGCAGTGCTTGCTAGATGAGTGAGTCAAGACTCAGAAAATTCATCTGCCTACATTTGGGTTATTTTTTAATCTCCCAAGTCAAGCGAAATGACACAAGAGAGTCGAGGGTGGAGTGGAAAGAACACTTTACAAGAAGCCTGAAGCTCTGGGCTTCAGACCCAGAGTCGTTCCCATGACCTTGGCCAGTCACTTACTCAATTTGAATCTATTTTTTGGGAATGACTTGTCAGTTAGACTATTAATATCTAACACACAGGGTGGTTTTGAACAAGACAGTATACATAAAATGCCTGGCACTAGAAGGTGTTCAACCAATGTTAATTTCCCTTTACTCAGTGTCATAACATGGCTTCAGTGTGGTCAGTTCCTTAAAAACAAAGATGGGCAGGTCTGTGGGCGTAACAAACAGTCTAGCTTGTGTCCCTCAGTCAGCTGGATGTCAAATGGTGTCCTTGAAACCTGACACTGGACTTTGCCAGAAAGATATTAGCCTACGCCCAACTTACACTATTTTGGGATTCGGTGGCTTTGGAAAGAAGATAACAGCTGACTTACGCAGCTAGTGTTCTGGAAGAAAGTGCCAGAAGCTCAACTCATGCCACTTGGAAGGAGCTCAGAACACTCTGAAGTTAGAGCTTCAAAGGCTATTATTTTTATGCCAACATAAGAATTGATTCAGGAAGTTGCAAGAAAAAAATCAAATCTCGTAAGAGTGAACTCCAAGGGAACTGGAAAATTCTCTCACCCGGCTGCATGTTCAACAGTCAGAATATGGAAAGAAAGGTGTATTTGTCAAGACAGTCTTTGGGTGCTGTAGTAACAAGTAACTTCAACATTTCAGTGACTTAAAAGAGCGAAGATTCATCTTTTGTGACCACTACATGTTGGTTATGTGTAAGCAGGATTTTGTTGTTCTCACTCCAGAGTCGAGGCTGTTGGAGCCTCTCCCAGACGGGATGTTTCCAGTCATTGCGGCACGGGGTTTGGGTCATGGTAAATTATGCTCTGAGTTTTACAGCTTCTGCCTGGTAGTAACATATGTCACATCTACACACACAAGCACATCATATGGTCCTACCTACTTCTCAGAATGAGGAAGAACAATCTTACCATGAGCCTGGAAATAACAGCGAACCACAATAGGAGAGAGGGAATAGATTCAAGAGGTATTTGGGTTGTAGAATTAATAGGATTGGGAGGTAAGATGAAAGGGGGATGTCTAGGGTGATGGCGTTGGTTTCTGGTTTGGAGTAAAGATGGTGTAATATAAATGTGCCATAGAAAAAGAGTATTCTCATTTGGGACATTTAGCATTTGCTCTGGCTGAAATGAGGAGGAGAGACATTAGATAAGGAGTTGAATATATGATCTGAAGCCTAGGAGAAAGGCATAAGCTGGAGATAAACATTTCATGGCCATCAGCTCAGCAGCGGTGCTTGAAGCCAAGAGAGAGTGGATGGAGGAAAAACCAACTCAGAAAAGTATGACAGCATCAAGTGTTGCGAAATGGAACATTCATACCATGAAGATGGAAGTGCAGATCGATACAAATCATTTTGAAAAACAGTTTTTGATTACCCATAAGGATTGCAAAGCTTTCCACCCAGTAATGCTGGCCCCGCTTCTATACCCAAGACAGTTTCAGAGCAGATATATACAAGAAGCTCAGAGCAGCATCATTGTACTCACAAAATATTGGAAATCACCCAAATATCCATCAACAGTAGAAAGGCTAAATAAATCATGGGGTACTCATACAATGGAATGATGCAGCAATACCAAATAATGTAACAGAGCCTCAGAAACAGCATGGATGGACCTTAAGAACATAATGTTAAGTAGAAAAAGAAAGCTGCAGAAGAGAACATCCAGTATGACGCTTATGTAAAGTTCATATGTTTACAAAACTGCGTGTATGTGGTAAAACTTAAAAAATAAACCAGGGAGTGATAAACATGAAAATCATGGTCGTGGTGGTCTCTGTAGGGAAAGGGTAGGGGATCCACCTGGTGAACTTGGATAAGCGCTTTTGCCTCCCTTGGCCTCACTTTCCTCTTCTAAGTGTTGGGGATGATAAAGTTTACCACATAGGAGTGTTTTGAGAATTAAATGATATATTATCTAGTTCAAGAACTGTTTGGTGCATTTGAAATGATCAAGCACGCCTTTCGCAAAAGGGGACAGCCACAGTTACCCAGAGGTGCTCAGTCTGGATAACCTGGGGACTCTGTTTCAGAAGCATTTGGGGTCTAGAACAGTTTTCAGGTGTATGGCTGATAGATAATCTTGGAATAAACAGAATGGGTTGTGGCACAGCAGGGAGAGACCATATCTTTCCCCCCATTCTTTCTTCTCTCTGAGGCTTCTGTCCACATCTGGCTTAGGTCATCAGGCAAAATTAATTTGTTGGTTTCACCCTGTTGACATCTGTCTCTGTCACTGCAGCTCCAGGCAGCTTGGGGGCAGATTAGCACGAGTATCAGCCTTCTCCCCATGGAGGCCCAGAAAGTATGCCTGGATCAGGAAGGGGATTTGGGGGTGAGGGAAAAACAATGTCATGGTGTCGTCTGGGAATATTTTGGGGGCACTAAGTGGCAAACCTTGGTCAAGGGCTACCTCTGGATTTTCCCATAGATGTTGAACATCTACCTTGCAAATAGTAAGAAAGCAAAACACTATAACTGCTTTGTTTCCTTTCTTGTTTCAAGTAGAAAAGTTGGTAAGAGAATAGCAATGATAATAACACTTGTATTTTTTATTTATTTATTTATTTAAAAAAATTTTTTTTAAGTTTTTTTAAAGATTTTATTTATTCGACAGACAGAGATCACAAGTAGGCAGAGAGGCAGGCAGAGAGAGAGGAGGAGGCAGGCTCCCTGCTGAGCACAGAGCCCGATGCGGGGCTCGATCCCAGGACCCTGAGATCATGACCTGAGCCGAAGGCAGAGGCTTTACCCACTGAGCCACCCAGGTGCCCCAACACTTGTATTTTTTTAAAAAAATGTATTTAAACACACAGTCTTTTTCTCTGTAAAAATAATTATTCATTATCTCATTTGATGCTCACAGCAACTTGGGGTAGATGGGACAGGTATTACTGCCTGTTTCACAGCCAAGGAAAGAAATATTCAAGTCCACAAAGGTTCCACGATCTGTCCAAGGTCACCAGCCAAGACGTAGAAGGTGTGGGACTTGAGTTCCAGTGCTCTGATTCCAAATTCTCATTGAATGTACATGGCTGTTTCTTTCTCCCCCATCTTTTGCTCATGGTGTGCCCTCCACCTGAAATAATGTAAAGGGAAGGAGTAACTTCCTTCTGTCAGAATCCTTTTTAACAGCCATGTGATCCAGTGAAGAAAGGGGATACAGAGCTCTGTGTTGCTGGAGAAGAGTAAGTGGCAGTGTTATATTGAATAGTAGATTGGACTTAGCCCTCCCAAAACTGTGATTCAGTATCATTACCCTGAGAGCACTAAAGCTAACAATAATAATCCTTGGATGTGGAAGCCAGGCTGGAAAGGCAGAAGTGTGGGGTCTGGACTCTGAGCCAGATGACACTCATTAACTCACAGAATCCCAGCGCATCATAACCAAAGGAGACATTGGCCCGGTTCTTTGCACCAACGATGGAACTTTCCTCTCCTCTCAACTGCCTGCTAATTAGGACAGCCCCAGAAATCTGAAAAAGAAGAAACTCCATGCCTGTTCTGGGTCTGAGGACCTTTGAAAAGGTACATCTTGGTGGGTTCTGGAGTGGCCCAGGCCTGGTATATGTCCTAGGAAGCACTCTCCTGGATTCCAGCTGGACTGGACCTTTTAGTAATGAAGACAACTGACCTAAAGCTTTAGTTGGGGAACTTAAAATTAACAGGACTCTGGCTAAAATGCCTAGAGGGAAATAATTTACTGCAAAAATTAATCAGTGAAAAAACATGTAAATATTATCAACAAGTGAGCAACAGGCAAAACTGACTCCAGGTACCGATTTCTGGAACAGAGGTAAAGTGGGCAGGGCGTGGCAGGATTGCATTTTGGAGCTGAATAGCTTTGAGTGGAAATTCTGGTTCTGTCACTGTCTCTAGGTGACTTGGCAAGTCAGTCACCTGTCTTCTTTCTTGTTTCCTTATCTATAACTTGGGAAATATTCTTGTCTCCTTCTCAGAGCAATGAGGTGACAAGTGTACCTGTACTCACATGACACACAGTAGGTGTTCAGAAAATTCCAAATTCTTTCCCCCTTCCCAGAGAGTAACAGAATGTCTAATCCCTCAAAAGCAAAATGTCACTATATGACATCAAAAATCTCTAAAACTACTAAGCAAGAACATTTAGGAAATTGTTTACTGCTTTTCTTAGATCAAGTATTTGAGTGAAGACCAAGAGCTAATGTTTACCATCCACCATGTAGTGCAATTTGAAACAAAAATGGGAATCTGTGGGTCATTAATCTGGCTCAAGGGGTCACCATGCCCAAGGCCAAACCAGTTGCTCTTCACAGCTTTGCTCTCCCCTGGGTTTTCCCCTGCACTCTGGGAGCTCCTTCCCCCACCCCCTTCCCCTGTCAACAAGACTGATGAATTCAATATCCCCCTCTCCCCAGCTGACAGCAGGGAGAGTTGACTCCAATCAGCAGGCCCCCCTAGTCGCCTGACTCAGGCCTCCCCAATCAGAGGCTGGGTTGCCGAGGACAGACAGACAGGTCTGGAGAGGCTAGTAAGTGAGAACTCCCCAAGTGCCTCCGCCAAGAACCAATTTGACGAGGCTGCCATTCATCCTGTCAGGCCGTGTGTGGGATTCATCAGAACCCAATCGCTCTCTCCTCCACCCCCTGTCAATGTGCACTAAAGGGTTTTTTCTTTCAACTTGATTGTTCTGAGGGCACTGGTAAATCCACCGGTTTGTGATCCATCAATGGCTGACAGCCTGTTATTCCAGAAGCATTTATGCTCTGAACCAGGAGGGGGGAGAGGCCTCTTGGTGCCATGATAGGACAGAGTTTCACTGGTTTATTGATTCGTCCCACAAATATTTACTCAGCCTGCTGTTTAACTATGAAGATGAACCAGGGAGGAGGATGTTTGCCAGCGGGCCGCCCAATAAAGTAATCCCACTCAATGAAATGGCATCCAGACATTTAGACTGAAGGGGTACAAATATTGACCTATTACTGAATATATGAGTCAGGCATTTTACATATATCATGTCTCTGTATGTCATACTACTACCTTCATTTTATAGGAGGGGAAACTGAGGCTCAAAGTGGCTCAGTGACTTACTTAAGCTCCATAGATAGAAAGTGTCAGAAATGGGGTCCTATCTGGTCTGGCTCCAAATCTCAGGGTCCTAATTATTTTTGCTACGTTGCCTGTTCCCACACCTCTTTTTAGTTGTTGGAAGGTTGGAAGGAAGATAGAGCTGTTTATGGAAGCACTTTGAAAAATATAAAGCTGTCTGCTGAAAGAGATTAATATTGCACTGGGTGTAACTTTCAATGGATAATGGAGCATTTGGTTGATGGCCCTCTCCCTCCAAGTTCAAAAGGTCTCTCGGGTTTCAGTCTTGACTGCCCTGGAGCATGGGGTCTATGAGCTCCACGCTTGTGTGCTTCGCCTGGGCTGAGGCTCCCAAGTATGTATGGTCAGAACCTGGTGGTACTCTGCTGCCCACAGAGAGATGAGGTTGATCCAGACACTGCCTTGAGGTTTTAATCTCAATAACCACTGAAATAGGTTACATTCAACCTGGTAGAACTGTTTATTTATCGGTTTGAAGTAAACGTCCTTTCTGACCTCACACTAAAAGGAGAAGCAAGGAGGGGTTTTCTATGTTCAGAGAGATTTCTCTTGTGTTTCTCAGCTAGTTGCTGTAGAGTTTGAGTTGTTCAGATCTAGAAGACATGGGGATAGAGGGTTAGGAGACCGTGTGGAGTAGCAGAAAACGCACTGAGCTGAGGATCCAGGTCCCACGTCCTCAGTGATTCACTCGCTGTATGACTTTGGGCAAGGCGCTTAGCTTCTGTTTCCATTTTTCAATCTATAAATTGGGGATGAGAATACCTTTTCATTGTAGAAAGTTCTTGCACAGGTCAAATGTAATAATTTCATTCTTCCATTTTCTCATTCATTCAGTAACTGTTAGACTGTTGAGATAGAGAGATGAATAAGGGCCATGGCCTGTGCTTATGGAGCTTAAGGAGTGGGAGAGACAGGCATAAATCAATCTTGGTGGAAATAGTTGTTGACAGGAGAGGTATGGGAGGGAGATGAGTTGAGGGTAAGTTAGGGATTAAGAGTTAAGGTGAGTCTGGACGGGTGAGCAGGAGATGGTCAAGTGAAGAGGGAGGGGAAGGGCATTTTGGTTAAGTAAACAACAAATGTGATTTTGCAGAGGACTTTGGCACAAACCAAAAATGGAGAGGTCAGTGTGTAGCTCCCTAAGTCCCTGTTTGCTGGAGACAGTCCCTGTTTAGGCCCAGAATAGTCATCAGTAGAGCCTTCTTGTCCTCTAAAGCATCTCTGTTTGGAGGAGAGATGATAACGTCCCTCTCACTAATGTGGCTGGCCCGCTCTGAGCAAAGTGGAGTGCAGGGCTAAGTGGGCGCACAGGGACAGACATGGGCTTTGTAGACTGGAATAAAGTGTTTGGACTTTGCCCCAAGAGGAGTAAGTACCAACTGGAGGGTAAAAAAAAAAAAAAAAAGTATCATGATATTCAGGATTTCCATGTGTCTGCGTTTTGCTCCATGCTTTAGAAGAGGTAGTAGGTACTCTTGCTATCCCCACATGACAAATAAAGAAATGGAGCCTTTCCCAGATCAAGGAACGTGTTCAGGGCCACACAGCTGGTTAGTAGTAGAGCACTGATTTTAAAGCCAGGCCTCATTCCAGAGACTGGGTCTTTAAACACTCTGACACTGCCTCCAAAGGAGAAAGTCTTCTGCTCCAAATGCATTCTATTTACAGGCTCCTGCTGCTCTGAACACTTGGCTGACTTTAAGACATGCTTGCTGGAATGAACTAAAGCCTCTGCAGCAAGGTTTCCCTGCTCTTCTCTAGGAATGGTGGACCTGGGTGTCAGCACCGGCACCGAAATGCTAATAGTCATATCCACTGTGGCCTCAGGACTCAGGAGTAAGGCCCTATTTCTGCCACCTGTCACCTGAGCAAAGTCATTTCACTTCCTAGGGCCCAGCCTCCAGGTCTCCTCCAGGGACAAACCTGGCCCTTCACCAGGCTGTGTCCAGGGACACACCAGTTGTGAAACGACTCTACTGTAAGCTGGGAGACACAGCAGTGGTAACAATAGCCAAGCACATGGCAAACATTTGTTGAGAACTCTCTTTTTGTAATCAGACTTATGTTAAATGATTTATATAACTTTTTTTGTTTATAGTCCCTCAAAGCAACCCCATGAGTTAGGTACTATCATCACCATTTAATGCATGTATAAATTGAGGTGCAGGAATTGTGTAACTTATCCAAAGTCACGGGGCTGGAATTCGAAGTTGGCCATAGCTCTTAGCCATTATTTAAATAATTAAATAATTTTATCCACTGCAAAAAAGGACAACGTACCATAAATGGGTCAGAACCATTTCTCCTGAGATCATAAGAGCCCCAAGATAGGCCAGTAATATTCAACAGATGAGGTGGAAGGTGGAGAGCCAGTGGCTTGTGGGGTTTCTGTCCGGAAAGAGACAAGTGACCTCAGGTCAGGGCTCACCCACAAGCTTGGAGGCACTTTTGAGATGACCAGAAGGGCTGGAGAGGGAACAGTGATGAGACCCAAATCTGTTAGGATACAGATAGGTCTCTGTTCTCATCCCGGTGGCATGGTGAATGGGACAGGACTGCCATTGGGTGGAGTTCCCAGGTGGACTGTATCGGGGGCGGTTCAACACTGTCACGTGCTTTCTGGCACCAGTCACTGCACGAGACAGGACACAATTCACACTATGTTCGATCTGAGACTTTATTACCTATCAGCCACTAGTCTGTATTCCTCATGTACTCAAATTAGCTTCCAATCCTGCTGGAAGGATTTATATTCCTGTTTTGTAGATGAGGAAGCTGAGCACAGAGAGAGAAGATCAAGTCTCAAGCCCCATAGCGGGCAAGGGGGTTTGAACCCGGGCGCTTCTGCCTGGAGAGTTTGTGCCCTTGTTTGCTGCGGAAGTCTTTCTTCACTGGCAGAATGCTGCGTGGAGTTATCTCCGCTCACATTCACAGACTATCTGCTCTGCGGTGGGCCCTACGAGATGCTTTTGTATAATGTAATTCCTTTCATTTCAGCTCTACTAGGTAGCTCTGGCGCGTATTTAACCATTCTGGGCTTCTGCGTTCTCGTCTGTAACATGGGAATAATAGCAGTATGCACGTCAGAGGCCTGATCTGAGGACTGAATGAAGTTGTCATGCAGGGCCTTCATGCAGAGCCTGGTAACCAGCAGGTACCCAAAAGTGCTTGTCAAATGAATCCTCTCCACAAGGACCCTGTGATGTAGTCACTTCATTATACCTACTCCAGCCTGGGACTGGCTACCCCTAACTTGCCACAAGACTTCCCTTGCCTCTGGGCAAAAGGAGATTTTAAGCTACTTTTAGCATCATAGCTACTGTTTCTTCTCCTCCTCCTCCTCCGTTTTCACGCACAACAAACTGCACAGATTCCAGGTGGGCCATGGGATAAGGATATGTAGATACCTGTGGAGCCGTCAACCAAATCAGGATGGAAACATAGTTGCCACCTCCGCCTATTTCCTCGGGGTCCCCTCATCCGTGCTTTCCGCATCCCCAGTTCTAGGCAATCGCTGTTCTGCTACTTGTTACTGTAGATTAGCTGGCACTGCTAACATCTCATGTACATAAAACCATACAGTAAATATTCCTTAAAACATGCACTTCTGCGGTACCTGGCTGGCTCAGTCAGTTCTAACTCTTGAGTTGTCCAACTCTTGATTTTGGCTCAGGTCGTGATCTCAGGGTGGTGAGGTTGAGCCCCGTGTCAGGCTCTGTGCTGAGTATGGAGCCTGATTAGGATTTGCTGTTTCCCCCTCCCTTTGCTCCTCTCCCCTCGTTGCATGATCTCTCTGTCTCTCTAAGAAAAAAATAAATTTGCTTCTTTTATTCAGCATTATTATTTGGAAATTTGCCATTTTATTTCAGTCATTCCTTTGGATTGCTGTACTAGCTGTTGTAAATATTGACTATAATTTATCCACTCGCCTGCTGATGAATATTTGGTTTGTTTCCAGTTGTTGGCTATTAGAAATAAAGCTGCCAAAAACATTAGTGTTATTAAATTCTTTTTTTTGTATGAAAATTATTCTTTTCTGCAATCTTCCATCTCTTTGCAGAACTCAGACATGACATGTTTTCCACCCCACACAGAAACATGTCACTTCATTTCATGGTGCTCCTGTAGTGTAATAGTGATAATGAGGCAAGACACATTTATCTCAAATCAAAATAATTGTTAATGAATATACATGTAGCCTAATACCTAGGACAAGATATTCATGTCTCTCTTTGTCTAATTCAATTTTTTTGGGGGGTTGGTTTATTTATTTTACTTTTTAAATGGTCAACATTTATTGAGTTTTTTCCCTGGCCTTGTCTACAACATTATTTTTTTCTTCAATCAAATCTTTATTTTTTTTTTCCTCCCCATTTACCCCATCACCCTACCCTCCCTTCCAGCAACCCTCAGTTTGTTTCCTATGATTAAGAATCTCTTAGGGGCACCTGGGTGGCTCAGTGGGTTAAAGCCTCTGCCTTTGGCTCAGGTCATGACCCCAGGATCCTGGGATCAAGCCCCGCATCAGGCTCTCTGCTCTGCAGGGAGCCTGCTTCCTCCTCTCTCTCTGCCTGCCTCTCTGCCTGATTGTGATCTCTGTCAAATAAATAAATAAAATCTTAAAAAAAAAAAAGAATCTCTTATGGTTTGTCTCCTCCTCTGATTTCGTCATTTTATTTTTTTCCTCTCTTCCCGTATGATCCTCTGTTTTGTTTCTTAAATTCCACATATGTGTGAGATCATATAATTGCCTTTCTCTGACTGACTTATTTTGCTTAGCATAATACCCTGTAGATCCATCTATGTCATTACAAATGGCAAGATTTCTTTCTTTTTTTTTTTTTTTTTTTTTTTGCTGACTGAGTAGTATTCAATTGTGTGTGTGTGTGTGTGTGTGTATGTATATGTGTGTGTGTGTGTGTGTGTATATATATATATATCACATCTTCTTTTTCCATTCATCTGTCGATGACCATCTGGACCCTTTCCATAGTTTGGCTGTTTTGGACATTGCTGCTATAAACATTGGAGCACAGGTGCCCCTTCGGATCACTACATTTGTATTGTTGGGGTAAATACCCAGGAGAGCTACTACTAAGGCATAGGGTAGCTCTATTTTCAAGTTTTTGAGGAAACTCCATACTGTTTTCCAGAGTAGCTGTACCAGTTTGCATTCCCACCAGCAGTGTAGGAGGTTTCCCCTTTCTCTGCATCTTCACCAACATCTGTCCTTTACTGACTTGTTAATTTTAGCCATTCTGACTGGTGTGAGGTGGTATCTCACTGTGGTTTTGATTTGTATTTTCCTGGTGCTGTGTGATATTGACCATTTTTTCATGTGTCTGTTGGTCAATTGTATGTCTTCTTTGGAGAAATGTCTGTTTATGTCTTCTGCCCATTTCTTGATTGGATTATGTTCTTTGGGTGTGCTCTTTATAGATTTTGGATACTAGCCCTTTATTTCATCAGTCATTTGCAAATATTTTCTCCCACTCTGGTTGTCTTTTGGTTTTGTCAACTGTTTCCTTTGTTGTGCAAAATCTTTTTATCTTGATGAAGACCCAGTAGTTCCCTTTCACCTTGCCTTTGGAGACCTGTCTAGCAAAAAGTTGCTGCGGCTGGGGTCACAGAGGTTGCTACTTGTGTTTTCCTCCAGGATTTTGAAGAATTCCTGTCTCACATTTAGATCTTTCATCCATTTTGAGTCTATTTTTGTGTATGGTATAAGGAAATGGTCCAGGTTCATTCTTCTGCATGTGGCTAATTTTCCTAACACCATTTGTTGAAGAGACTGTCTTTTTTCCATCGGATATTCTTTCCTACTTTGTGAAAAATTACTTGACTGTAGAGTTGAGGGTCCATTTCTGGGTTCTCTGTTCTGTTCTATTGATCTATATGTCTGTTTTTGTGCTAGTACCATACTGTCTTGATCATGACAGTTTTGTAATAGAGCTTGACGTTTGGAATTGTGATGCCACCTGCTTTGGTTTTCTTTTCCAACATCACTTTGGCTAATCAGTGTCTTTTATGGTTCCATACAAATTTTAGGATTATTTGTTCCAGTTCTGTGAAAAAAGATAATGATATTTTGATAGGGATTGCATTGAATGTGTAGATTACTCTAGGTAGCATAGGCATTTTAACAATGGTTGTTCTTCCAATACATGAACATGGAATGTTTTTCCATTTCTTTGTGTCTTCCTCAATTTTTCTTTTTTTTTTAAGATTTTATTTATTTATTTGACACACAGAGAGATCACAAGTAGGCAGAGAGGCAGCAGAGAGAGAGGGAAGCAGGCTCCCTGCAGAGCAGAGAGCCCGATGTGGGGCTCGATCCCAGGACCCCAGGATCATGACCTGAGCCGAAGGCAGAGGCTTTAACCCACCGAGCCACCCAGGTGCCCCCTCCTCAATTTCTTTCATGAGTGTTCTATAGTTTTCAGAGTACAGATCCTTTGCCTCCTTCATTAGGTTTATTTCTAGTTATCTTAAGGTTTTTGGTACAATTGTAAATGGGATTGACTCCTTAATTTCTCTATCTTCTGTCTCATTCTGTCTCCCAGTATAGAGAAGTGCAACTGACTTCTGTGTATTGCGTTTATATCCTGTCACTTTGCTGAATTGTTGTATGAGTTCTTGCAACTTTGGGGTGGAGTCTTTTGAGTTTTCCATATAGAAAATCATGTCATCTGAAAAGAGAGTTTGACTTCTTCTTTGCTGATTTGGATGCTTTTTATTTCTTTTTGTTGTCTGATTGTTGAGGTGCTAGGACTTCTTGTACTGTGTTGAATAGTAGTGGTGATAGTGGACATCCCTGCCAAGTTCCTGACCTTAGGGGAAAAGCTCTCAGTTTTTCCCCATTGAGAATGATATTCCCTGTGGAATTTTCATATATGGCTTTTATGATATTGAGAACGTATGTTCCCTCTTATCCCTATACTGTGAGGAGCTTTATTTAATAAAGGATATTGTACTTTGTCAAATGCTTTTTCTGCATCTATTGAGAGGATCATGTATATGGTTCTTGTCCTTTCTTTTATTTATGTAGTGTATCACATTGATTGATTTATGGATGCTGAACCACCCTTGCAGCCTAGCAATAAATCCCACTTGGTCATGGTGAATAATCCTTTTAATGTACTGTTGGATCCTGTTGGCTAGTATTTTGTGAGAATTTTTGCATCATGCTCATCAGGGATATTGGTCTACAATTCTCCTTTTTGGTGAGGTCTTTGGTTTTGGGATCAAGGTAATGCTGGCTTCATAGAAGAGGCTGGAAATTTTCCTTCCATTTCTATTTTTTTAAAAGATTTTAATTTATTCATCTGACACAGAGATAGAAAGCCCAAGTAGGCCAGAGCAACAGGCAGAGGGAGAGAGAGAAGCAGGCTCTCCACTGGGCAGGGAGCCCAACCTGGGGCTCCATCCAGGACCCTAGGATCATGACCCAAGCCAAGACAGCCACTTAACTGACTGAACCACCCAGGTGCCCCCTATTTATATTTTTTTGAAATAGCTTCAGAAGAATAGCTATTAATTCTTCTTTAAATGTTTGGTAGAATTCCCTGGGAATCCATCTAGCCCCGAACTCTTGTTTGTTGAGAGATTCTTGATAACTGCTTCTATTTCCTTGCTGTTATGGGTCTTTTCAGGTTTTCTGTTTCTTCCTGGTTCAGTTTTGGTAGTTTGTACATCTGTAGGAATGCATCCATTTCTTCAGGATTTCCTAATTGTTGGCATAGAGTTGCTCATATTATGTCCTTACAGTTGTTTGTATTTCTTCAGTGTTGGTTGTGATCTTTTCTCTTTCATTCATGATTTTGTTTATTTGGGTCCTTTCTCTTTTCTTTTTGATAAGTCTTGCCAGGGCTTTATCAATCATATTCTTTCAGAGAACCAGCTCCTAGTTTTGTTGATCTGTTCTACTGTTCTTTTGATTTCTATTTCATTGATTTCTTCTCTAATCTTTATTATTCCTCTTCTCCTGCTGGGTTTAGGCTTTACTTGCTTTTCTTTCTCTAGCTCCTTTAGATATGTGATTAGGTTGTGTATTGAGACCTTTCTTGTTTCTTGAGAAAGGCTTATATTGCTATATACTTCCCTCTTAGGACAACCTTTGCTGCATCCCAAAGGTTTTGAATAGTTCTGTTTTCATTTTCCTTTGTTTCCATGAATTTTTAAAAATTCTTCTTTAATTTCTGGTTGACCCACTCATACTTTAGTAGGATGCTCTTTAGCATCCATGTATTTGAGTTCTTTCCAAATTTCCGATTATGATTGAGTTCCATCTTCAAAACATTATGGTCTGAAAATAGGCAGGGAATGATCCCAAACTTTTGGTACCAGTTGAGACCTGTTTTGTGACCCAGGATGTGATCTATTCTGGAGAATGCTCTCTCTGCACTTGAGAAAAATGTGTATTCTGTTGCTCTGGGATGGAATGTTCTGAATATATCTGTGAAGTCCATCTGGTCCAGTGTCATTGAAAGCCCATGATTCCTTTTTGATCTTCTGCATATATGATCTGTCCATTGCAGTGAGCAGGGTGTTAACATCTCCTACTATTATTATATTATTATTGATGTGTTCTTTAATTTTGTTGTTAATAGGCTTATATAATTGGCTGTTCCCATGTTAGGGGCATAAATATTTACAGTTGTTAGATCTTCTTGTTGGCTTGACCCTTAAATATGATATAGTGTCTTTCCTCATCTCTTATTACATTCTTTGGTTTAAAATCTAATTTGTCTGATATAAGGATTGCCACCCCAGCTTTCTTTTGATGTCCATTAGCATGATAAGTGGTCCCACCCCCTCACTTTAAGTCTGGAGGGGTCTTTGGGTCTAAAATGAGTCTCTTGCAGATAGAATATCAATGGGTCTTGCTTTTTTATCCACTCTCATACCCTGTGTCTTTTGATTGGGGCATTTAGCCCATTTACATTCAGAGTAACTATTCAAAAGATACGAATTTAGTGCCATTGTATTACCTATAAAGTCACTGTTTCTGTATATTGTCTCTGTTCCTTTCTGGTCTGTGTTACTTTTGGACTCTCTCTTTGCTTAAAGGATACTTTTTAATATTTCTTGTAGAGCTGGTTTGGTGATCACAAATTCTATTTGTTCCTGTTTGTCCTGGAAGCTTTTGATCTCTCCTATTTTAAACGACATCCTAATTGGATAAAGTATTCTTGGCTGCATATTTTTCTCATCTAACACCCTGAATATATCATGCCACTTCTTTCTGGCATGCCAGGTCTCTGTGGATAGATCTTCTGCTAATCTAATGTTTCTATCTTTGTAGTTTACTACAACCCTCTTGTCCTGAGCTGCTTTCAGGATTTTCTCTTTGTCTCTGAGATTTACAAGATTCACCATTGTTTGTTTTTTTGACTTATTTTTATTGATTTTTTAAGAGGGGTTCTCTATTGATACCTGTTTCTGCTATAATTTGCTTCAGTATACCTTCTGCCACCCTCTCTCTTTCCTCTTCTTCTGGGATCCCAATTATTTTAATATTCTTCCACTTTATGGTATCACTTATCTTTTGAATTCTCCCCCATGATCCAGTACTTGTATATCCCTCTTTTTCTCAGCTTCTTTACTATCCATTTTTTGGTCTTCTATATCACTAATTCTCTCTTCAGTCTCATTTATCCTAGGAGTTACAGCCTCCCATTTTTAATTGCATCTCATTAATAGCCTTCTTGATTTAGACTTGGTTAGATTTTCTGCTAGTTCAAACATCTTACTTATGTCCATACTGATTAGGTCCCTGGCAGTCAGTACTGTCTCTTGTTCTCTTTTTTGAGGTAAGTTTTTCTGTCTTGTCGTTCTTGCAGAGTGTGGTCCCTTTTCTATTTGTAGAGTTGCAGCTATTCTTTTCTTCAATCTCTGATTGAGTTTGCGGGCATTCAGAATAGATTTGACAGCCATCTAGCTGAATTCCTGATGAAACTAAGATGACAGCCATCTGGCTTAATTCCAGATGAGACTAAGGTCTCCTACTCCTCTATCACTTTGGACTTTCCTCAGTCTTATTAAATTCTTAAAAGTAAAATTGTTGAGTCACATGATAGGTGGGTGTTTAACTTTTTTAAAAGCTTCCAAACTGTTCTCCAAAGTGATTGCAGTATTTTACATCTCCGCCAGCAAACTGTGAGTGCTCCACTTGCTCCACATCCTCCCCAACACTTGGTATGTCAGTCTTTTAGAATTCTGAAGTCCTAATAGGTGAGTAGTGTGTCTTATTGTGGTTTTAATTTGCATTTCTTTAATGACTAATTATGTTGAACGTCTGTTCATGTGTTTATTTACTCTCCATCCATCTTTCTTGCTAAAGTGTTTGTTTAAATCTTACATCCATTATTTATTTAATTTTTTATTTATTTAGTTCAGTTAGTCACTGTATAGTCCATAATTTGTTTTTGATATAGTGTTCAGTGATTCATTAGTTAAAGGAACACCCAGTGCTCATCACAGCATGTGTCCTCCTCAATACCCATCACCCTGTTTCCCCCTCCCCTCGACCTCTTCCACTCTGAAACCTCCAGATTGTTTCTTGGAGTCATTAGTTTCTCATGGTTCATCTCCTTCTCTGATTTCTCCCCCTTTGGATTTCCCTCCCTTCCCCTATGACCCTCCGTGCTTTGCTTATGTTCCACATACGAGTGAAATCATATGATAATTGTCTTTCTCTGCTTGACTTATTTCACTTAACATAATCCTCTCCAGTTCTACCCATGTTGATGCAAATGGTGGGTATTCATCATTTCTGATGGCTGAAAAATATTCCATTGTATATATGAACCACATCTTCTTTATCCATTTATCTGTTGAAATGCATCTCAGCTCCTTCTACACTTTGGTTATGTGGACATTGCTGCTATGAACATTAGAGTACATGTGGCCCTTATTTTCACTACTTCTGTATCTTTGGGGTAAATGCCTAGTAGTGAAATTGCTGGGTTGTAGGGTTGCTCTATTTTTAACATCTTGAGGAAACATTTTTAAAATTGGGTCATTTGTTTTTTTATTATCGAGTTTTGAGAATTCTTTTTACATTCGAGATACAAGTCCTTTTTCAAATACGTGATTTGAAAATCTATGTTCTCCCAGTATGTGGTTTGTTCTTTTGTTCTCTAAATAGTGTTCTCCCAGAGCTTACTGGTGGTCTGTTCATTGTTTTTCCAGTTTTTTTTTTTTTTTTCCTGTTTGATTTTGGGTAGTCTTCCTGTTCTTTTTGTGATGTTGACCCTGCCTTTGATACCCTCAGTTGAATTCATCTCAGACATGATAATTCAGTTTAGGTCTTTTCTTTCTTTCCTTCTTTTTTTTTTTAATTTTAAGATTTCATTTATTTATTTGACACAAAGAGAGAGATTACAAGTAGGCAGAGAGGCAGGCAGAGAGAGATGGGGAAGCAGGCTCCCTGCCGAGCAGAGACCCCAATGTAGGGCTCAATCCCAGGACCCTGAGATCATGACCTGAGCCGACAGCAGAGGCTTAACCCACTGAGCACCCAGGAACCCCAGTTTAGGTTTTTTCTACAAATTTCATGTCTCTGCATGTTCAGTCTTTTCCTCTGATGTCTTAAACACATGGAATACATTTACAATCACTGTTTTAATGTCCCTGTCTACTAATTTTATCATGTAGGTAATGTCAGTTGGTTGATTCCTCTCTTCATAACATATCATCTCCTCCCCTTGCCTTGGGTAGTTCTCTACCAGGCATGTTCTGTGGCGTAGTTACAGGGACCATCTGCAGATCTCAGGAATCTTCTCCCTTTGTGGGTCTACTTCCCTCACACTGCCCTGCTAACTTTGCCTGCCTTGGTCTTCCCAGACTCCCAGCTTTGTCTCTGCAAGTCAGGGAGTCCACAGGCCTCCACCTGGGTCCCTATTGAGGCTGTGGCCCAGAATCTCACTCAGGCTATAAGCGGGGGCAATTATAAATTTCCCCAACTTGTATCCTGTTTCTCAGAAATCATGATCCTTCCTTGCCTAAAGGTCCAATTTCTTGAGAACGATTGTTTTGTTTGTTTGTTTGTTAGCTGTTTTAGGTGGAAGGGTAAATCTGGTCTGTTACATGATCTTGGCCAGAAGTTGACATCATCAGAGTTTCTTTAGTCATACAGCATACTTACATCTCTTGTCCAAACTCTCGTTATTAGACATTAGGAAGCTGAAGAACTCCCATTCTATTATCTACAGTATGTAGTTTGGAGCTTAAGGGTTGTGATGTGCCATATTTGGTGTTTGGGTTGGGGACATGAATACTGTTGAGGCAGAAGCTAAGTTGTAAAGGGAACTGAATGCTGTGCAGGGAGCACAGCCTGTCCCACGACTGGTGGGGGAGGGACTGAAGAATCGTTATAAGTCTAGTAATGGCATAGTCAGGCTGGAGAGCCTAATTAGTATTCACACATCCCTTTTTCCCATAATTGGGTTATATTCACCTCCAGACCTATCAGGGAGCTGGCAGAGGGTGAGGTGTGGAGCTTGCTGAACTCTGGACCACAGTCTATCTCTGTGATTCTGGACACATCAGCTCATCCCTCATGGGCATCAGTTTCCACGGCTGTAAATGAGAATCTGAATGCCTGTATCCACATGCACTGGCTGCAGTGAGGATTCGATGAGAAGGCACATGTCTGATCATGGACTGAGTGCCCAGCACAGTGCCTGGCACACAGCCTTTGGTGAAGATGAGCAATTACTAGTCAAAAAAGCTGAAGCTCAAGGAGGCTGTTTTGATGTGGTAACAGAGCAAGCACGGTGCCGTACTAAGCCTCCACTTCAGCTCTCTGATAGCTTGCCACGTCTATGATCCTTTAAAACAAGATTTAATCCAAAAGATGTAATAATGATTGGTTGAGGCGAATCCCAACAGGGCCACAAAGATATACATGGGGGTGGCAGAGGATCCCCTGCCCTCGGGCATTCCCTGACCCAGCAGTTCTAGCCCAGCCTGACGTGACTTTTCTGAGCAATGCATGTTGGAAGCCGTTGGATTTCTGCCACGTAGAGGGTTCCATTTAACCAACTAGAATGACGACTCACAGCTAGATTGGTGTGCAATGGTTTGTGGTCGTATGTCTTAATATGATGTTTAGGGCAAAATTAAACTGTAAGAGGCTCCATCACAAAATGAAAGCTTTTATCTGTGTCTGTTTTCCTGTGGTGCAAGCCCTCTGTACAGGCTGCTCTCACAGCCCAGGGTGCAGTATCCTGTTTAGTCAACTTTTCTTGCATTTCTGATTGTGGAGCAGGCACGGTGCCTTCAATTCTCAGACTGTTAAACCTCTCTGGGCTCCCCCAGACAGATGATATATTCTTTATATTCTTTCTCTTTAGACGCCTCTGCATTTCGCAAATACTGCCATTTTCATAATCCTCTTCTTTCCTTCTTTCTGTCTCTGTCTGTGTCTCCCGCTAGACTGCAGATCCTCTGTATCAGCAGAAATGCACTTCCCCTGTTTACTGTGGTACCCGTGGAACCTAGTGCAGTGCCTGGAACTGCCTGGGCTCAACACATATTTTTGGATGAATGAATGAATGCACGGACAATGGGAATATAAGCTGAAGTGATGTACGTAAAGAGACCTGCACATAATAGGACCTTTCTTTTTTTCATTTCTCTGCTGTGTATTAACTTGAACTCTTAGGGGCGTGAGTGATCTTGCTTCTCTCTCTATATTTACCCTTATTTATTGTCACAGAGCATTCTAGGGGGTCAGCAGATGCTGGCTGAATGAACGAACAAGGAAGCCTTATGCCTTAGTTGCTTTCTATCTTGTATGAAATGGTTGGATTAGATACCGTATCACTCCACTAGTATTTCCTGTACCTTTGCCATGTGCCAGGTAGAGGCTGCATCAGGCACAGACAGTATCCTTAAAGAAGACTACAGACTAGTGGAATTCAGACAGGGACTGCAGTGCAAGGTAGAAGGTGAGAGGCTACTGCTTGAGACTGGTGGAGAGTGCTGGAGACCAAACCCAGGCCTGTCCTGTGGGATGGGCAGTCACAGCCGTGAAGAGAAGATCCAGATCTCATCTTCTGCACACCTCGCCACCACAAGTAACATTTTTCTCATTCATTCTTATTCTAGCACTTGATCTAACCCTTCTCAGAGCACTCATTCCTGTTCTGAAGGGTTAATGATGATGGTTAATCTTATGTGTCCACTCGATCAGGCCACAGACTGCCCTGACATTTGGCCAGACATTATCCTGGTTGTGTCTGGAAGGGTGTTTCTGAATGAAATCAGAAACATACCATTTTGAGTTGGTAAACCGAGTAAAGCAGAGCTCCCTCCCTATATGGGAAGACCTCATCCAGTCACTTGAACAAAAAGGAGGGAGCTCCTTCTGCCTGAGGGCTGAGCCGGGACATCAGTCTTTTCCTGTCTTCAGACACAAACTGGAATATCAGCTCTTCTTGGTTCTCAGACCTCTAGATTTCGGACTGGAACTTTGCCCTCAGCTCTCCTAGTGTTCAGGATTGCAGACTTGGACTGCAACGGCACTGTTAGCTTTTCTGGGTCTCTAGCCTGCTGACTATAGGTCTTGGGATTTCTCAGCCTCTATAATTGCATGAGGAAATTCCTCATTATCGATTACCGATCTGTCATCTATCATCTGTACTATATATGTACTGAGAAAGATATATATATATATCTCCCTCTCTCTCTCATGTCTTACTGTTCCTGGTTTTCTGGGGAACTCTGACTAACACAGAAGGTCAGAAGGAACGTATACTTTCCCGAGCATGTCTGTAACAGGCGCTGGGCCAGGTGCTTTACACCCATTAGCTTATTCATTTCACGTAACATCCTCTGAGGGTAGATGTAATTTCCAGCCTACAGATGGGAACTCTGAGGCTCAGAGAGGTGAAGCAACATTCCCATGGTCACACAACCAGCAAATGACAAAATGGATTTAAACTGTCCTTCCCGGGGCACCTGGGTGGTACAGTTGGTAAGACATTGACTCTTGGGTTTTGGCTCAGGTCAGGATCTCGCTGTCTTGAGACCAAGCCCTGTAGCATCCAGCTCTGTGCTCAGCATGGAGTCTGCTTGAGATGCTCCCTCCCCCCGCCTCCTCCCCATTGTGCTCTTTCCCACTCTAAAATAAATCAATGAATCTTTAAAAAAATAAAAAAAAAATCTCATTTCCTTTAGTATCATAGTCCATGCTATTTCTCCTTCAATCGACTACTTTCTTCCCTGAATATTTTATCTCTCTAGTAGATAGTTTTTTTTTTTTTATTTGTTTGTTTTTGTTTTTGTGGACAGAAACCCATTCTAATGATTTTTCCTCTGTCCACTTTTAGTTTTGGTGCTTCACACAGTATCTGGCACATGTGGTGAGGGTCGGGGGGACCTCAGGAATTGGGGAGTGATCTGTCTGGATCGTGGGGCTTCTCTGCAGGACAGGACTGGAGCGACTGTGGAGCCCTACCCATCCCTCCCTCTCCCCTTGTTTCCAGTGTCGTGCCCTTCCTTCTCCATGCTGCTGTGCAGTGTTATATGGCCATATACTCCCTGTGGCAAATCCAGGGTGTCCTCAAGTTTGCCCTGAAAAGTTGAGAATCACACTCCCTAGGAAACACTTGCCAGTGCCACCTGGGCCTGGAGCCAGCCAGGCAGCAGGGCTGGGAGGCGAGCAGGGAGGAGAGAGTGTGGCATGAAGAGGACCGGGAGACCCTGACAGCTTGCTGGGCCCCTGCTGGGTGAACTCCAGCTATAAATAGAAGGAATACTAGGCTGAGTGTGTTTAATATGCACATTGAATTCGTTTACTTAATGAAGAATTTTCCTGGAAAAGAGAGCTGAGCTGTCAGAGCTGAGCTATTTTTGAGTACGATGTAAAAGAAAAACTCAAGAGAATCATTTGCTATTTGGATTTATGCTTTTAAAATAGGTCACCATAAAAAGCAACACTGTAGCGGCAGAAAGAAGATCAGTGTTCATCAGGGGCTAGGGTCTGGGGCAAGGGACTGACTGGAAAGGGGCAGGAAGGAACTTTCTGGGGTGTTGGTAGCATTTTATATCTTACTGAGGCAGTTGTTACATGGCTGTTTTGGAACTGTTCATCTGAAGTAAATGAATTTTATTCTATGCAAATTATACCTCAACAGCCCTGATTTACCATGTCACAATTCTCCTGTCAAGGGAGAAAGGGAAGGAGTGGAGAATGAAAGTTTTCAAGCTTTGGCTTTGGGTGGAGCTTTGGCTCTGTAGCTTTTTTAGATAATTTATCTTGTTGTAAACCCAAGGAGAGTTAGAGGTGATTATCTCCATTTTGCAGGTAAAAGAGCTGAGATTGAGAGAACCTAACTTCATTGCTCCAGTCACACATAAGCTCCTACTGTACCTCATGAAGGGGTTTCAGAATTCCATAGTGATTCTCCTCCACCTGCAAAGATGTTCGGATGTTCAGAGAGATGGATCTGAGAAGTCTGGGAATGGGAAGTACTGAGTTTGTGCGCCTTACATTAAATGCTTCAGACAGCTCTATGCTCTTTCCCCAAAGTGGTCCTCCATTCTGTATTCTTTGGCTGTCTCTGACTGCATTTGGGAAAAGGTCTTAATAAGGTGCTAATGGTCTTTAACAGCTTTATTTAGTACCTTGGACCTCCCTTTTTATCAAGTGTGCTTGACTTTGGGCAGACATTGAAATCTGAAAGGGGGTGGGGTGCGTTCCGTAGAGCCTGCTGTCATTCCTGGATCCCATTCCCGTGACTGACATCATTTATCGATCATGATACTCTATGAACTCTGACTTGCTCTTGCAATCCTTCATAACACAGTCTTCTGAGCAGTAATTACTAACCCACCTGAGTCGACCTTCAAAATCAAAAGACTAGTGGCCATTATACCTGTGTTAGCAAGGCCTAATGTAGGCTCATTTCTTAAATTGAGGATGAAATCTTATCCTTTCATCTCCTCAAACCTGGAACCCAGAGAAAAGCTGATGTGTGGGTCTAGTGGCAAAAGTAGAAAAAGTGTGGATTGGACAGTTAAGATTGGATTTGGACATCAGCTCTGTACAACTTCCCCCCATCCCTCACTCAACACTCATTGTCTTCATTTTGAGACAGGGATGATAATAATAGCTATCCAAAGATGTCATGGTGAGGTTGAAATCATATGAGATCACTTATAGGAAACAGAACCCACCATTCCATCAGCTCTGTGCTAAGGACTATTACATGCATTATCTTGTTCAATCCTTAGAACAAAGTTAGGCATAAGAAACTTCTCAATCTGCCTTGATAGATAATACTCGATTTGTTCAGATCATGCACTAAAGAGTGAGGTCACGAAGTGAGCTCAGGTCTGGCTCTGAAACTCATATTGTCCATCACAAGCTACACTGCATCTCTTTCCCGGCATGCGGCAGGCAGTCTTTGGGGTGCCACATCCCTTATTGCAGGGCCTAGTTGACTGGCAAGGACTCAGACAGGAACTGACTCATATGTCAGACTGGTACAGGCACCGAAGTGAGGAAGATGACATCAGCAGCAGGGAATTCTGGGAGTGGTGGAAGGTACCAGTATCATTTTTAGGATCCTGCTAGTCTATATGGGGCCTTTGTACAAATTAGAAAAGAAGTGCCTCATCTGGGCAGAATAATTACAGAAGGCACTCCCTCTGGGAAGGCGCAGTTCCATCCGAGGCAAAGTTTACAGTATTGGGTTGAAAAGAATGGGGTCCCTACCTCTGGGTGGAGGAATTAGTACCAGGTGGCATCTCATCAGACACTCAGTCTCTTGACTGGTGTCTTTGTGCAGTACACAACCTGCACAACAATGTTAAGTGACTGTATCTTGACAGTAGGGAAAGGCAGCCTTAGGGACTTGGAGGCAGGTGAAAGGTGAATGTCCCAATAGGTAATTTTGTCAGGCAGGTCACATCGTTGGCCTGAATCAGAATTGGAATCCAGCTCTGAATGATAAGAATTACTGGCAGATTTTCAGACCCTTCCCCTGAATAATCTGACTTAGTAAATCTGGAATGGCAAATTCTTATACTGGAAAAAGTTTAGGAACTACTACTCAGTCCCATGCTCCTCACACGGCATTGCAACTGTCTCTATTAGCAGCCATGGCAACTGTCTGGCCTGCTGGGCTCTCTTTTGAGGGCAGGGCCATGTCTGCATCCATAGCATGTTGAGCAAGGGCTGGCACAGACAATGAATAAAAGTCAGTCAACAGAGAAACCACGCGTCAACTGAGTGGCTTCACAGTCCAGAGAATTCTGGCTTACTCATCATGCTAGTCATTACTCTCTACCAAGGTTAACTTCACCTCCATGTCTATACTCCTATCCTCCTTCCTCCCTCCTTCCCACTCCCCTGCCACCATCTCTTTCTCCCCCTAACCCCGCAGGAGAGGACCCGCCATTCTGGGAGAACCTTTCAGACCTATCTAGAGCATGGCCACAGCTCCTTCTGGGCCTGGGTCCTACCTCTAACCCACTGCGTGTGTTTGCACTTCTTTAGCTCTCATTTGCTCCTGGATGAAAAGGAATGGTTTTACAGCATGATTTCTGAAGTCTCTTCTAACCCTGACATGCTGTAATCCTCTGCTTGGAATCTAAGATTTCCGGTAAGTTCTGTAAGATGAGAAGGCTTTATCTGAGGCTTTTGGATTGGCATCATAGAGCCTGCTAGTTGCAGCCCAGGCGATGAGCCGCGGTAGTCTGGGACTTTCCTGAGATCTGTTTTGCTGGTGGGAAGCCTTTTGGTCACAGGCATGCTCCAGCAGGTTCTGGCCACTCCCGTGGGCAACTCAGTAAATACTGGCCGCTGACGGGTATGTTGTACAGGAAGCCAACTGGATGCGCGAGTGGCCCTGGAAAACATGGCCGTTCAAAGGCAGGCGACTGTGCTGAGTAGGGTTCCAAGTGTACTGACTCTCCGAGGCTTTGAATAGCAAGCTCCATCGGAAAATCACAAGTGTCTGCTTCCAAGGGAATGGCTTCTAGTAATAATAATAATAATAAAAAGGGGCTTTGAAGGCTTCTTGGAAATCAGCTTCTATAAAATAGTGTTTTGAGAAATTGAGTTGCAAGCCAAGCAGAAACATGGATTAAAATTCTCCCTTCGCATACTCGTTCTTTTAAAATATTTTATTTTTAAATATGAAAATAATGTGTGCATATGGTTAAGGAATTCAAACAGTACCAAAAAGTGCAAAACATAAAGCAGAAATCTCCCTTCTCCCTGTCTCATCTCCCATCCCACGAGGTAACTATTTCCTCTTTGTGCGTGCCATTATTCTGTGATTTTATAAAAATTAAAAAAAAATTATTGTGGTAAAATGCCCATAATGTAAAATTTGCTGTTTTAACCATTTTTAAATGTACAGCTCAGTTGCATTAAGTACACTCACAGGGTTGTGCAGCTATCACTCCCTTGTATTCTACAAAATTTTTCATCTTCCCCAAATGAAACTCTGTCTCCCTTAAACCATACCCCCCCCCATTGTGTCTACCTCCACCTGTGGTGTCAGCCCTTTACTTCCTGACTCTATGCTTTTGTCTCCTCTAGCTAGGGGGAGTCATGCAATGTTTGTCCTTCAGTGACTGGCTCATTTCCCTTCCCATAAACAAATCCTTTTTGCCTGTTTTTCATTTCAGGCCGGTCACTGCTGTGACTCTAATTCATATGTTTGTATGGTGTTATTTAATCTCTCAGACTTAAATAGTATTTATTGATTCTTGCAATGAAAGATTTTGGTCTTTGCTCTGCTTCCAGAATCTTTTCTTACTCTCTATCTCTTGTACTATTATTTTCAGTTCTTTAGGTTATTTTTAATATTTCAAGTAAGTGGCCTTCCCTTCTGAACCTTAGACTCTTACATGCATCTCCCTGCTTGATTTTTCTGCCTGGATATCTAACAGACATCTCAGACTTGAAATGTCCCCAGGGAAATCCACGTCTTGGGCCCCACCCCTCTCTGCTCCTCCAACTCGCTCCCCTCCAGTCTCCCTGCTGCTCAGTAAATGCCAGCATCATCTTTGCAGTGGTTCAGTCCCCAAATCTTCTAATCACCCTCTGTTCCTCATTCTCTGACAGTATGTATAGTTTTACATACAAACTGGTGATGGCCAGAGGGGAGGGGGTAGGGGTGGATGGGTGAAATAGGTGAAGGGGATTAAGAGATACAAATTTCCAGTTAAAAAAAAAAGGTAACTCAGGAGGATGAAAAGCGCGGCATAGGGAATAATCTGTAATACAGGGAAGACTCTGTATGGTGACAGTAACTGCACTCATCTTGGTGAACATTTTTTAATGTATATAATTGTCAAATCCTTATTTTGAATACCTAAAACTCATTTCATATTGGATGTCAGCTTCTGGATTAGTTCCACTGTTTCTTGCATCATGTTTATTTCTCTTAGCTTCCTTTTTCATTTTGCTAGAGTATATTCCCTGTAATTGCTTTCAGAAAAGGAGTGTGGGAGGTAACTGTACAGTTTCCTATTACTGCTGTAACATATCACTATAAACTTTGTGGCTTAAAACAACACGTGTTTATTATCTTAACACTTTTGTAGGTTAGGTGTCTGACCTACATCTCACTAGGCTAAAATTAAAATATGGGCACAACTCGATTCCTTTCTGGAGACACTCAGGGAAAACCTGTTTCCTTGCCTTTTTTGGCTTCTAGAGGTCTCTTGCATTCTTTGGCTCCTGGCCCTATTCCTCTGTCTTCAAAGCCAACAATGCAATATCTATCTGATCATCCTTGTGTGGTCACATCTCCCTCTGACTGCAGAGGGAAAGGTTTCCTACTTTTTTTTAAAAATATTTTTATTTATTTATTTGGCAGAGAGGCAGGCAGAGAGAGAGAGAGAGAGGAGGAAGAACCAGGCTCCCTGCTGAGCAGAGAGCCCGATGTGGGGCTTGATCCCAGGACCCTGGGACCATGACCTGAGCCGAAAGCAGAGGCTTTAACCCACTGAGCCACCCATGTGCCCCAGGTTTCCTACTTTTAACGACCCATGGCTGGGTCCTTAATTTGTTCATATCTGCAAGTCCATGTAAGGTAACATAGGTTTCTGGAATTAGGATGTGACACCTTTGGGGGAAGTCATTCTTTACCTATTACATATTCTTTTGGAGTCCCCCCAAACCCTGGAAATTCTTGAATTAGCTTCACACTGCTTATAAACTTCTAGATTCAAAAGCATGTTCCATCATAACTTCAGACACTCTTCCATGTCATCTGGTTCCATAATTATTGACCCAAAATCTGAGTGCATTCTGATCCTTTGTCCTTTACAGGCACATTTACTGCCAAATCCCTGGCATCTTTTAGGATTGTCTTGCTGAAATTTTACCAAATTTGTTTTATTTACAAATTTATTTACAAATTAAAATTTGTTAATTTTAAAATTAACAATTTTTAATTAACAATTAATTAAAAATTAAAACAAATTAAAATTTGTTTTGTTTTGTTTACACCTGTCATGCTTCACTCTGAAATGATCCTTTCAATCTCTGAAGATGTGAATCTCTATTTAAGGGGTTTTTTTTTGTTTTGTTTTTTCTTTGCTATCTGCATTTCCCCATGGCTTTCACTAATATCTCCATATCTGAAACTCCTATTAAAGGAATTCTGAGCCTTCTGGACTTGTTCTCCAGTTAGTCTAACTTGCAGTTTTCTCGTATTACATTCCTTCTCATCTTCAGGTACCTGTACTGTGAGATCTCCTTGATTTCATCTCCCAGAGGACTCATTTGGCCTCTAGTCATGAGCAACTTATCATCTGGCCCCACTGCTGAAGTTTTTGCATGTCAATGAACATAGTTCACATTCCAAGGACCCTTGATTGCCTCTTTCTCATGGTGACAGTAACTTGGCTTTCTGCTGAAATGTATCTTGAAATTTCTCTTCAGTTTCTTCCTTATTTCTGTTGCATCCAGAGTCTATTGCCTGCATTTTTTCAGACTTGGGATTTCTCTTTCTTATCAGTTTTCCTCAAATGTTGACCCAGTTGGCTTACTTTTATTTGTGACACTCTTGCCTGATAGCATAGTCAGCTGACTGACATGGTTTCCCTTAGTGATCCTGGTCCACTTATCCAAAAGGCCTTTCCTTCAGGTGGGAGGGCTGACAGAGAGCTCTGCATAGATGAGCAGGTCCTCTTGGGTGGCGGGCTGGTCCTTTCGGTGGATGGCAGGGAGTAGAGCAGTTTACTTGAGCTCCCACAATTTCCAAAGTGAAAAGGAGTGTGCTGTTGGGTTGGGGCCCTGCAGCACACTTTCTTCCTGGATGGATCTTCTTTCTTCTTTTTTCTTCAGCTAAAGATGGGCTTGTGGATTTGCCCTCAACTCTTCTCTGCTCCCATCCCCAGCCTTTGAGCAGACTCTGGACCCTCCCCAGGCTAGCCTTCATTCCTTCATGATGGCCATCCCATATCCCTTTCTGGCTCTCTAGGCCTACTTACTCCTCTCCCAAGGCTTTTCCAGGGCTCCACCAGGTTACACTGGGTCACACACTCAGTGCAGTCTTCTGTCTGTGTCTCTCACTGACCTCTTGTGCTCTAGCTTATGCCTCAGTGATTCCATTTGCTTTCCACCCTTCAGAGATTTGTGTGTGGATTGTATCCACCTTTTTTTTTTTTTTTCTGTTTGTTCATCAGTACAACCAGGGATTTATGTATTCTATTTTGTACATGTTTGTTAGCTATTCAGCGGGGTCTTGTCTGGGAGCATGTCCAGTCTGCCATCTTGAACCATAAACCTGAAATTCTAAAAGTCCAAATGCAATTCAGATGTAAAAGAAATAGGTTATGCCATCTCCTCTTAGAAGTATTTTTCTCCCCTTTCACCCAACCCAGATTGTTCAGGCCTCTCCTAGGGACTCTACTTAGAATACCTTGTGTTTCCTTCTACCATGTCACATCATATTACTACTGGCCTCTGTGTATTGGATATGCCTCCAGACTGTAAGGTCTTTGAATACAGGTACATGCTCATCTCTATGCACATGGTAGACAGCCAGTAATACTTACAGATTGAGAGTACATCCACACCCACTTTATGAACATGGCAATCCAAGGTACTGCAATATGGCTTTAGCTTTCGAGGAATTCAAAGCATAGTGAGGACAACAGACATGGGCACTGATAATTCTAAGACAGTATAAACAGAGTGTGTGGGACCATAGGCAAGAAATCAGATAACTGTGGTTGGGATGGAGAGAAGTCAGGAAAGGCCTTCAAAAGGAGATTATGTTTATGTTAGTTTTGAAGAGTGCACAGGGGCTCTCAGGTAGTTCCAAGTATATTAAGGCATTCCAGAAATAAAGCAGCAGTTCAGAGTTAATTGTGGCTGGTGTACAAAGTATAGAGCAGAACATGCCCAGTGTTAGCAGTGAAGGTGGGCATTTTGTACTTGATCTTGAGGGAAGCTACTGGGGCTTTTAAGCAAGGAGTGGTATGGTCATATTGGCATATTATAAAGATGTTGACTGTAGTAGAGAAGATGGACAGACAGTGTCCTGAAGATCTGGGACATGATTGCAGTAGTCTAAATGAGAAGTGATGAGATTTTGACCAAGGGAGCAAAAGCTAGGATAAAGTTGAAGAGATGGGTTTGGGGAATTGCAGGGGGACAGAACTGTGGGTTTTGGTGACTATTTGATATGAAGGACTGATGAGAAGGGAAGAGACAAGCTTCTGGAGGCCCTTCTGGTGGTGGGGCTCTAGGATCCAGTGATCTCGGGAAAGGACATGAACGCTTTTGTTTTTTGGTAAATCTCAAGTGAAAGGTGAAGAGGTTGTGGCAGCTGTGATTTATGAGATTCAACCAGGCTCTTTCAGTCCTTTCTGAAACCGCACAATTCAGCTGAAATGAGGGAAAGGCATGTCTTCAGTTCTGGCTTTGACAGCCAGGCTCCCCATTTCCTTCCCAGGAAACCGACTGGGAGTGGGATGTCCTGATGAGGTACATGAGATCAGCTTCATGTCAAGTTTGGATTAATTTTTAAAATGGGATTAGCATCCAACTGAAATGGATGTCAACTGCTTGGAATGCATCTTTGGATCTGAGTGATTTTGATATGAACCAAATGTGATCGCCTAGTAAAGGTTTTGTTTATGTGGCACCATCTTGATATTTCAACTCCGCCCCAAATTTAACTCTCAGAAACCCTCCAGAGAAAGGAATATAGGTCTTTTGTTTTGCCTCTGTGCATCTCTTACCTCTTTTTTCTTTTCTTTTCTTTCTCTTTCTTTCTTTCTTTCTTTTTTTCTTTCTTGCAACATACTCCTTAGCTCTTCTTAATCACGACAACACAAATCAAAAGCATTCAAGAAAAACTGAGGGAATAGGTCTTACCATATACGAGCATTTTCTGGGTATTAAGCATGCCCGCTAATGATACTGTGTGGACCTGCACAACCACATTAAACATAGGAATCATAATCCCCATTTGACAGCTGTAGAAATTAGGCCTTAAAGGGGTTTTCAAGTTAGTAAATGGCAGAGAGGATTCAAATACAGTGCCTACCAGGACCCAGCATTATACCTGCATTACTCCATTTAATCCTCACAGCCATGGAAAAGTGTAGAGACTTAGAGAAGCCTAATAAAAAGAGGCTTAGCAAGATTAAATAACCTCTCCAAGGTCACTCACCAGGGAGACCTGAGATTTTGTTTTCCTTCTTTATTTGTAGACCAAACGTAAGCATTATATGTCTAAGAGGTGTTAAGAGGCATATGGGTAATATTATATGTCATCGCAGGAAAACTCCTGTGATGCAATTCAGATAGAGAATCTCTTTTGAAAGCCCTGTTTTCCTGGTGGCCATTCCCAGAGCCTTTAGTGATGGGGAAGGTGGAAGGGGAGTAACTTGTTCCAGGCCCTGGATCGGACCATTCCATATTCCACACATAATTCTAATAATTCAAACAGCCCTTTGAGGTGGGTGTAATGATTCTGGTTTCCTAGATGAAGGAACCGAAGTTCAGAAAGGTTAGGTAAAGGTTAACTAACTCACAAGTTTTCTGCTCAGATACAGCTGACCCAAAGCCACAGGTTTTCAGGATGGTGCTAACCCACACGGAGGGCAGTTATTTGAGGAACCACATAAGAAGGAAGAAAGCGATCAGGACGTGAGCCCTGCCATTGCTATTTCACTTCGTCCCTGAAGTTCGCCCAGGTAGGTTGTGAATAAACACCCTTTGATGAAATCTTCAGATGATGCTAAGTCAGGCCCTCCATAAACATGAGTAACCATAAGAGCAACACAAATGACCCCAGATGAAGAAGGCTAGAAGTGCAGGCAGGAAATTACAGGATGAGATAGATTACCACAAGGGAAATTCTGAATTAAAACATGTGGGCTGGCCAATGGGACTAACATAAGCCCCTTTCAGGAGCTCGGAGCTCTGCAGTTGGAAGGGCAGCAGTGGTTACCGTACCCAGCTCCTTCACCAACAGATGAGGAAACCCAGACTCAGACAGGAGGTGCAGATTAGCCAAGGCCACAGTCAAATTAATGGCAGTGCTGGGATGAGCCCTAGGTCTCGTCTCATAAGTGACTTGCCCTTTCATGACGACCCATGGGCTTTGGAGTCAGAGGCACTTAAACCTCACTCTGCCATGTAGACGCTGTGTGTCTTCAGGCATGTCACTTAACCTGCTTGAAACTCAGTCTTTCTGTCTGGAAAAGCGGTAAAGTGATACATATTCCTTAAGGTTATTTTGGAAAACAAATGAAATGATTGGTACCTGACACATAAAGGTTCAAGAAAGATGATGTGTCTTTTTTATTTGCAACAGAGAAATGCCCTGAGGGCAATAGCTATAGGGCAGGGTGTGTGTTGTCTCCATCACAGCCCATGTGAATGGGTGCTGGAGGCTTTTGCAGGAAGATGGGTGGTGGATGTGTTGGGAACAGGTAATGTCATCCAGCTGCACTCAACAGTGTCTTCAAATGAATCTATCAAAAACATATCACATGTTTAAAGTGCCTATTACATGCAAGGTAGACTTTGTGGCATCTCATGGAATGCAGGACAGTGGGGCAGAACGATGCCCCCAGACCAGAGGTAGCAGAGTGTGGGAGGAGGAGCTGGGGTGTGAAAGGATGCAGACACTGTCTGTAACCCTCCCTGCCCCCACCCCTGCCGGACTGCAGTAGGCCAAGGAAGGAGGAGGAAGAAGTATTCTTCTTTTATTCATCATCTAAGTTTGCTTATTACATTAACTCCACTGAATTGAGATTTTACTTAAGGACTTTTAAAAACTAGTTTAGTTATTATTCTTTTTAAGTAATCCTTACACCCAACAAGGGGCTCAAACTCATGACCCCAAGGTCAAGAGTCACATGCTCCTAGACTAAGCCAGCCAGGTGCCCCTTAATTAAGGATTTTAAATGACTACCAAACTTTTGATTATCTCAGAGTAAATAAGGAAGTTGGGGTGCGCCTCACTTTCATCTGCAATATAGGAAGGACTCCCCCACTGACCAGATAAGGGACATAGAAAGCTCCTTTTCTGATTGCAGCTCTTGATTCCCCCGTGGGTGCTGGTCACGTTTACATACTTGATTTATTGGACTGTACTCTTTACATTGGCTTGTTTGATTTCCTACTAGTGATGGGGAATTCTTTGAGGCAATCAGACTGATGATTGTAAAACTAGTGCCAAGTACACAGTTGTCCTCAGTAAGCATTGTGGACGGAGATGCATAAAGGGAAAGTTACATGGGTGGGGAGTAAAGCAGACTTCTTCCCAGATGCTGACCTTTCTGTTGGGTTGTCCAGCTGTCATCCATGCAGCAAGCACCTGCTGAGTGCCTCTTATGTCATTCCTTGCAGAGTCTTTTCTCTTGGGTCATGAGTGAGTGTGACACCATGCTAACTATCTCACCGTCAGGACTTACGAGGAACATACTTTTATTTTCTCATCTTGTTTCATTATTTGCTTTGTGCAGTTCTCTCTGAGGGCTAGGACAGTATTGTTCATGTCTCCAAATCCCTAGCACTGGAGCTGGCACCTAGAAGCTGCCTGATAACAGCAGAACCAAGGACTGAACAGAGCAAATCTGAGATCTTTGTAACACTCTAGAGGTCAAATCCACTGAAGCAGGAAGGCAGCCCCAATACTGCCCTGATATTTCTGGAATATGGATTATGTGCGGGGTTAGAGTAGGAGCTGCTGTGACTCAGAAAGAGAGGTCTGGATCCCAGATCCCCCCAGCTACTTGGGAAGCATGATTTTTTCTAAGACTTGGTTTTGAGAATAATAATGAGGGCAGTAATATGCATCATAAGTGAGACATGTGAAGGTCTCTAGTATAAAGATCTCTAGTTTGGTGCCTCATAAAGAACATGTTCTTTCTCCATTTATATATATATTTCATATTATATATGAATTTATAAGTATGTAATATACAAAAATTTATATATTTTAATACTAACATAAAAATACATAAGAGGTACTTATAAATTATATATTTTTATAATTTATAATTATTTATATATAATTATATATTTATACATATATTTAACTTATATAATTTATATAAACTATATATCAATTATATATTTATAATTTATAATTATATATATAATTTTTTAGACAGACTGTCCTCCATCCTTGAAAAAGCAGCATCTGGTGCAGGAGTCATAGAAATGCACGATTAAGGATTTTGATCATGTTGGAGAAGAGCTGACATCAAATAGCATGATCTGATATTGTGGTGTGCAGAACATGAAAATCAGATGGATAATATTTAGGTTTGGCTTGGAGCCCTGTCTTTCTCACGTACCAACTCACAACCTTGGCAAGTAAATGACTTTTCTGAGCTTCTTTGCATTTACCTTTAAAAGAAGTCAGTAAAGGGGCACCTGGGTGGCTCAGTGGGTTAAAGCCTCTGCCTTAAGCTCAGGTCATTATCCCAGGGTCCTGGGATCAAGCCCCGCATCAGGCTCTCTGCTCAGCGGGGAGTCTGCTTCCCCCTCTCTCTCTGCCTGCCTCTCTGCCTACTTGTGATCTCTCTCTCTGTCAAATGAATAAATAAAATCTTGAAAAAAAAAAAAAGAAGTCAGTAAGATGTCTGGACCCTTCTTGAGGGAAAAATCTGTCTATTCATCTCCATGTTCTTAGCGACTATCAAAGCAGCCAGGTGCAATCATAATACTATATATAATAATAAATAACTCTTTTCTAAACATTTAAATGGATTCACTTAATCCTTACAGCCACACAAGGAGGTAGGTACTCTTAAATTTTTGAAAACCCTTGGGGAATGGAATTTCACTCATACATCAGTAAACCAAATCAAAAGCAACAGTGTGGCAACACTTATGTGTGACTTCAAGTACTGTGAAAATATAAGGTAGTCTTAGTTCTTCTATTTCTCCACTTTGCTATAGGGGACATGCTGCTCAGGCTTATGGTAAAAAAGGGAAGCGATCATTTAAAGAGATTTTACAAATATTGTCCTTCGTGAGATCTCATTTAACCTTTGCGTACAGTTCTTTGAGGAAGATACAAGTATCTCATTTTAAAGATTTGGAAACTGAAGCTCAGAATAATTAGGTGCTTAGTGACTTGCTCAGTGGCTGTGCAGCTATTCTGTGGGGAAGTTATGATCCAGATTTAGGTGGGGTGTCTGCAAAGCCCAGGCACTTGGAGAGATGGCTAAGTAAAGGGAGGAGGGAAATGCAGAGGAAAAAAGGAGGTGTCCGATGAGTTTGCTGTGGGTTAAAACAGGGGTTAAAAGCATCAAAAGAACTGGAGCCTTGAACCCCACCCCCTCCAACACAACTCAGATGTTTTTGTCATTCTGACAGTCAGAAATAGATGTCCCTGAAGTTCCTCCATTCCCAGGGAAGGGCCAATGATAAGCCTACTGGTAACTGCTGGTAACAGGATAAGGAGACATTTGAGAGTCTACGTGGAGGTCAGGTGTTGAGAGGTGTGTCTCACATGTGTCTCACCTGTGAACACCATGATCACTCTGGTTCGTTATTCTTTTTCTCTTTTCCCAGATGCTGGGGAGGTAGTGTGGCACCGGAGGACGCGGGATTAGAATTTGGGTAGGAGCCCCTGGAATGGGAGTTTACTCTAACTTGCTTCAGGGTTTGCCCAAGTCCTCCCCTCGGGATCTCAGCCAGCAGGAATAGGCTGGCACAGCTGATACAGGAAAGCTCTTCCTGGTCCAGAGTCTAGGGTCGGAATTTACTATTTTTTCCTCTGACTTCCGACATTCTAGGAAGGGTGCTTCAGTTCTAACTTGGGGAGAGGACAGGCATGACTGACTAATATTTCTAAAGTTTACATTTCATTATGTCACCTCTATACTTAACCTTCTTGCATGGCACTTTTGTAGGTTTCCCCATTAGGGCCCCCACTTGCTCTGAATACATCAGACGCTTATGCTAATTAATTAGGTGATGTGTATGTGTGAACAAAGTAGAGTCCCTGTGATTCAAGTCCCCCTGGAAGGAACTGAGAACTCTTGGACAAGTTATTAACCACTCTAGGCTTTGGTTTCATGCTCTGATAAAGAGAGTCTGAATAGTGCCTACCTGACTGGGTTATTCTGCGTGGTGAGTCCATTTCTGTAAGCCAACTAGAAGAGTGCCGGGCCGCAGTGAACACTCCATGATAGAAGTTATTTTATTTTTTAAAAGATTTTATTTATTTGACAGAAAGAGAGATCACAAGTAGGCAGAGAGACAGGCAGAGAGAGAGAGAGGAGGAAGCAGGCTCCCTGTTGAGCAGAAAGCCCGATGCGGGGCTCGATCCCAGGACACTGAGATCATGACCTGAGCCGAAGGCAGAGGCTTAACCCACTGAGCCACCCACGCACCCCCGATAGAAGTTATTTTTAAGAATTCTCACCAGCTCTCTCATTCTGCACATGAGAAAATGAACCCTGCATAAATTTAAGGTCCTACGATAAGCACTTGCTGGGGAGGAGGGTGAGAATTTGAGGATATTATGGTTGTATGTCAACCTGGGACCCACAGATACCTGGGTTGTGGCCTGCTGCTTATTGCCCTTCCTAACTATGTTCAGTTTCTGCCCTGCCCTTGGGGCCCGTGGTTGAAGAAGGAAGGCACAGCTCCCAGCCCAAGGATAGCACACTCCATATATAGCCTTGGACTGGACTGATGTGTCCTCCCAGGAGCCAGGAGACTGGTTGCACAGAGGGGTGGACACATGGGGGAAAGGTGCAGCAGCAGTTGTCATTGAAGTGCATCTTGGCTGTGTTTAAGGCCATTCCTACACTGTCCCCATCCAAACTCCTCAACCTCATCTCCATGCTGTTTGTATCCAAGCCTTATCTGGATAGTCTGTGTCCTGGGTCCTCTATACACCAGTCTGCTCCAGCAGGAAACAGAGTGGCTTGACATCCCCCTCTCCCCTTTTCTAATCCTTCCTGTTGTGACCAACAAATCCTGATTAAAATTTTCCATCTTATTATTAATTTAGATTAAGTTTGACCAAAGCATCACAATGTGTTGGAATCATTTGAAACTGCATGTCCCAGGGCACACTGAACTTAAATAAGCAGGTCACCACAAAATAAAACCAGCAGTGATTCAACCTGCCTATGCAAATCTTTGTTACGGAACCAAACAAGAAAAAATATATATGGAATAATCAGAGTTTCTTGTGGGAATTAGATCTGCATTATATGATAGGAGAAATCAGTTTCAGTAGAAGTTATAGCCACAAAATAAAATTCACAATTACCCAAGCTATAATTAATAAAATGGGATACAAACAATAAACTGAATGAGGGAATCAAATCTATATAGGATTGGAATAAAAATTTCATTTTGAAGAATGTAAAAGTGCAATTAGAAAAATTAAACACAACCTACCTATAATGCAATAATGATGTAAGTGTCTGTATCCATAAGTCAGGTCCATCCCTGGGGTAGGTGGGGTCAGAACGTCTGAGGAATCAAAAGAACAAAATTAACATCTGAGGGATCAAAATGAATTCCTTGTAACCCAGCACAGTGGCTTGTGTGATACGTTTGATGACACATTTCTCTAGAAGCTAAGATAGTCCTGGCTGGGTGTACTATTTTACATCCTTAATGAGATGGTCATGCAACTGGGATGACCTGTAGTTTCTGAAATGATCAAGGTCTTTCTCAGTGCTATTAGCAACAAATGAATGGAGTACAAACACAAAAGGAACATGGGTTTTGCCATGTGTTTCAGTTCCTATAGAGCATCTGAAGCCATTTTCCTGGGCACTGTATACTTGAGGGGCCAGAGTAAGTAGCTTCAACAACTGATGTTAAAAAGTACCTAAATCTTGGGGCACCTGGGTGGCTCAGTCAGTTAAGCATCTGACTTTTGCTGGTAGCTCAGGTCATGATCTCGGGGTTGTGGGGGTCAAGCCTTATGTTGGGCTTTGTGTTCAGTGTGGGGTCCACTTGAGATTCTCTCTCTCCCCCCATCCCCTGTGTGTGTATGCTCTCTCTCTCTCTCTCAAATAAATAAATGTATCTTTTTTTAAAAAAGGACCTAAATCTCACTTTTACAAAGGGGAAAATACCTAAATTTTATATATATGTATATATATATATATATATATATATATATATATATATATATATAGTTGGCCCATGAAACTTCTTTCTAGAAAACACTTCCTTTGAATGTCCTTTTGTGACTTTAGTCATTTCCCATTCGCTGACTAAATGGGACACTGGATGGTTAGATACGGTTCCTGCCTCCCAAGAAGGCAAGACACAGTCATTCACACATACTTAGCACAGTGTGCTCAATGTAATAATAGACTACCCTATATGCTGAGGATATGGTAATCAGTTTTGCTAGGTAAGTGTCAGAGGAGGTGAAACTTAAGTAAAATTGTCAAGCTCTAGGGAATGAATGCTTCCAGTTGAGTGCACAACATGGATAACATGGAAGGGAAAGTATTTCATGTGGCTGGGGGTTGGTGGATGGAAAACAGGGTCTGGAGATGAAGGCTCATGGAAATTGGAAGTGTTGACCCCTGCCTCTTCCCAGATCTGAGTGAGCTCCTGTATCCTGTCTAGTCCTGAGGTCCAGGCATGGGTGCTCTCCCCAGTTGGATATCTACTGGTAATCATAAAGCTAAGGGGTGTTTTGAGATGTTGCAGAGTTGTCCAAATACCCTCTCAGGGTCACCACGTGGTTTGGGTTTGAACTTAAGGCACAGATGGGTGTGGATTACATTCACTCCATGACTATCCAGCAGCTCAAAAGCTGCTGGTAAGGGGTCTGGGGTTGGGAGGGCATAACCTTAACTCAGACTTCGGTCTGAGGTTTATGCCCCCTTGGAGGTGCCTCAAGACGTTTCAAGTAACGTGCAGGTATGGGTAGTTTTAGGGGAATCAACTTCCATATATGTTCTTTCCTACCATTGATCTCACCAACAGCTTTCCTGCTGGCAAATTCTTCTCCCTCTCCTACAGCCCCATTCATCATCTCCCTCCCTCGCCCTCTTTTAAACACCTATGGCTTTATGGTTTCAGGAAGCGAAATCAATTTTAAAATTTACACACACACTTCATAGAAGTACTGGATGATCAATAAATGACTGGGTTCTAACATAAAAACCCAATACATTAGGGCGAAATCCTGTGGGAGAAGTGACCTTAGAAAAAGGAGGCCAAGGAATTTCTCAGAAAGGAAAAAGAATAATGTACAATTTCCAACAGTTACAGAAGAGCTTGTTTGTACATTTTTCAAACAGATTGTGGTGGGTTTTAAGTAACTGGTATTTAGACCAAATAGGGTTCACACAAAAGAGCAATGTAACAATTTTATTTTAAAATGTCAATATTTGCAACATGTTGTTTAAGTTTCGAGGAAAACTTCAGATGTCAACTTAAAATGTGTGAGGGGGCACAGAGCTTTGACAAAACTGTTTGAAGGGTACATGAGCAAAAGTGTGCAGACCTCTGTTCTGTTTAGCCTGGCTGGAGGGCGTTCCTGGCTTGGGGACTGGACTCTGTTCTTTGGGCCAACATCTGTCCCACCCTCAAGAGCGGGATCCAGAAGCCAGGACCCAGATTCCCATTCAGGGTCTCTTCCCCGGCCTCCTTCCTGGGGATTCAATTCCACATTCTCAGGAAGACTTCTTACACAAAAGCCTTCATTCCGCATGTTTTATCCCATTATTACATTCCATGGCCCATTAGAAAGAGATTAATCCCTTTGAATAGAGCCCAGACCCTTAGCCACACAGCACTCAGGTAAGGAAAGCCACCCCTTTGGAAATAAAACTAGAGTAGCTTTGATTATCCCTTTGAAGGGGGAAGAGATGTGCTACCCTTCTTCCTCCTCCTCCAGGTTGGAGGGCAGAGCTGTCACTCAGGTGCCGCTAGCAGGCATCACCCTGCAGAGGCACACAGGCCAGAATGGGGTGGAGAAACAGAGAGCAGTCTTTCATCCTCATGCCATCCACTACTTGGGAGCTGTGAGACCCTGGGCAAATTCCTCACCCTCTCTGAGTCACAGACTCACATCTGTGAGGTGAGATCCTAATGCGATCCTCTTGCGGTTTTTTAAGGATTATATGAGATATTTAGGAAGGTGCCTAGCCCAATGTGTGACATGCAGGAGGCAGCCCAAATCTAATTATTCTGAGCACGGACTCGTAGATGCTATTCCTTTTACCACATGTGGGGAAAGAAGGTGAAAAGGGTGACGTCTTTGTGAAATTGTCATGTTCCTGAGAGAGGCAGACCAGAGGAGCAGGCAGGGAGAGTGGGGCAGCAGGGGGGAGGAGAATGTGGGCTAAATGACAGGATACATGGACGATCTGGTGTTGGGGTAGAACCTGTAACATGTAAGTGCAGAACTGAAGGCCAAGAAGGAGTTGGGTGGGCACAGAAGGGGAAGTACCATTGTGGGCACAGGGAGGGTCCCATACAGAGGCCTGGAGGCAGAGATCTGGGGCTGGGTTGGGATGGGGTACCCCAGTCAGGCTGGAGAGGGAGGAAGGTGCTGTGTGCCATGCTAAGGGGCTGAGACTTACTCCCTTTGGGGGGTTGAGGGTTGATCTGGGAACGCCCTGGCCTGATTTGAGGTTTAGAAATCTGCCATAGTGAGGAGCAGATAGCAGGTGTCTGTCTGGAGATCAGGGAGACCAGTCCTTCTTCTAGTCCACGAGCCCTTTAAGTGCACGGAGAGTGTTTGCCATACCTCTGAAAATTCAGGGCCTAGGACAGTGCCCATGGCAGAGTAAGAGTTTGATGGCAAAGTTGTTGAATGAACTGGTCAGTGACTCAGCAATAAATTTCTCCCAATTTTATATTAACCAGGGCAAAAATGACCTTTGAATATAGTTGCTCATCAGTACCTCTTATCTTGTCCCCTCAGTGCTCTCGCAGATTCATGCCTGGAGATAAGGCAGCCTACAGAGTGATGAAGCTGCCTGCTTGTTAGCGCAGGAATTGTCCTAAGCATCCCTCCCCATGTCCACTTGAACTCTGAACCTTCTGTCTCCTCACTGTCCTGCTCCCTGTCTTATTTGTCCTCATAACTTCCTTGCTGAGCCCTGTTCTGTGTGATGTCTGTTTTTCACTGTGTGATTTACCTGCCTCCAACCTGGTGTTCTCAGAAAGTGCCTTTCTCCCCTCCAGAGGCCCTTCTCACTCACCGGTCCGCATGCAACAGGAACCCAGCAGTCTGGTAAAGTGTCAGCCCCAAGGGCAACAACAGATCTCCCTTTTCAGTTCTGCTAGCGTGCTGGCGCTATCGTCGGTACAGGGTGATTTCCTGAAGCTTTGTGCAGTTTTGAGCGTTAGGGCCCCCCTGACCTATTCCACTTTGGGGAATTTTCTCTAGGATTTGCTTCACAAGGCCAGACCTGGGGTCCTGTAATTATACTGCAGGACAGCAGGAAGGCAGCAGAGGAGGGGAAATCAATGAAAAGGATTCTTATCATAAGCCCCTTCTCTAATTTGGGGAAACAGAAATCTCTGCGTGTTTTCTCAATAAGCACTTCATCAGAACCCTTCTTATCCTGACAGGCTTCACTCTTTCATAAACACAGCAAGAATAACCTTTGGACGCTGGCCTACCATCATCAAGTATGAAAATGTGAATTCCATGGGTCACTGTTTTTGCAGCCGCCAGATGTGGATGAAAGGGGAAGGGTGTTTTATTGTGTTTTCTCAAGAAACAGAGAAAGGTCTGTCCTGAGATGGGCCTGCTTCCCTCCCACACAAGTGGTCACCATGTGGCCAGAGGACAGCTAGCTAATTTGCAAGATTAAGCCTTTCCAAATATTTAGAATTGGTCTATTCTGTCTTCAGCTAATAAAATGGATTTCTGCCCCAAAATGGATTTAGGAAGCAGACACAAGAGCTCCTAAGGGCTTGTTGGCAAGTTACCTGTTAACAGGGTCCATCTGTCAAATGGATGTGCAATGGGTAGGCCCTGCGTGGATCTCCTGCTTGTCCTCCCAAGAATGCCTACGTTCATGCAGAAATTCTCCTGAGAATAGATGAAGGCCGGGGCCAGCTGATGCTACGTGATGCCCAAACTGTAAGCTTCTGCTCTTGGTCACACACTCATGCCCTATAAGTGCCCAAGAATAAGCACACATTAAAAAACAAACCTATGCCCCAAATGGGAGCTCTACATTAATTGCAAATATCTTTATTCAGGTCAATGTTTCACTCACTAATATTGAGTGTTTACAGTGTGCCAGAGACTTGAGGAACCAGGGAAACTGTCCCTGCTATAAAGGAGCTGGTTGGTTTTTATTTATTTATTTATTTATTAGTTTTTTTAGTTTTGGGGATATGGAGTTATAAACATCTATAATGTAAAATACTTTAAAAGAGAAAGTGCAAAAGGAACTTTGGAGAAGAAGACCCAGAGTGTGTCTGGGGGCGGGGAAGGGAGTTTCAGAGTGGAAGTAGTCCTTGAGTGGAGCCTTAAAGAATGAGTCGGAGGTTTCCAATGGGGGAAGTGTGCTCAGGACAAAAGAACAGACCCTTCACAGACAATGCTGTGTTTGGGGAGTGACATGTGTTCATATGGCTGGGTTGTGAAGTAGGAGGAAGGGAGAGGTGGCCCTGAGGAAGTGAGGAGGGAGGCAAGGGCTCAGTCACCAGGGGCATTAGTCATGCTAATACATTTACATTTGGCTCTGTAGGCAGTGGGGACACAGTGGGGCCCCGAAGAATGTTGACTAAGAGCGCAAAGGGGTCACGTCATAGTGCAGGAGATGGTTGGAAGGTGAGTGAGACAATACATGTCCAGTTGGCAAGGCATACTTGCTTATCATTAAGTATAATGAGGGATAATGAGCTTTAATAGGGTGAGATGGGGCTCTTCTCTTTGCCCTTGAGATCTGCTCTCCACCCTTCTCCACCATGCTCGGTACTCTAGGATGCTGACCTGTATGCACTCAATCAGTGGGTGTCCTAGTCCCTGGGGATTAGTGTAAATCCCTGGGGTTTAATGGAAGCCTGGGTGGGAGATGGGAAAGAGAAAGAAAAATAAAGTCAAGGTATTATTCTCCAGGGTTTGCTTTGGGCTGATTTTGTGCCTTGAGCAAAGTTACAGCTCCTCTCCATGCATCCCTTTCCTGCTGCGGTCCAGTAACCTCTCCCTGTCCTCACTCCTTCAGATGTAGGGATGTTAAAAGCCTTGCTGGCCCATGGGTACTGTGCTATTTCTTAGAATTTCCCTACTTCCTGCCCACAGCTTCCTAAGGAATCCCTTTATTAAATACTTCTGAATTATCCAAATATGAGTGGGTCATATGTTTTTTTGTTTTTTTTTTGAGAATAAAATAAGTTATTTTTTTATTTATTTTTTCAGCGTAACAGTATTCATTCTTTTTGCACAACACCCAGTGCTCCATGCAAAACGTGCCCTCCCCATCACCCACCACCTGTTCCCCCAACCTCCCACCCCTGACCCTTCAAAACCCTCAGGTTGTTTTTCAGAGTCCATAGTCTCTTATGGTTCGCCTCCCCTCCCCAATGTCCATAGCCCGCTCCCCCTCTCCCAATCCCACCTCCCCCCAGCAACCCCCAGTTTGTTTTGTGAGATTAAGAGTCATTTATGGTTTGTCTCCCTCCCAATCCCATCTTGTTTCATTTATTCTTCTCCTATCCCCCTACCCCCCCCATGTTGCTTCTCCATGTCCTCATATCAGGGAGATCATATGATAGTTGTCTTTCTCCGATTGACTTATTTCACTAAGCATGATACGCTCTAGTTCCATCCAACAGATGAATGGATCAAGAAGATGTGGTATATATACACAATGGAATACTATGCAGCCATCAAAAGAAATGAAATCTTGCCATTTGCGACGACGTGGGTCATATGTTTTGTGCTGGAACTCTATACCAGGTGGCCCAGCAGTGGAGTAGGCAGAGCAGTTCGGTTCTGCCTGGACCAGGGAGGGAGGAACCAAGAAGCCTTCAGAGAAGAGGTGGCGTTTGAGCCCTGTCTTGACCCGTGAGCTTGAGTTGCCCAGGCATCAAGAGTGTGAAAGGCATCCTGGACTGAAGGAATAGGGTATACAGATGAACAGCAGGATGCAAGAACAGGGTGTACGTGGGGATCCACAGATGGGAGGTGCCTGGACAGTGAGGTGAGATGCTGCAGATGAGGGGCAAAGGTCAAGTAGGTCAGAGTAGAAGAACTCTGGAATGTCAGCTTGGGAGTTGTCCCCAGGAAAAGGGCAAGAATGGTGGCAGCACTGGGAACCGAATTAAGATGAGGAAGATGGAAGGATCTGGGAGCGTTAAGCTTAGAGAAAAGACTTGGGAGCATGATCATTGTCTTCAGAAATGTGAAGGATCTGGATAACCATATGGCAATATGGATTGTGACTTCATATTTTTTGGCCAAGTAATTCCGTGTCTAGGAATTTAGCTGAAGGAAATAATCCAAAACGCAGACAAAAATGTTCTTTGCTACATTATTTATAATAGTCAAGAATTGAAAGCAACCTAAATACCCAGTAAAAAGAGAGTTATTAAATAAATTATGGCAGATCTTTACAATATGTGATTGTTAAAGTGTATAAAAAATTTAAGGCATGGGAATATACTTTTAATATCATGTTAAATAAAAAGTAGGATACAAAATTTCTATACAGAATGATCTCAGGGACATAAAAATACACGGACAAAAGAAAGTTGTGAAATTCTCATCCATGGCTATTGCTGTTGATGAGTTTGTGGGTGAAGGACATTCTCAGGCTGTTTCAAAGATTGTTTGTAAATAGGACTTGGGAGGTAGTATACCGTGGAGGTGGGTGCACAGCCTCTCGAGTGGAAATCATGAATGAGACCTCCACCATTTACCGATACAGGTTATACTGTTCACTCCCTCCACCTCCTCCACCTCTACCGCCTCTACCACCTCCAGCCTTACCCCCATCACCACCACTTCCTCCACCTCCTCCACCTCTACTGCCTCTACCACCCCCATGTCCATCACCACCACCTCCTCTACCTCTGCCTCCACCTCCTCTACCTCCTCCACCTCCTCCACCTCTACTGCCTCTACCACCTCCAACACCATCATCTCCACCTTTACCATGGCCACCTCCACCTCCATAACCTCTACTGTATCCACCTCTGCTCCCTCTACCTCCTCTACCTCTGCTTGCTCCACCTCCACCACCAGCACCTCCACCTGTACCCCTCCATCACCTTTACCTCTGCCTCCACTATTTCCACCACCGTTACCCCCTTTCCTACCTCCACTGCTACCACTAGCATCTCTACTACTACCACCTGTCACCCTCCGCCTCTACCACCTCCACACCTGTGACCATCTCCACCACGTCCACTCTCTAACTTACTGAGCATGTACCAAGTACTAAGCATATAATACACGTTTCTCTACAGGTTATATCTCTTAATCCTCTCAACCTTGTAAGGTAAGTTTGATTTTTACTCACATTACTAAACGAGGAAGCCAGCTCAGAGAGGTCAACCAGCTTATCCAAGATCACACTGCAAGCACATTTCCAAATTGAAATTTGAGCCCGGGTTATCTGCCTCCAAGCCGTCATGCCATGCTGCACGCCCGTTACTTTCGTGTAGTCATGTCACTGTCTCCAGTCATGTATCATTGGCTGGAAATTTTTCACAATGATGAACCACAGTGCTCAACATGGCACATCCACTTGGTAATGCCTTAAGAGATATTGGCTGCAATTAAAGTAGGTGATGCAAGTGAGATAAAGTCCGATGATGAAAAAAAAGGGCTCAAAGTAAATGCAGTTGACTTTGGTTAATAAAAGCAAATAACTACTATTATTGAGACCTTCTCAGGTACCATGAAATGTTCTGAGTTTTTTACATGTACTAACTATTCTAATTCTTACAAATAGCCTATGAGTTTAGTGCTGTTACAATCTTCATTTGAGATATGAGGACACAGAGTTTACCTATTCTCTCCATTCACACACCTAGACAAGATATAGACCAATGAAGACAAGACATCTGGCCACTCTGCTCCTTACCCAGAAGTGGGTTTTTTGTTTTGTTTTGTTTTTGTGTTTTGGGGGCGGGGGGGAGGTTTGTTTTGTTTTTGTTTGTTTGTTTGTTTGTTTTGGTCTTAAGCGTTAGAATTCCACTCAGGGAGTGAGTAACTCCCTGATAACTGTCTTTCTTATGAAATACTTCCAAAAACTATTTGAAATAAAGGTGTTATCAGGAGTTTCAGCAACAAAAGAGTGTAGTCATATCTGGGTCTGAGAATGTGGGAGGGATTTGCTTTTTGCTCTAGAAGAGAAGGGGGGGAGGGGCAGAGAGGACAGCGCAGGTGAAGTTGCCACCAAGGTACAGCATGGATTGGCACCTCTTGATGTGCAGGCAGGCCAAGGAAGGTTTAAGAAGAGGCTCCAGGGTGCCTGGGTGGCTCAGTTGGTTACGTGACTGCCTTTTGCTTAGGTCATGATCCTGGGGTCCTGATATTGAGTCCTGCATCAGGCTCCCTGCTCAGTGGGGAGTCTGCTTCTTCCTCTGATCATCCCCTCTCTCATGTTCTCTCTCTCTGTCTCAAACAATAAATAAATAAAATCTTGAAAAAGGAAGAAGAAGAAGCAGGTCAGCTTCATGGTGAAGTTCTTAAGGTTTTAAAGGTAAATGTCTCCCTCCAAAATGTGAGTAAGTAGCACGCCTTTTGAGTACTATAACTCTATATGATTTTATAATGATGATGATCATTATTATTATTGATAAAAATTGGAGAAGGGCCGGAATTTCACATAGATCTCAATGCTATGTGAAACAGAGTCAGCAACTTTAACAAAGGAGCCTGAAATCATATATGTATGAGCAAGGGAAGCCCCTGAAATTTGCAGGTATCTGGAGGAGGTCTTCAGACCTTCAACAGGGACTCACTCCAGCCATTCCTTTGGAGATCTCTCTAGGAACAGAGGTTCCAGGAAACACCCGAGTTATCTACTTCAGCGGGATGAAACCTCCTGACAATCCTATCATCTCTTGTTCTGGCCATTTTCTTTCCAAAAGAAATAAACAGTGATGAGAGAGAGTGTGAATCTTTGGGGTCATTGACAATAAGAGAGAGACCCAGGATTTGAGACCAGGCACGTCTGATTTCAAGGCCCATGAACGTAACAGGACTCCTCACGCTTTCACCTGTTTTGATTTTTTCTTCTCTGTTGACCCTCTGTGGGAAAGCATCTATATGGCCTCAGTGGTGGTGATGCTGAACCTCCAGGTATTGGGATGGCCCAGGGCTTAGTCCACTGGCCGCATCCTTCTACCAATTCAGCAAGCAGGGTAGATTTCCACATCTGGCTCCCAGTAGGGCAAGAGAATCTCAACCACCTCTGTGGGGTGAGCCAATGGTTAATTTAAGGTAATGAATCGACCTGGAATCTGGTAAATACTATAAAGTAATAGTTTCCAGTCTTAAAAATGCAGAAGTCATATTTTCCCAGTTCTAAACCTGCAAATCTTTATTAAGATCTGCTCGGCTTTGTAACAGGATTCTCATAATTTTAAAATTTTAAAAATTCAAAACAAATACATGTTTATTGCAGAATATTTCTTTCTACAATACAATAGAAAATTTCTTTCTTCTTTCCTAAATTTCTTCTCATTCCTTTGTCTACTTTCTTTGGATTTGATTATTATTTAATGTAAAATAGAGTCCTGCCGATAGCCACAAAAGAGGTGATTATCCAAATATAACAAATATATCCAAATATAACAAAAGTCTTTCTTGGCTCCCCATCTAGAAGGTGGGGAGGAAGTACGTGAGAGCAATCATGATAGAGCAGTGTTTCCCAAATTGTGTTTTCTGGAAAAATAATTCTACAAAATGTAAATGGATGTTGTGGGAGCAGGGGGAGGAAAGTCTCAAATGACTTGGAAAATGCTGTTAAATTTACAAAATAATGGTTTCTAAATTGCAGTTGAACTATAGGATTTTCTGTAGCCTTTGTTATTAACAGGGATTAAGACTTTTCTAGCAAGGGGTGCCTGGGTGGCTCAGTGGATTAAGTTGCTGCCTTCCATGATCTCAGGGTCCTGGGATCAAGCCCCACTTGGGGCTCTCTGCTCCGCAGGGAGCCTGCTTCCTCCTCTCTCTCTGCCTACTTGTGATCTCTCTCTCTGTCAAATGAATAAATAAAATCTAAAAAAAAAAAAAAGACTTTTCTAGCAAAAGGGAGAGGAAGACAGATAACAGATAACAACCAAACCCTTGGGACACTGTGCCCTTTGGGCAACTCTGGTGTGGAGGGAAGAATACAGGACAGGGTAGCTAGAAGCCTGTCCTTCTCTTAGTTAGTCTCTGATGTGCTTTGTGAAGATGGGCCCATTCCAGCCATCCAACCATTGGTAAAATAAACAAGGATTATATTTGAGGTGGGGTTTGAAGAATGCATAAGGAGGATCAGAGAGGGTCCAGGTGGAGACAATTGAATGGGCACAGTACAAGCACTTCCTACCCAAAGTGTTAGGAAACCAAATAACTCTGCCCATGTTTTTGTAACAACTCTGCCCTGTGAGTAGAAAAGGCAGCCGGCACGTTTACTTCCGAGAGATGGACTTTCACCAAGATCTTTTCATTTCTGTTTCAACACTGAGAAACCCACCTGCCTTTTCCTAAGTGTTCCTGCCCACAGAGGTAGACCCACATTATAAAAAAATTCATATTTGAAATAAGAAACCTCCCGACTTCCGTCACTTTGACAGCCAGACTTCGGGCTTACGGAGAAATTACAGATGAATGTCTTTAAAATCCAGTGAAGGACTTTTATGATCCGTTACTTGAATGGCAGGTCTAGAATTTTCATACATGGCTAATTTTTACTAATTATATAAAACATCTATGCATATGTATTGGAAAAGTATTTGTTTTATTAAGGAAAAAAAAAAAAAACCCAGCATGTACCAGAGCCTGATTTGGATTGCTAACTGTAAAGTAAGTCGCTCACTCAAAAACAAATCTCGAATTTGCAGCTGATGAACATTTCAATTCACTGCAGTTTCATGTCTCTGGAATTGCAGAAATGAGAGCGATAGGTGCTGTGCCATCAAGGAGCTCACAGTTTGTGGGGAGATGGACTAGAACTCAGCTGAGGATGGTAGCATGGTGCTCCCAAAGCGACACCCGATTCCGCGACAAAAATCTTACAGATCCCAAAGGGAACAGTGACAATCTTGCTTGGAAAGATGCAGACAGCTTCACAGATGTGGTATTTGAGCCACCTCATATAGCTGAATAGGATTTTGTCCTTAAAAGGCAGGATATAAAGGCAATAGTACTCCGAGAAGCCTTCCATAACTGAATCAATTTCTTCTACTGCTCCTCTCATAAACGGTATTGAGATCCAGTGTTGCATGTACTACCGCTGATGTTTCCGCTTCTTTGTATCGTTCTTGTGTTCACGTTTGTCTAGTTAATCTAGTTACTGTTAGATTACATGCATGTAAGAGCAGGGACCATGTCTTTCTTTTCTGGTTGAATGAATGAACAACATGGGCAAAGACAAAGAATCAGGAGATAAGGGCGTTTTGGGAGAACGCAGAGTGGTTCCTCCAGCATGGCTACAGGAGGATTCAGAGAGAGGGACGTAAGACTGGAAAAACCCTGAGCAAAAATTTATTACCTCTTAGCGACCAATTTCGAACTAACACAACCAGATGACAGTGAATTAGCCAACCAGCTTTACTAAATAGCCAGTTTGATGCTTTTCCCGCCCACACCCGATCAATCGATCCTTTCATGTGTCCCAGTGGTTAAAAGTCATTGTTTACCCCAAAGCCAGGTGGTCAGGTCTCAGACTTTTTTCTTCTTTTAAACTTCTTTCGTTCAAAGGCCTCTCTTTCTGTCTACTCATTCAGAGCCATGAGGAGCTTTGGGATCACACATCCTTTTCAAGCTCCAAAGTGAAGTTTGAGGTCCTGTCTCATAGAATCCAGAAATGTCAGAGCTAGAAGGGATATCAGTTGGAGAAACTGAGGCTCAGGTTGAGGAAGTGACTTACCGGGGACCACACAGCCAGGCGGGGAGCAAGGTTGGGGCTGCAGCCCAGATGTGTGTGACTGTGCTACATCTCGTCATCCTCTTCTTTTCTGAAGCCACTCGTCTTTCATTCAGCAAACTCCTGCACTTCCAGGCTTCCTGCCCCAGAAGAGTTTCCTGTTTTACCTCCAAAGCCATCAGCAGCCCTTAGGCCTCTGCCAAACATCTGGCACTTGACAGGGATGTTCCCTGCTTCCCCCTCTCTGCAGGGTGCTGAAGGGGTGGGTCATGAATTATGCCTCGATTCCATCCAGCCAAGCAGAGTGTAAATAAACAGAAGCATGGAAAGCATGTGTGTAGATGGATAGTGAGAACGATGGATCCCTCTCTGTGCGGCTATCTGCGGGAAAGCCCTGGCAGCCCAGCTCGGGGGCTGTCTCAGGCTTTAGCTCTCCCCTTGGAGGCTTCTTGAGACCCGGCCACTCTCCGTGCCCTCCATTTCTACCCCTGAACACTTTCTCCTGTAATACGGAAGTGTGTATACTTCCCCCAAAGTGCCATGTTCCTTCCTATGCTGCCTTTTCATTCTTTCTATGTCCCTTGTTGGAAATTCTCCCTCCTGATGTGTGGGCCTTTAAGAAAGCTCAGTTTATAAGAAGCTTCTGTGAAGAATCCTTGATTTCTCCAAAGGTCAGGGCTGCTTCATCTGTTCGCTTTCTGCACTTTCAACCACTTTATGCTTCCCTTATAGTGTTCATCTTATCGGAGTATACTCGTCCATCTCCCCCACCGAGAATAGCTAACATTAATACCTCCAGTATATTAGGCATGGACAGTGTGCTAGAAAATGTGTTTAGAATTTTACTCATGTTACTGTAGTTAATCTCTGGAATAACCTTGTGAATCTGCTGCTCTAATTTAGGTTTCACTCAAAACAAAGCCTCATACGAGGACTTGGGTTCCAGCACAAGGGATTCCAAGAAGAGGGAATGAGGGCACAGAGTGAGGTAGACGGGAAAGAGGAAAAGCTAAAATAAGTTTGTGTTTTTGACCTCACCGTGGTAGGCAAGGGGGGTTCACTTCTGTCTCCTAGAAAAGTGAGCAGCTAGAGAATTTGCCCACCAGTTACCATGCCATGCTGATTAGGTGCTGTCCTGGGATCTGGGGGTCACTGGTGCTTCCACATTTCTGGGCTGAGCTTACCTACACAGGTCAAGTAGATTATGGCATTATTAGAGGAAGCCCTGGGGTGGAATGCTGAATAATGGGAGATGCTTGCTTGGGGTGAAAAGCTGGCAGTGCAAGGTGGACTGTGAGCTTGCATGGAAATACTCATCACAGGTGCAGCTGAGGTTAGGGATGAGTCAGTGGGTGTGATTAAGGTCCCAGAGACATCTGCTTTAGCAGATAGCTCCATTTTACAGGTGAAGGAACTGACCTCTGCCTTTAAATCTCTCCACTAGCATGCTAGACTCAGAGTGTCCTGAAGGTGTGGCTCATGCCTCTTTAGTCTCTACAGCTTCAAGGCCTAGCAAGGACTTGGCACTTAATGGGGGCTTAGAAGGTGATACCTGAATAAGTAGAGGCATTGGGAGAGTGGTAATTTGGGGATTTGCAGGGTTGATTCTTATTTCAAATATTCATCCAACTTATGGTATGCAACTCAGAGAGCTTATAGCCAAGAAGGGAAGGCAGATGGTAAACAAGTATTAAAAAAAAGATCTCTGGGGGCGCCTGGGTGGCTCAGTGGTTTAAGCCGCTGCCTTCGGCTCAGGTCATGATCTCAGGGTCCTGGGATCGAGTCCCACATCGGGCTCTCTGCTCAGTAGGGAGCCTGCTTCCCTCTCACTCTCTCTGCCTGCCTTTCTGCCTACTTATGATCTCTCTCTGCTAAATAAATAAATAAAATCTTTGAAAAAAAAAGATCTCTGTGTTATGTAGAACTCTGTGTTATGGAAACAGAAGGAAGCTCACCTAGCTTATTGGTCAGGAAGAACTTTTGGAGGAAATGAAGTTTACCCTAGTACTCAAAGAATAAGTAAATTCTGGGGGAGGTGAGTGGGTGGAGGGCAAGCATGTTGAGAATGGCTGGAAACACTGAGTAGCTGAGGAACTAAGAGCAGACAACATAGCTATTGGGTGGTGGGACTGTAGGGATGGCTGGTTGTAATAACCAAGGTTGGAGAAGTTGTAGGGCCAGATTATTGAGGTCAGTGTTGTAAGCTAGGAAAGATAGGAAAGGCCATTTTGATGATGGTAAAACCAAAAACCAAACCAAAACAAAAGGGATTAAAGGAAAGCAAGATGGGAAATGGGAAGGCCCAGGTAGGGGGCTGTTGGGTGATGTCCAGTGGAAACACGATGGTAGCATAGCTTAGTGTCATAAGCTGGTGGGAATGAGAAGTGGGTGGATTCTGGAGACATGCCTGAAGTTGAGTGGTGAGGACGTGTTGACTGACTGCCGGGAAGTGAAGAGAAGGTGACATCAAAGATGAGTTCCAGGATTCTGGGTTGAGCAGCCACAGGGTGGTAGTTGGTAGTGTTATTTCTTGAGACAGGGAGCACCGGTGGACAAGGTTGGGGACTAGAAGGTGATGAGATCTATCTTAATCATACTGAACTTGAGAAGCACGTGGAATATTTTGGTGAACTGATGACAAGTACACAGGCCTGAGGATCAAGGGTCAAGACTTGAAGTAAGGCAAATGTGGCCCACAAAGAGCAAAATTTTAGGAGACACTCACTCTCAAGGCCCTGGCAATGTAGGGTCAACAATTGAGAATGAGTGTCTCCTTAAATTTTGCTCCTTTGGCTCCTTGCCTGCCTTCCTCTAATGCTGGCCCTTGTCTGAGCCACAGGAGAGGGCTCAGGCTAGAGTTACAAGTTTGGATAATATCAGCATATAGGTGATGGAGTGGACATTTACCATTGTTTAACTTCCCAGTATTGATTTCTACTTCCTAAAAGCACTTAATTTCATCTGGGGGAATTTGTTTCCTCCATTGTGTATCTTGATTGGACACTGTGGGAAATAGATACTTGCCTCCCACAATAGAAACCTGAGAGGGCCCTGGAATCATACCTGTGACCTTTAGAGGCCATTGTATTCTGCATGAATCCTGATCTAATGACTCTAGATAAACAGTTAAGTGAGATGTTCAAAGAAGAATCATTCTTCTTTGGTATCATTCTTGCCCTTTTCAGTGCTAATAGAAGAAAATACCACTCTTTTCTAGAGTGTGTTGTGTGAGAATTTGAAGTCTGTATTTGTTGAAGAAATTTATGTTAGCATCAGGGGAGCCCCTGAAGCTGTTTTAGGGCTGGGGTTAGGGTAGGGTGAGGGCACAGATACCGGTTATGGGAGGGGACATGTGGAGTCTAAGACACCACTGGAAGCAGATCAGAGACCATGAAAGGAACCAGATCCTTGGCAACATGGTTGGAAACTGCTGGATCAAGCCTTACCTGAAGCAAATTGTGTTAGTAAATAAGAGGGTATGTGTGCTACTACAACAAAGACTCTCCAGCGCAAGCACTTAGATAAGAGAGAAGTTTGTTTCTGTGTCATCTCACAGTCAAGAGGTAAGCGGTCCAGGACTGCCAGAGTACCTAGCTCTGCCGTTCTCATCATGCACCTTCCATCTCTAGGTCTAGAGGAACTGCTCCTCATGACCCATTCCTCAGCCAACCAGAGTGAGAAAGAAGATATGGAGAGCACTTAGTTTCTCCTTTAAAGAGGTGACCTGAGAATGGTACTTCCTTCGTTTACATTTTACCACTTGCTTACAGATGCAAGACAGGCTAGGAAATGTGGTCTCTGATGTGTGTGTGGAAGAGATAGCCATAGCCTGTGTGTCTCACTAGGAGACAAGCTTTATGACAAAAGGGAAGAATGGAAGGAATTGATCAGGTTTGCCAAAGCGATGGTTTCTTTGCCCCTCCCTCAGGCAACTGGAGTGAAGTTACCGCTCTTTGCAATACAAATTTGCCTCAGTGAAACAGGATTTGCCTCTGAGCCTTTGCTCTCCCCATCCTACTGCCTCTTGTTGACCTTGAAGTACAATTCCAACATTGTGCTTATTTGAAGGCATTGAATTTAATTTGTTAAGGGAGGCAGAGGAGAGAAATAACCCGGGATTCTACTAGTGCCAACAATTGTTGTTTGTTAATTTATGTGTCTTATATCCTTGAATTCTTGCTTTTCTTTCTCTCCAGGTTGTGGTTGAGGAAGTGGGGTTGAGAGCCATTTCCAGGACAGCACATAGATATGGGATATAGATGCCATCCAACCCCTGTCCATCTGGTTGGAGAGCCCTTCTCCACATGCCCAGGGTGTTGAGGTACTTGATGGTGTAAGAATTAATGGAGCCGTGGAGGGTCAGTGATGAATGGCAGTGGGAAGGGGTATTGGGTGTGAGGGCAGGGAACAAGAAGGCCACCTGTGGGCTGTGTGTATGTGTGTGTGTATGGTGTGTGCTGTTGCATTGCATGTGTGTTGTGTGTACGGCATGTGTGTGTTGTGTGCGTTTTTGTGTTGTGTAGTATGTGTATGGTTTGTGTTGTGTGTGATGTGTGTTGTGTGTATGTGATGTGTGTGTTGTGTGTGTTATGTATGTTCCCACGGCTTGCTCATCCACAGAGATGGGGAGGCGGTCAGGAGGGATTCAGGTACTAGAAAGTCTGGTGGGAAATCAGCTCCAACAGCCTTCCCTTTCCTAAGAGCCCCACCTGGTCAACTGCACTCTTGCTCCTCTTTGACAAGGCATTTGCTTGTTGACTTGGTATTTATTTTGCTGGATTCTGCAGACCCTGAGCCTTTCTTGCTCTGATGGGCTAGGGGAGTTTGTTTGAAAGAGGGCTGCCTCACCCAGGAGTCTGGAACTGAAGTTGCTTCGGGCCCTTCACTGTTGTGAAGGCTGGCTGGGAGCTTGCCCTATTACAGAGGAAGCTGGAGCTGGAAGCCCTGGGCAGGAGTAGAAGGAGGGTGGGGAGGCAATTTGTTTGAAAGCTGGATTTCCTGGAAGGAAAGCCCACCCTCTGCCCCCAGGCAGAATTCAGGCTACCCCAGGACATCTCATTCCTGAGAAGTCTCTGAAGAATTCTATTGTTTGCCCTTTAGGAACAAGGAAACTTGTTCCTTAGGGGGCACAATGAGGACACCTAGCAGCCAAGGACACAGGGAGGAAGCAAGGAGTCCTTGAGCTCTCTAGAACCTGCTGGCAAGTGTTCAGGGAATGATGCTCAACACTTAACCTAGCGGAGCCGCCCGGGGCCTGGAACAGTGGTGAGGTGGAGGGTCAGCCTCAAGATGATGCTTCCCAGTCCAAGCTCTCTGTAGCCTACAGTTGCCCTGGCACCATGACCCCATATGCCCTCTTCTCAGCCAGGTGGGAATGTTCATTCTTCCTGGATAGACATCGTACACTTTCCTCATCCCAGGTTCACTTGGTTGTCCATAGTCCTTCCCTACCTATACATGCTTATCCTTCAGGCCTAATCAAATCTCACCTCTTTTGGGAAGTCTTCCTTGATTGTCTCAGGCAGTGGCTTATGCCTGGCTTCTGCAATTGCATTATTTTCACCTGCACACCTGACAAATTGTCTTACATATATTTGTAAAGGTATAGTCCTGATTTACTTAAATGTTGTTGTTATTGAAAAGGGTTCTATAATAAATAATTAAATGATGTATATGTTCATGGATAAAATTCAAGAGATCTTTTGTTGAACCCTGCATTTTAGTTTTTTGGTTGGGGTGTGTGGTTACTGCCTAGCCAAACCTGCATTCAGGTGACAGGTGACAACACTGGAAGTGACATGTCACTTGGTTTTGATTGTATGCTAGTCAGTAAGCTTTCTGTCCTTCTGAGTCTCCCTAAAATACGGCTGTGGTAAGTGCTGATGCTCAGGCTTGTTCTCACTGAAAAATGCTGTGGGTCTAGGCCATATGTAAAATGTGACCTCCTAGAAACATTTGTATTTTAAAGGGGTCACTTTGCTAGAGGCAAGAAGCCTTAGTGGAAAGCCTTCCCTGGAGGATTAGAAATACCAGAATTCTGAAGTCAAAGATTTGCAGAACTTTCTATGGATTCATGAGGTAAAGAAACTTTATTCAGCTTCCTTGGAGTATTGTCATTCAACCTGGTATGAGTATACCTGCCCTTTATTAAAACACAGCCTAGGAAAAGATATAGAGGGAACTTTAATGTATATCGCTAAAGAAAGAAGCCTGTCTGAAAGGCTCCAGGCCCTATGACAACTATATGACATTCTGAAAAAGGTAAAATTGTGAAGACAGTAAAAAGATTGGTGGTTGCCAGAGGATAGGAAATCGGCGGAGGGACAAATAGGTGCACAGAGGATTTTTAGGCAGTGACACTATTCTGTAGGATAGAGTAATGGCTGATACATGAGGTACATTTATTAAAACCAATAGAAGGTATAACACAGAGCGTGAACTCTATTGTAGACTGTGGGCTTCAGTTAGTAGTATGCCAATGTTGTACCAAATATACCGGACGAATGCAAGATGCTAACAGTAGGGGAAATTGTATGTGGAGAGGAGGGCGAAGTGGGACCTCTGTACTTTCTGCTCAATTTTTTAATAAACCTATAACCGCTTAGAAAAGTCAATTAGTAAAAAATTAATCACATAGCTCCTTAATCATAGCCAACATTTGTGTAGCACCTGCTACATACTACATACTGTTCTGTGCACTTTGCACCTGTTAACTCTTCGTGGAAGTTCTCACATCAAGCTTGTGAATGGTACCATTATTCTTATTTTCTGGGTGAGGAAACTAAGGCACAGCAAGGTTAGGGGAACTTGCCCAGGGTCACATAGCTGGTAACCGACAGGGCCCACTTTCACCCCAGACAGTCTGGCTCTAGAGTTCATACCATGTACTACATGCGTCTGTTCCATATCATATACTGGATGTGTGCTGTATCTACTCATGTATCCTTCCTCCGGAAAGCCTTCCAAACTTACCATAGGCTGGGGCAGGTGACTCTCTTCTGTGCTCTCATTACTCTCGGGCCTTCACTCGGCCGACACACCACATCTAGCATATGTGTGCTGAGTGTCTTATTAAGTAATTGCCAGAAAAGTGTTTGACCTGTGTCTTTTCGAATCTCGGACAATCTGTGGACTCTCACTAAACTGTCCACAAAAAGGCAGCCAGGGGGGTAATCTTGTCCTCCTGGTCACTACCATTTCCTTTTTTGATGTCCTGAGGTTTCCCTCTTGATCACCTCATCTCCGTCATGGCTTGATGTCAGTGTCAAGGTCACCACTGAAGTTTGCTCTGTTGACTTTTTTCTCATTGTTGAGAATAATAACAGTGTTGGCAAACTCCTGTCCTTCAACTCTGCTCTTGTCTTCATGTTTCCTCGAAACTTCTAAGGCAGAAGATGAGGATTCCATTAGGAGGAAACAGAGTTCACTTATGCTGCTCCCACTCTTCTGAAGGTCATATTTCTCACTCGTCAAGATACGGAAAGGGAGTAGAGGAATGTTGCTGCCCCTTGCCATTTCTGAAATGCCCCACCATCAGCATCACTCTGTACAGACTACCTTCATCTCTCCAGTTCATCGTCATTCTTTGTTCATGGGATTCAGACCCAGGAGACACAGGTGGGTGTGGCCTCAGTGCCCCCCGACCCCCAACTACTGGGCCCCTGGGAAATTTTGCCACCTTCCACCGGGACTCTGAGGTGGTTAAGGACTGGGGTCTCACCGAGGACTCTTGGTTGCCATACATGAAGCTGAGGAAGGTCTGAAAATTGTGTGCACCCTGGCAAGCTGGAAAAGAGTGGTAGGGGCAACACTTCCCTCTGTCAGCCAGCCCGCATCCGTCAAGGCTGACCTTTTTCACACCTCATTCCCTGCAGCCCAATTATAGTGCTCTCCGTTTGGGTCCCTTATTTCCCACTTCCCCTTCCCTAGGCTAACTTAGCCTTCTGCTCAGTCCTGGCTGAAATGCCAGTTTCTCCAAAGATGCTTTTCAAATTGCCCTCACAGGTTGGACTGCCTGTTGTATGTACTCACAGGGTCTGGGAGATCCCCTGGCTTAACGTTGTAATAAAAGTCATGGTTTGACTTACTCGTTAGTTAATAAACTGCATACGGGGAGAGAGTGGTTCTGTCTTGTTTGCCGTTTTATCCCTCACCCCAGTGCCCGGCTTAGGGGATGTGCTCATGAAGTGCTTGTCATATAAATGAGGGACCCCTAAAGCACCAGTGTAAAGAGTGCAAAGAGATGGCCCTGGATCCAAGGTCACCATCAGGAGGGCAGCCGAAAGGGTCCATGCATTAGTTACGTTTGGCACCACATTGGGGTGTGCTTAATAAATGAAAGAACATTGATTTCTCTGTACTCAGAGGTTGATCCCTCCCACCCCAAATTAAGTAAGCCTTCAATACAGTGAAGCATCCTCCCCCCAAGAATCAGAATGGCCTGTGCTAATATACTTTGGGGGGGATCTTTGGATCATAGATTTTAAAAAATGAGACTCTCCTCCTTCCAAACCACTTCCTTGAGGATGCACTGAATCACAGTGAATGGCCAATTGAGCTGCCAGCAGACCCCTTAGAAAGCGGGTTGTCAGAGACTCGTATTACGTAGGATTAATATTAGGCATCTCTGTCTCAGCCCCGTGAAAGGCCTCAAGTGTCCTTGGAATTTCAGCGACCTTTCCCCATCAATGACGACATTGTTCTCTTGGCCTGATGGCTTAATTCATAGGAAATGCAACACACTCCTCCTCATCACTGCCCACCACATCTGGGATGGGGGTCCTGGGGCCTGGGAGCACTGAGCTCCAGGCACGGAAAACGTTACGTTTCTCTTGCACGACACCTCCCAGACTTCAGGGGCTCGTGATAGTTGTTTTCTGAATCTCTCGGCAATCTTCTCCATGGTCTGAGCTGGGAATTAGGAGGCGGTGGCATGGGTTCTAGGAGCCTAGCAGGTCTTAAACCTGTCATCAGCTGAGCTTCTCGGATCCAACAGGGTGAAGCTGCTGATCAGAAAAACCACCTAGAACTTCGGCAGCGGTGCAGGATCTAAGCCCAGACAGACCACTTTCATTTCGGAAAGGCCCAGTGGAACTAATGCATTGTTGACATATTTGTTCCTAAATCCTCCCCACAGCCTTCTGAGGTTATTTTACTGCTTCTGTTTTACAGATGAGGGGGCTGTGGCTCAGAGCGCACAAGATTAAAAGCACTGCTGGAATTCAAGTTCAACTGAAAGGCCTGTCTGATTCCAAACATCAGGTGGGTGGTGGAGGGATCTTTTGAATACCTAGCGGTGTTACCCACCCCATTAGGGGTTTTACATTCTTTCTCTTCCACGTACCTCCTTGCAGCCTTGCAAGGTAGAAGCTGAAAGGAGGATGGAGCTTGCTACTTCTTTCCCAGTGCAATTCCGTATCCTTAGGCAAACTTCACAGCAGTTTGACAGCTCAAGCAGCGAGGGTGAGTGACCGTGTGGAGTAGATGAAGGGTGTCTAGGCTGGTGAAAGGAAGGTCTAGGTTGGCCAGGAAGAGGCTGGGACTAGTCTGTGAAAGCAGAGATGGTGCTTCAGACAAGGTGACTCTCATGCCAGGATCACGATTGGCGTTCAGAGGGTGTCTCCTCAGTAGGTGTGTGAATGCTAGCAGGGGATTAGGGACAGGCAAGTCAACTTCCTGGAGGGCCCAGTGGGGCCATCCAGCAGGAGTCGCATGAGTGACCTGCTGGAGCTGGGGATCTGAGAGGGGGTAGTGGACCTGACGAGTCTCAGAGGTGGAACCATGGGAGTGATGACAAGGGCCACTGTGGGCCATTATTGGGCAGCTCCACAAGCATGCGGCAATGGCCCCTGGCATTGAGGAACAAGAGGCCAATGAGGTCAGAGTGTGAGCCAAGTCTTACTCATCTCCTGGGTATTTCACACTATGCTGGGCAGTTGCGGTATGCAGGGATCGGATGCATGCAAGTCTTCCATCGCTTAGAAGGGTTGAGTGTCAGGCTTCTCTAAAGCTCTACTTCCAAAGGGAAGAAAATGCTGTAAACATCTCTGTCCCCAGGTCCACTTTGCCCTTGAGCCATGAGTATTACCTGCAGTGTGTTAGTCAGGAAGCTCAGAGGCGGGCCTTGGTGCGTCCCACTGTGGTTTTCTACAGATTTGGTCAGTAAAGACACAGCCGATCTGTGAATATGTTTTCTTTTTCATTCAGGGACTGCCTTTACCCAGTTGGCCCTGGCTTCCTGCAGCAGAGGTCTGGGCTGTAATAGAGCCAGTCTTATTTTATTTTTTATTAAGTTCATGAACTTTGGAGGAAGGAACTTGGGAAAAAAAAGGTCTCATTACCTCAGGAATGAAGGCTCATGCTTTTTTTTAATGCCAGGCATTGGCGTGGCCTTGCTTGTTATAGCCACAAATAATCCAGGGTGGAAAATTGCAGCAGAGTGGCAAAGAGCAAACACGATAGCTTTTTGGTATGAAGCAGGTGGGATGGGGGAGTAGAAGTCAATGAAGGGTCAACCTAAAATTGCAAGATCCTGGGTCAAGTCTTGCAGATTTCAACTATGGCTAACCATTTGCATAGATTGACTCTCTGAGGACAGGCTATACCATTGATCTTTCCAGAAGCTAGAATAATGGGAAGAGCATGGACTTAGGAGGATTTGGTTTTAAATTCCAAGTTGGCTACTTACTATAAACTGCTGGATCTTTTGCATGTCTCCAAACTTCTTGAATTTTTGTTTCCAAAATCTGTACAGTGTAGAAAATACCCACCATGCAGAATTGTGGAGGGGATTAGTGGGACAGTGTAGGAAAAGGGTCAGTCACTGGGTCTGTAAAGAGAAATGTGGTACAGGGTTGCTGACCCTACAAGTCATATCCTTTAATGAAATATATCTTGGAGTTATCCAGGGTGGAGGTCCATATGATTTAATTGTGAACTGACCAGAATGCTGCCTTCCATGCTAGAGTCTGCCTTCTCCGGAAGGTTGGTGGGAGGGCCCTGAACTTTAGCACCCAGGCTAGCCCAGTTTTGGCCAAACTTCTCTGATAATGAGAATCCCCTGGGGGGTCCTTGTTAAATATTGCTAGTTCCTGGTTTCTTCTCAGACCCACTGATTAAAAGGCTCCAAAGGCCTGGGAAGCTATGTTTTTAATAAGAGCCCCAGACAATTCTTATCAGAGAATTTTGGGAAACACCATTAATCCTAGCTATACCACTGATTGATTGGTGATAACCAGCTGGGTTTTTGACCTTTAAGGGTAACATAAAGATTTACTGCAAAGATGATGTCTAAGATTCAGACTTATTTTTCCAAAATAAGGCATCCCTCGATTGACTAATATTTGGAGACAGAGTGTATCATTGTGCTTTTAGGAAAAAGATGCTCTTTCCTTCCTCCCCAGCTTTAGCTGCTGCTTTCCTCTCTGCTTGAAATCCTCTCCTCACTTGGTCCACCTGGCGAACTTTGTTCCTTCTTCAAAAGTCAGTTTGACAGTCACTTCCTCTGAAAACCTTCCATGACTCTCCCACCTGAACTGGGTGCTTCTTTCTCCATGTTTTTTGTGCTTTTGTCATACGTCTGTTGTAAGGTAAATCATATCACATTATATGTTTGCTTTCATGTTTCTTTTCATGCTAGTTTATGTGTATCAGGGTCAAGAGAGTGGTTTCTAGAATTGAAGTACCTACATTTAAATCTCTCGGGGGGGGGGGGGTGAGGGGGAAGGGTCAGAGCAGAGAAAACAGAAGAGATTGCATTGATTAGGTGTTGGGAGATGACCTGGGATTTTCTGGATGGATGAAGAAGATTTTTGGATGGGTTACAGATGCAAAAGTGTGCAGATCATTAAAAAAAAAAACAAAAAAAAAACAGGCTTTTTCTATCTTGAACACTTTTTTAGTGAGCAACTCATTTTTTTGCAATGATATCTTTTGAGGTTTTGAAAATCTTTCCAGTAAGCCACATTTGGTGTCTTTTCATTAGGCTTTGTTTACAAGGGTCAGGAAAGGTACTGTGATTCTGAAAAATAGTATTTTAAATTGTTAAACTGAAAGGACTCTGGATAAGTCCTCAGATGCCCCCTATGAGTGATTTTGCAAAGCATGGTATAGTCCTGTGTGGGAGAAGCTTTGGCTTCGGGTGTACCTTGGGCAAAGCCTGCCTCTCTCACTGATCACGGCAAGGCCTTGAGCAAGTCACTTAGCTTTTTTGAGCTTCAGTTTCCTGTGTGTAAAATAGAAAATTAACACCCTTTTCCTTTTCTTTTACTCTCCCAAAGTTGAAAGGGGCAATTAAAAAAATGGACAATAGAATAAAGACTTTAAAATAATCTTGATAGACCAGAGCACTGGGCTAATACTATTAAAGTAACAGTTTACAAAGATAAATGTCAAATCCAGAATTTAAGTTTATATATAGAATGGAAATGGCTTGAGGAGAGTTAGTTTGGCAGAAGTCCACATCAGAAACACCAGAAAAAATTGTCATAGATCAAGTTCAGTTAGCTCCTACAGAGTAGTGGGACACTAAAAATGTGCTTTTTACTTTAGCATCCTAATTAGGTTGGCAGAAATTTTTTAGCTATATAATGTCAAGTGTTATCAGGGAGAAGAGGGTCAGAAATCCTCATGCACTGCTAGTGGGAGTGTAGACTTGTGTAGTCATTCTGAAGAACAATCTGGCACTACTTGGGCAAATTAAATGCGTATATGTCCATGACTCATGAGTCCCATTCTTGGTTTGTGGCAAATTCTAGAGGACGTTACAAAAAAATGAATGCCTATGGGAAGGGATAATAGGATAATGAGGGGACCACACAATGTGTCACAAAAGCAATGATTGAAGACCATGGGAATATTCAGCCTGGAGAAGAAAGGGGGGTAGGGGGACCAACCATCTTGGTTTGTCCGGAACTTTCCCAATGTTAGGACTGAAAGTCCTGTATCTTAGGGAACCCCTGAGTCCTGGTAAACCAGGGCAGTTGGTCACCCTAGAGAGACATGAGTGCTATCTTTGACTATCTAAAGAGATTTCCCAGGGAAAGATAGGAAGTAAACTGACTCTATCCACCTTCAGAGGGTGATTTTAGACCACTGGAAAGAATAAAACTAGAGGAAGGAGAATTTAGGCTCAGTACCTGGAGGAGTGTGAACCAATGAGCAGCCTATTTTTTAAAAATTTATTTAAATTCAATTTATATAGTATATAGTGTAATATTTGTTTCAGAGGTAGAATTTAGTGATTTATCAGTTGCATGTAACACCCAGTGCTCAGGGGCACCCGGGTGGCTCAGTTGGTTAAGCATCTGCCTTTGGCTCAGGTCATGATCTCAGGGTCCTAGGATCAAGCCCTGCTTCAGGTTTGCTGTTCAGCAGGGAGTCTGCTTCTCCCTCTCCCTCCCTCATCCTGAGCTTGGGTGCTCCCTCTCTCTCAAATAAATAAATAAAGTATTTTTTAAAAAATTTCGGTGCTCATTACATCAAGTGCCCTCCTTGATGCCCACCACCCAGTCACCCCTCCCCCCAACCACCTTCCCTCCAGCAACCCTCAGTTTGTTCCCTAGAGTTAAGAGTCTCTTATGATTTGCCTCCATGTTTTTGTCTTATTTTATTTTTCCTGTTTCCCTGTGTTCTCCTATTTTGTTTCTTAAGTTCCACATGAGTGAAGTCATATGGTATTTGTCTTCCTTTGACTTCTTTTGCTTAGAATAATACCCTTTAGTTCCATCCACATCATTACAAATGGCAAGATTTCGTTCTCTTTGGTAGCTGAGTAGAGTAACCTATGTTTGAGGATGCTGCTGACTGCTCCCATTTCATGAGTTCCTGCTGGGTACATAATCTCATTAGGTCAGCCAGAAATGCAGTGAACTTAGGAATCAAAATAACTTTCCCAAGGTCAGACACGTAGGAGTTTGAACATAGGGCTGTCTGACTCCAAAAAAACCTAAGCTCTATACCTTTTAAAATAATCTTGATCATTCTTTCTACTCCAAGATGGTAAAATTAAGTGCTAGATTGTGTGTTACAGGTGAACATTGCTTAGAAGTTCAGAAGTGAGGAATTTCAGTGAAAGCTGGTCTAGGCAGGGAACTAATCATGCCTTGATTTCAAAACACTTGATTCTCCTAAGAAGTCAAGCAACAGCAACATCATCCTAAGAGGCTGGAACTCTCAAAGACACTCGATAAGGGAAGAGCTCTGAAGAGATTTACGCTATGCTAACTACAGTGGGCCAGCATAGACCCTCCCATTGTTGAGCCTTAAAAAGCAGGTGCAATTTCTCTTTCTAGATGCAGGACGAATAACCAGGATCAGTACAACTGGGCTTGTAATAGTAAGGATACCTGTCATTTGGGGGTATATCTACTATATGCTAAGCATAGTGCAAAGTGCTTTGTGAATATCAGAGCCTATCATGAGAATATGGTAGTCACTCAATAAATATTCTTTAATACTCTTTATTTTCTCCTGTACAACAATACCTGGAGACCCTAAACAACTCTTTGTGGCAGGTCCTATTATTATGCCCTTTAGAGAGATGAGGCCTCTGAGCCTCAAAAAAGAAATTGTATTGCTATGGTCATACTCTATTTTTATCTCCTACTGTGGTAAAGATAGTAAGTTAGATAGTGTGTGGGTATGCCTGCCTTTTAACAGGCCTGTTATACCAAATCACATACTATTATTGTATAATAGGTTATGACCAATTTTTGGCTATCATTACATTTCTCCCAGGTTTCAACTCGTTGTTCTTGCCAGTGGAGATATTTTAAAGTTTTGCTCTAATTTTTTTCCCCTTAATTCTATTTATTCATTTTTGGATAGAGCTATTTCAAACTTGATTGTGTTGTCTACCGTGGTTTCCCAAGTCTTGCCTGGTAACAATAAGGATTCCCTGGCTCCTTATTAACAACAGTGATTTCTAGGTTAGCCTCTAGCCATTCTGCTTCAGAATCTGTGATGATGTCCATCATATTGTAGTATACTTAGCTGTTTACTAGGCAGTGACCTTGTCATAGGAAAGTACAAAGTAAGTTCAACAGTTGTTCATTGAATGGATGAATGTATTTAATAAACTTATCTCACAAATCTTTACCAAGTTATTTGTACAGTTGTTAAATAAGAAAGGCCAAGAAGTGAGGACAGCACTCTCCTGTTAGACAAATCTTGATACATTCATTACTACATGATTTTGATCATGTACAGATTTGTCCAGATGGATGATCTTCGTGCTAATGTTTTTCTCTTTTCACATGGACATGATACAAGATTGGTCAAGTGCTTGAATGGGAGAGGATTTGTCTGGATTTATGATTTGAAAAGCCATGTATATCCCGGTGATCACGTCTTCATTTTTCAAATGCTCCTAAATTTGGTAGTAATCAGTTACACATTAATCTGTCTGTGGTTTTTTAAATTCACCTCCAGTTGGTTTTTGAGAAACTAACACTCATATCCATTTCCTGCCTTGTGCCTTTTCTCTAATTCTGTAATATTTTAGAAAGTCCTGAAAATGTTTCTAATATTTCAACTCCGGCACACTCAAATTGGGTTAGTTGAGTAACCCAGACCTGTGGGCTCTGTACTCATTCCTTAATTCATTCAGTTAGTTGTACAGCCTTTGCTGAGTATCTACAACATGTCAGGTTGGTACAAGATACCTGGGATACCACAGAGAGGGAGATGTGATTCTCAAAGTTGAGGCAGTGATAACAAAATGTAATGGGTGATCATATTATAATGGAGGTAAGTTCAGACTTAGACTAGAACCGGGAAAGGGGCCTTCTATCTGAGCCTGGCGTCAGAGGACCCTTCCCCGCACAACTGATCCTGGGGCTTTGGCTCAGTGGATGAGTGGGACCTGGTCAGACAGAGATGTGGAGGGCCAAAATGCAGAAACAGAGCATTTGCTGAGCATAGACACAGGAGGAATAATGGACAGCAGGAACAGAGTTTGCAGGAATCCTGGGCCTTTCTCCCCAAGACACTGAGTAGGATCTCTTTGGCAGCATGATTGTTCACGGACCATCTCTCTGTCCTCTACTTGAACTCTAGTGGTGGGCAGTTCTAGGCTCATCAGGCAACAAACTACCCACCACTAACAGTATGTTGGCATGGGTTAAGGAGTTGTATGGAAACAATATTACTCCAACCAATGAGCTGGCAGATTGAAGCAGATTCCTATGGGGCTGATGGAAGAGAATGAGAAATTTTATAATTGGACCCTGAGGAAGCCTATATTGGTCTAAGTCTTATTATAAGCACATGCCTTGTATAATCACACCAGTTAGTGCCTAGATAGCTCCTTATCCCTCTCACAAAGCTGTCTAGAAAGCTAGGATTTACATTTATCCGCGGCTGCACTGTCTGTAATCAAGAAGCTTTGCTTTCTACTCCTGCAGAAGTTTCCATTTAGTAAAGATAAAATTGAAATCAAATGCTGCATTTGAAGCCACTCTGGTTCCCTTGCATTTAGTAATCAGTCCTTCTCATTATTTAAACCTCAGAAATCAGAGCCTCTGAAACCGATGTGTGTAAGTGCACCCATGCCGTCCATTCGTTTATTGGCTTTACTTATTTCTGAGCTCCCCTATCAAACTGTCCTACATGGCTGTTCAATGAGTAGATGTTTCTCAAGGTGTGGGCTCCAAATAATGTGCACAGGAATCACTGGAAAATTTAGTAAAAGTGAAGATTCCCCAGATGTCCCCCTCCTTCACCCCTGCCCCGGATTCCCTGCCCCAGAAGTCCTAGGGTTAATGCCCAGGTATAGTAAGCGTTTTAAATACTATCTGGTGGAGTCTTAGGAACATTCACATATTATGTGACTCTCCTCTGAGGACTGTTTTTGTACCAGCGCTGGGAATCAGACTTGAATAAGACACAGTTCTTGCTCCCAAGCCGCAGTCTGGTGGGTGACAAATGAGCACACTCATTTAATTCAAACCAGTTTATGCAGGCGTGGAGCACACACAGAGCATCAGTGGTTAGCAAACATAATGCCTTGCTTGGCATGGTGGTGGGGAGTGGAACAGGGTAGTTTTTGCTATTAATAAAAAAGAAAAATCAAGGTTTGTAAATGATTTTTAACAAAATGTATATTAAGTCTGATTCAAGGTTTTCCTATGTTATTTAAAAATGTTTTTATTTTTAGTAAAGATTTTATTTATTTATTTTAGAGCGAGAAAAAGAACAAGCAGGGGGAGTGGTAGTGGGGAGCCTGAGATCATTACCTGAACCGAAGGCAGACTCTTAACTGACTGAGCCACCCAGGCGCCCCTAAAAATATTTTTATTATAAAAGCTCTCAAGCATATGCAAACATGGGGAGGTTATACTACTTGCTACTATTATTATTACATAATACAGTTTTTTAAACTCCAGTACCCTATATATACCAGGATTTTGTCTCTCTTTCTTCATTGTCTCCACCTCCTGCCCAAACTTCACTCAAGTGTTGTTTTTTTCAAATTCCAGATCTCACATCATTTCACTTAGGAATAGTTCAGGATATATCTTTCACAAATATAGACATTTTCTTAGCTAACCATAGGGTTATCATCATACCTAAAAAAAGTTTCTCTCTGATGCTTTGGTATCATACTCAGATTTCTCCAATTATCTAAAAAAATGTGATGTTACTATTGTTGCTTAAATCAGGATCTAAATAAGATTGGCACATATGTCATTTGGTTGTTGTGCTTTTTAAACCTCTCATCTTAAATCTAGAACAGCCTCTTGTCTCCCTCCTTCCTTGACCTCCCTCTCTTGATACCATTTTCTTATTGAAGAAACCAGGTCTTACAGAAAGTCCCACATTCTAAATTTGTCTGTATTTGCTTCATCATGGTGTGGTTTAATTGATTTCTCTACTCCTGTTTACAATAAAACTAGAAGTTCATTCTGAAGTCTTTTTATTTTTTTAAAGATATTTGTTTATTTATTTGACAGAGACAGTGAGAGAGGAAACATGGCAGGGGAATTGGGAAGGGGAGAGGCAGGCTTCGCACTGAGCAGGGAGCCTGATGTGAGGTTTGATCCCAGAACCCTGGGATTATGGCCTCAGCTGAAGGCTGATACCCAACGATTGAGCCAGCCAGGCGCTCCTAAAGTCTTGATGGTATTCAAGTCCAACTTCTTTTTCAAGAATATTTTGTTATTGGTGCCTTGTCCTTCATGTTACTTCACTTTAGAAGCCGTGTGAAGTCTGAACAGTGTTAATGATGCTAATTTGATCTGGAGTTTCAGATGGTGATATCCTGATATCTCCATTATAAAATGTCCCTATGACCTTTCGTCTAATGGTTTCATCTACAGATAATCTTTGCTTGAATGAATTACTTCATTAGGGGTTGAAAGTGGCAATTCTTACAATTTTGTCATCCTTTCATATGTATGGGCTGGAATTACTATGTAAGGGCCCATTATGCTCACAAATTATGAATATCTGATTATCCTGAAACCTATTTCCTTGAGAAAAGACAGGATAAATGATGCTGCTGCTGCTGCTGCTTCTTTTTTTTTTTTTTAATTGCTGTTATTCAGTTAGGAGTTGGTGCCCAGTTACCACTAATGTGAACGTTGAGAATGTTGAGGTTATTTATGTATTTTCCTGTTGACTATCATGATAAACACATGAGGTTTTCAATGCAATGTGTTTCAATACATTGCAGCGGTCATTGTATTAGCCATGAGTCCTTTTATCAAGCCTTGGTAGCTTTCTACCTTCTGGCACAGGAATCCTCTAGAAATCTTCTTGCTCCAGATCTTAGCCATCATCCACTGCTCAGAGGAATGGCTGTTCACTGTGGAGGGGAGCGCTGTTGACAAGCTACAATTTGGGTGCCAGTGATGCCCCTGCTGTGAGGTTGTGATTGCTTCTGGGCTCTTGCCCTGGACATAACTAGAGAAGATTTGCTTTAAAAAAAAAAAAAAATCACAGGCTTGAGTTAATCATTTCCAAACCAAATGTAGTAATATCGAGTTTCATTTAACTTTATTGGATTGATACCTGTATCTTTTTTCTTACAGGCTAACAATCTCAGTTCCTGATAAAATTAGCATAAGTGCTGACCTGCTAGATCTGTAATATATGCCGATGTGGTTGGAAAACATGCTTGTTATGACTTTAATCTTAAATTTATTAAGATTTGTTGTCTCTTTTCACTCTCACTCACTTGCATTCCAATATAATTTATTGAGTGGGAGTGAGAGGGATGGAGTTTCAGCTGATATAATGCTGGCTGACATTTGCTGGGTACTTATTATGTGGTGGGAAAAATTTAAATAGCTTATGGTTAAATGACAAACTCATTTAATCCTTACACCAACCCTATGAAGACTCAGTTTCTCCCTTAGTGACCAAGTCTAGGCCATTTTGTTCTGTATGCTACATTGTTGAAGATAACAGGCTTTAATAAATATTTCGGGTCTGCTTCTCGTCATTCATTCAGCAAATCAGTAACTGAAGCATAATCTGATTCATACATAGGGTAAACAGGAAAGAAAGTCTATTTTGGTTGTGAGTTTTAGGAAACCAGAGTATTCCTGTTTGACCATAAGCTTTGTTTTTTTGGAAACAAGCACACATTCCAGCATAAAAATATTTTTGTGCCTTACCAATCCCCTTCAGCCTTATTACATCTTAGAATGAAGGCTGGGTGGGATAGTGGGAAGTGCATGAAAGACATGGCATCTCTGCAGTGTGGTTTTCACACAAAAGAAGCAGGTGGAGCCTGTTAAAGGCACTGGCCACAAGGAGCGCATTGGGGCTGGAGGGTCCAAGTTGTAGAAAGAGAGCATTTACTCAAAGCAGCTTGAGCCAGCATAGCTGAAGGGATATGTTCAAGGGAGACTGTATGGGGTCTTAGAATCTTAGCCAAGAAAGAAGAAAGAAACATTAGGTCATCTTGTGAAGTCCAAGGCAGCATGGACAGTGTTAAGAAAATAACAGGCAAAGTCCGCATAAGTTCAGAAGAGGGGCAGAATCAGGTGCAAGTGATGGTTAAGGAGAGCAAATCTGAATTAAGGCAGTGGATGAAAGGAGGAAGGATGCCATGTTTCATTTATGTGGTGCTTAGTGTGGATTTTCAAGGTGACTATGGCAGCTGAAAGCCTTGCTACTCAGAAAGTGGTCCACAGACTCCCCATCTCTTTCTCAGCTCAGACATACTGGATCAGAATCTCCTTTTTAACAAGACTGACAAGTAGATTGAGGACCATGTTGGAGCTTGAAGAGCACAGGTCTGAGGGACTTTGCCAGCTGTGCGACTTAGGGAGGTCTGTTCCCCTTGCTGGGCCTTTAGTTCCTTGTTTCTAAAATGGACAGGTCACGCTTAAACTTTAAAGTATCTTGTAAAAATTGGAATCTCATTCCTGGTCTACGCAGTTGGTGTCTCCTCTTCCCCTTCATAAGGGTAGAGCACAGCATGGAAGGAGTGGCATGTTCTGAGGCCACCATGGTGACAGAGCTCTGCAAACTGTCTGGGGTCACAAGGCCCAGGCTTGGCTGATCCACATGGTCCATAGGCCAAGTCAGACCACGCAGAGGCACTTTTCCACTGAGACAGATGAAATACTTCCTAATCAGCTTTCAGGGGCCAAGTGATTCCAATCAGGTGTGGGAGGCTAGCTCTCCAAAGGGGTCAACCCTGACCAGTGGGGCAGGGAGATCAGGAGGAACAAGGTAGACACCTTTTTCTCTTCTCTTCCTGTGGAGTGCCGAGTGGCAGTGTCTGCTTGAAAACCTTCCACAAAATCTTATCTACTGAAGAAATGAATGTACCTTTGTAGAGTGAACCTGTCTTTGCCGCTCCTCACCAAGAGTGGCACCACAGCAATGTACGCATCACATTCGTTTCCATATTTCTTCTGCTCACTTCCGCTTTGCTTCCTCCCATTGACCTCCCTTGGTCTGCACCTCCAACACGAAGCAGCACTTTAGTCCTTGCCTCAGGCTGTTTTCTAGAGGATAAAGACTAAACTGAAAGTCAAATATGTCACGCTGCTTAATCTGGGAAAGTACTGTCATCCTATTTTATGGAATATAGACAAATGATGTGTGTGAGTTGTCAAAAGCCACATGATTGGGAAACGCCGGACCTGGATCTTTAGCCTCTGTTTATTGGCTCCAAATCCATGTATTTCTTTATTCAGATAAATACCCCAGATTCATGGCAAATCAGTTAACATCCCATTTTTCCCTCTGAATCGTCACAGCCACTCTGGGTGGTAGGGATCATTGTCCTCCATTTTATAGATGAGGAAACCAAGGCTCAGAAGGTTGTTGGTTCTGCCTGAGATCACATAGCAAGTGGTAGAACTCCAACCAGGTCTGATTTCTGCTTCATTCCATAGCAGTTAAATAATCCTGCTGTCTGTGTGCCCATGTGAGAGCTCTGCCTCCACGTCACTGCGACTTGCTCTCGGCCACAGCTGATTAAATAACAGGAAAAATCACCATGATAGAAATGATTCTGTACAAAAATCTTAGAGAAAAGGCTTTTGAAGGAGTGGTTTTTTTTTTTTGTTTTTTTTTTTTAGTTTTTAGTTTTTTCTTTATATTTTAAAGTATGGTTGACATACAATATTATGTTAATTTCAGGTATATAACATAGTGACTCAACAATTACATACATTGTAAAATGCTCACCACTATAAGTATAGTTACCATCTGTCATGGTACAAAGTTATTACAATATTATTGGATATAACATAACTGGATATTTTTACAATGTAACTGGAAGTTTGCGCCCCTTAATCTTCAAAGTAGTTCATAAACAAACCCCTGTCTTGGCTGTCTGTCATTTTGCCAAAGTGTTTTCTATGGAACTCTTTTATAGTAATGCTCAAGCTGCTTAAAAAGATAAACAACTTTTTATCTCCTCCCCCCCTGCTTAAAAAGATAAGCAACTGGGGCACCTGGGTGGCTTGGTCAGTTAAGAAGCTGACTCTTAATTTCGGGTCAGGATCCTTGGGATCAAGCCCCATGTAGGGCTCCATGCTCAACAGGGAATCTGCTTGAGATTTTCTCTCTGCCTCTCCCTTTTCCCCATCTTGTGCATACATCTCCTGTAAAATAAATAAATCAATTTTTTTTTTAAGATAAGTAACTGGAATTTTCAAAATATAATAGTTCAGAACCATGGAATGGATTTTGATGTGGTGACTTCAAATCATCACCTATCTATTTGCATGGCTTTCCCTAGCCACCCCAGTCCCTGATCTCTCTGTGGATGATGCAGAATTATCCAATCACTGGTTTTCCTCTTTGTCTCTTCTTTATGGCATATCATTTGTGGAGGAAAAATATAGGAGGGAAAAATCCCCACCCCAGTGGGAGTGCTTTGAAAAGCTGGAGGTTTTGAAGTCTGGCGTGGGCTGGAAGAAAAACAAGAGGAAAATTTCCTTGAAATGTGAAAATGACCTTGAAACAGATCCAAAATACTTCACTGGGGCAAAGCCTTCCACCATGATGGATCTGTGGAATAATTCCTCACAGCCAACAGCTACAAGATGAAACTGAAGCCCCAGCAGATTGCATGAGGCTGGGCTGATGGTTCCTTCCCTGGCTGGACCACAAAACTCCCCTTGTACACGGAGTCAAACAGATGGCTCTGTATGCAGGTCAATGGAGAGCAGTGTGTCTGTCTTTTTTCCAGTCGGGCTTTCCTCGGTCCCTGTACCAGGACACACTGACTGGATATTGCACCGGCCCTCTATTGGCTTCCCCTGCCTCCAGGATAGCCGGTCAAATCTGAACAGTGTCATGAGATCCATTAGTTTTCCTTCAGGATCAAATCCAAATGCTTGAGTATCTCATAAAAGACCTCTCCTTGACTGATTTCTGCCTCTTTCCAGTCTCCTTTGGTTTCCTTTATATTCTAGCAACAAGAAGCATACGCTGGTTAGGAGAGGTCATGCAGAAACACATAACAAAATCTCCATGGCTTACGGAAATGATGACTTACGTCTTGATTATGCCATGTGTTCACTGAGTGTTGGCTGGACCCCTGCTCTGTGCTTCTCACTCATTAGCCAAGGGTCATGGAGCCTCTACTAGCTCCACCAGCATTGTCCAGCCAGTAGCTACTAGCCGCAAAAGGCTGCTGAACACGTGAAAGGGGGCTAGTCCAAACTGCGATGTTCTGCAAGTATAAAATACACACCTAGAGCACAACACACAGAGTATGAAGAAGGAGACGACATGTCTCATTAATAAGTTTAATATTGAGTACATGGTGAAATGATCCTATTTGGAATATATGAAGGTAGAGTATTTAATATATTATTACAATTAATTTCATCTCTTTCTTTCTTTTTTTTTTTTTAAAAAAAAACGTGGCTACTAGAAAATTTAAAGTTACGTATATGGCTTGTAGAAATGAGAGCAGACATTTGTCCTCACATTTCACCAGCCAAAGCCAGTCACAAGCCCCACCTAACTTCAAAGAGGTGTGGCAGTGCTGTCCCAAACTGTGCTTAAAAGGAGAGGAAGGGGTATACTCATTGTCATCCTGAGTCACTGCATGGAGCTCTCAGTGGCTTTCTGAACAGGACACAGGTACCTTTGTCAGGCTGTTCCTCTAGGTTGGACGGTCATCTGTTTTCATAGACATTTGGCCAACTGCTACTTCTTCATATGAGGAGGTGGATCAAATGTAACCTTTACTGGCCAAGCCTTTCTGGACCCCTACCTACCCACCAACACATGTTTGTCATGTACGGTTGAGCACACTATTCTCGTTTGATCCTTAGACCAACTCTATGGGATTGGATACTATTATTATTCCCATGTCACAAATGGGGAAACCAAGGAACCAAGAAGCATAACTTGTTCCAGTTCCCACAAACAGTAAATGCTAGAACTGGACTTTGAATTGACACAGTTGGGCTACAGATGCCCTGTTCTTAACTGTCACTTCTATGAAGCTAGTTTTAGATCTGCATCTTTGACCTGGGTAGTTACAATCTTGCTTATAACTGCTTTCCCTGTTTTGTCTTAGCTACACACCAGCACTAGAGAAATATGCCTAAAAATAACACTGCCTTTAATAGCCTTTATGGGTATGAAGATTCATTCAAGACTAAATGCACTTCAGGCTCACAGTGAGAAGCAGACTTTCCATTTCTCCTGCCCTGCCTTCACCTCCCAGCGCTGGCTGAGGGCTGTGATCCTCCCCAAAGATCTTTGGAGTGTAAATAGTTTAGGGTTCTCTTCTGGCATCAAGCTGAGCCATCAGAAGGGTGGTGGGAGCCTCTGTAGGATGCCTTGCAGAATCAAGCTGGGTTATGTCCTCATGGCCTTTGATGTAGGGACCCTGTCATGGGGTGAATTGTGTCCCCTTTCAATTCAGATGTTGAAGTCCTAACAGTACCTTGGATTGTGACTATATTTGAAGATAGGGCCTTTAGGGAAATAATTAGGGTAAAATGAGGTCATGGAGGTAGGCTGCAATCCAGTAGGACTGGTGTCCTGATAAGAAGAGGAGATTAGGACACAGACACACACAGAGGAAAGACCACATGAAGACACAGAGAGGAGGCCATCTATAAGCCAAGGAGAAGAGGCTCAGGAAAAACAACCCTGCTAACACATTGATCTCTGACTTCTAGCCTCCAGAACTGTGAGACAACACATTTGTGTTGTGGAAGCCCCCCGAGGAAGTGGTGCTTTGGTAGGCTAGTCCACACACCACTGCCAATGTCGTTCACCACATCACATAGTGCCTCCTGTGTGAAGACTGTGGAAGGAATTCTTTCAGAAACTCTGTTCTGGGAAAGTAATTATGGATTGGTTCTCCTTTTTGCTCTGACTGCCAGGAAACTGAACGTCAAACTTGAAACTATACCATCGCAGCCATGTGAGACTTGATGGCCTGGGTTTTTGTGTTCTTTCCCCCATGTTAATTGATGATTCTTGGGGGTATTTTTCCTTCATTCTCACTTTTTATGTGTGTTTCCCCAGTCACTAGAAGTCACTGAAGTTAAAAATAAAGTGGCTGGAATTGTAGAAGTTGATGCTTAGGGTAATTACCATAATGATAGCAAGTAACGTGTCATTGCTTGAGTGTGAGATGCTCCTCTCAGTTCTTTGCATATATTATCTCATTTAATTATCACACAAACCTACCATGGGAGATGCTATTACCCCGTTGTACAGATGAGGAACAGACACAAGAAGGTAAATCACTTGCCCAGCTTGTGCAGTGTGTAAGCGGCCATTGGCAGGCTTGAAGGTGGGATGGTCTAACTGAAGGCTTGAACCGTTTAGCTAACAGAAATGGGCATACCCTGTTTTAGCTTTGAACAGCTTGTCTCTGCTTACAAGGGAAGTGATAGGTGGTGCAGGTAAGAGGCCTACCTGTGGGAGTGACTGGAAAAGCTGGTGGGTCTGAGTGAGACACAGAGCCCCTGAAGGCTCTGGAAGACTCCCTGATGTTTCCCTGGGCTCTGGACTGGGGACATTCATGAGCAGAACCATGAGAGCTCTTCTAGCTCTAGGAACTTCATCATCCATCTCCCCCTCTGCCCCACAACTAAGCCAGGCCAGTATTTGTGGTTCCACAGACCCACTTCTCCCTCGGTTTGACTCTCCTGCTCTTTTCAACCCCCCAGAAGCCAGTTTTGTCTTCAAGAAAGAGATCAGAAGTTCCTGCCTACAGGAGTGCTTTCTCGGGTTTGGGGCCCTTCTGTCCCTCCCTGAACTTGTAACTTGCTGTGTTTTTTTTTTTTTTTTTTTTTTTTTTTTTCCTATAGTGCCTGCCACTCTTGTAAAGCAGCCTATAATTCCTCTGTTCTCTCTTGTAGACTCTGAGATCCTTAGGGGCAGGGACTGTGTTTTATTCATCATTTATATACTGCACTCAGGTTTGGCCCAGTGTGGGGGCTTCTTAAAGGTTTGCTGAATGAATGATTTTATGAATGTGAGATTGGAATCCCTGGTTTTATTTGTGCCTGAAAAGTCTTTCTCCATGAAGATTTTATCAGGCAGAGAAATTAATTTCTTTTGTGGATCTGCGCTGGTATTCAGATTACTGACAGTGTTATTTTCCTGCGTGTGGTCTCATGGAGACTTCACTGCAGAATGAAAAAAAATATGAAGGAACAGGCAGGCAAATAAACAAATACGTGCAACTCTGATTTGCATAATGCTTTATGGTAGACAAAATCATTTCATAAAGATTCTGCCGGAGGTTATAGCATCCTCATCTTATGGATGAGGTAAGAGAGTGACTTTGCCCAGCGTCGCTCAGCCCAGGAGAGGGTTTGGGGTGGGCTCCAATCCAGAACAGGGGCTTTGGATCAGACAGGTCCTGGGCATCAAGCCCATTTTGATCACTTGTGAGCCTCATTGAAATTCAATTTCCTTATTTCTAAAGTGGTGATAATAATAGAAGCTAGGGTAGTTGCTACACATCAAGAGAGTTAAGTACAAAGGCTCCGGAAATGCTCAGTGAATCAATTGATCCACAACTTGACTCTGTAGAAAGTTTTGCAACAATCAGCAGGCTGTTAAGGGAACACTGGCATTCCTTTATGTGCTCCTCGCTACACTCATTCTTCCCCCTAACTTTTGCTCATTCACTTCCCTCTAGACCTTGCAGTTGCTAAGATCCTTACTTCTTGCCACGTGGACTTTATTTCATGACTCCTGGCCTTGCTTTGGACTCCCACTCTCCCCAAGCTCGCTCTCCAAGAGTTGTTCTTTTGCTGAGTTGGAAACTTCTTTCTCTTCTTGCACAACTTCTCTGATTCCACAGCTGTGACGCCCCACCTGGCAGGGAGCTCTGCTATGGAGACAGAGCTGGCTTGGGGGCCTCCGCCAGGAACACAGAGACCTCACTGCTTTGGCCTGGCAGAGCTCACCTTCCTCCAATTCTAGTCAATGCACAAGAGAGGGCCTGCATCATTCTGAAGCCAACATTTTTCAGGCGTTGGACAATTTGATGGTGGAGTTCATTCCCCCCCTCCCATCTGGCCTGGCTCATCGTGATCTGTCAAGTGGGGCCAGAAGGACTGCCAGATTGGGTAATTTTCTCAGAAAAGAGCTATAAAGATGAGAGTTTCAGATGTGCTTTCAGCATGAATCATACGTCGCAGGCACCAGGGCCAAAATGAAGCACATGTCCACTGGAGGGGGGGTGGTTGGTCAGGCAAAACCTAGCCCAGGTTAGGTGTGACATCCTTGGGGCTGTCACATTCCAAGGAAAGTTCTGCACCTGTGATTTTGGGGGCTTATTTTAGGTATTTCCACCGACGCTTTAGTTTGAATTCATATTAGTGTTCATGCAACAAATTACTAAGCCTTGAATTGGTTGATGTGGTCCTGGCAGTCTAGTTGGGAAGATGGACATGTAAAGTGACTGTTGCTGGGGTGAGGGAAGTATGGGGTGCTGAGGGATGTTTCATAGGAGGCTCTTGATCCTGGCTTGGTAGGGTTGGTGGAGAAGAGGATGACAGATGTTAGGGAAAACTCATCAGCAGAATTGATCCTGTAGCCAAGGTCAAAGGGATGAATGAAAATTAGCTACTTGAAGAAGGGAGATAAAGAGGGATCCAGGAGGATATATATAATATGTGCTAAACACTGGAGGTGAGAGAAGTGTGCTGTGTTTGAGGAACAAGTGCAATTTTCAATGGGACTGGGGTATAAGTAATGACGGTGTGAGGATGAATAAGAAATGAGGGCTCTCACTCTCTATTTTTCCCTCTCCCTTGTACCCCAGCTCCTATCCAGGTGGGGTTTGTATGAGCTAAATGTGCTCAAGAATTTGTGTCAAGGAGGAAACTCCCTACAATCATAGATTCATAAATTACTAAATCTCTGGTGGGACATTTAAAAGCCATCCATCCAAGCCCATGTTTCTTGGTTTTGTCACTCATTTTTCTGTTTATGCATCCATTTACCCCAGTGGTCTGAATCCATTTATTCCTTTCTCATTTGCAGCGCAACTCTTGAGTACTAATGTGACTTCGAATGGCATTTTAAGAAATGTGAACTTTACCAGGAAGTCAGTAAAGTTACATCAGAAGTTTTTAAAGGAAGGCCAGAGTCAGTTGAGAGGAATAAATTGTTAATATGAGAGAAAATGGACTTGAGATGGTTAGTTCAGAGGCAGAGAAACTATCTGGAGAGCAACAATAATAGTCCAAGGTAGAGGAAACGACCATATGAAGCAGATCATTAAGCAGAGGATGAGCAAGAAAGGAGGGTTCTGGAGAGATTGCTCAAGAGTGGTGCATAAATACCCCATCAGGACTAACGCACTGCTTGCTTCTTCATTAACCAGGGCAGTGGTTCCCATCCTTGGCTACAGAGTAGAATCTCTTGGAGGAATGCAGTCCCGGGCTTTTCCTCAGGTGAAATGAATTAAATTTATTGAGGTAGGGCTCTGGTTCCTAGCTGATTCTCCTGCGTAGCCCCCACTTAGAATGGTCATCCTAAGAGAGTTCTCCAGGCCTTTGCTCTTTGGATTGGGAGTGACGTGACATCCGAAAGTCAGGCAGGGAGCAGTGCAGTGTTATACGGACAGATGGGTTGAGTATGTTAACAGATACCTAGGCAGAGTTGTCTGGACTTCGAATTGTTATATAATTTATCATCTAGACTGGGACACTTTTAACTGGACACAACCCTGGTCTGCAGGTACAGGCAAACAAAGACAAATGGCAGCCTCGTCTACATTGTGTCACAAGTTCCACTCCTCCCCTACTCTCGAGAACCTTCCCCCGATCAAGCTTTCACCCCATTATTCACAAAAACTTTTCTTGTCTGGTTTCCTCAATTTCCAGATTATTAAAACTGATGATCAGTTGTCCATCTACATTTTAGCCCAACAGTTCAGATGCTGTCCTTGTGTTGCCATGTCCTGAATTTATGTTGCTAGCTCTGACTTCTTCAGTGAAATCTCGAGTATTCTTCCTAATTGTCAATCTGACATCTTGCCTGGTTGATAAAAATGTCAGACTTGAGTTTCCCACACTGAGCTCCTGCATCCCCCTGATTCTCATGCAAGATCTATTTCTTTCCTATTCTTCCATAGTAAGGTACCACTGTACACTCATCAGAATGGTTAGTACCATCGAAAAACAAAACAAAACAAGATCCAGAACACAGCAAGTGCTGATAAGGATGTGGAGAAAAAGGAACACTTACACATTGTTGCTGGAAATGTTAATTGATAAAGCCCCTATCAACAAACAGTGTCAAAATTCCTCAAAAAATTATATATAGAATTACCATATAACCCAGCAACCCCCTTTCTGGGCATATATCCAAAGGGAATGAAATCAGGTTCTTGAAGAGGTATCTGTACTCCCACATTCATTGCAGCATTATTCACAATAGCCAACATATAGAAACAACCTAAGTGTCCATCTACGGATGGATAAAGAAGATATGATGTGTGTATTAAATACATATATTTACATAAAATAGAACATTATTCAACCATGAGAAAGAAGGAAATTCTGCCATTTGTGACAACATGGGTAGACTTCGAGGGCATTATACTAAGTGGCTGCCAAGGGCTGGGGATGGGGGAAATGGGGACATGTTGGTGAAAGGTTACAAAGTTTCAGTTATAAGATGAGTAAGTTCTGGAGAGTCAATGTACATCAGGGCAACTATTGTTAACAATACTGTATTATATACCTGAAAGTTGCTGAGAGAGAAGGTCTCGAATGTTCTCACCACACACACACACAAAGTAAACATGCGAGGTAATGGATGTGTTACATGATCCTGTTGTGGTAATCATTCTCCATACATAGTGTGTGCCAGATCATCACACTGTACACCTTAAATTTACATGATGTTATATGACAATTATATCTCAATAAAGCTGGAGAGAAAAAAAAAACCCATCAACCCCTTCCATCTAGTTGCTCAGACCAAAACTCTTACTGCCTTTCCTGTGTGTCCTCTCTTTCTCTTACTTACACATTTAGTTTGTCCACAAGTGCTCTAGAAGCATATCCAGAATTTGTCCACCTTTTACCTGCAACAGCCCAACACTCCATCCCGAGACTCCATTATTTCTTACCTTGATTATCGCACTAGTGGGTCTCTGTCTGCTTCTGGTTTTGCTCCCTTTCTACCTCGCTCCAGCACTGCAACTAAACTCCATTTTTAGTTTTATTTTATTTAAAAAATGGAATTTTTAAGGTTTTTGTTTGTCTGTTTCATTGAAGTATAGTTGACTATGTTACTTTCATTTCAACATAGTGATTTGAAAATTCTATATGTTCCTCAGTGAACATATATTTTCTAGTCCCTATAAAAGATGTGTTGTCCCCATTTGTCACTGTACTTTATAACAATATTATTAACTATATTCCTTATGCTGTACTCTTTATCCCTGTATCCTATCTATTTGTTTGCTTCTTTATTTTCAAATTTGTATTTAAATTCTAGTTAGTTAACATACAGTGCAATATTGTTTCAGTAGAATTTGGTGGTTCATCATTTACATAAAACACCCAGTTCTCATCACAACAAGTGCCCTTCTTAACACCCATCACATATCTAGCCTGTCCCTACCCACCTCTCTCCATCAACCCTCAGTTTGTTCTCCATCATTAAGAGGCTCTTATGATTTGTTTCCCACTTCCTTTTTCTCCTTCCCATATGTTCCTCTGTTTTTTTCTTAACTAAGCGAAATTATATGGTATTTGTCTCTCTGACTGACTTATTTCACTTTGCAAAATATGCTATAGCTCTGTCCATATCATTGCAAATGGCAAGAATTCATTCTTTTTGATGACCAATAATTTTCCTTTGTATGTATATACACCACATCTTCTTTATCCATTCATCATGCAGTGGACATTTGGCTAAATTACATTTTTAAAGTACATGTCAGTTGCTCTCATTTTGCTCTTCAGAACCTTCCTATGTCTTCCTGTCTCACAGAGCAAAAATCCGAGTCCTTCCTGAAACTGTCAAGCTCTACACACTGTCACACCATCTCCTACCTTGTTTGCTACCACTGCACCCCATAACTTACACAATGTTGTAGCCACACTGGCCTTAGGCTTGATCCTGAAGCCACTCTGGGGCAGATGATCATTTTCTCTAACCTGAATTGTTGGCGTTTCTGCTGCCTTTGGGACTTGGTGGTAATGTTCCCTCTGACTGGAATGCCCTACACTCTGGTATCTGCTTTCTCACTCTCTTACTTCCTTTGAGTCCTTGGTCTGAAGTCACCTTTTATCAGAGGTCTTGCAGGAACCCCTGCCCTCCAGCATACAATGTATTCTTTATCCCCCTTTGTGCTTTTTATTTCTCCATAGTATTTTCATCCCTTGTCATACTTCATATTATATCAACTTACTGTTTGTTTCCTAGTTACTTAAATATTAGCACCATCAGGGCAAGGGATTTTTTTTTTTTTTTTTTGTATTCTCAGTGCCTAGAAAAGTGGCTAAAATGTGATGAGTGTTCAGTAAATTGTCAATAAATAAGTAAATTACCAGAATTAGAGGGAAGGCTGCTGTCTGGTTTTTGAGGGGATAATAACAATGCCTTCCTAGTGGCCTACCACAGGAAGCGAGGGGCAGTAGCGATGGATGTCCTGTGTGGATGTATTGGGACATGTAGTTCCGCAGATAATTTTGAGTGCTTACCCCCATGTCGCTAGCAGTTTCCAGGCTGTTTTTGACTTTGTAGAGCTCCCAGGCTGCTGAAAGATAAGTCGATATAAACTGTGATGTTATGGAAAAGGACTTACACAGAACAAAGAAGTGTAGGCATATGGAGTGGAAGCAGAAGGGAGGAGAGATTCAGAGGAGGAAGGGTGGCTTACTGGGGAAGCTTCCACAGAGAAGAGGGCATTTGAGTTACACTTGAATCAGATGAGAACCTCAGTAGAGGGAGAATGGAGGAAAGGATACAGCATGGAAGTAGGAAGGAACCGGCTGTGTTTGGTCAGTGGGGAGGAGGCCATCGTGACTGCTTTGTGAAGTAAATGGAAGATTTAGGGGGGGATACACATACAGACAGATAGTAGAAAGGCAGGTCATTTGGGGGGAAGAGGATGGTGCCATGTTAGAGAATTTAGCTGTTTTTCAGTAAGGAGTCCTTTGCATTTTGGACACATTAGGGGATGTGATATAGCTGCTTTATGGCATAATAAATCAGCCTGTCAAGTTGAAGAGACCAGAAGTTTTGAGACCAGGTAGGAGATTATTTCCCAGACACAAGATCATGGGCTGAAGAAGAGACACCTGCTTGCTCATTGTGACCATATTTCCTCTATGGAAGTCCTTACCTAAATTCAATACTTCTAGGAGACCTTTTGTTCACTTTCTCCATATCTATTTATACCCCCTTGATCTGTTCCTCCATTCATCCCATTAGTTTGTACTTGTTGAATAAGCATCTACTCTTTTCTAGGACTCCGCCAAGTGTGCTAAGAACAATGATGGACATTGATGATGTTAAGGACAAGAAGTAAAAGAATAGAGGAATGCAAGGAAATAACTAAAAGGAGGACTTAATTCACTTCACGGTAGGCAGCTCCTCTCTGAGGAAATCACATTGTGATTCTGAAGACTAGGATTGGGGCAGGGGAAGGGAGAAGAGGAAGACTATTTCGGGCAGAAAGGACACATGTATAAAGGCACTACAGGGAGAAACATTCTGTGGGTCTCCCTTGCCAGAATGGGAGCACTGCATCTTTACTACCCCCAGAGCACCTGGGGCGAAATAAGTGCTTACAAAATACTAGTCTAGTGAATGGAGAAAGGCATGAGCCAAGTGCACATGTGATTGGCTATTTAACAGATGCCCCAGATCTGTCTGAATCGGATATGGCTTCGTTCCAGTGTGCCTTGTATTTAAGTGAATTACTGATCTGGGCAATAACCAGTGGTCCGTCCTCATAATGGTTACAGTCTGGGAGTACAGGGGAAAAGCATCTTGTATGTGTGTGTATGTGACAGAATTCTAGAGATACTTGGTTGATTATAACATTAGTTCTAATTTATGCTCTTTTATTGTTGGTTCATTCTTCCTGGAAATCAGAGGAAAAGAGGGGATCAGAGCTGAAAAATCTTTTAGAGATCAGGTCCCCCATCACTTTGTTTTCTTCCAAGTTATAAAGGGACTCAGTACCTTGTTTGTGGTTGCATAGCTGGTTGTATAAAAATGGTGAAGTAGGGGGTATGGGACATAAAAGGAAGTTGTCAAAGTGTGAACAATAGTTTCTCAATTCTCAAAAGGCAGAGAAAGAATTCTAAGGGGGAAGGAGGAGGAGGGTTGTTGGTGGTAAATGCTGAAAACAAACCAAAACAAACCAACCCAAACTAACCAAATAAACTACAAACAACAATAGCAACAACGAAGACAACAACAACCAACAAAAACCCAAGTTCTGGATTAGGGTCTAAAACAAGGAACTAAAAAGGAACTGTTTTTTCAGATATGGCCTTTCTGCTTCTGAGAAATAACATAAAACGCACATGAATCTAGTTTTCTTCAGAGAGCTATAAAGATTTTTATGTAGGAATTTTCCTGAAAGTCTGCTTTTTCTTCAGGACCACCTGGTGGTTATTTGGCCAATAGAGCGACCCCTACAGTCAGCAGTCTGCTTTGTTGTTTTATCCATGTGCTTGTGGTGTTGGATCTGAGGAATCTTTCCCTGATCCAAGGTCACAAAGGTCTTCTCCTATGTTTTCTTCTAGGAATTTTATAGTTTCATATTTTACATTTAGGTCTGTGATCCATTTAGCTAATCCTTGTTTATAACACAAAGTGGATTCAAGAATGTTTTGTTTTGTTTGCACATGCATATTTAGTTCTAGCACTATTTGTTGACAAGACTAGCCTCCTTGACCAAATAACCTTTGCACCTGTATTGAATATCATATAATTGTTTATGTCCTTATATTTTTGGACTCTATTCTATACCATTGATCTATGTGTATCTTTGTGCTAATACCACTATTTCGATTAATGTAAATTTATAGTAAGACTTGCAATCAGATAGTGGAAGTCACCCAACTGTGTTCTCCTTTTTAAAATATGTTTTGATTAATCTAGGCCCTTTGCATTTTCATATGAATTTTAGAATCAGTTTGTCAATTTACTTAAAAAATTATGCTGGGATTTTGATTGGAATAGTACTGAGTCTATCCAGCAGTTTGGGGTGAATTGACATCTTCATACTGAGCCGTTCACCATAATGGGGGCAGTGGTCTCTGTTTATTTGGGTCTTCTTTAACTCCTCTCAGCAGTGTTTTACAGTTTTCAGTATATAAGTATTACACAACTTTTTCGGATTCATTCCTAAATATTTTATATTTTGATGTTATTGGAAGTGATATCTTTTTATAATTTTAATTTCTGATATTCCATTGCTAGTATATAGAAATACAGTTGGTCTTTGTGTTACTGATCGTATACCCTACATCTGTGCTAAACTCACTTATTTCTAGTAGCTTTTTTTTTTCTTTTGTAAAGTCTATAGGATTTTCCACGTAGATGATGGTGTCATCTGTGAATAAAGTCAATTTCACTTCTACCTTTCCAATCTTGATATCTTTTATTCTTTTTGGTTTTGTCTGAAATCGCTTTCAAGGCAGTCAACTGGGAAGTTGTGGGATTCAACTTGTTTACTTCCCACATCTCTTGAAAACCAATATTTCATATATGTGTTATGAAAAACATATTACATATGAAAAAGATACGTATCATACAGATGAGAGTAAATCTAGTCTCTTTTGCTCCATGTTGACCAGAAGCAAAATTTTCCCCACTTGGATTTAAGATAAAGACAAAAGATGAGATTTAAAAAATAATCTTAACACCCTTTGTGAAGGTCATAGCCTCTGCCCGTAGAGCTCTTGGAGCCCACTGCACTTAATTTCTCATGGGAACAGAGCAACTATGAAGAGATATTATTACTACGGAGGCAGCAGGGACCAACAGACCCAAAATATTTTCAAGATCAATGTGATGGTGACAAAAACAGTCCTTGCATGTGGATAGTCCTTCATGGTTTATCAATTGCTTTCACATTTGTGAACTCATTTGTTTCTCATGGCATGATGCAAAACTAATGAGGGAGATTATCCCAATTTATTGATAAGGAAATGGAAGCTCAGAGAAGTGAGATGAATATTTCAAGAACATATAGTTAAGGAGAGGAGACTTGGGAGCTTCTTCTCGAACCCAGTGCCATCTGACTACTTGTTCAATTCTTTAAAAAATGTATACTTATTATGGAGAATTTCAAAGATACACTAAGGTAGCCAGAATTGTATAATGAATGCCTGTGTACTTATTATGTAGATTTAGCAGTTATGAACTCATAGGCATTCTTGCTTCATTTGTACCCCCATCCACTTGACTCTACTCTGTAGGATAAATCTCAGCTATAATATCATTTCCCAGGTAAATAGTTTAATAGGGACTCTAAAAGCTAAGGCGCTTTTTAAAAAGATGTAATCATAATACTAGCTCATACCTAAAATAAACTTTAATCCCTTCATTTCCTTAATTATCCAGTTTACAAATTTCCAGTTATCTCATAGTGTCATAAATTTTTAGTTTATTTGAATCCAAATAAGTCCCACACATTGCTATTGGTTTCTCTTAATGTGTATGCTTCTTCTCTACCTCTTTTTTTCCCCCTTGTAATTTATTTATTGGAAAAGGAGATTATTTTCCTATAGTGTTTCCCAGTCTGGATTTTGCTGATTGCATTTACGTGGGATGCTTTAACATGTGCCTTTTCCTTTGTCCTTCCTGAAGATTGGGAGTTGTACCTAGAGACTTGATCAGATTTAGGGTCAATGACGCAGGCCTCACTGTGGCCATGCCCCTTTTTGTAATTTGACTTTGCCTTCCTCCCATCAAATAGTGGTATCTGTTTCCTGAACCCATGATTGTTGGCTGACCGTATAACTTGCTTTGACTAGTATAATATGAAGGAAGTGACCCTCTCTGAGGCTGTGGCCTTAACAGTCCATATAATTTCCACTTTCACATTGTGCAATAACCTGCCAGGAGAAGAGGCCTGCCTGTCTAGCTCCTTTCATATGCACAAAGAGAGAGACTCAGAGACCTAGCTGTGTCAGCTGGGCCCAGGTCACAAATTACCCATTGGCTGGATGCTGTTCCGCGAGTGGGCCAGTATACCTTGAGCGCATCTGCCTAGCCAATGCACGGAATTGTGAGAAACAAACTCTCAGTGTTTTAAGTCATTAAGTTTAGGGTGATTTGTTGTATGGTAAAGGCTAATGGTAAAGGCTATTGAAACGCGGGGTGGGGGAGATTTATCTACATTTCACTGAGAAAAACCAAAGCCCAGGTGGGGAAGATGTCCTAACTAAGAAGGCTGTAGAACTGCATTAGAATGTAGGATTTCTGACTTCTAGTCCACTGCTCTTGCCATGTCTGTGGGTCTCTCTCTTTCTTAAATTTACTGGCTCTCCTAATCTAAACTCCCTGTTATCCTAAAGTAACCCCTGAGCTTGAGCTTCCTGACACCTCCAGAAACCCTGTAAACTGAGCTATGTTTAATAACTTGGCTATTAGCCAGGGCTCTAGAAATTCCCTTCAGGGAAATAGAAACTGAGCTTCTCCAGTGAAGTTTCAGCTTTAGCTATATTTTTAATTCCTATTGTCACTCAGTCTTTGGGGAAAGAAACTTGAAAACTCTCAAACTGGGGTAGATGTAGAGAAGACCTGCAGTATGCACAGGGTTACGGGCTTTTAAAAGTATCTAAGCCAACAACCACTTTTTGTGTAAGCCAAATAGGTGTTGACTGATTCTATCAATTCTTAAGTCCAAACAACTTCCAGATGTTTCCAATATAGGAAAAGTATCTTATATTTGATTAGTGCCTTTCAGTTACAAAGCAGTTTCACATCCGTGCCCTTATTCTAACCCTACAATGGAGCTTGTGAGGAAGTAGGCCAGGGGTTATTGGTTCCATTTTCTAGATGAGGAAACTGAGTGCTAGGAAGGGGATGTGACTTGGACAAAGTCAATGTCTAAGCAAGAAGCAGAGCCCAGATTTAAACCAAATCTGATTTTGTAGTCAATGATTGCTCCACTCCACTGCCTTAACTCTTGTCCATAGAGTTTCTTTCGGACATCCTCCATCTGTCTCCATTTTTGTAACAACAATGGAAAGAACAGCTATGATGTGGCAAGGAGATAGGGACCCAAAAAGAAGGAGCTCACAGAGTTCGGCTCTGGCAGAGCAATAGATATAGAGACAAATGCAATAATGATAAATAATAATAATAATAATAATAATAAAAATAAATGTTAACCAAGGGCTACATGTCTAATCCTATTCTGAAAGTTTTACATGTCTTACTTAATTTTGAAAACAATCCTGTATGGTCCATGCTGCTGTTGTCCTCATTTAATAGATAAGGCATTTGAAGCATAATCATGTTTGTTTTTGTTTTGTTTTCTTTTGTTTTTAAAGGGGGGAGGGGCAGAAGGAGAGGAAGAGAGAGAGAATCCTAAGTATGCCACACACCCAAGCAGAGCCTGACACAGGGCTCAATCTCATGACCCTGAGATCGTGACCTGAGCTGAAATCAGGAGTCAGGCACTTAAATCACTGAGCCCACCCAAGCGCCTGGCATAATCATGTCTTAAGTGTCTGCTGCTTCTTTTTTTTTCTTAAAGATTATATTTATTTATTTTAGAGAGAAAAGGAGAGAGAGAGAGAGAGAGCCTGAGTGGGAGAGGCAGAGAGAGAGAGAGAGAGAGAATTCCAAGTAGACTGTACACTGAGAACAGAGCCCAATTCAAGGCTTGATCCCAGGACCCTGAGATCATGACCTGAGCTGAAATCAAGGGCTGGACACTTAACCAACTGAGACACCCAAGCACCCCTCTTTTTCTTAAAGGAGCACAGCTTGCAAGTGGTAGAACTGGGATCTTAAGTTTCAGAGTGGAGGTCTTCACAAGGCAAAGAGAAGCATATGGGAGAGAGATCCCTTATCTCCCAGGAAAAATTCAGGAAGACTTCATTGAAGATAATTTACATGAACTGGGACATGAAGGGTCTTGGGTCTGTCAGGAGGCATGGGCATTGCAGTGTGTCAGTGGTGTTAGGGAATGTTAGTGGCATGGCTGTGGACCAGAGAGCAGTTCAATACCGTGAAACTTAATATGGAAGTATTCCCACAGGGAGCTATGTATACATTTGCAACTCAGATGCTTATAGCCCAGTAGGTGGTTTGGGTGTTTGTCAGTCCCTTTGACCTCACACCGTGGAACTTGGCCTGAGAACACAAGGCTAATCTGCTTGTCCATTTACCTGTGTCTGGCTCCTTTTGCCAACTCTCATTTGTGATGTTTGCTCTCCAGTTTCAGTCTAGTCCACACCCTATGGGCTACTTCTCGGTATCAGGGCTAATTATCATCATTATTGAGAATTTTATTTAGCGTAATTACTGTCAACATGCATTTTGATTAATAGTCATTAACAGTAATTTCTTAGATTCATTATTATCGCTGGGATTTAATTATTTAATTAATATAACAATTAATAATAACTTGTATTTATATGGCGCTTGATAGTTTGCAAAGTGGTTTCAAATGCAGAGACCCATCTGATCCTCCCCGAAACTCCAGGTGTTAGGCAGGTTGTGGGTTGTTAGCCTTGTTTTATAGACAAGGAGGCTTAGGTGAGAGAATGAGGACTTGCGAGGTTCCCGCCTCCCAGTCTTGTTCTCTTTCTCTGTCTGCAGTGTCTCAGAGTTTCACCCAGGGTGATATTTGAATCAAATCTTAGGGGACGGGTCGCAGTCATCCAGCCGGCAAAGAAAGGGGGAGGGTAGTGAAGGCAAAGGGACGAGAAATCGTCAGGACGCTGGTGGTGTAGAAAGAGCGTGGTCCATTCAGAGAGCTGCCAGGATTTCTGAACGTCCACAGGGCAGAGTGGGAAGCTTTTGGGAGTCAGGTAAACTTGGATTTGGGTCCTTATTCTGTCACCTGGGTGATCCTGGGCAGTTTCCTTAACTTTCTGAATCTTGGCATAATAAAAGTGTAAAAGTATCTCACAGGTTTCTGAGACCTTGTGAAAAAGTGCTATCCAGAATCAGACACATCATAGGCCCTCAATAAGAGAGAGCCATGTAGTTTCATTGGCCTGATGACAGAGTAGGATGGATTCAGATGGTGTGGTGGATCAGAGTGTGAGGTGAGGGTTCTAGAAGGATGTATGGAAGTCACCTTATAGGAAGCACCAGTAATCTGGGCTTTGTTATGTAGGTCCCAGAGAGTCACGGGAAGGTGCTCAGCAGGATAGATGTGATCAGACCTGTGGTTTAAGAGGCTCATCTGGCATCAGTGTGTCGGGGAACAACGGGTTGGGGGGCTATTTAAACAGTCCTGGAGCAGAGGTGGGAAGGTCTACACTGGTATGACAAGAGGAGATGACAAGAGGTATGACAAGAGGAGAGAAGAGGATACAGATGGGAGACCATCACCCAGTCTAGTGCCTGAGGATGGATACGTGTGGGTTTAGGAGCAGGAGGATTAGGCCACGGTTTCTCATTTGGGCGAATTTATGGCTGAAGGGTCATCCGCACAATGTTGCCTTCCGGCAGCTTCCTGTTAGAGCCTTGTGGTCCCTTCCTGAGGATGGAGATTACTCTATGATTCCTTAAAGGACGGCCGTCTGACGCACTGCAGCCAGACAAAACCTATTGACCAAATGAAAGAACACTTTCATTTTCTTTGTTAATCAGTACTTCCCAGCATGAGAAAGTTCAGCAGAAACCAATTATAATTCAATATCCCTGAAGCGGGTGAAATGAAAAAATAAGCAGAAACCAGGTGGTGTCCATGCAGAATGAATCCAGAGGGGCACTGTTTATGTCTGTTTTGAAAAACCGAGAGGAGCCCAACTTTTGGATCCAGATAAATTAGCTCTATTTCTGTTTCCTGAGTTAAATTCTGTCAATCCGGAGTTCTAAAAAAATTTAGCCCCAAACGTTTGGATCTGCCTGTTGGCTCTTCACAAACATACTCTTATTTCAAGGGCAGGTTTTGCTTTCCACGGCAAGGAAGTTTCCAAATCATGGCAAACTGGAATGATGAGACATGAAATGATAATACTATCATTTTTATATTAAAATTTTTGTTAAAATGGAAGTCTTTCTTAAGTACTTCCCTTTCAGGACCATGTAAGCTCGTGATCCTAGAAGCAGTCAAGCACAAATTATCATTCTCATTTTACACACATTAAAATGGAGACACAGAGATCAGGGGTCTTGTCCACCCGACAGTGGCACTTCTGGGTTAGGAGCACCTCGCTTTAGTTCCAAGGAGGCCAAAGCACAAGGCATTAGTCATAGGCAGTAGAGAGTAGTGAAGTGTGGGAGTTAAGTGTGGGACTTTGGAGTCAGTCCATTTGAATCCCATCCCTACCACTTTGTAGCTGTGGGACTCTGGGCAAATAAATGGGCCTGCCTTAACCTCAGTTTCCCTACATGTCAGTTGGAGGTTACTACTTCTCCTGGTTGTTGTGGGAATCAAATAATGTCAAGATAGAACAATGTACCTTCTCATCTCAGAGCCTGCCATGTATTCAGTCTTCCATAAATGATGACTGTTGTTATTAATTTAGTAGGTACACTTTGGAGTGGCTTCTTGATTCACAAAGAGTTTTGGAGAGGGGCGCCTGGTTGGCTCAGTCGGTTAAGTGTCTGCCTTCGGCTCAGGTCATGATCTCAGGGTTCTGAGATGGAACCCTACATCTGGCTCCTTTCTCAGCGGGGAGCCTGCTTCTCCCTCTCCCTCTCCCACCAGGCTCATTCTCTCTGTCTCTCAAATAAATAAGTAAAATCTTAAAAACAAAGAAACAAAAAACAAAGAGTTTTGGAGAATAACCCCTCAATGCACAGGGATGAACCCAAGTAGCCATGTTTGTGTCCCTAGATGTAGCTGGTTGATTCATGGGTAGACACTTAACTACCCTGGGCCAATCAGAGATCTTGCCTTGGATTTAAAAACTGAAACAGAGTGCGGTCTCTCTGTAGTGGTGGAGGCCCCACAGCTATGGAAAACCAGACTCCTGCCACATGGAGAAAGAATGGGGGTGGGTGGTAAGAGAGAATAAGGCCTGTGGGTAGAAAGACAAGAGGGACAGAGGCCCCTAGGGAGTTGTTCCTGTGGTCCCAGTGGCTTCCAGCCCCTCTTACGCCCCAGCGCTAACCATTTCCTTAGTATTTCCTCAATTCTGACATACCTACCACCCATCATTTACCTAAGCGAGTTAAATTTAGATTCTTGTCATTTACGGATAAGAGTCCTGACTAATGTCCTTATTGTTTGCCCATCTTATTCACCCACTCGGGTGACATTCTGGTCAGATTAAAAAGCCCTTGGAAATAGAGTCACAAGACAGATTCGGAAATCAGCAGCGAAGAGTAGAGTATCCATGCCAGCTCATTGCCTATTTCCTGTGTGACCTTGGCCAGATCGCTTCATCTTCTGGTGCCTCAGTTTCTTTCTCCCACAGAATGGAGTTAAGCCTGAAAGTATCTGGCACCTGGTAGGTGCCCAGTAAACATTAGCTCCTTTTCCATCTCCTTTTTCTCTTTCCCATTTCTCTTCCTTTTCGTGATGCTGATGTCTGCCTTGTTGATACCTACACAGGAACAAATCTGCTGTGACCATGAGTCTGCCATCAGAATGATGTTCCTCAGTAGTATCGTTATTCACTCTCAGTGCCACTCCCCATTACAGCCCCACCCCCATCCTGGCCCTTCCTTTGTTCTCTTAGTCCCATGACACACACAAGTACTTGCAGTTCCCCAAGCATGTCACATGCTCTCTGCTCTCTGGATCTCTGTGTGTGCTGGCTCTGTGTGCACGAGTCAGACAGTCCTTCCTCTGTTGGATTCTGGCGGCCCTTCCCTCCGCTCTCAGCCTAGACATCACTGCCTCCTGAAAGTGTGCTCCAACTGTCTCCACCCTCGTGCAGATGAGTTAGCCTTTCTTTCCAGCTTGGTAAGCGTGGTGTCTATCCTGACTGTAACACGGAATCCCATTCTCTTAGAGTTCATTGCCTACTCACGTGTCCCTTTCTCTTCTTTTTTTTGCATCAGTTTCCCCCAGTTTACCTCTCACCACCTCTGACTTTGATGACAGTGCCAGTCCTCCCCACCCCCATTTTACCCACTCATGGCTCCAGGTATCACTTCTTCATGGCACCCGTTTCAGTGTGAGAGTCATCTCTGCTCTTGGCTCACCACTTTAGCATCAACATCTCTCATGTGGTTGGCACTCAAATGTCTTCCTTGACTAACTAACCTATACAATGAAGCAATCTCTAAATTCTCTGGACCTAACATTGCACCTATGGCACAAAAGGTACTTGCCTGCTGAAGCATGGTCATTATGTTTTAACCAACAGTCTTCTGTGGAATCTAGGACAAAATGGTGCCAAAAATGATGGTAACTCCCTACCAATTGCTGGATTGGTGATTTGAGCATGATGTGGAAAGAGTGGGTTGAGGATCAGAGTTCTGGGTAGGAATTTGGTTTGGCTACTTACTCTGTACATGATCTTGGGCAAGCAGCTGAACTTTTTTGAGACTCCATTTCTTCCTCTGTATAAATGGTAAAGGGGATTATGAAGAGGATAAGACTGAATATAGAGTGCCCTTGTAGAACAAGTGGTCAGTTGTGGCTGTTCTAACCTGGATACTTCCTACCTAACCGTGGCCCGTTTGCCTTGACATCTGGATAACCTTCTTTATTTTTCACTCTATTTGGCATGGACTGGTGTAGCCTCCTGCATGGACTGGGTAGGTCCCTAACGAGCAGGCAGTTTTTCCATTAAGCTCTCGACCATGGATTTTCCATGAAAAACTTTTTACTGAACTGGAACTACTTTGGCTCTAGGCACCAAGGGTCAATATGTCCCCATGGAAAGAAGCTGGGATGGAAATTCTTTATATTCTGAGTATCTGGAGTGAAGGGGGATCCAAATGATTGAAGCCTCCAGAAACCCATGAGCTGTAAAAGTAAGTTGTAAAAGAGAGAATGGTTCATTATGGATTTTACTACTCCGACTTGCACAGAGGGTGTAGGGGCTGCATCCAGGCCACCAACTGTGTGTAGGATTTTATTGTTGGGTAAATCTCAGATTGTCCCACTATGGCCAAGAACAGGTTCTGAGAATTCAGAAGCAGTGCTGTGGCTTCCTTATGCCTAGACAAGCCCATGGGAGATTGTCAGTGCCACTTAGAGTGGGTAGATACCAGATGGAGACGTTTTACATCTGACTTCTGTCCCTTCCCTGGTACTCTTTGTTTCCCTTCCCAGAACACTGTCCACCCGCATGCTGGATTCTTGCACTTCTTTATGGAGGGTCGCATTTCAATGGTCAAAGAAGTGCATGGGTGTAGGAATTACACTGACCTGGGTTTGAATTTTGACTCCGCCATTGGCCAGCTGTGTGGACAAGTGACTAACATAAACCTGTTCTTCTTTAAAAAAGGAGAAAAAAAAAAGGGTCAGTAATCATATAGGCCTAACAGGGATTTTGTGAAGATTAAAGGAGACAATGCACATTGTGACGCTAAATGCCTGATAGCAACTTCTACCTTCTACTGACTCCGGAGTCTCAGCTTAAGCGCTCTTCTTTGTTTCATATCCCCAAGGCTTCTTGCCCAACTCCCCATGTGGCTGCTTACCACACTGGATTGTGATGGTCCCAGTTATACAATGCAGGCCTTATTCACCAGGAGCTTAGGATCTGTTTTGATACCAACCACCTCATTCTATGATTTTTACCAATCTTCCCTGCTGTGCAACCCCTCCCTACCCCCCAGCCTGCCCCTTCTCAGGACTTACTTCCCCATTTATAAAATGAGGCTATTGGGCTATTCTCTGTGATCTCCTACACTTTCAGGCCTTCTAAAAACTTGAGCCAAATTACGATGGGGTGCCAATTATCCTCCTTCCCAATTCCCTGAAATATCTTTCCTTCTGGAATATTTATTGTTTATACACCACTGAGCCTAGGTCCGCCATTTCTCAAAAGAGCTGCACAAAGTGAATTCTCCAACTGGGGGAAACAAACGACCGATTGAAAGGGATTTCACGCCTGAATGCTCTCATTCTGCTCACGCCTGGACATCATGGCTGCTACCTTTCTGTACATTATCAGGGGAACTGGGGTTTGTCACTTGCACCAGACCCTGGCCTCTCCCAGAGAACCTCCAGAGGAGGCCTCAGCGGTTACCGTAGAAACGTCTTCCTTCCTGGATGCAGACCCATGAAGGCTCAGGCAGCCCCGACCCAAGAGGGGCCTTGTTTAAACAGGAAAGAGCAGACAGTTTAATGGGTAGCTTTGCAGCTCTGATTCCTACACAGTTTACAGTAGTTGGAGTAATAAAATTCATAATGAATGTTTCTTTATTTTACAACTAAACTTTTTGTGTTTGTTTTCTTGTTTTTTTCTTTTCTTTTGTTTGTCTTAATTTTTTCTTGAATACCAGCTGACGGTAGGCAGGGAGAGTTCTAATTTTCTTTCAATTTTAATTACTGGGGAAATATTGGAAAATACAGTGCTGTGTATATGCATTTATGTGATTTGTTCTTTGTGCTATTCCTATGACATGCCTAATTATTTATGTGAGGAAGATTGAGTCACCCATGCAGGGACACATGGCTGTTCATGAGAAGTGGAAATTTCAAGTGGATAACCACCAAAAAAACCCCATCCTAATGGTTTCATTAATAAATTATGAATTAAATATGGAATTTCCCACAAATTAACAGCATTTGTAATTTGATCCACAAAGAAGTGTAATGTCTAGCTTGCAGGTGTATTGATGAGTCACCGATTCAAGGAAATAGTCAAAGAAGCCAATTATTAAACTCTTTTTGGGGGAATTTTGTCTTTGGTTGCCATTGGAGACTTGAGACCTCACAATTTGTCAAGAAGCACAGACTACACAGTTAAAACTTTCTTTGGTTCTAGGGTAGTCACTAAACACCCCTGGTATATCAGATATTTTACTCAGGCTTTCTTATTTTATGCTAGTAATAACCCTATTGGGTAGAGCCTACTAATCTCCATTTTACCAATACAGTAAGGAGTCTCAGAAATGTAAAATAATTTGTTCACAAATCAGATTCAGTTCTCTCGGCTGTGTACTTTGCTGGCACTACACGCCGTGTCTCCCCAGAGGAAATTCTTACAAAGAGAGTGAAGATGTATTGTCTTAAGGTAGATGGCACTTCTCTAAATCTCAGAGGCAGGTAATCCATGGAAAATGGGCCCTGAGCTATAAGAAGCATCTCTGCAATTCTGAAAAGGAACGGACAACTGGCGTCATCCGGTGGGCACTCTGGTTGGAGCCTGAATATGCGTTCACGGAGCAGGAAAGCAACAACCTTCTGAAAGGCAGTTCTTAGCCTGGGAAGGTCCTGGGGAAGAGCAGGCCATTGTGGAGAGTTATGAAGTGTGAGAACTGCCCCAAGCCAGTAAGGCAAGTCCTTTTAAAAGCCAGTGGAGAGTTTTATCAGGCCAATGGGAGCTTTAATTGATGGAGTCTCTTTTTTTTTTTTTTTTTTTTAAAGATTTTATTTATTTATTTGACAGAGAGAGATACAAGTAGGCAGAGAGGCAGGCAGAGAGAGTGAGAGGGAAGCAGGCTCCCTGCCGAGCAGAGAGCCCGATGTGGGACTCGATCCCAGGACCCTGAGATCATGACCTGAGCCGAAGGCAGCGGCTTAAACCACTGAGCCACCCAGGCGCCCGATGGAGTCTCTTTTATACACAGGACAGTTACTGTCCTTTAGTGTACTTATTAAACCAAGAGCAAGAAAATTACTGTGTGTGTGTGTGTGTGTGTGTGTGTGTCTGAAAAGGGATGAGTAGAGGTTTGGAGGCAGGGTAGCTGGAAAGGACCTGCTGATGTGCTGCACATACCCAGAACCCGCAGTGGATGCTAATCAGTAGCATTATTAAATGAACGAATGAGCGAATGAACTAATGAATCAGCATGGTGGGAGGGGAAGGGACAGATCCCAAGCTTCAGGAACACCATAAGCTCCTGCTCTGTGTGCAGTCTTCAGGTGAGTCCTCTGAGCAATCCTATAAGCTCCCCATGCTGTGCCAAGTCTCCATGCTCTCACACAAGCCTTGTCCTCTGTGGATGCCCTCTCTAATCCTCCTCCCCAGACCTTCATCACATGGCGCAAGCTTCTTTTCCTTCTAGAATCTCTTACCTCTCTATTTTCTTATTTTGTGGTACATACCTCCTGAGAGCAGACCCACATTGTGCTCTCTGTTTGCTCATTTATATATCTTAATTTGCACTAGACCGTAAACTCCTGGAAGGGAGAGACCAGAGCTTTTCTGTCTTTAGTACTTTGTGTATTTTCTTGCATGCAGGAGGATTTGTAAAGATATGGGTGAATGAATCAATGAATGGATGCACTAGACAAACCTTCTTCCTTCAACCTTATGGCCTAGGCTAAAACCAGAAAGACCCTGTGGTTACAGTGCAGATACTAGCAGGAGGCTTAGAGAACTGAGTTCAGGTCTCACATTTGCCACTAGCTCCCTGCCTGATTTGGGGAAAGTCATTTGCCATCTCTGAGTTTCTCAGGTGTTGTGGGTTATCCCCATGAACGTGTTGGGCTAGGTAATGCTCAGTGTACTTCCACCCCCTGGGTTCTAGAACTTAAGGTTTTAGCAAGGGTCTCTGTAGATTAGAAGCCATCTCCTCAGCCAGGTAATTACTGTTGAGGCTGCATCTTTGAAACTACAGTTTGTAGAGTTCTGCTTCTACAAAATGTTACTAGATCTTCTGCAAAAAAGGAATTATAATCAGCAGTTGAATAGGGTGGGGAAAACAAAGTTAAAGACATGACTTTACTATAAGTCCTTTTGGTTCACTTGATATAAAAATGGGCACCGGGACCCCCCAAGACAGACATACTAATTAACCACACATATTGCTCTGGTCAGTACACTGCGGAAAAAGTCATCTGTAGAACTCATTTTGGGACAGTTCTGTGTTGGATGTGTAAGAAAGTCCCTCCACTGCCATGGTTCTAGGAACTCTAGATTTTGATTTAGACTTGGAATCTCTTTCTAAAGGAAGCTATTGGTATTGAAGGACTGGGGGTTTCTGGGTGGTATCAGAGGGGTTGGGGAGGCCAACATTAGGACTCTGGGTTGGTTGGATGGGGGACCCAACTCAGCTTGTCTTTTCTGTAGTGATCCATTCATCAGGGAGGGGGAATCAAGATTTGAAATTTTGACTTGAAACCCCTCATCTATAGGAAGAGTGAGAGGACCTAGGAATGTGGGAAAGGAGGGTAACAGCTATTGAAACGGCCCTTGCTTCATGCACCTCGCTGAACCTCACAGCAAGTCCAAGAGACCAGTGTCAATTTACCTACCATTTTACAGCTGAGGTGACTAAGGCATATAGAGGTTCCAAACATGCCCAGGGTCACACAAACAATTTGAAATTGGGTCTTTGGGGCCCCATGGTTTAGTTCTTCCCATGCAACATGGCTATCATAACAGAGCACCTGTTTTTTGTTTGTTTGTTTTGTGAGTGTGTGTGTTGGTCATGATTTTGTTGGTCATTGCTTATCTGTCCTACATACAACAGCTGCGAGCCTCATTATTTTTCATGTGCAAAATGCAAATGACACTTTTATTTCATGGAAGTTGTTGGGAGGATAAAATGAACACATTTTCTTCCTTATGCTTTTCTTTCCCACTTGGTTCTTTAAATGGAGGCTTACAAAAAGAAGTTGAATATGTCATTTGTTTTTAAGTAACAGCGTCAGTCCTAAGCAAGTTAACGTTTCATATAATTTACAGTTCCCATGACTTCCTATGAATACTGAGAGAATATGCACACTGCCGGTTTTCTTAAAATGCATAAGTCAACGAGATGGTAATCAAATGTAAAAATCACCCTGTTCCGTATTTGAATAGGTTATAAGCACAAGTAACAAACCTTGTCTTTTTATTTGTGTTATAAATAACGTTTATGAGGAAAAAAATAGCTCAGAGGGACCAACACCGTATATATTCATTTTTAGCTGTCCCTACTGGTAAAGATTGTGAATGGGAGAAATTCCTGACTGTAGTATTCACGATGTGCATAGCCTCGTGATTACTTCAGGTGAAATAACTCTTGTATTTCCTGAGTAAAACTCTCAGAAATCCAATTGACTTAACACTTTCTTGTTTTGCTTTTAGTGGGGCAAGCTTGGTGGCAGGATTCACCTGATCTGGGAGTGAAGGCAGTTTGGGTTTCAGAGTTTCTCCTTTTAGTGGAAGCAAAGTGGCTGATGGAAAGAGAACCGAAGTGAAAATCTTTTCTGTACTGTCAGGTGGCAATGGGCATCATTATTGGTGTTTACCATTGTTTAGGGCAGAGCTGAAGTAGGCTGGCTATCAGGGCCAGACTGAATCTCATTCCACACTTCCCCCTTGTTCTTTGTGTCCTCACAGGAGTGTCACCTCTACTAGCTCTCCTCATATCCTCCCCAGCTTCAGGAGCGTTTTGTGTCTCAAGTACGGGCTTCTCTCCACAACCGCAGCAGGTCCTTCTCATTCAGACGCAGACATCTTGTGGGCAAGGGTGGCGTGATCTCTCTCTCTCAGCTCCCAGGCTGCAACAGGGCCTCATCTGTGGAAATGTTGGAAATGGTAACAAGTAGCATTTCCTAAGTGGTTAACAGTGCCAGGCACTCTTCTAAGCACAGGCCATGGGTTAAGTCATTTGATCCTCATCTATGAAGTGGATGCTGATATAATTTCCATTTTATGGATAAAGAAACCAAGACAACATACCATTAAGTGACTCCTCCAAGAGAGCCCAGAGGGCGGAAGTCAGGATGCAGACCCAGGTGGTATGGTTCCAGAGCTCAGGTTCTTAGTGACTGTATCGTACTGTTGCGGGTTGGGTATTCTGAAAGCAGGTGTGGAGATGTGGGATGTCTCTTAGAGATCAATCCCTGTGAAGAAGCAGGATGGGTCAGAGGGAGAAGTCTACCTGGGTGGGCCTGTGAAAAAGTCTGGAATGGGTATTGCTCATGAGAATTGATTTGGCCTGCCTGACACAGCTGGAATTTATATCCCCACCTTGCCTGGTCTCTGGACATGGGCTGCCCTGGGGAAGGCTGGGACCACAGGCAAAGAAGTTCCTTCCTGCTCCTGCAAACCCTGATGTTGCTGGCAGCTGGAGGCTGTATGTTCATCATATCCTCTGCAGCTGGTCAGAAAGTCTCTCCTTTCTGGATGGCTCATGTCCATGTCAACCATATATAATAGATGGCATCTCAGAGGAAATAGAATAAACATTTGCTAAATTAACAGAATTTTTATTAATTACAATAACTATAATAATGGTTATAACTTATTACACAGTAATTATGTACCATATAAAGATGGCTACAATTTATTGAGTCATTAATCATCATTAGAACACACTGAAGTTAATAGTATATTACATAACCCCATTTTGCTAATGATGTAATAGCGATCTACTGACAGTAAGTAACTTGTCCCAAGTTATGTAATTAGTAAGTGGGAGAGCTGGAATTCTCTCTCAGGCCTTCTGACACTGGAGTCCATACCCATAACCTCTAAGTCAGTGTACATATCTTCCCAGCTCGATGCTGTGAGCTGTTCTATAGCAGAGACCATGTCTTTTTCAGTTTTGTGGCTCTCAGCACCTATCAATGCCTGACGCATGCTATATACTGAACATATATTTGTTGAATGAATGATAAATTGGTCTTCCATTAAAAGAACCATGGTTTTGATAGAAACTAGCAAAATCATTTAATAATTTAATGACTTTGATTAGAAACAACTGGGCATTCAATAAAGCATGTTAAAAATCATGAATCTTTGTTTATTTAACAAGTCTTGTCAAAGCCAAGAGTTGTGAGTGGAAACAATGGGGAGGACCCACACATTTTTATGTGCACAAGTGGCTTGCACATGGACTGGATCTGTCAGGGTGGGTGAGAGGCCGCAAGCTATTGGGGGCAGAGCATCACCCGCAACGGAAGACATTGAGATGCAGGCATCTCACTCATGCGCAGTCATTGACTATTTGCTTTGTCCTCTTACCTCTGAAATTGAGGAAATTATAGAAGATGCACCTTGAGTTTCATGTAATACTTACATGTTTTGATTCTATAAAAATGACACAGAAGTGGGGTGCCTGGGTGGCTCAGTGGGTTAAAGCCTCTGCCTTCGGCTCAGGTCATGATCCCAGGGTCCTGGGATCCAGCCCCGCATCAGGTTCTCTGCTTGGCAGGGAGCCTGCTTCCCTTCCTCTCTGCCTGCCTCTCTGCCTACTTGTGATCTCTGTCTGTCAAATAAATAAATAAAATCTTTAAAAAAAAAATGACACAGAAGTGAGAGCTGACGCTCTGTGAAGGAACAGAGAGCAAAACCAGAACAGGTGGGTGGAGATGGAATAGGAAGATTTTAACTGAGCACAAGAGGGGATATTCTGAAGAACAGCCTTGTGACGAAGGGGTTCCTCCCCCACTAGCAGCGTGGGAGCTGAGGCTGCTCGCCGTCAGGAGTACTCTGGCTGTGTTCTCTGTGTTGGCCCAAAGTCTGGGTCAGATGACTGCAAAGGTCCAACAAATCTAGAAGCTTGAGCATAGAGAAGCAAGTGCCAGAGAGTTGAGCAATCAGTTGTACTGAAAATGCTCAGGGTAATAGTAGCTGCTCAGGGAATACTTGCTGTTTAATGATCAGTGCTTAACATGAGGGTTGAATGTAGCCGATAGCTACAGCCCTGGATGGTTTGAGGTTAAAATGAGATCATCCGTGTGAAGGTGTTTTGCCGATTTTTACTCTTATAGTTGGGATTCTCTAGAAAACAGAACCTGGCACAAGGACTTGGGGGCAGATAATAGGTTGCATGTCCAGTAATTAGTGTGAATGAAAATTTCTGAGAACTGTACTAAGTCCCAGGTAAATGGTAGCCATGGTAGATCTTCCTGCTGAAGAGTGAGGGTTTCCCTGAGAATAAAGGCCTCTAGGCAGAGGGCAGAGTATTTCAAAAGGACTGAATGTGACAGAGCTGGGTAATCTCTAGGAAGGGAATATGTTTTTATCTGTAGGCTGGGAAAAGGGAATTGAGCGAGGCCAGCAAGACAGGCAAGCATCCAATCTTGAAGGCCTTGTGAGCCAGACCTCAGGAGTCTGGACAAATTCAAACAGATTGAACCAGTGTAAAGCATCCCTAAAACTGCATACAGAAAATAACCAAACTGAATTCAATAAAAGACCAAGAGACTAAAAAGAGTTAAGTCCAAATGATGGAAGTGCCCATAAAGGACAGAAACCAGGCATAAAGAATATTCAAGCCTGACTGACTCTTTTTTTTTTTAACCTAAAACATAGGAAAAACTGATCTGAAAAGAATTGTTTTTTTTTTTTTTCTTTTTTCTTTCCTTTTATCCCCCCTTTGCTCTTTTTCTTCTTTCTTTCCTCCCTCTCTCCTCTGGGTTCCAATCTCTCTCTCTCTCTCTCTTTTCTTTTTTCCAGTGACATCAAACACATTTGAAAGGGGACACAATTATCCATTTTCATGTGACCATTCACCATTCACTTACTGTTGGATGCTCCCTGCCAGCAAATGCATCTTCAGTTTATAGGACAGAAACACTTGCAGTTAAAAGCTGAAGTTCAAATGCAGTTTTATGTATACGCAGGCATACTTAAGTAAACATCTTGAAAGGATCTTAGATGATTTTCAGAGGTTATCATATTTGAATAAGGATAACTATCAATTACACTATTGATTAAAAAAAAAAAAAGTCTCAAGCCCAGGGCTGAAATACTGAGTTCCTCATAGTGTCTTGAAGGCTGTATGTTGGTTCAGGCCTCTGTGCTTTTGCATCTTGCCATCCCTTTGGACTGGTGGTTCACCAACCTGTGCCAGCCTTCCTTCACTACCCTCCTGCTCACCCTCATCTAGATACCAAGAGATACTAGATCTCTTTGTCCAGTTCATAGCCCCACAGCACCAGCACATATTTTCGCCTTGTCCTGAGCCCAGATCATCTGTCTTTAACAAGCATAAAAATAGCCACAGAACCTTGCGAAGATGCAGATTCCAATTTCGTAGGTGTGAGGTGGGACCAAGATTCTGTATTTTAATCAATCTGCATGATGTCACTATTGCCACTGGTCCATGAACCACACTTGGAGGGGCAAGATCTTAGCCCATCCTATTGCAGTCATCAGTTCCTTTGTCTTCTTTGGCTCTTAAGACCAAGGGAGTTTTGTGATTGCCAGTGTCTAGTAGGAGCCTGGCACAGGGTAGGATACTCAGTAAACTCCTGGTGAATGTACATTGCAGGCATTAGCTCATTAGCTCGTTATCACAACCTGAGGTACTCATGCCACCACCAGCCTTTTTCTTTTTCTAAGGAGGAGATGAAGACTCAGATGGGATAAGGAGTGAATTTCCAGGTAGAGAGTGATGGGACCACTCCGAAGACACTCTGCTGACTCCGAGTCTTGTGTCTTCTTCACTCTGCCATTTGCCTTCCAAAACCCCAGTGTAATGCAAGTGAGGCCTGAGGAGTGGAGAGATTTTTTTTTAAAAAATTAATAAAATGCAACTATTCCTAGTGTTGTGTTTAGGAGATTTGAACTTTACAATCTTAGCCTTAGAGAATACAGACAATATAAAGTTGCAGGAAATCCTTGGTCTTGAGAGATTTGGACCACACTCCAAACCTTGACGTTCTAAACCATTCTCACAGCTGAACAAATATGACATATATAATTGTCAAGCCCACCACTGATATTATGAATTAATTCTTGGGATTTATGGTGTTTTGCACTCTCTTTTCAAAGCACCTTACAACCGTTAATTATTTAAGCCGCCTTCCATCCCTCAGAGGAAGGACAGGGATATTATTCTGCTCTGAGCCTGGGGGGAGGTGGAGGTTGAGAGGGGTAATACCAGTGGTTGCCAGAGTCAAGGGGAAGGGAGATCATGTTGCACCTGCGTGAGCTCAGAGGGGTTTTTGTGGAGGAAATCCTGCTGGTAAGACAGAACAGGGGTTTTTGAGTCAGAAGAGGAGAGTGAAAGTCAAATTAATATGGAACAATGAGAGAATAGCTATCATTTATTGAATGTGTACTGTGTAGCATGTAGCATTCTGTGTCCCATACTATTTTTATTTAATTCCGTAAAAGAAATGTGATTTGGATGATGATGACAAAAATAATACCTACATTTACTGAGAACTCATGCCGTGCAGGCACTTTACATGTCTTGCCTCTCTCTATCCTTATGGCAACTTCATAAAGCATATCTTATTATTCCTGCATAACACGAGGGAATTAAATAACCCTTGTCACATCCTGGATAGGTGATAAAACTGAGATTTGAATCCAGGTTTATCTGCCTCCAGCAGCTGGGCTCACACCATTCAGTTTTTTTTTTTTTTTTAAAGATTTTATTTATTTATTTGACAGATAGAGATCACAAGTAGGGAGAGAGGCAGGCAGAGAGAGAGAGAGGAGGAAGCAGGCTCCCTGCCAAGCAGAGAGCCCGATGCGGGGCTCAATCCCAGGACCCTGGGATCATGACCTGAGCGAAAGGCAGAGACTTTAACCCACTGAGCCCCCCAGGCGCCCCACACCATTCAGTTCTACTGGCAAATCATGGACCCTCTGAAGTTTCTCCTTTATAAAATGGGGCTAATAATACCTACCTTATAGAGTTCTATGAAGATTCAATAAAAGAGTGCATAGAAAGAGTCGTGTTCCATGCTTGATATGTAGAGGTGCTCAATAGAAGCTGGTTTTTTCTTCTCTTCTCCTTTGCACACGTTCTTCCTGCTGTACTGTCTCTCCACAAATAATATCATCATCTTCTCAAAGGCTAAGTAATATTTTAGAGGTCTTTAAAAATTTTTTTACCCTTGCCTTCATTTCATCAGCTGCCAGTCATCATCCCTGGATCCTGTTGGGAATGGAAACTTTCCGTCCAGCATCTTTCAATGGCCCCATTTTGGTTTCAAGCCCCTCCTGCTTATGAGGCTGATGCTTGGTGACCCAGGACTCTAGGAATTCCTATCACTTATTTTCCACAATTTCTCTGCAGTATAAGTGCTGCTATCCTCTTGTGTCATTTTCTCAGTATTCTACTGGGGGGTCCTTCTCTGTTCTTACTCAGATGAAGGAAAAAAAGGAAAGAGCACCCACTTGAAAAGCGTTATTCTAAGTGTGTGAGTGTCTCTCATCTTTGAGGCTCTTAACTTTTCAGGACTGGATTCAACACCCCTGGCATCAACCAGACATTAGGTAATAAATTGAATCAAGTTCCCCTGCCTCCACCCTCCAAGTGGAGTTGAAGTAAACTATTAATTTTGTAGACAAGCTCTCTGACATCCAGGTGCAGTAAGTCATTTCGGGACAATAGAAGCCAGTAAATAATAAACTCCGTTAGCATGAACAATGGACCCTGATATTGATCCTTATTTTCTTGCTATTATCCAGTAGCTTTGGGGCTTCCAGGAAAACACAGAATGGGGAATTCTGTCTGACGGTCATTGCTACCTATTGTCCACACTTACAAAACTTGCTTTGTGATTGCTGGGGGAAGTTGGCCCAGTTGTTAGCCTTCAGTTTCCATTCTCTGGGCCATAAAAACCACCTGACAGACCCAGCTGCCCTGGCTTTTTCATTGGCTGATACATCTGATGGCTGCAGACTTATCTGGGGCTGGGGAGTGGTTAGAACTTTGACCCCCCCCCTCAAATGCTGAAGGTTTCCAGCTGGATGGTCTCCATACAAGATCTAATTGATAGATAATATCCCTTTCACTTACTTTGACTTATAAGAAAGAAGTTGGAAAATGTAGATCTTTACCTCTATTCAGGATATTTTTCAGTTCTAAAATATTTCTATTCCTGTGTCTTCACCATGTAACAGTAATAGTACTAATATTAATGGGTAACATTTATATGGAGCTAAAGATGTGCCAGAATCTATTCTAAATACTTTAAATATATTAGTCTATATAATCCTCACAACAATCCTATGAGGCATGCATGGTGTTATCCTGTCATTATTCTGATTTGAGGTAGGCATTGAGAGGTTAGGCGACTTATAGCTTGCCTGTGTTCTAACCCAGGCACCATGGCTTGAGCATTGGAGAGCTGCACAATAATGAGTACAAAATAATAATGGCCACTTTGCACAATACTTGGAGTTCACAGCAAGTGTTTACAAGCATTATCTCATTTTTTATCACTGTAAGAGTCTACTGGGGCAGACAAGGGACAGATAGGATGCCTTCATTCTGGGGAGGTTGTAGTATATAATAGCTGAGAGCATGAACTTCGAATTCAGAATGATATGGGTTCAAATTTTGGCTTTAAATGTCTGAACCTCAGGGGTTTTTTTTTAGCGGTAAAATAGGGATCAAAGTGACCTTTTGGGGGTCCTGGCTGCCTCAGTTAGTAAAGCATGTCACTCTTGATCTCAGGGTCAAAATGTGGGTTTGAGCCCCACATTTGGCATGAAGCCTACTTAAAATGTAAAAAATGACATTTCATAGGATTTTTGTGAGGATTAGGTAAAGCAATATAAAGAATGTTAATGGTCACATTGCATTGACCATTAACAGCTGTTAACTAGTCTCCCTTCCTCCCTCCCTCCCACACGCCTGCCTTTCCTTCCTTCCTTTCCTCCTTCCTTCTTTTACTCAATAGTGGGCCCTCTCTCTCTCTCTCTCTCTCTCTCTGTATGTGTGTTTATTATATATAATATCTTCTTTTCTTCATCCCTAGTACGTACAGGTGATGGTAGAGGAAATTTTAGGTTTGAGCTTGATTTGAATGTTAAGCAGTATAGTTCAACAAGTATTTATTGAGCATCTCCTATGAGTGGGATATTGTGCTGGGAAGGCATTGGCAATACAAAAATGATTAAATGAGATCCTGCCCTCAAGTAGTACCTCTCTTTGAAGAATGGAAGGGGGAGAACACATTGAGGGCTCTCTCTCTGCCAAGCACTGTATTTTACATGGGCGATCTCAAATATTATATCGTTTGACAGGTGAGGAAATGGAGGCTCAGAGAGAGGGGCTGTATGACTTTCTCTAGATCTTTGCTGTCCAGTAGAATTTTCCAGATGATGGAGATAATCTATTTGTGCTTTCCAGTAGGATAGCCACTAGATTTTTGGTCACTGGAAATACAGCTCGTAGAATTAAGAAACTAAGTATTTGATTTTATGTTGTCTTCATTAATTTAAATTTAAATAGCCTGTGTAGCTAGTTGCTACCATATTTGATAGCGAAGCTGTAGAAGAAGACACAGTCAGTGACAGACTTTGAATTTGAGCTCTGTCCCATTTGACTCCCAAAGCTGTGATTAGGCATGACTCAAGGCTCTCTCATTTTTTTTTACAGTCTATTCTCTCATTCAGGAGCTAGAAGGGGGCCAACTCCTCTCCTCACCTGCCAGTAGGAAGGAGGTAAACCTGGGGGTAGAGGGTCATCTGAAGGATATCATCCCACACCCCTCCTCCTCTCACAGAACTAGAACAGAGAGTGGGAGCATTCATCTTCCACACAAAGGCCCTCAAGATCAGGAGGCTTTTGCCTGAGTGGAATTCCCTTTGTTGCAATAGCAATTTTTGCAGAAAACTAGTGTTGCTGATACAGTGAGAAGGCCAACTAGGGCCCCAAATAGAGAGGACTCTTGAAATTCCTTAGTGAGAAAGTAGGAAACATGCTGCTCATTATTAGGGTGAGGACTTATAATAATAACACGGACCCCAAGGGTTTCAGATTTTCTTGTTGCTGCACTCAGGATTTCAAAAGCCACATCACCAACAATATGTTTGTGGCCAACTTGACTCTAAGAATCCAATGACTCAATTCTTCCCATGGCCTAGCCTGACAAAAAGGCTTTACAACTCTAAATAAATAGTAGCATTTACTTTTGTCCTTTATAAGTGCTATCATTGCTATTATTAATAAGCCATTCAATTTGTATAGGAAAAACCGAGTAGGGCAGATATTAGAAGTGGGGAGATGAATTACCATGTATGCAGAGAATTTGTGTGTGTGTGTGAGCCAATTATCAGTATTTGTTGAATGAATAAACGAAGGAAAAGATCATTTTTTTTTCCAGAAATAAAAAGCGACTTATTGTCTCTTAATGACTAGGATTGTGGGGGTAAGCCTGCTGGGGGAGATGGGGATTATATGCCAGGCAGAAGGACCACCCTATGCAAAGACCCTGGAGTCAAAGGGGGCCTGTACTGTGGAAAAACTGACCCGGCAGATGAGTGTGGCTGGAGTTTAGGGAGAAGAGGCAGAGAACGGAGACGAAAGGTTGGGAAGAGGCCAGGCTTTGCTCCGTGATTTAGGTTACATGAAGCATTTTGGTCTTTAATTCAAGAGTAATAGGAAGAATTGAAAGGGTTTTGAGTAAAAAAGTAGCACTGTCATGTTTATATTTTTTTAAGAGGTCACTGCCACTGTGTGGAAACCAAATTGGAAGGGAGCAGGGTGAACACGGGGGAATTATTTGTAGCATAAGCAGTAATCCAGGTGAGAGACTAACCAGCCTAGAGGTAAAGGATATTGGGTGGAACAAAGTGGATGGATTTGAGCAATAGAATAACTGGTAGGACTCCTTGATGGTGGGAATGAAGGGCTTTGAGGGAGAGAGGAATCAAGGATCATGGCAGGTTCAGGTTCATGGCAACCCTTCAAGCTTTAAATCCTCATCTCCAAAATGGAAATAATGTGTAGGAAAGTGCTATGCAAAGTACTGTTTTATTTGTAAAAAGTGTTTTACTTATTATTTGTGTGATTTTTATTACAGACAGGGGTAAACTGTATGCTAATACGTTAATCATCAGACAGCCCATTTCCCAGAGTGGATGATAAAATCTTGAGGCAAACTCTGCAGGTATATGATTGGATGTCTCTAGTTCATGTAATCTTGTACCCATCATATGCAAATTAGTTTCAGTTTTGCCTTCTATGTTGGTCCTGACCTTTATGCCCTCGGGTTCATTCTCATCCTTTCCTGCTTGCCTTTATGTTGCAGGAGGGCTGGCTTCTAAAGCCTCTGTTTCCTGGACTCCTATTTCAACCAGCTAGCTCCTGGCTCGGTTTCCCCAGTGGGAGGTACTGATGAGAGATTGGAGGGTGGGAAGAAGGGAAAAGCCTGGGTATTTCTTCTCCCTGTGAAGAAGCCTTGTTTCTTCCGCAGCCCCTGGCTCTTGATTCCAGCTTCAGCCTGGTAATCTGGGCTCTTGGGTCCCTTGCTTTGTTCTTTTAGTCAAGGGACATAGCAACCTCTTGTCATTGCTAACCTCTGGGGCACATCAGGTGTCCTGTGTAAGCTTCTCTTTTGCCACCTGCACAACCAGTTCCTTCTGTTAAATTCCTCCTGTTTTAGACACTTAGATTTGTTTAGCAAGTTAGATCCTGAATGATATATCCACACACATAGGCTAAATTTTATTAATGATCAGACAGCGCTCTTTTCAAAACTGTAACATTTTTATATAAATAAACTTTAAAACACATAAAAGAAAATATCCTGTCAATATAAACACATTTCAAAATTATACAAACTTAGAATGGTCTGCATTTTGATTTTAAAGCAACAAAATTAATTGTAAGTTTCTCAACTTTATTTTTTCAGCTGACTGAGGCTCAGAGCTGAGACAAATGTTGTCACTTAGTGTTCTTTAAATAGCTTTTAGCTAGTTTTAATTTGAAGAAAGAACATTCTTCAGTAGAGGCAGGGATAGGAATTACCAAAAAGTAAAATAAACAAATAACATACTTTGGAAAAACTCACCATTATGTCATAGTATTACATGCTATCTTGGCAAATTTGTGGATAGTTTTGATTTTTTCAGTTTCACTTGGTAATGGTTTGACACAAAACAGTGATATCATTGGCAGTGATTTTGTTATGTTGCTTGAGAGTTTATTTGAAATCTTCTCTGTGCTCCTTCCAAGAGACTGTTTTTCTAAGATAATGTTATTAATTGATTTATTGATGCACTTATTAGTTTGTTAAAAAAATCATAGATGACTACTATATTTTCTTAAAAAGCCAACATATTTTGATACATAGTTATTCTTTAATGGACCCTCTTTTAACATTATTGAAATTTTCAGCCTATTGGAAAGTAATTTATTCAAGTGAAATTCACACAAAAAAGGAATTGTTTATTTTAATTTTATTTATCTATTTATTGAAAGAGAGAGAGTAAGTGAGCTGGGTGGGGGTGGGACAGAGGGAGAGAGAGAGAGAATCTCAAGCAGGCTCCACACTCAGCACAGAGCCTGACTTGAGGCTTGATCTCACAACCCTGAGGTCATGACCTGAGCTGAAATCCAGAGTCAGACGCTTAACCAATGGAGCCACCCAGGCGCCCCACAAAGGAACCATTTTAAAATGAGCAGTTTAGTGGCATTTAATTGAGCAATGTTGAGCAACCACCACCTCTGTCTACTTCCCAAACATTTCCATTACCCCAAAGTACTCTGGCAACCACCGCTATTCATTCTCTTTCCATGGATTTATTTATTCTGGATATTCTACATGAATGGAGTCACATAATGTGTGACCTTTTGTGTCTGGTTTTGTTTTTTGTTTTTTGGGGTTTTTTTTTTTGCTTTCTTTTTTTTACAGAGCATAATTTTTCACAGTTTATTCATGTTGCAACATTTATTAGTACTTCCTTTTGATAGCTGAGTAATATTCCATTTACATGTATATCCCACTCTTTGTCTAGTCTTTCATCCTTTGATGAACATTTGAAGGGTTTCCACCTTGTGGTTATTGTCAGTAATGCTGCTGTGAACAAGTGCTTATCTCTACTTACCTATGTACCTTTCCCAATTCCTTTGGGTATAGACCTAAGAGTGGAATTCTGGACCTGTTTTCAATTCTTTTGTGTCTAGAACATAAGAGGGGTCATTTGGTAATTTTGTGTTTAACTTTTTGAGCAAATGCTAAACTTTTTCATAGCAGCTGAGCCATTTTATATTTCTAACAGCAATGTACAAGGGGTCCAACTTCTCCACATGCTTGCCAATACTCATTACTTACCATTTTTTTAAAAAAAATGCCATCCTAGTAGTGGGTATGAAGAAATACATCATTGTGGTTTTGTTTGTATTTGTTTTTGTTTTTACTTAAGTATGCTCTACGCCCAACATGGGGCTTGAACTCATGACCCTGAGATCAAGAGTTCCCCCTCCATCAACTGAGACAGCCAGGCACCCCTCTTGTTGTGGTTTTAATTGGCATTTCCCTCCTGATTCATGATGTTGACCATCTTCTCCTGTGCTTATTGGCCATCCGTACATCTTCTCTGGGATGTGTCTATTCAAATCTGTGGCCCCTTAAAAAAATTTCCTTTGTCTTTTTGTTGTTACATCATGAGAGTTCTTTAAATAAATATTCTGGATACTAGGCTTTTATCAGATACAGGATTTGTAAATATTTTCTGCCCTGTAGGTAGTCTATTTATTTCTTGATAAAGAATACCCTTTTGTACACAAATGCTTTTGATTTTGACAAGGCCCAGTTTATTGTTTCCTTAATTGCTCGTGCTTTTTGTATCAGGTCTGACAATCCATTGCCAAATTCAGTCATGAAGATTGCTTTATCTTTAACGTTTGTGAATATTTTAGTATGTCTTTTATATCATGTACAATTTAATATACATTAAACTATATATACACATATACACACATACTTACACATGTATCTGGACATATAACACATATTCATTTACAGAGCATTTTAAAATCATTTAACAATCCTCATCTTTTTTATTTTCTTTCTTTTAACAATATTGTGCAGTATGCAAGGCAATAGTAATTATGCTCATTTTAAAGGTAAGAAACCCCCCTGAACTTGAGGAATACTGTCTGTCAAAGCCTCATAGATGGTAAATAGCAAATGCAAAATACAAATTCCAGCTGCCTGACCCCAGTCATATGTCTGTTCATTCCATTCTCTGGCTCCATATTGTGTCTTAATGTTTGCTGAATGATGTTGAGACAGGGAAAAGAGGGAATGAAAACTAACATTTGTTCTGTCCCTACTATGCACAAGGCTCATTTCAGCCTTCTTCTCATCTCATCATATAGTCCTCACCCCATCCTGGAGGTCCGTGTTGGAATTCTGATTTTAAGGTGAGGAAAGAGTGGCTCAGAGAATTTGTAATGTACTGTGTAGCATACAGGTATGAGTGGCAGAGCCTTTGCTCAATCTGAAGGTGATTTGACCCCTTGAGATCATCTAGCATTTAGAGGAATGCCCAGTGGAAAGGGGATTATTTCAGACATATCATCATAGAAGAAAACCGAAAGTAGAAGGTAGTGTTGGCATTTTTTCTTCTGTGTTCTCAATTGCCTATATTTAATGAAAGCTGACCTTCTGCTTCTCACTCATAGCTCATCTGCTTAAATGCTAATCCCTGAATCCCCCCAATCCCCTGCCCCGCCCCCCCCCCCACTTTTAATCTCTTCTTCAATTAGCGCCCTTGACAAGGCTATCACAGGGATACAGAACCACTTCTTCATAGCTAAAGCCTCCAGGCCCAGCTGGCCAGTTCCTCTGGTGCTGCTCTCCTAGCTGCCATAGATCTTCATCTGGTGTTTAACAAGTCATGCCCCCCCTCCCCCAACCCTTCCCACACCTACTTTTGGCACACAGACAGGAAATTGAGGACTAAGGGAAATTCACCTCTGGCTTTTAATTCACTTGTTAATAAAAGCATTTAGACTCACATTCTTCCTTCAGGCCAGACACAAGGGAGAGCCAACTTCATGGCTCTATGAAGGAAAACCCATCTGTCCCTCCTGCACTGGCATTTTTTCACTATGCCACCTCTCAAAGGCAATGGATAGCCCAGACCATGTCCATGTTAGGACCTTGCCCAGTGCCCAGCACACTAGATGGTTGTAAATATTGACTGTGTTCAATGAGTGTCAGTACTTGAAAAGTGAATGATGGTGCTTTTGCCCTACATAATGAAATTAATTAATGGATAGAATTATCCCAATTTTATACTTTATTCCTATCAATTTTCTTTTGAGGTGATTTTATTAGACAGGAGTCTTTTGGTTATTTCAGAAAGAAACTCATTGAAACTTACTTAAAAACAAAGGAGGACATTTAATAACTCACTTACCATAGTATGGGAGGACCCAGATTATCTTTAATAATCTGCCTCACTCCTTGCCTTGGCCTGCTTTCCTCTGACAGGCTTCATTCTCAAGCAAGTTCTTGGAGCAGCAAGATGGCCACTGGCATCTTCAAATCTTCAGGCATAGATTTTACTATTTTGGCAATCTAAGCTGGAAGACAGAACTGCTATTCTAATAGTTTAACTCAGCTCTTGGGACCACTTGTCATGTGCTCCTCTCTGAGCTAGTCATGGTGGCGAGGGCTCTGTCCATCTCTCATCGGTCAGTGGGTCATCCACCCACCGCTGGAGCAAGGAGTGGGGATCAGGGAATGGCATGGACTGAGACTGGCAAAAGCGGGTTCTCAAGAGAAAATGAGGCTGACATATCCAGTTGACGAGGGAAAAGAGAATGAATAGGCAAAACAACAAATGCCCACGACGTGTCCAACTTACAGTACAAAATAATTTAGGAATTATAAACTCATAACACAAAACTGTAAGTTTGATTTCTTAGTGTCCAGCAAATCACTTTTTAAGTGTTCTACAGTTGGAGCAGAAGATGAATTTCAAAACAGAATACACAGCCAAAAGAGCTTTCTTTTGAAACTTCCTTTACATATAAATGAGGAAAATTTCAGTTACCTCTACTGGTATTTTTGCCCAGTCCCGTACATTGTTTATTTTCAGCCTTCTCTGCTACTCATGGACGGTTGATCATGTAGCAGATCTTGTAGCTTACACTGAGAATAGAGTATTAAATAAGGAAAACATGCCTGTTCTCCTGGAGATTGTGGCCTGGAGGAACTTACAGTCGGCTTCTAATTAACTCATAACCTAGGACTTGCCAGAGTTATTGAACTAATGCAGTGGAGTCAGTACATTTCCAAAAAATGGTATGTAAGAACATCCATTTCATATAAGAAGCAGGTTAATTAAATAAGTTGAATGATAATTACTTGCTTGAATCTGTGTGAGATACTTTGTGCTGGTGACCACCTTCGTTCTTAAAATATCCTAAGGTTTCCCTTTGTAGATGAAATGAGGAGAAGGAGAAGTTAGGTGCTCACCCAAATCTGATTTTTTCTAGGACACCAGGCCTGTACTGGGTGACCTTTGACCTCTTTTATGTCATGGGCATTATTCATACCCAGAAATAAATACACATATATGGTTTGTTTATAGAAGCCATTGGAAAAAATTCTCAAGAACTTCTGGGAAAGCTGTGATGACTGAATCATGAGTCCTTCCCAGGGCTCCCCATCCTTGTTTCTTTACCCCTAAGCCATTGTAAATATAGCAGAAGGAAAACTTGCATGTGTGTATGTCTGTGAGCACACTCATGGTGGTGGCAGGAGGCTGGTGGAAGGCTGCAGGACTCGATGCCTTTGAGCAAGTGATAGATAAGGGCTTTGTGGACTACAAGGAAAGTCCATGGGAAGAGAAAGCAGTGAGGCCCAAGGGGGAAAAGCACTGGAAAGGAGTCCTATGACTTGGCTTTGAATCCTGGCCCCACCATTTAGAAGTCAAATCCATCAAATCTATCACAGATTGCATTTCTGTTACCTAGAGTAAATTTGTACTTCCTCATACTTCATACCAGGTGTTTTGTGAGAATCAAGTGCAACAATACCTATGAAAATTGCTTTGAGCAATGCAAGGCTGTAATTTGTAAAGCTTTATTTTGTGTATCACTGCTCTTTCCTGATCTGCCCCTGCTTGCCCTCTCTCATACACAAACCTCATGATTTCCAGCATTCTGAAAGTGGGATAGTGTATATATAGTATCAACAAGTGTTTTTTCCTTCCACAGCTCTTTTGTCCAGAGTTGTGCACGTCTTAGGTTACTGTACTAGGTGCTAGAGATAAGAGTCAAAACATGAGTTTAGGCAAAGAGTATGAAGTTTGGACTCAGGGTATAAATCCTGACTTCTCTTTCTCTAGTTGTATAGTTTTGAGATAATCAACTAACTTCTCTAAGCATTCAGTTTCTTTGTCTATAAAACAGAAGTAATTTCCATGATTTATAGGGACTTTACTGATTGCAGGAGGGAACACGTGGCTCAATAAATCAGGCATTATTTTCTTTAAGACCTTTCCCCTCCCATCTAGGAGGTCATGGTTTAGAAGTGGAGATAAGACATTTTTCAATATTGTTCTAAAGCAGGGGAGGGAGCTAGTGGCTTTCGTGGGGGGGAGGGGGGCTGGCCAATCTCTGCATGGTTGTGTGGTTGAGTAAAGTGTGACTTAATCAAGGGAACCCAGCTGCTATGTGGTAAAATCTAGTCTTGAATCCAGATTTCCTAGGAAATTTTCAAAAAAGCAGACATCTTTAGGTTCATTAAACTATTATTTGGACCTTGATTTTTAAGAACATTTCCTGAAGTTAGTGATCTGTTTAGATAGAAGACAAACTGAGAGGTCCCACGCTACTTTAAGGAGCACATGTATAGTACCAGTGGGGGTAGAAATGTGCCTTATTTTTTCCTGAAAGAACATAGTTAAATGTAATGCAGGGAATAGAATAAGCCAGGAGAGTTTGACTCTAAGAGGTTTGATTTTATAGCAAATGGTTAGCATCATAAAATCATTCACAGGCTTATCTCGGGCTCTTCGGTGCCCTTGTACTGACTTGTGGGGTGCAGCACCTAGCCCATCAGTGTGATGCTGTGTTGCTTCTCCATTAACGATCCCACTACGGTCATCCTCTCTTGACCTCTTTCTTCTGCTTCCCTCTTTGCCCTCTATCAAATACCCAAAGCATGTTTATATTGACCTGTGCTTGGCCCCTGTTGTTCTTGATGATACCCTTGTGAGATCACCTTGTGAGTCATCATAAAGAAGCTGGAATAGGAACTTCAGTGCTCCTCTGTGGTAGACTGAACATTGATCCCTTTCGAGACCAGATCATAATCCCTGGAACCTGTGAATGTGACCTTATTTGGAAAAGGGCTGTTATAAATGTGATTAAGGATCTGCAGATGGGCAAGGATGTCCCAGGTTTTCTGGGTGAGCTCTAAATACAACCACAGATGTCCTTATAAGAAAGAGGTAGAGGTAGATTTCACAAAGAGCAAGAGGGGAAGGCAACGTGACCACAGAGACTGGACACTGATTGGAGCGATATAGTCATAAATCAAGAACACCAGTTGCCACCAGATTTCAAAGTCTGTTCTCCAGAATAGAGAGAATAAATTTCTGTTGTTTCAAACCACTAAATTTGGGATGATTTATTATGGCAGCCATAGGAAATTAATATACCCTCCATCTTTCCCTGGTCAATCTACCATTTTGAATATTATGAAATACATTTAAATTTCATCTGAAATAAATGATCTTATAAAAATAGCCCTTCCACAGTCCAGCAAGTCATGAGAGATAACAGGTTATAATAGATCACAACTGGAAGGGCCCTGAGAGGCCACCCAGTCTTCTCATCATAAAGTTGAGGAAGCCAGGATGCAGACAGAGCGGGGACTTGTCCAAGATCACTCAGTAAGCAGGTAGACTGTTACTAACCCAATAGCCAAGCGTTGCCACCACAGACAAGGGGTCATAACTATGGGGATGTCTGGGTCAGCAAGTAGAAAGGAAAGAACCTGTTTCAGTTCACTTAAAGAATGTGACTTTTTCTTTTTTAATGAGTTGTGGATTGTCCCTTTCAGTGTAGTTAACTAAAGTCAAGAAACATTTTGGGGAATAAAAGAAGACAATAATCTTTTCTTTAAGAAACAGATAGGATTGAATATGTCTGACTTGGGAAGATATCCCTGATACATGGTTGCAGGTAGTGTGTGGGCTTTGGAATCCTGGACCTGCCCAGAATTCTGTCTCTGCCACTCACCAGGTCTGTGAACGTGGGTCAGTTACTCGATGGGAGCCTCAGTTTCTTCTTCTGTAAGATAGAGCTACTAACAGTGCTCGTCTCAGACTGTTGTGAGGCCTGTGTGAGATTCTGTGTATAAAACTACCTCACCCAGTGTCTGGCAATTAATTGAGGCTCCATAAGTGTTAGTGTCTGGTAATATGTTATCAATTAAAATGAAGTTGTAGGACCTGAGGGTTTTGAAGGGTCAGGGGTGGGAGGTTGGGGGAACAGGTGGTGGGTAATAGGGAGGGCACGTTTTGCATGGAGCACTGGGTGTTGTGCAAAAACAATGAATACTGTTACGCTGAAAAAATAAATAAAATGGTAAAAAAAAAATGAAGTTGTAGGAGAGTATATAGAACTTTATCTTCTTTACATTTCTTTTGGATATTTTACAAGGACCCTGGAAATTTCTTTAGTAATCAGTAATAGCAGTAATGATGAGAAACAGGTCTGACTCATAAGGAGCAGAGCCTGCCATGAGGCTGCAGGGTTTTCAGTGTGGCAGGGCTGGGGCTGTTATCGTACTCCCAGAGCTGATGGTAGTCCTCAGGCCTTGCTGCTGGGAAATGCACAGCTATAAATGTGCATTTACATAAACACAAATACGCATGATCCTGGGCGGGGGGGGGGGGGGAGTGAGGTGACCGCACTCTTATGACTGAAACTCACAGACGCACAATGGCCCCATGCTGCCTTCGGGGGGTTTGGAAATGGTGGTTTGCACCCCGGTCTCCAGGCCCTACCCAACCCCTCTGAGCTGTGTGACTTGGGAAGATCACCTGTCAGCCCTGTTTCCTTATCCATCGAACACATAGGCTTCTTACAAGGTTCAAATGGGGTTAAGGACCTAAAAGTACATGGGAAACAGGAAGCCAGTCAAAAGGGGATACTATTATATACCCGATCAGTTACTAAGCTCAACACCTTATCAGTTACTGAGCTCAACAGAGTGTTTCTTTGTAATACATTTCAATTTTGTTCATTCTGTCTGGATGTGCACTATTGTCATTTGTGCTGTCACTCATCTCCTGTTTGTTAGCATTCTGGGTGGTCTTACTGATTCCTGCGTGGCTTTCACTCTCTATCAGTACACTTTTTAAAAACATAACTTCTGCCATGATATTCCGCCAGCGCATCTTTCTGTAGATCCCTATCACCTACTGTAGGAGATGGTTGGGCATACAAAAAAGGGAAAGCATCTGTCAAGGTACAGAACCATCTGTTTTAACTAAACAGCCCTCAAGAGAGCTGTGAACTTTGTTTTCCTGGCCCCGTTTTTGGGATGCTGGTCTTCTGGCCCCGAGAGGGGAGCTTTGAGTGACTCACTCTGCTGGAAACGACCCCCCTCCCCCAGCCTCTGGTCCTGTTCCTGGTTCCCAGCCCCAGCTTAGACCTGCCAATTAAGTAGCTTACATCAGTCTACCAGCTGCTGATCTTTTGGACATGTTTTTGTACTTGTTTTCTGGCTACCTCTGGTCAGTCTTCTTCTGATTGATGGGTTGACATTCTTTGGCCCTGTCCAGACTTCTCCATGAGAGGGAATGGTTTGTTCTCTTGCACGATACATGTATTAAGTTCCTCATAGGTGTTAGGAACTATGCTGGCTAAATATGGTCTTTGTTTCATGGAACTTACAGCTTAGCAAAAAAATAATAATTGAAAATTTCATTATAATTATGGTATTACAAAATAGGAAGAACAAGATGCCTTGGGAACCCATAACAGTAGAAACCCTAACTTAGATAAGTTAGATAACTTAGATAAGGTTGTCAGAGAAGGCTAGCAAAGTCTGAAGAGGTCACTGCTTCTTCTAGTCACCTAGAGCAGAGATCCTAGGTCATCACCCACAATGTCAGTTGGTACCAAGCTGCAGGTACAAATCTGGGCTGGCTGGAGCCCAAACAGTCTTGTGGTTCTGTCTCTACCATCGTGGGCTGTAGGAGATTTGGTAAGTTACTTATCCTATCTGACCCCTAGTTTCCATATCTGGGAAACACAAATGACTACCCTTTAAGGTCACCGTGAATGATGAAATAATGAACATGAAAGTACTTTGGAAACCATGTGAATGAAAGGGAGGAAGTTGGTTATAGGACATCTGACCCAGCACTGAAATGGAACAAGGAATAGAAAATGCTGACCTTACCAGGGGCCAATCCTTTCAGAGTCTTACACTGTTTTAGAACTTCAGGAGTTCCACATAAATATATATGGATACATGTGTTCTATATATGCTACTTAAAGGGGTGGGAGCAGTTTTTTAAAAATATATATATATATTCATGGGTTGTCCCAAAGGACACAGCCCTCTCCCTACATGATCTCACTAGAATTCCAGTTACCTGGCTTAATGGAATACAGCACTTGCATCAGTCTCTGAGGCTGGGGTAGCTATGGTCTACCTTAATAGTGCATGATAATAACATGGTGATTGTTAGTGCTCTCCTTTGCCAGCAAACGCCCACAACTTTCTGTCAATCTAGTGGCCAATGGTAGTCTGGCAGAGAACAGCCGGTTTGGTCTCTACATAAACTGTTTTGCATTTTGAAGAGCAAACCTGAATTCTGTTCTGGAAACCAATATCGCACTGTATGTTAACTAACAAAATTTACATAAAATAAACTAAAAATAATAAAATATTTATTTTATTTTATTTAAATTTTTCTCTTCAAAATGCAAAACAGTTTATGTAGAGACCAAATCAGCTGTTCTCTACAAGACTACCCTTGGCCACTAGAGTAACAGAAAGTTGTGGGCTTTTGATGGCAAAGGAGAGCACTATTAATCTACCAGTGTTGTTATCAAATTTAAAATAAATGAGTATAAATAAATAAATAAAATAAGGAAGAAAAAAAAGAAAAGGAAAAGAAAAAAGAAAGAAAGAAAAAGGAAAAGAATTTTTTAAAAAAGAAATAAAATTATTGGTGAAATGCAAAAAAAGAAAGAAAAGAAAATGAAGAACAAAACTATGTGTACTGATTCCAATCTGGAGCCAAGAGCTCCAGGCATCACATGGACTCTGGAATGACTATAGGCCTCTGGGAGATGGCAAGTTCTATCATCACAAACCTTAAGGCATCTTTGTAGCATGATGAAATGACAAAAGCATCCATGGTCCCTGATCCCTGGAGGCCCACCTGTTACTTTTTTGTATAAAAGTTATGAATGGAATATAGTAAGAATGACACTCATGGTTCCCTTCTGCTGGTTAATCATTGGTCATTCCAGCTTGACATACAGTTGCTCTTCTAATTACTAGTGAGCAAAATTGAGTGGGGACCCAAGGTGTGGGCTGGATCCTTGGAAGTTGAGAATGTCTGTAGGTGACAGCTCCCCTGCAACTTGATTGTGTGATAGCTGCCAGTGTATAAGCATATTGTAAGGGTTAAATGCATCTTGCATGTAATGTACAGCAGGGTGCCTAATAGAGGGTGAATATTGTTCATATACATTACCTATTAGTTATTTATTAATGACTGTCACCAATGGGCATAAGAAAGAGGGTCTAAACTCATGAAAGAACAGAAGTTTTTAGAAAAACAACCCATCCCTTTTCTTTACCTTTTCCACAGTGTTACCTCATAACCCCTTTGGACTGAGCACAGAGGCTGCTTTCCTAGTTAAGAAGGCTAAATCAGCAGAGAAGAAAAGGTCAGTGGGGACAGGCGATCCTTGGAATTTGAAACGGCAACTGTCTAAATGCCCAGCTTATGGGTGTGTGTTTTGCGTGTGGTGGTGGTGGTGGTGGTGTGTGTGTGTGGTATGTATGTGTAGTATGGTATATGCATGTGTTGTGTCTACATTGTATGTTGTGTGTGTGTGGTGTAGTGTGGTTTGTATGTGTAGTTGTAATGTATGTATGTGTTGTGTCTGTGTTGTGTGTATACTAAGCATTTAAAATGGAAATTTCCAGATGGCTGTCTCTCCATAGGCCATTCTGGCTGAGAAGTCTATGTTCATATGATACCAGTGCTAAACAAAAGTTCAGAGAAGGGGAAGATTGACAAGGAGAAGGTGAATCTAGGCTTCTCTGACCAGTTGAGGACCAGTTCTCGTGTAGTGTCTGCTGTATGACATCATTTTACCTCACAACTAACCTGTGAGACACAGTGGGAACACAGGCTGGGAGGTAAGATAGTTGTCCAAGGTCATATAATGAGTAAGTGAGAGGGTCTGGTATGATAGATATTGACCTGGTGATACAGTGAGTGATAGGCATAGACCTGGTGATACAGTCAACCAAAGTAAGGGGCTACTGAGCTCAGAGAACAGTGCAGTCAGCTTTGGGGGCTATCACCAGAGAATGTAGTAAAAAGATGACAGGGAGAATTCACAGGCTAGCATTAGACTCTGGAGATCCCAGCACATGTCTTAAGGGAATAACATTCTTCAAAGGGCTCTTATTTTGGCCTTCTGGGAAGAATAGGGGGGAAGCATAGGGAAATCAGCTCCCAGAAACAAATCATTCCAAATATTCTGTATTCAACAGAGTAGTGGGTTGGGCCAAGCAAAGAGGATTTCTGATTAAATTCCCTGGGGTGTCGCTTTCCAAGGACAAGTTTTAGATGCTATATCGGACAAGAGTTTGGACTTTTTTTTTTTTTTTAATTGTTGCGCCCGGACTTTGATTGCTATCTGCAAGGGAAACAGACAGTGGAAACTATTTCATCAGGACTGATGGGAAAAACACATTTTCATAGTGCCCTGAATAGCAATGCTTGGTGTTTGAAGTCATTATGGTAAATAATGGGTAAGCTGGAGGGAGGAAAAGACCCCGCAAGTGACTTTAAAGAGTGAGAGAGGGAAAGAGGATAGAGAGATAATCATGACTGGGTGTTGACTGTTGGTGAGAAATTTCCACTGAACATTAAGCTCTTCCTGAAAGTTTCTTCCTAAGCGCTGCCTGGGCTGTAAGGTGGGGGGAAAAGGAAGATGTGAAAGAAGATATGGACTGGAGGCAGCGTGTTCAGGCCTTGCCAGGACTGCCTGGTGGAGTGAATACCTCATCAGTTCCTTTCTCTGTTCTTCATTCACTAATTTATTTAGTCATTTCTTCATTTGTTACATAATCCCTCAATGCTTTCTAAGTGTTGGGCTATGAGATTTGTGCCAAGATGTGAAGATGAACATGTAAGATGAAGCTTGCCATCTAGTGAGGGAGAGTAAAGAGAGAGAACTACCAAGGTAATTATCTAGAATGAAGGTACCAAGAAATCACAGGAAGATGTTGAGAACAGATTATCACTCACTTTGTTATACCTGCTTTGTGCTAAGACTCTAGAACAATCAGGATGTGATCCTTCTGCTCTCCAGACCTCACAGTCTAGTGGAAGAATACCTATTTTAGGAGGGACTTGAATCAACAACCCAAAGTCCACAGAAGATAATGTCTTAACTATAGCGGACTTAGTGAGTGAGAAATACAAGAATATAGAGCTAGATTCCATTTAATTCAAAGTGTTGTAGCCTTCCGGGTTCACCAAGTTCAGTAAAAAACTGAGAGACTTACAGTGGCTGATCCTGGTGTGTCTCGAACTAATGTCTCTTGATCCACTGTGTTCATGGTGTGGCTCTTTACTGACATTGAGAACATGGGGTGGGGAACAATTGTGGGAAAAGAATGTTAAGTTTTATTTTGCGCATACTTAGTTTGAGATTCCTGCAAGACTGTTAAGTGAAACAGTTGAATATATGAGAGGAATTCAGAAGAAAATGCGATCTTGGACATAATTTGGGAGTTGTTATCTTGGAGGAGATTATTAAAACCGAGGACTTTGATGAAATCATTTAAGTGGGTCTATGGGTAATCAATGAGTTTTGTAGGGAACTCTTCAGGACTCGAGAAGAATGGAACCCTAAGAACTCTGGTTGAGATATACGTAAGGAATCCCACAGTTCGTTTTATGCAATTACAGGCATTAGTCTCAAAAGGCACCATGAGGTCACCAGCTCAACCCCTCCTCAATGCAACAGTCCACCCCATAGCATCTCAATGATTGAGTACTAATCGTAGGAGGTTTGTAACACTTGCTGGACCACATGGTTGAGGGCAAAGAGAGCAGGTTGTCAGTTTCACGCTGCCCTACATGTAAGGCCTGGATGTGCCATTTAAATCATAATATCACCCTGTCCTCATGCTGTCTTTCCTCTATCAGACCAACCCAGCAGACCTTGTTCAGTGTGGAGCCATCCAAATCAGGCCTGCTCTAGTAATCTTGTGATTTTACCAACCAAAGAACAAGGCTGATCTAGAATTATGTGATCTTCCTGAACACAAACTTCTGGTGACATTTTCTTTTTTGGTTTTTGGGGTTTTTTGATCATTACAAAACATAGTCCAGGTTTCCTTCATCAAATTGTCCAATTTTGTGTGAGTCCTTTGTGACAACTACTGGGCTTTTCCTTATTAAAGAACTCTTGTTAGTGCATGAGTATGAATTTGAGTTGTCACTCAGTTGAAACCCTCATTTCCCAGAAGAGCAGGCCCAGACCCCAGAAGTTAGGGGCAGCTTGGGGAACACAGTGTTTGGAACAGAGCTGGAGCTGCCATCACGTGCCCTCGGTCCCATCTTTAGTATGCTTTGTGCATCTGCTGGCCAAACCTATTCCCCAGTTTCTAAGGATAGAAGCTGGGGAGATACGGGAATCGGAACTTTTTGCAAGTCAATCTGGTATTACAACACCACCCTCTGATGCGTTAAGTGCAAATGAATCAGAACCAGATGGGCAAATTTTCCTGAAAACAACATGTTTAAAAAGTGGAGGAGAGAAGTTTTTGGCAAAATTATCAAAGATGTTTAGCCACATCAGATGTATATAGCACTTTGCCTTCCTTCCAGCTACTCCCATCATTGCCACCTAGAGAAAATGCCCTGTCTGAGCTCCAGGGACAAGCCAGGCAGAAAAGGGTAGGGACTGTACCCACAGTCCTGTCACTGGCATGCCTGTCTCCAACTCTCGTTTTCTCCGAGGTCATTCTTGGCAGGCAGATGAGGTTTGGATGAATAAAGCAATCATAAGGAATCAATTCTGGAGAAAAATCCAGGCTTAGACTTTTAACATGCATTTCTCTTGGACTGCGATGAGATTCACATTTTCAGATTCAACTAAAGCCTCTTGAATACTTATGAAGGGGATAGTTTTGTGCTAGGCCCTGGAGTGGTTCTTTTCTGACTTGGTCGATCCAGCCAGTTGTGAGGAGGCAGAGTCATGAACAGGTGAAAGAGCTCAGGATGAGAAAGGAGACTTGATCAAGGTCACACAGCCAGGCAGCAAGTTCTCTCCAACCCAGTGGCCACTAGCCACACATGGCCATTGAAATAGAAACCAGTTAATTCTGAATAAAAATTTAAAAGTGGGCCATTGAGTTTCACTAGCCACATTTCAAGTGATCTGTTGCCATGTGTGGCTATTGGCTACTGGACAACTGAAATACAGAACATTTCCATCATCGTAAAAGTACTATCGTACAGTGCTGCTACAGAGCCTGGGTTTCAACTCCGATCTTTGTGACAAAGTTCTGGGCTCCTTCCCTATGCTAAGTCAAGTGATATCACATCATGGAAGCTTCTAAAATGGAAGACAGTTCCTCTCAAGCATAGCTAGAAACTTTGTCCTCCTCACCCTGGGCAGGGTATACAGGGAGATGCAGACTGATTTTTTAGTAAGCTTGCTCTGTGCTCTCTGTGGCCAGTGTGGAGCAGCAATGGGCCGGGAATCAGAAGGGAAGGGAGGAGAATGTGAGTTTGGTGTACCCAGCCCCCATTCGGCTCATTTCTTACATTTCAGGGGCATCATAGCAGCAGAGGCTGTGGCCAGGGGCCATGCTAACAGTGAAGTTAGGAAGGGATGCAAAGAAGTCTGCATGGTGGAATGGAAAGATGGTACATGTTTGGTCAGAAAAATCAGGGTCTGAAATCCACAGTCATGTGGGCTTGGCAAAGTTGTTAAGAGGGAATGGTGCCATCTTCCTTACAGGCTTGTGAGGATTTAAAGGTGTTAGCAGCTGTGAGACATTATCTGATGCCTAGTGGGTGTTCCTCCAAACCAGTTGATGCCTAGTGGGTGTTCCTCCAAACCAGTTGCCGTTGGCTAATCATGCCCTCCTCTTTCCCTTCTCCTCCCCTCCCTTTCCTGCTGGGAGTTACCACCAGTTTCCATAGTATTCAAAAGATAGTATTCTTTGATTTCAACATTTTCCCCCATTTTCAAAACTAGTTATCAGAAAAACTGCTAATAGTGTTTTTTACAATGATGTGAATTACAGCAACCTTCCAGAGCAGTCTTCCTTCTTCTTCTTTTCTTCTTTCTTTCTTTCTTTCTCTCTCTCTTTTTTTAAAGCATTATCTAATCTTGTAAAGACAAGCTTCTCTGTTTTAGTCCTCACATTAGGGTAAGTTTGGGGTTGGGTAATCAAAAAATGACATCAGATTTACTTAGGCATAATCAGTGAACTTTAATCTTGGAACATTTTCTGGGCTATTATTTGTTGCTATTATCACATTTCATCCTACAAGCATTTGCAGCAGCTTACTCAATATTGCTTTCTTAAAATAGTAAACGAAAAATTAAAAATATTTTATATCTCAGGGTGCCTGGGTGGCTCAGCCGGCTGGGCATCTGACTCTTGGTTTTGGCTTAGGTCACGATCTCAGGGTTGTGAGACAGAGCCCCCAGTGGGCCCCCCTTCAGTGGAGAGTGTCCTTGAGATTCTCTTCCTCTCTCTCTTCTCTCTCTGCTCCTCCCCTGCTCCGACCACTCTCTATTTCTCTCTCTCTCTCTCTCAAAGAAATAAATCTTAAAAAATTTAGTATCTCAAACCTGAGAAAACATAAGTTACAATAGAAGGTTAATATCTCAGAGAATAATACAACCTAGAAACATAAATCAGAAGGGAAGACACCACACTAAAGTGAAGACCTTATATGATTTACATAATTAACTAGTAGGAATTATTCAATAATATAATGTTATATATAATGTTTATCCCTCATATTTGACTCAAATTTTATAGAATGATCCACATTACCTTCCACATGATAGCAGTTTTGTGAATATTTGTTGCACAATGTGACGAAGATGAAACTTCAAGAGGTGAAATCCTTTGTGAAGGTCACGCAGTTACTAAGTGGCAGAGCCAGGATTCAGGCCCTGTGTCTCCTGTCCCCTATTCATTGCGCTCTAGAATGACAATCGCTCACATTTTCCTAACACTAGACATATAAAAGGCTCTTTTATTTCCAGAATGCTTCTGTTGACCTCCCAACAGTCTTGGGAGGTGGCATTATTACCCCATATTACAGGTGAGCGATGATGTACCCATGACCTAACTTACAAGGAACACACTGAATGTTTGTATTTAGGCCATTGTGCTTCCCATCCAGTATATTTTCTAGATTTTTTTCTTTTACAAGGTTCCCCACGGCGTGCAAGCCGAAATAAAAACAGACACACAACATTTCTGAATCTGGCCTTATGCATCCAGGGGTGATCTGTGGGGCAACCTTTCTGTCTCCCTGTAACAGAAGAAGAAAGCCAAGGGTAGTGTCCCTTGGTCGGCAGCTCTTGCATACCTTGGAACAAGTACTCTGATAGTGGCGTCAGTTTGAGGACATTTAGTTTCTCCTGTCAATACGGGGCTTTTCACTGATTATGCCTGCCTGTCCTGGCATGCTGAGCACGTGCGAAGGACTCAGGAATGCTCATGGCCACGTCACCAAGGCCTCTCAGTGACTCCAATGTTGCAGCCTTCCCAGTTGGTTACCTCCTGTCTTAGAGGCATGGTCAGGAACGGGTGACGTGCCCTGTGTGTGTTCGATGAGTGTCTGTGTGTGCACTAGAGTGATTTTTCCCATGTTGTGTGTTTTATGACCGTCACAGATGGCAGATTTCCCGGGGTGAGAAGGGTGGAGGAGGGGCTGTGTTTCGGGAGAGGAGGAGAGAGACAGGGGAGACTGAGGGGAGGCAGGAAGCAAACTTGTGTAGATTTAACGGGCCTCATTTTATAGCCATTAGCCCTGTTTTCACAGGGTAGCAAGGAAGAGTCTCACCAAGGTAAACCGGTTTTCACTATTATGGGGCCGGGGATGGAAGTTGCATTGTTTTTCTTCCTTGGAACTCACATGGCTGCTCCAGATATTGGCCTCTTTTTGCCTCAGAGACTCTGATTTCAGTGCAACCACTCGAACACTGGCTGGATATGATCACATACGTTTGTGAAGACATTCAGTTTACAGACCACCAGTCCGTATTTTCCTGTCTGCTGTTTGATCTTCAGAATAATCCCCTAACTACCCAGGGCAGATCCTTTGTCCTGTTTTCCTAAGGAGAGAACTGAGGTCTGACGAAGTTAAGTGAGCTGCTGAATCACCAAGCCCAGAAAGGAAGAGAAGGGCACTAGTCCCTGCTGACTATCAACTCTGCACTACCCACGTGCTGAAGGAGGGACCCCAAATCTCAGGGCTCTTTAGTAAATTGGCCTAAAGTTACTGAGTTTGGGCTCTGCCAATAACTGGGGTTGTGTCAGAATTAAGAAACTGAGCCTGCCTGTCTCTAAAACTCAGGCTCGTTTCTGCTACACCACCGACTTTCTGTGAATCCTAGCCAGAGGGCAAGTTTTAAAGGAAAAAAGACCTTGGCATTGATTGCCCAAAACCACTGACAAACCAAACATTATGCAAATCAGGACCCACCATGTGAATAATAGCTCACATGTGTGAGGCACTTTCAGAAACACTTTGCTTCCATTCTTCTTTAACCCTCACAGCAAGCTCGTTAGCAAGAGGTTCTTATTCGTCCCATTTTACAAATGAGGAAGTTGAGGCTCGGAGGGGTAATTTATCTAAGATGCCATGGCTAGTGGGTAGCAGAGCTGGGATTCTGACATGTGTCTGATGGAAAAACTTGTTTTCCGTTTTAACCCACGTTACCCACAGGCTGATTTCCTCTTTCACTTGGGTCATTACTATAGTCACATGTTCTTAAATGGAACCTTTTCCACTCCATCCTTGTTACCTGCAACACGAAGTTCAAGTAGCTCAGCCTGAAATTCGAGATCCTCAGGTTTTCCACATGCATCTTCCTCTGCCTCTCGATATGCCTTGTGCCCCAGCCATGTCCCAGTGGCTGTTTTAGCCCCATACCCCTGGCGCTCCAAACCTTCAGTTGTGTCCCAAGCAGCATTTTCTTCCTGCTTCTCCTCTGAGAATGCTGTTTTCTTTCAAGGATCACCTCTGATGCCATCCATCCCAAGGACCCTTCCACGGTCCTCTAACTGAGTCTTGTGGGCCCCCACAGTGATCTTACATTGCCCAGATTATAGTACTGACCTAGTCTTCATTAGTCCCTCAGATCTCACTTTGAGCACCCACTCAGGTCTGGTTCATTGCTTTGTCCTCAGCACCCACCACAGCAAGTGATGCCTGCCGGACACAGTAGACAGGGAATGAGTGTTTTCTTTGGATATGCAAAAATCCCCTCCCACATCATAATGCATAGAAAGCTTCCCATTGCTCCTTTTGGTGCCCCCAGAAGAGTGCAGGGCTTTGGAACTAGGTCCATGTGGGTCGAAATCCCCACTTGTTTCCTTCCTAACTGTGACCTTGGGCATGACTTACTAAGGCCTCCTATCCCTGAGTTCTCCTGTCTGTTAAAAGGATGGTGGCCTTCAGGATGGTGCTTGGCACACGCGGAGGGCTGAGTAAATTCTGGTTGTTAGGCAGAGCTGTTATTCTTCTAATAGTTTCTCATATCTCTCAGGGATGTCATTAGATTTTCTTTGGATGTAGGTGTGCAGTTTCATGGTTTTAGAGTTGAACTCCTCACCTTGACCAACACTTGGCTCTTCTGTTTGACCTTCCCATGTTTGTATGTTTTGTCGTTGCTGGTATGATTTATTTAGAGTTGTAGCTTTGTAAACCATGGCTTAAAATGCTCCTGTGCTTTAAGGGGCAACAGACTGGGTAGAGAGTGTGAGACAAAAGGGCGGAGGTGGGTAAGGGAACCGGGTGGAGTCTGTTCATTAGGGAAGTCACTCAATGTCTCTGAGACTTCTTTCCCTCATCAGCTAATGGAGTATTTGGCAGGATATGGTGTAAAATCCCTTGGAGTTTAAATACACTACATGTTTAAACCTCGTACTTTCGAATTCTGAGATATCAAATGCTCTTAAAAGTAGAGATGAGATGTTTGCTACTGTATCCCCCTGCCTTCCTTCTAAAACACACACACCCCAAGACCCAGAGAAAATCCATAGTTCTGTTGTTTGAACTTGTTGTTTTCTCTAATCAAGTGGTTGTTTGCAAATGTTTTCTGACGGTAACAGCAACAAGGCCACCTCTCCTGGAGGAGAGTGAGTTCTTTTTCTCAGAGAGATGCTGTTTACTCAAATAAACTCAAACTCCACCTCCTTCTTTGTTTGGATTTTCCTTTGTAAGCAATCAAAGCCAACTGGTAGAGTCCTCCAGCTTGCATAGTCTATGCTTGGTCAGTCCAGTGTGGCACCTTTGTTTACTTTCTCTTTTTTCTTTTCCAAACGTTAGGTACAGATTGCATCATGAGCCCCAAAGTCCTTTGCAAGAGGCAATTAATTCTGTAAGAATGACCAAGAATCCACCATCCACCAGGCACTGTGGGAAAGGGCTGGAGAAGGTGACCTTGATGCCAAGTTCAGGATCATGGAGAAGGAGGGCAGGGCAGGGTGGGGAGGAGCCTCAGAGACCATCTAATCTGATGTCCCTCAAGTGTTATCATAAAACACTCGTCCCATGAGTAGCTCCTCAGAAAAAGGCCTAATGTGGATGAGATGGAAAAAATAAAAAAAAAACTGCTACTGTGGGTTCACAATGTACCTGAGTATATGAAAGAGTCTGAGACTTGCAATTCAAGAAATTGTGTTTCAGGGCACCTGGGTGGCTCAATTGGTTAAGCCACTGACTTTGGTTCAGGTCATGATCCTGGAGTCCTGGGATAGAGTCCCACATTGGGCTCCCAGCTCCACAGGGAGTCTGCTTCTCCCTCTGACCTTCTCCCCTCTCATCCTCTTTCTCTCTCAAATAAATAAATAAAATCTTAAAAAAAAAAAGAAATTGTGTTTCATTTTGTGTCTTTCTGTTTCCTGAGTTTTTAAGACCAGTTGTGTGTTTGTGTATGTTTATTCATGTGTGTGTAGTTAACACTAGTAACGGCAGAATTGAATTTGCACCGAGGTATTTTGACCTCAAAGTACCACTCTCTTGCTGTTCCTTTAGTTATACCCACAAAGATGTCAGCCATTCAAAGTGGAGACTGCTGGCTTCATCTGGTTCACTGACTTGGTTGGTTTGGCCTTTGTGGTATTGGCCTTAGGGGGGTTTTATATTTTTAAGTTATTTTCCAACATTTAGAAGTTGGGATTTTTCTTATAAAAAGCCAAGATTCTTGCTTTGCTTGAAAAATTGTAAGATCTGGTCACATTGGACCACAGTGCATCTGCTGGGAGCAAGAGTGCAGCTGTTCCCTTGGATAGGGTACCGATCTCCAGTTCACCACACTCTTGCCCAGACTGACTTCACTCTGACGCTGCAGGCTTAGCCTCTCTTGGCATTTGAGCTTTCAGTCTCTGGTTCAGAGCAAGCTCTAATGAGGCCACAGCTCTGCTCTTCATACTTGCCTGCTTTCCCTTCCAAGAGTTGATCTGTGTTTTTGATGAGACCATCTTGTGGCAGGTGAAACCCAAGAGTGCCTGGCTTAGGGTCTTAACAACAAAAAAGACAACACTTGTTGATGTTTATCCTGTCAACCTCTGTTTTTCCTATTTAGCAGTGATCCCCTACTTTAATCTTCACAGCAGTCTTATACAGTGGGAATGATTGTGCCACTCACTTTTGAGATGAAGAAATTGGACCACAGAATCGTTAGTATAACTCTCCCCAAATGATATAGTTTATAAGTAGAAGAATTGGGGTTTGAATACAGGGGACATGCTCCTAACTACTATAGCATATGTCTTCTTTTTATTTTATTTTTTTAAAGATTTTCTTTATTTGTCATAGAGAGAGAGAGAGCATGTACAAGCAGAGGGAGCAGCAGGCAGAGGGAGAAGCAGGTTTCCCGCTGAGCAAGGACCCCTATGCAGGACTCAGTCCCAGGACCCTGGGATCATGACCTGAGCCGAAAGCAGCCACTTAACCAACTGAACCACCCAGGTGCCCCACAGTTCTTTTTTAAAAAAATTTCTGTTTGTTTGTTTGTTTAAGGAATCTCTGCACTCAGTGTGGGGCTCGAACTCATAACTCCAAGATCAAGAGTCACATGCTCTTCCAACGGAGCCAGCTGGGTGCTCCTTAACTACTTTTAGTACATTTCTTAAAACATTGTTTGATACAAATGACAGAATAATTTAGGTTTTATTTTGAACTCATATTAGACTTACAGAGAGGTTGAAAAGAGATATGGGGCACCTGGGTGGCTCAGTGGGTTAAGCCGCTGCCTTCAGCTCAGGTCATGATCTCGGGGTCCTGGGATCGAGTCCCGCATCAGGCTCTCTGCTCAGTGGGGAGCCTGCTTCCCTCTCTCTCTCTCTCTCTCTGCCTGCCTCTCTATCTACTTGTGATCTCTCTCTGTCAAATAAATAAATAAAATCTTAAAAAAAAAAAAAAGAAAAGGGATATGAAGAATCCTCCACATGTCCTTCACCCTGCTCTGCTGACCATTAACATCTTCAATGCAGTTATCAAATACAGGTCATTAACATTACTAACTGACCTACAGACATTTTTCTAATTCACCAGTTTTAATATGAATGTTCTTCCCTGTTTGTTCCAAGATCCTTATCCACAGTCTAACACTGTGTCTCACTCTGTTTTCTCCTGTGTCCCTTCTAGTGTGTAATAGGTCTGTAGTCTCTCCTCAGCTTGAGAACACTGACACATTTGAAGAGTATCTCACCATTTGGATATGTCTGATGTTTTCTCATGATTGAAACGAGATATGCATTATTTTGGCAAGAATACCAGAAAAATGGTGTGTCCTCCTCAGTGTATCACACCAAGGAGTTTACAATGTTGATTGTCTTGCTGGTAATACAGCTTCATCACTGGGTTGATATGTGAGTGCCTGCTGGGTTTCTCTCCTGTTAGGTGCCTATTTTTTCCTTTGTAGTCAATAAAATTGGGGAAGATAATTTGAAATTATGAAAAATCTTGTTTCTCCTCACATTTTTGTCCAACAATTTTAGCATCTTTCAGTTAATCTTAGCTGCAATGATTTACTTCATTTGCTTTTAGTAAAAGACTTGTGAAACAAGTAGAAAATATTGGAAGATTATAGCAAGAATCGAGGTTTGAATGCAAAATGTTCGAAAGCTACTTCTTAATAATCATTGCCTTTTGATTTCCTAATAGAGTTGATATCATAACTACGCATGAGTGACTTTTGTGACTTTGAGGAAGCACGAACAGTTCAGAATCAGTGCTTATGGTTAATGGGGACAACAATTGCAATTTCAAAGTGTCGCTGCACAGAGAGGAAATCATTAAGAGTAGATGCTCCCATCTGGCTGCCTGGACCAGGAGCTTGAAGCTGTTCCTCAAGAACTTTGTGACTTTTGGTAGACTGTGCAAGCTCGCTATGCTTCAGCCCCTCAGAGAGCCAATGTGAGAATTAAACAAACAACAGGTGTCAAATGCTGACAGTAGGGTGCCTGGCACATAATAAATAATCAATATATTTTTGTTGAGTCCAAACTTGATATAGTCAATCACCAACATTAGAAGTAATACTTGTTAAGAACTGTGCAGGGTCTGAGATTTTACACTAAGTGAAATTAATGCAGGTTACTCTGCCATAGTTCTGTGGCTACATACAGAACTCGCAAGACCCCTGGATTGGAGGCAGAAGAGTTTATTACTCACAATACATCAAGCAGCATTAGCTTCTTATTCTCGTCGGCTCCCCTGACTTCCGAACCCTATGGAGCCATGTGGCAGGACCCAGGTGGATGCTTCACAGCTGGGAAATCCTGAGGTCAGGAAACCTCTATCTTTTCTATTGGACCCAAACAAACCTGCTTTCTGTTCTGGAGGGAGATACTCTCTGTTTTCCAAGGTTGTTTACTATGTAAATATCCTTGATACATTAGTCCAGAACAAAATACTCAGTGTCTCTGCTCAGAAGATGTGCAGAGACGAATTGTCTCCCAACAACACTGGACAATATTTGATGCTTCCCTTGGAAGAGAGCACAGTGACCTGCAAGGATTTTTACCAGGGTTCCAGAAATCAATGGACATTAGTCTGCTCAGTTAACTGATAGCTACCCCAGTTTCTTAAGACTCTGTATTTCTTTTTCCACTGTATTTCATTTTCTGTAGGGCCTTTACAGTATATAAATCCTATACCAGTGTTTTTATCCCCCCTTTTAACTAAGCATCATGGAATTCCACCACTGATTCTGGTTTGATTCTTAATTGTGTCTTAGAGCAAGCAGTTCCTGAATCAGCGTTCTTTTTTTTTTTTTCTATATGGAGAAAACTAACCTCTCTGTATATTTGAGATGGAGGACGGTGATGAGTTTTCTTTAGCAAGGGCGAAGGGATGCCTGTGGAAGCAGAATATAACTTCAGATATCCCCCGGCTCCCTCTTTGTCTTTTTTTTTTTTTTTTTAAATGGTGGAAGCTTTTAAAATGTCACATCTGTTTTTAATCATTTCCTTTCGTCTTTTACTATATGATCAACTCAGCAACCTGACTTGTAAAAGGACCCAGACTATTTTGTAAGACAACCAACATATGTTAAAGAAAATTGTCCTTTTAATATTCCAGTTGCAAAACAAACACACAAGAAAGGTTTTCCTCACTATTTACACTCAAGACAGAATGATGAACTGTCCTGTTATGGACAAAGGATTTACTGCCCAATTTTATCACAAAGAATGTTTAAAGCAATTATATCATGCTTTTTAAAAAGAAAATATTTAAAAATGATGAAAGAGTTCATACATAGAAAATCATGCATTGAAGACAACTATTATCTCTTCCTAAGATTAAAAAGATATTAACAATTTCCTAGGTGCCTGGTTGGCTCCGCTGGTTAAGCATCTTCCTTTGGCTCAGGTCATGAACCCAGGGTCCTGGGATCGAGTTCCACATGGAGCTCCTTGCTCAGCGGGGAGCCTGCTCCTCCCTCTGCCTGCAGCTCCCCCTGCATGCGCGCTCTCTCTCTCTCTGACAAATAAAATCTTAAACAAACAAACAAAAACTTATGTTCAGGGCACCAGGGTGGCTCAGTTGGTTAAGCGACTGCCTTCAGCTCAGGTCGTGATCCTGGAGTCCTGGGATCGAGTCCCGCATCAGGCTCCCAGCTCCCTGGGGAGTCAGGTTCTCCCTCTGACCTCTTCCCCTTTCATGCTCTCTCTCACTCTCTCTTTCTTTCTCAAATAAATAAATGAAATCTTAAAAAAAGAAAAAACAAGGGCGCCTGGGTGGCCCAGTGGATTAAGCCGCTGCCTTCAGCTCAGGTCATGATCTCAGGGTCCTGGGATCCAGCCCCGCATAGGGCTCTCTGCTCCACAGGGAGCCTGCTTCCTCCTCTCTCTCTGTCTGCCTACTTGTGATCTCTCTCTCTGTCAAATAAATAAATAAAATCTTAAAAAAAGAAAAAAAGAAAAAACAAGTTGATGTATTTGCTTTATCTCTCTCTGGACAAAAAAGGAAGAAGGGAAAGAAACACAGTTAAAGCATGCACACTTCTCTCCCTTTCCTTTTTCAAACCTGTGACTTCTACTTTGTGTTTTTATTTTTATTTATTTTTATTGAACATAATTGGCATCCCATATTATGTTAGTTTCATGTGTGTTGCATGACATTTATACACATTGGGAACTGATCACCATGCTATCTAGTTATCATCTGTTACTAACGAAGTTGGTACAGAATTATTGACTGCATTCTCCATACTGTACACTGTATCCCCTGTCTCATTTATTTTATAACTGTAGGTTTGTACCTCTTGATTTTCTTCACTTTTTTTGCCCCCTCCAAACCTCTCCCTTTCAGCAGTCACCACTCCATTCTTTGTATTTATTAATTTCAGTTTTGCTTTATTTAGAGGCTGCTTATAAGTGAAATCATGCTATTTGTCTTTCTCTGTCTGACTTATTTCACTTGCCATAATGCCCTCAGGTCCATTCATGTTGTCCTAAATAGTGAGATTTCATTCTTTTTTATGGTTGAGTAGTATTCTGTTGTATGTATATATATCACATCTTTTTTTTATTCTTTTCTTAGAGATGGAGAGGGGAGGGGTAGAGAGGGAGAGAGAGTCTTTTCATTTTCATTTTCATTTTTATTTATTATTTTTTTTGAGAGAGAGAGTCTTAAGGACATTCCATGCTCAGGATGGAGCCCAAAGTGGAGCTAGATCGCACAACCCCGAGATCATGGCCTGAGCCAAAACCAAGAGTCAGATGCTTAATTGACTGAGCCACCCAGGCTCCCCTACATCACATCTTCTTTATCCATTTATATATCAAAGATACATAGGTTGTTCCTATATTTTGGCTATAGTAAATAATTCTGTAATGAACAGAGGACTGCATGTATCTTTCTGATTTAGTGTTTCTGTTTTCTTTGGATAGATACCCAGTAGTGATATTGCTGGATCATATGGCAGATCTCTTTTTAATTTTGCTTTTTGTATTTTTCAAAGAAGTTGTCCAATCTATTTAAGTTTTAAAATTTCTCAGCTTAGATTTTTGGCAGTCCTCCATCATGATTTTCAGAATTTCTACCTATAGACACTTTTATTTTTATTCCTAATATTGCTTATTCATGCTTTTACTCTCTTTAAAAAAAACTTGCCAGAAGTTTGTTTATTTTGTAAGTTCTTTAAAAAAGAAGTTTGTGGTTGTGTTTTTAAAATACCTCCCATATTGGATATAAAGTTACATTTTGGTCCCATGATTTAAAGCATATATAAATAATAAATTCTTGGCAAATAATTAATCTTTCAATAGACTAAAGATTTGTTCAATGAATTTTAAGGACTACTTACTTCTGGTATGTTTTTATTCACAACACTTCTGATACCACAAGTGTGAGATTTTTTTTTTCTCACACCAACCAATTCCCAACTCTTTGGATTCTAGCTGGGTGTCCTACAATTCAGTTCATTTCTGACACTAACCATCCACAGTTAACATCAGACTTCATAGGTTTAAAGGTCCAGTTCTACAAGACTGCCCTCACATCAGATGCCAGTTATAAGTATTGGGTCCCCAGGTAACTCACACTTCTGTCTGACTTGGCTACAAAGTCGCAAGAGTTCTCATAAATCCCCATTTCTCAGTTTTGAGAATTGTAGAAGGGCACATAGAACTCAGGAATTCTGAGTTTACTTGCAATTGCTGGTTTTTATAGAGGATGCAATTCAGGGACAGCCAAACAGAAGAGAGACATAGAGCAAGGTGTGGGGGCAGAGAGGCATGGTGCCCGTTTGCTGTCTCTAGGCATGCCGCCATCCCAGCACTTCAGTCTGTTCACTGACCCAGCTTCTTAAACTCTGCATTTAGGAATTTTTATGGAGGTTTTATTACATAGGCATGATTGATCAAGTCATCAGACTGTCTTGACTGATTCAACTTTCTCCAGCTCCTCTGCCCTCCCTGGAGGCTGGTGGGTGGAGCTGAAAACTCCCACCCTCCACTCATGCCTTCATCTTTCTGGCAAGCAGCTCCAGTCCTGAAGTCCTGAAGCCCTCTAAGGGCCACCAGCAACCAGTCATCTTATCAGCATACCCACGCACTGCTGAAAATGGCTTATTATGAATAAAATTAAAAAAAAAACAAAACAAAACCAAAAAACACTCCTCTCATCTCTATCACTCAGAAAATTCCAAGGGGCCCAGAAGCTCATGTGCCGGGAGCCAGGACCAAACATCCAGTTCTCATTATATTGCAGTATCCTGCTAACGTATGTTAAACATGGGGCTAGGTACTGAGGCAGTTGGGAATCTGTAGTCATTACCACCATGGCTGATCATTTAATGGAATGATAGTTGCATATCTGAACTCTTGCTTCTCTCTTCCCCAAGAGCCCTTTATTTCTATAAATGGCATTGCCATTTGCTTCCTTGTGCTGGCCAACATCTTTGAAGTCATCTATGATTCTCCTCTTTGACTCTCTTTCACACTGTGTGATCAAATCCTGCTAGGTTCCATCTACAAAATATATTCTGAATGTGACCACTTCTTACTACTCCACTGCTACCACTCGCAGGCTACCATCATCTCTCCCCTGAACTATTGAAAACATCTCTTGGTTGGTCTTCATGGTTCCCTACTTGCCACTTCAAAGTCTATTCTCAGTAGACCAGCAGACGGATTCTTTTAAAAGAGAAGTCTGATGACTGAATTCCAGATTAAACCCCTCCAGTGGCTTCCCTAAATATGTAAAAGAAATTTGAGATCCTTACCATGTTCTATGAGACCCATCCTAGTCTGTTCCTTGGCCTCTTCTCTGCTTTCCCATTCTCTCTGCCCCTTGCTCACTCCATTCCAGACACACATCTACTTGTTATTTCTTAAACACATCAAACACATTCCCTTATTGATGACATTTAGAATTCTCTTTTTTGAAATAATCACTCCCCCTATACGTAATCCTATTCCCTGAGTTTATTCAGATCCTTTCCAAGTGTTATCTAATCAAGAGGGCTTCTTCCTACCAAGAGCATCCTGTTCTGTATAAGAGTAGGTCTTTGTCGGTTTTGTTGATGTGGCATTTGCATGCTCCATAATTTCCTGATCAGTCATAATGCTCCTTTCCTAGGTAACAACTTCATATCTTTGCTTCACTTCTCAAATCTCCAACATATGTCTTCCCTCTACCCCCACTCTTTTCTTCATGACCTTGCTTCCAGTTTCATTGAGAGAGTAGAATTTCTGCATATTCTCACCACGACACCTATCAAACAACCATAGTCTGCCTTTCCTCCTTTAATATAGATGAACATCCATGATGTTATCAAAGACCAGGCCTTCTTCTGCACTGGGTCCATCCCCTTTTACCTACTCAGACACTTGCCTCTAGCTATTGCATTGTCTCCTGAGTCTTTAATATATTTCTCCTTTCTCTCTACTGGATTTTCCCCACAGGATATAAAGTGTAAGAGGTTTCATTTTTAAAAATAATACTCCCTTTACTTCACATCACCCTCAGCTACCTCTTCATTTCTCTGCTCCCTATATAGCAAAACAATACACTTGCTTCTAACTTTCTCTTTTTTTGGAAAAGCAATTTGAAAATGAAACCAAGATATTCAGTTTTAGTTGATCTTGGGTGAAGTCAGGAAATTGCATTATATGTTTTTAAGACTCCCTTGGTGAGTGTGTTCAGGATTGAGAACTATTAATTTAATTTCTTGTGTTAGGAACTCTTACTAACTGAAGATGACTGTAAATGAAAATGAAATTGTCCAGTTTTACTGGAAATCAGTAGAACAAAGCATTTGACTTACTAAGACATATTTAATTTAACAGGAACATGGTCATGATGGAAAAACTGTTTTTCTTCCCTGTTTGTTTGACTGTCATGGAAATCTGGGATGAATAACAGGAAATCTTAACATCAACCTTGTCTCTATAGGCTAATGCTTGCATTTACCAGCCTTACTGATGGGAAGCAGGCAGCATAGGAGGTGGGATGAAGAAGTGGAACAGGTGTGGGAAATTATGAGTTTTCTACTCACTAACACCATTTTTGCAGACATAAATAAATAAGGTCCATACATATTTTTATAAAATTTTTATAGCATTTAACATCCTGCCTTTCATGTGGTAGTATTCAATGTGTATGTAATAATTAAATAAAAATAGGAAGCTGATCATGTCCACAGGCATCTCCAGGCTTGCAGTTCCAGAAATGCTCAGGAAGCTCATTACATCTAGCCACAAATGGCTACAAAGCAGGCTACATGTTACTCTCTAGTTGCTTACATAATTATTTATCCATTCATTCAGTCAAAAAATAGTTATTGGGTGCCTTTCACACACTGGACATTGGACTTGCTGCTCTGGAGGCAGATTTGGTGTCCATCCACAGAGATTTTAATCTGGAACAACTGTAATCCAGGTGAATAATTGGATGCTATTGTCTCTGGCTCTGT